>NC_091980.1:62621018-63821986 GCF_044704955.1 Pristiophorus japonicus | reverse complement strand
GCGGGGGGGAGGAGAGAGACTGGGGCGGGGGGGAGGAGAGAGACTGGGGCGGGGGGGAGGAGAGAGACTGGGGCGGGGGGGAGGAGAGAGACTGGGGCGGGGGGGAGGAGAGAGACTGGGGCGGGGGGGAGGAGAGAGACTGGGGCGGGGGGGAGGAGAGAGACTGGGGCGGGGGGGAGGAGAGAGACTGGGGCGGGGGGGAGGAGAGAGACTGGGGCGGGGGGGAGGAGAGAGACTGGGGCGGGGGGGAGGAGAGAGACTGGGGCGGGGGGGAGGAGAGAGACTGGGGCGGGGGGGAGGAGAGAGACTGGGGCGGGGGGGAGGAGAGAGACTGGGGCGGGGGGGAGGAGAGAGACTGGGGCGGGGGGGAGGAGAGAGACTGGGGCGGGGGGGAGGAGAGAGACTGGGGCGGGGGGGAGGAGAGAGACTGGGGCGGGGGGGGGGGGGGGGAGGAGAGAGACTCGGGGGGGGGGGAGGAGAGAGACTCGGGGCGGGGGGAGGAGAGAGACTGGGGGGGGGGGGGGAGGAGAGAGACTGGGGGGGGGGGAGGAGAGAGACTGGGGCGGGGGGGGAGGAGAGAGACTGGGGCGGGGGGGAGGAGAGAGACTGGGGCGGGGGGGAGGAGAGAGACTCGGGAGGGGGCGGACGAGAGAGACTGGGGCGGGGGGGGGAGGAGAGAGACTGGGGCGGGGGGGGAGGAGAGAGACTGGGAGGGGGGGGGGAGGAGAGAGACTCGGGGGTGGGGGGGGAGGAGAGAGACTCGGGGGGGGGGGAGAGGAGAGAGACTGGGGGGGGCGGACGAGAGAGACTGGGGCGGGGGGGAGGAGAGAGCGACTGGGGGGGGAGGAGAGAGACTGGGGGGGGAGGAGAGAGTGGGGGTAGGGGAGGAGAGAGACTGGGGGAGGGGAGGAGAGAGACTGGGGGAGGGGAGGAGAGAGACTGGGGGAGGGGAGGAGAGAGACTGGGGGAGGGGAGGAGAGAGACTGGGGGAGGGGAGGAGAGAGACTGGGGGAGGGGAGGAGAGAGACTGGGGGAGGGGAGGAGAGAGACTGGGGGAGGGGAGGAGAGAGACTGGGGGAGGGGAGGAGAGAGACTGGGGGAGGGGAGGAGAGAGACTGGGGGAGGGGAGGAGAGAGACTGGGGGAGGGGAGGAGAGAGACTGGGGGAGGGGAGGAGAGAGACTGGGGGAGGGGAGGAGAGAGACTGGGGGAGGGGAGGAGAGAGACTGGGGGAGGGGAGGAGAGAGACTGGGGGAGGGGAGGAGAGAGACTGGGGGAGGGGAGGAGAGAGACTGGGGGAGGGGAGGAGAGAGACTGGGGGAGGGGAGGAGAGAGACTGGGGGAGGGGAGGAGAGAGACTGGGGGAGGGGAGGAGAGAGACTGGGGGAGGGGAGGAGAGAGACTGGGGGAGGGGAGGAGAGAGACTGGGGGAGGGGAGGAGAGAGACTGGGGGGGGGAGGGGAGGAGAGAAACTGGGGGAGGGGAGGAGAGAGACTGGGGGGGGGAGGGGAGGAGAGAGACTGGGGAGGGGAGGGGAGGAGAGAGACTGGGGGAGGGGAGGAGAGAGACTGGGGGAGGGGAGGAGAGAGACTGGGGGAGAGGAGGAGAGAGACTGGGGGAGAGGAGGAGAGAGACTGGGGGAGGGGAGGAGAGAGACTTGGGGAGGGGAGGAGAGAGACTTGGGGGGGGCGGGAGAGGAGAGAGACTTGGGGGGGGGAGAGGAGAGAGACTGGGGGGGGGGGGGAAGAGGAGAGAGACTGGGTGGGGAGGGGAGGAGAGAGACTGGCGGGGGAGGGGAGGAGAGAGACTGGCGGGGGAGGGGAGGAGAGAGACTGGGGGGGGGAGGGGAGGAGAGAGACTGGGGGGGGGGGGGAGGGGAGGAGAGAGACTGGGGGGGGAGGGGAGGAGAGAGACTGGGGAGGGGAGGGGAGGAGAGAGACTGGGGTGGAGGGGAGGGGAGGAGAGAGGAGGAGAGAGACTGGGGTGGAGGGGAGGGGAGGAGAGAGACTGGGGTGGAGGGGAGGGGAGGAGAGAGACTGGGGTGGAGGGGAGGAGAGAGACTGGGGTGGAGGGGAGGGGAGGAGAGAGACTGGGGTGGAGGGGAGTGGAGGAGAGAGACTGGGGGGGGGGGAGGGGAGGAGAGAGAGAGGAGGAGAGAGAGAGGGGGAGAGAGAGAGGGGGAGAGAGAGAGGGGGAGGGAGGGAGAGAGAGAAGCTGGGGAGGGAGAGAGTAAGAGAGACTGGGGGAGAGGGAGAGAGGGAAGGGGGAGAATGAGAGACTGCGGGGTGAGCGTTTGAGTGACTGGGGGGCGGGGGAAAGGAGCGGGGCTGAGTGACTGGGGGGGGGAAGGAGAGGGGCTGGGGAGGGAGAGAGAGAGACTGAGGGGGGGAGGGGGAAGAGTGAAAGAGACTAGGGGGTGCGGAGGAGAGTGAGAGAGGGGTGTGTGGGTGAGAATGAGAGACTCAAAAGAGGGAGAGAGATACGGGGGGGGAGGGGAAAGAGTGAGAGAGACTGGGAGGGGGATTGAGAGACTGGGGGTGGGGGGGGGGCGGCGCGGGGAAGAGCTCTATCCTGTCTGGGGTCTGAAGTCAGAATGGTTTGAATTAGACTTTGCAAAGTTACTCAGAACTTGGACTGGGCGGTTCTAATTACACATTCCAGAGAAACTTCTGGGTGTGACTTATCCTCCAAACGCACCAATCAGCCTTCAGGTCATGTGAGCATGGACAGCTAATCAGAGCATTTTGTAGTGCAAATAGCTGCGTCCCCGAAATAATTGCAGTGAGACAGCTTTACTCTTGTACTCAAAGCCACATGTAATAAAGGCCAAAATACCATTTGCTTTCTTAATTGCTTTCTGTACCTGCATGTTAACTTTCAGTGATTCATGTTCAAGGGCATCCAGGTCCCTCTGAACACCAATCTCTCCAATCTCTCACTGTTTAAAAAATACTCAGTTTTTCTATTTTTCCTAACAAAGTGGATAACTCCACATTTCTCCATATTATATTCCATTTGCCATGTTCTGCCCATTCAGTTAGCTTGTCTATATCCCCTTGAAGTCTTTTTGCATCCTCCTCACAACCTCAAAAAACTCTTAACAGATTTGTCAAACATGATTTCCCTTTCATAAATCCATGTTGACTTTGCCCAATCCTATTATTATTTTCTAAGTGCCCTGTTACCACGTCCTTAATAATAGATTCTAACATTTTCCCTACTACTGATGTCAGGCTAACTAGTCTGTAGTTCCTTGTTTTCTCTCTCCCTCCTTTCTTGAAATGGCAGGGTTACATTTGCTATCATCCAATCTGCGGGAACTGTTCTAGAATCTATGGAATTTTGGAAGATGACAACCAATGCATCCACTGTCTCTATCGCCATCTCTTTCAAAACCCTAGGATGTCGGTCATCAGGTCCAGGGGATTTATTGGCTTTCAGTCCCATTAATTTCTCCAGTACTTTTTTTTTACGAATACTATTTTCTTTCAGTTCCTCATTCTCGCTAGACCCTTGGTTCTCCACGATTTCCAGGTTTTTTGCATCTTCTTCCATGAAGACAGACTCAAAGTATTTGTTTAATTTCTCTGCCATTTCCTTAATCCCTATTATGATTTCTCCTGTCTCATCCTGTAAGGGACACACATTTACTTATACTAATCTTTTCCTTTTTACATACCTATGGAAGCTTTTACAGTCTGTTTTTATGCCTCTCGCTAGTTTACTCTCATCTTACTTTCCCTTTCTTTATCAATTTCTTAGTCCTCCTTTGCTGAATTCTAAAATCCCTAGGCTTACTGCTCTTTTTGGCAACATTATAAGCCTCTTCCTTTGATCTAATACTATCTTTAACTTCTCGATAGTCACAGTTGGACCACTTTTCCTGTGGCGTTTTTGTGCCTTTGTATATATGTTGTAAATTATGTTTTAATTCTTTAAATGCTGGCCATTGCTCGTCTACCGTCATACCTTTTAATGTAGTGTCCCAATCTACCTTAGTCATTTTGCCCCTCATATCTACGTGGTTTGCTTTGTTTAGATTGGACACTAGTTTCAGATTTAACTAAATCACTTTCAAACTTCATATAAAATTCTATCATATTAAGGGCCCCTTTACTACAAGGTTATTAATTAACCCTTTCTCATTGCACAATACTAGACCTAAAATAGCCTGCTCCCTTGTTGGTTCTTCAACATACTGATCTAGAAAATTAACTTGTATACAATCCATGAATTTGTCCTCCACATTATTCCTGCAAATTTGTTTTGCCTAGTCTTTATGTCGATTAAAGTCCCCCACGATTACCGTATTAACTAATATGTCCTTACTATACAGTATAAATGCACACGAGGCCCATACTTGAGAGGTCACTCTGTGACCAGTTACCTTTATTCCAGCACTGAAGTGATGAAACTGTGTGGAGCTTCGCCTTTTATACCTGAAAGTCCAGGTTAGGAGTGTCTCCCACAAGTTCACCACCTAGTGGTCAATGTTCTCTCAGTGCACAACTTAGGTCAGTTTATATATGGGTTACAATGACAGTTGAATACATGACATCACCTCCCCCCCAAAGTCTTATTGGGATCGCAGGTTGTCTATCTGGTGGTTTACGCTCCCTTGTGGAGCGCTTGAGTTGGGGCTCTGGTTGTTGGGCGCTGGCCTGAGTGTCTGCTGTTTGCGGTGCCTCAGGCCTGTTCGGTCTGCCCACAGTGACTAGGCTCTCCTCCGTTTGGTTCCGGTGTTCGGTCACCTGTGGAGGAGTGAACTCTACATCGTGTTCTTCCTCTGCTTCTTCTATGGGGTTGCTGAACCTCCTTTTTGTTTGATCCACGTGTTTGCGGCAGATTTGTCCATTGGTAAGTTTAACTACCGGAATCCTATTCCCCTCTTTGGCAATCACAGTGTCTGTGAGCCATTTATGCCCTGCAGCGTAGTTGAGGACAGACAGGGTCATTGACATCAATACATTGCGCCCTCGCATTCCCGTCGTGGTAGTCACATTGTGACTGACGCCTGCTCTCAATAATTTCTTTCATGATGGGGTGTATAAGGGATAACCTGGATTTGAGCGTCCTTTTCATTAGCAGTTCTGCGGGTGGGACCCCTGTGAACGAGTGTGGCCGGGATCTATTGGCCAACAGGATGCGTGATAAGCGGCTTTGTAGGGAACCCCCTTGGATTCTGAGCATCCCCAGTTTGATTATCTGCACTGCTCGTTCCGTCTGGCCGTTTGACATGGTTGATACCATTTCCTGCCATGAAGTCCTGGAATTCAATGCTTGTAAAGCACGGGCCATTGTCGCTGACCAAGACGTCCGGTAGACCATGGGCGGCGAACATTGTCCGTAGACTTTCTACCGTGGCAGAGGATGTACTTGAATTGAGAATGTCACACTCAATCCATTTGGAGTAGGCGTCTACTACAACCAAAAACATTTTTCCCATGAAAGGACCTGCGTAGTCCACATGGATCCGTGACCATGGCTTGGCGGGCCAGGACCAGGGGCTAAGTGGGGCTTCCCTGGGCTCATTGCCCAGCTGGGCACACGTGTTGCACCTGCGAACAGAAAGTTCCAGGTCTGCATCTATCCCTGGCCACCAAACGTGTGACCCGACAATTGCCTTCATCATGAGCCCGGGTGCTCATTGTGGAGTTCTCAGATGAACATCTCTCTGCCCATCTGGGGCATGACTACTCAGTTTCCCCATAGTAGGCAATCGGCCTGAATCGAGAGTTCATCCTTGCGCCTTGAAATGGTTTGAATTCCTCAGGGCATGCCCCGTACGTGGCTGCCCAGTCCCCATTCAGGACACATTTCTTGACTAAGAACAGTAGCAGGTCTCTATTAGTCCAGACTTTAATCTGACTGGCTGTCACGGGTGAGCCTTCGCTTTCGAAAGCTTCAACAGCCACGACCATCTCAGCAGCATGCTCAGTTGCCCCCTTGGTGGTGGCTAGTGGAAGCCTGCTGAGTGCATCGGCACAGTTTTCCGTGCCCGGTCTGTGCCGAATTGTGTAGTCATAGGCGGCTAACGTACGTGCCCACCTCTGTATGCGGGCCAATGCATTCGCATTTATGGCCTTGTTGTCGGCCAAAGGAGACATTAGGGATTTGTGATCTGTCTCCAGCTCAAATTTCCTGCTGAACAGGTACTGGTACATTTTTTTTTAAAACTGCATATACACATGCAAGCGCTTCCTTTTCTACCATCCCATAGCCCCGTTCTGCCTGGGACAGACTTCTGGAGGCATAAGCTACCGGCTGTAACTGACCCTTGGCATTAACATGCTGCAACACACACCCGACCTCATAGGACAAAGCGTTGCACGTTAAAACAAGTTTCTTACATGGGTCATATAGCGTTAACAGATTGTTGGAGCATAACAAATTGCGTGCTCTATCAAAAGCCCTTTCCTGGCTGTCTCCCCAGACCCATTCGTGACCTTTGCATAAGAGCACGTGTAGCGACTCTAACAGCGTGCTCAATTTGGGAAGAAAGTTACCAAAATACCTCAGGAGCCCCAAAAACGAACGCAGCTCCGTTGTGTTACGGGATCTGGGTGATCTCTGGATCGCTTCTGCTTTGGACGCAGTAGGTCTGATCCCGTCTGCTGCTACCCTCATCCCCAGGAATTCTACCTCTGGAGCTAGGAAGACGCACTTCACCTTTTTCAGTCGCAGACCTACCTGGTCCAGACTGCGTAGCACCTCCTCCAGGTTGTGGAGGTGTTCTTCAGTATCGCAACCCATGATGAGGATGTCGTCTTGAAAAACCACCATCCTTGGAATCGACTTGAGGAGGCTTTCCATATTTCGTTGAAAGATCGCGGCGGTCGAGCGAATCCCAAAGGACATCTGTTGTACTCAAACAACCCCTTGTGTGTCGCAACTTCTTCGACTCACTCGCCAGCTCCTGGGTCATGTAAGCTGAGGTCAGGTATAATTTTGAAAAAAGTTTGCCATCGGATAGCATCGCACAAAGGTCCTCCGCTCTCGGTAGCGGATACTGGTTTTGGAGTGACACCCAATTGATGGTGGCCTTGTAATCGCCACATATTCTGACCGACCCATCCGCCTTGAGCACCGGCACAATGGGGCTTGCCCAGTCACTGAATTCGACTGGCGAGATGATGCCTTCCCTCAGCAGGCGGTCCAATTCGCCTTCTATCTTTTCCCGCATCACATATGGCACCGCTCTGGCCTTGTGGTGTACTGGCCTGGCATCCGGGTTCATGTGAATCACTACCTTGGTCCCCATGAACGTGCCAATGCCGGGTTGAAATAGTGAGTCAAATTTGTCCAAGACCTGTGAGCATGATATTCGCCCCACAGAAGAAATTGCATTGACATCGCCCCATTTCCAGTCCATGACAGCCAGCCAGCTACTCCCCAGTAGTGCGGGACCGTCCCCCGGGACAATCCAGAGTGGCAACCTGTTCTCTGAATCTTTGTGGTTTACAATTACCGTGGCGCTGCCTAGCACCGGAATGATCTCCTTTGTATATGCGTCGATCGGCAATAATTTTGGCCTCATGGCCTTGGACGCCCACAACTTGTCGAACTGTTTGATACTCATCAGGGACTGGCTGGCCCGTGTGTCTAGCTCCATTGACACTGGGATGCCATTGAAGAGCACTTTCATCATTATCGGTGGCGTCCTGGTGTATGAACTGTATATGTGCTCCACATGAACTCGCTGAACTTCAGCTTCCAGCGATTTCCCCCCAGTGTCCATTTGGCCTCGTAGGGCTTACATCGTCCCCGTCCTCCTCGTACTTCAACCTGGCTGCAGGCTTCCTGCACATACGCACCAAGTGACCGCTGACGTTGTAGTTTCTGCAGGTATATTGCTGATAGCCAGAGCTCTGGCTGTGTGTTTGCCTCCACACCTCCAACATGAGCCGTTGTTGGATACAAAAGGTCCATTACCAATTGATCGTCTTTGACTGTCTCTGTAACTGTTCTTAAGCGCACCATTAACAGGTGTTGATGGCCCCATTACTGGCCGCATTGCCCCTTGCAATGGCATGAATTGCCTTTCAGCTAGCCATTGTCGCTGTTGAATTCCCCCTTTGGGTTCGACTACAATTGGGCATATCCGATTGCCCTTGGCTGCCTGGAGAACTGTACAGCGTGTTAACAATGTTGACTCCCTGTCCATTTGCTGCATTTAAACGAAGATTTTTGTCAATCATCATTCTGGTCTCTTCCTCCAGAGATAAATGTCTGGGTCATCAAAGCTGCCGTTTCCAGGGTCAAGTCTTTGGTCTCAATCAGTTTCCTGAAAACCCCAGTGTGCCCGATGCCCTCAATAAAAAAAGTCTCGCAGCATCTCCGCTCTACATGCATCTGGGAACTTATAGGCTCGCCAGTTGGCGGAGGTCTGCCACGAAATCTGGAACGCTTTGCCCTTCTCGTCGCCGGTGTGTGTAAAACCGGTGTCTCGCCATGTGCATGCTGCTCGCCGGTTTAAAGTGTTCCCCGATCAACTTAATGAGCTCTTCAAAAGTCTTGTCCGCCGGCTTCTCTGGCGCTAGAAGGACCTTCATCAGGGTGTACATCCTGGATCCACAAACCGTCAGGAGATGAGCCCTGCGTTTGTCGGCCGAATCCTGTCCCAGCCATTCCTTAGTGACGAAACTTTGCTGTAGTCTCTCAATAAAATCATCCCAATCATCACCAACACAGTACCTTTCGTCTGTGCTGCTAGTGGCCATGCTCGTGTGGTTTAAATCCCAGTTTCTCATCGCCAATATGTCTTTACTATACAGTATAAAGGCACACGAGGCCCATACTTGAGAGAAGGTCACTCTGTGACCAGTAACCTTTATTCCAGCACTGAAGTGATGAAGCTGGGTGGAGCTTCGCCTTTTATACCTGAAAGTCCAGGTTAGAAGTGTCTCCCACAAGTTCACCACCTAGTGGTCAATGTTCTCACACTGTACAACTTGGGTCAGTTTATATATGGGTTACAATGACAGTTGAATACATGACATTACCCTTGTTACATGCGTCTATAATTTCCTGATTTATACTCTGCCCTACAGTGCAACTGATACGCTCATAATAAAGGATGAAACTGAGTACTGTGAGCAATGAGTAACTGTGACCTTGGCTCCTTTAATAAGACTCCAGAGTGCAGGTACCTCGTGGGTGGGCTGCTTATATATAGTGCTCCCAAGGGATGCTGGGATCCCTTGGGACTCCAACAGGTAGGCCCTCTCGTGGTGGTGTGATACAGGTTACCAAGGGTTAAATACATGACAACTACTGTTTTGGGGACCTAATAACAACTCCCACCAATGTTTTCTGCCCCTTGCTGTTTCTTAGCTCCAGCCAAACTGATTCTACTTCAGAGTTGTGATCCTTTATTGCGTTCTTAATATCAGGGCTTTTCCAATTTGCCTATCTCTTCTAAAAGTTAAATATCCTGGAATATTTAGTTCCCAACCATGGTCACGTTGCAACCACGTCTCCGTAATGGCTATTAGATAGGGTGGTGGATACAGATCCAATAGTTGCTTTCAAAAGAAAATTCGATAACTAGCATGAGAAAAAATAGCAGGGATATGGGGAAAGAGCCAGGGAGTGGGATTAACTGGGATGCTCTTCCAAAGAGCCAGTGCAGACTGAATTGGCCAAATGGCCTCCTTCAGTGCTGCACTATTCTATGAGTCCGTGTGTTGGCTGGTGTGCAACGGCCACCACACATTAAAAAAATCCACACACAGGCATCTTCCACCCTTTAGCATGTAGTTCGGGACCTGGAATATTCGGTCCTTCATTGAAACACCTGTGAACTCATCCTTTTTTGGCGTGGAAACAAGTCATCCTCATTTCAAGGGACTGCCTATGATGATGATGATTCTAGGTTATGACTCCCTATTTTAACCAAAAGAAAACTTTCAATTTTAAACAAAGTTTAAACATTATACAGTTCATCTATGTTCCTTCATGGTTAGAGATATAAATAAAATGTTTTTGCAAAAATAATGTAAATTATGTTTCTTTTCAAAAGTTTTGTGGAGATTAACTACAGCAATTCCTTGCCTAAAATATTAAATTGGCAAACTGATCCATCAGTTTAGTGTGCAGGCTTTTATAATTTGAACCAAGAAATATAAATCAAATATATATATATATATATATATATATATGATATATTTTATGTTTTTTACAACACAAATTAAATGCAGCTGCTTTGCATAATATATAAACAATGGCAACATTTCAAAGAAACTACAATGAAGTACTTTTGGCGTGTAGTCACTGTTGTCATCTCGGAACCGTGGCAGCCAATTTGAACAAGCAAACTCCCACAAACAACAATATGATAATGACCAGATAATTTGTTTTTTTATGATGTTAATTGAGGGATAGATATTGGCCAGAACACCAGGGATAACTCCCCTGCTCTTCGAAAATAGTGCCAAAGGATCTTTTACGCCCATTTGAGAGAGCAGACGGGGCCTCGGTTTAACGTCTCATTTGAAAGACGGCACCTCCAACAGTGCACTGGAGTGTCAGCCTAAATTTTTGTGTGCTGCTCTTCGAAAATAGTGCCAAAGGATCTTTTACGCCCATTTGAGAGAGCAGACGGGGCCTCGGTTTAACGTCTCATCTGAAAGACGGCACCTCCAACAGTGCACTGGAATGTCAGCCTAAATTTTTGTGTGCTCAAGTCTCTGGAGTGGGCCTTGAACCCACAATCTTCTGACTCAGAGGCGAGAGTGCACAGCTTTCACAAAGTGAAAGTTCCACTTGCATAACATGTAACAGTATATTTGTTCTAAGCAAACCGTTTCTTCCATATATTGGTCCTGAAATCCCGATTTCTCCTTTGCGCGGGCGTTCGACTGGATTCTAGAAAAAAGCGCACTTACCAGAACCTGCTGCGCCCACGAGATTCCAGTCCGCAGTGTGCGCACATCAGGACGTGCGCAGGGCTGGAGCTGCAGTCACATGGCTTTGGACAGCCAATACAGGTAAACTATGTTCTCATTCATAATAATGGGAACTCCGTAAGTTGGGAACTCCGTAAGTAGGGAGTTCCCATTATTATGAATAAGTAACCCCCCCAAACACACAAAACATTTTTTTAAAATAGAAAAAAAACCTACACATTAATTGAAATTAAAGTTATTTATGTATTATTAAAAATATGTATTTTTCCAATTTTAAAAAGTGTTTAAAATTATGCTTTAAAATAAATTTAACGTAGTGGGCAGGGCTTTTAAAAGTAAAATGTGTTTTTAAAATTTTATTTTTAACGTTTTAAGTGTGTTTTAAAACTCTTACGCCTGTAAATGGGGAGCAGGCAGGCAAGTGGACCCAAGTCCATGATCGGATCAGCCATGATCATATTAAATGGCGGAGCAGGCTCGAGGGGCCAAATGGCCTACTCCTGCTCCTATTTCTTATGTTCTGATGGAACAGTAGGCTATGCGCCTGCTTTTATCAGGCGCAAGAGTTTTCAGGACATTTGCTGGGCAAGATATGGGTAAATACCGCAATCTTGCCCATGCAAATGTCCTGGATGTGGAGATGCAGAGGATCTGTCAAGCTCCAGCTTGACAGATCGGAAAAGCCGATTTTTAGCGTATGCGCATTGTATGCTGAAAACCTGCTTTTGTGATGCACACTCCTTACGAACTCGGGTAGGCCGGGATTTCTGGGCCAATAACTTACATGATTTTCCTGTCATGATTTATCTTGGTTCAATATATTTTTTAAAACGGAGTGACTGCTTCCGAGGAACCGGAAGCTACCAAAAGCTGTGAAGTATTCTGCGCATAACTATCAGGTCCCAAATTTAAAAAAGAATGTTCACCACAACAGAGGGAGGATCTAAGAAGTTCTGAAGCACATCACTAATAAAGCTTCATTAATGTTAGAAATTCCCAATCTACCGTCCCTATGACTATTACAGGAATCTCCGAATGCTTCTCATCTCAGAACAGTAATTTGCAAAATATTTACAAACCCAACTACCCGTAGGCAAAATAGATGGTGCTGGGGCCAAACTATTCCCCACCTGCAAACTGCCAACTCTGACCAACCACAATTTAGTGCACACACAAGAGGCTCATACCTGAATAAATTCTACAATTCACACAATTAATAAATTCATCTATAATTGAACAAGTTTTTTTAATCCACTTCTTTATTCCACATTTTGGGAAGTCTGGCGACAACAAACAAAAAAACTCACTGGAACTGCGCATGCTCAACTACTTCCGGTTCGTTAGCAGCAGCCGTTACTGATCCTAATAAAGGTCTCCGGGCTGTTAGGCTTGTCAGTACATTTACATTGTTGAATAATTGTTTTAAAATTTGGCAACGAGACCAAATTGGCAGGTGTAGTTAATACAGGACTGTGACAAAATACAGGAAGACATTAATAAACTTCCAGAATGGTCGTGTAAATGGCAAATTAAATTCAATATAGATTAGTGTGAGGTGGTACATTTTGGTAGTGAAATTTGTAATAAGGAGCCCACATACTCCTTGGAAAGTACGTGTTTAAATGGGGTAGAACAACAGAGGGATCTGGAGGTTCAATGCACAAATCATGAAAAGTAGTGATGCAGGTTAATAAGGCCATTTAAAAAAAAGCAAAGCATTGGGCTCATTTCTAGAGGGATAGAATTGAAAAGCAAAGAGGTTATGTTAAACTAGTATAGAACCTTAGTTAGACCACACTTGGGAGTACTGTGAACAGTTCTGGTCTCCATATAATAAAAAGGATATGGAGGCACCAGAAAAGGTGCAAGAGAGATTTACTAGAATTATATCAGAACTAAGAGGTTATACCGATCAGGAAAGATTGAACAGGCTGGGTGGGGCTCTTCTCTAAAAAAGAGAAGAGTGAGGGGGGTGACCCGATAGAGGTCTTCAAAATTATGAAAGGGTTTGATAGGGTCGGCATCGAGATGTTTCCACTTGCGAGGGAGAGCACAACTATGGGCCATAAATATAAGATAGTCACTAATAATTCCAATAGCGAATTCACGAGAAATCACTTTAACCAGAGAGTGGTTAGAATGTGGAACTTGCTACGACAGAGTAGTTGAGGTAACTAGCATTGACACATTTAAGGGGAAACTAGATAAACACAAGGGAGAAAGGAATAGAAGGATATGTTGCTGGGGTTAGATGAAAAAGGGTGCGAGGCGGCTTGTGAGGAGCATAAACACCGGCATGGACCTGTTGGGTCGAATGGTCTGTTTCTGTGTTGTAAATACTATGCAACTGTGTAATGAGAGATTGTTATTGCTGGACAGATATGTGGTGTGAATATTGTACAGGTTCTGTTGTAGGCTGGCATGGGAAGCTAGAATCATCAGTGAACAGTTCCACTCCTGACCGTAGGATATTAGGGATGTCATTGATGAAGCAGCTGAATACACTGCCCTATGAAACTCCAAGAACAAGGTCCTGCAACCTTCACTTCAACTGACAAAGCAGTCCTCCTGAGGCTTTTAGGCTGCAATGATTAACCCCCAACAACCACACCCATCTTCCAATGACTCCCAACTGGAGGGTTTTCTCTTTGACCCCCACTGACCTAGTTTTGTTGTAGTTCTTTGCTGCCACAATTAGTCAAATACTGCCTCTCACCTGTTCTATTGCGTTCTTGACAACCTTATGTTTAAAAAATTATAATCTAGGCAAATATAGTTGGTTGCATGTGCTCATGCAAAAGGGATGTTTCCAAAAGTGTTGGAAGTCTTCCAAATCACTTCTGTTTGAGGATACCACACAATTTGATATTATCTTCCACTCATTGTCACGCTATTTGTAATGGCTTAATCAATTTATATTGACTATAGTTAGAAGTATTTTGTTTCCTTGCTTATTTCTTTGTATTAAATCTGTTTTTATCAGACTGTTGAGATATCAAGCTGTAGCCCAAACGAAGAGAGTTCTAGGACTCAATTTCCTCCAGTGATCTGCACGTTTTTTTGGCACGTGACCCCACTTTTTTGGCCTAAATTTAAAAATCCAAGTTTCCTCAAAGATTGTGCGGCAACATAACTCAGTTAATTACGATTTTTTTTAGGTTAGTTTTTTTTTGTCACGGGGGCGTAACCTGATGTCTGCGTCAGTTTTTCACAATTATGCAAGTTTGGCCAACTTACATTTCTCCTTAGACAGCGTATGTGACCACTCTCAAAAACCCTTCTAGGCACTTAAGAAAAAACAGCGCACATTAAAAAAAAAAAATCGGTGCAGAACGACGACATTGTTTTTAGGCGAAGTTTTGGAGGGAGTCAAGAACACATAAATATGCATCATCGAGCTTACATTTCTCCAACTGAAAACGCAGAAAATGGAAGTTTCGTACAATTCGTTCAATTTGGATTTTTTTAAATATAAAAGTGGCACACCACCACCGAATGTCTCCAAACCGGGCTCGAGGGTCGGAGCATTTGCCGGTAGAATAGGTTCCTCGCCTGGCTCGGCTTGAAAAGAAGCCCGGGTTTCAGTAGGTGCAGATTTGCCGGGCCTCCTCCTGTTCGAGTTTTTTCCCTTTTGTTGTGTGCCACCTTCCTCTGCAAAGATGAAAATATAACTTTTTAGAGAGGGTATCTTTCTGCTGGGTCGGACATATACAGATGGTCACATTTACAATTGCAATTCCATTAAATAAATGAAAATATTACTTACACTAACTACATGGTCCTGCCACTTCTTTTTGTACTGGCCTCCAGATCTCGTGGTGGTCACCGTTGCATAGTAATCTTCTGCAAGTTGGTTCCAGCGTTTCTTCATTTCTTTTGGTGAAACTTTTGTGTGACCTCTGCTAGTGTCCAGCTCGTGCCATTTGGTCTCAATTACAGTAAACAGTTCCACTTCATCCTGTGAGAAATTCTTGGTCCTTGAACCGCATTGCATCTTGTATTGCAGATCCGATTTTTCCACCGAGAATTAAAGTTCTCACACACAACTTCTTTAAATATGTCCGAATGCAGAACGGGAGCTGTACTGGGCATGCATGCCCATAAGCAATCATCTTGAAAAACGTCCCTTTTATTTTCTTCGCACATGTGCAGAAGGGGAAGCATCGTTTTTTCGGTACAGATATTAGGCTCCCCGCCCCGCCGCCCGCCCCGCCGCAAGCTACAGGACAGGCTGCGCAGCACCAATTTCAAAAAAATAGAATGGGGAAACGGGCTACTTTTTTTGGAGTAGTTAGGCCCAAAAAAAACAGGCGTAACTCTGGCAATACGCCAAAAAAGTCTATTTGTTATATCTATTTAAAGAGTCTGCAGCAAAATGACTAAAACTACAGCAACTTCTCCTGATAAAAGCACACTGATTTCTTCGGCAAAATGCAGTGAGTGGAGAATAGTTAGACACAAATCATGTGCGTAAGATCAATCCCAGTCACTTGCAGCAGTCAAGATTGACGGGGAAATTACCCAATCATCTCCATTCTGGCCGAGAATAGTGGCATCACTATATGCAGCCATAAAAATAACATTAAAAAATAGGAGAAGTAGGCCATCTGGCCCCTTGGGCTGATCTGATCCTGGCCTCAACTCCACTTCCCTGCCCTCTCCCCATAACCCTAGACTCCTTTATCTTTCAAAAATCTGTCTGGCTCCACCTTAAATATATTCAATGATCCAGCCTCCACAGCTCTCTGGGTAGAAACTTCAAAGATTCACAACCCTCAGAGAAGAAATTGCTTCTCATTTCAGTTTTAAATGGGCGATCCCTTATTCTGAAACTATGCCCCAGTTCTCGATTACCCCACGAGGGGAAACATCCTCTCTGCATCGACCTTGTCGAGCCCTCTTAGAATCTTATACGTTTCAATAAGATCACCTCTCATTCTTCTAAACTCCAATGAGTATAGGTCCAACCTGTTCAACATTTCCTCAAACCCTATTCCTCTCAGGAATCAACCTATTGAACCTTCTCTGAACTGCCTCCAATGCAAGTATAGCCCTCCTTAAATAAGATCAAAACTATTTGCAGTATTCCAGGTGTGGTATCACCAACACTCTGTACAGTTGTAGCAGGACTTCCCTACTTTTATACTTAATCCCCTTTGCCATAAAGGCCAACATTCCATTTGCCTTCCTAATCACTTGCTGTACCTGCATGCTATTTTTTTGTGTTTCGTGTACAAGGACCCCCACATCCCTCTGTACCGCAACATTTTGTAATCTCTCTATATTTAAATAATAATTTGCTTTATTTTTCCTACCAAAGTGGATAACCTCACATTTTCCTCCATCTGCCAAATTTTTGCCCACTCACTTAGCCAATTTATATCCATTTGCAAAATCTTTGCAACCTCCTCACAACTTGCTTTCCCACCTATCTTTGTGTCATCAGCAAATTTGGCTACATTACACTCGGTCCCTTCATGAGTCATTAATATAGATTGTGAATAAGTGAGGCACCAGCACCGATCCCTGTGGCACCCCACTAGTTAGTTTGCTGAGCTGAAAATTACCCATTTATCCCAACTCTCTGTTTCTGTTAGTTAGCCAATCCTCTATCCATACTAATATATTACCCCCAACCCCATGAGCTCTTATCTTGTGCAGTAACCTTTTATGTGGCACCTTATCGAATGCCTTCTGGAAATCCAAATACACACATCCACTGGTTCCCCTTTATCCACCTTGCTCGTTATATCCTCAAAGAATGCCAGCAAATTTGTCAAACATGATTTCCCTTTCATAAAACCATGCTGACTCTGCTTGACTGCATTATGATTTTCTAAATGTCCTGCTGCTACTTCCTTAATAATGGACTCCAGCATTTTCCCAATGACAGATGTTAGGTTAACTGGGTCTATAGTTTCCTGCTTTCTCTCTCCCTCCTTTCTTAAATACATTTGCGGTTTTCCGATCCGCTCGGACCGCTCCAGAATCCAAGGAATTTTGGTAGATTACAACCAATGCATTCACTATCTCTGCAGCCACTTCTTTTAAGACCCAAGGATACAAGCCATGAGGTCCAGGGGACTTGACAACCTTCGGTCCCATTAGTTTGCCTAGTACTTTTTCTCCAGTGATAGTGATTGTTTTAAGGCCCCTTCCCCCCTCAATAGCCCCTTAATTATCAATTTTTGAGATGCTTTTAGTGTCTTCTACCATGAAGACCGGTACAAAATATTTGTTCAAAGTCTCTGCCATTTCTCTGTTTCCCATTATTAATTTCCCAGTCTCATTTTCTAAGGGATCACGTTTACTTTAGCTACACTCTTCCTTTTTATTTACCTGTAGAAGCTCTTACTGTGTTTTTATATTTCTCACTAGTTTACTCTCAAACTATCTTCTCTCTATCATTTTTTTTTAAGTCATTCTTTGCTAGTTTCTAAAAATTTCCCAATACTCTGGCCTTCCACTATTCTTCAACATTGTATGCCGTTGTTTTCAATTTGATACCACACTTTACTTCATTAGTTAGCCATGGATGGTTCATCCTTTTCTTAGCGTCTTTCTTTCTCACTGAACTATATCTTTGCTGAGAGTTATGAAATATCTCCTTAAATGTTTGCCACTGCTTATAAGAACATAAGAACATGAGAAATAGGAACAGGAGTAGGCCATACGGTCCCTCGAGCCTGCTCCGCCATTCAATAAGATCATGGCTGATCTAATCATGGACTCAGCTCTACTTCCCTGCCCGCTCCCCATAACCCCTTATTGTTTAAGAAACTGTCTATTTCTGTCTTAAATTTATTCAATGTCCCAGTTTCCACAACTCTGAGGCAGCGAATTCCACAGACCAAAAAAAGCAGCAAACCTGAGGACTAGGAGAAATTTAGAATTCAGCAGAGGAGGACAAAGGGTTTAATTAGATGGGGGAAAATAGAATTTGAGTGTAAGCTTACAGGGAACATAAAAACTGACTGCAAAAGCTTCTACAAATACGTGAAGAGAAAAAGATTAGTGAAGACAAATATGGGTCCCTTACAGTCAGAATCAGGCGAATTTATAATGAGGAACAAAGAAATGACAGACCAATTGAACAAATATTTTGGTTCTGTCTTCACTAAGGAAGACACAAATAACCTTCCGGAAATACGAAGGGACCGAGGGTCTAGTGAGAAGGAGGAACTAAAGGAAATCCTTATTAGTCAGCAAATTGGGTCAGGAAAATTGATGGGATTGAAGGCCGATAAAAATCCCCAGGGCCTGATAGTAGTCATCCCAGAGTACTTAAGGAAGTGGCCCTAGAAATAGTGGATGCATTTGTGGTCATTTCCAACATTCTATAGACTCTGGATCAGTTCCTATGGACTGGAGGGTAACTAATGTAACCCCACTTTTTCTAAAAGGAGGGAGAGAGAAAACAGGGAATTATAGACATCGGTGGGGAAAATGTTGGAATCAATTATTAAAGATGAAATAGCAGCACATTTGGAAAGCAGTGGCAGGATCGGTCCAAGTAAGCATGGATTTATGAAAGGGAAATCATGCTTGACAAATCTTCGAGAATTTTTTGAGGATGTAACTAGTAGAGTGGGCACGTGAGAGCCAGTGGATGTGATGTATTTAGACTTTCAAAAGGTTTTTTGACAAGGTCCCACACAAGATTAAAGCACATGCTATTGGGGGTCATGTACTGACGTTGATAGAGAACTGGTTGACAGACAGGAAACAAAGAATAGGAATAAACGGGTCCTTTTCAGAATGGCAGGAAGTGACTTGTGGGGTACCGCAAGGTTCAGTGCTGGGACCCCAGCTATTTATAAATATACATTAATGATTTAGACGAAGGAATTGAATGTAGCATCTCCAAGTTTGCAGATGACATTAAGCTGGGTGGCAGTGCGAGCTGCGAGGAGGATGCAAAGAGGCTGCAGGGTGACTTGGACAGGTTAGGTGAGTGGGCAAATACATGGCAGATGCGGTATAATGTAGATAAATATGAGGTTATCCACTTTGGTGGTAAAAACAGGAAGGCAAATTATCTGAATGGTGACAGATTAGTAAAAGGGGATGTGCAACGAGACCTGGGTGTCATGGTACATCAATCATTGAAAGTTGGCATGCAGGTACAGCAGGCGGTGAAAAAGGCAAATGGCATGTTGGCCTTCATAGCGAGGATTTGAGTATCGGAGCAGGGAGGTCTTACTACAGTTGTACAGGGCCTTCTGAGACCACACCTTGAATATTGTGTGCAGTTTTTGTCTCTTAATCGGAGGAAGGACATTCTTGCTATTGAGGAAGTGCAGCGAAGGTTCACCAGACTGATTCCCAGGATGACGGGACTGACATATGAAGAAAGACTGGATCAACTAGGCTTATATTTAATGGAACTTAGAAGAATGAGAGGGGATCTTATAGAAACATATGAAATTCTGACGGGATTGGACAGGTTAGATGCAGGAAGAATGTTCCCGATGTTTGGGAAGTCCAGAACAAGGGGTCAGAGTCTAAGGATAAGGGGTAAGCCATTTAGGACCGAGATAAGGAGAAACTTCTTCACTCAGAGTTGTGAGCATGTGGAATTCTCAATCACAGAAAGTTTTTGAGGCCAGTTCGTTAGATATATTCAAAAGAGAGTTCGGTGTGGCCCTTATGGCTAAAGGGATCAAGGGGTATGGAGAGAATGCAGGAATGGGGTACTGAAGTGCATGATCAGCCATGATCATATTGACTGGTGGTGCAGGCTCGGAAGGTCTACTCCTGCATCTAGTTTCAATGTTTCTATTTACAACCCTCTGAGAAGAAATTTCTCCTCATCTCAGTTTTAAATGGGCAGCCCCTTATTCTAAGATTATGCCCTCTAGTTCTAGTCTCTCCCATCAGTGGATACATTCTCTCTGCATCTACCTTGTCAAGCCCCCTCATAATACATAGAAACATAGAAAATAGGAGTAGGCCATTCAGCCGTTCGAGCCTGCACCACCTTTCAATATCATGGCTGATCATTCACCTCAGTATCCCTTTCCTGCTTTCTCTCCATACCCCTTGATCCCTTTAGCCATAAGGACGATATTTAACTCCCTTTTGAGTATATCTAAAGAACTGGCATCAACAATTCTCCACAATAGAGAATTCCACAGGTTAACAACTCTCTGCGTGAAGAAGTTTCTCCTCATCTCAGTCCTAAATGGCTTACCCCTTATCCTTAGACTGTGACCCCTGGTTCTGGACTTCCCAACATCGGGAATAATCTTATACATTTTGATAAGATCACCTCTCACTCTTCTGAATTCCAATGAGTAGAGGCCCAACCTACTCAACCTTTCCTCATAAGTCAACCCCCTCATCTCCGGAATCAACCTAGTGAACCTTCTCTGAACTTCCTCCAAAGCAAGTATATCCTTTCGTAAATATGGAAACCAAAACTGCACGCAGTATTCCAGGTGTGGCCTCATCAATACCCTGTATAGCTGTAGCAAGACTTGTGTTTTTATACTCCATCCCCTTTGCAATAAAGGCCAAGATTCCATTAGCCTTCCTGATCACTTGCTGTACCTGCATACTATCCTTTTGTGTTTCATGCACAAGTACCTCCAGGTCCCGCTGTACTGCAGCACTTTGCAATCTTTCTCCATTTGAATAATAACTTGCTCTTTGATTTTTTTCTGCCAAAGTGCATGACCTCACACTTTCCAACATTATACTCCATCTGCCAAATTTTTGTCCATTCACTTAGCCTGTCTATGTCCTTTTGCATATTTTTTTGTGTCCTCCTCACACATAGCTTTTCCTCCCATCTTTGTATCGTCAGCAAACTTGGCTACATTACAATCAGTCCCTTCTTCCAAGTCGTTTGTGTAGATTGTAAATAGTTGGGGTCCTAGCACTGATCCCTGCGGCACCCCACTAATTACTGGTTGCGAACCAGAGAATGAACCATTTATCCCGACTCTCTGTTTTCTGTTAGTTAGCCAATCCTCCATCCATACTAATATATTACCCCTAACCCCGTGAACTTTTATCTTGTGCAGTAACCTTTTATGTGACACCTTGTCAAATGCCTTCTGGAAGTCCAAATTCACCACATCCACTGATTCCCCTTTATCCACTCTGTTCGTTAAATCCTCAAAGAATTTTAGCAAATTTGTCGAACATGACTTCCCCTTCATAAATCCATGCCAACTCTGCCTGACCGAATTTTGCTTTTCCAAATGTTCTGCTACTGCTTCGTTAATAATGGACTCCAACATTTTCCCAACCACAGATGTTAGGCTAACTGGTCTATAGTTTCCTGCTTTTTGACTGCCTCCTTTTTTAAATAGGGGCGTTACGTTTGCAGTTTTCCAATCTGCTGGGACCTCCCCAGAATGCAGGGAATTTTGGTAAATTACAACCAATGCATCCACAATCCTTGCCGCTACTTCTCTTAAGACCCTAGGATGCAAGCCATCAGGTCCAGGGGATTTATCTGCCTTTAGTCCCATTATCTTACTGAGTATCACCTCCTTCGTGATTGTGATGGTGTTAATTTCTTCCCCCCTGTATAGCCCCTTGACTATCCACTGTTGGAATATTGTTAGTATCCTCTACCGTAAAGACTGATACACAATACTTGTTCAGAGTTTCTGCCATCTCCAATTTTTCCATTACTAATTCCCCGATCTCATCCTCCAAGGGACCAACATTTACTTTAGCCATTCGTTTCCTTTTTATATACCTGTAGAAACTCTTGCTATCTGTTTTTATATTTTGTGCTCGTTTACTTTCATAGTCTATCTTCCCTTTCTTAATCATTTGTTTAGTCATTCTTTTCTGGCTTTTAAAAGCTTCCCAGTCTTTAGTCCTCCCACTAGTTTTGGCCACATTGTATGCCCTTGTTTTTAATTGGATACCGTCTTTTATTTCTTTAGTTAGCCACGGATGGCTATCTTTTCTCTTACACCCTTTCCTCCTCACTGGAATATATTTTTCTTGAGTTGTGAAATATCTCCTTAAATGTACACCACTGTTCTTCAACTGTCCTACACTTTATTCTATTTTCCCAGTCCACTTTACACAACTCTGCCCTCATACCTTCATA
The DNA here is from genome assembly GCF_044704955.1 of Pristiophorus japonicus. Classification (NCBI taxonomy): domain Eukaryota; kingdom Metazoa; phylum Chordata; class Chondrichthyes; family Pristiophoridae; genus Pristiophorus; species Pristiophorus japonicus. The sequence continues at coordinate 63,800,003 of NC_091980.1, read as the reverse complement.
GTCTCCTTTATTTAAGCTTAGTACGCTGGTTAGAGATCCAACTTTCTCACCCTCCATCTGAATTTGAAATTCAATCATGCTATGATCACTCATTCCAAGGGGATCCTTTACTAGATTTTTTATTAATCCTGTCTCATTACACAGGACCAGATCTAAGATAGCCTGCCCCCTGGTTGGTTCCGTTACATACTGCTCAAGGAACCCATCCCTTATACACTCTATGAACTCCTCCTCAAGGATACCCTGACCAATTTGATTTGTCCAATCAATATGGAGGTAAAAATCACCCATGATTATTTCAAGCCCCCACTATTTCCTGGTTTATACTCCGACCAACAGAGTTGCTATTGTTAGGGGGCCTATAGACTACGCCCACCAGTGACTTTTTCTCCTTATTATTCCTTATCTATTGTCTTACCCTTTAATCTATCTTTCCAGTCCACTTGAGCCAACCTTTGTAATTTTCTTTATTTAAATTCAGGACACTAGTTGGGGACCCAGCTTTCTCACCCTCAAACTGAATTTGAAATTCTACCATGCTATCATCACTCTTCCCAAGAGGATCCTTTACTATGAGATCATTAATTAATCCAGGCTCATTACACATTACCAGATCTAAAATAGTCTGATCCCTGGTTCATTCCACAACATATTGTTCTAAGAAATCATCCAGAATACACTCTATGAACTCTTTCTCCATGCTACCTTTGTCAATTTGATTTGTCCGATCAATATGAAGATTAAAATCACCCATGATTTTTGCCGTACCTTTCTTACAAGCCTCCATTATTTCGTGATTTATACTCTGCTCTACAGTGTGGCTATTGTTTGGGGGCCTGTAGGCTACTCCCACCAGTGACTTATTTCCCTTATTTCTTATCTCCATCCAAACTGATTCTACATCTTGATCTTCTGAGCCAGTATTATTTCTGACTAATGCACTGATATCATCCTTTATTAACAAGAGCTACACCACCTCCTTTTCCTTTCTGCCTATCTTTCCAAAATGGCAAATGCACCTGAATATTCAGTTTCCAGCCTTGGACACCTTGTAACCACGTCCCTATAATGGCTACCAGATCATACCCATTTATTTCTATGTGTGCCGTCAACTCATCTATCTTGTTACGAATGCTGCGTGCATTCAGATAAAGAGCTTTTAATGTTGTCTTTTTACAATTTTTCCCTACTCTGACCCCACTTTCTGATACACTTTTACGAGTATATGCTCTGTCCCCTCCTGTCATACTCTGGTTATTATTACCCCCATCGCTACCTTGCACTTCTCCTTTTACATTGATTTTTAAAATTTCCTCTCACCAAAACCCTCCCCCCCGCACCCACCCCCTGCTATTTAGTTTAAAGCCCTAGTTATTCAATTTGCCAGGACACTGGTCCCAGCCTGGTTCATGTGAAGCCCGTCCCGACGAAACAGCTCCATCTTATCCCAGTACTGGCGCCAGTGCCCCATGAATTGAAACCCATTTCTCCCACACCAGTGTTTGAACCACGCGTTTATCTCTCTGATCTTATTTACCCTATGCAGTTTAATGTCTTATCCGAAAGGCTTCTAACAATGAGACACTCCAGTGCAACTGTCAACCTATATTCTTTGCTCAAATCCAGACATGAAGCTTGAGCCCACAATCTTCTAACTTAGAAGCAAGAGTGCTACTATTGAGCCATAATGGCACTACTGTATCTTTAATGATTACACTTCAAACACTACTACCACATGTTCAATCACAATAAACTACGAAGACAACCAAAAAGGTCTGACCTACCACACCACCTTTCAAAGTTTGAATGGAGGCAAGCGATTATTCATCATGGATCTCGTTCAGCACAGACCCTCACTGTAAAGTGCATTGAGCTTTGTGCATCAATGCACATTAGTGCACAATGCCTCCACTTGCAACAAGAAAGTACAGTCACTTTAACATATACATTTTGATGGGCATTAAAGTATAATTTCCATGATTGTTGGTCTAGCTTATTGCTGGAACAAGTGCACCTTAATTCTGATAGACTACACCATGTAACAGTTCAGAATGTGCAGTGTGATTGAAATGAATTAAATTGTTCATCATTTTCATTAATTACTTTGATGAGGACATAGTCTTAAATTTGCAGATGACAACATGCAACTGCAGTCAAATGGGTGAGTACTTTAGACCAAATGTTGAGACAAAGAAAGCTAAAAGGGAAGTAAAAGACATGCACAATTAGACTAAACAAAAATTAAGCGGCAAACATCAACTTGTATTTAAAATCATAACATTTAACAGAAAATCTCCCACGGTGCTTTACAGAGGAGAAAAATACTCACATTCTGAAACTCCAAAAATAACGTCCTCCATACAATGAAGTCTGTATGGATGCAAAGCGACATTGTCGTAATATGCTATTCTTTGTTGCTAAGCTAACCTCCAAAATATAAAAGATTACACATCTAGTGCTTGTATGAAACAAACCTTTAATTACAAACTTATTTAAAATACATTGGTTCCGGGTTTTTTTAAAGTTTGGACAGCTTGCATCATCACCAAATATTAAAATAAATACAAACAGTTAATTCTTAAAAGGAGATTTCTGTAGAGGGAAGTGCTTAAAACCAATTGACCCAAATCTTTCATAAAATATCAATTGCCAGGACCTGCTGTTGACAGCTGTTTACATCAAGATCCATTTTTGCAAGTTGGAGCTAATTAAGCAATGTATGAAGTAAATTAAGCACTTTACATTTAAAAATACTTCCATCAACAGATACCCCCTTCAAAAGCAACATGAAAAGGTTTGAATGTATTCTGCACTTTAAAAGTGAAAGTAACAGTCTGAAGGTCTTGTTTAAGTCAATGTACAAGTGGCTTTTTCCACTCAAATCATTTTAAAGCTAAACTGTAATATTTAACCAGTGAGACTCGGATCAATTTATGATTCTTGTGGTATCAGTAATAGGTATCAATCATATCACAACAAAAGGATCTTGGTTCTAGGCATCCAATTAAGTTCACGATGGAAGATGGGGCTCTATGTGCCATTAAATATCACATTTCAGGTCAGTCAGGTTGGGGGTACATATACTTTGAATGGTAATAATGCAGAATTGGAAAGATAGATTTACTTAACAAAGGGATACATATTTGATACGCAAATTATGAAAATAAGAGCAAGAGCTACAGGTTTCTGTTAAAAAATGTAAAGTAAAAAAAAAATCTTAATTCTATTTTCTTCCTTTAAACAGGATTAATTATAACTTTAGTAACAGGTATTTGCTAAAAGCGTAAACAAGAACAGCTCGTTTTAAATGAACTCATTTATGTTGAAGATTAATAACAGGACAGTACTACCATAAAATAAGTTCAATCCCCCGGCTGAAATTCCTGCTTTTAACTGTTTCAGCCAATTGAAGAGGACAATAATGATTTAGGGTTTCTACTGCACTACCGGGTCTGGAATTTTCTCTTCCATTCTAATAAATGAAAATTCCACCCTAGATGCCATTACAATACTTTGTGAACACTGTACCGCAGGATAAACATTAACTAAAAAAAAGCTAGTCCTGAAGCCATTTTACACCCACAGTCTGTCAGTAAGAAAATGTTTTTTAGACATGGATATATAAATGATTCTCATAAAAATACACAAAGGTTACCACTATGCACAAGTCCGTGGTGTTAAGGCCCATCACACCACAAAACATTGTGATGTGTAATTTTTACTACTAAATTTATCTGAGAGAGAGAGAGAGAGAGAGAGAGAGAGAAGAAAGTAAAGAGGAGAAAGAAAGGAGAAAGAAAAAAAGAGAAAGAAGAGTTCAAGAGAGGAAATAGACAAAAAAAGAAAGGTAAAAGAGGAGAAAATAAACATATTTCAGGTTACAATCCAAAGGATCATCACTCGACCATTGTAAATTAACCTAAGGCCTGGCTTCCCTCCTATGCCTTCTACTGATCTAGAAAACAATGAGCAACATCACAGCATTTACAAATGTTAAATGGCAGAAATGTTTTTTTTTAAAAAGCAGCCATGTTTAATTCCTCTAGGCAGTACACTGCCAAATATCTCCAAAATTTGTGCCAGGAGAATAATACTCATTTTGTAGTAAAATGTCTGTTAAAAACATCAAGATCTGGTAAAACAGCTCAGCTGTGGTCAGTGCTGTTTGCTGTTGGTTTCTTCTTCAGATGTACCAGCTGTCCCATTGTGGTTGTTAGTTAAACCTGATCCAAGACCATACAAATGTCCACAGTACTTTGTGTCATCAATGTTGTCTTCAAAAAATAACTGAGAAATAAAAAGTATAAATATTTAGGATGAATTTACAGCAACAGCCAACGCTGGGGGTGCATAATGAAGTACATGCACAGTGCCATTGGACTGACACTGCTCAGGAACACCTGTGCACAAATCAGTAAACTTGATCCATAATCCTAGGTGAGCTAATCTATCTATTTTATAGCATGCTAGCATGTAGCAATTAATGCACTGGGAGCACTTGGAGTTAGTGCCAAACTATGGGCAGCAGCAGTCAGAGCAGTAACATTTTTGTTTCCATGAGGGAACCAAAATGCAGAAGAGGTTGCAATCTAAGTAGCCATAAGGGAAAGGCAAAGGCTACAAAACATAAAATTCTTCTCTTTACTGGGTTTCCCCTTCAGAGACCATTGGGAATGGGTGCTTGACAACTAGTGCACTACTCAGGCATTCCAGTCACAATACTGAAACGCCCAATTTAAGTGTGTGTGTGGCTCTCATAAGCCTTGCACTGTGCCTCGTCTCCCAGCAGCCTTTGTGCTGACCAGCACTGAGCCAATCAGGAACATCATAAGCCGTATACCTGTCCACCCAAGAATATAGGAAGTCAAAGTGTAACACTGTGTTACAACAGTCCCTTCATCTCAGACTTAGAATTAGTATGTAGCCTAGCCAGACATGTGGATTTAAAAAGAAATGGCCCTATTTTATTTAGTTATTATATGCACTCTTTTACCCTATACCAACCATACACAGACAAAAATTGGATCTTTTGCCTTCGGTTTCATGTAGTTTTTAATAGGGTAACTTCATATTAAAATGGCATCAGCCAGCTGTGTTTGAGATAAATCGAGTTCTCTTGATGTCCCAGTCAATATTCCTCTCTCAATCAATACCACCAGAAAACACGGTCACTGGTTATTTATGTCATTGCTGTTTGTGGAATTTAGCTGCTGTTTTTGTCTATATAACAGTCTGCACATGTTTCAGCACCGTCCTTACCCAGATGAGCATAAATAATGTGCTGCAAAATACAAATTAAGGGTTGCATGGTACAGAAATGGAAAAACAAAAAAAAAAACAAGTAAAACAGGAAAAAAAGTTACTCTGCACTACTTCAAAAAAATTCTGCAATCTGTACAAGATTTTTCTTGTCATGAAAAAAAAAAGTTGAACAGTTGGATTAATTTATTTTAAAACAATTTTACTATAACATTTGTCACTTTCATACCTCTCTCATTCTGAAGAAAGCCATGCCCGTCAGCAGCGAGTCTGAGCCTGCCTGGTGCTGTCGTCCAATTCGCTCCAGCTCAAGCTGTTCAGCAACTTCTTGTAGACCACCCTGTGAAAAAGTCCAGTAACTGTTAAATGTGGCTGCTTAATTTCAGACTAGATGGCTGCTGCAGCAATTAAGTTTGTTAACACTCTTCTTCAGGTTAAAAGATAGGGTGATTAGAAAGACAGATATAGACACACTGGCCTAGAAATTGGTTACTCCCGGCCTACCGACGCAAACTGGGCGCAGGGTATGACCACGAGCCAAAATGGGTAGGCCTCATTTACATCAGATAAGCAAACTTCAGATACCCGCTGGGCGTTCCCGGGCAGATCGCCAGCGAAGAGCATTTGAATTTTGGGCCTCTGCATCACTGGCAATGGGAGAAGGCAGCAACCAGGAGAGGAAGTTGAGACACCTGGGGAGTGGGGCGGGAGTTAAGAGAGAGAGGAGGCTGTGGCCAGTCCATGGTTTTAATGTGGGGCTGGGAGGAGCACTCCTGCAACTGCAAGGAAGGAAAGCCAGTGAAATGAATCACTTGATATAAACTAGAGTCTTTCTTATTGCATACATAATTCAATCTTTAATTTTAGTCTTCACAAGTGACTATTACCCTCATTTTTGTAAAACGCTGACATACAAACACATGCGCATATACACAAAAGTCTTACAATGCAAACCAACTCAAAATTATTTTAGTGAGATTAAAAGTACACTTGCTATATCAGCGCATGTTTTAATTATTACTGCTCTTAAATTACAATACCCAACACAACCACAAAACATGCAATTTATATTCAACTTCATACAAGTACCTTAAGGTTTTTGCAGCTTTTCATCAGGTATTTCACATCATAGATAGCAGGAAAGAACAAATGCAGGATATCAAAGAACTCTTGCTCTTCTTCAGGTAGTCGTGAGTGGGTTAGAAGTTTAATCAAGTAGCCAAAGTCATAACCACTGCAAACAGAAATTTCTCAGGCTTAATACAATTTTCATAACTAAATTCATGTTTTAAAACTGCAGTTTGATGCATAGAATGAAAAATTGCAAGTTAAAAAAATATTTGACACAAGAACAAAATAACTAAGAGAGTTTCTCAAAGATTGTTGATATAAAGATCACTAATGGGAGGTTCCCCTTTCCGCCTCCCCCTTCATTTTCTCCAAAGGCTACACGTGACTCCTTCGCCGAGAGGGTAGGGAAGTCTCTGCAAATGCTTTCCTGCAACAGTTTAGTAACAAGTATGCAAAAGCAGCTGTATATTCTGAGGGTTTCTTCAAGTAGAAACCAATCTCCACTCAGCACCTCCGACAAAGCAATTTCTCAATCTCAGCCATGCAGGAAACTGCAAGCTTAAACCCATGATACAGCACAGAAGGAGGCCATTCAGCCTATCATGCCTGTGCCAGCTCTTTGAAAGAGCTATCCAATTAGTCCCACTCCCCTGCTCTTTCCCCATAGCCCTGCAACTTTTCCCCTTCCAAGTTAATAACCAATTCCCTATTGAAATGTACTATTGATTCTGCTGCCACCACTCATTCAGGCAGTGCATTCCAGATCACAACAACTCACTGCGTTAAAAAAAATCTCATCTCCCCTCTGGTTCTTTTGCCATAAAAAAGGCAATCAAAGCATTGAGGTTATTTCTCAAGGGACAGAACTGAAAAGCAGAGAAGTTATGTTAAACTTGTGTAGAACTTTGGTTAGACCACATGAAGTACTGTGAACAGTCTGGTCTCCATATTATAAAAATGATAGAGGCACTGGGGAAGGTGCAAAAAAAATAACTTGGATGATAACAGAACTGAGGGTTATACCCATCAGGAAAGATTGAACAGGCTGGGGCTCTTTTCTCTAGAAAAGGGAAGTCTGATGGATGACCTGATAGAGGCCTTTAAAATTATTAAAGGATTTGAAAGGATAGATGTTGGGAAGATGTTTCCACTTGCAGGTAGACCAGAACTAGGGGTTATAAACATAATAGGGAATTCAGGAGAAACATCTTTACCCAGAGAGTGGTTAGAATGTGGAACTCATTACCACAGGTAGTTGAGGTGACTAGCATAGATGTATTTAAGGGAAAGCTAGTTAAACACGAGGGAAAAAGGAAGAGAAGAATATATGGTTGGGGTGAGATGAAGAAGGGTGGGAGGAGGCTTGTGTGGAGAATAAACACTGGCATGGACCCGTTGGGCTAAATGGCCTGTTTCTGTGCTATAAATATTATGCAAATACCCTAAATCTGTGTCCTCTGGTGACCCTCCTTGCAGTGGTAACAGTTTCTCCCTATTGACTCTCCCTTTAGCCTCTCCTTTTAGCCTTCTCTGCTCAAAGGAGAGCAATCCAGTTTCTATAGTCTTTCCACATAACTGAAGTCCCTCACCCTGGTACCATTCTAGTAAACCTCCTCTGCACCTTCTCCAAGGCCTTGACATCCTTCCAAAACTATGGTGCCCAGAATTGGACACACTACTCCAGTTGAGGCCTATCCAGTGATCTATAACCATTTGAGTGGCACCTATTAGTTCCAATATAAATTCTCCTTCAGAAAAACTTCTTCAGTGTAATTCCTCGTAAATGTGAACCACTCCAATATATGGGACAGAAAATAGATCCTCTCTCTTACCATGTAGCAAAGTAATTTACTAGTGATTGAGAATTGCAACTAGAGGCAGTTCTGGGAATGGCAACTTGGGTTATTTTCTAACTCACTGGCCAGCTGCCTTATAAGGAAGCATGCTGTTTGTAGAAATTTAAAAAGCATTTCAGCTTCACAGTCACCATGTGCAATTCACTGCATAAAAAAATACTTGGGACAGTAAGCCCCTACATTAATATGGTTGGGTGGAGACTGTGGACAACTCATTGCCAGGGAAATGGGGGTCTAGCTACAGATGGAAGTGAATATCCAACCCCAGCTCTTCCTGAAAGAAATTTCAAAAATATAATGCAACACATAAAATGTTGATTTTCTTTCCTGGAGTTAAAAGCACTTGATTGCTCAAATGGCTCAGGTGGTAAATGCAGGGTCAGACATGGCACTTAGCAGGTTCAATCCTTGGTATGCGCAAAATTAGCTTAACTCAGCCAGCACAGCAATGGGGATGCTACAATTGGCTTCAGCTCTCGTAGGCAGGGACAATGGAAAAATGCAGGGTGACACAAAAATTGTTTTTGTTCCACAAGATACATGCAAAAGGCACTAATCATTACCACAGACAGTATGCCTGGGTTAAATCCCCAGTCACCTTTGATCAAATTGTAGGTTCCTGAATAGAAAGTATTTCATTTGCTGATTCTGTTTCAACTATAGAGGCAGAGGCTGTGTTTCTAATTGTTATCAAGCATCAAAAATGATTACGATGCCAATAAGCCTCAGTTCACATATTGTCCACTTGAATGTTAAAAACCACTTGGGTGTTAAAAATAATCAACAATTTGTGCTGAGAAACGATCAGAAGGGACTTGGTCTACTTATGGAAACTACCTTTCAGCCATGAACAGGAGAGCAAATATTGGGAGAAGACTAAAGGTGTCAACTCCTGATCATTTTCCTAGTCATCTTTGCGCGTATGGACACAAGAACTAGCTCAGCTATGATGGCTTCAACATGCCTGCCCACAGTTTGTTTACGCTCACATGAAGAATGGCCAATTATCAGAGGGACAAGATGGCGGCCAGTGCCTGCTGAACTGTATTTCAGCAAGAGGCAGTGTCTTCAGGAGAGGAGAAAGAGATAAATATTTGGGGAGGTGGGGGGATGGGGGGGAGGTGGGGGGATGGGGGGGGGGAAAGCATAGGATCAGTTTGAAATCAATGTAAAAATTTCCATTCAATTGTCAGGACCAACCTGTGAAACGAAAGCCACTTAACATTATCACACAGCACCACCCCAGACGTCATGAGCAGCTCTGCAAAGTAAGAGGTTTCAATCCCTTCTTCTTCGTGTTTTTTGAACTGGAGCCCAGAAGTTCTCAGCAGATCGATCGAGTCTTGTGAGTACATGTCCTCCCTTTAAAATAAAACAATTCTCAGTCTGTTTCCCCTCTATTGTGACCTGCAAAATTAATGATCATTCTATCGACACTAAAACTGAAATTTAAATCTAGTTATTTTTTCTTAAAAAGTAACCCTTGAAGGTTGCTTCACCCCTTATACAATGACCACATGCACGAATAATCACTGTAGTAAAAAGCTCTGTAGACAAGAATTATCAATCAAACTGGATCACTTTAAATAAATTAAGTGTATTAGCCAGTTAAAATGCACGTAGGTAGCCCCATGACTAAGTTTACCCAGTAAATAACTATCACATGGACTAAGAAGGTACTATTTACGAGCAAGATCTGTAATAAGTGAATCAACCTCATCCAGGGTGGCGCCACAATTGGCCTTAGCACAACTGGAGTGGGGGAAGTGGAGTTACACTCCTGATCACTATCCTGCAAATCCTGCTGAAAGTTCGTGTGTGTGACACTGGGCAAGATCTTCTGGATATTGCTCAGCTGTCATGGCCCTATAGTCAAATAGTTTGTTGAATAACGACCACTTGGAGGGTGACCAGCATTAATAAAACCATACCCCAGCAACACATCAAGCCTTCAAGGTAAAGGGGGAAAAAAACAGATACATACAGTTGGGCAGAGTTATCTGTACTTACGTGAGGTTGAATTTAAAGTTGAATTGCCAAGTGGAGGTTCCAGGAGGGTACTGGTTTTTCTCATTCATGAACGTCAATCCTAACTGAATGATTTTCAGCAAGTCCACATTACATCGCAGAAGCTGGTACTGGTAATCTACAGTACTGCGAAATTCTCCAATTGGTCTTACCACAACACCAGGAAACTCTGTATCCTATAAAAGGGAAAATATCGAACACTGCATAGTTGATCAATTATTAAAACTTTTTAAAAAATTTTAGTAAATTGAGGACCCAAGGGAAATAAAATAAAAATGTCTCATGAAATGAGGGTGAAAGTTAAGTATTTGTGTCACATGCAACAGTTGTTGGCTGAGCACAGAACAGTCTCATTGATACCGCGACCCAGTTCTGTAATACTGTATCCAGTTCCAAATCCATAACAGAAACATAGAAAATAGGTGCAGGAGTAGGCCATTCAGCCCTTCGAGCCTGCACCGCCATTCAATGAGTTCATGGCTGAACATGCAACTTCAGTACCCCATTCCTGCTTTCTCGCCATACCCCTTGATCCCCCTAGTAGTAAGGACTACATCCAACTCATTTTTTGAATATATTTAGTGAATTGGCTTCAACAACTTTCTGTGGTAGCGAATTTCACAGGTTCACCACTCTCTGGGTGAAGAAGTTTCTCCTCATCTCGGTCCAAAATGGCTTACCCCTTATCCTTAAGACTGTGACCCCTGGTTCTGGACTTCCCAATATTAATAAGAACATAAGAATTAGGAACAGGAGTAAGCCATCTAGCCCCTCGAGCCTGCTCCGCCATTCAACAAGATCATGGCTGATCTGGCCGTGGACTCAGCTCCACTTACCTGCCCGCTCCCCATAACCCTTAATTCCCTTATTAGTTAAAAATCTATCTATCTGATTTGAATACATTCAATGAGCTAGCCTCAACTGCTTCCTTGGGCAGAGAATTCCACAGATTCACAACCCTCTGGGAGAAGAAATTCCTTCTCAACTCGGTTTTAAATTGGCTCCCCCGTATTTTGAGGCTGTGTCCCCTAGTTCTAGTCTCCCCGACCAGTGGAAACAACCTTTCTGCCTCTATCCTGTCTATCCCCTTCATTATTTTAAATGTTTCTATAAGATCACCCCTCATCCTTCTGAACTCCAACAAGTAAAGACCCAGTCTACTCAATCTATCATCATAAGGTAACCCCCTCATCTCCGGAATCAGCCCAGTGAATCGTCTCTGTACCCCCTTCCAAGGCTAGTATATCCTTCCTTAAGTAAAGTGACCAAAACTGCATGCAGTACTCCAGGTGCGGCCTCACCAATACCCTGTACAGTTGCAGCAGGACCTCCCTGCTTTTGTACTCCATCCATTCGCCTTCCTGGTTACCTGCTGCACCTGCAAACTAACTTTTTGGGATTCATGCACAAGGACCCCCAGGTCCCTCTGCACCGCAGCATGTTGTAATTTCTCCCCATTCAAATAATATTCCCTTTTACTGTTTTTTTTTCCCTCCCCAAGGTGGATGACCTCACATTGTATTCCATCTGCCAAACCTTAGCCCATTCGCTTAACCTATCTAAATCTCTTTGCAGCCTCTCTGTGTCCTCTACGCAACCCGCTTTCCCACTAATCTTTGTGTCATCTGCAAATTTTGTTACACTACACTCTGTCCCCTCTTCTAGGTCATCTATGTATATTGTAAACAGTTGTGGTCCCAGCACCGATCCTTGTGGCACACCACTAACGACCTATTTCCAACCCGAAAAGGACCCATTTATCCTGACTGTCTGCTTTCTGTTAGCCAGCCAATTCTCGATCCATGCTAATACATTTCCTCTGACTCCGCGTACTTTTATCTTCTGCAGTAACCTTTTGTGTGGCACCTTATCGAATGCCTTTTGGAAATCTAAATACACCACATCCATCGGTACACCTCTATTCACCATGCTCATTATATCCTCAAAGAATTCCAGTAAATTAGTTACACATGATTTCCCCTTCATGAATCCATGTTGCATCTGCTTGATTGCACTATTCCTATCTAGATGTCCCGCTATTTCTTCCTTAATGATAGCTTCAAGCATTTTCCCCCACTACAGATGTTAAACTAACTGGCCTATAGTTACCTGCCTTTTGTCTGCCCACTTTTGTTAAACAGAGGCGTTGCATTAGCTGCTTTCCAATCGGATGGCACCTCCCCAGAATCCAGAGAATTTTGGTAGATTATAACGAATGCATCTGCTATAACTTCCGCCATCTCTTTTAATACCCTGGGATGCATTTCATCAGGACCAGGAGACTTGTCTACCTTGAGTCCCATTAGCCTGTCCAGCATTACCCCCCTAGTGATAGTGATTGTCTCAAAGTCCTCCCTTCCCACATTCCTGTGACCAGCAGTTTTTGGCATGGTTTTTGTGTCTTCCACTGTGAAGACCGAAGCAAAATAATTGTTTAATGTCTCAGCCATTTCCACATTTCCCATTATTAAATCCCCTTTCTCATCTTCTAAGGGACCAACATTTACTTTAGTCACTCTTTTCCGTTTTATATATCGGTAAAAGCTTTTACTATCTGTTTTTATGTTTTGCGCAAGTTTACATTCGTAATCTATCTTCCCCTTCTTTATTGCTTTCTTAGTCATTCTTTGCTGTCGTTTAAAATTTTCCCAATCTTCTAGTTTCCCACTAACCTTGGCCACCTTATACGCATTGGTTTTTAATTTGATACTCTCCTTTATTTCCTTGGTTATCCACGGCTGGTTATCCCTTCTCTTACCGCCCTTCTTTTTCACTGGAATATATTTTTGTTGAGCACTATGAAAGAGCTCCTTAAAAGTCCTCCACTGTTCCTCAATTGTGCTACCGTTTAGTCTGTGTTCCCAGTCTACTTTAGCCAACTCTACCCTCATCCCACTGTAGTCCCCTTTGTTTAAGCATAGTGCGCTCGTTTGAGACACTACTTCCTCACTCTCAATCTGTATTACAAATTCAACCATACTGTGATCACTCATTCCGAGAGGATCCTTTACTCGGAGATCGTTTATTATTCCTGTCTCATTACACAGGACCAGATCTAAGATAGCTTGCTCCCTTGTAGGTTCTGTAACATACTGTTCTAAGAAACAATCCTGTATGCATTCTATGAATTCCTCCTCAAGGCTACCCCGTGCGATTTGATTTGACCAATCGATATGTAGGTTAAAATCCCCCATGATTACTGCCATTCCTTTTTCACATGCCTCCATTATTCCCTTGATTATTGTCCACCCCACCGTGAAGTTATTATTTGGGGGCCTATAAACTACGCCCACCAGTGACTTTTTCCCCTTACTATCTCTAATCTCCACCCACAATGATTCAACATTTTGTTCATTAGAGCCAATATCGTCTCTCACAACTGCCCTGATATCATCCTTTATTAACAGAGCTACCCCACCTCCTTTCCCTTCTTGTCTATCTTTCCGAATTGTCAGATACCCCTGTATGTTTAATTCCCAGTCTTGGCCACCCTGCAACCATGTTTCCGTAATGGCCACCAAATCATACCCATTTGTAATGATTTGTGGCATCAACTCATTTACTTTATTTCGAATGCTGCGTGCGTTTAGGTAGAGTGTTTTAATACTAGTTTTTAAACCATGATTTTTAGTTTTGACCCCTCCTGCAGCCCCTTTATATTCATACATATTGTCCCTTCCCATCACCTTGTGGTTTACAATTACCCCAGTGCTACTCTGCCCTGTTGCCTCCTGCCTTTTGCATTCTTTCTTGGGGTTCTGTTCATCTGAGCTCTCACCCACTCTAACTAGCTCAGAGCCCTCTCCTGGGTTCCCATCCCCTTGCCAAGCTCGTTTAAAGCCCTCCCAACCGTACTATCAAAACCACCCGCGAGAACATTGGTCCCGTCTCTGTTGAGGTGTAACCTGTCTGACTTGTACAGGTCCCACCTTCCCCAGAAGTGGTCCCAATTGTTCAGGAAACTAAAGCCCTCCCTCCTACACCAACGGGAGAGTGGAGAGCACCAGTTCCAACTGTCACAGGACGGGAGAGTGGAGAGCACCAGTTCCAACTGTCACAGGACGGGAGAGTGGAGAGCACCAGCTCCAACTGTCGCAGGAGAGAGAGTGGAGCGCACCAGCTCCAACTGTCACAGGACAGAGTGGAGAGCACCAGTTCAAACTGTCACAGGACAGAGTGGAGAGCACCAGTTCAAACTGTCACAGGACAGAGTGGAGAGCACCAGCTCCAACTGTCACAGGACAGAGTGGAGAGCACCAGTTCAAACTGTCACAGGACGGGAGAGTGGAGAGCACCAGCTCCAACTGTCACAGGACAGAGTGGAGAGCACCAGTTCAAACTGTTGCAGGACAGGAGAGTGGAGAGCACCAGCTCCAACTGTCACAGGACAGAGTGGAGAGCACCAGTTCAAACTGTCACAGGACGGGAGAGTGGAGAGCACCAGTTCCCACTGTCACAGGAGAGAGAGTGGAGAGCACCAGCTCGAACTGTCACAGGACAGAGAGTGGAGAGCACCAGCTCAAACTGTCACAGGAGAGAGAGTGGAGAGCACCAGTTCCAACTGTCGCAGGAGAGAGAGTGGAGAGCACCAGTTCCCACTGTCACAGGAGAGAGAGTGGAGAGCACCAGTTCCAACTGTCGCAGGAGAGAGAGTGGAGAGCACCAGTTCCAACTGTCACAGGATGGGAGAGTGGAGAGCACCAGTTCCAACTGTCACAGGATGGGAGAGTGGAGAGCACCAGTAAATGGGTAGAGATTTAGTGAAATTGGCAAAAGAATCAGAGGCGACACAAGGAAAACATATTTTACACAATGAGTTGTGATGATCTGGAATGTACTGCCTGAAGGAGTGCTGAAAGCAGGTGCAATGACAAGTTTCAAAAGGGAATTGGATAAATACTTGAAGGGGGAAATATTTACAGGGCTTTGGAGAAAGAGCAAGGGAGTGGGACTAATTGGATTACTCTTTCAAAGAGCCAGCAGAGGTACAATGGGCCGAATGGCCTCCTTCTGTGCTTATGATTCTATGACTGCCCCTTCATAATGTTTGGCAGCTTCAGTACTGGTCTCAGCGTGTGGATTTGCACCCCAATAGACATCCACAAAAAGGGTGGGGGGGGGGGGGAAATACAAGAATTATAATAAAAATGTGAAAAACTTATGCTTGTGGAACAGCATATTAAGCAGTTGGAGAGGAGACAGGAACCACGACTGGGGCCATACTGTTTGCTATTTTGGGTATTTGGATAGATACCGTCAAAACAACATTGATGCATTGAAGAGGGTTCAGCGAAGAACAACAGTGATAATGGAGAGACAAGTTATAAGTACAGAATAGCAGAACTATGCTTGTTTTTATTATAGAATGATGGAGTGGCTTGTGGTGAAATGCAGGATCCAGGTCTTGATAAAAATGTAAGCAGTTTTGAACTATGAATGTAGAAAAAGATGGCATAGTTAAACCGAGTCAGATTCTAAATTAAGCTAATGATTATAAGGGAAAGGGGAATTCAACCCTCCACCCACCAAAGTGGTGAATATGTGGACCAATCAGCCAGCAAAAGAAATTGATGCTATACCAGTTAATTCTTGCAAAAAGAAGCTGGATAAAAATAGACAGATCAAAATTACTCAAAGAATAGGATGGTTTTTATGCAAGTGAAAACAGAAAATGCTGGAAAACAATCAGGTCAGTGGAGAAAGAAACAGAGTTAACACTTCAAGTCATCGACCTATAGTTCTAACGAAAGGTCATTAACCTGATAAGTTAACACGGTTTCTCTCTCCACAGATGTTTTCCAGCATTTTCTGGCTTTATTTCAGATTTCCAGCATCTGCTTTTGCTATAGTTTCTATGCTGCTGGGATCACAGGTGTGGAGACTAACAGGCCAGGGTGGAACAGTAGAGATGCAAGTACAAATAAATATTCTGGAGTTTCACTTATTTATCTTTAGGAACAAGTAGCGTTTGTGCAGTGCTTTACTTAAGGAGTTTAAATGGGTGGTAGAATGTATACTGTGTGTAGAAGGAACATGCTTGGTGCACCAAATGGCCATTCCCCATTCCATCTATTATTACTGTCACACATCCAAATCAGTATCTGTGTTTTCAGTCATTAATTATACTTGTAATGATTAATTAGTTGGTACCTAAAAGCCAGATTTCAGAATCCAACTTTTATTTGTCACTATAAACAGTATGGGAAGATTAAAACTAGTTAAACTGGATAGTTTGTTGGGGGAAAAGACAGCTTTAAGGAATTCAAAGTAAATAACAATGGGACATTGGGTGCAATGTGAGATTATTAATGTACAATCCTAGAATGGACAGAAGAGAAGAAAAAGTGTTTCACGTTCTGAATTAGGCCTAGCTAATGACAGAATACCAGCCTCAAAGAGTTTGGAATTATCCTCTAAAAAAGGACTATTGAGAGTACTCTTTTCACCAATTTGCCTCTTATTTAATCTCCAGACTGAGAAATTCCCTTTCACCAGTGACACAGACATCATTAGAAACTGGTGTAGGTAATTGTAGATGTTTTGGTACACCCTACATCATCAAATACTGGCATTATGTATTTGATGTTTTGCAGATCTAAGGCATACGAACTACTACTAAGCCAAGTTTTATACTGCTGCTCGTATCCTAACTTACACCAAGTCCCGTTCAACTATTACCCCTGTGCTCGCTGATGACATTGGCTCCCAGTCTGATCCTTGCATTCAAATCCCTCCATGGCATTGCCCTTCCCCATCTCTGTAACTTCTCCAGCCCTACAATTCTCCAAGATCTCAGCGTTCCCCCAATTCTGGCTTCTTGCACATTCCCAATTTTAAATGCTCCACCATTAGCGGCCATGCCTTCAGCTGCCTAGGCTCTAAACTCTAGAATTCTCTCCCTAAACCTCTTCACCTCTCTCTCTCCTCTTTTAAGATGCTCCTTTAAACCTCCCTCGATGACCAAGCTTCTAGTCACCTGTCTTAATATCTACTTATGTGGCTAAGTGTCAAACTATTTGATAACACTTCTGTGAAACACCTTTCAACATTTTACTACATTAAAAGGAACTATATAAATGTAATTTGTTGTTGTCAGTAATCAACAAAAGCATTTCTGATTTCCTTTCTCCGAAGTGATTTTTTTTGTGTAAGGAAGAAGAAATAAAGAGCCCTTGCAATCTTGCCCCTTGGGCCTTATTCAGCTTTTCTAGCAATATGCAAACATCATGCTCTTTCTTTAGTTTTCTGGGAAAACATCACAACTGAAGCACTCTCACCTCTCAGTCAAAAGGTCATTGGTTAAAACCCACTCAAGAATTGAGCAAATAATCTTAGCTGACAATTCAGTGCAGTACTGAGGGAATATTACACTGTTGGGCGTGCGGTCTTTCGAATAAACTGAGGCCCAATGTGCCCTCTCATGTGGAAGTAAAAGATCCTATGGTAATATTCAAAGAGGAAGGATTTTTCCCATTGTCAACCAACATCACTGACAGATTTATCATTCAACCCATTGTTTAAAAAAATAGGACTTTGTTGTGCGTAAATTCCACCGCCGCCTCCCCGACCCCGGTTTTCGCCGCGATTTGAGCCTCCGTGGCGAAAACCCATTCGGGGGGATCCTCGGGTACCTCTTTGCAGCGGCGATTCCAAGTGCCACCGGGGAGAGGTGTGCTGAGGTGCAACGATGCAGATTGCATTTGCATCGTACTTTCGGCACTCTCCCGACCCGTATGCCGCGCCCAGAATACCAACAGATCAAGCCTGTTGGTACAGCTCTGCCAGCAGCGGTAAGTATGAAAACCTGCAAAAAACGCAAGTTAAAGTTTTTATTTTTTAATTACTTTTCAGCGAGTTAGTAGCTAAGGGTTTTGTGGAATTTAATTTTTTATTTTTCCCTCCCTCTCTCGCAATGCTTCCAGCCCTGGATTAAAGTTGCCGAAACTCGCAGTTTATGCCACGAATCCTCGAGCAACGCTTCCTTTACCAATGCGTAAAGGCCCAAATTTCGGCCGAAAAATGTTAGCGCAGCGAAAACTGTAATTTTGGTGTAAAACTACTGTTTTCGCTGCAAACCAAAAATCTAGTCCGAGGTCTTGGAAGTCATGACCGGCACTATATAAATTCATGTTATTTCTCTTTCCTATTTGTCGGAAACTGTATGTACAACAATTTTTCTTTTAAGCGGGGAAAGAGAGCGGGAGAGGGAAAGAGAGCGCAAACGGGGAGAGCGAGAGAGAGCGCGAACGGGGAAAGGGAGTGAGAGTGAACAAACGGAGAGAGGGGAAACAGACAGCACGCGCGAACGGGGAAAGGGAGGGGGAGAGAGAGAGAGAGAGAGAGAGAGAGAGAGAGAGAGAGAACGGGGAAAGGGAGGGAGAGAGAGAGAGAGTGAGCGCGAGTGAGGGAAAGGGAGAGAGAGAGAGCAAACAGGAGAGAACGAGCGTGGGAGAGCGGGCGAGTGGGCAGAGGGGGAGGGAGAGCAGGCGGGCGGGGGGGAGAGAGAGCGGGCGAGCGGGGAGGAGGAGAGTGGGCGCGGGGGAAGAGAGCAAGCGAGCGGACGGCCGGGCGGGGGAGAGCGAGCGGACGGCCGGGGGAGAACGGGCGGGGGAGAGCGGGCTGGCGAGAGCGGGCTGGCGAGAGCGAGCGGGGAAGAGTGGTGGGGGAGAGCAGGCGGGCGGAGGAGAGCGGGCCGGCGGGGGGTGTGGGGGAGAGAGAGCAGACGCGGGGGTGAGTGGACGAGCGGGAGAGGGAGGGCAAACGGGCGCCAGCGAGGGAGGGCAAACGGGCGCCAGCGAGGGAGGGCAAACGGGCGCCAGCGAGCGAGGGAGGGTGCCAGCGAGCGAGGAAGGGCACCGGGGCGGAGCGAGAGCGCCAGCGAGGGGGGGGGCAGAGCAAGAGCGCCAGCGAGTGGGGGGGGGAGGGGAGCGAGAGCGCCAGCGAGGGGGGGGGGGGGCAGAGCGAGAGCGCCAGCGAGGGGGGGGGGGCAGAGAGAGAGTGCGCCAGCAAGGGAGGGGGGCAGAGCGAGAGCGCCAGCGAGGGGGGGCAGGGAGGGCGAGCAAGCAGGGGAGCAGTGGGGAGGGCGAAAGTGAGGGAGAGCGAAGGTGAGGTCAGAGGGAGAGCGAAAGTGGGGTCAGAGGGAGAGCGAAAGTGGGGTCAGAGGGAGAGCGAAAGTGGAGTCAGAGGGAGAGAGAAAGCGAAAGTGGGGGAAGACAGTCTGTACAACAAACTAAAAACTTTTATTTCATTCTACCATAAACAACTTGCAGAATGGGCATGCAAATGACAAATTAATTTCCATAACAACAAGTGTGGGGCGTTGCATTTTTGTCAGAGAAATAAGGATCCTACCTACTCCTTGGAAAACAAGAATCTAAATGGGGTCGTGGTGCAAAGGGATCTAGGGTATAGCTTCACAAATCATTAAAATAGCAACGCAGGTTAATAAAAGTGCAAATAAAGCACAGGTTCATTTCTAGGGGAATAGAATCCAAAAGTTATGTTAAGCCTGTATAGAATCTTGTCTGATTGTGTTATGATTTGAGACAATGTGGTGGCAATATGCCATTACCGTATATATGCTTTTAAGTGATTGGTGTTGTCGTTGTAAAATTTGCCCACAGACAAAAAGGTCGCCGACGCTCAAAGGAGTTCATGGCCCGGTCAGTACAAAAAATTAGAGGGAACATTGCTTACCATAGCTATATAGTTGTATTTCTGAATAATCAGGCGAATTTTTCTCATCTCTTCTTCCAGATTATTTGCCCATACCTCACGAATTATCTGACTGTGGTCTTCCTCTGCAGCTGGCATTTTGAATATGTTGCCAAACTGGGCTGATAGGCACTGGAAATAGCAAATAACATAAACTGATGCAGCTTTAAACTCTGAACACTAAGTTCCTCACACCATTTTTACTGTATTTAGGAACAATTATTCATATACAAGAACTGGTCTTGAATGTTTCAATTCAAGAATAAATGAGATCCAAAAGGACGATGTTCCATCATCTTCAATCGTACACCAAATATACAGAACTAATGAGTAATTGACATTTTGTGCAGATTCGATCATTTTTACCAATAATGTGATTAGGATCCATCTAGAATTCACTAATTTATTCCAACCGTGCATTTTATATAAAATAAATTCCTTGGAGCGACATAATGCATTTACTGAGATTGCAGAGTCCCCTCAATACGGGTTGCTGTAATATCGCATCACCAAATTTATCCTGCACGCCGGAGACATCAGATACACAGTAGTCGTTGTAGGGGCTTCTGAATCAACAGTGTCAGGCCCGAAATCAAAGTAGCTACATCAAACGAAAGATGAAAGTGCGTTTGATGTTGACGCGGCCGGACCATCTGTGCTGCACACGAGTAGCGGCGGGAACGTTTTCAACGGTGTGCCGATTACCCTCCCCCGACAATTTGTGGCTTTTCCCGTCCCGCCGCACTTCAACCGCAAACCCCGGGCTCGCAAACTACCTACTGCGCGTCACTTCAAACAAAACCCGCCGATTACCTTGTAGTCGCCACCCCCCGAATGTAAATAAAACTCGGCTGCACGGAGCGCGTGAGACGCCCGCTCACAGATTCTTGTTTTTAATTCGCTGCAACTCCGGCAGCGTCCGAGCCACCCGGAGCTAATTGTGAAAGGACAAAGACAGCAACAACGGGCATGCGCAGTGCCCGCTCGGGGCGGGGCCAATCCAAATACCTGACGTCAATCACTCAATCATTCCAAGGATGCTCTTCAAAGTGCGGAATGTACCTGCACGAAATGGTGAATGGGCTCCAACGCTGAGACCTGGGTTTTAATTAGAAGCACCTTAAAAAAAAACTAGCAATGTTTCCAATTGTAAATAAGCCTCAGTCGTTGAGTATATTCATAGACTGAGATCGATAGATATTTGGGCACAAAGGGAATCAAGGGATTGTGGGGATCGGGCGGGAAAGTGAGTTGAGGTCGAAGTTCAGCCATGATCTTATTGAATGGTGGAGCAGGCTCAAAGGCCGTATAGCCTACTCCTGCTGCTAATTCTTATGTTCTCGTCTCCATCATCGCGCTCGATTGGACTGTCCTCGTTTGGTTCCACACTTAATCTTTCTGGTCGTAGTCAAAGAAACTCTTAACAATGACTTCTCTTCCTGCTCCCACATCTTCACTTCTGGAGGCCCTCCCCGCAAGAAGCCATCCTTGGCTCCTCGGAGGGTAGCAAACTAGTTAGAAGCATTCCTGAAGGTTCAATCATTTCATGTTCTGACCATGTGAAGTCTACAAAATGACACTCCATTTACATTATAACGGTTGGATCCCCAGTAGTTCAGCATCTTTGCTCGTGGTTTCACGGCAGCAGTTGTGTGAGAAGCACCAAGAACCAGGAGGCCACCCGTGAGCAGATGAAGAAGGGAAACCGAGGATGGGAAAGAGGGGCATCCGAAGACTGGGGTGGGATGAGCAGGGGGGAAACCAGAGGTGGTTTGAACTTTTATTCCACCAGTAATTAATAGTAACTCACTGAAACTGCACTAATAACTAATAGTATTCTGGTAACAATCAGTTTTCCCTCATAAGTAACTAATACAATAATCACTGATAGTTTATTAGTAACTGGTACTAATAGGTGAAACACCCTGATATCCTACCTGTAACTAGTAATAATCCTATACCCAGCTGATATTCACCCTGAAACTACAGCCAGAATCCCACTTCACTGCACAAGATGCAGCCAGGCTCCTCAGTTGATGCCACTTTTAATAGTCTTGATCTCTTTCCCCATCCCTTTAGACTCTGGTTGTGTGTGAAGGTAACAACTCTGAACTAAAACCTCAGTCAGTCAATTTATACTTTGGACTTAATATGTCAAAAATAGCCAGCACAGACCAACCTGATCCAAACTGAGAGATTGCAAAGGACAGGGTCGTGTTTGGAATCCCTCACAGGTCACATTGTCCATTTCTAAACCACTCCTTGGGCTTGGACTTAATAAAGGAGAGTTTCAATAGAAGTTACTGACATTACAGCACATTCAGGCTCTGGTGCCTGTGTCGGTGCTGGCACTCTCTGCCATAACCCCATTTCCACCCCCACCAGATCCTATATATTCCTCCTTTTCAAATATTTAGCCCATTCCCCTTAAATAATGACCTAGTCTCTACCTCAATAGCAACATGGTGAAGCATCTCCTGGTCTAATAGCCCTCAGTTGAAGAACCTTCCATTTCCCTTCCCCATTGGTGCTTCCAGAGAGAATCCTTGGTCTCAGTCCTCTTGTTCCCCATTTGCCCACCAGTGGAAACAATTTTTCACTGTTTACTGACAGTAAAGTCCCCAGGTTTCACTCATCCCTTTACTGGCTGTTCCTCTCACAGCACGGCTCCCACTTACCAAGATGCTGCTGCTACTCCTGGCTGCAGGAAATGTAGGGACCCATGCCCACCCAAACTCCAGTCTTCCTTTCTTTGCCCCCACTCGAGCCTCAATTCCCTGACCGCCAGTCCCTAGTCTCCCTCTCTGACCCAAGCCCATCCTGCTATGTCCCCGACATCCCATTACCATTCTCCTCCAACCCCCTTTCTCCTTCAAGCTCCCATGTAATACTTGAAAAGGGAAAAATTGTTTTAACACTTCCTCAAGGTTGCTGAAACAGGTTCATATCCTTCTGAAGCCATATTTATTGTTGATAACTAAGCAATAATTATACAGGTAATCCTCAAGTTTACCAAATAATCCAGTATTGACACAAGACTATGATATCTGTAATTTCCTGTGTCTGTTTTGTCACCATTTTTTTTAAATGGGTACCACATTAGCTCTTCTCCAATCTAGCAGAAGCTGCACACTGTTCCCATTTCCTTCATGATAACCATCTACACCCAAGTGATTCCATCCCTTGTCATTCTTAGTGCCCTTGGATCAGTACCACCTATCCCTTGGGATTTGCTTGTTTTCAGCAATTTCAGGACCTTCTTTCTTTTTTCATCCTACTTAGATTATTTATGATTATGCAGAGCATGTTAGCAGTATTGGCTCTAGTGAAATCTTGGCGATAGTAATAAATATATTATTTTATATTCTCATTCACTTCAGCTGTTCTTTTCGTACTATCACCACTTTCCTGACTTCCTTCTTACTCTTATTGCACTGCAGGAATATGTTATGTTTAGCATCTGAAACTATGCTAATTTCAAGATTAATTTTTCCACTCTAACCATCCTTTTAATACACTTCTGAATGTTCTTAATTTTTTGCAATGTCCCTCTCACCTTCCTTCCTGCAGTACTTGCCACAGAGTGAATGGGCTTTCCTCAGAGAGAATCTCAGGATACCCTCATTAAAAATAAGAATCATAATAAATGGTTTGATATTGAGGCCCCCTGCTGGGGCTGTTTTCCACCTGTAAGCTCAAGGAAGCTTTATGAACTGGGTCATTAAATCTGTGGCACTGGATAAAAATGAGCATATCCAGAACCTGAACACACATTTGGTATGTTTGTGCACAATCCTGTTCATTATAATTGTTGAAACGTTCCACACCTACGATTTAAAAATCACAGCTATAATTGAATCTTTATTTCTAATTGCTGCTTGTAATAAAATATTGTACCTACAACAACATTGATTTGTTGCGGATTAAAATAGTGAAGTATTCACCAGAGGAGAACATATGTTATCTTAGGATTTGAAACAATCTTAACATAATTAAAATCTTCTTCAAATATGTATTTATTTTACTATTGTATCAGAAATATTCATATTACAGTGTTAGTGATTTATAAATACTGGGTTTATTTCATGAATGCAAAGATCCATAAATTACAAGCACCACAGACACAAGTAACATAAATCAGCATTATGCCACACTGTTATTGATGTAATTTAATATTTTTTATCCATTAGCATAGTCAAAAATTATGGTGGGAAACATTTTTTAAAGATGTAAATTATAACATTTTATTTAACCAATTTAATTTGCAAAATCAGTGGTTCCCATAGCAAAATTTCAGAATCTTTTCCACGATTGATGGTTCTTTGTGGTATCAATATTTGTCACCACACGCAAACTGCAGAGATGTGTCTTAGTACACAAGCAAAAAACTAAACGGTGATGATGGAGAAAAGGTTTCCTCACATGCCCAGTATTGAAGTAATACCAGCCTCTTTTGGTGGATCTTTTTCACCCAAAGGGAAATAGACTAGTGAAATAATTTACTAAGGAAGGCCATTAAAGCAGCAGGGTAACTATTGGTACTGCACTTTTTTTGACAGACATGTGTCTGTCAAGCCCTACCCCTGACAGGCTCTCCATCCTTCCCCCGCCCGCCTTCCGTCACGGCCTGAATCATTCCCTCCACGTGGTGCCGAGAAGCAGGACCTGAGACCCGAGACTTCTGACCTGACGCTCCGATTCTCTTCGCCCGCTCAGGCCTCGGCCCCGACTCTCTTCCCCACACCACACCACCCCCCCACTTCTTTCCCCCTTGATTCTCTAACCCCCCTGACACTCCCCCGAGACCCCGGCCCCTCTTGGGGGTGCGGTGGCGGCGGCCATAGAGCCGAGAGCAGCGGCAGCGGGGCTGAGAGGGGGCAGAGGGGCTGGGGGGACAGTGAGAGACTGAGGGAGAAAGAGAGGGACTGTGTGGGGGGTGGGGAGAGAGACTGGTCACAAAAGTAAAAGCCTATGGAATCCAGGGCAAAGTGGTAAGTTGGATCCAAAATTGGCTCGGAGGCAGGAAGCAAAGGGTAATGGTTGATGGGTGTTTTTACGACTGGAGGATGTTTCCAGTTGGGATCCGCAGAGCTCAGTATTAGGTCCCTTGCTTTTTGTGATTTACATCAATGATCTAGGCTTGAATATAGGGAGTATGATTAAGAAGATTGTAGATACTAAAATCGGCTGTATGGTTGATAATGAAGAAGAAAGCTGCGGACTGCAGGAAGATATCAATCAACTGGTCAGGTGGGCAGAAAAGTGGCAAATGGAATTTAATCCAGAGAAGTGTGAGGTAATGCATTTTGAGAAGGCCAACACGGAAAGGGAATACACATTAAATGGTAGGATACTGAGAAGTGTAGAGAAACAAAGGGACCTTGGAGTGCATGTCCACAGAGCTCTGAAAGTGGCAGGCCAGGTAGATAAGGTGGTTAAGAAGGCATATGGAATGCTTGCCTTTATTAGCCGAGGCATAGAATACAAGAGCAGGGGGGTTATGCTTGAACTGTATAAAACACTGGTTAGGCCACAGCTGGAGTACTGTGTGCAGTTCTGGTCACCGCATTACAAGGACGTGATTGCACTGGAGAGGGTACAGAGGAGATTTACGAGGATGTTGCCGGGAGTGGAGAATCTAAGCTATGAGGACAGATTAGATAGGCTGGATTTGTTTTCATTGGAACAGAAGAGGCTGAAGGGAGACCTCATTAAGGTGTATAAAATTATGAGGGGCCTAGATATAGTGGATAGAAAGGGCCTATTTCCCTTAGAGGGGTCAACAACCAGGGGGTATAAATTTAAAGGTTTAGAGTATTTGAGGGGAAATTTCTTCACGGAGAGTTGTGGGGGTCTGGAACTCACTGCCTGAAATGGTGGTAGAGGTAGAAACCCTTACCACATTTAAAAAGTACTTGAATGTGCACCTGAATGCCGTAACCTGGAAAGTGGGATTAGTCTGGAAAGCCTCTTGTTGGCCAGCATGGACACGATGGGTCGAAATGGCCTCTTTCCGTGCTGCAAACCTCTATGATTCTATGAGAGAGGCTGGGAGGAGAGTGAGAGAGAGAGCGACTGAGGGGTAGAGACACAGATGGGGGTGGGGAATCAGAGGGGAGCGAGGGAACTCAGGGAAGACGGATCAGGTTCTTCCAACCCCCTACAAGGGATATCGTTGGAGTGGATGATATCCAGAAGTCACGAACCTGTCACTATTCACTTCATAGCCAATAAACCTGTTAACAATCCGTACACAATGCCTGTCCCATCGATGGCGGGGGCAGGGGCGGGGAGGATGCACTTGTGCTGGGGGAGGCATGCACTTGGACTGGGGTAGGGCACTTTGGCTGGCCCTTGCTGTCTTCTGGGGAGCTCCGTCCTCTGTCACTTCAGGAAGTCAAATCCTTGTAAATCTCTGGTGGCCATTTTTGCAGTACAAATAAGCACATCCTTATTGTAGGAGTGGACATTACCACACAAACACCCCTTCAAATTTTACACAGCACAATCAATAAATTGCAGAACAGGAGAAACTTAAGCCCATTAAATGATTTTAATGTATCAATCTCTAAAGTCATGACCAATACCATGAAGTTTTAGCTAAAGTGAGTAAGGTGCAAAGGTATAATTACAGAAAAATTCACTATAAAACAAAGCACACCATTTTGTCCTTGTACAAGATCTTGGTTAGACCTCAGTTAGGATACTGTGTTCAGTTTTGGTCTCCTCACATGTTGGGTGATACTGAAGCTTTGGAAAGGGTCACACGATTAATTCCCACTTTAAAGCATCTTAGTTATCCAGATAGGCTCATAGAGATGAGTCTATACTTTTGAGAAGCAGAGACTATGGGGTGATTGTATTGACTTTTATGATATGATTAAAAAACTAGACTGTGTTTGTGTAGACCAATTATTTCAACTGAATAGGTTAGGGGAGACCAAAGCGTCTCTTATAAATTATGTAAGGGCAGAAATACGTTAGATGTTAGGATGGTCTTCTTTTCTCAGAAAATAGGGGGTCTGTGGAACAGGTTGTTAATTCATTTCTTCAAACTAAAGCTGGACCTACTTCTGGCTGGGGTGGAGATCACCTTATACACGACATAGATACCTTGTAACATTAAGAAAGGTATGAGAGAGAAAGCAGGACATTATAGATCTGTTGATCTAACATCTGTTGTGGGCAATCTATAATTAAGGACCGAGTGACTGAGCAGTTAGAGAAATTTGAGCTGATTAAAGAGAGACGATGTGGATTTGTAACAAATAGGTCATGTCGAAGTAACTAAAGTAGCAAGACAGGGGAATGTCTATGGATGTAGTTTATATGGACTTCTGAAAAGCATTGGATAGGGTTCACATAAGTGACTGTTAGCTAAAATTAAAGCTCATAGAATTGAAGGCAAATTATTCACCTGGTTAGGAGATCGACTTGGCAGTAGATGGCAAATAGTAGGATTAATATGTATGATGTACACAAATTGGAAGGAAATGACTTATAATGTCCCACACGGATCTGTGCTGGGGCCTCAACTATTCACTATATTTATTATTGACTTAGATAGCACAATAGAAAGCCATATATCCAAGTTTGCCGATGACACAAAGATTGGTGGTATAGTAGTGTAGACTGGAGCATAAAATGACAAAGAGACATTGATAAAGTGAGTGAATGAAACTGTGGCAGATGGATTTCACTGCAGGGAGGTCATCCACTTTGGATCAAAAAAGGATAGATCCAAGTATTATTTAAAAGGTGAAAAGCTAGGAACAGTGGAGCTCCAAAGAGACTTATGTACACAGATCACTAAATTGTAGTAATCGTACAAAAAGTAATCAAAAAGGCTTTTTTTCATTCATTCACAGGATGTAGGTGTTACTGCCAAGGCCAGCATTTATTGCCCATGAGAAGGTGGTGGTGAGTTGTCTTCTTGAACCGCTGCAGTCCAAGTAGTGAAGGGACTCTCACAGTGCATAGTGGTTTGGTATAACTGAGTGGTTTGCTAGGCCATTTCAGAGGGTAGTTAAGAGTCAACCACATTGCTCTGGGTCTGGAGTCACATATAGGCCAAACCAGATAAGGGCAGCAGATTTCCTTCCCTGAAGGACATTAAGTGAACCAGATGGGTTTTTACGACAATCTGGTAGTTTCATGGTCACCATCACTGACACTAGATTTTTATTCCAGATCAATTTAATTAACTGAATTTAAATTCCTCAGTTGCCATGGTGGGATCTGAACTTGTAAATTCCAATCATTAGTCCAGGCCTCTGGATTACTAGTCCAGTAACATAACCAAGATGCAACTGTAACCTCTAGTTATATATCCAGCTAGAAAATACAGGGAAGTTTTACTACAGCTATACAAAGCCCTGGTTAAACCATATCTGGTGTACTGTGTACAGTTCTAAGCAGCGAACCTTAGAAAGGATATATTGGCCTTGGAAGGAGTGTAGCGCAGATTCACCGAAATGTTATCAGAGCTCCAAGGGTTAGATGAGGAGAGATTACCATAAACTAGGCTTATATTGTATTTGATTGAGGTTTTTAGGATTTTGAAAGAAATTATTAGGATGGATAGAAACCTTTTCCGTTGATGGGGGAGTCGAGAGCAAGGAGACATAACCTTAAAATCAGAGCCAGGCCATTCAGGAAATAAGAAACACTTAGTCACCCAAAGGTTGGTAGAAGTGTGGAACTTTCTCTCAACAAAAGCAGTAGATGCTAGCTCAATTAATAACTTAAAATCTAAAATCAATAGATTTTTGCCAAAGGGATAAAAGATATAGACCCAAGGCAGGTGTATGGAGTTAAGATACAGTTCAGCCATAATCTCATTGAATGGAGGAACAGACTCAAGGGGCTGAATCTACTCCTGTTTCTATGTTCTTAACATTAATCAAGGCCAGCGTGGTCTCCTGGATCACCTAAGGGATCGGAGAAGAATTTTCCAGATTTTTTTCCCGCTAATTGCCTGTGTTTTTATTTGGTTTCTAGCCTCTCTCAGGAGACTGCATGGGTCCAGATGGGTAGGGAATGTATGTAATGTGATGCACTAGTCATCATAACTATATGCGACAAGCTGGATGAACCAGTAGGTCTTTTCCTGTCTGTCATTTTTGTATGTCTGTAAGCCTAGGCCAATGCTAGTTCTTTAATTGAAGTTACTTACTCTGATCCCATTTTCCTATCTTGCCCAATTTCTTTGTATATGTTTCTCTTAAAATATTAGTTCAATTTAAAATAACATCTCTGTTTCACTAGCCACTTCTGATAAAGCATTCCCAGTTCTAATAACCTTGTAAGAAAAAAAAGTCTTCTAACTGCATCCTTGTTATTCTGCTGATAATACTGAGTCTATGTCCTCTTTTAACAGATCTGCCAACCAATGGAAACAACCAGCACTGATGACGCACTCAAAGCCTTCAAAAATTTTGTAAATCTTTATCGGATCCCCCTGAACCACCTTCGCTCCGTGGGAAAAGAAAATCAAAACCTTTCTTCATAATCTCTCATTCATTTTATAATTCTAGGAAATCTTTGATGTCCCTTTTCCATGGCTTTAATATGCTTATAATATAGTGCACTCACAACTGCACATTATGCTCCAGTTGTAACTGAACCAAATGAAAAGAAAAAAAGGAAAGGACTTGCAGTTATAAAGCACCTATCATGACCTCGGAATGTCCCTCCGTACAGCCAATTAAATACCTTTGAAGCGTCGTCACTGTTGTATTGTAGGGAAACACGACAGCCAATTTGCACACAGCAAGATCCCACAAACAGCATAACCAGATAATCTGTTTTAGTGATGTTGGTTGAGGGATAAATATTGGCCAGGAACCAGGAGAACTCTGCTGCCCTTCTTCAAATAGGGTCATGGGATCTTTTACGTCCACTCGAGAGGGAAGATGGGACCTCATCTGAAAAACAGCATCATCAGCAGGGCAAGTGAACTCCAAGTTATAGTCAAGTATTTACTGAGGTGTACGAAAAAGCATGGGCCTTACGCTAAACATCCGTAAGACAAAGGTCCTTCACCAGCCCGTCCTCGCCATAGAGCACTGTCTCCCCCCCCCCAGTCATCAAGATCCACAGCGCGGCCCTGGACAACGTGGGTGATTTCCCATACCTCGGGACCCTCTTATCAAGAGCAGACATTGACGACGATTCAACACCACCTCCAGTGCGCCAGTACAGCCTTCGGCCGCCTGAGGAAAAGAGTGTTTGAAGACCAGGCCCTCAAATTTGCCACCAAGCTCACGGTCTACAGGGCTGTACTAATACCCACCCTCCTGTATGGCTCAAAGACATGGACCATGTACAGTAGACACCTCAAGTCGCTGGAGAAATACCACCAACGATGTCTCCACAAGATCCTACAAATCCCCTGGGAGGACAGACGCACCAACGTTAGCATCCTCGACCAGGTCAACATACCCAGCATTGAAGCACTGACCACACATGATTAGCTCCGCTGGGCAGGCCACATTGTTCGCATGCCAGACACGAGACCCCCAAAGCAAGCGCTCTACTTGGCACTCCTTCACGGCAAAGAGCCAAAGATGGGCAGAGGAAATGTTACAAGGACACCCTCAAAGCCTCCCTCATAAAGCGCAACATCCCCACTGACACCTGGGAGTCCCTGGCCAAAGACCGCTCTAAATGGAGGAAGAGCATCCGGGAGGGCACTGAGCACCGAGAGTCTCATTGTCAAGAGCGTGCAGAAATCAAGCGCAGGCAGTGGAAAGAGCGTGCAATAAACCTGTCCGTCCCACTCTTTCCCTCAACGACTATCTGTCCCACCTGTGACAAGGACTGTTCAGCCACCTAAGGACTCGTTTTTAGAGTGGAAGCAAGTCTTCCTCAATTCCGAGGGACTGCCTATGATGATATGATGAGTAGTCCCTCAGTGAGGTGTCAGTCTGGATTAAGTGCTCAAATTTCTGGAGTAGGGCTTCAACCCATAACCTTCTGACTCAGGGGAGAGTAGCACCACTAAGCCAAGGCTGACACCTTGTATAAACTAAATTATTTATCTATTTACCCTATGGAATCCCATTATCATTTTATACACCTCAATTAGATCACCTCAACCATCTAAACCATAAAGGCAAAATTGATGCAACTTTTCCTCATGATTTAACCCTTTAAGTCCTGGTATAATTCTGGTGAATCTACACTGTATCCCTTCCATGGTCAGTATATTTATCCTGTGGTGTGGTGCCCAAAACCGGCCAAAGCTCTGCACAACTGAAGCATAACTTATTGAGGCCAATATTCCATGAGCCTTTTTGATTACATTTTGTACCTGTGCACAAGCGCTTAGTGATGTGCTTATAGGCACCTAAATCTCCAAGTCACATTCATTTTTGTGTTCAATGCCTTCAATATCAATCTTCCTGGCCGGGTCATATTTATTTCCTGCTGAGAGTCTGAGCTCATTCCCAAGAGATCGATGTTCTACCGCCTCTTTTAGTTTCTTTCTCTCAAAACCCGACCGTGTTACCACGGCAGATGGTCATTCAGAAGCGGTCAAATAGCCGCAGATGTATACAACACGGATTCTGGAAATACAATCTTAGACTCGCAGCCAGAGCCTCCGTCCGTCCCCACGAGCCGACACTTTTATTGGATTTTAAAAACAACTCGAATCCCGCCGGCGCCAGGAACCCTCCAATCTCGGCTGCCTCTGCGGCCGGGCCAACACCCGCCGTCGCCATCTTGCCGCCGTGACACTCACGTGAGCCAATAATTTGCATCCACTGACGTCAGGGCTAGCGTGCGACCGATAACGTCCGCTCATTCGCCCGTTTCAAAGGGGTCGCGCGAGCGAAGGCGCCGATTGGCCGACACGTTTGAAAGTTGTCAGCTGACGGGTAACCTTCATCCACTGACGCCGTGGGGGCACTGCTGTAAAATGTCGTCTGTTTCGAGCATTTACCTGCTTGCTGCCAGTGCCAGGTGATTTTAAACTTCTCATGCACTGACAAAAGTATTACACAGAAGCAAAGTTATCCTGAAGGTTGGGGGGGAAAGGGAACAATGACTCCTGAACAACCTGGTACAAGTACATATGTGACAGTGTCTGAAGAAGACAGAGACAAAACTCTTGCAGAGCCTGAAAATCAAAATACATTGAGGAAGACACTTGTGGATGTGAGGATACTGAATTCATACCTCAGTTCCATTGGAGAGTCCAGGCAAATATATGAAATAAAGCTTGATACACTTGATACCATCTTGGCAGATTTTATTGTCTCTGTGCGTAAAAAGAATGGAGATGAATTTGAACCTAGTTCATTACGTGGAATTTTGGGTAGTATTGACCGGTGGTTGCGACGTCACAAGTATGGCCATTCCATCTTTCAAGGAAATGGAAACAAGTTCAAAAAAACAAAAGATGCTCTGAAGACAAAGCAAAAACAACTTAAGGAAGAAGGCAAAGGAAACCGTCCAAATCGTACAGAAGCACCAACAGAGGAGGAATTGAATAAGTTGTATGAATGTGGAGCCATTGGTCTACATGACCCAGCTGCATTAATTCACATGCTTTTCTTCAATATCAGCATATACTTTGCTTTAAGTCCCAAGGAACAATATGATTTAAAATGGGGAGATGTCAAATTATGTATAGATTCATCAGGGTTGGAGTACCTTGAGTATTGGGAAAGGCAAACAAGTTCCGGAACCGGGGAAAATTTTCATGATGTCTGTGCATTTAGGTTACGCATATATACAAATTCTAACCCAGAGCGAGATCCAATAAAGGCCTACAAAATGTATGCTGATCAGCGCCCTCCTGACATGCAAAATCCAGACGCTCCTTTCTATATTGCCCCAAACTATATGTACAATCCATCTTATTCATTATGGTATCGAAACATGAGAATTGGTAAAAACACCCTGCGAGCTATGGCAAAACTTGTGAAACAAATGGACACCTTACCCAATGATAATCATTTCACTAGCCATAGCCCAAGTGAAGCTTCAACTCAGGAATTCGTGGAGACTCGTGTTCCTCCAATGGATATTCCTCAACTATCAGGTAATAAAAATCTTCAGAATGTTAACAACTTCTTCGAATTGTCTGATGGAAGAGAGCATATCCCGCACATTCTGGCTCGATCTGTACAGAATTTCAGCCCAAATGCTACAGTTAAGGCTAATCTGCATTGTTATGATAGTGTTGGAAATGTGACTGAAAATTCTCATGTAATTAACTTACAAGATGTTCCAAGTTCCAGCAACATATGTAAAAAAATCAAGGAAGAACCACAGAGCAGCAATTCACCTGATAAGCTGCACGTGGAAAATTTTTCATTTATATCACAGGTCAATAAAGGAGCAATTGGGGTCAGTTCACGTAACACATCAGACATTATGTCCAGTACGATCCAGTCAATATTTGAGCTTCATAAATTACATGGTGACATTCACATTCATATCCATGAGAATCCACTGCAGAAACGTTTTAAATGCATCATAATCAGGTCTGAATGTGATGATGAGTAAGTTTCCTTCCACATAAAAGACTAAACTTCCACAGTGTAAATGTATGGATTCCCAACATGACATTTGTTATCTTGAAACTTAAATGTTTCAACTTGGTATCTGTTGTGTAATTCTGAGAAATGTATTTTATTTTGTTAAAGAATTAACTTCAACCACATTGCCATGTTATTTTATGCAACTAAACTGATTTGGCATTACATTGTGTATACTGTACTCTATATGGTAATGAATGAGATACTATATCAGGTAAATAAACACTATCTTGACTTGCTATTGTCTGGTTCAGACTGCCTTTTAAAAGCAGTATCATTCCCATCTTGACTATTTAGAATGATGTGACATTACTAGCAAGGAAATCTTCTAGGATTATTTGTACTATTCAATTAGATTATTATTCCGAATTGTAAATGCGAACACAGAGAATAGTTCACTGGCACATCATCCAAACAGTTAGAAATCATGAAATACTTGAAATATTGACACAGCTGTTCAGTGCCAGTAGATTATTTCTGCTATGAAGCTAATATTGCTCAATACTTTTAGCTGACCAATGCTCAATCCCTACTCTAAAATGACTTTATTAACTGAATGAAAGAAAAAACTTATGTTATAATGAAAGACTTACAGTAAACTATATGCTAAGATTGACGTTTAAATCCTTTACTTAGTTGTTTCGGTGTGCTATTCAGACCACACAGAATTCTGAGCTCCGACAAATTTTTTCATATTTGTAAAAACTGGAAGAAATGTTAACATTGTAGCCACAATTTGCCTGAGCAAAGTGAGAATGTGATTATTGAATGGAATGATCGGTGGCACATTGTCCTTTCCAGCTCTGACTGAAGCAATTAAAGTATTCTTTTTCTGTAGGCCAAAATGGTCCTATGGAAAGAGTTTGGGAAGTCTGAATCCCACTGCTGGAGGGTACGAGTTCATAGCAGAAAACTTTTCATAATATGACAGCCTTTCACAGAATTATTAAAAAAATGCCTGGATGCAGTCTTTAAATAGACCCATTCCACTTGTTACTGATGCTATGGAATTTCATGAGAGCCTTTTACATATATCCCTAATACACATGATGAGTCTTTGTTGAATACAAAGCAAGATTTTTTAAACCAATAACACAAGTAAACAGCTGCTATCAATTACTTACCCATAGAGCTACTTTCTCATTAATGGTTGGCTTAATGGGAATTTTTAACTCGTTTTGGTTCAGCTCCTAATTTTAAATTGTCAGGTGCTAGTTAATGAACACATTTAATTTATGTCAATCTGCCAATTGCATCACAGCTGTTATTGTTAACTGAACCTCTTGATTGAACTCTCATAACTCATTCATTGCCATTTTAAATTTACTTGGCTTAGTTTATTGATATATTTTTATTTCTAACGTGCCAAGGTATGATCTGTAAACATAATACATCATGTAATCTGTTCAGAGCATGATTCATATTACAGTAATTTGCAACAGAAAACTACTTAACTAATAATGACAAATAAAATATTGAGATGAATTGTTTTCAATGTCTGTTTCACAAATGTTGACCAGCCAGTCAGTCACACCATAATACATGTGAAATGTTGCTAGTTAAGGATTTTCAACTTTTGATTGGGGGTGGTAGCACTTTTGCCTGAGTCAGAAGGTTCTGGGTTCAAGTCCCATTCCAGAGATAAACATAAAATCTAGGCTGAGACTCAAGTATAGTACTAAGGGAATGCTGCACAGTCAGCAGTGCCGTCTTTCGGAAGAGCTTTAAACCGAGGCCCCGGCTGCCTCTCAGGGGGTGTAAAAGAACACATGGCACTGAAGAAGAGCAGAGGAGTTCTCCCCGGTGACCTGGCCCATATTTATTCCTCAAGCAATATTAGTAAAACAGATTATCTGATCATTATATTGCTGTTTGTGGAACTGCCACGTTTCCTACATTACAACAGTGACTACACTTCAAAAGTACTTCAATGGCTACTAAGTGCTTTGGTATGTCCTGAGATTGCGAAAGGTGCCATGCAAATGCAAGTTCTTCCTTTTATTTAATGATACGAGTGCCCGAATGGCTCGGCAAATAAATTTACTAACTCATACACATTCGGAAAGTTCCAACTTCAGTTTTTGATCTGAGCTGAATTAGCTGAACTCCATTGGACAGCAGTGAGTTGATACAATTGACCTCTGAGTCAGTGAGCTCTGGCCAACACATTACACCCATTTCCTCGTAAATCTTCTGTGCACTAATTCCCATTCCAGGTAAGTGTTTAAATCAAAATGTTTCTTTACACCAATATATTAGGGTTCCAGAAGAGTTATCCAAGCATATAAAACTTCAACCTAAAAGCAATGAACTCTACTGCAAGTGGAGACCATGGTGTATAACTTCTGGTAATTTAAAACTATATTTAGGTTTTCAACTTTAAGCAATATTTGCTCACAATGGAATTCAACAACAGACTTCATGGGCTAGAGTTTCCTCATTTTTTGCATGCTTAACGCCCACTTAACGCCGATATATCGCCCATTTAGTCGCAAAATGGAAACTGACGGGCATTTTTCGGAAACTTATTGCCAAGCGTTACTTTACCCATGTGTGTAATGCCGGGAAAAAATAATACCGCCCGCCCACGTTTTTTGGGCGGAATCATCAGAGTGGGCAAAATCAACGGCCATAATATCGCCCAGCGTTACTTTCCGCATGGAATTAACGGCGAGATTCAATAATATCAACCGCCCATTTTTTTTTAAAGAATACAATTGGCGAAACTAACGCCCACCATCACTTTCACCACCTCGCACACATATCGCCCACAATATCACTCGCCCAAAAAACCCAGAAAAAGTGGAACTGTTCTGAACTAAAGCCAGCGGTGTGGCTGCCATTTTTTAAATCGCAGGACGCTTCGTTCAAAAGGCTGCTTCAACTTCTGGGGAGTTTGCATTGACTCTGGAGTTCTTCTCAGGTGAAGTGACATATTTTCAGACTCTGGACTATTGGGGGTTTACTCTAGGTGTATTTTAGTGAGGAAATTATTGCTTCTGATCAATCGCTATTATACTTTCATTGCAATGGGGCCAGCCATTTCTCAGCCTGCATCGATTAATACGCAGATGCTGCAGAGTGCAGATGGCTCAATGTGTGATAAACATCATTATGTCCCCAATTTAAGACGTGCAAGAATGAAGAGGAGGGCCAGACCATACACACCCCGCATGTACAGGGAAAAGAGGTCTTACCTCAACGTGTCCGACCACACCTGCCTTCGGAGACTGCGCATCCACAAAGTGGTGATCAATGAAATATGTGAGCTCATCAGGCCACATATGCAGCCTGCCTTCAGGACATCAGTGTCGTTTGAGGTCAAGGTCACCGCGGCACTGTCTGCGTGTCCGGTTCCTTTCAGGCCTCCGCGGCCGAGATTTGCCCTCTGTTTCACCATGCCACCATGACCTGTATTAGACAGGTCATGAAGGCCCTGTACGCGAGAAGGATGTACTTTATCAGCTTCCCCATGACCACGGAGGCTCAGACTGACAGGGCTGGAGCATTCTACCGCATTGCTAAGTTCCCCAGGGTGCAGGGAGCAATACAGTGCACTCACATCGCCATGCGGCCAACTTCTCAGAACCCGGAGCTTTTTCGTAACAGAAAAGGATTTCACTCCCTGAAGGTCCAACTAGTTGTCGACCACAACCAGATCATTGAATGACAAATGTCCGGGCACCTTCGATGAGGCTCACATTCTGCATGAGAGCGATGTCTCTGACATCTTTAAGAGACAGCCACAAGGACAATGTTGGATGCTTGGTGATAACAGATATGGCCTAGCCACCGGGCTGATGACCCCCTGCGTGACACCCACACCGAGGCTGAGAAGCGGTCCACAAAACAATAACTGTGCTTAAGCAGCGCTTCAGATGTCTGGACCACTCAGGAGGGGAGCTACAATACAACCCTGAGCAAGTAGGTAAATTTGTGGTCGTGTGCTCCATGCTGCACAATCTGGCTATCAGGAGGGGGCCAAGAATTGCCAGAAGGAACTGATGCTCTACCTCAGGAGAGAGAAGAAGAGGAGGATGAGGGGCTGGATGCTGACCAAGGGCCAGACAATCAGGCTGGCTATGCAACCAAGCCCACGACCCCCTACAGACCGCAGGAAAGGGCCCATGGTGGCTACATAGCTGCAAGATTCTTAATGTGAGGAGCTGATATCTGAATGATATGCCTGAAAGAACATTGCTGTAAGTGACAATGCTGCCACACTGTTGTGTGTGTGCAGCTCAGACATCAATGGTGCCCATCACCTTGGTGCCAGTTAAAGTTTACGTTGATTGAAGTGAAGTTTTATTTAACCCTTTCATGTTAAGGAATCACCAGTGTGTAATGGTCCAGCTATCTGAGATAATGCGCAACAAGATTATGTTCAATAAAAAAATGTTTATACCAACATTGGTCTGAAATCATAAGTATGACGAGCAAAAACACCCAACCCGTGCCCACAACCCACTTTTTCCACCATTGACATCAATCAAATGTTCAACATGTCCAGCAACACAAAATAAAAATGCAAAACAGGAGGGTGGCCCCCTCCCCCCATACATTACAACAAATTGCATACACTCAGATGGAGATACAACACAGCCATCCTCTGTGGATATGTATCTCACTTTCCTTCCCCCCTCCCCATCTTCTCCTCACCTCTACCCCTTCCCCTCCTGACTCCAAGCCACCTGGCCGAGGAGTTCCTCAAGCGATGCTTCATTGGCGGCGGGGGGGAGAAGACAGCCGAACTACTGCTTGGATGGATATGGGAGAGGACGGTCCCGAGGTGGGAACGTGCTCTAAGCCAGAAGCAAGATGTTGTTGGCTGGCAATGGGGGCGCAGCACCTTGGGGTGCAGTGCCGCGCTCCGGGACCACTGGGAGCCCTCTGCCACCAGTGTTTCTGGCTACCAACTCCAGGGCCTCCACCATCCCTTCTATGTTATATCTTAATTGTTGGACAAAAACTCAGTGCCAACTATGTTCTTGGTGCTGAGTAGGCTTTTTTGCTGCTGGTGAATCTCCCTCGTGCCTCCCACAACAGCACACACCACAGCCACGCATGCTTTCAGTCCCTCTCAGCTCCCTCTCTCTCTATCTCCTCTTCTGCGCATGTCATGATGACCCTTGACCTCCTGAATCGTGGGAATTGAGCATTGTTGTCATGCCGTTGCTAAGGACAGCGACACTTTACGGCAGAAGGTCAGCGAGATTTAACGCTACCACCTGTTAAGTTCACAATAAGTTAATGTAACTGAGTACTGTAGACGTGAGTAAGTGTGAACTTAGTTCCTTTATTCGAACTCCAGAGTGCCACAACAGCATGGGAGGCCTGCATATATATATACAGTGCTCCCAAAGGATGCTGGGATCCCTTGGGACTCCAACAGGTACGCCCTCTGGTGGCGGTATAATACTGGTTACATAGGGTTGCATACATAACACCGCCCATTTCATATCGCTCGCGATAACGCCCAATTTCAAAAATGGAGAATGGGCGAGAAGCCGGCAATCTGAATACCCATTTTTACCACCCATGCCGGAAATAACACCCATTTTTGGGCGATAAACACAAAAGTGTAAAACTTAGCCCCATGTGTTACTCAAAAGGTTTTACCTAATATCTTCCAGCACCATGATGATTAAAATTGACTTTATGTTGCAGCATTTAAAAACTGGTGGTATTGGAGGCCGGAACCTTTTTAACAATCCTTAGTGCTAAAAAAAAACCACATCTGTAGTTTTGGATGGGATTATCCCCTTTGAGGTATATAACAATATGGACCTCTTTATTTTTTCAATAGCTATTTCCATTTCAGGAACAAAGGGCTGGATTTTCGGCTCATTTACACCCCATTTGGCACCTGGGCGGGGCACAAAAATGATTTTTTGGGGGGCATGAAATGAGGCGCATAAGATTTTGCACCCGGGTGAAATTTTCATTAATGGTTTTGTGGCACGCTAAATGGATGACGTAAATTGTCATGCAGCGCTGCGCTAGTGGAACTTTAGAGCATTTTGTCCGATTTAGCATCTGCTCGAGAAGCCGCCAAGAAAAACCAGTCGGACCCAGGGCGCACCAGGCGCTAACGGCGCCATCTTGAAAACGGAGGAGAAGGTCGCAGTTGTGAGCGGATAAAAGCATTGGGAGAAGAATGCTGCATTACTGCATACTTTTGATTGTGAAGTTTATGTGAGTTTCTAGTATGTTTGAAAGGACATTTAAGGACATTTTAAAAGATGGGGGCCATGCTATGTCGGGTGCCAGTAATCCTGGCTGCTTTTTTATACGGCGTTGAGCTGGAAGAAGGCTTATTGATGATCATTTTCAACGTAATCGAAGAGATCGCAGACATATGGGGAGGAGGCCGTACCCCCCACGAGTTTACAAGGAACATCAGTCATACCTGCAGCTCTCTGAGGCATAGTGCATTGAAGGCTTCGCTTCTGAAAAGAGGTGGTCACAGAGATATGCCAGCTCAAACAGGCAGACCTACAGTCTACCAGCGGCAACAGGACTGCACTGTGCATTGAGATGAAGGTGACTGTGGTATTTGCCTTCTATGCCTCCAACTCCTTTCAGGCGTCCGAGGGGGACATATGCTCCATCTCGCAGCACGCTGCACATTGCTCATTCGCCAGGTGATTAATGCACTGTACGCACGCAAAATGGATTTAATAAACTTCCCAATGACCAAGGAGACACAAAATGAGAGGGCTGTAGGTTTTGGATGATTTGCTGGCTTCCCCAAAGTTCAGGGTGCCCTTGACTGTACGCACAGTCAAGGGCACCCTGAACTTTGGCAGAGCGGATGTGCAGGTATCTCACGGTGGCGAGACGCACGGTTTACCTTTGTGGATCATTGCAGGCGATGTCAACTTTGTAAACTTAATTGTGAAACTTTAAGAAAATAACATAAATTAGCTGCATCCAGCAGTGTGATCATTCAACAACAACAGCAACATTGTCAGCAACATAATCCAGAACATAATAACAATGCAATATATAACATAGGATGCATCCAGCATCCCCTGCCCCATTATGCATATGCAGCAACCCCTGCCCCATTATTTTTTACCACCGGCTTTTGCCCCCCCTTCCATTTATCCCCCTTCCATGCTTGCTGCTCCTAACCAAAGTGGTACCAAGATGACGTGCAGCAAGTTTGCCAGAGCGCTGCTGTGTTGGGGGAGAGACAATGGAGATGCCGCCTGGGGACACACTGGACCAGCTCGCGGCGTGGAAGGCCCGGCTTCTGACTGGCGAGCCTCTTCATCGGCGTCGCCAGTCACAGGTGGTTTGGAGTTGGGTGTGACAGTGAGTAACGCAGAAAGTATGGCAGGATGGTTCATCGACTGCATCACCTGCCCAAGCTGAAGCAGAGTTTGTGCCTGTGATGCGCCATATTCGGCAAGGGTTCATGCCACACTCTCTGGCACTCCATTGTCACTGCTGGAGGCCACCTGTGGACATTGATGGCCTCGCAGGTATCACGGCTAGCACCGACAATCTGCGACCCTACTTCCGTAATAGTCACTTTGAGACTCTCGATGTTCATGAGGAGCTGACGACTGACCTGGATGCTCTCCCTGGACATTCCCAC
Source organism: Pristiophorus japonicus (assembly GCF_044704955.1). Lineage (NCBI taxonomy): Eukaryota > Metazoa > Chordata > Chondrichthyes > Pristiophoridae > Pristiophorus > Pristiophorus japonicus. The sequence goes on along the minus strand of NC_091980.1, from coordinate 63,758,919 downwards.
CGTCCAGTTCCATGTCTGCCTGTCAGCAGACCTGTTATGTATGTAAACATTACCAATGTGTAAGACTTGCCACCAGAGGGCGCACCTGTGGGAGACCCAAGGGTCGCCTGCAAACCCTGGGCAAGCAGGTATAAAAGGCAGTCTACCATGCTGCCTCCTCACTCTGGAGTTACAATAAAGAGACCAAGATCATAACAGTTTGAGCTTAAGATATACAGTCTTGTGGAGTTATTCTAAAGGTAACAATTGGTGACGAGTAACAGATCACAAATTTTCACACAGTTATGGCTGCTGTTGGTATTCTTGAGAGATTTGTTGAGGGTGATGATTGGGAAGCCTTCATTGAGATCTTGACCAGTACTTTGTGGCCAACGAGCTGGAAAAGGCAGAAACTGCGATCAAGCGCAGGGCAATTCTCCTCACCGTTTGCGGGTCCACGTTATATGGCCTCATCAAAAATCTGCTAGCACCGACGAAATCAACGGACAAGACATATGAAGAGTTGTGCACGCTGGTTCGGGAACACCTCAAGCCGAAGGAGAGCATCTTGATGGCCAGGTATCGCTTTTATACGCACCATCGCTCCGAGGTCCAGGACGTGGCGAGCTATATTGCCGACCTATGACGCCTTGTGGGACCGTGCATATTTGCTGGATTTTTGGGGGAAGTGTTGCGGGACTTTTTCGTGCTTGGAATTGGCCACGAGGTCATTCTTCGCAAACTGCTGTTTGCCAAATCCCTAGATCTGAGCAAGGCCATCACGATAGCCCAGGCTTTTATGTCCACAAACGATAACACTAAATAGATATAATTGCAGCATCGGAATTCACCAGTAAGTACTGTGCATAAAATGATGCCTTCAGCAGGCAGAACTGTACATGACAGGGCCTACACGCCCGCAGAGGCAAGACCTAGGATGAATCAGAATCCGCCGTGGGGCGTGAATGCGAATCCATTAGCACCGTGTTGAAGGTGCACGGGTAATCATCAAGCCCATCAATGTCGATTCAAGCACTGCGTGTGCAAGGGCTGTGGAAAAATGGGGCGCCTCCAGCGAATGTGCAGACGTGCTGCGACTCACCACGTGGCAGAGTCGGCAGAAGATGACCGATCCGGAGCGGATCACGCTGAACGAGTAAGAGAGGCAACTCAACCCGAGGCTGAAGAGGAAGTGTATGGGGTACACACCTTCACCACCAAAAGCCCTCCGATAATGTTAAAAGTCAAATTAAACGGCATTCCAGTTTCCATGGAATTGGACATGGGGGCGAGTCAGTCAATTATGAGCCAGAAGGATTTTGAGAAACTGTGGGGCAACAAGGCACAAAGGCCAAAACTAAGTCCGATTCACACCAAGCTGCGCACTTACACCAAAGAGCTCATACCAGTCATTAACAGTGCAGCAGTGAAGGTATTGTACAATGGAGCTGTGCATGTTTTACCACTATGGATTGTACCAGGCGATGGCCCAATGCTATTCGGCAGAAGCTGCTAGGAAAGATCCGATGGAACTGGAAGGACATCAAAGCACTGTCTTCGGTGGATGACGCCTCATGCGCCCAAGTGCGAAACAAATTCCCATCGTTATTCGAGCCAGGCATCGGCAACTTCACAGGCACCAAAGTGCAGATCCATCTCATCCATGATGCACGACCCGTTCATCACAAGGCCCAAGCGGTTCCATACATGATGCGAGAGAAAGTCAAGATCGAGCTGGACAGACTTCAATGAAAGGGGATCATATTGCCAGTCGAGTTCAACGAGTGGGCCAGTCCAATTGTATCGGTGTTGAAGAGCGATGGGATGGTCAGAATCTGCGGGGACTACAAGGTAACGATCAACTGAGTCTCATTACAGGACCAGTACCCACTACCTGTTTGCAACACTAGCAGGGGGGAAGTCATTCACCAATCTAGATCTAACCTCTGCTTCATGGAGAGTCTGATGAAATCGGTTCCGTGCACCGTGGTGTTCCAAGACGACATCATGATCACTGGTCGCAACACCACCGAACACTTGCACAACCTGGAAGAGGTTCTCAAGTGACTGGACAGAATGGGACTCAGGTTGAAACACTCCAAGTGTGTTTTCCTGGCGCCAGAGGTCGAACTTTTGGGGATAAATTGCGTCGGACGGCATCAGACCCACGGACTCCAAGACGGAGGCCATCAAGAATGCACCTAGACCACAGAATGTGACAGAGCTGCGTTCGTTCCTGGGACTCCTCAACTATTTTGGTAACTTTTTACCAGGGTTGAGCATTTTGCTGGAACCATTGCATTTATTGCTACACAAGGGTGATGACTGGGTTTGGGGTAAAGCTCAAGAGACAGCCTTTAACCTGCTAAGTTCCAACAAGTTATTTGTATTGTATAACCCGTGTAAACGTTTAGTACTAGCTTGTGATGCATCTTCGTACAGAGTCGGTTGTGTGTTACAGCAAGCCAATGGGTCAGGCAAACTGCAACCGGTTGCATGTGTCCAGAAGCTTATCTAAGGCTGAAAGAACCTACAGTATGGTTGAAAAAGAAGCATTAGCATGCGTATACGGGGTTAAGAAAATACACCAATACCTATTTGGGCTCCGGTTCGAGCTCGAAACCGACCACAAGCCGCTCATTTCGTTGTTCTCAGAAAGCAAAGGTATTAACATCAATGCTTCGTCCCGCATCCAAAGATGGGCACTAACGTTATCTGCGTGTGATTATGTAATGCGCCACAGACCAGGCACGGAGAACTGTGTGGATGCCCTCAGTCGGCTACCATTGTCCACCACCGGAGTGGAAATGGCGCAACCCGCAGACTTCCTCCTTGTAATGGATGCTTTTGAGAGTGAGGGGTCACCCATCACGGCTCACCAGATCAGGACCTGGACTAGCCAGGACCCTGCGCTATCACTAGTAAAAAGCTGCGTCCTCAATGGGAGCTGGTCGGCGGTCCCAGGGGAAGTGCAAGCCAAAATTAAGCCATTCCACCGACGCAAGGACGAAATGTCCATCCACTCGGACTGCCTCCTATGGGGAATCGTGTAATTTTGCCAAAAAAAGGCAGGGAAACGTTTTTACGCGACCTTCACAGTACCCACCCAGGCATAGTCATGATGAAGGCTATCGCCAGGTCGCACGTTTGGTGGCCCGGCATTGACTTGGAACTGGACTCATGAGTACACCAATGTAACACTTGCTCACAGTTGAATGATGCACCAAGGGAGGCCCCACTGAGTCTGTGGTCATAGCCCTCCAAACCATGGTCAAGGATCCACGTAGATTTCGCTGGCCCCTTTCTAGGAAAGATGTTCCTAGTAGCAGTGCACGCTTACTCTAAATGGATTGAACGTATAATAATGTCGTCATGTACGTCCACTGCCACCATTGAAAGCCTCCACCTATGGTTTGCCCAACGTCCTTGTTAGTGACAATGGATCATGCTTCACCAGCTCGGAATTCAACGAGTTCATGACCTGCAATGGCATCAAACAGGTCAGTTCTGCCCCGTTTAAGCCCGGATCCAATGGTCAAGCAGAACGGACAGCCCAAACTATCAAGCTACCGGACACGACCCCACTCGCTTACCGGGGTTCCACCTGCAGAATTGCTAATGAAGAGAGCACTCAAAAACCAGGCTCTCCTTAGTCCACCCGGATCTCAATGATCATGTAGAAACCCGGCATCACCGGCATAATATGTACCATGATCGTGCGGCTGTATCACACGACATTGAGGTTAATAACCCTGTGTTTGTTCTTAATTATGGTCATGGTCCCAAATGGGTTGCTGGCACTGTGTTAGCCAAGGAGGGGAATAGTGTTTGTTGCCAAACTTTTGAACGGACAAGTGTGCAGAAAGCACTTGGATCAGACGAAACTGCGGTTCACTGACAACCAAGAACAGTTTGAAGAGGACATTACCATCATTGATCCACCCACACACACCCAACCAGCAATTGACCTCGTGGTCAACCACGAGGATGAACCTACCATGCCCGACAGTCCGATCAGACCAGCCACACCGCAGAGCAGCAATGATCCGACCGACTCACCCATGCCAGGACTTCAACTCAGGCAATCAACCGGGGAACGCAGAGCCCCAGATTGCCTCAACTTGTAAGTAATTTATACATAAGACTTTGGGGGGCAATGATGTTATACATGTAAACATTACCAATGTGTAAGACTTGCCACCAGGGGCACACCTGTTGGAGACCCAAGGATCACCTGCACACCCTGGGGAAGCAGGTATAAAAGGCAATGTACCATGCTTCCTCCTCACTCTGGAGTTACAATAAAGAGACCAAGGTCACAACAGTTTGAGCTTAAGATATACAGTCTTATGGAGTTATTCTAAACGTAACAAGACCGACTTTGCGGACTCACCCTCCGGAGAGATGGCATATGGGATTCAACCCCAGCACTGCGTTTCTGCACGCCACTGGTCCCAGGAACCTCAGATTTCTCCAACCCTGAGAATGCCACGTCGTCCTCAGACGAGGTGAGTGCTGGTGGTAAAACAGGGGTGGATTGCAGCTGCGCTGGAGTCAGCTGATTGGTATCCTCCTCCTCCTTATCTTCCTCCTCCTCCAGATGATGGCCTGAGGGATGCTGCAGCTACAGCTGTTCATCTGGAAGTAGAAAGCACCAGACAAATGGTTAGCAGCAGGGGAGGGGCAGGGTGTCAACAGGAAGTTCACATAGCACAGGCTCATTTGAAGGACTGCTGCTACTCCATTATATCTAGTCCAGCGACACTGCATGACATTGCCACAACCCAGCCCAGGGAGTGTGCAGGACGTACCCTCAGTTTCTGAGCGGAGGTCAGCGCCGCCAGTGTCAGTTGCCTGACCTGAGACGCCAATGAGATCTGCCACTCGTTCCTCAAGGTCGGTGAGTGGCAGGTACTCAGTGGACCGCCGCCTGTCCTCACCTGCTCGTGCTGATTATGTGACTTCTTGGCCTGCAAAGATGTAAATGGGAATGGTTACAAAAGGGTCCATCTGCTTTTGTGACACAGATATCCACCATACCATACTGTCTGAATGTAATACCGTCCTCTGTTTAATGGCCTTGGAAGTTGCACGTGGTTCATCAGAAGGACATCGAAGTGCAGAGACATCTTATGAGATCTCAGAAAGCAATCTTAATAATGTGTAAAGGTCATTCATGGTAAGTAGGGTGCCAAACTATTTTGGCAATATATTTAGGAGGCAACCCACAGAGTGCTGAGAGACACCAAAACCATGAGAACAAATAGAGTGTCAGATTTATAATTGAAGTAGTGAAGGAGTGCACGAATTAAAATTATACTCACTTTAACAACCCTTGAAAGGTCATTGAACTTATTTCAGCACTGTGTACAAGTCCTGGTCACAGTGTCTGAGGCAGAGCTCCTCAGTGATTTCCCTCCAAATCCACTTAAAAATGAATGGTAAAGGTCTAGATCCATCCCTATGATGCAACTCCTGCCATCTTCTCTCCACAGCCCCCACTAGAGCTTCGTTAGCCTCCTGGCTGAATCACCTGGCACGTTGTCTTGATTCATCGTCCTCCATCATGAAAATTCAAAGGTAAAATGGCTGATTCCGTCCCAGGTGTACTGCGCATGTGTGCGGCTACGCCCTGCATTAGCGTTTGCGATCGGATAGTAGACCAGAAACACGGGAAGAGAAAAAAAAATTGCACATGCGCAGAACAGCAGTTTTTTTTGCACCAGAACTTTCAGCTCCCGTGCACAAATTGTGTGGTGCAACGCTGGAGTTAGCACTAATGCTCCTCGTGAACTTCCATTTGGCGAAGGTTGCACGCTCTGGCGCTAACGCTAACCTGGCGTAAAATTTTTGAATCTGCTGCAAATTGAGCCCGGAAATAGGCGAAAATGCAAAAAGCCAAAAATCCAGCCCTATAATCGCCAAAATCTGAAGAACCTACGAATATAAGTTCAGAGAAATTAAATCATAGAAAATTGTGCCTGTGCTGGTGTGAAGTCTGAAAATCTCACTCTAATGCCATTTCCACGCCTTTCCACCATTTCCTTTTTATTCTTCCTTTCCAAATACTTATCTAATTCCCTTTTAAATGCCTGGAGCACGAAGGGCCTCAGCACTAGGTGTGTGCTAGGCTCATTAAAGTTCTGAAAGTTATGTAAATCATCTGATGTCACCATAATCTGTTACCGCGCTGCAGATGCTCAATGCCCACATAAAATGGGTGCTTTATAGCATACTCATTCAGCCTCTTTCTTAAAGGGTAGTCTTCTTGGCAATTGTGGAAAGTAGCTGCATTTGGCATCTTATTAGCTGAATTATTTTGCTTTCAGTACTGAAACTATTCAGATCTTCTTAAAGCAGGAACCCATTTCCCAAGTGGGGGTGGTTGCAAAGAGAACTTTAATTGAACGCAACCTAAAAAGGAGATATGGGTATTCCACTGGCCATCTCTCTCTATTTACAGATTTTAAGGTAGGAAGAGGTGTATTTCCACATTAAGTCCTTAAGAAGAATCCGTCCGTAAAAACCAACCTTATATATATTCCAAGGCAATCATACCATTAAAAAAAATTAATTATTCACGGGATATGAGCATCACTGACAAGGTCAGCATTTTTTGTCCATCCCTAATTGCTGTTGAGAATGGGGTGGCGAGTCATGTTCATGAACCGCTGTAGTCCATGTAGTGAAGGTACTCCCACAACACTGTTAGGTAGGGTGTTCCAGGATTTTGACCCAGCAACAATGAAGGAACGGCAATACATTTCCAAGGCAGGATGGTGTGTGACTTGGAGGGGAACTTGGAGGTGTTTGCTAGTGCTGTGGGGGAGGAGTTACACTAATATGGCAGGGGGATGGGAACCTATGCAGGGAGACAGAGAGAAATAAAATGGAGGCAGAAGCAAAAGATAGAAAGGAGAATAGTAAAAGTGGAGGGCAGAGAAACCCAAGGCAAAAAACAAAAAGGGCCATATTACAGCAAAATTCTAAAGGGGCAAATTGTGTTAAAAAGACAAGCCTGAAGGCTCTGTGCCTCAATGCGAGGAGTATTCCGAATAAGGTGGCCGAATTAACTGCGCAGATAGCAGTTAACGGATATGATGTAATTGGTATCATGGAGACATGGCTCCAGGGTGACCAAGGCTGGGAACTCAACATCCAGGGGTATTCAACATTTAGGAAGGATGGACAGAGAGGAAAAGGAGGCGGGGTGGCATTGCTGGTTAAAGAGGAAATTAATGTAATAGTAAGGAAGGACATTGGCTTGGATGATGTGGAATCGGTATGGGTGGAGCTGCGGAATACCAAAGGGCAGAAAACGCTAGTGGGAGTTGTGTACGGACCACCAAACAGTAGTAGTGAGGTTGGGGACAGCATCAAACAAGAAATAAGGGATGTGTACAATAAAGGTACAGCAGTTATCATGGGCGACTTTAATCCACATATTGATTGAGTTAACCAAACTGGTTGCAATGCAGTGGAGGAGGATTTCCTGGAGCGTATTAGGGATGGTTTTCGAGACCAATATGTCGAGAGCTGGCCATCCTAGACTGGGTGATGTGTAATGAGAAGGGACTAATTAGCAATCTTGTTGTGCGAGACCCCTTGGGGAAGAGTGACCATAATATGGTAGAATTCTTTATTAAGATGGAGAGTGACACAGTTAATTTGAAAACTAGGGTCCTGAACTTAAGGAAAGGTAACTTCGATGGTATGAGGCGTGAATTGGCTAGAATAGACTGGCAAAGGATACTTAAAGGGTTGACGTTGGATAAGCAATGTCAAACATTTAAAGATTACATGGATGAACTTCAGCAATTGAACATCCCTGTCTGGAGTAAAAATAAAACGAGGAAGGTGGCTCAACCGTGGCTAACAAGAGAAATTAAGGATAGTGTTAAAAGCAAGGAAAAGGCATATAAATTGGCTAGAAAAATCAACAAACCTGAGAACTGGGAGAAATTTAGAATTCAACAGAGGAGGACTAAGGGTTTAATTAAGAAGGGGAAAATAGAGTACGAGAGGAAACTTGCAGGGAACATAAAAACTGACTGCAAAAGCTTCTATAAATATGTGAAGAGAAAAAGATTAGTGATGACAAACGTAGGTCTCTTGCAGTCAGATTCAGGTGAATTTATAATGGGGAACAAAGAAATGGCAGACCAATTGAACAAATTCTTCGGTTCTGTCTTCATGAAGGAAGACACAAATAATCTTCCGAATGTACTAGGGGACAGTGGATCTAGTGAGAAGGAGGAACTGAAGGATATCCGTATAAAGCGGGAAATTGTGTTCGGGAAATTGATGGGATTGAAGGCCGATAAATCCCCGGGGCCGGATAGTCTGCATCCCAGAGTATTTAAGGAAGTAGCCCTAGAAATAGTGGATGCATTGGTGATAATTTTTCAACAGTCTATCGACTCTGGATCAGTTCCTATGGACTGGAGGGTAGTTAATGTAACACCACCTTTTAAAAAAGGAAGGAGAGAGAAAACGGGTCATTATAGACCGGTTAGCCTGACATCAGTAGTGGGGAAAATGTTGGAATCAATCAGTAAGGCTGAAATAGCAGCGCATTTGGAAAGCAGTGACAGGATCGGTCCAAGTCAGCATGGATTTATGAAAGGGAAATGATGCTTGACGAATCTTCTGGAATTTTTTGAGGATGTAACTAGTAGAGCGGACAAGGGAGAACCAGTGCATGTGGTGTATTTGGACTTTCAAAAGGCTTTTGACAAGGTCCCGCACAGGAGATTGGTTGCAAAATCAAAGCACATGGTAGTGGGGGTAATGTACTGACGTGGATAGAGAACTGGTTGGCAGACAGGAAGCAGAGAGTCGGGATAAATGTGTCATTTTCAGAATGGCAGGCAGTGACTAGTGGAGTGCCACAGGGCTCAGTGCTGGGACCCCAGCTCTTTACAATATACATTAACGATTTAGATGAAGGAATTGAGTGTAATATCTCCAAGTTTGCAGATGACACTAAACTGGGAGGCGGTGTGAGCTTTGAGGAGGACGCTAAGAGGCTGCAGGATGACTTGGACAGGTTAGGTGAGTGGGCAAATGCATGGCAGATGCAGTATAATGTGGATAAATGTGAGGTTATCCATTTTGGGGGCAAAAACACGAAGGCAGAATATTATCTGAATGGCGGCAGATTAGGAAAAGGGGAGGTGTAACGAGACCTGGGTGTCATGGTTCATCAGTCATTGAAAGTTGGCATGCAGGTACAGCAGGCGATGAAGAAGGCAAATGGTAAGTTGGCCTTCATAGCTAGGGTGTTTGAATATAGGAGCAGGGAGGTCTTATTGCAGTTGTACAGGGCCTTGGTGAGGCCTCACCTGGAATATTGTGTTCAGTTTTGGTCTCCTAATCTGAGGAAGGACGTTCTTGCTATTGAGCGAGTGCAGCGAAGGTTCACCAGACTGATTCCCAGGATGGCTGGACAGACATATGAGGAGAGACTGGATCAACTGGGCCTTTATTCACTGGAGTTTAGAAGGATGAGAGGGGATCTCATAGAAACATATAAGCTTCTATCGGGACTGGACATGTTAGATGCGGGAAGAATATTCCCGATGTTGGGGAAGTCCAGATCCAGGGGACATAGTCTTAGGATAAGAGGTAGGCCATTTAGGACTGAGATGAGGAGAAACTTCTTCACTCAGAGAGTTGTTAACCTTTGGAATTCCCTGCCGCAGAGAGTTGTTGATGTCAGTTCATTGGATATATTCAAGAGGGAGTTAGATATGGCCCTTACGGCTAAAGAGATCAAGGGGTTTGGAGAGAAAGCAGGAAAGGGGTACTGAGGGAATGATCAGCCATGATCTTATTGAATGGCGGTGCAGGCTTGAAGGGCCGAATGGCCTACTCCTGCACCTATTTTTCTGTGTTTCTTTGTTTATCTGGTGCTCCCATGCATCTGATGCCCTTGTCCTTCTAGCTGGTGGAGGTCACAGGTTTGGGAGGTGCTGTCGAATTAGCCTTGGCGAGATGCTGCAGTGCATTTTGCAGATGGTACACAGTGCAGTCATGTTGCGCCAGTGGTGGAGGGATTGAATGTTTAAGGTGGTGGATGGGGTGTCGATCAAGTGGGCTGCTTTGTCCTGGATTGTATTGAGCGTCTTGAGTGTTGTTGGAGCTGCACTCATCCAGGCAAGTGGAAAGTATTTCATCATACTCCTGACTTGTGCCTTGTAGATGGTGGAAAGGCTTTGGGGAGACAGGAGGTGAGTCACTCACCACAGAATACCCAGCCTCTGACCTGCTCTTGTAACCACAGTATTTCTGTGGCTGGTCCAGTTAAGTTTCGAGTCAATGGTGACCCCCAGGATGTTGATAGCGGGGGATTCGACGATGGTAATGCCATTGAATGTCAAGGGGTGATGGTTAGACTCTCTCTTGTTGGAGATAGTCATTGCCTGCCACTTGTGTGGTGCAAATGTTACTTACCACTTATCAGCCCAAGCTTGGATGCTGTCCAGGTCTTGCTGCATGCAGGCATAGACTGCTTCATTATCTGAGGAATTACGAATAGGACTGAACACTGTGTAATCATTAGTGAACATCCCCACTTCTGACCTTATAATGGAGGGAAGGTCATTAATGAAGCAGCTGAAGACAGTTGGGTCCAGGACACTGCCCTGAGGAACTCCTGCAGCAATGTCCTAAGGCTGCGACCATTGGACTTGTGTATGCAATAACTGTTAGACTGAGTTCTGTTTAACTCCAAGAGATATGACATTGGCTCTGCTTTATTAAGGCCTAATGTGACTAATATACAAAATGGCTGGCCTTTTATACTTGGGCTGCACACACGTGCATGCAGCCCAATGGCCTCCAACAGTGATGCCATCTAGTGGCTAGTAATTTAAAAGTACATACATGACAGGACTACAACATCTTTCTGCAATCATCTTTCTTTGAGGTAGGTATACCTATCATTGAGCAAGTTATTGGTGATTAAGGGCTGCTTGATAGCACAGTCCTTCTATCACTTTGCTGATGATTGAGAGTAGGCAGCTGGGGCTGTAATTGGCCGGATTGGATTTGTCCTGTTTTCTGTGAACAGGATGTACTTGGACAATTTCCTACTTTGTCAGGTAGAACTCAATTTTATAACAGAAAATATAATTAGACTTGTCACTTTCAGCTTCAAAATTTCATCCTGAACAACATTTCAGAATCAAAACTTCGACACAGGGATGCATTAAACATCATCTGCACATTTTGTTAAATCACTACAGTTTTTTTGTAGGCAGTAGACTCTTTGCAAATATATACTTGTCTGCTTGAGAATCCATGTCTGTTTGAGTCACTGTCTTTGATAGCATGCAAATTCTCCCTGTCATACTCAGATAAATGTGTAATTATTCCACAGGAACCTTCCTACATTTCCAAAGGAGTGCAAACATCCATTAACTTTTCAGTGCATATGGCAATATTGTTTGTAGCTTAAAAGCTCCCTTCTTCTTTGATTTGATTAACAAAGCACAAATCATTTAGTTTTGTCTACTGGAATGCATTATAGACAGTCTATTTTTCATACAAATAAACCACTAGAAAGAAAGACTCGCATTTATGTCATGCCTTTCATGACCTCGGGACTTCCAAAGTGCTTAACAGCCAGTTCAGTACTTTTTTTGAAGTGTAGTCAATGTTCTAATCTAGGACACATGGCAGACAATTTGCACACAGACATCAATGTTATTTTCAGTGATGGTTGAGATATAAATATTGGCCAAGACACTGGGAAGAACTCCCCTGCTCTTCTACAAAATAGGATCCCTTCACCAAGGGACCTTTTACATCCACCTGAGGGGACAGGCAGGGCGTCAGCTTAACATCTCATCTAAAAGACAGTGGCATCATACAGTGTGGCACTCCCTCAGTACTGGATATCAGCTGAGATTTTGGACTCAAGTCTCTGGAGTAGGATTTGAACCCCAGCCTTCTGCCTCATCAGAGGGATTGTTACCACTAAGCCACAGTTGAAACGTACAATCCTTTCAGTATTTTCTGTCTACTGTGTTTTTTAATCATAATGCTGAATTCTTGGTAGGAACTGCTAGTTCATGATTTATGGCAACAGTTAAAAGTTATTTTGGGAGTTTTATTTAAATTATGCTGAATGAGGAATGCCATCTCAAATAATCAAAAGACAACAAGCTCGAAAAGAAATTACAGGACATAAATTGTCTTTGAACGATCGAAAGGACAAACATACAAGCTTTACTCCTCTCTCTCTCTCCCAACTACAAAATTCCATTAAGCCAAATCTATCACTGGCGCAGATGGTAACTTTTCCATTTCCACTGTTGGCACAACTCTGAGGTGGTGATTTAAGTTTGCATTTATAGCTCCTTCTGAAATGGTTTGGCTTTCTACAATATGCTGAGTGGGACTGCAGTCGCCTGGTTCCATTCTTATCTATCTAATCATAGCCAGAGAATCACCTGCAATGGCTTCTCTTCCCGAACCCATAAGAACATAAGAACATAAGAATTAGGAACAGGAGTAGGCCATCTAGCCCCTCGAACCTGCTCAGCCATTCAACAAGATCATGGCTGATCTGGCCGTGGACTCAGCCGTGGACTTACCCGCCCGCTCCCCATAACCCTTAATTCCCTTATTGGTTAAAAACCCACATCGTTACTTCTGGTGTCTCCCAAGGATCTATCCTTGGCCCCCTCCTACTCATCTACATGTTGCCCCTTGGCGACATTATCTGAAAACACATTATCAGTTTCCACATAACAACATAAGAACATAACAAATAGGAGCAGGAGAAGACTATTTAGCCCCTTGAGCCTGTTCCGCCATTCCATAAGATCATGACTGACCTGATCTCGGCCTCTATTCCACTTCCATGCACACTCCCCATAATCCTTCACTCCCTTATCATTCAAAAATCTGTCTAGTTCCACCTTAAATATATTCAATGACCCAGGCTCCACAGCTGTCTGGGGTAGAGAATTCCAAAAATTCACGACCCTCTGAGAGAAGAAATTCCTCCTCATTTCCTTTTAAATGGGCGACCCCTTATTCTGAGACTATGCCCCCTAGTTCTAGATTTCCCCTGGATGTTTCAATGAGATTCTGAGGGAGCTTGACAGGGTAGATGCAGAGAGGATGTTTCCCTTCCAGGGGAAATCTCAGGAATCAACTTCGTGAACCTTCTCTGAACTGCCTCCAATACAACTATATCTCTCGATAAATAAGGAGACCAAAACTGTACGCAGTACTCTAGGTGGAGTCTCACAAATAGCTGTAGCAGGACTTCCCTACATTTATACTCCATCCCCCTTGCAATAAAGGGCAACATTCCATTTGCCTTCCTAAATATTTGCTGTAACTCAATGTTAACCTTTTGTGCTTCATGTACAAGGACCCCCACATCCCTCTGGACCACAGCATTTTGTAATCTCTCCACATTTAAATAATCATTTGCTTTTTTATTTTTCCTACCAAAGTGGATAACGTCACATTTTCCCACATTATACTCCATCTGCCATTTTTTTGCCCACTCATTTAGCCTACCTATATCCCTTTGCAGATTATTTGCATCCTCCTCACAACTTGCTTTCCCACCTATCTTTGTGTCATCAGCAAATTTAGCTACATTACACTCGTTCCCTTCATCCAAGCCATTAATATAGATTGTAAATAGTTGAGTCCCCAACACTAATTTCTGTGGCACCCCACTATTTACAGTTTGCCGAGCTGAAAATGACCCATTTATTCCAATTCTCTGTTTTCTGTTAGTTAGCCAATCCTCTATCCATGCTAATATATTACCCCACTCCCATGAGCTCTTATCTTGTGCAGTCACCTTTTATGTGGCACCTTAGTGAATGCCTTCTGGAAATCCAAATACACGACATCTAGGGGTTCCCCTTTATCCATCCTGCTCATTACATCCTGAAAGAACTCCAGCAAATATGTCAAACATGATTTCCCTTTCATAAAACATGCTGACTCTGGTTGACTGTATTATGATTTTCTAAATGTCTTGCTACTACTTCCTTAATAATGGACTCCAGCATTTTCCCAATGACAGAAATTAGGCTAACTGGTCAATAATTTCCTGCTTTCTGTCTCCCTCTTTTCTTAAATAGGAACGTTACATTTGCGGTTGTCCGACCCGCTGGAACCTCTCCAGAATCCAGGGAATTTGGTAGATTACAACCAATGCATCCACTATCTCTGCAGCCACCTCTTTTAAGACCCGAGGACCCTAGGATGCAGGCCATCAGGTCCAGGGGACTTGTCCACCTTTAGTCCCATCAGTTTGCCTAGTACTTTTTCTCTAGTGGTAGTGATTGTTTTAAGTTTCCCCCTCCCAATAGCCCCTTGAGTATCAATTATTGGGATGCTTTTAGTGTCTTCTACCTTGAAGACCGATCCAAAATATTTGTTCAGTCTCTGCCATTTCCCTGTTTCCCATTATTAATTCCCCAGACTCATCCGCTAAAGGACCAATGTTTACTTTAGCTACTCTCTTCCTTTTTATATACCCGCAGAAACTCTTATTGTCTGTTTTTATATTTCTTGCTAGTTTACTCTCATAAACTATCTCCTCTCTCTATAATTTTTTTAGTCGTCCTTTACTGATTTCTAAAAAATTCCCAATGCTCTGGCCTGCCACTATTCTTCGCAACATTCTATGCCTTTGTTTTCAATTTGATACCATCCTTTACTTCCTTAGTTAGCCACGGATGGTTTATCCTTCTCTTAGAGTCTTTCTTTCTCAGTGGAATACATCTTTGCTGAGAGTTATGAAATATCTCCGTAAATGCTTGCCACTGCTCATCCAGGGACAGATTAAGGGTGCCTCAGGCAGTAGCCCGGCCCCGGGCCCCTACTCCCATTCACATCATGCAGTAAATGATATTAGTGAGCTAAGTCACAGGGCACAATACTGAGTAGACATCAGGTCAAGGTCAGGTCAGGTCTACATCTCAGGTTATGTTCTCATTGATACCATGACAACAATCATTAATATTTTATTATGTTTCCAAACAATCAAACAGATACCTTGATGAAACCCTGCATAAACAGTAAAAAACAACGCTTTAATTTTTTAAAATCCTTACATTTTGAAACTAAATTGACAATGACAACAATTTAGAACAAGACAGCACAATCTTTTTGCAAGACCATCATTTGTCATTTGCATTCCATTTTCTCCACAGAGGCAACTACAAGTATAACATTACGTTGGTGTTTTCCTAGATTTTTGTCGGCTAAACTCGTCAATGATTTTCGAGAAGTCAAGTCCTTTCAGTACTTCTCTCTCGATGTTCACGATTGAAAGATTGTTAAGTCGATCTTGTCCCATTTGGTTCCTGACTTCATCCTTGATCCATTTTAGTTTCGAGAAAGACCACTCACCACTGCAATTTGATACCATCATCGACAGATATATCTGAAGAGCTACTTCAATGTTAGAAAAAGTTTGGGTGAGGGTGTGTGTATGAAGGAATTGATACATTCTCAGCTCTGCTGACTTAGTTTGTTTGACATAAATTGAGGTTTGAAGCTCTGTTGAGGATGCCACCAAGCTAAAAAAACTGGATGAATTCACTTTCAATCATAGGTTCCAGATCTTTGGGATAGGAGCGGGTAAGATTTGCTGCGGCTTGCTCGATCTCATGAGTCGAGAGAGCGGCTAGCTTCAACAGGAATCCAAACCTACAGATGATTTCCTTGTATGTTTCAAGGCAGTGTTTCATCAGTGATTAGTTGATCAACGATGACAAGGAACACTTCAGTTTTGAATTTCTCCTTGGGTAACAACACAGTGTTTTCAGCATCTCCATCGTCACAGCAGTGGTTGTGTACCCGGACGCATCTCTGAGCTGAATTGTACTCGTTGTGGCCACACAGTTTAATCCCTAAGTCTTCGACGTCCTCAAACTCTGTCCGCTGGGTCTTGAAAAAATCGACAAGGGTCTCGAGTAAGGACACCATGACATTCAGATTCAAGCCAGTCTCTTGAAGCGAGAGATTGGTCAGGTGAAAACACTTCAAAACTGTGTTCCAAATAACAATGAGAATAGTTGATTCGAGTTCGCTCAGTTTGTCAAGGATCAACCGAGCTTCATTTCGGGAGTGTAACCTTTGAGCAGGGCTGACACTGCTTCATACATTGCTGACCACCGAGTAGCAGAAAGCTGTTTGACAACAGACAGCCTTAGTTTTTTATAAAGCAGTCGCCAGCGATATGTCGATGCAGAGAGAAAAGTATAAAACGTTTGTTCAATGTCAAAAAAATCTGACACTCATTAGGCTGCATTTGGCACTGTTTTTCCCCACAAGGTTGAGTGAGTGCGCTGCACATGGTATAAACGTCGCATATGGGCATTGCTCTTTGATGATAATTTGGACACCAATGTTGTTATATATGTAAACTTGTATTTACTCTGTACAGCCATCAGAGGGCTCATCCCCTGGAGTCCCAAGGAATCCCATAATCCCTTGCGAGCACAGGTATTTAAGGACGCCTCACAGGTTGGAGAGGCACTCTGGAAACCTGCAATAAAAGACGAAGGTCACACACACTTTATTTTGAGCTCAGAGTGTTCAGTCTGACTCTTTCGCCATACATAACAAATGTATTTCCCACTCATAAGATTGTCAGTGACAATTTTGTATGTCGATCCCATCCTCACCCAGAAAGGCCAGTATTATTTCTGCTATTTCTTATCCAGTATGACCAATTATCGGCAAGAACTTTAGGAACCTTTCCTCAGAACCAGTCGGTAGAACATAGCAGATGACAAATGTCAGCTGATGTGTGACATCTGGCATTGAATCAACAGATATTGAATAGAACTTTGCTGATGTCAATTCCTGGATAATCGTCTCAAATATTTTGCCACCCATTAGACTAATCAGTTCTTCACAAGTGGTGGAATACAATTTTGAAGTATGTCCTTTGCCTTTGTTGGCGAACCGCTTGATCTGTTCAACAAGAAATGCATTATAGTTTGCGAGAACCTCCAACACACACAGATAACTATCATAAGAACATAAGATATATGAGCAGGAGTAGGCCATATGGCCCCTCGAGCCTGCTCCGCCATTTAATACTGTTATGTATGGAGAAAGAGTCAGACTGAACACTATGAGTTCAAAGTAAAGTGTGACCTTAGTCTTTTATTGCAGGTCTCCAGAGTGTCTCTCCAACCTGTGAGGCCTCCTTAAATACCTATGCTCCCAAAGGATTATGGGATCCCTTGGGACTCCAGGGGATGAGCCCTCTAGTGGCTGTACAAGTTTACATATATAACAACACTCCCCCCCCCCCAAAGTCAACAGTGCAACTATTTACAAGGTGAGTCCTTCTGGGGCCCTTCTTGCCCTGGTTGATCGTCTCGGTGTGAAAGCTGGTATTGGTGAATCAACTGTTGTGCCCTCGCTGGGCTGCTGAGCAGCTGGCCTTGCTGGGCTGCCTGGTGTGGTGGGTCCTACTGGGCTGCTGTGGATGATGGGTTCTGCTTCGTGGCCAACCATGGTGCCGGTTGCATCTGGTGTGTATGTTGGGAGGTCAAAGAAGGTAGGGTCCAAAGTGGGTTGCTCAGGATAGTCCGTGAATCTGAGTTTGATTTGGTCCAAGTGTTTCCGGTGAATGAGTCCATTTGAAAGTTTGACCCGAAACACCCTGCTCCCCTCTTTGACCACAACAGTACCAGGAAGCCACTTGGGACCTTGTCCATAATTCAATACAAATACAGGATAGAAACATAGAAACATAGAAAATCGGTGCAGGAGTAGACCATTCAGCCCTTCTAGCCTGCACTGCCATTCAATGAGTTCATGGCTGAACATGCAACTTCAGTACCCCATTCCTGCTTTCTCGCCATACCCCTTGATCCCCCGAGTAGTAAGGACTTCATCTAACTCCTTTTTGAATATATTTAGTGAATTGGCCTCAACAACTTTCTGTGGTAGAGAATTCCACAGATTCACCACTCTCTGGGTGAAGAAGTTTCTCCTCATCTTGGTCCTAAATGGCTTACCCCTTATCCTTAGACTGTGACCCCTGGTTCTGGACTTCCCCAACATTGGGAACATTCTTCCTGCATCCAACCTGTCTAAACCCATCAGAATTTTAAACGTTTCTATGAGGTCCCCTCTCATTCTTCTGAACTCCAGTGAATACAAGCCCAGTTGATCCAGTCTTTCTTGATAGGTCAGTCCCGCCATCCCGGGAATCAGTCTGGTGAACCTTCGCTGCACTCCCTCAATAGCAAGAATGTCCTTCCTCAGGTTAGGAGACCAAAACTGTACACAATACTCCAGGTGTGGCCTCACCAAGGCCCTGTACAACTGTAGCAACACCTCCCTGCCCCTGTACTCAAATCCCCTCGCTATGAAGGCCAACATGCCATTTGCTTTCTTAACCGCCTGCTGTACCTGCATGCCAACCTTCAATGACTGATGTACCATGACACCCAGGTCTCGTTGCACCTCCCCTTTTCCTAATCTGTCACCATTCAGATAATAGTCTGTCTCTCTGTTTTTACCACCAAAGTGGATAACCTCACATTTATCCACATTATACTTCATCTGCCATGCATTTGCCCACTCACCTAACCTATCTAAGTTGTTCTACAGCCTCATAGCATCCTCCTCGCAGTTCACACTGCCACCCAACTTAGTGTCATCCGCAAATTTGGAGATACTACATTTAATCCCCTCGTCTAAATCATTAATGTACAGTGTAAACAGCTGGGGCCCCAGCACAGAACCTTGCGGTACCCCACTAGTCACTGCCTGCCATTCTGAAAAGTACCCATTTACTCCTACTCTTTGCTTCCTGTCTGACAACCAGTTCTCAATCCATGTCAGCACACTACCCCCAATCCCATGTGCTTTAACTTTGCACATTAATCTCTTGTGTGGGACCTTGTCGAAAGCCTTCTGAAAGTCCAAATATACTACATCAACTGGTTCTCCCTTGTCCACTCTACTGGAAACATCCTCAAAAAATTCCAGAAGATTTGTCAAGCATGATTTCCCTTTCACAAATCCATGCTGACTTGGATCTATCATGTCACCTCTTTCCAAATGCGCTGCTATGACATCCTTAATAATTGATTCCATCATTTTACCCACTACCGATGTCAGGCTGACCGGTCTATAATTCCCTCCTTTTTTAAAAAGTGGAGTTACATTGGCTACCCTCCACTCGATAGGAACTGATCCAGAGTCAATGGAATGTTGGAAAATGACTGTCAATGCATCCGCTATTTCCAAGGCCACCTCCTTAAGTACTCTGGAATGCAGTCATTGATTTCAATCTCGAGTGACACATTTACGCTATCATGGTATGTACTTGGTTGAAGCCGCCTGCTCTCTACCTGTTCATGTAGATCAGGGTGAACTAACGAGAGCATTGTCTTAAGTGCCCTTTTCATGAGTAGTTCAGCAGGTGAGATCCCAGTGAGCGAATGGGGTCTCGTGCGATAGCTAAGCAGGACTCGGGATAGGCGAGTCTGCAGTGAGCCTTCCGTTGCCCTCTTCAAGCGCTGCTTGATGGTTTGCATTGCTCTTTCTGCCTGACCATTGGACGCTGGTTTAAACGGGGCAGATGTGACATGTTTGATCCCGTTGCGGGTCATGAATTCTTTGAACTCAGCACTGGTGAAACATGGTACCGTTGTCACTTAACAGGACATCGGGTAGGCCGTATGTGGCAAACATGGCCCGCAGGCTTTCAGTAGTGGCAGCGGACGTGTAGCCGACATTATATCACATTCAATCCATTTGGAGTACGCATCTACAATCACAAGGAACATTTTACCCAAGAATGGGCCTGCATAGTCGACATGTACCCTAGACAAACAGTTTGGAGGGCCAAGACCATAAACTTAGCAGTGCCTCCCTGGGTGCATTGCTTAACTGCGAGCATGTATTACATCTGTGCACGCAGGACTCTAAGTCCGCATCGATACCGGGCCACCACACGTGGGATCTGACTATCGCTTTCATCATTACGATGCCTGGGTGGGTACTGTGCAGGTCACTGATGAAGGTGTCCCTGCCCTTCTTGGGAACCACTACTCGATTGCCCCACAGAAGGCAGTCTGCCTGTATAGACATTTCATCTTTGCGCCGCTGGAACGGCTTTATCTCTTCCTGCATTTCCGCTGGGACACTGGACCAGCTCCTGTGAAGCACACAGTTTTTGACTAGAGACAATAAGGGGTCCTGGCTTGTCCAGATTTTGATCTGCCGAGCAATGATGGTTGATTGCGCACTCTCAAATGCTTCCATAACCATGGCTAAATCTGCGGGCTGCGCCATTTCCACCCCCGTGGTGGGCAATGGCAGCCTACTGAGAGCATCAGCAAAGTTTTCTGTGCCTGGCCTGTGGCGGATGACGTAGTTGTATGCGGACAACGTGAGCGCCCATTTCTGGACGCAGGCCAATGCATTAGTGTTTATTCCCTTACTCTCGGAAAACAGGGATATGAGTGGCTTATGGTCAATTTCCAATTCGAATTTTAGCCCAAACAGATATTGATGCATTTTCTTTTCCCCATAGACACACGCTAACGCTTCTTTTTCAATCATGCTCTAGGCTCTCTCAGCCTTAGACAGACTCCTGGATGCATAAGCAATCGGTTGCAATTTCCCAAAATCATTAGCTTGTTGCAATACACACCCAACGCCATATGACGACACATCACATGCTAGTACCAAACGCTTACATGGATCATACAACACAAGCAATTTGTTTGAGCATAACAATTTTCTAGCTTTTACAAAGGCATTTTTTAATTTACAATTAAAAGGCTTTTGCCCCATGCCCATTCATCCCCTTTACACAGTAAGACGTGCAGTGGTTCTAACAGTGTGCTGAGACCCACTAAGAAGTTACCAAATTAGTTCAAGAGTCCCAGAAACGACCGCAGTTCCGTCACGTTCTGTGGCCTTGGTGCGTTCTCAATTGCCTCCATCTTCGAATCGGTGGGCCTGATGCCATCCGCCACGATCCTCCTCCCCAGGAACTCCACTTCAGGTGCCAGGAAAACGCACTTCGAGCGTTTTAACCTGAGCCCCACGCGGTTGAGTCAATTAAGAACCTCCTCCAGGTTCTGCAGATGCTCGACTGTGTCCCGACCTGTAACCAAGATGTTGTCCTGGAAGACGACGGTGCGCGGGACCGACTTCAGTAAGCTTTCTATGTTTCTCTGGAATATCGCCGCCGCTGATCGAATTCCAAATGGGCATCTGTTATAAATTAAAAGACCTTTGTGCGTGTTGATGCAGGTGAGGCCCTTCGATGATTCCTCCAGTTCCTACATCATTTAGGCTGAAGTTAAATCCAGCTTCATGAACATCTTTCAGCGTTGTAAAGAGGTCATCGGCCTTTGGTAGTGGGTATTGGTCCTGCAGGGAGAAACGATTGATAGTTACTTTGTAATCGCCACAGATTCTGACGGTGCTGTCTCCCTTGAGGACTGGGACAATAGGACTGGCCGACTCGTTGAACTCGATCAGTGAGATGATGCCTTCTCTTTGCAGGCGGTCTAGCTCGATCTCTACCCTTTCTCTTATCATGTACGGTACTGCTCTCACCTTCTGATGGATGGGTCGCGCCCCCGGAATTAGGTGGATCTGCACTTTTGCTCCTTGGAATTTCCCGATGCCTGGTTCGAACAGCGAAGGGAACTTGTTTAAGACCTGGGCACACGAAGTGTCGTCAATGGGCGATTGCGCTCGGACGTCGTCCCAGTTCCAGCGTATCTTTCCCAGTCAGCTCCTGCCGAGCATCGTGGGACTATCGCCCGGTTCCACCCAGAGTGGTAGCTTGTGCACCGCTCCATTGTAGGAGACCTTTATGGTAGCACTGCCGATAACAGGAATCAGTTCCTTTGTGTAAGTTCTTAGTTTCGTGCGAATTGGAGTTAAGACTGGCCTTGAGGCCTTGCTGCACCACAATTTCTCGAAAGTCTTTTTGCCCATGGTGGACTGGCTCGCGCCTGTGTCCAGCTCCATTGACACCGGGAGTCCATTTAGTTCAACATTCAACATTATCAGGGGGCAATTTGTGGTGAATGTGTGCACTCCATGCACCTCTGCCTCCTCCGCCTGAAGCTCTGCTTCGTTGTGATCCTCCGTGGATCTGTCCTCCTCTGCAACATGGTGGTTTGCAGGTTTAACAGGATTTGCAGCTTGCCTACACATACATTGGAGGCGTCCCATTGTTACACAGCCCTTGCAAACGTATGAATGGAAACAATGATCACCCCGCAGCGCCAACAAAGTTTTAATGGCCTTGCATTATTCACCCTTGATGGTGGACTCTAAGACATCTGCAGACGTGCAACTGCAGGCATGTGTGACCTGCCCTGTACGTTGCGATTTGAAAACAACATCACTTTGTTCACAGTACTTGAAGTAGCACTTGTGTGCTGAGAGATTTGCTTAGTATTTTCACTGGTGGCAATGAATGCCTGGGCTATCGCAACGGCCTTACTCAAGGTTGGGGTCTCGACAGTCAAAAGTTTGCAAAGTATGGTTTCGTGGACAATGCCAAGTACAAAAAAGTCTCAGAGCATGTGCTCCAAATGTCCTTCAAATTTGCAATGTCCTGCAAGGCGTCTTAACTCGGTGACATAACTCGCCACTTCCTGGCCTTCAGACCTTTTGCAGGTGTAGAACCGGTACCTCGCCATCAGAACGCTTTCCTTCGGGTTCAAATGCTCTTGGACCAGTGTGCACAAATCATCGTACGATTTCTCCGTGCGTTTCGCTGGAGTAAGCAAATTTTTAATGAGGCCATACGTTGGTGCCCCACAGACGGTGAGGAGGATCGCCCTTCATTTGGCAGCATTCTCTTCTCCATCTAGCTCGTTGGCTGCAAAATATTGGTCGAGTCACTCCACAAAAGTTTCCAAATCATCTCCCTCCGAGAATTTCTCCAGGATGCCCACTGTTCTCTGCATCTTTGGGTTCACTATCTGTATCTCATCGCCAGTTGTTATGTATGGAGAAAGAGTCAGACTGAACACTGTGAGCTCAAAGTAAAGTGTGACCGTAGTCTTTTTTTGCAGGTCTCCAGTGTCTCTCCAATCTGTGAGGCCTACTTTAATAACTATGCTCCCAAGGGATTATGGGATCCCTTGGGACTCCAGGGGATGAGCCCTTTGGTGGCTGTACAGAGTATATACAAGTTTACATATATAACAAATACAATCATGGTTAATCCGATCATGGACTCAGGTCCACTTCCCTGCCCGCTCTCCATAACCCCTTATTCTCCTATTGTTTAAGAAACTGTCCTTTCTGTCTTAAATGTATTCAATGTCCCAGCTTCCACAGCTCTCTGAGACAACGAGTTCCACAGATCCACAATCCTCAGAGAAGAAATTTCTCCTCATCTCAGTTTTAAATGGGCGGCCCCTTATACTAAGATTATGCCGTCTAGTTCTAGTCTTCCCCCATCAGTGGAAACATCCTCTCTGCATCCACCTTGTCAAGCCCCCCATAATCTTATACGTCCCAATATCACCTCTCATTTTTCTGAATTCCAATGAGTAGACGCCGAATCTACTCAACCTTTCCTCATAAGTCAACCCCCTCATCTCTGGAATCAACCTAGTGAACCTTCTCTGAACTGCCTCCAAAACAAGTATATCCTTTCGTAATTATGGAAACCAAAACTGCACGCAGTATTCCAGGTGTGGCCTCACCAATACCCTGTACAACTGTCGCAAGACTTTCCTGCTTTTATACTCCATCCCCTTTGCAATAAAGGCCAAGATTCCATTGGCCTTCCTGATCACTTGCTGTGCTGCATACTCACCTTTTATGTTTCATGCACAAGTACCCCCAGGTCCTGCTGTACTGTAGCACTTTGCAATCTTTCTCCATTTAAATAATAACTTGCTCTTTGATTTTTCTTCTGCCAAAGTGCATGACCTCACACTTTCCAACATTGTACTCCATCTGCCAAATTTTTGCCCACTCATTTAGCCTGTCTATGTCCTCTTGCAGATTTTGTGTGTCCTTCTCATCTTTGTATCATCAGCAAACTTGGCTGCATTACACTCAGTCCCTTCCTCCAAGTCATTAATATAGATTGTAAATAGTTGGGGTCCCAGCACTGATCCCTGCGGCACCCCACTGGTTAATGATTGCCAACCCAAGAATGAACTATTTATCCCTACTCTCTGTTTTCTGTTCATTAGACTAAATTAAATGTGACTAAAGTAAATGTTGGTCCCTTAGAAGATGAGAAGGGAGATTTAATAATGGGAAATGTGGAAATGGCTGAGATCTTAAACAATTATTTTGCTTCGGTCTTCACAGTGGAAGACACAGAAACCATGCCAGAAATTGCTGGTCACGGGAATGTGGGAAGGGAGGACCTTAAGACAATCACTATCACTAGCGGGGTAGTGCTGGACAGGCTAATGAGACTCAAGGTAGACAAGTCCCCTGGTCCTGATGAAATGCATCCCAGGGTATTAAAAGAGATGGCGGAAGTTATAGCAGATGCATTCATTATAATCTACCAAAATTCTCTGGATTCTGGGGAGGTACCAGCGGATTGGAAAGCAGCTAATGTAACGCCTCTGTTTAAAAAAGGGGGCAGACAAAAGGCAGGGAACTATAGGCCGGTTAGTTTAACATCTGTAGTGGGGAAAATGCTTGAAACTATCATTAAGGAAGAAATAGCGGGACATCTAGATAGGAATAGTGCAATCTAGCAGATGCAGTATGGATTCATGAAGGGAAAATCATGTTTAACTAATTTACTAGAATTCTTTGAGGATATAACGAGCATGGTGAATAGAGGTGTACCGATGGATGTGATGTATTTAGATTTCCAAAAGGCATTCGATAAGGTGCCACACAAAAGGTTACTGCAGAAGATAGAGGTACGCGGAGTCAGAGGAAATGTATTCGCATGGATAGAGAATTGGCTGGCGAACAAAAAGCAGAGAGTCGGGATAAATGGGTCCTTTTCGGGTTGGAAATCGGTGGTTAGTGGTGTGCCACAGGGATCGGTGCGCCACAGGGATCGGTGCTGGAACCACAACTGTTTACAATATACATAGATGACCTGGAAGAGGGGACAGAGTGTAGTGTAACAAAATTTGCAGATGACACTAAGATTAGTGGGAAAGCGGGTTGTGTAGAGGACACAGAGAGGCTGCAAAGAGATTTGGACAGGTTAAGCGAATAGGCGAAGGTTTGGCAGATGGAATACAATGTCGGAAAGTGCGAGGTCATCCACTTTGGGAAAAAAAAACAGTAAAAGGGAATATTATTTGAATGGGGAGAAATTACAATATGCTGAGATGCAGAGGGACCTGGGGGTCCTTGTGCATGAATCCCAAAATGTTAGTTTGCAGGTGCAGCAGATAATCAGGAAGGCGAATGGAATGTTCGCCTTCATTGCGAGAGGGATGGAGTACAAAAGCAGGGAGGTCCTGCTGCAACTGTATAGGGTATTGGTAAGGCCGCAACTGGAGTACTGCATGCAGTTTTGGTCACCTTACTTAAGGAAGGATATACTGGCTTTGGAGGGGGTACAGAGACGATTCACTAGGCTGATTCCGGAGATGAGGGGGTTACCTTATGATGATAGATTGAATAGACTGGGTCTTTACTCGTTGGAGTTCAGAAGGATGAGGGGTGATCTTATAGAAACATTTAAAATCATGCAAGGGATAGACAAGATAGAGACAGAGAGGTTGTTTCCACTAGTAGGGGAGGCTAGAACTTGGGGGCACAGCCTCAAAATACGGGGGAGCCAATTTAAAACCGAGTTGAGAAGGAATTTCTTCTCCCAGAGGGTTGTGAATCTGTGGAATTCTCTGCCCACGGAAGCAGTTGAGGCTAGCTCATTGAATGTATTCAAGTCACAGATAGATAGATTTTTAACCAATAAGGGAATTAAGGGTTACGGGGAGAGGGCAGGTAAGTGGAGCTGAGTCCACGGCCAGATCAGCCATGATCTTATTGAATGGCGGAGCAGGCTCGAGGGGCTAGATGGCCTACACCTGTTCCTAATTCTTATGTTCTTATTAGTCAATCCTTTATCCATGCTAATATATTACCCCCAACCCCGTGAAATGTTATTACCATTACTTGGAGACCCAACGATTTTGTCTCTGCCTCGCAATGAAAGACCTCGTTCACAGAGAAATGTTATCACACAGGCAGCCCGCTCTAGCACCTTACGCCAGTACTGCCTTTCATGTTCAAACTGGAAGACGATATGACCATCCACACAACCAGTGCCTGCTTGTCTAGTGCACATTACTACCATGGCTTCCCTATGCTGGTGGCTGTTTTCATGAGATGAAATCCTCTCATCTCCATGCTTCCAGTCAATAAACCCATGAGTAAAGTGGCTATTTGTTCGTGCTGTGACCTTGCAAGCAAAGCAGTATACTCAACCGTCCTTGGTATGAATAACGCCGGAGTTTTGGAAGTCTTTATCACAGTTTTGGCAGCCCTCACTACCTTTTGCAATCCAATGGCTTTGCATGTCTTCTGAGATATTGTCTCCCCACAGCCCAATATCACTCGTAAGTTGCGCCTCTTTCAGCTCTGTATGCGCCAGTTGGTTTTCATCTTCTTCAACTTTTTGTACTTGGAGCTTCAACTCGGCCAACTCCGGGTCCGGTGCCATTAGTGGTTTCATTGTTGAAGTTGATTGCGCAGCGTCATCTTGGCCTTCAGCTTCATGACCTTGAGTTTTTATTTGGAAAAGATTATCTAGTTTAAGCAGTTTCGCTACTTCTCGTCTCTTTTGCTCCTCGTGTAGCTGGTGCTCTTTCCTTTGTTTCGCCCCCGATTTATGTGCAGAATGCATCTCTAGAAAAAGGGCATCTTGAGTCTGTTTATATCAAGTCGAGAATAGCATGCACCTGAGCCCTCACAGCTTCGTTCTGTTCTTGATACGTCACTTATGTCGATACTGTTTACCCTTAACCTTAATCTGACCCTGTATGGGCCCCACTCTAGGCTTGGGCTTGGGCTTGGGCAACTGCCCCATCTGCCCCCCCCCCCCCCCCGCCTCCCGCCTTAATTCGTCCCTGTGCTCATCTACCGTCTTAATTTTCCCTGTCCACTTTAGCCAACTCTGCAGTCATGCCTTTATTTAAGTTCAGGACACTAGTTTGAGACCCAGCTTTCTCACCCTCTAACTGAATTAGAAATTCTACCATGCTATCATCACTCTTCCCAAGAGGATCCTTTACTATGAGATCATTAATTAATCCAGTCTCATTACACATTACCAGATCTAAAATAGTCTGCTCCCTGGTTGGTTCCACAACGTATTGTTCTAAGAAACCATCCCGTATACACTCTATGAACTCTTCCTCAAGGCTACCTTTGCCAAATTGATTTGTCAAATCAATATAAAGATTAAAATCGCCCATGATCATTGCCGTACCTTTCTTACAAGCCTCCATTATTTCTTGATTTATACTCTGTGCTACAACACAGCTACTGTTAGGGGCCTATAGACTACTCCCTCTTTCCTTTATTATTTCTTATCTCCACCCAAACTGATTCTACATCTTGAGCTTCTGAGCCAATATCATTTCTGACTACTGCACTGATCTCATCCTTTATTAACAGAGCTACCCGACCTCCTTTTCCTCCTGCCTATCCTTCCGAAATGGCGAATACCCCTGAATATTCAGTTCCCAGCCTTGGGCACCTTGCAACCACGTCTCAGTAATGGCTATTCAATCATACCGATTTATTTCCATTTGTGCCATTAACTCAGCTATCTGCGTGCATTCAGATAAAGAGCTTTTAATTTTGTCTTTTTACCATTTTTCCCTACTCTGACTTTTTAAATTTCCGCTCACCTGATCCCTCCCTCCCCCCCACTATTTAGTTTAAAGCCCTATCTACAGCCCTAGTTATTCGATTCGCCAGGACACTGGTCCCAGCCTGGTTCAAGTGAAGCCTGTCTCAACGGAACAGCTCCCTCTTACCCCAGTACTGATACTAGTGCCCCATGAATCTAAAACCCATTTCTCCCACACCAATCTTTGAGCTGCGCGTTCATCTCTCTGATCTTATTTACTCCAAGTAAATTTGCTCGTGGCTCAGGTAGTAATCCAGAGATTATTACCTTTGCAGTTCTGCTTTTTAATTTAGCCCCTAGCTGCACATACTCCCTCAGCAGAACCTTTTTCTTTGTCCTACCTATGTTGTTGGTACCCACGTGGACCACGACAACTGATTCTTTCCCCTGCCACTACAAGTTCCTCTCCAGCCCAGAGAAGATGTCCTTAACCCTGGCACCGGGCAGGCAACACAGCCTTCGGGACTCACGCTCTCGGCTACAGAGAACAGTATCCATTTCCCGAACTATACTGTCTCCTACCACTACAATGTTTCATTTTACTGCCCCAACTTGAATGGCCCCCTGTACCATGGTGCTGTTGTCAGTTTTCTCATCCTCCCTGCAGTCCCTGCTCTAGTCCTCTTCACTCGCTTCTTAAGCAGTCACCCGGTGTCGAGGATGACTTGCTTCCACACTAACATTCGTTCTAAGGTGACTGATGAGGCCAATGCAGGATCTACAGTCTCTGTCACAGGTGAAGCAGACGGTGCATGGGATGCTTGATTTGTTGTACGCTCCTTCTGCTTTTTGTACTTGGCTTCCGCGTGCTCCCAGCGAAGGGACTCGAAGTGTTTGGTGCCTTCTCAGATGCTCCGCCTCCATTTTGAGTGGTCTTGGGCCAGGGATTCCCAAGAGTCAGTGGGGGTATTGCATGTTTTCAAGGAGGCTTTGAGGGTATCCTTGAAGAATTTTCTCTGCCCTCCTGGGGCTCGCCTGCCGTGACGTAGCTCAGAGTAGAGCGCTTGTTTCGGGAGTCTAGCATCGAGCATGCAGACAATGTGGTCCGCCCACAGGAGCTGGTTGAGCGTGGTCAATGCCTCGATGCTGGGGATGTTGGCCTGAGAGAGAACGCTGACGTTGGTGCGCCTACCCTGCCAATGAATTTGCAGGATCTTGCAGAGGCAGCATTGGTGGTACTTCTCCAGTGCTTTGAGGTGTCTACTGTACATAGTCCATGTCTCTGAAGCATGTAGGAGGGTGGGTATCACTACTGCCCTGTAGACCATGAGCTTGGTGCCGGCTTTGAGATCCTGGTCTTCGAACACTCATTTCCTCAGGCAGCTGAAGACTGCACTGGCATACTGAAGGCGGTGTTAGACTTCGTCATCAATGCTGATAGTAGTTTCCCAATGTTCAAGGTCTCATCATGGATCTTGATAAACAGGGAGCAGTACTGTGTGGCGGGGGCAGGTTGGTAGAGAACATTTGTCATACTGATGTTTAATGTAAGACCCAGACTCTCGTACACTTCAGTGAAGGAGTCAACGATGGTTTGGAGTTCTACTCCAAGTGTGCACAACCGCAAGGGTGGATTTTTTAGCGCGGTCAAGTCCACCTATGGCCCAAACACCCAAGGTCCTATTCCACTGAGAGCCAAGAACGGAGAGGTGCTCATCAAGGACAGAGAGGCAGTCAGTGCCTACTGGAAGGAGCACCTTGAGGATCTCCTCAACCAAGACTCTGCCTTTGACGTGAGCACCCTTGACTCCATCCCACAGCATGCTGCCCATTACCACCTCGGCACAATCCCAGCCCGGCACAAGGTTGAAAAGGCCCTCAGGCAACTGAAAAACAACAAAGCCTCAGGAGCAGATGGAATCCCCACCGAAGTACTAAAGCATGGCGGAGAAGTACTCGGCGCGAATCCATGAACTCATCTCTCTTATCTGGAAGGAGGAGAGCATGACAGGGGATCTCAGAGATGCCACAATCGTGACCATCTTCAAGAAATGGGACAAGTCTGAATGCGATAATTACAGAGGAGTTTGCCTGCTGTCTGCCGCAGGGAAAATCATCACAAGAATGCTCCTCAATCGTCTCCTCCCAGTGGCTGATGAACTCCTCCCAGAGTCGCAATGCGGATTCCACCCACTAAGGGGGAATCTTCACCGTGCAAATCCAAGAAAAATATAGGAAGCAGCATCAACCTCTGTACATGGCTTTCTTTGAGCTCACAAAGGCCTTCAACACTGTCAACCACGAGGGATTATGGAATGTCCTTCTCAAATTCGCTGTCCTCAAAAATTCGTCACCATCCGCTGCCTGCTTCACGATGACATTCAAGTCATGATTCTTACCAACAAATCCACCATGGACCCAATACAAGTGCAGACCAGGGTCAAACAAGGCTGTGTCATTGCACCAACACTCTTCTCCATCTTCCTCACTGCAATGCCTCATCTCACCCTTAACAAGCTCCCCGCTGGAGTGGAGTTAATCTACAGGACAAACGGGAAATTGTTCAACCTCCGACACCTCCAGTCCAGATCCAAGGTTGCTCCAACCTCTGTCATTGAATTACAATATACAGATGACGCTTGCGTTTGTGCACACTCTCATCCTCACAGGGAGTAAGAACCTCGTACCGGACAAGAGCAAGGGCCGATGCTCCTCCATCACTACATCCTGGGTCCCCATACCTGCCTCACTTGTAGTCACACCCTCCTGTCCCTGACCACGGACCAAATTTTAATTATTTAACCTAAGGGGTGTGACTCTCTGCTGGAACACAGTGTCCAGGTAACTCTCCCCCTCCCTGATGTATCTCAGTGTCTGAAGCTCAGACTCCACCTCATCAACTCCGAGCCGAAGTTTCTCAAGCAGCCATCACTTACTGCAGATGTGGTCGCCATGGATCACACACGTGTCCACCAGCTGCCATATGCTGCAGCTGCAACACCTCGCCTGCCCTGCTATATCAAATGTATTTTATTTAATTAATTAAGTTTTCAAAGTTTGGAAATATCAATGATCTATGTTTAGTTTTTAATCCCGGCTCTTAATTTAAAGCAATGTCCAAGTTTAGAAAAAAAGAGAGATATACTGACCAACTAATCACATTCGCGCTGATGACACCTAGTTCTACCTCACCACCACTTCTCTCGACCCCTCCTCGGTCTCTAAATTGTCAGACTGCTTGTCCGACATCCAGTTCTGGATGAGCAGAAATTTTCTCCAATTGAATATTCGCAAGACCTAACCCATTGTTTTCATTCCCAGCCACAAACTCCCTTCCCTAGCTACTTCCTCCATTCCTCTGTCCAACTTCTGGTTGAGGCTGAACCAGACTGTTCGCAACGTTGGTGTCATATTTGATGCTGAAATTAGCTTTCGACCACATATCCGCAGCTTAACTAAGACTGCCTATTTCCACCTCCGTAACATCACCCGTCTCCACCCTTGCCTCAGCTCATCTGCTGCTGAAGCACTCATACATGCCTTTGTTACCTCTAGACTTGACTATTTCAATGCACTCTTGGCTGGCCTCCCACATTCTTCTCTATGTCAACTAGAAGTGATCCAAAACTTGGCTGCCTGTGTCCTAACTCGCACCAAGTCCCGCTCACCCATCACCCCTGTGCTCGCTGACCTATATTGGCTTCCGGTTAAGCAATGCCTCAATATCAAAATTCTCATTCTTATTTTCAAATCGCTCCATGGCCTCGCCCCTCCCTATCTCTGTAATCTCCTCCAGTCCCACAACCCCCCAAGATATCTGCACTCCTCTAATTCTGCCCTCTTGTGCATCCCTCATGATAATCGCTCAACCATTGTACGGTGTATGAAATGATACAATGAACTCTGTACTGTGAGCCAGTGACCAGGTGTAACCTGGTTCGTCTTTAATGGCTTTCAGAAGTGAAGATACAAAGGTGAAGTTCAGGTTATATACCGGGCCCAGCGCGAGTGTACCTATGACCCTGGGACCTCCGACGGTAGTGCCCTCTGGTGGTGGGCAGACCTTATGTACATACATTACACATTTGTGGCCATGCCTTCTGTTGTCTAGGCGCCAAGCTCTGAACTCACTGCCTAAATCGCTCCGCTTCTCTACCTCTTGTTCCTCCTTCAAGACACTCCTTAAAACCTACCTCTTTGACCAAGCTTTTGTTCACCTGTGAAAATCTCTACGTCTGTGGCTCAGTGTCAAATTTTTTATCTCATAATACGCCTTGGGACGTTTCACTACGTTAAAGGCACTATATAAATACACGTTGTTATTGTTGTTCCACCCCGTGAACCAGCATAACTAGGTTAAGACAATTTAGTTTAGCTGACAACTAATCCGGCAACTTATTTTGGGAAGTACTCAAGTAATCACCTTTTGTGTTATGTAATTATCCTATGAAGGTTGACTGTATCGGTGCGGTTTCCTACTCTCGCCCTGAACTAGAAAATTTAATTCATTTTGCTTCTAATTTCCACTCTTCTCTCACCTTCACATGGTCCATCTCTGACTCTTCCCTTCCCTTCCTCGACTTCTCTGTCTCCATTTCTGGGGCTAGGCTATTGATAAACATTCACTATAAGCCCACTTACTCTCACAGCTACCTGGAGTACACTTCCTCCCACTACACTTGCTGTAAGAACTCCATTCCATTCTCTCAGTTTCTCCGTCTTTGTCGCATCTGCTCTAACGATGCCACCTTCCATACTAGTGCTTCCGATATGTCTTGCTTTTTCCTGAACCGAGAATTCCCCTCTACCGTGGTTGACATGGCCCTCAACCATGTCCGTTCTATTTCCCGTACTTCTGCTCTCACCCCTTCCCCTCCCTCCCAGAACCACAATAGAATTCCCCTTGCCCTCACCTTTCACCCTACCAGCCTCCACGTTCAACGGATCATCTTCCACCATTTCCGCCACCTCCAACGTGATCCCACCACCAAACACATCTTCCCTTCTCCTCCCTTTTCAGCATTCTGAAGGGACCGCTCCCTCCATGACACCCTGGTCCACTCTTAAATCACCCCTGTAATGTATGCACCTGGGAGTATGCCATTTACACCTTATGTGAATTTCCATTTACATCCGATCTAGACTTGCCACGGCAGCGAAGAGTGACGTCATCAAGTCCAGGTCGGTGATTGGAGCGTGGGCAGGTACAACAGGAGCGGCGAGGTCGAGGCGAGGGAGCGGTAAGAGATGGTGGAGAGACCAGGGTCCAGGAGAGGCGTGAGTTCAGGGCCAGAAGAGGCGAGGGCTCAGGAGCAGCACAGGCCAGCCCACACTGCGATATGCGTGTGCACTCGGTCCGTGCAGCAGAGCTGATTTCCAGTTGTCTTGGTTAATCCTTGCCACTGGACCCAGACCTAGCTCTGTCAGGCCCGTGTGGTGGCTGGTGTGCAATGGTCACCACACATTAAAAAAACCCACGCACAGGCATCTTCCACCCTTCAGGATGTAGTTCAGGACCTGGAATATTGGGTCCTTCATTGAAACACCTGTGAACTCATCCTTTTTTGGCATGGAAGCAAGTCATCCTTGTTTCGAGGTACCGCCTATGAATGGAATGAATTCCAGCATTTTCTATTAAGGTTTTTTAAGCATTTATTTCAGAGAAATTCTTTTACAGACCTTTTATACAACTCAACTGATTTTGGAATTGGTTTTTACAACATCAGAGTGCCATAATGAAGCATGGATACCTCAAATAGAACGTTGTTTTTGCTAGTTCTCAAGCACTACATTATTTTGAAGGTCCTGAATGTACAGTGTCCTACAGAGACCAACCATCTTTCAGAAATGGAGAAAAGTTAAATTTCTAATAAAGAACAGCGTTGCCTCTTGGTCCTGAAATTTGAGTACAGCAGAACTAAAAAATGAACAACGTTCTCGGGTCTAACAGTGAGGAGTGGTGTTTACTTTCTTTATATTTTACTATACAGTGCAGTCAATATTTTTTGACAAAAGGTTGCTTTCTTTGGCCATCACAAGGCCACTTTATCCTTCTATGGTTACACACTTCAGCTGGCAATTACTTAAACTTCAGCCATTTTCTTCCATTAAGATCCCATCATGATAACCCATCATGAGGGAAGTTTGTTTCTAAAACACTGACATTTCAGATAAAATAGCTTTACACATTGGACTTTAATTTTAACACAGAATACTTAAAAACCTTTTTAAGTACCTGCAGATTGTTATGTATTAACAATAAATGCACCACGAGGCCTGAGCACTGCAATTCAAACTGTGTGACCTTTGTCTATTTATTCAGACTCCAGAGTCCGGAACATTCTACTCAAACCCTTTTATAGACCTGTGTGCCCTCAGCTGGTGGGCTACACAGGTTACATGTACACATCATTTGAACTCCGACAGTTACGCCCTCTGCTGGTGGGCTACATAAGTTGCATATACTACATCACTCCCTCCCAAAGTCTTTGGTTCAAGTGGTCGAGCCTTGGCGTGTGTGCGTTGGTTGGTCTTCAATGTTGCTGTCTTCCTTGCGTGTTCTTGTTGTATGTGCTTCAGCCTCTGGTCTGGTCTGTGAGATGGTTTACTTAGAACCAATTTGTCCTTATCACTTTAAAATCACTTTATCCTTATCTCCAATCTCTATCCCCCTCTTTGACCAAAGCCGTGCCAGACGCCTGCTTGTTCAGACCGGCATGTGGATCTTATTAAGAATGCGTGATGTCGCCACGCAATCGTGGCACCCGTACTTCCAGTTTCGCCGGGTTGCCACGTGATCGTACAGACCTGGTGAACCAATGAGGTCCTGGTTAGGTGGACTCGCTTTGTGTTTTGCGCTGCTCGCCACGCAGGACCATTGGGCTCGGGCTTGCATTGGGCAGACCGGACATGCGTGATGTCATTTAGGGTCTCAAATCCTCTGTGGGCCGCTTGCAAGCATTTCCCTGTGTTTGCGTGACAAACTCACACGATTCCCCCATAGGGTGCCCTCCTCTGGGATAGGCAACTTATCTTTGCTTTGTCGAGACGACTTATTTTATTCTTGCATTTTCTCAGGTATGGCCGACCGGTTCCCACATGGGACACAGTGTTTTACATTGGATAGTGCAGGATCCTGGCCATTCCAGGTCCTGATGTGGTGAGCAGTAGTGGGTACCCCCTCGCTCCCAAAACCTTCTCTGACCAGGGACGAGTCAGTGGGCAGTGCCATTCCAACCCTGGTAGTGGATGATGGTGGCCTGTTGAACGCATCAGCTCCTGAGCCTGGTGCCTGGTCTGCGGCAGGTAACCTTGGTGTCTATCCCTTTGCTGTCTAGAGACTGTGACTTGAGCAACTTGCGGTCAGTTTCGAGCTCAGACCAGTGTCTGAGAGGATATGGGTACTTTTTCTTGACCGCATCGACGCATGCTAATGCCCCTTCCTCGACTCTACCGTGGGCTCCTTTGGCCTTACATTTTTTTTCAGACGCTTGTACAACCGGTTGTCCATTGCCCGATACAGATACATTTGCTTTCTGTGGCACGCTGCCAATCCCGTATCATGGTACATTACAATTCAACACAAAGCATTTATATGGGTCCTGCAGTACAATTGACTTATCAGAACAAACCCTATTTCTAGCTTTCCCTGCAAACCTCCTTAACTAGATTCTGCTTAGCAGTGTTGGGCCATTGCCTGGAACAATCCACAATGATAGCTCATGCACAACTCCTTCGTACTCTACCCTCAATTCCACACTCCTTATCACAGGTATGATTTCTTTGGTGTACGTACATAGCTTTGCATTATTCGGACACAATTTGGGCCTATGTGCCTCATTGTCCCCTATTTCTCAAAAGCCTCTTTGCTCATGACTGACTGACTTGCACCCGTGTCCAACTCCATCGATATGGGAAGTCCGTTCAACTTCACTTCACAAATTAATGGGTTGCTTGTGATGGTGAAGGTATATAACCCGTACACTTCCTCATCATCACTCTCAGGTCGAGTTGCCTGTACCTTGTGGTCCAAGTCGGATCAATCCTCTGCCACGTGAGGTGTTGCAGCAAGTCTGCACATCCGCGAGAGGTGCCCCTTTGCTGCGCAGCCTCAGCACACGTAGTGCTTAAATCGGCATTAATCAGCCCGATGATTATCCCCACAACGCCAACCCCCGCAGTACTAATGGACTTCTCCCATTCACCCCTGATGGCGGACTCTGAGTTGCAACAGGTCTAATGGCCACAGGCTGATAGGCCTTGCCCTGCCCCGTTCTGCCTGTCAGCTCTGTTATTTTATGTACAGTACTTGCCCTTTTGTTTTCCCCTGAGCTCCGATTCTGCAAGGATATCTGCTTTGTGTTATCACTTGTGGAGATGTACGCCTGGGCAATCGCGATAGCCCTGCTCAGCTCTACCGTCTCAGCGGCTAGCAGCTTACGGAGGTTGATCCCCAGTACAAAGAAGTCCCGCAGCATTTCCCCCAACCAAGCTCCAAATTCGCAGGGTCCAGCGAGATGTCTGAGGTCGCAATGTATTCCGCGACGTCCTGGCCCTCTGAGCGATGGTGTGTAAAGAATCGGTACCTGACCATGAAGATACTCACTTTCGGCTTGAGATGCCCCTGAACCAGTTTGCATAGCTCTGGATACTCTTTGCTCGTTGGTTTCGTTGGTGCTAGCAGATCCTTGATTAGGCCGTAGATTTTGGACCCACACACGGTAAGGAAGATCGCACGCGCTTGCCCGCGTTCCCATCGCCCTGCAGCTCGTTGGCCTCAAAGTACAGATTGAGGCATTCCACGAAAGCGTCCCAATCTTCACCCTCAACGAAGTGCTCCAAAATCCCCAGAGCAGCCATGGCCTCTTGTGAATTCTTAGTCCATATCTCGTCGCCAGTTGTTATATATTGACAATAAGTACACCACGAGACCTGAGCACTGCAGTTCAAACTGTGTCTATTCATTCAGACTCCAGAGTCCGGAACATTCTACTGCAAACCCTTTTATATACCTATGCGCCCTCAGCTAGTGGGCTACACAAGTTGCATATACTACACAGATAACTTATTAAAGTCCCAATTGAAGCCTTTATCTTAATTGTCACAAGAACACATTGGGATCTTCAACTACATTGAAAGGTGCTATAAAAATGCAAGTTGTTTTTATTGTTGTTGTACAGAAATAAATATAGTATTCATTATTTGTATACAAAAAATTCCCCCTCATCTCCACAGGTCGGGCTATAAAAGAGCTGGAGCGCCGTACCACTTCAACCTCCAGCGCGAGCTGCTCCAAGTGAGCGACGATTTTGAGATTGGCGACTGGGTGACGTCATCAAAACCCTGGTCACCGTTTTGGAGCGTAGGCAGGAACATCGGCGGAGCCCAGGTACAGAGGAGTGGGAAGGTCAGGGCAG
Organism: Pristiophorus japonicus; assembly: GCF_044704955.1. Classification (NCBI taxonomy): domain Eukaryota; kingdom Metazoa; phylum Chordata; class Chondrichthyes; family Pristiophoridae; genus Pristiophorus; species Pristiophorus japonicus. Next base: position 63,721,725 of record NC_091980.1, on the reverse strand, counting down.
ATGAGAGTTTGTGGCATAGATGCGGCAAGAGATCGTGGCATAGGAGCGGTGAGAGAGTGTGGCAGAGGTGCGGTGATTGTTTTTTGTGGTGGAGGAGTGGTGAGAGATTGTGGCGTAGGAGTGGTATGAGATCGCGGCAGAGGTGAGGTGAATGTTTGGCGGCGAAGCGGCGAGAGATCGTAGCGGAGATGCGATAAATGTTCGTGGCGGAGAAGCGGCAAGAGATTGTGGCGGAGGTGCGGCAAATGAGGGTACGGGGCCCAGAAGAGCCGAGGGCCCAGGGGCAGCATGGGCCGGCCCACATTGTGATGTGTGCATGCTAGGTCCATGCAGCAGAGTAGGTCTCCAGTCGTCCTGGTTAACCCTTGCCGTTGAATAAAGGTCTAGCTCTGTCAAGCCCGTGTGGTGGCTGATGTGCAATGGTCACCACACGTTAAAAAAATTCACGCAAGGCACTGTCCACCCCCTCAATTGGAGTTCAGGACTGGAACATCGGGTCCTTCATTGAAACACCTGTGAACTCATGGAAGCAAGTCATCCTCGTTCGAGGGACCTCCTATGATGATGATGATGATGACAAAAAATTCCAGCCAAACAGTTGAATGAAAAATCTCCTCAGTGAGCATATTTTCTGACACATTCATGACACATGAAAAATGACAGGTAAATAATTGCTGGTCCATCGAGCCTGTTGTATCGTGGCATGTGTAATTTCTACATATCATCACCCCCATCCCTGCAATCTCTTGAAAAATTCTAAATAAAAGAGCACAAACATCTTAGGACAATTTCGGTAAAAGCTCGGGGAAATTTCTGTCTGACCCCTAAAGGCAATAAGTTCCAGGAGGCCAGTGACTAGGAGACACCCCGCCTTCCCCCTCTCGCCTACCTTCTATATGCGGTTATGTTGGTCACTCTCAGGAACACATCCAGCTCCCTTTTGAATTACTGCAGCCAATCCACACCCACTTCATGAGCTAGCAACCTGCACCAAGGTTGATGTTTTTCAAAAAAAAGTACCTCCTAGGATCTATGTTTACATTATGTATGCTCATGTCCCCCATCCTACTTATCCTATCTAGATCGAATAGCATATATATCAGGACATAAGAAATAGGAGCAGTAGTAGGCCATTTGGCCCCAGAGCATGCTCTACCATTCAATAAAATCATGGCTGATCTGACCTGGCCTCAACTTCACTTCCCCGCCCGCTCCCCATAACCCTTGACTCCCTTATCTTTCAAAAATCTGTCTATCTTCACCTTAAATATATTCAATGACCCAGCCTCCACAGCTGTCTGAGGTAGAGAATTCCAAAGATTCACAACCTTCTGAGAGAAGAAATTCATCCTCATTTCCATTTTAAATGAGCCACCCCTTATTCTGAAACTATGCCCCCTGGTTCTAGATTTCCCCATGAGGGGAAACATCCTCTCTACATCCACCTTGTCAAGCCCCCTCAGAATCATATGTGTTTCAATAAGATCACCTCTAAGTTTTCTAAACTCCAATGAATATAGGCCCAACCTTCTCAATCTTTCGTAATATGACAACCCCTTCATCTCAGGAATCAACCGAGTGAACCTACTCTGAATTGCCTCCAGTGCAAGTATATCCCTCCTTAAATAAGGAGACCAAAACTGTACGCAGTACTCCAGGTGTGGTCTTACCAATACCCTGTACAGTTGTAGCAGGACTTCCCTGCGTTTATACTCCATCCCCCTTGCAATAAAGCCCAACATTCCATTTGCCTTCCTAATTACTTGCTGTAACTGCATGCTAATTTTTTGTGTTTCATGTACAAGGACCCCCAGGTCCCTCTATACCACTGCATTTTGTAATCTCTCCCTGTTTAAATAATAGTTTGTTTTCTTATTTTTCCTACCAAAGTGGATAGCCTCACATTTTCTCACATTATACTCCATCTGCCAAATTTTTGCCCACTCACTTAGCCTATCTATATCCCTTTGTAGATTATTTGTGTCCTCCTCACAACTTGCTTTCCACCTATCTTTGTAACATCAGCAAATTTGGCTACATTACACTCAATCCCTTCATCCAAGTCATTAATATCAATTGTAAATAGTTGTGGTCCCAGCACTGATCCCTGTGGCACTCCACTAGTTACAGTTTGCCAACCTGAAAATGACCATTTATCCCAACTCTCTGTTTTCTGTTAGTTAGCCAATCCTCTATCCATGCTAATATATTACCCCCAACCCCATGAGCTCTTACCTTGTGCAGTAACCCTTTATGTGGCACCTTCTCGAATACCTTCTGGAAATCCAAATACATGACATCAGCTGGTTCCCTTTATCCACCCTGCTCGTTACATCCTCAAAGAATTCTAGCAAATTTGTCAAACATGATTTCCCTTTCATAAAACCATGCTAACTCTGCTTGACTGCATTATGATTTTCTAAATGTCCTGCTACTGCTTCCTTAATGATGGACTCCAGCAATTTCCCAATGTCAGATGTTAGGCTAACTGGTCTATGGTTTCCTGCTTTCTGTCTCCCTCCTTTCTTAAATAGGGGTGCTACATTTGCGGTTTTATGAGTCCGCTGGGATTTCTCCAGAATTCACGGAATTTTGGTAGATTACAACCAGTGCATTCACTATCTCTGCAGTTACCTCATTTAAGACCCTAGGATGCAGATTATCAGGTGCAGGGGACTTGTCCACCTTTCGTCCCATTAATTTGACTAGTACTTTTTCTCTAGTGTTAGTGACTGTTTTAAGTCCCCCCCCTTGATGATCAATTATTAGGCTGCTTTTAGCGTCTTCTACCGTGAAGACCGATACAAAATATTTGTTTAAAGTCTCTGCCATTTCTCTGTTTCTCATCCTCTAAGGGATCAATGTTTACTTTAGCTACTCGCTTCATTTTTATATACTTGCAGAAGCTCTTATTGTCTGTTTTTATATTTCTTGCTAATTTACTCTCAAGAGCTATCTTCTCTCTATCATTATTTTAGTCGTCCTTTACTGATTTAAAAAAAATTCCCAATCCTCTGGCCTTCCACTGTTCTTCGCAACATTGTGTGCCTTGGTTTTCAATTTGATACCATCCTTTACTTCCTTAGTTAGCCACGGATGGTTCATCCTTCTCTTAGAGTCTTTGTTTCTCACTGGAATATATCTTTGCTGAGAGTTATGAAATATCTCCTTCAATGATTGCCACTGCTTTTCTACAGTCTTACCCTTTAATATATTTTCCCAGTGCACTTTAACCAGCTCTGCCTTCATAGATTTGTAATTATCTTTATTTAAATTCAAGACACTAGTTTGAGAACTAGCTTTCTCGCCCTCAAAATGAATTTGAAATTCTACTATGCTATAATCACTCTTCCCAAGAGGATCCTTCACTATGAGATCATTAATTAATCCAGACTCGTTACACATTACCAGATCTGCTCTCTGGTTGGTTCCACAGCGTATTGGTTCGACGAATCCATCCCGCATACACTCGATGAACTCTTCCTCCAGGCTACCTTTCCCAATTTGATTTGTCCAATCAATATGAAGATTAAAATTGCCCATGATTATTGTTGTACTTTTCTTACAAGCCTCTATTATTTCTTGATTTATACTCTGTCCTACAGTGTGGCTATTGTTTGGGGGCCTGAAGACCACTCCCACCAGTGACTTCCTACCCTTATTATTTCTTATCTCCACCCAAACTAATTCTACATCTTGATCTTCTGAGCCAATATAATTTCTCATTACTGCACTGATCTCATCCCTTATTAACAGAGCTACCACACCTCCTTTTCCTTTCTGCCTATCCTTACAAAATTGCAAATACCCATGAATATTCAGTTCCCATCCTTGGTCACCTTGCAACCACATCTCTGTAATGGCAATCAGATCATACCCATTTATTTCTACTTGTGCTGTCAACTCATTTATCTTGTTACGAATGCTGCGTGCGTTCAAATATAAGAGCTTTTCATTTTGACTTCTGTGTATACGCTCTGTCCCTTCCTGTCACATTCTGATTATCATTACCCCTACTGCTACCCTGCACTTTTGTCTTCTCCTTTCTCTTTTTACATTCTCCCCCCCCCCCCCCCCACCACCAATTAGTTTAAAGCCCTATCTGCAGGACCAAGTCTAATCTTTTCATGAATTTAAAGGTCTCAATCAGATCTCAGTATTTTCTAGAGTAATGTAATGTAATATTCTAACTTTAGTTTTTATCTGGTTTTTGCCTCACCCATGAGATCACATGGCTTCGGTTGGGGTGAAGTGTAAAATGTTTCAGTATAAGGGGTGTCACGTTTGTTTGAGGCGGACTGGTTGGGCTGGGTACTCTTTGCCTTTCCGTCATTGTTCATAGGTTTATATGTAACCTTCAGGGCTGCTGACCAAGGGTCGTGCAGCTTTTTAATCGGCCGACGTGGACACGATGGGCCAAAATGACCTCCTTCTGCGCTGTAAATTTCTATGTTCTAGTTCATAAAATGGATCTACAATTAAATGTTGGAGTATTATTAGTCTCTGGATTGGGTATTACATGAATTATAGAATCTCAGTTGTGGTTGAAGGCAAACGGATGGGCTAAATGACATCATATGAAGCATTTCCCATGAGCCGAGCATCATGTGACCTTGTACATCAATACTGCAGAGTCCACAGCAAGATCATACACGCTCCCACCAGCAGGACATAAAGACAAAAACTCACGAGCACTGTAAATGGAAAAGCATATTTTTTCATGGATTATGAGAATTTTAATCTATAAAAGTCATTTTCATTTTTACACCTTTGATCTTTTAGATGCTAAAATACACTGCACAAACAGTGCACCAATAATGATTTTAATTAAAATAGTTATTACAATTATTCTTGGAGATTGTACAGAACATATCCACATTAGTCTGCTCCATAATGTTAACAGATGTATTGTAGTCATATATGTTGGGTTTATATAGGAAATTGTTATATATCCCTCTTGCCTTTAAGTGGCAGTATTATAGGATATTGTCATAATCTTTTACCTCCAATACAAGTTGGAGGAGAAGGACTCATTCTCCTTACTCAAGAGTGGTGAGAATGTGGAACTTGCTACCACATGGAGTGGTTGAGGCAAATAGCATAGATGCAGTTGAGGGCAAGAAAGACTTGCATTCATATAGCGCATATCACAACCTCGATGTCCCAAAGTGCTTTACAGCCACTGAAGTACTTTTAAAGTATAGTCACTGTTGTAATGTTGGAAACGCAGCAGCTAATTTGCGCACAGCAAGCTCCCACAAACAGCAATGTGATAATGACCATATCATTTTTTTTAGTGATGCTGACTGAGGAATAAATATTGGCCAGGACACCGGGGATAACGCCACTGCTCTTCTTTGAAATAGTGTAATGGGATCTTTTACATCCACCAGAGCGAGAACATGGGGCCTTGGTTTAATGTGTCATTCATAAGATGGCACTTCCGACAATGCAGCACTCCCTCAGTACTGCACTGGCGTGTCAACCTAGATTATTGTGCTCAAGACTCTGGAGTGGAACTTGAATCCACAAGCTTCAGACTCAGAGACAAGAATGCTCCCAAATGAGTCACAGTTAACACACAAGCTTAATAAGTACAAGAGGGAGAAAGGAATAGAAGAATATGTTGATAGGGTGAAATTAAGTAAGGTGGGGGCTGGTGTGGAGCATAAACACCGGGATAGATTTGTTGGGCCGAATGGCCTGTTTCTGTGCTGTAAAATTTTATGTAATTCTATGAAACACTGAAAAACTCTGTTAATAGCCTTTATTAAATCAAGCCAATGAGATAATACAATTTAACACCTTACATAGGGCCCAAGTTTCGGATGTCCTCCCAGAACGGCGGACTCCAAGGAGGCCCACCTATTCTTTTAGAATAAAAAAAAGCACCTAAAACTTACCTCGCGATTCTCCGAGTCCAGCAGGCCTGTTTCACAGTCAACGCAGTGCAACACAAGCAGCTGGTGGCAGAGCTACAGCTCTGTGCCAAAGAGTGCCGGCAGCTGCGCGCGTGCGCAATGGAGGCTGCGCATCTGCGCAGTAGCTCCTGGCCCTCCCAGCACCTCCTGCCTCCAGTAGACACTCTCCTGGCCAAAGGGACGTCGCCCCCTATCCCGAGCCGAGTGGCCTGCCTGCCCTTACCTCCTCAGTGGCGGGCCCTACCCGAGCAGCACCTCTTCGGCAGTGGGGCCCGTCCGACTAGCTCTTCGGCAGACTATTGGAGAGCTCCAATTGTAATTTTTAAATTTATTTTGATTGATTTTGAATTTTTTTTAATTTTTACATTTTTTTTGATTGATTTATTGGTTGATTTATTGATCATTTATTATTGATGGTTCTTTATTGGTAAAAGTAAAATGTTCAATGCTTTGTAAAATTTCCTAACTTCCCTTCCCCCCCACCCCCACCCCATCTCTCGCTACCTGCGCCTAATTTATGAAGTATAGGCAAGGTTTTTCTGAGCGTACAAAAATCGACACTCCGTTCTAAATTAGTTTGGAGTAACTTTTCGCTGCCTAAACTTGCAAAACAGGCGTATGTGGCTGGTAACCGCTTGAAAAAAAACTCTACTAAAATGAAACTATTCTAGCTAACTAGAACTGGAGCAAACTAAATGCCGAGAATTACAATTTCTAAGATACTCCATACTAAACTAGTTGCTCCAAAAAAATAGGAATAACTCGAGCTGAAACTTGGGCCCATGAGGTGTACATGAGATATGGGTACCAATTATACTCTCATACCTCAGATTATAAGCATGCCAACTTACACAGCTACAGGAGTAGACCATTTAGCCTCTCAAGCCTGTTCCGGAATTCAAAGAGATCATGGCTGATCTGTGACCTAACTCCACATACCCACTTTAGCCAGATATCCCTTAGTACCTTTGATTAACAAAAATCTATCAATCTCAAATTTAAAATTAACAATTGACCTAGCATCAACTGCCATTTATGGAAGAGAGTTCCAAACTTCTACCACCCTTTGCGTTTAGAACTGTTTCCTAACACAAGAGATTAGTGTGCAAAATTAAAGCACATGGTATTGGGGGTAATGTACTGACGTGGATAGAGAACTGGTTGGCAGACAGGAAGCAAAGAGGAGGAATAAACAAATCCTTTTCAGAATGGCAGGCAGTGACTAGTGGGGTACCGCAAGGTTCAGTGCTGGGACCCCAGCTATTTACAATATACATTAATGATTTAGACGAAGGAATTGAATGTAATATCTCCAAGGTTGCAGATGGCAGTAAGCTGGGTAGCAGTGTGAGCTGTGAGGAGGATGCTAAGAGGCTGCAGGGTGACTTGGACAGGCTAGGTGTGTGGGCAAATACATGGCAGATGCGATATAATGTAGATAAATGTGAGGTTATCCACTTTGGTGGTAAAAACAGGAAGGCAGATTATCTGAATGGTGACAGATTAGTAAAAGGGGAGGTGCACTGTGACCTGGGTGTCTGGTACATCAGTCATTGAAAGTTGGCATCCAGGTACAGCAGGCGGTGAAGGTGGCAAATGGCATGTTGGCCTTCATAGCGAGAGGATTTGCGCATAGGAGCAGGGAGGTCTTACTCGTTGTACAGGACCTTGGTAAGGCCACCCCTTGAATATTGTGTAGTTTTGGTCTCCTAATGAGGAAGGATATTCTTTCTATTGAGTGCTGCGAAGGTTCACCAGACTGTTTCCTGGGATGGCAGGACTGACATATGAAGAAAGACTGGATCAACTAATCTTATATTCACTGGAATTTAGAAGAATGATAGGGGTTCTCATAGAAACATATAAAATTCTGACAGGTTTAGATAGGCTAGATGCAGGAAGAAGGTTCCCAATGTTGAGGAAGTCCAGAACCAGGGGTCACAGTTTAAGGATGAGAGGTAAGCCATTTAGGACCGAGATGAGGAGAAACTTCTTCACTCAGTTGTGAGCATGTGGAATTCTCTACCACAGAAAGTTGTTGAGGCCAGTTCGTCAGATATATTCAAAAGGGAGTTAGATGTGGCCCTTATGGCTAAAGGGATCAAGGGGTATGGAGAGAAAGCAGGAATGGGGTACTGAAGTGCATGATCAACCATGATCATACTGAATGGTGGTGCAGGCTCAAAGGACCGAATGGCCTACGCCTGTACCTATTTTCTATGTTTCTGGACTGGCTGTGACTTTTAAGCTATGTTACCTAGTCTTAGATTCCCCAACCAGTGGAAATAGTTTCTCATCTATCCTATCAGTTCTGCTTAATATCTTGAAAACTTGGATCAAATCACCACTTAACCTTCTAAATTCCAAGGAATACAACTAGTGTTTGTGTAATTGCTCATGGTAATTTAACCCTTGGAGTCCAGATATAATTCTGGTAAATCTATGCTACACTCCCTCCAAGGCCAATATACCCTTCCTAAGGTGTGGTGCCCAGGACTGCTCACAGTACTCTAGGTGTGATCTAACCAGGGCTTTGTATAACTGGCGCATAACTTCTACCCTCTTGTATTCTAGTCCTCGAGATATAAAGCCCAGCATTCCATTAGCCTTGTATGATCTTTTGTACTTGTCCATGGCAGTTTAATGATCTCTGTACATGAACTCCAAATATCTTTGGACCGCCAGTTTTTATCTTTTCACCATTTAGAAAGTACTCCGATCTGTCCTTTTTGGGTCCAAAGTGAATGAGCTCACACTTGCCTACATTGAAATCCATTTGCCCCAGTTTTGCTCAATCACTTAATCTATTAATATCTTAGTAATTTTATGCTTCCATCTAAACTGCTTATAATGCCGCCTGTCTTTGTCATTAGCAAACTTGGGGCGTGTGGCTGTCTATCCCATCATCTAAGTCATTAATACTGTAAATCGTTGAGGCCCCAACACAGATCCCTGTGAGATACCAATCGTCACATCCTGCCAATTAGAGTACCTGTCCATCATCCCTACTTTCTGTCTTCTGCCGCGCAATCAATTTCCTAACCAGGCCAATAATTTGCCTTCAATTCCTTGAGTTTCAACATTGCTGCTTTTGCTGGCCTGAGAAAGAGCAGATTGAAGAATCCGCTCGCGAGCTTGAGAAAATTGTCGTATTTTATAGTTAGGACAATTATGTGTGTATCATACATGACTGCCACCACCACCTGTCTGTATATTGTTGATACAGCTGCTATTAGAAGTTACCATTTGTTGTGTGCCTTTGAAGTCTCTTCCAATCTTTATTGCAAAAAAACATATTCTCTTATCTACACTGGCAATCAAAATTCCTTCTTCACACTGCTGAGCTAAAATGTCTGGTACAGCTGTCTCTCTTTCTGGTGTGTATTAACATAACAATTCTAGCTCATATTATATAATTCTATATGCAATTATATAATTCTATCTGTACAATATTGACTTGTGAAAATTGTCTTAGTTAATTAAATATATTAACACTGCTAAAATGACACTTATGTAAAATGATCAAAAGATCAAACAAAAAATTCTGTACAGGAACAGATATGTACACATTTAAAAAAATAAACTTCAGTTTACAGAAAGTTCTCCTGTAACTTAGCTTCATAAATTTTCTGTACTGTTCTGGAGTTATTAATTTGTTAACAATTAAAAGCTTCAACAATCATAAGGGACAGGAACAACCATGATGTAATTAGATAAATGCAATATTTACTCATTTGGGTAGGGGTAGAATATTGACTTTTCCCCCCTCAACAGTCTTATGTATTGATTTGGGTGTTAGCGCAGCCCATTTCCTGTAGCACTTAGTTCCTCAAACCATCTCGCACAATACTCTGAAAACACTATTTTAATAATGTTCCAAATTCCTACCTCTAATGTGCTGCAAATATATTCTAGAATGTAAGCTTGGAAAGGCACTGAAATTAGCATGCAACACTGAAAGAATCATCGAGTTCTAAATTTCCAAAACACAAGGAACTAGAAATTTGAATTAACCATAGAAATTTTATGAAAACATATTCACAATGGATGCATCTCTCCCAATTTCAAATTTGACTCCAGAATGGAAGGATTTTCAAGATATGAATATCTCGAGATGAGAGGTACTAAACATATCTCTACTTTTATGATAAAGTAAAATACAACTCAAAAGTAACCCAAAACATACCTTGAAACATTTATATTTATTAATAACCTGTGTGCATACACTTATTGCCAACTTTTTCATTTATAAATTTCTATGTCCATATTTATAATGGAAACTGTCAGTACAAACTTTTAATTCTACCCTTCTGCTGGAGTGGTGCTGCAGCACCGCCATTGGCAGAGTGGTGTAATTACAACAAGTTTTCAGTGGTAGTGTTGTGGATTCATGCCCCATATCAGAGATTTGAGCACACATTCTAGGCTGACCCTTCAATACAGTACTAAGGGAGTGCTACACTGTCGGAAGTGCTGTCTTTTGGATTTGACATTAAACCAAGGCCCTGTCTGCCCTCTAAAGTAGGCATAAAAAATCCATGACACTATTTGGACAGCAGGGGAGTTCTTCACAAAGTCCTGGCCAATATTTATCCTGCAACCAACATTACTAAAACAGATTATTTGGTCATTAACTTATTGCTGCTTGTGGGATCTTGCTGTGTACAAATCGGCTGCTATTTTTCCCTACATTACAATGACTACACTTCAAAAGTACTTAATTGGCTGTAAAGTGCTTTTCAACATTCTGATGTCATGAAAAACACTATATAAATGCAAATTATTTCTTTACAGAGACAATTTCTGTGAATATTATGAAGAGAAGCAATGGCAGGGATTGTAGATGCATTGGTTGTAATTTACCAAACTTCCCTGGATTCTTGGGAGGGTCCCAGCAGATTGGAAAACTGCAAATGTAATGCCCCTATTTAAAAAAGGAGGCAGACAAAAAGCAGGAGTTAGCCCAACATCTGTGGTTGGGAAAATATTGGAGTCCATTATTAAAGAAGCAGTAGCAGGACATTTGGAAAAGCACATTCGATCAGGCAGTCAGCATGCATTTATGAAAGGGAAGTCATGTTTGACAAATTTGCTGGAGTTCTTTGAGGATGTAACAAACAGGGTGGATAAAGGGGAAACCAGTGGATGTGGTGTATTTGGACTTACAGAAGGTTTTTGACAAGGTGCCACGTAAAAGGTTAATGCACAAGATAAAAGTTCACAGGGTTGGGGGTAATATATTAGCATGGATAGAGGATTATCTAACAGAGAACAGAGAGTTGGGATAAATGGTTCATTCTCTGGTTGGCAACCAGTAACTAGTGGGGTTCCGCAGGGATCAGTGCTGGGACCCCAACGATTTACAATCTATATTAAGACTTGGAAGAAGGGACTGAGTGTAATGTAGCCAAGTCTGTTGATGATACAAAGATGGGAGGAAAAGCAATGTGTGAGGAGGACACAAAAAATCTGCAAAAGGACACAGACAGGCTAAATGAGTGGGCAAAAATTTGGCAGATGGAGTATAATGTCGGAAAGTATGAAGTTGTGCACTTTGGCAGAAAAAAAATCAAAGAGCAAGTTACTATTTAAATGGAGAAAGATTGCAAAGTGCCGCAGTACAGCGGGACCTGGGGGTACTTGTGCATGAAACGCAAAAGGATAGTATGCAGGTACAGCAAGTGATCAGGAAGGCCAATTGTATCTTGGCCTTTATTGCAAAGGGGATGGAGTATAAAAGCAGGGAAGTCTTGCTACAGCTATATAAGGTATTGGTGAGGCCACACCTGGAATACTGCGTGCAGTTTTGGTTTCCATATTTACGAAAGGATATACTTGCTTTGGAGGCAATTCTGAAAAGATTCACTAGGTTGATTCCGGGGATGAAAGGGTTGACTTGTGAGGAAAGGTTGAGTAGGTTGGGCCTCTACTCATTGGAATTCAGAAGAATGAGGTGATCTTATCGAAATGTATAAGATTATGAGGGGGCTTGACAAGGTGGATGCAGAGAGGATGTTTCCACTGATAAGGGAGACTAGAACTGGAGGGCATGATCTTAGAATAAGGGGCTATCCATTTAAAACAGATGAGAAATTTCTTCTGAGGTTTGTAAATCTGTAGAATTCGCTGCCTCAGAGAGCTGTGGAAGCTGGGACACTGAATAAATTTAAGACAGAAATAGACTGTATCTTAAACGATAAGGGGATAAGGGGTTATGGGGAGCAGGCGGGGAAGTGGAGCTGAGTCCATGATCAGATCAGCCATGATCTTACTGAATGGCGGAGCAGGCTCAAGGGGCCGTATGGCTTACTCCTGTTCCTATTTCTTATGTTCTTATATAAAAGAACACAATGCATGAATTTTAAAAAGGGACTGAATTACATCTACGTGGCCTGGTCCAATTATCCAGTGGCTTCTTATCCCTCTTCAACTGAAGACTACACTTGATTTTGACAATGTACAATGCTATCAGAGATCCGTTGGTATATATAAGCATACAAGTTGACTGCAGAATTGACTCCATTTATAAACAGAACACAACCAATTTATTCAATGACACTCATGACATAAATTCTATATTCAGTGACTTATCTCTGAACAGTCTTTGCATATTATTACTGGGCAATGGTTTATAAATTAGATACGCACCAACAAATTTACCATTTCCTGAATAAATTGTAGATTACCACAAATCAGTGACATAAAAAAACTTTACAAAAAGGCAGCTTACATAAGCTATTCTATTCTACTAGTGTTGAACATAAATAGGTTGATATGACAAAAGTATTTTGAAGCAATGTGTTTTTTGGCAAAACATGAAGATGATTCTTGAAAGTCATGAAAAACAAGGAAGTTCAATAAAATATTAAGTCCTGTTTTTTTTTTTACAAATGAAGCCATGAGAAGTGTACATCACCACTAGATACTAAAGACATTACATGAAAATGAAGAATATTCATAATAATTCCTTAGTGACCATTAACTTCCTGAAATTGAAAATATGGTCAACGAAATACTATTTGCTCCAGGTGATATTGGATCCACTTAAGGGAAGCAGCCACTTTAATTTGAGACCGCTAATGAATAGGAACCGAATTAAGTGACAGGCAATGAAGTATCCGACAGCAACTGGATGCATGTGGGATATTGTTGAAGTATTAAACTCACTTTAAGACAATAGAATTTTAAAAAGGGCTGCATAACTTGATAACATAGCAGCAAAAGAACAGATTACGAAACTCAAAAGCCCTTTTTTTTTTCTTTGTGGGAAAGTGGTAAATGACACAGCTTATGGAATTGCTACAAATATATATATTCCTAATTATGGGCTGATAGCAAAACAGCTTATGAAAAAATATCCTTGAATTTATATAGCACCTTATTATATCTCCCATAAAGACACACTTCACACAAAATGCACATTTTAAACAAAACTCTGTCAACGAGCCATAATGTTTCAAGTACAATGAAGTTGCTATGGTACACAGCAAGGCCACAACCACACACATGATGAGTAACTAATCTATCTATTTCTAATGGTATTGGTTGAAGGAAGAATGTCAGCCAGGACACAGATATGGCTCCCTGCTCTTCTTCGAATAGTACCATGGGAGCTTGAACTATTGAATCAGGCAGACAAGACCTTGGTGTAACAGCTCTACTGAACAAAAAAAATGGACAATGTTCAGCTGGGCTTCACACAGCATGGAATTCACATTTATCTACATGTCAACATTCAGTGCATTTCAAAATAATTCAGTGTAGGTGAATTTATTTGCAATGTTTCTGATGTATGTGATAAGAAAATATAGATGTGCATAAAATTGCATTTAGCTAAACTGGCACAACATAGAAAACTGGTGGCACAGTATTTCACTATACTTTGGTCACGTCTATGTATTCTGAATTACTTTATAATTTACATATAGGAATAGCCAATAAATATTTCATACTGAAAAAAGATCTGTAATAATGAAAAAGAACTTTTGCTACATATAGCTATTATTTTATACTGGGTACTAAAAATAAATTTGGAAACAATTAATTATGAGGAACATGAAGCTTTGTGACTGACAATCTGAGCATCAGAATCAAATGCTAGACATTAATATCTGAATACTGTATGACATTCTTAGCAGAAATGGGACCAGAGAAAAACAAACATCCATGGAGCATCTAGGTCTTTATTTTGAGCAGGGACATTTTTCCTGTGCTCTATGAAATTCCATCTCCCATCAGAATCCATCCTAAAACAATCCACATTTGTAGATGAATTTTTGGCATAAAATTCACACAAAGTTTTCATATCATAAACAAGAAAACGAAACCAGTCAGTGTCCAGTGGTGTCCGAGCAAATCTGGATGTGAGAAATTTGAAGAACTGGAAGCAGAAGCTGGAATGCATCCTGAATGTAGGTTGCACTGTTGGAAGCCTGGAAGAAAAGTTTAAACACGTTACAAAGTGCTACAGCCAAAATGTGTGTTTGGCCAAAAAAATAATTACATTTATATATTCACAAGCATGATAGCAGAGGGATGAACAGGTGAATTTTGCAATCTTGCCTCTTCATTTGAATTACAGGATGATTTTTTACTAATGTAATGGGTACTGGGATTTCAGACATTACTGATTGCTCGCAGATCTTGTTTTTTTTGTCCTAAGTTTTCTTTAATTGGCAAACCAGAGCAAAGCACCAAGTCTAATAATGAGACACAAAAGTTGACAAGAAAATTAGAGAAGACCAGATTAATTAGAAAGTTGTGATTAAGCAAGGTCAAGCTAGGATTTTAAAAACCTCTAAGTTGTAGGAGATAAGAAGGAAGGCATGAACTAGCAGAGTTTTGCAGTCTTAGGACAGCATTTCACATAGCTTGCATTGGCTTTCAGTATTTGGTACGATGAATTATTTGATCTTTTCCTGTGTTCTCATTGACTGGCTCACACACCAGCTAATGAAACAGCTGTTTAAATTAGCAATAAAAACAGAAAAAGCTTAAAATATTCAGGTGGTCAGGCAGCATCTGTGCAGAGAGAAACAGAGTTAATGTTTCAGGTCGATGACCTGATGTTCTGACGAAGGGCCATTGACCTGAAAAGTTAACTCTTTCACTCTCCACAGATGCTGTCTGACCTGCTGAGTATTTCCAGCATTTTCTGTTTTTATTTCAGATTCCAACATCTGCAGTATTTTGCTTTTGTTTAAATTGTCAAGTTTGCTTTCATGGAGCTGTAAAAGAATTGCAAAAGTGAAAGATGCACATTGCAGGTTTTCACAGGGTGCTAAAGGTAGATGCATGCAAACACATTATTTAGTAATCTACGGATTGTTAAAAATAATTAATTTGAAAAACAGTTCAGATAGAAGTGCAACAGGCCACTGGCAGACAATAGATGATGATTTTTGATAAACCAACATATTTTGTGGCATGTCGCTAAAGGAAATTGGCTCTATTGCAAAAATCGCATAATTTTCCAATATCCTTTATGGTATCCAATTTACACCTGCTGTAGCAAGCAGATTTATTTACAAACTGCTACAGAATGTACTAGAAATATGTCTGTGTAACAAAATGCAATAGCACTTCGCTAAACCAGCCTTGCAACCTTTCAGAATACAAGAGCAGGCAATTTAGTTTCAATTTAAAAAACTTACATTTATATCGGTTATCATGTCCTCAGGATGTTCTAAAGCACTTCATACACATGAATGACTTTTGAAGTGTAATCATTGTTATGCAAGCAAATGTGGCATCCAATTTGTGCACAGTACAATCTCCCAACCCATTAATAAAATGAAGTGTAGTCAAGTTATTTTTGTTGCTGTACAGATATTGAGCTAAAAATTTGCTAATTAAGCTAGTTAGATTTTCTATAAAACAGATTAATAATCTTCAATAGGAGAAAATAATTGTTTTGACTGTTTAATTGGGTGCTTTGAATTTCAACTCAATGATCCCGCAGCAAGAAATATCTTGCATTTATGTAGCACTTTTCACGTGCTTGGGGCTTTCCAAAGTACTTCACAGTCAATGAATTAGTGTAGTTACTGTTATTATGTAACTTACACACAGCAAGGACCTATAAACAGTAATGAGATAAATGACCAGTTTTCAGAATTCTCGCTCTACCTAGACCCCTCCCTCCGGCTCTTACCCTCTCTAGACCTCTTCATTGCAAACTGCCAACGAGGACATCGGCCATCTCAATATCTCTGCTCCCCTCACTCACTCCAACCTACCTCCCTCTGAACTTGCAGCACTCGGCTCGCTCAGATCCAACCCTAACCTTATTACACCTGTTGACAAGGGTGGCACTGTTAATGTTTGGTGAACCGACCTCTACCTTGCAGAGGATGATCACCAATTCTCTGACACTTCCTCCGACCTCCCCCTGGACCATGACCCCTCTACTGAACATCAAGCCATCATTTTCCAGACCTCATCTCCTATGGAGAACTTCCCTCCACAGCCACCAACCTCATAGTTCCCCAACCCCGCACAGCCCGCTTCTACCTCCTTCCCAAGATCCACAAACAGGACTGCCCCGGTAGACCCATCGTTTCAGCCTGTTCTTGCCTTGCAGAACTTATTTCTTCCTATCTTGACTATTTTTTTCTCCTCTTGTCCACTCTCTTCCAACCTACATCCGCGACTCCTCCGGCGCCCTCCGTCACTAACAGTTTCCAGTCTCCAACCATCTCCTTTTCACCATGGACATCCAATCCCTTGTGTCTTCCTTTTTCCTCAACCGAGGATTCTCCTCCACCGTGTCAACATGGCCCTCAACCGCGTCCGTTCTATTTCCCGCACCTCTGCTCTCACCCCTTCCCCTCAGAACCATGACAGGGTTCCCCTTGTCCTCACCTTTCAACCCACCAGCCTCCACGTTCAATGGATCATCTGCCGCCATTTCCACCACCTCCAGTGTGATCACACCACCAATCACATCTTCTCCTCCCCTCCCAGCATTCCAAAGAGACACCTTGGTCCATTCCGCAGTCACCCCCAGCACCCCCTCCCCGTGCAAGCACAGCTGCAGCAACACCTGCTCTTTTACCTTCTTCTTCCCCACTATCCAGGGCCCCAAATACTCCTTCCAGGTGAAACAGTGATTTTCTTGTACTTCTTTCAATTTAGTACACTGTATTCGCCGTTCATGATGTGGTGTCCTCTACATTGGGGGAGACCAAGCGTAGATTGGGTGACCACTTTGCAGAACACCTCCGTTCAGTCCGTAAATGTGACCCTGAGCTTCCGGTTGCCTGTCACTTTAATTCTCCACTCCCACTCTGATATCTCAGTCCTCGGACTCCTCCACTGTTCCAATGAAGTTCAACGCAAGCTCGAGGAACAGCACCTCATCTTTCGTTTAGGTACTTTACAGCCTTCTGGACTCAACATCGAGTTCAACAATTTCAGAGCATAATCTCTCCCCATCTTTGGCTTCCTTTCTCTCCACCCCCCCACCCGAGCTTATATTGTTTCCTTTTTGTCTCCAGTGGCAGCTGGTCATTAGTCCGCCATTCACACCCTATCAAGACTAACCCTTTTCTGACTCTGCCCATTACCATTTCAATTCGACCGATCATCCATTTTGTGTCTCTAATCTCTCCAGCCTTAATTTAATGTCTCATCTGAAAGACGGCACCTCCAACAATGCAGCATTCCCTTAGTACTGCACTGATATGTCACCCTACATTATGTGCTCAGGTCCTGGAGTTGAGCTTGAATCCACAATCTTTTGATTCAGAGGCAAGAGTGCCAGTACTGAGCCAATCCGATACTAATGTAGTGATATTTTGGTTTACATTTGGTGTGTTTAACTAGTTACAGTTTGTAAATTGAGCAAACAGATTAAATAAAATTTACCTCCAAAAATACTCCCGTAATTAATGGATTAAGAACCTCTACCTTCTCTTTAGCCTGTAAAGAAAACAAAGAAAGGTATTTTGTGTGTATATTTATACAGAAAAACTTCAAAGATAAATATTGGAAGGAAAGAGTGAAAACGTATTAAATAAGCAATTAAGAAAACCAAGCCATGGCCAAGAAACAGGAAGAATCTATAATTCTCCTCATTCAGAGGGAAGAGCAATTCTGATCACAGGCTTCTTTATCACTGCTGAGGAGTGAATCCACATTTGCGCAGCGTCAGATGAACATTAAATGTTTTCTCCCTCTCCTAGTTAGGAAGCTCCTATAATGAAGTTCAGCGAACAAAGCATCACAAATATGATAAGCTGACTGAGTCCCACAGAATGTAAGCTACAGCCATCTATTTGGGAAGTCAGTTGTAATTTCTACAGCACCAACTACTTCAACAGATTTTATAACTCGATATAAATTTCTGCATCAGAGGAAAAAAAAAACTTAGTTCCTTACCCCTATTGTTGTCAAACAGGAGGTAAATTGTTTAGAAAGAGCAGCCACTTCCTTACACAAGATAACAGTCACTCTGTAAAAGGAAATTGGAATTAGGAAAAAATGTTCAACAATTATAAAAAATAGAAACATTTGCCCTTGAAATTTTTCCAGGTCGTTCTCTCCTCCTGTTCCTGCAAAGTATTTTATTTCATTATCATTCAATTGGGAGGGAGGGAGGGATAATCCAACATGGGGTAATAAATGAGGAGGGTCGGGGGAAGAGAAAAGATGAACAGTATCAGTTTCCTTCCACTTACAAGATGGAATGCTATACTATTGTGGTGCATTCCATAAACAACTGATTAAATTTACCAGACAGCCCCACTATGCTGGATAAACCATGATCAGGTAAGACAAATTAGTTTCCCAGATTGCCTCAAAAAGTATTGTCATTCACATGACAAAAAGCTCTGCTAAAATTACAGCATTTTAAAAGATTAAGTTCTATGCTGTTTATGGTTTTAGTGTTCTTTCTATAATGGGATGTCAAAAACTGCATGCAATGCTCAAAAACTAAGCATCACCTTGTAAAAGTTTATAACTTTTTTAAACTTTCTATACCCCTATTTTTGAAACCCAAAATGTCATCGTCCTTTTTCATGGCTTTATCTACCCGACACTTGTAAGGATTTATAGGGGTGAAATTGGGTCTTGGATGGTAGTGCAAAATGAATCAGCATCCCATTTTAATGGAAAACAAAATTGGGCATCATGCAAAACCAGCTGCCAATTCACGAACAACCGTTTTATGCTCTAGTCCAAGGCCAACGTCACCCGTTAAATATTTGTATCTCCAGGTCATTCTGTTCCTTCACAGGCAGAACTGGATCTAGTGGCATAACTTGGAATGAAGCTCACAATATTCCACTTTGAAGTACACATACTGCCACTTGCAATAGCAGACCACTGTTAATATCCCCAAGCAAGCCCCCTCGAGCCATTGTAGGAGTGGTTTAAAATGTCATACTTAGACAGAGTTTTGGCATGGTCCAGCGCCCCTACATCTTGGTCCCGACTGTGAAGGATTAGTTCTGCCACTTTATGGAACTGTTCAATGGATCGAGCAGTGAGCTCCGCCAGGCTTCTGATAGCAGATGTATGGATATTCTGTGAAGTACAGAGATGAACAATCATATCAAATGTTAATATTAGAACAAGCAGTGCACTGCCATTACCCCTCAATCAATTCATATATTTAAATCAATAATTTGTAATTAAGCCTGAATTCAGCTTACTTATTGGGCAATAAGGTTTTATGGAAAACCTTTTGACATTGAGAGATTCTGATTACAAACTGTTGTCTTCCCTCTTGAATACCATGAATCTGTACCAAATCACAATAAAATACAATGTGCATAATTTGCAGTACAAGAATGCTACATGTTGGTGCATATATGTGCAAAGGATGGGTCGGCATTTAAAGATCGATTCTGAATGTGTTGGCCAGTGATAGATAGATCAAACATTTACAAAGCAATGCCATCATCTGGTGTATGTTTGCTTAATATATTTTCCCAAATGTTTGTCTGATTGAGACAATGCATTGTACAAAGATGTTCAGACAGGGAACTCATCAGCAATCGTCACCCAGCAGTTATAATTTTCAAATACCTAGTGCATCAGTAAACTCCTGACTCACAAGCTATTTAGTTAGCCAGTCAATCTAAGCCAGCAATTATATTGAGCCAGAATGTTGTTGTTCTCGGACATGTAATGGCATCTGCCATTATAGTTAGACTTGACCCTGCACCATTCAGCACAAAATAAATGAGCCCAAAGTTGCTGAAAGTGCAAGCTGATAAAGGTGCAGTGAGAGAAACAGGACATCCGTGACCCGAGTGAACAAGGCAACTAACTGGGTATCTCCGTAAATAATGAGATTTAAAGATTGGGAAGTAAACAAAGGAAAGACTGAGAAGGAGGGTGAATTAAAGGGGAGTGAATTCAATGTCAAAATAAAATACAGAAAGAGAAATAAAGAGGGGGAAAGAAAGATTGGATTGAGAGACATAAAAAGAGAAAGACAAGACAGCAAAAGTAAAAAAAAACATTTTTAAAATCTCAAAATTCAAAACCTGAAGGAGTGAGGCGCCACACTTAATTTACAGTGCCAGAGAAGCTAATTGCCAGTCATCAACACTTATGTTGTTAAAAAGGTACGTACGTTTGTACCATTTACCAATAACAGCGAGCACCTTGCCATTATTTTGATGGTATATAATGGGTCAGTATTTGCTAAACTAACTAACTAACTGCCATTGCTCCTGCACAAGTTTTCTTTAAAAAAAAATAGAATTTAACAGATCGAAGTAATCAACAACTCTGACTGATCTTGCGCATAAATTGAGTCCCTGGTTTGAAGAGGCCAAAATCTTGAACTCAGTAAATAAATTCAGTTTTTTAAAAAATAAATGATTTTAACTACTTCACCTTATTTAGTTAAACTTTTGGTTACAATCTTTAAAGTGGTTAGTCATTTGAACTTAAAATTTCAATTGGTATAGATGTGTACTTACTGCCTTTGATTTTTGTCAATTACAGCTAATGACGCTCTCTGAATAGTTCATTGCAGGAGTGATGCATCAGGTCATTATGCAGCATCACTGCTTTCCATCTATTAAGCTGGATACTCAGCTAATTTAATACTTGGCTTCATATAGCAGGTTGTGACAAAAGGATTTTAGTCACCAGGAGCCCAGCTTATGAACGGTTTCCTTGCACAAAAATTGTTTTGTGATGTTTTAACAAAATTCTGCTGTGAAAGCAATCTGTTACCAGTCAAGTTAAAAATTGTTAAAAGCTAATATTTTACTGCATCCCTCCAAGGAAGTAGAATAGTCTAGGCTGTAGTCTTATCAATACCATTCTACGATATGTTAACAGGAGGTATGATTAGAGAGAGGCAATCTTGATTTTGTCATGAATGCCTTCTCCTAGTTCCTTCTCTTTACCTTCCCAGCCATTATCACCTTTGAAATGAAGCTAAAAAGTTTGGCAAAGATCGAAGAAATTTTGCTTGCTAACATGATGGAGTTGGAATGACGGGCACCCACAGTACCTTCCAACTGGGAGTCAAATGACCAACTGCCCAAGCTACTGAACTGAGCACCACATTAAGCCTAGAAATGACTGTTGGCGATATTTGCTGACGATACAAAGATAGGAGGAAAAGCAGTGTGTGAGGAGAACACAAAAAACCTGCAAAAGGACACAGACAGGCTAAGTGAGTGGGCAAAAATTTGGCAGATGGAGTATAATGTTGGAAAGTGTGAAGTCGTGCACGTTGGCAGAAAAAAAAATCAAAGAGCAAGTTATTATTTGAATGGAGAAAGATTGTAAAGTGCCACAGTACAGCGGGACCTGGGGGTACTTGTGCATGAAACACAAAAGGATAGTACGCAGGTACAGCAAGTGATCAGAAAGGCCAATAGTATTTTGGCCTTTATTGCAAAGGGGATGGAATATAAAAGCAGGGAAGTCTTGCTCCAGCTATAGAAGGTATTGGTGAGGCCACACCTGGAATACTACGTGCAGTTTTGGTTTCCATATTTATGAAAGGATATACTTGCTTTTGGAGGCAGTTCAGAGAAGGTTCACTAGGTTGATTCTGGGGATGAGGAGGGTTGACATGAGGAAAGGTTGAGCCTCTACTCATTGGAATTCAGAAGAATGAGAGGTGACCTTATCGAAACCTATAAGGTTATGAGAGGGCTTGACAAGGTGGATGCAGAGAGGATGTTTCCACTGATGGGGGAACACTAGAACGAGAGGGCATGATCTTGGAATAAGGGACCGCCCATTTAAAACAGAGACGAGGAGGAATTTCTTCTCTCAGAGGGTTGTAAATCTGTGGAATTCGCTGCCTCGGAGAGCTGTAGAAGCTGAGACATTGAATAAATTTAAGGTAGAAATAGACAGTTTCTTATATGATAAGGGGATAAGGTGTTATGGGGAGCGGGCGGGGAAGTGGAGCTGAGTCCATGATCAGATCAGCCATGATCTTATTGAATGGCAGAGCAGGCTCGAGGGGCCGTATGGCCTACTCCTGTTCCTATTTCTTATGTTCTTATGTCAAACATTCCTTTGTCTTCTATTTTAGCAGAGGTGTTAATGCATTTAAAATAAATATGCTCATGCCAGAGTTAAAATAGGGGATATAGGAATGCCGTATTAACCATGTTAAACATTTGCCTGTCATATTACAGGAAGTAATTTCTAAAGCCCACGAACCACTATTGAAGACCCAGTTCCCAAGGAATGACAATGCCAGTTTCATTACCTCAACTGAAAATTTGTGATCTTTGGTTAAGTCATCAGACACAGATCTCTCATCCTGTTCTTTCTTCTCTGGATCTTCTGACATATCTTCTATTTGTGCAGATGAGATAGCGTTTACTTCAGTTATACAATTATATGCATTATTTCTGGCCTGAAACAGACAAGTCTTCCATTACTCAACACAACAAAAGTAGTGAAAAATAACTATTCTTGAGTTTGAGGGTGAAGCAAATCATTGAGGAGGATAGAGGGATCTGGTGTGCCATATAGAAATCAGCCATTTGGCACATTGTGTTTGGTGTCAGCTCTTTGAAAGAGCTAGTCACTTGGTTCCTTTATCCTGCCCTTGAAATTTTTATTTTTCAAATTCTGCCCACTTCCTTTTTAAAAACCATAATGGCTTCTGCTTCCACCAGTTTCCAATAGGGCAATCCATGTCCCAACAACTCTGCATAAAAAAAATTCACCGAACCTCTCGTCATTCTTTTGGTGATATTAAACTTATGCCTTCTAGTTACTGACACCAACTAGTAGCAATACTTCCCCTTATTTACCTTATCAAAACTTTTCATAATTTTGAACACCTCATCAGATCTTAATCTTGGCAACAAGATTTGTTTCTGACACAATGAAACTGGAGTTTTCAATATCCAGGATGTCTTTCAGTTAATTCAAGGTTGATAGCCCCAGAGTCCCAAATCTATCTATCACGGGATATGGGGATCGGGCGGGAAAGTGGAGTTGAGGTCCAAAGATCCGCCATGATCTTATTGAATGGCGGAACAGGCTCGAAGGGCCGTATGGCCTACTCCTGCTCCTAATTCTTATGTTTAGGCTTTCAAAAGATGCTCTAACTCAATAGCCCTTTTCTACAAATAGTTACAATGAGCAAATTCTGCAAGCAGAATACAGGCAAGAAAGGCACACTTGTTCTTAGAAGCACAGTGCAATATACTACATTGTAAATGCCAGGAAGAATGTACTAAATTGGCTTGGAAATGGTTACTTGGTAGGCTCATCTTGTTAATTAATTAAAACCACATCAATAACTAAAACCCCCGATTGCATGCACTGTTAACATTTATGGGGGGAGGGAAGCAAAGAATTCACGAAACAATCTTATGAAAAAGTACCCTGATGAAATGAAATGTTTTTGGTGATGCAGTCATATCAAGGTACACTTACTTTGCCCAGTTTGTCAGAGGTTGCAGCTATATTCAGCTCCGATAACAACTCGGACAGTTCTTTCACAAACTCAGACCCATCATCCCCTGTAAAGCCAATCAAAGGAAGAGTGGAAAATCTTAAAATTGTTCTCGAACACTGACAAGGCAGTATTTATTGCCCATCCCCATTTGCTCTGAGGACATTAAGAGTCAACACATTAAATGGCATTAAGATTGTGGGACTCAAGTCACATGTATGCCAGACCGGATGAGGGTGGCAGGTCCTTCCTTGAAAGACCGTAGTCAACCAGTTGTGTTTTATGACAATCCAGCTGCGTTCAAGGTCATTTTTGCTGCCGCCAGCCCACAAACTACTCTATTTAATGAATTCAGTTTCACAACTTGAACATGTGATGTGAACTCACAACCTTTGGGTTGCTAGCCCAGTACCATAACCACCAGGCAACTGCACCCTAGGTTGTTGAGGGAAGCTAGGGTGGAAATCGAAGCAGCTCTGGCCACAATCTTGCAATCTTCCTTGGATGTGGAAGTGGTGCCAGAGGACTGGTGGATTGCAAATGGTACACCCCTGTTCAAAAAAAGAGAGATAAACCCAGCAACTACAGGCCAGTCAGTCTAACATCAACAGTGAGAAGACTAATGTTCTCCATCATTTTTTTTGCGCCGCGCGGCCCCTTTAACCGACTGTGAGACCCATGCAAAAGTCCGCGCATACACGGTTATTCAATTTAAAATCTGGCTCATCCTGGAGCGCTGCGCAGCCGCACAGCTTAAAGGGAACACTTGAGACCATTGTCGAAGACAAAATTAATTCTCAGTTGGAGAAGCATGGACTAATAAGGGATAGCCAGATCAGACTTGTTAAAGGCAAATAGTGTCAGACTAACCAAGTAACAGAGAGGGTTGATGAAGGTAGTGCAGATATTTTATATATGGACTTTCAAAAGGTGCTTGATAAAGTACCACATAACAGACTTATTCGGAAAATAGAAGCACATGATTAATGGGACAGTGGTAACTTGGGTATGTAATTGGCTAAGGGATAGGAGGTAGAGTAGCGGCGAACTGATATTTTTCTGACTGGAGAGAAGAATGCAGTGGGGTCGGTCCACCAGGAGTCAGTATTAAGACCATTGCTTTTCTTGTTATCCTCTATAAACTTGTCATTCAAAACTCTGCTGTGCGTCTGTGAACTCACACCAAGTCTCGTTCACCCATCACCCCTGTGCTCGCTGACACGGATTGGCTCCCGGTTAAGGAACACCTCGATTTAAAAATTCTCATCCTTGTTTTCAAATCCCTCCATGGCCTCGCCCCTCCCCACCTCTAATCTCCTCCAGCCCATAACCCTCCGAAATATCTGCGCTCCTGTAATTCTGGCCTCTTGAGCATCCCCGATTTTAATTGCCCAATAATTGTCGGTCGTGCCTTCAGCTGCAAAGGCCCCTAAGCTCTGGAATTCCCGAAACCTCTCCGCCTCTCTTTAATCCTTTAAGATTCTCCTTAAAATCTACTTATTTGACCAAGCTTTTGGTCATCTGCCCCAATATCTCATGTAGCTCAGTGTCAAATTTTGTTTTGCAGTGCACCTGTGAAGTGCCTTGGGATGCTTTACTATGTTAAAGGCGCTATATAAATAGAAGTTGTTGTATATAAATAACCTGGAATTGGGGAAAGGGAGCACAATTTTAAAGTTCGTGGATGTAATAAATAGCGAGGAGGATTTTAGTCGACTTCAGGAGGACTTAGATAGGCTGGTGAAATTGGCAGATATATGGTTGATACAATTTAATGTGGATAAATGTGAAGTGAAGCAATTTGGGAAGAACAACATGGAGAGGCAGCATAATCTAAATGGAACTATTTTGAGGGGGGTGAAAGAGCAGAGGGACCCGAGTGTACATATTCACAAATCTTTGAAGGTGGCAGGGGAAGTTGATAAGGTGGCTAAGAAAGTATATGGGCTATTTGGCTTTGTAATCAATCATAGGCAGTCCCTTGGAATCGAGGAAGACTTGCTTCCACTCTTAACATGAGTTCTTAGGTGGCTATACGAGAACCACAGTCCCCGTCACAGGTGGGACAGATAATCGTTGAGGGAAGGGGTGGGTGGGACTGGTTTGCCGCACGCTCTTTCCGCTGCCTGCGCTTGATTTCTGAATGTTCTCGGCGACGAAACTCGAAGTGCTCAACGCTCTCCCGGATGCACTTCCTCCACTTAGTCCAGTCTTTGGCCAGGGACTCCCAGGTGTCAGTGGGGACGTTGCACTTTATCAAGGAGGCTTTGAGGGTGTCCTTGTAACGTTTCTGCTGCCCACCTTTGGCTTGTTTGCCGTGAAGGAGTTCAGAGTAGAGCGCTTGCTTTAGGAGTCTCGTGTCTGGCATGCGAACTATGTGGCCTGCCCAGGGGAGCTGATCAAGTGTGGTCAGTGCTTCAATGCTGGGGATGTTGGCCTGGTCGAGGACGCTAATGTTGGTGCGTCTGTCCTCCCAGGGGATTTGTAGGATCTTGGGGGGACATCGTTGGTGGTATTTTTCCAGCAACTTGGTGTCTACTGTATATGGTCCATGTTTCTCAGCCATGCAGAAGGCCGGGTATTATTACAGCCCTGTAGACCATGACCTTGGTGGCAGTTTTGAGGGCCTCGTCTTCAAACACACTTTTCCTCAGGTGGTGGTGTTGGATCTCGTCGTCAATGCCTGCTCTTGTTGATAGGAGGCTCCCGAGATTTGGGAAGTGGTCTACATTGTACAGAGCCGCGGCGTGGATCTGGATGACTGAGGGACAGTGCTGTGCAGTGAGGACAGACTGCTGGAGGACCCTTGTCTTACTGGTGTTTAGCGCAAGGCCTCTGCTTTCATATGCCTCAGTAGATACGTCGACTATGTCCTGGAGTTCAGCCTCTGTATGTGTGCAGACGCAGGCGTCGTCCACGTACTGTAGCTCGACGACAGAGGTTGGGGTGATCTTGGACCTGGCTTGGAGACGGCGAAGGTTGAACAGGTTCCCACTGGTTCTGTAGTTTAGTTCCACTCCAGCGGGGAAGCTTGTCGACTGAGGTGGAGCATGGCAGCGAGGAAGATTGAGAAGAGGGTTGGGACAATGATGCAGCCCTGTTTGACCTCAGTCCAGACGTGGATTGGGTCTGTAATGGATCCGTTGGTAAGGATCATGGCCTGCATGTCGCCGTGGAGCAGACGGAGGATGATGACGAACCTTTGGGGGCATCCGAAATGGAGGAGGACGCTCCATAGACCCTCGCAGTTGACCGTGTCAAAGGCCTTTTGTAAATAGGGGCATTGAATACAAAAACAGCAAGGAAGTTATACTAAACCTTTACAAATCACTGGTTAGGCCTCAGCTGGAGAATGGAGTACAATTCTGGGCACATTTTAGGAAGGATGTCAAGGCCTTGGAGAGGGTACAGAGGAGGTTTATCAAGATGATACCAAGGATGAGGGACTTCTGTTTTGTAGAAAGATTGTAGAAGTTGGGATTGTTTTCCTTAGAGCAGAGAAGGTTAAGGGGAGATATAATAGAGGTATTTACAATTATGAGGGGTTTCGACAGAGCGAGTAGGAAGAAACCATGTCAGTAAACATAGAAACATAGAAAATAGGTGCAGGAGTAGGCCATTCGGCCCTTCAAGCTTGCATCACCATTCAATAAGATCATGGCTGATCATTCATCTCAATACCCCTTTCCTACTTTCTCTCCATACTCCTTGATCCCTTTAGCCGTAAGGGCCATATCTAACTCCCTCTTGAATATATCCAATGAACTGGCATCAACAACTTTCTGTGGTAGAGAATTCCACAGGTTCACAATTCTCTGAGTGAAGAAGTTTCTCCTCATCTCGGTCCTAAATGGCTTACCCCTTATCCTTAAACTGTGACCCCTGGTTCTGGACTTCCCCAACATCGGGAACATTCTTCTTGCATTTAACCTGTCCAGTCCCATCAGAATTTTATATGTTTCTATAAGATCCCCGCTCATTCTTCTAAATTCCAGTGAATACAGGCCCAGTCGATCCAGTCTCTCCTCATATGTCAGTCCTGCCATTCCGGGAATCAGTCTGGTGAACCTTCGCTGCACTCCCTCAATAACAAGAACGTCCTTCCTCAGATTAGGTGACCAAAACTGAACACAATATTCCAGGTGAGGCCTCACCAAGGCCGTGTACAACTGCAGTAAGACCTCCCTGCTCCTCTACTCAAATCCCCTAGCTATGAAGGCCAATATGTCATTTGCCTTCTTCACCGCCTGCTGTACTTGCATGCCAACTTTCAATGACTGCTGTACCATGACACCCAGGTCTTGTTGCACCTCCCCTTTTCCTAATCTGCCGCCATTCAGATAATATTCTGCTTTCATGTTTTTGCCACCAAAGTGGATAACATGGATTTAAAATAATTGAAAAAAAAGAAATACAATGGAAAGGAGGAGAATTGTTTTCACAGAGGATTGTTAAGATCCTCTGAAAGAATGGTGGAAGCAGATTCCATAGGAACTTTCAAAAGGCAATTGGACGGGTGCTTGAAGAGGACTAATTTGCAAGATTATGGGGAAAAAGCTAATGTGTGGGACTAAATTGGACAGCTCTTTCAGAGAGCAGGCACGAGTTGGCCTCCCTCTGTGCTGCAAGATTGATTCTAATGCTGCAGCTTTTCTCATCATGAAGTCTATAAGCAGTCACTTCTATAATTCCTCTATTGGTTTATCTGTGAAAGAGGAGTTATATTTTTATAATTTACTTGAAAAAGAAATTTAAAGCTCATCAGCTAGTAATCCATTTACAACACAATGGAAAGTTAAAATAGCTTCTGACGTTTAAGAGTGAAATGCTATTAAGAACGTCAAATAAACACCCAATTCTAATGAATTATTGAGGTTATTCCAACCTACTGTTAAAAGGTTATGAAGGAGTTGATGAGGACCATATGGTCACTAACTGAATGATGAGCTGAATTCATAATAAAAAGAATATACAAAGCATTTGTTTAGGTTTCACCTTTTTTCTCCTCTTCTTCATCATCGTCAAAGTCAACCAAAGAAAAGGCTTCTTTAATAGCTGCCAATTCCTCCTCCAATTTTTCCACACTTTCTCCCGACAGAGCATTCAGCACCAATTTAACCTACAGAATGCAATGAACAGCCCACACGTGCATGAGAGTAGATCCAGATAAAGAATCAGGTCAGTATTGGGCATGCTAATCAATTTCTACAGTTTGGTGTAAAATCTGGATTAATGAATATCGTGTATATAAAATAAATATATTTTTTAAGAGGACATTGAAATAGGTATGAAGGTATGACATCCATCAGACTAAGATACATTTACTATATACAGCGTAAACTAGAACATATGAAATTGAGATTAATTTAATAATAATCACAAAATATATTATTGCGTATCTGCATGATCCATATTTCTAATAAAGTCCAATCTTTAAATTAGGGATTTGGGGCAACAGAGTTAAAGAAAATTCCTGGCAATAACACTGAAGAAACATGCAAAAAATAGAAGCTGGAATTCCTTGTGCCTTATTTACCTTTACTTCACTTTCAGTGGACAAAATCTCCAAAGCTTCCAGATGGGATAGACCTTGAAACTCATCAAACAACATTCCATAATGAGCCTTCTTTTCTGTATCCACAGAAACCTCATCAGCTGTTTGTTGTTCTTCTCTTTCTTTTGCCTCTCGCAGAACCTTTACAGAGAAAATAAAGCATGATCAACTACTATGTGATCACACAGGGGTTTAGAGCACTGTCATTTCATCTGTCCTACCCGTGTTCCAATAAGGCTCAAGAGATATAGGAGAAAGGTTATCTTAAGAAAGCCTTAAACAAGATGATAAGGGAATTTCTATCCAATTCCCCATTAGCTTAAGAATCCATCTTAAATCTGCTTAGAATTCAACATTGAGCACTCAAATAACCAATTCAACACAGTTCTCAAAATACTTGGCATTTAGTAATTTACCATGATTATAGCGTCCATCTCACAATATACCATTTCTGTCAATCAGGAATGCTAAAAGCTATCATGCTGGTATTTATCAAGAGTCCACTAATATAGAGAATATTACAAACAGCTGTAAATTACAAAAAAAAGTTCAATCTACAACTTCCTTAGCATGTTAAAAGACAGAGCCAGTTCCTGTGTCACAACAGCAAACAGGTAGTGCTTTCCTCAGTGTCACCCAGCAACCCCCTTCCCACTGTTCCCATTCTCCAAGGATACTCCTACCAGTACACCCACCAGCACCATAGTAGTTCTTCCATAAACCAAGGCCATCTCTGACCATTGCCATAACTAATCCCACTTCCCAACCCCCAGTACTCAAAGACTCCAGAATTCCAATACTGCAAAATCCCAAGATCACTCTCCCTACCTGCTCCTCTCAAGGGATTACCATCGCTTCCCACTATTCTTATATCTCTAGACCACCCTCCCACTACTAAACCAGATCACCATTCCCTCTTCAGTACACACCTCCTTCTTACCTGCAACCTAGAACAGCTTCCTTATCATCTAACTTCTAAAAAGATACGCCATAAATTGTAATACATACATATAATACATGACTACTAATTTATGATTTCCACAAAAATGTAGATGTAATCATACAATTTGAACTCAAAAATACAGCGAACACTCCTAGAATACTTAGTAATAAAAATATTTCACTTATTCAATTGCCATAATACAGTTGGCCCTGTGTGTGTGTGTGTGTGTGTGTTACATATCAACTCACCATGAGCAATGACACAGGTGACTCATTAAACACAAAAAAGGATCTTTTGGGGAGTTGTCAGAACAATCTGCTTTGGAAACTTGATTTTACAAACATCGTATCATTCTAGAAATGTCATACTCCAGCACAAACTACTGCAATGAAAGTTTCATGGGACTACAAATATGATCAATAGCATTATAATGTTGTTGCAGCACCAGTCATATCATTATAAACAGATGCACAAACAGTAAAAGCAACACCACAATGGTCCTTTAAGACAAAATTGCCATGCAAGTGACACGTTCTGACACTGATAAGAAACATCAATGATTTTATTTTAGCCACTGCCGAAGTTGAGGGAGTACCTGAGACAATGTGGTTGTTCTGTACATTAGTCCTCTTGTCTTCTTGAATCCAGGATCTCCTTCTGCAATAACATCCATGGTCTTTTTACCAATAAACTCAAGTGCATCCAAACCACCACTGAGTACAGTTTTCCCCTGAAAATAAAGTGATCTTTATATTGTATCTGATGAACGTGTACAGAAAAGGTTTGATTAAACAATTTCAATGAACATAGAGTGACAGTACGGTTGCCGTTTTTAGCTTTGGATCCCTTATGGTGCAGATGCAAAGCCCATTTGCCTGCCTAGTTAATATATTTGTAACGAAATGGTTACTCTGAAATTTCAACATACATCCTTGATAATTATTCCAGTGCAAGGTTCCAATATTAAATGACAAACTATATTTAAAAAGTTCCAAAGCTAAGCCACACCTCTGAGTTGCATTATAGACATACTTAGCTTTGTTACTTGGAACTATTGAGAATAGATAAATATATGATATAATTGGAAGGACAGCATGATCATTGATAAGCAGTCCATCTGCTGCACTTGCAGTTAATGATGTGACAATATAGCTTTAAAATTGTTGGATGTATTAGATCATTACTATTTGCATCAATTAACTCCAGTAAAAATCAGGAATTGTCCAACAATTTTAGATATTTGATTGACCATTATGCATATATTTTGAACTTCATAATGTAATGCAAGAGCCATGCTATTATAGCAGAATAGGCTTTTGAACATGAAAACCAATCTAAAGATGTGGAAACAATTTAGATAAAACCTGAGTTCAGAGAAAAAGAATATAAGACATGTGATGGGGGTATGGGAAAAAAGGAAAATGTGGAATTGTACTGATTAAGTTAGGATTCAGTTTTTTCTAAACAAATTAAACTGATCCAAATACAATATTAAATATCAGCCACAATATAAAGGTCATTAACCATCATTTTAATAAAATAACCCATACTCACAGTGCTTTGAACTGCACTAGTGATGGTAGAAAACATCCCAAATGCTCCACTGGTTGGAGAAAAGGTTTTGCTCTCGGCTTTAGGGCTGTTCTCAGAGTTCTCTAATTCTGCTGTTTTCAAAAAATAAGCAAACAAGCCTGCAGCTCTTAGAATTATTTATTCAAATCAAATAAACCACACATCACGTAATGACATTTATGCAAAGAACTGTGAATTCTTAATAACAATTTGCTTGTCTATCTCTCCCTCCCCCTTTAAGACTCTCTTTAAAACCTAACTCTTTGACCAAGCTCTTTGTCACCTGTCCTAATATCTCCTTAAACAAAAGCAAAATACTGCGATGCTGGAAATTTGAAATAAAAAAAGAAAATGCTGGAAATACTCAGGTCAAACAGCATCTGTGGAGAGAGAAACAGAGTTAACGTTTCAGGTCGAATATTAACTCTCTGTTTCTCTCTCCACAGATGCTGCCTGAGCTGCTGAGTATTTCCAGCATTTTCTGTTTTTATTTCTAATATCTCCTTCTGTGGCTTGGTGTCAAATTCTGTTCAATAATGCTCCTGTGAAGCGCCTTGGGGTGTTTTATTACATTAAAAGGTACTATATAAATGCAAGTTGTTGTTAATGTTGCCTTTAATGTAGTGAAATGTCTCAAGGCATGATAGGAGCAAAATCAGACAAAAAAATTGGTTTCTAATTTTAACAAGTTTATCCATCAACTTGTTGCCAAACAGTACATTTACACATTATTTCTGGCTTTGAGAGTCACAAAGGTGATCAGGTTCAACTGGCATGACCCCGACACTACTCCAAGGACTCAAATGAACAATGACTGCTTAGGCAAGATATCTGGAGCCTATGAAACAAGTAAATAATTTTATACGAGAAGATTATTCTGATTAAATGGCAGACCTTCATGATTTACTATTTGCAGATTCTATCTTACTGTTCCCTATAGCATCTTCGTCTTTATCATTGATCCTATCACAGATTTAATAATTTATAAAGGCTAACTTTTCAGAATTCAGAGGTAACTCTATTGTAAAGTCATCACCTTTGTCTCCATCAGACACTTCAACATCTGCTGAAACTTCTGTGGGGTTGGGAATACCAAGAGAGGACTCAGCTTTTTCAATCGCATGGGAAATCCCATGACCTACAGCAATAAAAATAAAATACATTAAGTTATAAAGGAGAATAAATATACAAAGCAGGCAATTCAGTCAAACAGATGTGACACATGTCTCATTAATAATTACCTCTGGAAGCCAAATTACCAGGGATGGGTGTTTTTCTGTTTTAGCAACTACAAACATCTCAATTTTCCTGGATTTTGTTTGTTCTGGATGAACTGAATGCTCTTGACGTTGCTAAGTTCTACATTAGCATTTGGGGTGACAAATCAAAAACTATCAACCTATCTTCCTCTTGCAACTGCCCCACTCTTCCACTTACTTTCCATTCACCATATTAAAATGCTGCCAACTTGAAATATGTCTTTCAAACCCAATGCAGCCACACATTTGGTGT
The DNA here is from genome assembly GCF_044704955.1 of Pristiophorus japonicus. NCBI lineage: Eukaryota > Metazoa > Chordata > Chondrichthyes > Pristiophoridae > Pristiophorus > Pristiophorus japonicus. The sequence continues at coordinate 63,688,318 of NC_091980.1, read as the reverse complement.
GGGTGTGGGGAAGAGGTGGCATGTATTTCCAGGCTTCAGGTCTCCACTGAGAATTACAGCTGACTGCACAACCAACTAGAATACTGGATTCTAAGAAAATTAATAAGCAACATCAAGATCAAGGGCAGGGTGGATTATAGCTGGGAGAAAGAACAAACCTTAAGCTAAAACAAGACGACGACATTTTTAAGTCAGGACCTTCGTAAGCAAATAGCAATATAAAAAGCTAAAGTGCATTATTTAGGAACCAGTCTATTTAACAGCTTTTTATAAGCAGTCATTCAAACAGAAACTATTCAAAGCCAAGAACAGTATTAAAAATAATCACTTTTTAAATATATCTTTTTTTAATTATCGCTACGATAAACTGAACTTGTCCAGCAATGTTCTATTCTCCATCAGAAGAATAAAGCTGGCCTGTTGTCACACACCTCTTCTTGAGGCTGAACTCCACCCCCCACTCTTCCAACTGGTTATAATACATCAACTATTTGAATTTATATTGCACCTTTATTGTAGAAAAACATCCGAGGTGTTTCATAATCCTGCTGATGCAGTTAGTCTAAATAGTTTTGACCAGCTTCAAGTTTTTACAATTTCAAACTCAGAGTTGAGACATGTGCTAATTTAGGATTAATGGGAAATCTTGCTGAGAGGCCACAGGATGGCAGGTATGGGAAGTAGAATATGTCACACTGGTGGTTGAGGTTTAGGCACAATGCTAGCACAGTACAGATGGAGCTTTGTTCATCAGCTGGTGTGCTACACCTGAAGATATGAAGTGTTCAGAGCAGGCCATAGTGATTGGTTGAAAACAAGCTGCCACATAAAACTGTTGACATAAAATCTTGATTTTGGAACTGTTTTTGCTTCAAGACAGAGTAATTGCAAACTAATATGAAACAAACATTTAGATAATTATTCTCATTTAGAAATTGCAGCACTCTCACTTTTGGTTCAATCTTATTTTGAAAATCAAAGTTTGGAAGCTCTAGTTCGGTTTTATCATACAGCAATAAGCTGTTATATACTACTGACTGTCATTTCCTCTCTCCAATAGATTTAAAATTCAAATTCTTTAAAACTTTAATGAAATAGAAATTATGCAGTCAGTTTTTTTAAATTTTGGGCAATAGGTTTCAAGTTATGGTTTGACAAGAGTACATGCTATTATACATATTTCACAATAATTACGGGTTCATGCACTGTCATGCATATCATACATCATAATGTTGTAAAAGTTCTAACCTAGGAACATAGGAACAGGAAGTGGCTATTCAGACTCTCAAGCCTTCTCTGCCATTCAATTAGAAAAAAGACTTGCATTTATATAGCGCCTTTCACGACCTCAAGACATCCCAAAATGCTTTAAGCCAATGAAGTACTTTTTAAGTGTAGTCACTTTTGGAAGGTAGGAAACACAGCAGCTAATTTGCGCACAGCAGACTCCCACAATCAGCAATGTGACAGTGACCAGATAATCTGTTTGAGTCATGTTGACTGAGGGATACCGGGGAAAAGTCACCTGGTCTTCTTCAAAGTAGTATTATGGGATCTTTTACATCTACCCGAGAGAGCAGACGAGCCTCAGTTTGACATCTCATCGACAAGACAGCACTCCGAGTACTGCACTGGTGTATCAACTCAGATTTGTGCGCTCAAGTCTGAGTGGGACTTGAACCTACAACCTTCGGACTCAGAGGCGAGAGTGCTACCAACTGAGCCATAGCTGACACTGTACTTCATCTTTATTTACCTGCCTTAGCTCCATATCCTATACGATTACCGAATAAAAAACAAACTTACAATATTCCTTTATCAGGCTAACATTTTATACTCTGTCTTTGATGCAGCTTCAGTTATCAAATAAAACAGTAAACTTTGAATGATAAAGTGTTAAGTTTACTGCTGCTCTTTAGAAATATATTTACCAACAGATGCAACTGTGGCTGTTGCTGTAGTGAGCAGTGACTTTCCCCAATTTCCCCAGTAGCCCCAGCTTCCTGCCTCTTGACTAGAGAGCTCTTGCGCCTGTAAAAGAGATCAATCAGGGTTACTGTGGTTATCTGACAATTATCATATTTCTCATTCTTAGGCAGGTACTTGAATACGAATGCATGCAGCTAAGTTCTGGCAATACAAGTAGGGCAATACTGAAGCACTATCAAGCACAGAACAAACCAAGATTTGTAGAAAAATATATTTCCTTAAATAATCATGAATAGAAGGACCTCTAATGTTGCTTACCTGGTCAGCAACTTCCAAGGATTGTTGTTCAGTTAACCCAGGCTGGCTGGATCCCTTTGATTCTGGTCTCTTTCTCGTCATGCTGACTGACTCCCTTCCTTTACTTGCACTGCTTTCAGGTGTGCCATCAGCAGACCCACGGCCCTCAATTTGGACATTATCTGTAGTGTACTTGCCAGGTTCGGTCTCAGAGTGCTGTACTAATTCAATATCTTGATTACAGTTTTCAGGAGCTGCAGATTCTTTATCCACAGGCACCTCAGAGGTCCCAGTACCCTTCATTTCTGACATACCTGTAAATGAATGAGTAAAACAGTTAATAAGTGCAAAAGAATTAGGAGCAGTAGGCCATACGGCCCCTTGAACCTGCTCTGCCATTTAATAAGATCATGGCTGATATTTGACCTCAACTCCACTTTCCCGCCTTATCCACATTTCCCTTGATTCCCTTAATGCCCAAAAATCTAGTGCTCTCTGTCTTGAATATACTCAACAACTGAGCATCCACAATTCTAGGTTGATTCCAGAGATGAGGGGGATGACTTATGAGGAAGGATTGAGGAGGTTGGGCCTCTACTCATTGGAATTCAGAAAAATGCAAGGTGATCTTATTGAAACGTTTAAGATTATGAGGGGGCTTGACAAGGTGAATGCAGAGAGGATGTTTCCACTGATGGGGGAGACTAGAACTAGGGGGCATAATCTTAGAATAAGGTGCCGCCCATTTAGGAGAAATTTCTTCTGAGTTGTAAATCTGTGCAATTCACTGCCTCAGAGAGCTGTGAAAGTTGGGACATTGAATAAATTTAAGACAGAGATAGACAGTTTCTTAACCAATAAAGGGAATAAGGGGTTATGGGGAACAGGAAGGGAAGTGGACCCGAGTCAATATCGGATCAGTTATGATCATATTAAATGGCAGAGCAGACTTGAGGGGCCATATGGCCTACTCCTGCTCCTATTTCTTCTGTTCTTATGTTCTCTGGGGTGGAGAATTCCAAAGATTCACAACCCTTTGAGTGAAGACATTTTTCCTCATCTTAGTCCTAAATGACAGACCCCTTAATCTGAGATTGTGACCCCTAGTTCTAGACTCCACAGCCAGGTGAAATAGCCTCCCAACATGGTGACAGATTAGGAAAAGGGAAGGTGCAACGAGACCTGGGTGTCATGGTACATCAGTCATTGAAGGTTGGCATGCAGGTACAGCAGGCGGTTAAGAAAGCAAATGGCATGTTGGCCTTCATAGCGAGGGGATTTGAATACAGGGGCAGGGAGGTGTTGCTACAGTTGTACAGGGCCTTGGTGAGGCCACACCTGGAGTATTGTGTACAGTTTTGGTCTCCTAACTTGAGGAAGGACATTCTTGCTATTGAGGGAGTGCAGCGAAGGTTCACCAGACTGATTCCCGGGATGGCGGGACTGACCTATCAAGAAAGATTGGATCAATTGGGCTTGTATTCACTGGAGTTCAGAAGAATGAGAGGGGACCTCATAGAAACGTTTAAAATTCTGACGGGTTTAGACAGGTTAGATGCAGAAAGAATGTTCCCAATGTTGGGGAAGTCCAGAACCAGGGGTCACAGTCTGAGGATAAGGGGTAAGCCATTTAGGACCGAGATGAGGAGAAACTTCTTCACCCAGAGAGTGGTGAACCTGTGGAATTCTCTACCACAGAAAGTAGTTGAGGCCAATTCACTAAATATATTCAAAAGGGAGTTAGATGAAGTCCTTACTACTCGGGGGATCAAGGGTTATGGCGAGAAAGCAGGAAGGGGGTACTGAAGTTTCATGTTCAGCCATGAACTCATTGAATGGCGGTGCAGGCTCGAAGGGCTGAATGGCCTGCTCCTGCACCTATTTTCTATGTTTCTATGTTTCTATGTTTACCCTGATAAGCCCCTTATGAATGTTATATGTTTCAATGAGATCACCTCTTATTCCTCTAAACTCTAGGGAATATAAACCTAGTCAACTCTATCTCTCCACAAAGGTCAACCCTCTCATCCCAGGAACCAGCCTAGTGAACCTTTGTTGTATTCCCTCTAAGGCAAGTATAATCTTCCTGAGGTAAGGAGACCAAAATGGTACACAGTACTCCAGGTGTGATCTTACCAAGGCACTTTTTAATTATAGTAAGATTTCTTTACTTTTATAATCCACTGCCTTTGTAATAAAGGCTAACGTAACATTGGCTTTTCTAATCGCCCAATACCTAGTTACCTCTGAATATCAACATTTCTCAGTCTCTCACCATTTAAAAAATATTCTGTTTTTCTATTTTTCCTATCAAAGTGGATAACTTCACACTTCTCCACATTATACTCCAGGTCATGTTCTTGCCCACTTACTTAACCTGTTCATATCACTTTGCAGCCTCTTTGCGTACTCCTCACAGCTCACTGCAAGGCATTTATATAGATTGTAAATAGCTGAGGGCCAAGCACTGATCTTTGCGCAACACTTCTAGTTATAATCTGTCAACCCGAAAATGATCAGTTTACTCCTACTCTGTTTTCTGTCCATTAACCAATCCTCAATCCATGCTGATACATTACTGCCAATCCCATGAGCCCTAATCTTGTGTAAGATTTTATTGAATGCCTTCTGAAAATCCAAATATACTACATCTACTAGTTCCCCCTTATCTACCCTGTCAGTTACACCCTCAAAAAACTCAAATTTGTCAAATACAATTTCCCTTTCATAAAGCAGTGTTGACTCTGCCTGACATGATGATTTTCTAACTGCCCAGTTACCACGTTCCCAATAATAAATTCACGCATTTTCCCTACTAATGATGTCAGGCTAACTAGCACTATTTTCTCTCTCCCTCCTTTCTTGAACAGCGGGGTTACATCTACTACCTTTACAGGAACCGTTCTAGTATCTAGGGAATTCTGGAAGATCAAAACCAATGTATCCACTAACTCTGCAGCCACTTCTTTTAAAACACTAGGATGTAGGCCATCAGGTCCAGTGGATTTGTCGGATTTTAATAAGAACATAAGAAATAGGAGCAGGAGTAGACCATACGACCCCTCAAGCTTGCTCTGCTGTCAATATCATGGCTGATCTTTGACCTCAGCTCCACTTTCTCGCCCAATCCCCATAATCCCTTGATTCCCTTAAAGTCCAAAAATCTATCTATCTCAGCCTTGAATATACTCAACGATTGAACATCCACAGCCTTCTGTGATAGAGAATTCCAAAGATTCACAACCCTGAGTGGAGAAATTTATCCTCATCTCAGTCTACTTTTAGGTGTTGTTGTTTACAATAAATTTAAATCACAGTATTACTTCAATCAATCACCAAGGTTATAAAGGAGTACAGTACTTCGTTATTTTTTACTCCTTGCAAAATAATCAGGGCAGATCTTTGAATAAAAAGCATATATGATTGTTGCAGATTTTCTAACAACATCTCAAGAATAGGTCGACTACAATCTGTTTCTTTTTAATTTATAAAATGTTTTTATAACTGAATCCTTGTGAAAATGGGAATAAAGTACCTTCAATGGGAAAATCAGAACGAGAGGGGATATACAAAAACATAAGAAAAACATTCACACATTCACATGTTATTTCTGCTTGAAAAATTCTCAAAGCTCATGAAAACATTTTAATGCTGTGGGCTGGATAGACTTGTCAATTTTCTACCTGAAAAAGTTCAGTGCAAACGGATTAGGAATGTATTGGTGAAAATCAGTTAAAATTGAATATAAAAAAGGAATGAACAGGGAATCCCTCCAAAAGATTCCCTCCAAGTTAAATGAAATGATTAACGCAGTATTTCACGGATAGTGCAAAACTGCTAAATTCCCTGTCTATGTTGGTGGAAGTTTGTTAATCACATTACTAAACTAAAATCCCAATATTACATCGCAAATGTCCCACATCACGTACAACAACTTGCATTAAATTAACATTTAATGTAAAATAACTTCCAATGCACTGCATAGAACAATAGATAGCAAGTGAAGGAGGATAGGTTAAGAGGAGAGATTGAAAACTTGGTCAAAGAGTTGGGTCTTGAGAAGATTTTTAACAGACAGCTGGAGAGGCAGAGAGGTTTAGAGGCAGAATTTAGGAGTAAGACCCAGGCAGCTGAAAACTCTACTGATGGTTGTACAAAAGACCGAGAGGTTGTACATAAGCTTGGGGGGGGGGGGAGGGGGTTGGGGGTTGACGGTTGACGGGGCAAAAGTAGTATATAAAATCTACATACACACACACATACACTTTATTTTTTTGTTTTTACACAGATGGTTGTGAGGCTATGGAATGCACTACAGAGTTAGTGATTGAAGCAGAGACCAGGTCAACATTTAAGAATAAGTTAGATAGGTGGCTGAAGGACAGGGTGGGATAAAGGATTTGATGAAGAGGGCAGGCACTTTAGGATTAGGACTACTGTTCATATGAAGGATAAACACCAGCACAAGTGATTGAACTGAACAACCCGTTTCCATATTATAATTACCTGTACTATGTAATTGCAAGATCACGATTTCTTCTGACTTGGATCTATTATTTTGGTTGTGTAGTTCAACATTCTGTTAAGACTTTGTTAATTGCTGCTCTGCCATGCTTGGACATGTTGAACATCAAGTTTATTTCTCTAACAGGTATCTGTTCCTTTCAAGCAGAGAATGTTATCCATTCCAGGACTTAACCTGAATCCCAATAGCGCCAATCATAAACAACAGCCTTTCATGTAAACTTCCTTAAGTACTTGTGGAAGTCTCAGTGCACCATGTCATGGAGCTTTTCACAGTCCACTTCGGTGTCACTGTTTAGTTGGGTCTCCTACTCACATGCATACATAATTGGCTTCTATTAGCTGTCAACTGTGGCCCAGTGGTAGCACTCGCTTGGAGTCAACAACAACAGCTTGTATTTATAGAACACCTTGAACGTCATAAAACATCCCAAGGTGCTTCATTGGAGTATTATAAAACAAAATTTGACACCTAGGCACACAAGGGGAAATGAGGACAGAGGTAGGTTTTAAGAAGTGTCTTAAAGGAGAGAGGTGTAGAGGGGCAGAGGGGTTTAGGGAGAGAATTCCAGATCTTAGGGCCTTGGCAGCTGAAGGCACAGCCACCAATGGTTGAGTAATAAAATCAGTGATGCCCAAGAGGGCACAATTAGAGGAGCGCAGATATCTCGGGGGGGGGGGGCTGGAGATTAGGGAGGGGCGAGGACATGGAGGGATTTGGAAACAAGGATAAGAATGTTTAGAGTCGATGTGTTGCTTAACTGGGAGCCAATGTAGGTCAGCAAGCACAGGGGTGATGGGTGAGCGGGACATGGTGCTAGTTAGGACATGGGCAGCAGAGTTTTGGATGACCTCAAGTTTATGTAGGGTAGAACGTGGGAGGCCAGCCAGGAATGTGTTGGAATAGTCAAGTCTAGAGGTAACAAAGGGATAGATGAGGGTTTCAGCAGCAGATGTGTTGAGGCAGGGGTGGAGTTAGGTGATGTTAGAGGTGGGAAGAGGTGGTCTTAGTTATGGCACAGATATGTAGTTGAAAGCTCATTTTAGGGTCAAATATAACACCAAGGTTACGAACAGTGTTGTTCAGCCTCAGAGAGATACTAGGGAGAGGGATGGAGTGGGTGACTGGGGAACGGAGTTTGTGGCAGGGACCGAAGACAATGGCTTTGGTCTTCCCAATATTTAGTTGGAGGAAATTTTTACTCATCCAGTCCTGGACGTCAGACAAGCAGTCTGACAATTTAGAGACCGTGGAGGGGTCGAGAAGTGGTGGCGAGGTAGAGCTGGGTGTCATCAGCGTACATGTGGAAACGGACGTTTTTGTATGAAGTCACCAAGGGGCAGCATGTAGATAAGTCAGAAGTTTGTGGGTTCAAGTTCCACTCCAAAGACGAACAGCAAATCAAGGCTGACACTCTAGTGTACTATGGGAGTGCTGCACTGTTGAAGGTGCCACCTTTCAGATGAGAAGTTAAACCAAGGCGACATCTGCCCTCAGATGTAAAAGATCCCATGAAAAGAAAAAAATGTAAATGTACAGTCACCCATTCCATGTACTGTATAGTGACACATGTAATGTAATTTTGTTGAATGTACTACAAGGTATCCTGTATTGTACCAAATTGTATTTGAAATGAAAAGCAAGGAAATGTATCGAACGGAACTGCCGTCAGCACCCAAATGTAGTGTATGGGATTGCTGACCGCAGCTAAACGTACTGAACTGCTTTTGAATGTACTGTACAAATTTTTTATATGAATAAAGTATATTTTGAAATTAAAAAAATGTAAAAGATACCATGGCACTATTTTGAAGAGCAGGAGTTATCTCCAGTGTCCTTTAAAATATTTATCTCAACAAAAACTACTAACGTACATTATCTGGTAATTATCATGTTGCTCTCTGTGCACAAGTTATCTGTATTATTTCCTACATTACAAGGGTCTACACTTCAAAAATTCTTCATTGACTGTAAAGCGCTTTGGGATATGCTGAGGTCGTGAAAGACAAGTTTTGTACCATTAATGTGGCTGCACCTGGATAATTGCAGAAGCTAGTAAAACCACTGTAGTATGTGCTGCCTTCAAACATGTTTACCCTCGGCGAAAAATGCTTCAACCGTGCGTTGAATTTACCAAAATTAAGCAAAATCCACACTTTTATGATGTTTAAAGAGATGTTAAAGCTCAAAATTATGTCGCCCAACATAACTTCAGTCATATTTTACGGTCAGTAGCATCTGATCAAAATAAACTTAATTAAACCAGCAACTATATTAAGTTGCAAATTAAACATGTTATTGCTCTGGCGCCACCGCTTCTTTTCCCCCATAAAGCGGGACATTCACTGCAGTAAATAGGCTGAAGGATCGGCAGAGAACAGTTTACTGGCTGCTCATCTGACAGTCACAAGTCTGGAGTTGCCACTTGTCGGGCAGACGGACTTCAGTCGCAGTTGATGGGCTCCGGACCTGGCGCCTCACACAAACAGCTCAAGGCGCTTCATTCCTACTCAGCACTAACTGCGCACAGTCCCGCGAGTGACAGCCGCACCATCCGCTCGGCAGCCCGGCCCCAACGGCCAAACCACCCCAGGCTCACCTGAAGCTCTCCAACTTCAGACTCTTCACACCGCAGCCACGTCACTCACCTTTCACCCGAGGAAGTGGTCAGCAGCGTTTAGCCTACTGCGCCTGCGCGAAGAAAGGGGGGGGGGCTCATTTGACAATCCTCATTGCGCATGTGCCGACAGAACCCGACCTCCTTGACGCATGCGTCTAGTAGCCTTTCAGTTCTTTCACGGGAGAGGTTGAAGGGGTTGGTAAATAAAGACACGTGTATGTCTTTAATAAAAATCTTAAGTCACAGAAAATATAGTAGGCTTATACTGCAAATATATCTCGGTCCAGATTTAGGGAGCTAGCTGTGTTATAACGTTATCCGATCAGCTGCCTCTGCCACTTCACGGCAAACGAGCCAAAGGTGGGCAGAGGAAACGTTACAAGGACACCCTCAAAGCCTCCCTGATAAAGTGCAACATCCCCACTGACACCTGGGAGTCCCTGGCCAAAGACCACCCTAATTGGAGAAAGTGCATCCGGGAGGGCGCTGAGCACCTCGAGTCTCATGGCCGAGAGCATGCAGAAATCAAGCGCAGGCAGCGGAAAGAGCGTGCGGCAAACCAGTCCCACCCACCCTTTCCCTCAACGACTATCTGTCCCCCCTGTGACAGGCACTCGTGTTGGACTGTTCAGCCACCTAAGGACTCATTTTTAGAGTGGAAGCAAGTCTTCCTCAATTCCGAGGGTCTGCCTATGATGATGATCCTTCCCCTAGTCCATCCGGCCGAACTTCCTCTGAGATTCCCCCCTGCCCTAGCCATCTCCCCTCTTAACCTCTCCATGCTCATCTTGCCCATGAAATCCACTTCCTGCTCCCTTGACCCTATTCCCATTAGACTGCTGACCACCCAACTTCCTTTTCTGGCTCCCATGTTAGCTAACATTGTTCACAGTTCTCCTCAGATACTGTCCCCCTCTCCTTCAAATCTGCCGTCATCACCCCTCTCAAAAAAAACCAACCTATGACCCCACTGTGCTTACAAACTATCCCTCCTCGTCCTTCTCGACCTGTCTGCAGCCTTTGACACGGTTGTCTACTCCTCTTGTAGTTGTCGCGCGGTGAAGATTACGTCCGTTGTGCCCCTTAGTGGGCGGAATCCGCATTGCGATTCTGGGAGGAGCTCTTCAGCCACAACCCTTCGACATGGCCTTCTTTGACCTCACAAAGGCCTTTGACACTGTCAACCGTGAGGGATTACGGAGCGTCCTCCTCCATTTCGGCTGCCCTCAAAAGTTTGTCACCATCCTCTGTCTGCTCCACAATGACATGCAAGCTGTGATCCTGACCAATGGATCCACCACAGACCCAATCCACGTCCGGACCGGGGTCAAGCAAGGCTGCGTCATCACACCAACGCTCTTTTTGATCTTCCTTGCTGCAATGCTTCATCTCACCCTTTGCAAGATCCCCGCTGGAGTGGAGCTAAATTATCGAACAAATGGGAATCTGTTCAACATCCGCCGCCTCCAGGCCAGATCCAAGGTCGTCCCGTCCTCTGTCATTGAACTACATTACGCAGATGACGCCTGCATCTGTGCATACTTGGAGGCCGAACTCCAAGCCATCATCAACACCTTCACTGAGGCATACGACAGCATGGGCCTTAAGCTAAACATCCATAAGACAAAGGTCCTCCACCAACCTGACCACACCACACAGCACTGCCCGCGATTATCAAAATCCACGACGAGGCCTTGGACAACATGGACCATTTTCCATACCTCGGGAGCCTACTGTCAGCAAGAGTAAACTCTGACGACGAGGTCCAACACCGCTTTCAGTGCGCTAGCGCAGCCTTCGGTCGCCTGAGGAAGAAGGTGTTTGAAGACCAGGACCTCAAATCCGGCACCAAGCTTATGGTCTACAGGGCAGTAGTGATACCCGCCCTTCTCTATGGCTCAGAGACGTGGACTTTATACAGCTGACACCTTAAAACGCTGGAGAAGTATCAGCAACGCTGCCTCCGCAATATCTTGCAAATCCATTGGCAGGATAGACATATGAACGTCACTGTTCTCGCTCAGGCCAACATCCCCAGCTTCGAAGCATTGACCATGCTCGATCAGCTCCGTTGGGTGGGCCACATCGTCCGCATGCCCAACTCATGACTCCCAAAGCAAGCGCTCTATGCGGAGCTTTGATACGGCAAGCGAGCTCCAGGTGGACAGAGGAAACTATTCAAGGACATTCTCAAAGTCTCCTTAATAAAGTGCAACATCTGCACCAACTTCTGTGAATCCCTGGCCCACGGCCTCCCAAAATAGAGGAAGTTCATCCGGGAGGGTGCTAAGCACCTCGAGTCCCATCGCCGAGAACAAGCAGAAACTAAGCGTAGACAGCGGAAGGAGCATACATCAACCCAGGCTTCCCACCCACCCATTCCTTCAACCACTGTCTGCCCCACCTGTGACAGAGACTATAGATCCCGCATTGGACTCCTCTGTCACCTGAGAACTCACTTTAAGATTGGAAGCAAGTCATCCTCGACTCCGAGGGACTGCCTATGATGATGATGTCCACTACATCCTCCTCCAATGCCTCTCCACCATCGTCCAGCTGGGTGGAACTGCACTCGCCTGGTTCCACTCTTATCTATCTAATCGTAGACAGAAAATCACCTGCAATGATTTCTCTTCCCACTCCCATATTGTTGCCTCTGGTGTCCCCCAAGGATCTATCCTTGGCCCCCTCCCATTTCTTATCTACAGGCTGCCTCTTGGCGACATCATCTAAAAACACAGCATCAGTTTCCACATGTACGCTGACGACACTCAGATCTACCTCACCACCACTTCTCTCCATGGTCTCTAAATTGTCGGACTGCTTGCCCAACATGCAGTACTGGATGAGCAGAAATTTTTTCCAATTAAATATTGGGAACACCGCAGCCATTGTCTTTGGTCCCATCACAAACTGCGTTCTCTAGCCACCATCCCTCTCTCTAGCATCTGTCTGAGGCTGAATCAGACTGTTTACAACGTAGGTATCATATTTGATCCTCCGGCCATATATCCGTGGCACAAGTAAAATCACCTATTTCCATTATTATGTATGCAATCCTAGGCAACCTGTATCATACCGCCACCAGAGGGCTTACCTGTTGGAGTCCCAAGGGAACCCAGCATCCCTTGGGAGCACTGTATATAAAGCAGGCCTCCCATGCTGTACCAGCACTCTGTTGAATAAAGGAGCTAAGGTCACATTTATTCACTGCCTACAGTACTCAGTTGCATTACTTTTTTGTGAGCTTAACAACTGGCGATGAGATAACGAACAACCACGCGAAAATGCAAAGAACTGTTGGTATCCTGGAGAAATTCTCAGGAGGGGATGATTGGGAGGCCTTCGTAGAGCGACTCGACCAATACTTCGTGGCCAACGAGTTGGAAGGGAATGAGAACGCTGCCAAACGAAGGGCAATCCTCCTTACCATTTGTGGGGCAACAACCTATGGCCTCATGAAGAATCTTCTAGCTCCGGTGAAACCAACAACCAAATCCTATGAAGAACTGTGTGCGCTGGTCCGGGAGCACCTAAATCCGAAGGAAAGCGTTTTGATGGCAAGGTATCGATTCTACACGTGCCAACAGTCTGAAGGCCAGGAAGTGGCGAGCTATATCGCTGAACTAAGGTGCCTTGCAGGTCATTGCGAATTCGATGGATTCCTTGAGCAAATGCTAAGAGACTTTTTTGTGCTTGGCATTGGCCATGAGGTTATCCTTCGCAAACTATTGACTGTTGAAACACCGAATCTGAGCAAAGCCATCACGATAGCCCAGGCATTTATGTCCACCAGCGACAACACCAAACAAATTTCGCAGCATAAAGAAGTTTCAGCTAATACTGTACACAAAGTAACGCCGTTTTCAGGCAGGAATGCATATGGCAGAACGTACACGCTGACTGCTGCACGACCTCAGATGACCCAGAGTCTGCCATCAATCATTAATGCGAGGCAGTTAACACCTTGTTGGCGCTGCGGAGGTGATCATTGAGCCCATCAATGTCGCTTCAAACTCTATGTGTGCAAAGGTTGTGGAATAATGGGACACCTCCAGCGAATGTGCAGACGAGCTGCAAACGCTGCAAACCACCAAGTTGCAGAGAAGGATCGATCCATGGCGGATCAGGCTGAACTAGAGACTCGAACTGAGGAGGCAGAAGTGTACAGGGTACACACCTTCACCACGAAATGTCCACCGATCATGCTAAAAGTCGAACTGGACGGAATTCCAGTATCCATAGAACTGGACACGGGTGCGAGTCAATCCATCACGAGCAAAAAGGTCTTCGACAGGCTGTGGTGCAACAAGACACACAGGCCCAAGCTTAGCCCCATTCATACCAAGCTAAGAACTTACACGAAAGAGCTGATCCCTGCTATCGGCAGTGCAGCAGTAAAAGTCTCCTATGATGGAGCAGTGCACGAACTCCCACTATGGATTGTACCAGGATATGGCCCCACACTGTTCAGCAGAAGCTGGCTGGGAAAAATCCGTTGGAACTCGGACGACATCCAAGCACTCTCGTTTGTCGACGACGCCTCATGTGCCCAGGTTCTGAGCAAGTTCCCGTCGTTGTTTGAGCCAGGCATCGGAAGTTTCTTGGGGGTGAAGGTGCAGATCCACTTGGTTCCCGGTACACGACCCATCCATCACAAGGCACGGGCGGTGCCATATTTGATGCGAGAGAAAGTGAAAATTGAGCTGAACAGGCTGCAGCGAGAAGGCATCATCGCGCCGGTGGAGTTCAACGAGGGGGCCAGTCCGATTGTTCCGGTTCTCAAAGGCGACGGCACGGTCAGAATTTGTGGGGACTATAAAGTAATAATTAATTGTTTTTCGCTACAGGACCAGTACCCACTACCCAAAGCAGACGACCTATTTGCGACCTTGGCTGGAGGAAAGACGTTCACCAAGTTGGATCTGACCTCGGCCTACATGACGCAGGAGCTGGCGGAATCTTTGAAAGGCTTCACTTGCATCAACACGCACAAAGGTTTGTTCATCTACAATAGATGCCCGTTAGAGATTCGATCGGCTGCGGCAATTTTCCAAAGGAACATGGAGAGCCTGCTAAAGTCGGTTTCGCGCACCGTGTTTTCCAGGATGACATACTGGTCACAGGTCGGGACACCATCGAACACTTGAAGAACCTGAAAGATATTCTAAGTCGGCAAGATCGCGTGGGACGCAGATTGAAATGCTCGAAGTGTGTTTTCCTGGCACCAGAGGTCGAGTTCTTAGGGAGAAGAATCGCGGCAGACGGCATCAGACCCACCGTCGCCAAGACGGAGGCCATCAAGAACGCACCGAGGCCACAGAACGTGACGGAGCTGCGGTCGTTCCTGGGACTCCTCAACTATTTCGGTAATTTCCTCCCCGGGTTAAACACCTTGCTAGAACCCCTACATGTGCTGTTACAATCAAATCAATCTTATGCAAGGGAGATGACTGGGTATGGGGGAAATCACAAGAGGCTGCTTTTGAGAAAGCCAGAAATCTGTTATGTTCCAACAAACTGCTTGTTCTGTATAACCCATGTAAACGTTTAGTGCTAGCTTGTGATGCGTCTTCATACGGGGTCGGGTGTGCGTTACAACAAGCTAATGAATCGGGAACATTGCAACTGGTCGCCTATGCGTCCAGGAGTTTGTCCAAGGTCGAAAGGGCCTACAGCATGATTGAAAAAGAAGCTCTGGCATGCATTTATGGGGTGAATTCATGACCCGCAATGGGATCAAGCACGTCACACCTGCCCTGTTCAAGCCCGCATCCAACGGCCAGGCAGAACGGGCAGTCCAAATTGTTATATATGTGGACTTGTATTTATTCTGTACAGCCACCAGAGGACTCATTCCCCGGAGTTCCAAGGGATCCCATAATCCCATGGAAGCACAGGTATTTAAGAAGGCTTCACAGGTTGGAGAGGCACTCTGGAGACCTGCAATAAAAGACTAAGGTCACAGTTTACTTTGAGCTCACAGTGTTCACTCTGATTCTTTCTCCATACACAACAACTGGCGACTACATACAGATAGCGAACCCAAAGATGCAGAGAACAGTGGGCATCCTGGAGAAATTTTTGGAGGGAGATGATTGGGAAACTTTTGTGGAGCGACTTGACCAATACTTTGTGGCCAATGAGCTAGATGGGGATGAGAACGCTGCCAAATGTAGAGCGATCCTCCTCACCTCTGTGGGGCACCAATGTATGGCCTCATGAAGAATCTGCTCACTCCAGCGAAACCCACGGAGAAATCGTACGACGATTTGTGCACACTGGTCCGCGAGCATTTGAACCCAAAGGAAAGCATTCTGATGGCGAGGTACCGATTCTACACCTACAAAAGGTCTGAAGGCCAGGAAGTGGCGAGTTATGTCACCGAGCTGAGACGTCTTGCAGGACGTTGCGAATTTGAAAGATATTTGGAGCACGTGCTCAGAGACTTTTTCAAACTTGGCATTGGCCACGAAACCATACTTCGCAAGCTTTTGACAGCAGAGACCCCAACGTTGAGTAAGGCCATAGCGATAGCCCAGACGTTCATTGCCGCCAGTGACAATACAAAGC
Source organism: Pristiophorus japonicus (assembly GCF_044704955.1). Taxonomy (NCBI): domain Eukaryota; kingdom Metazoa; phylum Chordata; class Chondrichthyes; family Pristiophoridae; genus Pristiophorus; species Pristiophorus japonicus. The sequence continues at coordinate 63,672,374 of NC_091980.1, read as the reverse complement.
AAATCTCTCAGCACACAAGTGCTGCTACAAGTACTGTGAACAAAGTGATGTTGTTTTCGAATCGTAACGTACAGGACAGGTCACACATACCTGCCGCTACACGTCCGCAGATGTCTCATAATCTACCATCAAGGGTGATGAATGCAAGACCATTAACACCTTGTTGGTGCTGCGGGAGTGATCATCGTTTCCATTGATGCTGATTCAAAGGATACGTTTGCAAGGGCTGTGGAACAATGGGACACCTCCAACGAGTGCGCAGGCGAGCTGCAAAGCCTGTTAAACCTGCAAACCACCATGTTGCAGAGGAGGACAGATCTACAGAGGATCACTATGAACCAGAGCCTCAGATAGAGGAGGCAGAGGTACATGGGGCGCACACATTCACCACGAATTGTCCCCCGATAATACTGAATGTTGAACTAAATGGACTCCCGGTGTCAATGGAGCTGGACATGGGTGCAAGCCAATCCATCATGGGCAAAAAGACTTTTGAAAGGTTGTGGTGCAACAAGGCCTCGAGGCCAGCCTTAACTCCAGTTCGCACGTGACTAAGAACTTACACTAAAGAACAGATTCCTGTAATTGGCAGTGCTACCGTAAAGGTCTCCCATGATGGAGCAGTGCACAAGCTACCACTCTGGGTGGTACCGGGCGATGGTCCCACGCTGCTCGGCAGGAGCTGGCTCGGAAAGATACGTTGGAACAAGGATGACATCCGAGCGCTATCGCCAGCTGACGACACTTCGTGTGCCCAGGTCTTAAACAAATTTCCTTCGCTGTTTGAACAAGGCATCGGGAAATTCCAAGGAGCAAAAGTGCAGATCCACCTAATTCCATGGGCGCGAGCCATCCATCACACACATGATAAGAGAAAGGGTAGAAATCGAGCTCAACCGGCTGCAACGAGAGGGCATCATTTCACCGATCGAGTTCAGCGAGTGGGCCAATCCTATTGTTCCAGTCCTCAAAGGAGATGGCACCGTCAGAATCTGTGGCGATTACAAAGTAACTATCAATTGTTTCTCCCTGCAGGACCAATACCCACTACCAAAAGCCGACGACCTCTTTGCAACGCTGGCGGGAGGAATAACGTTCACGAAGCTGGATCTGACTTCAGCCTACATGACGCAGGAACTGGAGGAATCATCGAAGGCCCTCACCTGCATCAACACGCACAAAGGTCTTTTTGTTTATAACAGATGCCCGTTTGGAATCCGATCAGCGGCAGTGATATTCCAGAGAAACATGGAAAGTTTACTGAAGTCGGTGCCGCACACTGTGGTCTTCCAGGACGACATCTTGGTCACAGGTTGGAACACAGTCGAGCACCTGCAGAACCTGGAGGAGGTTCTTAGTCGACTCAACCGCGTGGGGCTCAGGTTAACACGCTCGAAGTGCGTTTTCCTGGCGTCTGAAGTGGAGTTCCTGGGAAGGAGGATTGCGGCGGACGGCATCAGGCACATCAACGTGAAGACGGAGGCAATCGAGAATGCACCGAGGCCACAGAACGTGACAGAGCTGCGGTCGTTTCGGGGACTCTTGAACTACTTTGGTAACTTCTTACCGGGTCTCAACATCCTGCTAGAACGACTGCACGTCTTACTGTGTAAAGGGGACGAATGGGCATGGGGCAAAAGCCAAGAAAATGCCTTTGTAAAAGTTAGAAAATTGTTATGCTCAAACAAATTGCTTGTGTTGTATGTAAGTGTTTGGTACTAGTATGTGATGCGTCATCATATGGCATCGGGTGTGTATTGCAACAAGCTAATGATTTCGGGAAACTGCAACCAGTTGCTTATGCATCCAGGAGTCTGTCTAAGGCTGAGAGAGCCTACAGCTTGATTGAAAAAGAAGCATTAGCATGTGTCTATGGGGTAAAGGAAATGCATCAATACCTGTTTGGGCTAAAATTCGAATTGCAAACTGACTATAAGCCACTATATCCCTGTTTTCCTAAAGTAAAGTTCTTTAAAATATACATCAATGATTTAGATGAAGGAATTGAGTGTAATATCTCCAAGTTTGCAGATGACACTAAACTGGCTGGCGGTGTGAGCTGTGAGGAGGACGCAAAGAGGCTGCAGGGTGACTTGGACAGGTTAGGTGAGTGGGCAAATGCATGGCAGATGCAATATAATATGGATAAATGTGAGGTTATCCACTTTGGGGGCAAAATCACGAAGAAAGAATATTATCTGAATGGCGGCAGATTAGGAAAAGGGGAAGTGCAACGAGACCTGGGTGTCATGGTTCATCAGTCATTGAAAGTTGGCATACAGGTACAGCAGTCGGTGAAGAAGGCAAATGGTATGTTGGCCTTCATAGCTAGGGGATTTGAGTATAGGAGCACGGAGGTCTTACTGCAGTTGTACAGGGCCTTGGTGAGGCCTCACCTGGAATATTGTGTTCAGTTTTGGTCTCCTAATCTGAGGAAGGATGTTCTTGCTATTGAGGGAGTGCAGCGAAGGTTCACCAGACTGATTCCCGGGATGGCTGGACTGACATATGAGGAGAGACTGGATCAACTGGGCCTTTATACATTGGAGTTTAGAAGGATGAGAGGGGATCTCATAGAAACATATAAGATTCTGACGGGACGGGACAGGTTAGATGCGGGTAGAATGTTCCCGATGTTGGGGAACTCCAGAACCAGGGGATACAGTCTTAGGATAAGAGATAGCGATTTAGGACTGAGATGAGGAGAAACTTCTTCACTCAGAGAGTTGTTAACCTGTGGAATTCCCTGCCACAGAGAGTTGTTGATGCCAGTTCATTGGATATATTCAAGAGGGAGTTAGATATGGCCCTAATGGCTAAGGGGATCAAGGGGTATGGAGAGAAAGCAGGAAAGGGGTACTGAGGGAATGATCAGCAATGATCTTATTGAATGGTGGTGCAGGCTCGAAGGGCCGAATAGCCTACTGCTGCAACTATTTTCTATGGTTCTATATTAATACCAACGCATCGGCCCGCATCCAGAGATGGGCACTCACGTTATATGTATACAACTAAGCTATCTGCTACAGGCCAGGCACAGAAAACTGCGCCAATGCTCTCAGTAGGCTGCCATTGTCCACCACGGGGGTGGAAATGGCGCAGCCCGCAGATCTACCCGTGGTTATGGAAGCATTTGAGAGTGTGCAATCACCCGTCACTGCCCGGCAGAACAAAACCTGGACAAGCCAGGACCCCTTATTATCTCTAGTCAAAAGCTGTGTGCTTCCAGTGTCCCAGTGGAAATGCAGGAAGAGATAAAGCAGTTCCTGTTGTGTATCTGTAAAGCATGCACTCCCATGTTCCGCCACCAGTGAGTGCATCCCTTGAAGTCCCAAGAGATCCCAGCATCCCTTGGGAGCACTGTATATAAGCCGGCCCCTACGGCCTGTTCCTCACTCTGGAGTGTCTTAATAAAGACTGAGGTCACTGTTACTTTAACCTCCCTGTGTGCAGTCTCATCTGTGTTAGGAACACTATAACTGGCGACGAGTATACGAATCCAACGCAAAGATGCAGCAAACTGTGGGCATCCTGGCGAAGTTCTCGGAGGGTGAGGACTGGGAAGCCTATGTCGAACGGCTAGACCAGTACTTTGTAGCCAACGAGCTGGACGGAGAAGGAAGCACTGCAAAAAGGAGAGCGGTCCTCCTCACGGTCTGCGGGGCACCGACCTACTGTCTCATGAAGAATCTTCTGGCTCTGGTGAAACCCACAGATAAGTCGTATGAGGAGCTGTGTACACTGGGTCGGGAGCATCTTAACCCGAGGGAGAGTGTACTGATGGCGAGGTATCGGTTCTTCACGTGCCAGCAAGGTCAGGAAGCGGCGAGCTACGTCGCTGAGCTAAGGCGAATTGCAGGACAATGTGAATTTGATGGCTACCTGGAGCAGATGCTCAGAGACTTTTTTGTACTGGGCATTGGCCACAAGACCATCCTACGAAAACTTTTGACACCGATCCTCAGTAAGGCCATTGCGATAGCACAGGTGTTTATGTCCGCCAGTGATAACACCAAACAAATCTCTCAGCACACAAGTGCTAGCAATGTTCATAAATTAACTGGAACTGTGTTTGCGAGCAGAAATGTACAGGGCAGAAACCACGAGTCTGCAACTGTCAGCAGGCCTCAGGTGACCCAGATGACTCAGAGTCCGCAACAAAGGATGAATGCAAGGCAATTTACACCTTGTTGGCATTGTGGAGGCTTCCATTCAGCCTATTCATGCTGCTTCAAAGGGTATGTTTGCAAGAGCTGTGGAACAATGGGGCACCTCCAACAAGCTTGCAGACGAGCTGCAAGCTCTGCAAAACCTGCTAATCACCAAGTGGCAGAGGAAGATCGGTCCATGGTGGATCAAAGCAATTTCGAGCCTCAGAGAGAGGAGGCAGATGCTGAAGTACATGGGGTGCACACATTTTTGACGAATGTCCACCGATAATGCTGAATGTAAAATTGAATGGCTTACCCGTAGCCATGGAACTGGACACTGGCGCTAGCCAATCCATCATGAGTAAAAAGTTTGAGAGACTGTGGTGCAACAAGGCACTCAGACCAGCCTTGTGCCCCATCCACACGAAACTGAGAACGTACACCAAAGAGCTTATCACTATCCTGGGCAGCGCAATGGTCAAGGTCACCTACGAGGGCACGGTGCGCGAACTGCCACTCTAGATTGTCCCGGGCGATGGCTCCACATTGCTTGGAAGGAGCTGGCTGGGTAAAATCCGCTGGAATTGGGATGACATCCGAGCACTACCACATGTCGTTGAGGCATCATGTACTCAGGTTCTTAACAAATTTCTGTCCCTTTTGAGCTAGGCATTGGAAACTTTTCTAGGGCGAAGGGGCGGATCCACTTGGTCCCAGAGGCACGACCAATTCACTACAAGGCACGAGCGGTACCTCACATGATGAGGGAGAGAGTGGAAATCGAGCTGGACAGGCTGCAACGCGAGGGTATCATCTCCCCAGTGGAATTCAGCGAGTGGGCCAGCCCGATTGTTCCAGTACTCAAAAGTGATGGCACGGTCAGGATTTGCGGCGATTATGAAGTAACTATTAATCGTTTCTCGCTACAGGACCAATACCCGCTATCTAAGGCAGGCGACCTATTTGCGACGCTGGCAGGAGGCAAGACATTCACCAAGCTTGACCTGACTTTGGCCTACATGACACAGGAGCTGGAGGAGTCTTCGAAGGGCCTCACCTGCATCAACACGCACAAGGGACTGTTCATCTACAATAGATGCCCGTTTGGAATTCGCTACAGCGATCTTGCAGAGAAACATGGAGAGCCTACTCAAGTCGGTACCACACACGGTGGTTTTTCAGGACGACATATTGATCACGGGTCAGGACACCGCCGAGCACCTACAAAACCTGGAGGAGGTCCTCCAGCGACTGGATCACGTAGGGCTGCGGCTGAAGAGGTCGAAATACATCTTCATGGCAACAGAAGTGGCGTTTTTGGGGAGAAAGATCGCGGCGGATGGCATTCGGCCCACAGACGCCAAGACAGAGGCTATCAGGAACGCGCAAAGGCCACAGAACGTCACGGAGCTGCGATCGTTCCGGGGACTCCTCAACTATTTTGGTAACTTCCTACCAGGGTTAAGCACCCTCTTAGAGCCCCTACATGTGTTATTGCGTAAAGCTGAGAACTGGGTATGGGGAACAAAACAAATAATTGCTTTTGAGAACGCCAGAAACATTTTATGCTCCAACAAGCTGCTTGAATTGTATAACCTGTGTAAAAGACTTGTGCTAGCATGTGATGCGTCGTCGTACGGAGTCAGGTGTATATTACAAGAAACTAATGTTGCGGGGAAGTTGCAACCTGTCGCCTATGCCTCCAAAAGCTTGTCTGAGGCCGAGAGGGCCTACAGCATGATTGAGAAAGAGGCATTAGCGTGTGTGTTCGGGGTAAAGAAAATGCATCAGTACCTGTTTGGCCTCAAATTTGAGCTGGAAACCGATCACAAGCCCCTCACATCCCTGTTCGCTGAAAAGAAGGGGACAAATACTAATGCCTCAGCCCGCAAACAAAGGTGGGCACTTCCGCTATCAGCATATAATTATACCATCCGCCACAGGCCAGGCACCGAGAACTGTGCAGATGCTCTCAGTCGGCTACCATTGCCCACCACGGGGGTGGAAATGGCGCAGCCTGCAAACTTGTTGATGGTGGCACAGCCCGCAGACTTGTTGATGGTCATGGAAGCGTTTGAAAATGATAAATCACCTGTCATGGCCTGCCAGATTAGCACTTGGATCAACCAAGATCCTCTGCTATCCCTAGTAAAAAAACTGTATACTGCATGGGAGCTGGGCCAGCATTCCCGTTGAAATGCAAGAGCTAATCAAGCCATTCCAGCGGCGAAAGGACGAGCTGTCCATTCAGATAGACTGTCTGTTGTGGGGTAACCGCGTAGTGCTACCCTAAAAGGGCAGGGAGACATTCATCTCGGATCTCCACAGCACACATCCGGGTATAGTAATGATGAAAGCGATAGTCAGATCCCACGTGTGGTGGCCCGGTATCAACTCTGACTTAGAGTCCTGTGTACGGCAATGCAGCGTATGTGCTCAGTTGAGCAACGCGCCCAGAGAGGCACCATTAAGTTTGTGATCCTGGCCCTCCAGACCATGGTCAAGGATCCATGTCGACTATGCGGGCCCGTTTCTCGGTAAAATGTTCCTGGTGGTGGTGGATGCTTTTTCAAAATGGATTGAATGTGAAATAATGTCGGGAAGCACCGCCACCACCACCATTGAAAGCCTGAGGGCCATGTTTGCCCCCACGGCCTGCCTGACATACTGATCAGTGACGACGGGCCATGTTTCACCAGTGCCGAATTTAAAGAATTCATGACCCGCAATGGGATCAAACATGTCACCTCGGCCCCGTTTAAACCAGCATCCAATGGGCAGGCAGAGCGGACAGTACAAACAATCAAACAGAGCCTTAAACGAGTCACAGAAGGCTCACTCCAAATCCGCCTGTCCCGAGTACTACTCAGCGACCACACGAGACCCTACTCACTCACACGGGTGCCCCCGGCTGAACTACTCATGAAAAGGACACTTAAAACCAGACTCTCGCTGGTTCACCCCAACTTGCATGATCAGGTAGACAGCAGGCGGCAGCAACAAAATGTAAACGATGGTCGTGCCACCATGTCACGGGAAATTGGTCTGAATGACCCTGTGTATGTGCTAAACTATGGACATGGTCCCAAGTGGATCGTGGGCATGGTGATAGCTAAAGAAGGGAGTAGGGTGTTTGTAGTCAAACTAGACAATGGACAAATTTTCAGAAAGCAGCTGGACCAAACGAGGCTGCGGTTCACAGACTGCCCTGAACAACCCACAGCAGACACCACCTTTTTCAAGCCCACAACACACATCCAAAGGATCAACGACACCACCCCAAACCAGGAAATCGAACCCATCACGCTGAACAGCCCAGCAAGGCCAGGCTCACCCAGCAGCCCTGCAGGGCCAACAACATGCCAGCCCAGCGACAGAACAGGCATTTGTACCGAGGCAGTCCACCAGGGAAAGAAAGGCTCCCGACCGCCTCACCTTGTAAATAGTTTTCACTTTGACTTTGCGGGGGAGTGATGTTGTGTATCTGTAAAGCATGCACTCCCATGTTCCGTCACCAGGGAGTGCATCCCCTGAAGTCCCAAGGGATCCCAGCATCCCTTGGGAGCACTGTATATAAGCCGGCCCCTAAGGCCTGTTCCTCACTCTGGAGTGTCTTAATAAAGACTGAGGTCACTGTTACTTTAACCTCCCTGTGTGCAGTCTCATCTGTGTTAGGAACACTATAGTTCCAGTGGCGCAAAGATGAAATGTCTATACAGGCAGACTGCCTTCTGTGGGGCAATTGAGAAGTAGTCCCCAAGAAGGGCAGAGACACCTTCATCAATGACCTCCACAGTACCCACCCAGGCATCGTAATGATGAAAGTGATAGCCAGATCCCATATGTGGTGGCCCGGTATCGACGCGGACTTAGAGTCCTGCGCTCACAGATGTAATACATGCTTGCAGTTAAACAATGTACCCAGGGAGGCGCCGCTAAGTTTATGGTCTTGGCCCTCCAAACCGTGGTCTAGTACACGTCGACTGTGCAGGCCCGTTCTTGGGTAAAATGTTCCTTGTGGTTGTAGACACGTACTCCAAGTGGATTGAATGTGAGATAATGTCGGCTAGCACGTCCGCTGCCACCACTGAAAGCCTGCGGGCCATGTTTGCCACATACGGCTTACCCAATGTCCTGGTGAGCGACAACGGGCCTTTTTTTACCAGTGCTGAGTTCAAAGAATTCATGACCCGTAACGGGATCAAACATGTCACATCTGCCCCGTTTAAACCAGCTTCCAAAGATCAGGCAGAGAGAGCAGTGCAAACCATCAAGCAAGGCTTGAAGAGGGTAACTGAAGGCTCACTGCAGACTCGCCTATCCCGAGTCATGCTTAGCTACCACACAAGACCCCACTCACTCACTGGGATCCCACCTGCTGAACTGCTCATGAAAAGAGCACTTAATACAAGGTTCTCATTAGTTCACCCTGATCTACATGAACAGGTAGAGAGCAGACGGCTTCAACAAAGTGCATACCATGATAGCGCAAATGTGTCACGCGAGATTGAAGTCAATGATCCTGTATTTGTATTAAATTATGGACAAGGTCCCAAGTGGCTTCCCAGCACTGTCGTAGCCAAAGAGGGGAGCAGGGTGTTTTGGGTCAAACTTTCAAATGGACTCATTCACCGGAAACACTTGGACCAAATCAAACTCAGATTCACGGACTACCTTGAGCAACCCACCTTGGACCCTACCTTTTTTGATGCCCCAACACACACACCAATGCAACCGACACCACGGTTGACCACGAAGCAGAACCCATCATTCACAGCAGCCCTGCAGGGCCCAACACACCAGGCAGCCCAGCAAGGCCAGCTGCACAGCAGCCCAGTGAGGGCCCAACAAATGATTCAACAATACCAGCTTTCACACCGAGATGATCAACCAGGGCAAGAAGGGCCCCAGATCGACTCACATTGTAAATAGTTACACTATTGGCTTTGGGGGGGGAATGTTGTTATATATGTGGACTTGTATTTTCTCTGTACAGCCACCAGAGGGCTCATTCCCCAGAGTCCCAAGAGATCCCATAATCCCTTGGGAGCACAGGTATTTAAGAAGGCTTCACAGGTCGAAGAGGCACTCTGGAGACCTGCAATAAAAGACTAAGGTCACACTTTACTTTGAGCTCACAGTATTCAGTCTGACTCTTTCTCCATACACAACACAAACCATCAAGCAAAGCTTGAAACGTGTGTCGGAAGGCTCCCTGCAGACCCGCCTGTCCCGAGTCCTGCTCAGCTACCGACAGGTCCTTACTATACAGTATAAATGCACACGAGGCCCATGCTTGAGAGGTCAGTCTTTGACCTGTCCTTTATTCCTTAGCACTCAAGTGATCAAAGTGGGTGGAGCTTCCCCTTTTGTACCTGAAGGTCCAGTTTAGGAGTGCCTCCCGCCTAGTGGTCATTGTTCTCACAGTGTACAACTTAGGTCATATTATACATGGGTTACAATGCTGGTTGAATACATGACATCTACCACGCTACCACACCAGACCCCACTCGCTCACTGGGTTTCCCCCCAGCCGAGCTGCTCATGAAAAGGGCGCTCAAAACAAGGCTCTCTCTTGTCCACCCTGATCTCCATGATCACATCGAGGGCAGGCGGCATCAACCAAGCATGTACTATGATTGCGCAAATTTGTCACGCGATATTGAAGTCAATGACCCTGTATTTGTACTGAACTATGGACATGGTCCCAAATGGCTTGCTGGCACCGTCATAGCCAAAAGAAGGGAGTAAGGTGTTTCAGGTCAAACTTGCCAATGGACTAACTTGCAGAAAGCATTTGGACCAAACGAAACTGCGATTCACAAACAGCCACGAGCAACCCGAAGAGGACTCCACCAACTTCGACCCTCCAACACATACACAAGTGGCAACCGACATCATGGTTAACCACGAAGATGAGCTCACCATCCGCAGCAGCCTGGCAAGGCCAGCTGCCCAGCAGCCCAGCGAAGAACCAACCAACTCACGCACAACTGCATTTGTACCGAGACGATCGACAAGGGAGCGAAAAGTGTACTATTGACTTTGGGAGGGAGTGATATTATGTATGCAACCCTAGGCAACCTGTATCATACCGCCAAGGGATCCCAGCATCCCTTGGTAGCACTGTATATAAGCAGGTCTCCCATGCTGTACCAGCGCTCTGGAGTTTGAATAAAGGAGCTAAGGTTACACTTACTTATTGTCTGCAGTACTCAGTTGCATTACTTTATTATGAGCTTAACATCCATAATATTGCCTGTCTCCGCCCCGCCTCAGCTCACCTGCTGTTGAAACCCTCATCCATGCCTTTGTTCCCTCCAGACTCGACTACTTCAACTGGTTGGCCTCCCACGTAAACGTGAGGTCATCCAAAACTCAGCAGCCCATGTCCTCACTTGCACTAAGTCCCATTCATCCTTGTGCTCGCTGACCTACATTGACTCCCGGTAAAGCAATGCTTCGATTTCAAAATTCTCATCCTTGTTTACAAATACCTCCTTGGCCTCGCCTCCCTCCATCTCTGTAATCTCCTTCAGCCTCACAACGCCCCAAGATATCTGTGCCCCTCAAATTCTGCCCTTTTGAGCATCCCTGATTATAATCGTTCAATCGATTATAATCAGGTGGCCGTGGCTTCAGCTGCCTGGGCTGTAAGCTCTGGAACTCCTCCCTAAACCTCTCCGCCTCTCTACCCCTCTTTTCTCCTTTAAGACACTCCTTAAAACCTACCACTTCATCTGCCGTAATTTCTTCTTATGTGGTCATGTCAATTTTTTTTGTCTTAAAGCTCGTGTCAATTTGTCTTGTAACAGTCCTGTGAAGCGCCTTGGAACATTTTACGACGTTAAAGGCGCTATATAAATACATGTTGTTGTTAAATAAAGTTAATCGTTCGGCCTATACAGCGCCTCCTGTGGAGGGACAGAGAGATGTGAGGGTAACCGGTGCTCAGTGCGCATGTTTTTCACAGCGCCCTTCGCGGCGGAGCAGACAGTAAACAGGATTCAGTGCGCATGTGCTAAGTGACGTTTCCGGCCAAGAGAAGAATGGAATTTTAGGTCAGTTTGTCGGTAGACAAAGCCGTTGACAGGTTTCGTGTTTTTATATTGTTTGGACATTTAGTAATGTAATTTTTCGCGGTCAAATGGGGCACAATAAGTGTGTTCTGGTGCGAGGACTGTGGAATTCTTCTCGTCCGATTGATTTCACTGCCGTTGTCGGTATGAAATTGCGCGTCCGCAAGTGCTCAGCGAAACTTCAGCTCATTCAGCACCTATCTAGTTTTCATTTAATGTAAGGCTTTTCCATCCAGTAATTTACATTCAGTTTGAGGATTTTCCCTTTACAGTAACACATTTTATTGGATAAATATAACTTTGATTCGTAGACGGGCGTCTTGTTATTTCAAGCGTTTGTGTGGTTACAACAACAATAACTGCTGTTTACAACGTTTTCGCGTTTGGAATTAAAATGGCGGTTTCGACGTATAATACTTAATTGATTTCGTTCGCATTTCCAGATGTCCTGTACACTAGTTTTGTAACACAAGAAGGTACAATAACTTGGCCACAAATAAAATCTGCCAATTAATTTAGCCAGTGGTTTCCATGATTTTGTTGAGATCACACAAACAGAAACAATGGTACTCTTCTGACATGTCTAAATAATTCGTTTTTAGAATTGTTGACAAACTCCTCAAAGTATCAGTCATCACAGATGAGTAAACTTGTTCATTTGGGGATAGAAATGTGAAAATTTATATTTTTAATGCCTGTATTTGGAGACAGAAAAAGTAACTTAATAGAAAAGTAATTGAGGATGTGAAAGACACTATAAATGTTTGTTGTGTGTCTTTCAATATACCTCTTTAAGCAATCAATATTACTTTTATTTATTGAGAAACCATAGTGCAGGATATCATCAAGGTTAAAAAGGCATGATAAATCAAGTAGCAGTCTTTACTTTCTATCAAGTTTGAATTTTAAAACCCACTGATTGCAATAGAAAGACATAGAAGGAAAGACTTGCATTTCTATAGCATCTTTCACAACCTCAGGATGTCCCAAAGTGCTTTACAGCTCTTTTGAAGTGTAGTCACTGTTGTAATGTAGGAAGCGCAGTAGCCAATTTGCGCACAGCAAGGTTCCACAAACAACAAAAAGATAATGACCAGATAATCTGTTTTAGTGATCTTGGTTGAGGGATAAATATTGGTTTGGACACTGAGGAGAATGCCCTAGCTCTTTGAAATAGTGCTTTAGGATCTTTTACATCCATCTGAGAGGACAGAACGGGCATTGGTTTAATGTCTCAACTGAAAGATGACATCTTCAACAGTGCTGCACTCCCTCATTACTGTACTGAAGTGTAGGCTTGGATTATGTGCCCAAGTCTTGAGTGGGATTTGAACATTCGGCCTTCTGACTCAAATGTGCAAGTGCTACCAACTGCGCCACAGTTGACACAAAACTGAAGGAGTAACAATTTGCTCATTGTCGTTTCATGTCCAGGATGGGCAGATAAGTGGTCTATACAGTTCAATGTAGAAAATGTGAAGTAAGAAAATACAGGGAAAGATTTTGAATAGAGTCAAAGAGCAGAAAGATTTTTAAGTGCAGATTCACAGATCATGAAAGGTGGCAGCACAACTGGATAAGGACAAAAATGGGAACATAATCCTTGCTTTTGTATCTAAAGGTATAAATACAGAACCTAGAAGATAATGTTTAACTTGTACAAAACCTTAGGCTGGGGTTTGAGCATCGTGTACAATATTAGGTACCCCATTATAGGAAGAATGTAACAGTAAAAGTATAGCATAGATCCACTAGGATGTTGCAATGGGGATTATAAGTTATAAAGAAAGACTTGTGCAGTTAGTGTGTTTTTTCCAGTAGAACTGAGTTTAAGGCTGATCTGATACTTCATAATCTTGAAGATTTTTTTTGTTATGAGCAGGTAAACAGTACTAGGTTATTTCTACTGGTCAACAAGCTGGCAATGAAAATACAAAACAAAGGGGGAGGTTTGAAAACGTTTTAATGCAGAGTGTTGTTCAGATGAGATATTAAACCAAGGCCCCATTTGGTTGTGGAGTTCTTTTTGTATGCCAGCATTCTTCCCTCACCTTGCCATGCATACATTAGTTGCCGTGTTTGCCTGTAAAACAGCAGTGACAGCAATTCAAGGCAAAGCTTTTTGGAATATGAAAAGCACTACATCAGCTTTCTCTTTTTCTTGCTTTGAATTTTTAATTCTTTGTGGGATAGTCCATAAATTATATTAGAGGTATTTAGATTGTAGCTAGAAAAAGTGGAAAATTAACTGGTATGGGGAGTGAAGAATGTTGGATTCAACTAGGTAGCAGATGTCGAGAAAAATACCTGTGCTGATTTGATAGACCAAATAGCCTTTGTTTCTAGGCTGTACCATACCTAGATGCATAAAGAAGCACTGTCCCTAATTAATTGAGACTTCAAGAAACTGTCACAACTATTAATCAACATGAGTATAATATTGCTACGCAAGGTGTTAGTTTACCATTTCTGGTTCAATGGGAAGTTAGATCACTGATCTGATTCCCTGCTTACACCAAAACTATTTCACCCTTTATCATTTTGTTATGATTTCCAAAGGAATGTGATGTGAATGAATCCAAGAGTATATTATCATGAGCGAATGAAAAGATTTGTTGCACTGTTGACACTTCATTCTTTGTTATGCATATGTATTCATGGATTTCTGTTTTTATAATTACAGGTTTTTAATTGACTTTTTGGACCAACATGTGAGAATCCAGATCTGTGGATACTACAAAACTGACAGCTTTATGAACTGATTGGTGTAATGCTGTATGTGTACATGAAGCTTGCATCACATTGTGTTGGATTTGCAATAGATTTACATAAGTAATTAGACTTGTCTGTTGTAAATGCTGAAAATCTCATTCTTTTCCAATGAAGCACTCAGGTTTAACAGTAACTTTGGTTTTCAACTGCTGTACATTTGTTTGCACATTATATAATGGTACAAATTCCAGTTACGTCCGTACAGAAAAGGCCAGTTCTGCGGCACAGGCAGGATCTCGTTTTCTTTCAAATCTACCAGCACAGCGTGACCTAATAGTGAAGGAAGGGACCAGTGTGTTGATTGAATGCAATGTGAACAGCAGCCAGTTGCACAATATTCTGTGGTACAACTCAAAGGGAAATCTGCTAGAAGAAAGCAGAGAAACAGGTAGAGTGAATTTTAGGTCACTCAACTACAAATTATTGTTCAACACTTTGTATCTGTGTAGAACAAATGCATAACATGTAATTTATTGCTTTAAAAATGCACACATGGGATAATATGAAAAATTGAAGTTATAAGAAGAATTATACTTGTTGTAAAGAAAAATTTCTGTCCTTATCAAAGTGAGGGATATCAGTTTTGGGGAAGGCAACATTTTCCTATTGCAGGCACCTAGTGTCAGTATTGGTGTTTGCAAGTCAGTTATGGTACTACTGTGGAGTAAAGCTGTACCCATCTTAATAAAGGTAGGACCTTCTGTTCTGGAAAATTTTTAAGATGAAAAGAAAAAAAATAAAGACTTGCATTTATATAGCACTTTTCACGACCACTGGACGTCCCAAAGCGCCTTACAGCCAATGAAGTACTCTTCGAAGTGTAGTCACCGTTGTAATGTAGGAAACGGCAGCAGCCGATTTGTGTACAGCAAGCTCCCACAACCAGCAATGTGATAATGAGGAGATAATCTGTTTTAGTGGTGTTGATTGAGGGATTAATATTGTCCAGGACATCGGGGGTAATTCCCCCGCTCTTCTTCAAAATAGTGCCATCGGATCTTTTATGTCCACCTGAATGTCTCATCTGAAAGACTGCACCTCCTACAGTGTAGTGCTCCCTCAGTACTGCACTGGAGTGTAGATTTTATGTGCTCAAGTGTCTGGAGTGGCACTTGAGCCCACAACGTTCTGACTCCGAGGCGAGGGTGCGACCCACTGAGCCATAGCTGACACTTGGGGTTGATGGCTAAAGTTTCCAAGATTGGCAGAATAAACTGTAGTACAACAGCATTGTTTTCTGCCATTAGAGGATAAAAAGATATTAATTGCATATTCTGCAGAGTGCATCCAGTGGCACAAATCTTTAAAAATGGGAAAGTTATTACATAATACTACAGCATTACAAAAGTAGGTGGTCCTTTGGAAAATGCCTGAGAACGTGAGCACTTTCAAAGTTAGTGTGGTACAAAAAATATAGGGGAGAACTGAAAAGAAAATAAGAGGGGCAAAGGGAATGTATGAGAATAGATTAACGGGTAACATATAAGGCAACCCAAAATTCATTTCGAAGCATATAAATAATAAAAGGGTAGTCAAAAGAAGGGTGGGGGTGATTAGGGACCAAAAAGGAAATCATCTTGTGGAGGCAGAGGGCACAGCTGAAGTACTAAGTGAGTATTTTGCATCTGTCTTCACTGGCAGCATCCTCTTCTCTAATGTCACAGTAAAGGAGGAGATATTCCAACACACTCCTGGCTGACCTCCCACCTTCTACCCTATGTAAACTTGAGGTCATGCAAAGCTCGACTGCCTGTGTCCGAACTCTCTCCGTCCCGTTCACTCATCACCCCTGTACTACTGACATACATTGGCCTCAAAGTTCTCATCCTTGTTTTCAAGTCCCTCCCTATCTGTAGTCTCCTCCAGCCCCACAACCCCCAAGATATCTGTGCTCCTCTAATTCTGCTCTCTTGAGTATCCCTGATTGTAATCGCTCAACGTTGGTGGCTGTGCCTTCTGTTGCCTAGGCCCTAAGCCATGGAATTTCCTGCCTAAACCTCTCCGCCTCTCTACCTCTCTTTTTCCTTCTTTAAGACTCTAATTAAAACCTACCTCTTTGACCAAGCATTTGGTCACCTGCCCTAATTTCTCCTCATGTTGCTCAGTGTCAATTTTTTAGTCTTGTAATACTTCTGTGAAGTGCCTTGGGACATTTTACTACGTTAAAGGTGCTATATAAATACACGTTGTAGTTGTAGAAGAGAAATTGGATAGGATAAAAATAGATAAGAGGAGGTAGTTAAAAGGTTGGCCGCGCTCAAAGTAGAAAAATAATCTGGTCTGGATGGGATGCATCCTAAGTTAATAGATAGGCGTTTCTGCAGCCGCAA
Organism: Pristiophorus japonicus; assembly: GCF_044704955.1. Taxonomy (NCBI): domain Eukaryota; kingdom Metazoa; phylum Chordata; class Chondrichthyes; family Pristiophoridae; genus Pristiophorus; species Pristiophorus japonicus. Next base: position 63,656,042 of record NC_091980.1, on the reverse strand, counting down.
CCGAGACTCCAGGATGGTATGTTGCCTCCCTGGTGCAAGGGTCAAGGATGTCTCGGAGCGGGTGCAGGACATTCTAAAAAGGGAGGGAGAACAGCCAGTTGTCGTGGTGCACGTTGGTACCAATGACATAGGTAAAAAAAGGGATGAGTTCCTACGAAATTAATTTGAGGAGCTAGGAGCTAAATTTAAAAAGTAGGACCTCAAAAGTAGTAATCTCGGGATTGCTACCAGTGCCACGTGCTAGTCAGAGTAGGAATCGCAGGATAGCTCAGATGAATACGTGGCTTGAGCAATGGTGCAACAGGGAGGGATTCAAATTCCTGGGGCATTGGAACCGGTTCTGGGGGGGGTGGGACCAGTACAATCCGGACGGTCTGCACCTGGGCAGAATCGGAACCAATGTCCTCGGGGGAGTGTTTGCTAGTGCTGTTGGGGAGGAGTTAAACTAATATGGCAGGGGGATGGGAACCAATGCAGGGAGATAGAGGGAAACAAAAAGGAGGCAAAAACAAAAGACAGAAAGGAGATGAGGAAAAGTGGAGGGCAGAGAAACCCAAGGCAAAGAACAAAAAGGGCCATTGTACAGCAAAATTCTAAAAGGACAGAGGGTGTTAAAAAAACAAGCCTAAAGGCTTTGTGTCTTAATGCAAGGAGTATCCGCAATAAGGTGGATGAATTAACTGTGCAAATAGATGTTAACAAATATGATGTGATTGGGATTACGGAGATGTGGCTCCAGGATGAGCAGGGCTGGGAACTCAACATCCAGGGGTATTCAACATTCAGGAAGGATAGAATAAAAGGAAAAGGAGGTGGGGTAGCATTGCTGGTTAAGGAGAAGATTAAGGCAATAGTTAGGAAGGACATTAGCTTGGATGATGTGGAATCTATATGGGTAGAGCTGCAGAACACTAAAGGGCAAAAATCGTTAGTGGGAGTTGTGTACAGACCTCCAAACAGTAGTAGTGATGTTGGGGAGGGCATCAAACAGGAAATTAGGGGTGCGTGCAATAAAGGTACAGCAGTTATAATGGGTGACTTTAATATGCACATAGATTGGGCTAACCAAACTGGAAGCAATACGGTGGAGGAGGATTTTCTGGAGTGCATAAGGGATGGTTTTTTAGACCATTATGTCGAGGAACCAACTAGGGGGGAGGCCATCTTAGACTGGGTGTTGTGTAATGAGAGAGGATTAATTAGCAATCTCGTTGTGCGAGGCCCCTTGGGGAAGAGTGACCATAATATGGTGGAATTCTGCATTGGGATGGAGAATGAAACAGTTAATTCAGAGACCATGGTCCAGAACTTAAAGAAGGCTAACTTTGAAGGTATGAGGCGTGAATTGACTGGGATGGATTGGCGAATGATACTTAAGGGGTTGACTGTGGATGGGCAAAGGCAGACATTTAGAGACCGCATGGATGAACTACAACAATTGTACATTCCTGTCTGGCATAGAAATAAAAAAGGGAAGGTGGCTCAACCGTGGCTATCAAGGGAAATCAGGGATAGTATTAAAGCCAAGGAAGTGGCATACAAATTGGCCAGAAATAGCAGCGAACCTGGGGACTGGGAGAAATTTAGAACTCAGCAGAGGAGGACAAAGGGTTTGATTAGGGCAGGGAAAATGGAGTATGAGAAGAAGCTTGCAGGGAACATTAAGACGGATTGCAAAAGTTTCTATAGATATGTAAAGAGAAAAAGGTTAGTAAAGACAAACGTAGGTCCCCTGCAGTCAGAATCAGGGGAAGTCATAACGGGGAACAAAGAAATGGTGGACCAATTGAACAAGTACTTTGGTTCGGTATTCACGAAGGAGGACACGAACAACCTTCCGGTTATAAAAGGGGTCGGGGGGTCTAGTAAGGAGGAGGAACTGAGGGAAATCCTTATTAGCCGGGAAATTGTGTTGGGGAAATTGATGGGATTGAAGGCTGATAAATCCCAAGGGCCTGATGGACTGCATCCCAGAGTACTTAAGGAGGTGGCCTTGGAAATAGTGGATGCGTTGACAGTCATTTTCCAACATTCCATTGACTCTGGATCAGTTCCTATGGAGTAGAGGGTAGCCAATGTAACCCCACTTTTTAAAAAAGGAGGGAGAGAGAAAACAGGGAATTATAGACCGGTCAGCCTGACGTGGGTAAAATGATGGAATCAATTATTAAGGATGTCATAGCAGTGCATTTGGAAAGAGGTGACATGATAGGTCCAAGTCAGCATGGATTTGTGAAAGGGAAATCATGCTTGACAAATCTTCTGGAATTTTTTGAGGATGTTTCCAGTAGAGTGGATAAGGGAGAACCAGTTGATGTGGTATATTTGGACTTTCAGAAGGCGTTCGACAAGGTCCCACACAAGAGATTGATGTGCAAAGTTAGAGCACATGGGATTGGGGGTAGTGTGCTGACATGGATTGAGAACTGGTTGTCAGACAGGAAGCAAAGAGTAGGAGTAAATGGGTACTTTTCAGAATGGCAGGCAGTGACTAGTGGGGTACCGCAAGGTTCTGTGCTGGGGCCCCAGCTGTTTACACTGTACATTAATGATTTAGATGAGGGGATTAAATGTAGTATCTCCAAATTTGCAGATGACACTAAGTTGGGTGGCAGTGTGAGCTGCGAGGAGGATGCTGTGAGGCTGCAGAGCGACTTGGATAGGTTAGGTGAGTGGGCAAATGCATGGCAGATGAAGTATAATGTGGATAAATGTGAGGTTATCCACTTTGGTGGTAAAAACAGAGAGACAGACTATTATCTGAATGGTGACAGATTAGGAAAAGGGGAGGTGCAAAGAGACCTGGGTGTCATGGTACATCAGTCATTGAAGGTTGGCATGCAGGTGCAGCAGGTGGTTAAGAAAGCAAATGGCATGTTGGCCTTCATAGCAAGGGGATTTGAGTACAGGGGCAGGGAGGTGTTGCTACAGTTGTACAGGACATTGGTGAGGCCACACCTGGAGTATTGTGTACAGTTTTGGTCTCCTAACCTGAGGAAGGACATTCTTGCTATTGAGGGAGTGCAGCGAAGGTTCACCAGACTGATTCCCGGGATGGCGGGACTGACCTATCAAGAAAGACTGGATCAACTGGGCTTGTATTCACTGGAGTTCAGAAGAATGAGAGGGGACCTCATAGAAACATTTAAAATTCTGACGGGGTTAGACAGGTTAGATGCAGGAAGAATGTTCCCAATGTTGGGGAAGTCCAGAACCAGAGGTCACAGTCTAAGGATAAGGGGTAAGCCATTTAGGACCGAGATGCAGAGGAACTTCTTCACCCAGAGAGTGGTGAACCTGTGGAATTCTCTACCACAGAAAGTTGTTGAGGCCAATTCACTAAATATATTCAAAAAGGAGTTAGATGAGGTCCTTACTACTAGGGGGATCAAGGGGTATGGCGAGAAAGCAGGAATGGGGCACTGAAGTTGAATGTTCAGCCATGAACTCATTGAATGGCGGTGCAGGCTAGAAGGGCCGAATGGCCTACTCCTGCACCTATTTTCTATGTTTCTATGTCTATTGAGGGAAGTAAGCGTTGAAATTGCAGAGGCTCTGGTCACAATCTTCTAATCCTCCTTGGATATTGGAGTAGTGTTCAAAAAAAGGAGAGCGGGATAAACCTGGCGACTACAGGCCAGTCAGCTTAATGTTGGTGATAGGGAAACTTTTAGACATTAATCTAGGACAAGTTGAATTGGCACTTGAACAAGGGTTAATAAATGACAGCCTACGCGAATTTGTTAAAGGCAAGTTGTATTTGACTAACTTGCTCGAGTTCTTTTGATGAAGTAAAGGAGAGGGTTGATGAAGGTAGTGCGATTGATGATGTGTATATGGAATTTCAAAAGGTGTTTGATAAAGTACCATCGAATAGATTTGTTAGCAAAATTGATGCCCATGGGCTTATATGAGCGGTGGATATGAAATTGGCAAGCGACAGAAATAAGAGCGAGTCGTGGTGAATGGTTTTTCAAACTGGAGAGAAATGTGCAATGGTATCCCCGGTGGTTAGTGTTGGGACCACTGCTCTTTTTTGATATAAATGACCTGGATTTGGAAAAACAGGGCACCTTTGCAAAGTTTTCAGATGACAAGAATCTCTGCAATGCAGTAAACAGTGAGGAGGATAGTAACAGACTTCAGGAGGATGTAGACAGACTGGTGAAATGGGCAGCCACATGGCAGATGAGATTTAACTTGGATAAGTGTAGTGATTCATTTTGATAGGAAGAAAGAGGAGAGGCAATATAAACCAAATTGTACAATTTTGAAGGGATTGCAGGAATCGAGAGACCTACGGGTATACGTACACAAGGTTTTGAAGGTAGCAGGATAAGTTGAGAAGGTTGTTATAAAGCCAAGAATCCTGTATACCTTTTTTAAATAGGCGTAAAGTGCAAAAGCAAGGAAGTTATGCTAAACCTTTATAAAACTGGTTAGGCCCCAACTGGAGTGTTGTGGACAATTCTGGACACCACACTTTAGGAAGGGTGTCCAGGCCATAGAGAGAGAGTGCAGAGGAGATTTACCCGAATGGTACCAGGAATGAGACTTCAGTTACATGGAGAGACTAGAGAAACTGGGGTGGTTCTCCTTAGAGCAGAGAAGGATAAGAGGAGATTTGATAGAGGTGTGAATGGTTTTGATAGAGTAAATAAAGAGAAACTTTTTCCAGTGGCAGAAGGGTTACCAACTAGAGGGTACAGAATTAATATTGGCAAAACAATTAGAGGAGATATGAGAATTGTTACACAATGAGTTATGATTTGGAATGTACTGCCTGAAAGGGTGGTTGAAACAGATTCAATAATAACTTTCATAAGAGAATTGGATAAATACTTGGGGCTGGAAATTCGGCGATTTTGCGGCATGGTTTTTGATGCTATTTCACCTTTTTTGGTGAAAACCCGGTCAGTGGAAATTTCAGTGACATTTTGCTGCGGCGGTTTTCAAGTACCGCTGGAGAGAGGACCGCTGCCGTGCAAGACTCAAAATAGCGCTTTTGCCAAAAATTTGGCTCTGCGCACCCGTAATTTGCTTGAAAAAGACGTGACAGGGAAAAAGCTGTGCTGCAACCCTTGGAGCAGCGGTAAGTATGAAGACCTGCAAAAAAGGTAAGTTAAAGTTTTTATTTTTAATTCTTTTGCAGCGATTCGCTAGATAAGTGTCTTGTAAATATTTTGAGAATTTATTTTTAGATGTTTTTTCACCCTCCCTCGGCCCAACTCTCAGCGGTATCGGCCTCAGACTAAAGTTGCCGAAATTTGCGGTTTGTGCCGCGAATCCTTGTGCACTGTCAATTTTTAACGCTGAGCAAATTAAACCTTGAATTTTGGCCTCATAGTGATGCGGTAATGGTAATTTTGGCAAAAAAATACTGTTATCGCTGAAAACCGAATTTCTAACTCTTGAAGTGGAAAAATTTGTAGGGCTATGGGGAAAGAGCAGGGATGTGGGACTAATTGGGCAGCTCTTTCAAAGAGCCGGCACAGGCACGAAGGGCTGAATGGCCTCCTGTGTGCAATCATTCTGTGATTAATATATAGTATTCCTATGAATTCTGATTTCCCCTTCTTTATACAGATGGAAAATGGCTTATTTTAGACAGTGGAGAACTGAACATCACCAGTATTACGTTTGCGGATCGCGGTCGTTACACATGCGTCGCAACAAACTCCCATGGCACCTTAAACTACACAGTTACCCTGCGTGTTGTCTTCACCACAGGCGACATGGGTGTTTATTATATGATAGTTTGCCTCATTGCTTTCACAATTGTTATGATATTGAACATCACTCGCCTCTGTATGATGAGCAGTCACCTCAGGAAAACTGAAAAAGCAATCAACGACTTCTTCAAGATGGAAGGAGCAGAAAAATTACAGAAGGCATTTGAAATTGCAAAACGCATTCCTATCATCACATCTGCAAAGACTCTTGAGCTGGCCAAAGTAACTCAGTTTAAGACCATGGAGTTTGCCAGGTACATTGAAGAACTTGCGCGCAGCATTCCTCTGCCACCTCTTATCTTGAACTGCAGAGCCTTTGTAGAAGAGATCATTGAGGCTGTTTGGGTGGAGGATGCGGAGCAGGCCACAGATGAAGAAAACAAAGACGGACAAGCAGTTGGGGGCAGTGATGAGATTTATACTATTGATTCTGAAGTACACCGCAGCAGTTCACCTGCAGGAGAATCTGATGACTCCTACATGCATGAGGAACGGCAAGAGATTGCTGTTCAAGTCTCCGTACATTCTCAGTCAGAAAAACAGAGCATCGACACTCTATCCCAAGGAAGCAGCCAATTTGAACACAGTGAAGAGAATTTGTCCAAGATACTGACAAACAAAACAGATGGTGTAGTGTATGAAAGTCATATATGAATTATGTAAGCTATCTTTGATATAGATTAAAATTGTGAGGAAAATGTTCAGTGGCCAAAGGCAAACGTTATGTGGACCAGAAGGCAACTATATTCAACCCTCATCAAATGTGTATATTTGTCAACGTGGTGCCGGTTTTAATAGAAGTATATATGTAGCTTGTGGCCACTCGAGCACTGCAACTGAAGAAGCTAATAGTCATTGTATCTAGAATATGCAAGGTGTCACTATAAATGTTTTTTTACGATCATATGTGGCTGTTGTTTGATAATAGTGCTCTATTTAATGGATGTAAAGATGATTTAACTAAATTTGGAGAGAAAATGAAAGAGGTAGTGTGTAGTGGCAAGTGACATGATGCTTTGCAATGTTGTCTTAGAAATGTGGATTTATTATGGTGTCTGAGGTATATTTTAATAGATATAATATGACTGAAGTTTCAACCTTGTCATCGCTAGGATTCAGTCTAGCCATGGATAGTTTAAACAAAATATCTGAGTATTGACTCATTACTTCCCTGCCAAGCCTCCACCCACCAAATCGATCACTGCAAGTCTGGAAAAAGTGATTATTGCCTATGACTGGCACATGGTTGTTTGGGAGATCCATGTGGTAAGCTTTCAGCCTGGTAACAGTTGCCCATTGTTGTTTCTGATGCAACAAGAAGGATTAAGTTAACAGCACTATTTCCTTTCTGTCCTTAAAAAGTATATTTGAAGATACTGTATGATCTTTCGTCTGCTATACTGAGGTGTGCAGTGATCTTCACATTGCTGTCTTGTACAAGACCTGAATTTTATTGCATGTTCAAGTGCATGATTATCTTTTAAGCAACAAAGTATTGGGTTAAACTATTTTCTACATAATGCATGCAACTGTTCCTGCACTTTGTTACTTCTCTTGTATCCCAGGTGTCTACCAATCCCAGCATACTTGAGTATAGCAGCTATGATCCAAGTGTTTGATGAAATGAGTCTTCTCGGTATGCCTCCTCAACTTTATTTAAGAGTGATTTGTTACAAATGTTAATGGCATTAACTAAGTGGCATGTAGCAATCTGGTACACATGCAGTGGTGCTTTACATTGAATTCTCAGTAAACTGTATTAATGACTGACTCAGTACCTCAACTATTTCCATTTTACTTTTTTGAAGAAAAACAATCAATCAGTTTAGATGTGTTTCAAACTCTTCCATATATGCTGGTGTAAATAATGATGTTTAAATTCATTAGCAGTACAGAATAATCCAGGGACCAACAGTAGTCTTGATGACTGCTCACAGCATTATACATTTAGTCTTTCTTATTTCACCTTAATTATTCTATCTTAAATGGTGGCTAATTATAACTTGGAAAATTAGGTCCATGAAATTTCTACTTTAGCCAGTTTGAAAATGTTAGCCTTTTATAGCTGAAACAAAAATTCTTTAGAGATGTAATTTTAACTGAAGTACTGTTATGATCTATGTTATGGTTCTGCTTTTATATGAACTAAAAGTTGTTGATGCTGTGATTTGTTTCACAGGTTATGTTCTGATATTAAATAATTTGTTCCAGATACATTTGCTTATTTTCATACTTTATATCGCAGTGCGTGCTGCAGTTTGTACTATCTTTGGATTGTTCAATTGTTTGATGCTGACACCATATTGGTAACATACATAGAAAATAGGTGCAGGAGTAGGCCATTTGGCCCTTCTAGCCTGCACCGCCATTCAATGTGTTCATGGCTGAACATGCAACTTCAGTACCCCATTCCTGCTTTCTCGCCATACCCCTTGATCCCCCTAGTAGTAAGGACTTCATCTAACTCCTTTTTGAATGTATTTAGTGAATTGGCCTCAACAACTTTCCATGGTAGAGAATTCCACAGGTTCACCACTCTCTGGGTGAAGAAGTTTCTCCTCATCTCGGTCCTAAATGGCTTACCCCTTATCCTTAGACTGTGACCCCTGGTTCTGGATTTCCCCAACATTGGGAACATTCTTCCTGCATCTAACCTGTCTGAACCCATCAGAATTTTAAACGTTTCTATGAGGTCCCCTCTCATTCTTCTGAACTCCAGTGAATACAAGCCCAGTTGATCCAGTCTTTCTTGATAGGTCAGTCCCGCCATCCCGGGAATCAGTCTGGTGAACCTTCGCTGCACTCCCTCATTAGCAAGAATGTCCTTCCTCAAGTTAGGAGACCAAAACTGTACACAATACTCCAGGTGTGGCTTCACCAAGGCCCTGTACAACTGTAGCAACACCTCCCTGCCCCTGTACTCAAATCCCCTCGCTATGAAGGCCAACATGCCATTTGCTTTCTTAACCGCCTGCTGTACCTGCATGCCAACCTTCAATGACTGATGTACCATGACACCCAGGTCTCGTTGCACCTCCCCTTTTCCTAATCTGTCACCATTCAGATAATAGTCTGTCTCTCTGTTTTTACCACCAAAGTGGATAACCTCACATTTATCCACATTATACTTCATCTGCCATGCATTTGCCCACTTACCTAACCTATCCAAGTCACTCTGCAGCCTCATAGCATCCTCCTCGCAGCTCACACTGCCACCCAACTTGGTGTCATCCGCAAATTTGGAGATACTATATTTAATCCCCTTTATTTTGACTTTATTTTGCACAGGCAAGAATGAATACATTGCAGTAGTTTACAAAGTACAATTTATATTATAGTACCTGTTGACCTTTGGGTAGAAGTTGTGACTTTGTTTCACGCACCTTCTACAATTTTGTCCTCATTCACCCGCCTGGTGCCCTCTGTTCAAACATCTACCCTGAGTTAATTTTGAGTTACCTACTTATTCTCTGAACGTTCCTGCCCACCCGTTGTCATCCTGGTCACTACCGTTATTATAGCCAATCAAATTTCTCCTTCCCCCTTTTCCTTGAGCTAGTGAAAATGAAGAACCGCTCATGATGTTTCCCACATTACAGCAGTAACCGCACGCCAAAAGTACTTCATTGGCTGTAAAGTGCTTTGAGATGTCCGGTGGTCGTAAAAGGTGCTATATAAATGTGCATTTTATTTTTATGATGGAAAACTCCACGACTGGTTGTGTCATCTTGGTACCCGTGATTATGGCAAAGGCGGATATCAGGAAAATATTGTTATTGACAGTTCAGTTGCATGTCCTAACTTTCTCTTTTTGGCCCACAGCACCCGCTATAGGGGACCACACTTTAATACTGGAACAGTTGTTCTTCCCTAATTCTGGGCTATACAGAGGCTTGTTCAGACTTGCCTGTAGACTTTGAAACTAACAACAATTCTAACAGTAAAAAAATACTAGCCTGATGACAGTGAACTGGTCGCATTTGCCATCATTTTGCCTTTGAAACTGAAACTGACTGCAAGTTCAGGATTTAGCGCATACGCAGCCTAATGCGGAAATTGTGAAGTAGCGGTCTGTCATTGCTCCTCCACAGGCTGCGTTGTAAAAGGTTCGACCCATGCAACTGGATTTTTAACGGCGATTTAAGTAATAACAACTAATAACCGCTCTGAAAAACTAATTTTATATTGGTGGAATGTCAAATTTCTCCATTAAGTTAAAAATGATTAGATTGTAAATAATTGAAAACCTTTTTTTAAGTTTATTCATATTTCAGCTTCTACCTTAACCCACTGTGTATGTCCCAATCTTTACTTTGCTCTAAATTTTCCAAAGTGATTGCTTTCTGGTTCTCTGTGAGAATTCTGCAATATGATTGGCTGCTTAGAGAGGAGCTTGATGTCCCAGCTCACATGATGGGATTCCCACTATGCTACATTGATTTCAACTGCACGTTGGAAAACCCTAACTTCTAGCCACAGAGATTGAGAGATCTTTGTGGGAAGCATACTTTGGGGCTGGCGGTGAACACCTTTACTTAGCCACTGACCGCATATTACAGGTCGTTCTCTTTACTAATTTTAATAAAGGAATAATGGGATTATAGTCTAACACAACTTAATACTAAATGCATCCTATTGGAAAATAGTAAAAGGGAATTGTAATTCCAGAAATGACCAGAGTTGTTCAGTACTCACAACCACTGCTAGAGGAGTGGTTTTAAAAAAAAAAAATCCCAATGTTCCTTTGGTTTGCAACAGGATACTCGTGTTCAGGATGTCATAGTTTTTCTTGGCTTTTAGCCACCCTGCACCTGCAGCAATTAATTAAAAGCAGTTTATTTGACCAAACGGTAGTTCCAGCCGAAGCTTTAGCTTTTTAACCCTTTTGAGCCGAGTAAGTTCCCTTCTAAACCTTTATTTTCTTACAGGTGACTAACATTATAGAACAATACAAAATCTTGTAGCAAGTCATTGGGTAGTTTTAGATATGGCATTGAAATTGCCCAGCAGACAACTGGTATTGTGCTATGTGCTTTGTACTATTTTCATTATAATTGTAACTACAGGGTATTTACTGTTCTAACATCAGTAGCGGGTAGTACAGTACATCAAAGTGAGATTATTTGGGATAATTTGGCATGTGTATCTTTGAAATATTTATAACCACATTTGCATGAATTTGGATATATTTATTTGATTCCTCTGTTCTCAGATGGACACTATTGTCTTTCAAGCACGACACATTTTGTGGATCATCATTTGTTCTATTCTTTTGCCACCCTCCCTCCAAGATGCTCAGCTAAGTGTCAATAAAAATTGGAGACTTGTGTTTGCCATTCGGTACTGGCACTGAATAGCTTATAACACAAAGCGTAGCATCCATTACAATGAAAAATATTTAGCATGTATTAATTTTTATTCCATGCCCCAGTGTTCTGCTTGTTTTATTTAAGCCTCACTCCTGTTGGGGTCCTACTTCCTGTTTCTGGGTCCAGGGCAGGTGGAAGTTCCTTCCTGCAGAAACCTCCCGCTCCTTGCCGACCTCTGGGTCTCCCACTGTCGAATGCGTTACTCCCTTGCACCCTGCTGATTTCGGATTCGGCTCCAAACTGCGTTTCTGATCTCTGCCCGCGCTCAGCCCTCGTCCGGGCAGGTAAGTGATTGGCTGTTTGACTGGTAAGTATCTTTCTCTTTTATAATCAGATAAGTTTAATTAAAGGGATGGCAGGGCAGCTCAGTTCTGTGGAGTGCATGTCCTGCGGCATGTGGGAAGTCCTGGATGTTTTGCGCAGCCTAGACAACCATGTGTGCAGGAGGTGTCTCCAGCTTCAACTCGAGCTCCACGTTTCGGAGCTTGAGCAGCGGCTGGAATCACTATGGTGCATTCGCGAGGCTGAGAGCTACGTGGATAGCACGTTTCAGGAGTTGACCCCGCAGCTTAAAAGCGTGCAAGCAGAGGGGCACTGGGTACCCACCAGACGAAGGAAGAACGCTAGGCAGGTAGTGAAGGAGTCATCGTTCTTTCCCCCCCCCCCCCCCCGAGTTCCAACTGATGGTCTCTACTGAGCAACGGTGAAGGGCGATGGTACCTCTGGGGAGTGCAGCCAGAGCCAAGTCCAAGGCACCATAGATGACTCAACTGTACAGGGGGGAGGGACAAAGAATAAAAGAGCTATAGTGGTAGGGCATTCAATAGTTGGGGGAATAGAGAGATTCTACTGCAGCCGTAGACGTGACTAGGATGGTATGGTGCCTCCCTGGTGCCAGGGTCAAGGATGTCAGAGTGGACGCAGGGCATTCTGGGGGGAGAGGGTGAACAGCTAGAGGTCATGGTCCATATTGGGACCAGTGACATCAGTAGAAAGAGGGATGAGGTCCTGCAGACAGAATTTAGAGAACGAGGAGAAAAATTAAAGGGTTGGACCTCAAAGGTAGTAATCTCCGGGATACTACCGGTGCCACGTGCTAATGAGTACAAAAATAGGATAGGATGAATGCGTGGCTGCAGAGTTGCAGGAAGGAGTGCTTTAAATTCCTGAGGCATTGGGACTGCTGGTGGGGGAGATGGGACCTGTACAAACCGGACAGGTTGCACCTCAACAGCGCCGGGACCAATATCCACGTGGGGAATTTTGCTAGTACTGTTGGGGAGAGTTTAAACTAGCTTGGCAGGGGGATGGGAACCTGAGAACAAATTCAATAGGGAAGGAAGTAAAGCTGAAATTGCAAAGAAAGAATGTAGACTGAATTTGTAAGACTGAGGAAACCAGGGTTAGTAAGTAGTAATCGGGGAGGTCTTCCTGTGCTAAATGGTATATACTTCAATGCAAAGAGGATAGCGAATAAGGTGGATGAGCTGAGAGCACAGGTAGACACTTGGGAGTATGACATTATAGCCATTACAGAGACATGGCTGAAAGAGGGGCAGGTTTGGCAGCTCAAAATTCCTGGTTACAGGATTTTTAGACAAGACAGAAAGGGGGGTGGGGTGTCACGGTATTGTTTAAAGAAATGTACAGCTGTGAGGAATGATATGTTAGATCATCAAATGAGGCCATATGGATCAAACTGAAAAATAAAGGGGCGATCACACTGCTGGGTGCTTATTATAGACCCCCAAACAGTGGGAGGGAAATATAAGAGCAAATATGTAGGCAAAGTTCTGTGAAGTCTAAAATCCATAAGGCAGTAATAGGGGATTTCAACTATTTTAATGATTGGGGCAAATATCGTGTGAAGGGTCCAGAGGATGCAGAATTTCTAAAATGCATTCAAGAGAATGTTTTTAGTCAGTATGTAATGAATGGGTGGGGGTGGTTCTGTATTTAGTTTTGGCGAATGAAACTGGGCAGGTGGAAGGGGTAATAGTGCGAGAGCACTTGGGTGCCAGTGACCATAATTCAGTCAGATTCAAGGTAGTTATGGATAAGGACAAAGACCAGGAATAAAAGTCCCAAATTGGGGAAAAGCTAATTTTGCTAAGTTGAGAAATGATTTGGTCACAGTGGACTGGAAACAGCTATCTGAAGGCAAGTCAGTGTCGGAACAGTGGGAGGCATTCAAGGAGGAGATCCGGAGGGCTCAGGCCAAACATGTGCCCTTTAAAGAAAAAGGGTGGGAATAACAATTCTAGAGCCTCCTGGATGTCTAGGGACTTGCAGGGGAGGATAAAGGAAAAAAGGGAAGCTTCTGTCATATGCCGACGGCTAAATACTGTAGAATTTCTGGAGGAATATAAGAAGTTCAGAGGTGAAATGAAAAAGGATATTAGAAATACTAAGAGAGAGCATGAAAAATTCTTGGCAAGGAAAATCAAGAGGATAGCTAAAGAAAGGGTAGGGCCTATTGGAGACCATGAGGGTAATCTGTGGAGGCGGAAGATGTGGGTATGCTTCTTAATGCATACTTTGCGTCTGTTTTCACAAGGGAATAGGGGCAATGTATTTACTGCTATCGAGGAGGAGTATGAAATTCTGGATGAAATAGACATAGTGAGAGGAGGTATTTGGGGGGGGGGGTGGCGGTTGGCAGCTTTGAAAGTGGATGTCCCCAGGCCCGGATGAAATGCATCCCAGGCTGTGGAGCGAAGCAAGAGGAAATAGCAGAGACTTTGACCATCATTTTTCCAGTCCTCTTTGGATTCAGGCATGGTACTGGAGGACTGCTAATGTGGTACCCTTGTTTGAGAAGGGGATCGGCAGAGTAATTACAGACCAGTCGGCCTAACCTCAGTGGTGGGAAAATTATTGGAAAAATTCCTGAAGGACAGGATAAATCTACATTTAAAAAGGCAAGGATTATTTGGGGACAGTCAGCACGGATTTGTTAAGGGAAGGTCATATTTGACTAACCTGATTGAATTTTTTGAGGAAGTAACCAGGAGGGTCGATGAGGGTAATGCGTACGATAAAGTGTATTTGGACTTTAGCAAAGCTTTTGATAAGATCCCACATGCCAGACTGGTTACGAAGGTAAAAGCCCATGGGATCCAGGGCAAAGTGGCAAGTTGGATCGAAAATTGGCTTAGAGGTAGGAAGCAAAGGGTAATGATTGATGGATGTTTTTGTGACTGGAAGAATGTTTCCAGTGGGGTTCTGCAGGGCTCAGTACTGGGTCCCCTGCTTTTTGTGGTATAGATCAATGATCTACATTTGAATATAGGGGGTACGATTAAAGCGTTTGCAGATGACACTAAAATTGGCTGTGTGGTTAATAATGAAGAGGAAAGTCATAGACTGCAGGAGGATATCAATCTACTGGTGGGCAGAACAGTGGTAAATAGAATTTAATTTGGAGAAGTGAGGTAATGCACTTGGGGAGGGTTAATAAGGAAAGGGTATACACATTAAACGGCAGGCCACTTAGAAGTGTAGATGAACAAAGGGACCTTGGAGTGCTTTACTGCAGATCCCTGAAAGTAGCAGGCCAGGTGGATAAGGTGATTAAGAAGGCATATGGAATGCTTGCCTTTATTGGCCGAGGCATAGAATATAAGAGCAGGGAGGTTATGCTTAAATTGTATAATACACTAGTTAGGCCACAGCTGGAGTACTGTGTGCAGTTCTGGTCACCGCATTACAAGAAGGATATGATTGCACTGGAGAGGGTACAGAGAAGATTTACGAGGATGTTGTCTGGAGTGAATCTTAGCTATGAGGACAGATTAGATAGGCTGGGTTTGTTCTCCTTGGAACAGAGGAGGCTGAGGGGAGACCTCATTGAGATATATAAAATTTTGAGGGACCTAAATATAGTGGATAGCAAGGGCCTCTTTCCTTTGGTGGAGGGGTCAATTACGAGGGGGCATAGGTTTATGGTTTAAAGGGGATTTGAGGGGAAGCTTCTTCACACAGGGTTGTGGGGGCTTGGAACTCCTGGCCAGGAAGGGTAATGGATGCAGAAACCCTCACCACATTTAAAAGGTGCTTGGATGTGCACTTGAAGTGCTGTAACCTGCAGGGTTGTGGACCTGGAGCTGGTCAGTGGGATTAGACTGAATAACCTCTTGTTGGCTGGCGCAGACACGATGGTAAGTACATGATGGAATCTAATACGACCAGATTGATCTGGTCAAGTTTCAATCGCCTGGATGGGCCGGAGAGGAATTTTCCCAGATTTTTTCCCAAATTGTCCTGGGTTTTTATCTTTTTTGCCTGTCCCAGGAGATCGCATGGCTCCAGGTGGGGTGGAGTGTGAAATGTTGCGATACATTGACTATTGCAGTTATGTGGGGTGGACTGGTTGGGCCAGATGCTCTTTACCTGTCCGCCATTGTTCATAGGGTTATATGTAACCTTCAGTGCTGCTGATCGAGAGCCGTGTGGCTCTTTGTCAGCCGGTGCGGACACATTGGGCTGAAATGGCCTCCTGCGCTATAAATTTCTATGTATCTATGTATAGTTGGTGGCTCTTGGGCACCCTGCCTAAGTGATCATTTCAGTGATCATTAACAGGCTACATAACCATAGGATGTGACCTTGGAAAATGAGCATCAACAGATTACATAACTACGGGTCCATTATAACTGCACTCCATACTTCCAGGTGGGAATCCTAGCTAATTCTGTTCCTTCCCTGAGCAGAAAGGTCAGTTATAAGGCCCCTGCTAAGCTGTGTGAATCAAGGATCATACTCTGGAACCAATCTGTGTGGTTTAGTGCAGAGTCTAGAGCATTTATTGAATTAGTCAGCTGGAGATTGTATTATAGTGCAGTACTACAGCATCTTGAGAGGGAGTGGTTTTTGTTGAATCCTATAAGTCAAAATGAAGTTTGACATCAGTCGTCACAACTGACAAAACTAATATTTCCATTCTTCTCTGGTTTAGGTACATAAAATCTGCTTTTGATAACCCTGGTACACATCAAATGGACATTATTACTTGCATTATAAGGGAAGATTTTCTTGTGTATGTGCCCGGTTTCATTAGATCAGCAGGGCACAGTGAATGTCTGGAAAGTAAGGTGAGTCAGAGCGCACAGCTGTAAAATAACCAGTCTGATTTTCTTTTCCTTTAAATTAATGGAAACAAAATCAAGCGGTTTCCTTTACAGTTGTGCTTCAACCTGCTCGGTTTTCTACTATTCATTGCACCCCAAAACACTCTCCCCTATAACTGTTGGTCAAACAGAATTTTTCATGTGTGCCTGCTTGGCTCAGTTGGTAGCATACTTGTTTCAAGGTTATGGGTTCGAGTTCCAGAACTTAAGCACATAACTCGGCTCACAATCCACTATTGTGGTGCGGGAGTGTTACATTGCCCTTCAGATAAGATGTTAAACTGATGTTCTGTTTTCCTGTTATGACGGTTCAGATCAATGTTAAACAGCCTGTGGCTGCATTCAAAGAAAAGCAGAGTTCTGGTGTCCTGGCCAATATTTCTCCCTCCACTAACCCCACCAAATATAGATTAACTACTCATTCATTTTATTGCTATCACAAGATTTTTCTGTGCACTAAATGCTTGATACGTTGCTCACATTAAAACAAGTGATTCATTGCATGTGAAGCATTTTGAGAGACCTGATGTGGTGCTAAATAAATACAAGTCTTTCCTTGCTAGTTTCTTTCAGTGGTGAAAGTTGCCATGCAGTTCTTTACCACAATATTCTGCCAAGGTTTCACACCTGCTGGGACTTTTCACCAACTAAGTAGTGACTCTCAATTCCTTTTGGGCTGGGCCCCAGTGGAAAAGTTATCATAGCATTTCAGGTCCTAGTATCTAACTTCATCACATCTACATCTTTTTGCTAGAGTTATCTATCGCCTTCTGCAATAGAGAAAAGAAATAAGTCTTAAGGAGAATATGATCGGAGGTGATGGTGCCACTCCATACTGGCCAAACATTGGAAAATTTTGTGTCCAAAAACCAAAGTGCAATTACTGTTGTGTTGATAGAAAACAAGTAAATATCAAATGGCTGATTGACATTGCTGATTTGAATTTGTCATTATTTGACTTGGCAGGTGCAAGCAATGATTTGTTCTTGAGTGACCTCTTGACAGGCTACTATTTCCATCTTGTCTATCTATCTGTCTCCTACTTTTAAAGAGGACACCTCTCCAACAGTCCTGTGTTGAAACTAGGAATCTCTACCCACACTACTTCTAAACAGGAAATCTGTTAAGCTGCCTTAAGGTAAGCCAGCAAGCAGACAAGGTAGCACATTTGAGTTAGATCTTATTTTGTATGGTATAGCAAATCAAATGTCAATATCTAAGTAATATCCAAGTTTTCTGTGTAACAGCATGAATATCTTGTAGACTGCCTGTAAATTTCCTCTGAGGGCAGTGCTCAATGATTAAGGTCTGATTAGGAGCTCCACAGTTGCATGATGAGGAGAAGGTGGCAGCATCTACCATAACTGGTTCTGAGCCGGTTGATGGTCGTCCGCTGTTTCCGAGGAAGGTTTGAACTTAAGGTTGTACTGTAAGGAATCCATTCCGTATGTCGCAGTTCTTCCAAACATTTCGCCATCGGTCATCAAGGCCGAAGGGAGATTGCTGAAGGGCTTTGGCGACGGTCCAAAATGGCCTTCTAGATTTGAGGCGGGTTAGTGGCAGGTTACAAGTCAGCCTTGATCGGCATGTCTTTGCTGGGTAGTGATTGTGTTCTCAGGAAACTGTATATTCGTGGCAGAGGCGTGGTGGTGCGATGTTTGCAAGCACGGGCAGCCAAGGGTTTGGTGTCGATTAAAAGAGTACCGGTGATAATTCTCATAGTAGATTTCAGCTGGACATCAATAGATTTGACATGCGGACTTGATAGCCTGCCAAAGCAGTGCAACGCTGTCGAGTACACTACAGCGGATGCTGCTGAAAGGAGAGTCTACTCCCCATGTGGATCTGGTGAATTTCTGGATCATGTTGACCCTACTCTAGTGTCATTCCAAGGTTCTGGAGATGCTGTTTATACGACGGTGCAATCGAGTGTGACTCCTAAATAATAGCATGGTTTGCCTCTGCCACAAAAGGAGACTTTCGAAGCTTGGTTTGCTTGATGGGCGTCGAGGTGACCGTCTTTTGCGGGTTTGGCCAATATTGCCAACAGCGGGAGTAGGCCTCCATCCTCTAAATCACTGATCAGGGACTGTGACAGTGACAGACAGATTCATGTTTTGCATGGCTAAGGCAATGTCATCAGCATATAGAAACTTGCGGATTCTGTCTCGGGCAGGTCACTGATATGAATATTGAATAATAAGGGTGCCAGGACAGAGCCCATTGGGAATCCATTGTTCAGTGTCCTATAATCTGCTCTTCTGGGTGCCGGTTGCTAAGCATGGAATTGAGAAGATGGATCATTGTTCTGCAGGGTAAAATAGTGGAGAGTTTGAAAAGCCGTCCATGCTCCCATACTGTATCATATGTCGCTGACAGGTGCACAAGTGCTCTGGTGGTCTTGAGCTGGCGCTGGAAGCCTGCTTCGATGTGCGTTGTTGAAGCTATCGCTTGGTCGCAGCAGTTATGGCCGTTCCGGAATACCGCTTATTTAAGAATAGTTGGCTTGATGATAGAGGATAGTCTGGAATAGTGCAAAGGAGATCTGGCGGTAGCTGGAGCCTCATAAGCATTCTTCCCCTGCCCCGGGGCAATAATTTTAGCCTCCCTCCAAATAAAGGGAATTTCATCAGTTACCAGTGCCTCGGAGAAGGTGGTCAACCATCTCTTCACTTGAGATCCAGTGTTTTTAAGAATTCTGGGTAAACACCATCAGAACCAGCAGCTTTTCCAGATTTGGTTGTCGACAGGGCTGCGTTTACTTTGTCCAAGGTGAATGGATCAGACATAGTTGACGATCTTGGTGCTGCCATCAAGTTTGTCAAAAGCTGCCGCCTCACCTGGCATCAAAATTCTTTGTCCACTGGAGCCTTTGATGTTTGTATCACGTGGGATGCAATGGCATCCGCCCTGATGATCATCCTGTGTTTATAGGCGGGGTTTGCCAAGTTGATGAAGCAGGGCCCAAGCTTTCCTGCTGGAGTGAGTGAAGTTAGTCTTCTCCACAAGGCTCCTGCACCTTTCATGTCTCGCCGAGTTCAAGGACCTCAGCATTGTGGTGGCAGTGGCTGGGTTCTTGTTTAGTGAATACTCCTGATAGAGAGCCTCGCCGCGTTCCATCCAAGAAGGAATATATGTCTTTCTAAACCCCCAAGGTATATTGTGTTTTGTGGCAGTTTTAATAATTCCTGTAAATCTGTTGAAAGGATCTCTGGGTTTATAAAAATCATGCACGTCACGTGTTTTTTTGGAGAGGGGGATATCTCGACGACAACATTCACACTCTTTACCTAAAAGTTTCCATCCAAGTCACACACCATCCCAACTTAACATAAATTATTGTTTTAATGGATCTGGGTTAATATCCTGGAATATCATCATGGGAACACCGTCACCACAAAGACCGCAGAGGTTTAATGAAGAGGCCTGTCATGTATTCAACTATCATTGTAACCCATGTATAAGCTGACCGAAGTTGTACACCATGAGAACATTGACCACAAGGGGTGAACTTGGAGACACTCCTAACCTGGACTTTCAGGTATAAAAGGCAAAGCTCCACCCAGCTTCTTCACTTCAGTGCTGGAATAAAGGTTACTGGTCACAGAGTGACCTTCTCTCAAGTATGGGTCTCATGTGCATTTGTACTGTATAGTAAGGACATATCATTGGCGACGAGAAACTGGGATTTAAACCACGCGATCATGGCTACTAGCAGCACAGAAGAGAGGTACTGTGTTGGTGATGATTGGGACGACTTTATTGAGAGACTACAGCAAAGTTTTGTCACTAAGGAATGGTTGGGACAGGATTCGGCTGACAAACGCAGGGCTCATCTCATGACTGTGGATCCAGAACGTACTCCCTGATGAAGGACCTTCGAGCGCCAGAGAAGCCGGCGGACAAGAAGTTCGAAGAGCTCAGTAAGTTGATCGGGGCATGCACATGGCGGGACACCGGTTTTACACGCACCGGCGGCGAGAAGGACAAAGCGTTCCTGACTTTGTGGCAGATCTCTGGCGACTGGCGAGCCAATGTAAGTTCACAGATGCATGCAGAGCGGAGATGCTGCGAGACTTTTTTATTGAAGGCATCGGGCACGCTGGGGTTTTCAGGAAACTGATTGAGACCAAAGACTTGACTTTGGAAGCGGCGGCTCTGATAGCCCAGACATTTATCTCTGGGTAGGAAGAGATCTGAATGATGTATGACAAAAATCTTGGCTCAAATGCAGCAAACGACCAGGGAGTCAACATTGTTAATGTGGCACACAGTTCTCCAGGCAGACAAGGGCAATCGGACATGCCCTAGCATGTAGTCAAACCCAAAGGGGAAATTCAACAGAGACAATGGCTAGCTGAACGGCGATTCATGCCATTGCAATGGACAATGCGGCCAGTAATGGGGCCATCAACACCTGTTAATGGTGTGCTTAAGGACAGTGACAGAGACAGAGACGATCAACTGGTAATGGACCTTTATTTTCCAACAACGGGGCCTCCAGCTCATGCTGGAGGTGTGGAGGCAAACACCCAGCCAGAGCTTGCAGGTATCAGCAATATACCTGCAGAAACTGCAACGTCAGCGGTCACTTGGCGCGTATGTGCAGGAAGCTTGCAACCAGGTTGATGTACGAGGAAGACGGGTCCGATGTAAGCCCTACGAGGCCAAATGAATACTGGGGGAAATCGCTGGAAGCTGAAGTTCAGCGAGTTCATGTTGAGCACATATACAGTTCATATACCAGGACGCCACCGATAATGATGAAAGTGCTCCTCAATGGCATCCCAGTATTAATGGAGCCAGACACGGGGGCCAGCCAGTCCCTGATGAGTATCAAACAGTTTGAAAGGTTGTGGGTGTCCAAGGCCAGGAGGCCAAAATTATTGCCGATTGACTCACAGCTACGGACATATACAAAGGAGATTATTCCGGTGCTAGGCAGCGCCACGGTAGTCGTGACCCACAAAGATTTGGAGAACAGGTTGCCACTCTGGATTGTCCCGGGGGACGGTCCTGCACTACTGGGGAGGAGTTGGCTTGCTGTCATGAACTGGAAATGGGGCGATGTCAATGTAATTTTTTCTGTGGAGCGAGTGTCATGCTCACAGATCCTGGACAAATTTGACTTATTATTTCAACCCGGCATCGGCACTTTCATGGGGACCAAGGTAGTGATTCACATAAACCCGGATGCCAGGCCAGTACACCACAAGGCTAGAGCGGTGCCGTACGTGATGCGGGAAAAGATAGAATGTGAATTGGACTGCCTGCTGAGGGAAGGCATCATCTCGTCAGTCGAATTCAGTGACTGGGCGAGCCCGATTGTGCCGGTGCTCAAGGCGGGTGGGGCGGTCAGGATATGTGGCGATTATAAGGCCACCATCAATCGGCTGTCACTCCAAGACCAGTTCGCGCTATCGAGAGTGGAGGACCTCTTTGCGACGCTATTCGGTGGCAAACTTTTTTCCAAATTGGACCTGACCTCAGCTTACATGACCCAGGAGCTGGCGAGTGAGTCGAAGAAGCTGACCACCATCACAACACACAAGGGGTTGTTTGAGTATAACAGATGTCCGTTCGCGATTCGTTTGGCCGCCGCGATCTTTCAGCGAAATATGGAAAGCCTCCTCCAGTCGATTCCAAGGACAGTGGGTTTTCAAGACGACATCCTCATTATGGGTTACGATACTGAAGAGCACCTCCACAACCTGGAGGAGGTGCTACGCAGACTGGATCGGGTAGGGCTGCGACTGAAAAAGGCGAAGTGCATCTTCTTGGTTCCAGAGGTAGAATTCCTGGGGAGGAGGGTAGCAGCAGACGGGATCAGACCTACTGCGTCCAAAACGGAAGCGATCCAGAGAGCACCCAGACCCCGTAACACGACGGAGCTGCGTTCATTCCTGGGCTTCTGAACTATTTTGGCAACTTTCTTCCCAAATTGAGCACGCTGTTGGAGCCGCTACACGCGCTCCTACGCAAAGGTTGAGTCTGGGGGGACAGCCAGGAAAGGGCTTTTGATGGAGCTCGCAATTTGTTATGCTCCAACAAACTGTTAACGTTATATGACCCGTGTGGGGGAAAAAAAAAATTGTTTTAACGTGCGATGCGTTGTCCTATGGGGTTGGGTGTGTGTTGCAGCATGTGAATGCCAATGGTCAGTTACAGCCAGTAGCTTATGCCTCCAGAAGTCTGTCCCAGGCAGAAAGGGGCTACGCGATGGTAGAAAAGAAAGCGCTAGTATGTGTATATGCAGCAAAAAAAAAATGCACCAGTACCTGTTTGGCAGGAAATTTGAGCTGGAGACAGATGACTAATCCCTAACGTCCCTTTTGGCCGACAACAAGGCCCTAAATGCGAATGCATCGGCTCGCATAGAGAGGTGGGCACTTACATTAGCTGCCTATGACTACACAATTTGGCACAGACCGGGCACTGAAAGCTGCGCCGATGCACTCAGCAGGCTCCCACTAGCCACCACTGAGGGGGCTGAGATGGTCATGGCTGTTGAAGCTTTCGAAAGCGAAGGCTCACCTGTGACAGCGCTTCAGATTAAAGTCTGGACAAATAAAGACCTGCTACTCTCTTTAGTTAAGAAATGTGTCCTGAATGGGGACTGGGCAGCCATGTACGGGGCATGCCCTGAGAAATTTAAACCGTTTCATAGGCACAAGGATGAACTCTCGATTCAGGCCAATTGCCTACTGTGGGGAAACAGAATAGTCATGGCAGAGAGGTGTTTATCAAAGAACTTCACAATGAGCATCCGGGCATTGTCATGATAAAGGCAATTGCCAGGTCACATGTTTGGTGGCCAGGGATAGATGCAGACCTGGAACTTTGTGTTCGCAGGTACAACACGTGTGCTCAGCTGGACAACGCACCAGGGAAGCCCCCCCTTAGCCCCTGGCTCGCCAAGCCATGGTCACGCATCCATGTGGACTACGCAGGTCCTTTCATGGGAAAAATATTTTTGGTTGTAGTCGACGCCTACTCCAAATGGATTGAGTGTGCCATTTTAAATTCAAGCACATCCTCTGCCACGGTAGAAAGTCTACAGGCAATGTTCGCTGCCCATGGTCTACCGGATGTCTTGGTTAGCGACAATGGCCCGTGCTTCACAAGCACTGAATTCCAGGACTTCGTGGCAGGCAATGGAATCAACCATGTCAGAACGGCACCATTCAAGCCGGCCTCAAACGGCCAGGCGGAACGAGCAGTGCAGATAATCAAACAGGGGATGCTCAGAATCCAAGGGGGTTCCCTACAAAGCCGCTTATCGCGCCTCCTGTTGGCCAAATAGATCCCGACCACACTCGCTCACACGGGTTCCACCCGCAGAGCTGCTAATGAAAAGGACGCTAAAAACCAGGTTATCCCTTATACACCCTAGTATGAAAGAAATTGTTGAGAGCAGGCTTCAGTCACAATGTGACTACCATGACAGGAATACGAGGGCGCGATGTATTGACGTCAATGACCCTGATTGTTTTTGTCCTTGATTACACTGCAGGGCCCAAATGGCTTGCAGGCACTTTGCCAAAGAGGGGAATAGGGTTTTGGTAGTTAAACTTACCAACGGACAAATCTGCCGCAAACACGTGGATCAAACAAAAAGGGGGTTCAGCAATCCCATAGAAGAAGCAGAGGAAGAACAGGATGTAGAGTTCACTCCTCCACAGGTGACCGAACACTGGGACCAAACAGAGGAGAGCCCAGTCACTGTGGGCAGTCCGGACAGGCCTGAGGCACCGCAAACAGCAGACACTCAGGCCGGAGCCCCAACCCAGGCGCTCTACAAGGGAGCATAAACCACCAGAGAGACTTAACCTGTGATCCCAATAAAACTTTGGGTGGGAGATGATGTCATGTATTCAACTATCATTGTAACCCATGTATAAGCTGACCTAAGTTGTACATCTTGAGAACACTGACCACAAGGGGGTGAACTTGTGGGAGACACTCCTAACCTGGACTTTCAGGTATAAAAGAGGAGGCTCCACCCACCTTCGTCACTTGAGGTCATGGTAATAAAGGTAACTGGTCACAGAGTGACCTTCTCTCAAGTATGGGCCTCATGTGCATTTATACTGTATAGTAAGGACATATCAAACTACCACCATCACCTCGGGGCAACTAGGGATGGGTAATAAGTGCGCATTTGCCACTGCTCCATCCCAAGACTAAGATGCAAAGGGGTTGGTGTGCAGTCCGATTACATCATCGCCGGATAAGTGCTGGAACTTCACATCGCCCCCAAAATCTCGGGGGCAATTTCACCCCACGTGCAGCCGCTGCCTGCTCCCAGGCGAAAAGCCAGTTGCACCCATTGACGGCTCTAATGGGGCGCAAAAATGGGGAAATTTCGGCCCCTTTGTTTCACAGCCTAATCTGTTTGTATTAATATTCAATACCAAGTTCCCTACTGAGCGAGTGCTGCAGTGTCACTGATGTGTGGAGGTGCCATTAAATCGAGATTGCCTCTGCCTGTTCGCATGGACATCCAAAGGGTCATTTTCTGACTTTTTTTCCTGTCCGGTAAGGCTTCACACTGGGTGTGCAAAGTCAGAAGATTACCCTGAACACTGCAATGGGTAGATGATAAGGTTAGTATGTTGGAAGGGTGAGATTGAATGGACCGAAAATGTTCATCCAAACCTATCTTAAATAAAAGAAGTGGTGTTGAACATTTAATTGCACTCCCATAATGTATGGAATAGATTTTGCAGTTTTCAAAATTGGCTCTGCTTTCTATCCAGCATCATCAGTTACTGTCTTCTGCTGAACACTAAATGTAGATTTGTTTTGTGGTTATTTTCTTCATTGATATCATCCCCAGAACACACCTCTATTGAATTCTAAATTTCAATGCAAAGAAAAATTGTGAACATTTAGGAATTCCCAGTACTATTATTATAACACTCAAGAGCTTCACTGCATATGGAATTGAGAACTGAACTTGTCAATTGGACTACTTATTCCCATTTGCTTGGTACAGTACACCAGAATATCTTTATTGCTACTTGATCACAGATTTTTGACACTGGGTTGCGCATTTGCCAGCGAAGATATGCCAAGCACATTTTCATGAAGATAATGCCCTAGTTTTTATGGCTTGTAATTACATCTAGTGAACAGCGGAGGGAGCCATTGGCATAGTTTATCTTCTATCAAACTGCTGATGATTGCAATAGCATTTCTAAACCAAGTTTTTAAAATGCTGTGCCCGATTTTAACTACTTCCACCAGGTTAGAACTTGGTAGTAGAGCTGCGTAAATTGCGATGCTGTCCTTAATGCCCTGTTTCCGTCCTATTCTGCTTACTGCCATTTTGATGGGGTCCTTTGAGGGCAGCCAAGCAGTCCTATGACTTCACTTGTACCCCAACATCATTTTCATTGGAAAAAGCAGAAGTAATGCATAGTGCTGGACCTGCCCAATATTGTAGACATGATTTGGAAGTGCTATTTAAAGGGACAAACACCTACAAGTACTCGTTGTTTGAAATGCACCTGGATTTTTCAGAAGTTTCTGCCTTGGAAATCACATTTCTGCTTCAAAGCCTTCAAACGCAAGGGGGCTACAAAGAGAAGGAAGAGCAGCAGTGGCAGCAGGTCGGGGCACCCTAAGAAGCTTCAGTTGGGGCTCAGTTGGTGACTATAGTTGACTATGATTGGTGTCAGCCATGGTTCAGTCGGTAAAAATTCACATGAGTCAGGAGGTAGTGGGTTCAAGATCCACCCCAGAGACTAAAACCTCAGCTAGCTCAAATCATGTTGCTCAAGCTTAATTTAAATACCAGTATGATGAAGCCTTTATCTGTTTCAGATAGGAGTTTCCTGCCATCGATTCTTTGCACCGTAGCTATTAGTTATTCGCTTAAGTCTCTGAATGCAGAAAGTAAAGTAACATGTATTGAAAAATAGCATACGTGTAAGGTTAGTTAAAGATAGCATACATGTAAGGTTAGTTAAAGATAGCATACATGTAAGGTTAGTTACGCTAGGACGAGAAGTAGATACCTGGAGAAAGTTGACCGCCACGGAGAATACCAATGACGACAGATAGCAGCTTCCTAAGGGCAGCCATTGAATTGAAGCTGAGCATTTAAGAGGAAGATGATGCTGCAGCAACTTACTTAATAAAATGAAGAAATTGAATGTTTTGTGTTTCGTTTTTCAGAGAGAATTGCTGAATGCTGAAATGTTAGCAGCATGTTGAGTACGAAGTGCAATTTAACCACCTTGAGCCATGATGCAATCTTGAATAATCATCTCTGCAGTTATTAAGCAAAACCCAGCTCGGGCTGAGATATACTTAAGGACACATTCATGAATTTCCATGGGAATTCTCCCGCTCATTTGCCATAATTTTAGTGGAAAAGCCATAGAAATTCCAGAAAAATGGTGTAAATGGAGTTTGTCATTTTTCCCAGGATTTTCACATCTCGCACTGCAGTTGTGGCGAATTAGCAGGAGAGGACCAACAGAAGTTCACCTCCCATAACTTACTGTCATTCTAAATAGTTAACCTTGTGATGGTATTAGTTGTAATATATCAGATCTTAGCAATTCTGTGTTCATCTTCATCTGTGATTATTGGCAACTCGGCGTATTGCAGTCATTGTACTACATTTCACTGTAGCCCAATTCATTTGGACTTGTGTAACTGTTAATACAATTCGGACTGGGTTATGAAAAATGGTTCAAAGGCAAATTAATTTGACATCTAATTTTTGAAATGAAAGGTAACTCTTCAAGTCAATTTTAACAGCACCTCCCAAACCTGCAACCTTTACTACCTAGAAGGACAAGGGCAGCAGGCGCATGGGAACATCATTATCACCATATTCCCCTCCAAATCACACACCATCCATACTTGGGAAATATATCGCCATTCCTTCGTCGCTGGGTCAAGATCCTGTGGGAGTACCTTCACCACACAGACTGCAGCGCTTCAAGAAGGCAGCTCACCACCACCTTCTCAAGGGCAATTAAGGTTGGGCAATAAATGTCGGCCTTGCCAGCGATACCCACATCCCGCGAACAAAAAATAAAAAAAATCTCTGATGTGTAAGTGTTAGAAAGGTGACAAGATTCATCCAATTCACCAACTGGTTGACTGGTGCTGTACAACATTTTACATAAAAAATTCCATGTGATTAGCAATATATACAGAGAAGTGATCTAACTAACTGTGTTCAGTTCTTTATTAGATTTATAACTGCAGTAACATAATCACCCTATCATGTATTTTCTTTTAACGCTGCTCTTTGAAACTTTGGTTAGAATTTTATTTAGTCTATGAACAAAATGAAATATGTGATCTATAAAATTGATACATGAACAGCAAAACATTTTAGTCTCAAGATGTTGCTTGGGCAGTCAGCCAACAATGCCTCAAAGTATTCCTATTAATCACTGACTTAAGTCCTGCTTATTCATGTGGTAGCATCATTGGTCGTGATATTTACGAGGAGACTGGGAGGAAGTGGTGCAGTTGTTTACGGCTGGGTAACCAGGAAATGAGGAGACTCTTCGAACTTAACAGCAGGATCTCATTAGCATTTTTTAATTTACTCAGTTTCCCACTCGACAGCCGGCCAGAATGAGAGGCTAGCTGGTTGCCGAGGGAAAGCCAGCAGTGGAAGGCCATAGCCGGGGATTGTTGGAGACAGTCGAGGCATAGTGGAAGGGCTCGGAATGCGGCAGCGAGGAGTGGTTAGATTGCGAAGGGTTGGTAGATTGTGGCAGGGTTTGAAGATCGCAGGGAGGGTGGCAGATCGTAGCAGCAGGTTTGCTTGAGGGGCCGGTGGAAGCAATCCTGCTCCTGGCCCTATATACAGTGCTTTAATAAGCTTTTACCTGCTGCAGCCTGCAGCTCCTACCTTCCTTTGGGGTTTCCCGAGCCCTGGGATACCTGGCCTGCAGCCATTAAATTCAAAATCTGAAAAACAGCCTTATTTCAATATTGCGGACCCACTTCTGACCGGGTGACTCGGGCATCCCCCAAACTGCTGAGGTTAAACTGATCGAGTTTCGCATATTTCCCATTTAACCCACCCCCACCTCTGACCCCCCCTCGCCCATTGTGGGAGTAAAAATTACCCCATTCTGTATTTTTATTCTGCTGCATATAAGGTTATATTTAGTTGATCTTTTCATAGTTTAATATTTGAAAAATACATATTTTAAGTGGAAATTTTGGGATTATTTATCCTTAAGTAGTTTTGAAACTGATAAAAGCAGTTAAGGCATGAACCAGCTGAATTAAGCAACTACAAAATAAGAATCACAACCATAAACTCAAAAAATGTTGACAACTTTTGAGTTACGAACTCTTTGTTTCCTCCCTCTTTTCAACAGGTTCTCTTCACTTCCCTAATTTTCCCTTCACCTTTTTCATTCTCTTTTCACTTGCACTTTTCCTTTCTTTGATTCCTCCATCCTTTACTCATTTTATTTAAATTACTTCCATTATTTATATTCCATGAAGTAACTCTCATTGCAATATGTTATGTGGTTACTTACATTTATAGCATAATTTTGTAAACTGAAATAATTTGCTATTCTTTGCCAGACTTGACGACTATAAGGTGCACAATATTCATTCAGCAAAGCATTATTCATACCCACCTGGGCAACACGTAATAGGAATATTGAACAAATCATTTTATGCAGAATGGCAATGAAAATGGAAGGTTCAAAGCTCTCAAATCTATTGAGACTGGCAGCAAGTGTCGCAGAAGCATGGAGAACATAGAACCAACACTTTGATTTGGTTGAAACAGCAGGCAGTTCAGAGGCCAGACTTTACTGTGTGCTTTAGGTGTGGAAGCAATAGAGCTGCACCATATGTTTGTATATGGGGGTGGGGGGTGGGGGGAGGTGATAAATAGAAGCTGAAAGTTTAATGGGCAAGTTTGAACAATAATTCATATCTCAAAATAATATGTACATATGAAAGGCGTGTTTAATCTTAGGTTTCAAATTCAAAGGAGTAAACTGTTGTGTTCCTAACACAGATGAGACTGCACACAGGGAGGTTAAAGTAACAGTGACCTCAGTCTTTATTAAGACACTCCAGAGTGAGGAACAGGCCTTAGGGGCTGGCTTATATACAGTGCTCCCAAGGGATGGTGGGATCCCTTGGGACGTCAGGGGATACGCTCCCTGGTGGCGGAACATGGGAGTGCATGCTTTACAGATGCACATCACTCCCACCCCCCCCCCCCCTCCCCAAGTCAAAGTGAAAACTATTTACAAGGTGAGGCGGTCGGGAGCCTCTCTTTCCCTGGTGGACCACCTCGGTACAAATGTTTGTTCTGGTGTGTTGGCTGTGCCCTCGCTGAGCTGGTGTGTTGTTAGCCCTGCAGGGCTGCTGGGTGAGCCTGGCCTTGCTGGGCTGTTGGGCATCATGGGTTTGATTTCCTGGTCCGGGGTGGTGTCGTTAATCCTTTGGGTGTGTGTTGTGGGCTCGAAAAAGGTGATGTCTGCTGTGGGTTGTTCAGGGCAGTCTGTGAACCGCAGCCTTGTTTGGTCCAGGTGCTTTCTGCAAATTTGTCCATTGTCTAGTTTGACTACAAACACCCTATTCCCTTCTTTAGCTATCACCATGTTACCGCGATCCACTTGGGACCATGTTTATAGTTTAGCACATACACAGGGTCATTCAGATCAATGTCCCGTGACACAGTGGTGTGACCATCGTTTACATTTTGTTGTTGCCGCCTGCTCTCTACCTGATCATGCAGGTTGGGGTGAACCAGCGAGAATCTGGTTTTAAGTGTCCTTTTCATGAGTAGCTTAGCCGGGTCACCCCGGTGAGCGAGTGGGGTCTCGTGCGGTAGCTGAGCAGTACTCGGGACAGGCAGGTTTGGCGTGAGGCTTCTGTGACTCATTTGAGGCTCTGTTTGATTGTGTATACTGCCCGCTCTGCCTGCCCATTGGAGGCTGGTAAATGGGGCCGAGGTGACATGTTTGATCCCATTGCGGGTCATGAATTCTTTAAATTTGGCACTGGTGAAACTGACCAGTATGTCAGGCAGGCCGTGGGTGGCAAACATGGCCCTCAGGCTTTCAATGGTGGCGGTGCTTCCCGACATTATTTCACATTCAATCCATTTTGGAAAAGCACCCACCACCACCAGGAACATTTTACCGAGAAACGGGCCCACATAATCGACATGGATCCTCGACCATGGTCTGGAGGGCCAGGATCACAAACTTAGTGGTGCCTCTCTGGGCGCGATGCTCAACTGAGCACACGCGCTGCATTGCTGAAAAACAGGACTCTAAGTCAGAGTCGATACCGGGCCACCACATGTGGAATCTGACTATCGCTTTCATCATTACTATAGCCGGGTGTGTGGTGTGGAGATCCGAGATGAGCTTCTCCCTGCCCTTTTTTGGTAGCACTACACGGTTATCCCACAACAGGCAGTCTGCCTGAATGGACAGCTCGTCCTTTCGCCGCTGGAACGGCTTGATTACCTCTTGCATTTCAACGGTGATGCTGGCCCAGCTCCTATGCAGTGCACAGTTTTTTTTTACTAGGGACAGCAGAGGATCTTGGCTGGTCCAAGTCCTAATCTGGCGGGCCGTGACAGGTGATTTATCATTTTCAAATGCTTCCATGACCATCAACAAGTCTGCAGTCTGCGCCACCATCAACAAGTTTGCAGCTGCGCCATTTCCACCTCCGTAGTGGGCAATGGTAGCCGACTGAGAGCATCCGTACAGTTGTCGGTGACTGGACTGTGGCGGATGGTATAGTTATACGCTGATAGCGCGAGTGCCCACCTTTGTATGCAGGCTGAGGCATTAGTATTTATCCCCTTGTTTTCAGCGAACAGGATAGGAGGGGCTTGTGATTGGTTTCCAGGTCAAATTTGAGGCCAAACAGGTACTGATGCATTTTCTTTACCCCGAACACACACGCTAATGCCTCTTTCTCAATCATGCTGTAGGCCCTCTTGGCCTTAGACAAGCTCCTGGAGGCATAGGCAACAGGTTGCAACTTCCCTGCAACGTTAGCTTGTTGTAATACACACGCGACTCCATACGACGATGCATCACATGCTAGCACAAGTCCTTTACAATGTTTCTGGCTTTCTCAAAAGCAATTACTTGTTTTTTTTCCCCATATCCAGTTCTCACCTTTACGCAATAACACATGTGGGGACTCTAACAGGGTGCTCAACCCCGGTAGGAAGTTACCAAAATAGTTGAGTCCCAGGAATGACCGCAGCTCCGTGACGTTCTGTGGCCTGGGCGCATTCCTAATAGCCTCTGTCTTGGCGTCTGTGGGCCGAATGCCGTCTGCCGCGATCTTTCTCCCCAAAAACTCCACTTCTGTTGCCATAAAGACGCATTTCGACCTCTTCAACCGCAGCCCTACGCGATCCAGTCGCTGGCGGACCTCCTCCAGGTTTTGTAGGTGCTCGATGGTGTCCCGACCTGTGACCAATATGTCGTCCTGAAAAACCACTGTGCGTGGTACTGACTTAAGTAGGCTCTCCATGTTTCTCTGGAAGATCGCTGCAGCCGACCGATTTCCAAACGGGCATCTGTTGTAGATGAACAGTCCTTTGTGCATGTTGATGCAGGTGAGGCCCTTCGAAGACTCCTCCAGCTCCTGCGTCATATAGGCCGAAGTGAGGTCGAGCTTGGTGAACGTCTTGCTCCTGCCAGCGTCGCAAATAGGTCGTCTGCCTTAGGTAGTGGGTATTGGTCCTGTAGCGATAAACGATTAATAGTTACTTTATAATCGCCATCACTTTTGTACTGGAACAATCGGGCTGGCTCACTCACTGAATTCCACTGGGGAGATGATGCCCTCGTATTGCAGCCTGTCCAGCTCGATTTCCACTCTCTCCCTCATCATGTGAGGTACCGCTCGCACCTTTGTGGTGAATGGGTCTTGCCTCTGGGACCAAGTGGATCCACACCTTCACCCCGGGAAAGTTTCCAATGCCTGGCTCAAAAAGGGAATGAAATTTGTTAAGAACCTGGGTACATGAGGCCTCATCGACATGTGATAGCGCTCGGATGTCATCCCAGTTCCAGCGGATTTTGTCCAGCCAGCTCCTTCCAAGCAGTGTGGGACCATCGCCCGGGACAATCCATAGTGGCAGTTCATGCACCGTGCCTTTGTAGGTGACCTTGACCATGGCGCTGCCCAGGACAGTGATAAGCTCTTTGGCGTACGTTCTCAGTTTCATGTGGATGGGGCTCAGGGCTGGTCTGAGTGCCTTGTTGCACCACAGTCTCTCAAACATCTTTTTACTCATGATGGATTGGCTAGTGCCAGTGTCCAGTTCCATGGCTATGGGTAAGTCATTCAATTTTACATTTAGCATTATAGGTGGACATTTCATCGAAAATGTGTGCACCCCTGTGTACTTCAGCATCTGCCTCCTCTCTCTGAGGCTCGAAATTGCTTTGATCCACCATGGACTGAACTTCCTCTGCCACGTGGTGGTTAGCAGGTTTTGCAGAGCTTGCAGCTTGTCGGCAAGCTTGTTGGAGGTGCCCCATTGTTCCAGAGCTCTTGCAAACATACCCTTTGAAGTGGCATGAATAGGCTGAATGGAAGCCTCCACAACGCCAACAAGGTGTGAATTGCCTTGCATTCATCCTTTGTTGCAGACTCTGAGTCATCTGGGTCACCTGAGGCCTGCTGATTGTTGCAGACTCGTGGTTTCTGCCCTGTACATTTCTGCTCGCAAACACAGTTCCAGTTAATTTATGAACATTGCTAGCACTTGTGTGCTGAGAGATTTGTTTAGTGTTCTCACTGGTGGACATAAACGTCTGTGTTGTCGCAATGGCCTGACTGAGGGTCGGTGTCTCTACAGTCAAAAGTTTTCGTAGGATGGTCTCGTGGCCAATGCCCAGTACACTAAAGTCTCTGAACATTTGTTCCAGATACCCATCAAACTCACATTGTCCTGCAAGTCGCCTTAGCTCGGCAACGTAGCTTGCTACTTCCTGACCTTCAGATCACTGGCACGTGTAGAACCGATACCTCGCCATCAGCACGCTCTCCCTCGGGTTAAGATGCTCCCGAACCAGTGTACACAGCTCCTCATATGACTTATCTGTGGATTTCACTGGAGCCAGAAGATTCTTCATGCGGCTAAAGGTCGGTGCCCCGCAGACTGTGAGGAGGACCGCTCTCCTTTTTGCAGCGCTTCCAGCTCGTTGGCTACAAAGTACTGGTCTAGCCATTTGACATAAGCTTCCCAGTCCTCCCCCTCTGAGATCTTCTCCAGGATACCCACAGTTTGCTGCATCTTTGCGTTGGATTCGTATTCCCGTTGCCAGTTATTGTGTTCCTAACACAGATGAGGCTGCACACAGGGAGGTTAAAGTAATAGTGACCTCAGTCTTTATTAAGACACTCCAGAGTGAGGAACAGGCCTTATATACAGTGCTCCCAAGGGATGCTGGGATCCCTTGGGACTTCAGGGGATGCGCTCCCTGGTGGCGGAACATGCTTTACAGATACAAAACAAAAACATTGATTACTGTGTAATAAAACAATAGGGCTGCATCATATCTTCACTTTTAAAAGTACTTAGTTGGTTGTAAAGTGCTTTGGGATACCTGGTGGTCATGAAAAGTGCTATATTAATACAAGTGTTTCTTTAAATTTGTGAAAAAAGGTCAAACCTTATGAATTAGGTTTTCAGTTCAGCCATGATCTTATTAAATGGTGGAGCAGGCTCGAAGGGCCAAATGGCCTATTCCTGCTCCTATTTCCTATGTTCTTATGAATAGGGATCCCTCATTAATAGTTTCATTAAAGACAGAATTCTAATAAGTGTAATAGATGCTAAACTTAAAGCCAAATTACTCAGAAGAATCTCGTTCCACAGAAAGGAGTTGATATTTGGAGGAAGAGGGTGCCCTGGAGTGTATAAGGGATGGTTTTCTAGATCAATATGTCGAGGAACCAACTAGAGAGCAAGCCATCCTAGACTGTGTCTTGTGTAATGAGAGCGGATTAATTAGCAATCTTGTGCGATGCACCTTGGGGAAGAGTAACCATAATATGGTAGAATTCTTCATTAAGATGGAGAGTGACACGGTTAATTCAGAGACTAGGGTCCTGAACTTAAAGAAAGGTAACTTCGATGGTATGAGACGTGAATTGGCTAGGCTAGACTGGCGAATGATACTTAAAGGGTTGACGGTAGATGGGCAATGGCAGACATTTAAAGATCACATGGATGAACTACAACAATTGTACATCCCTGTTTGGCGTAAAAATAAAATGGGGAAGGTGGCTCAACCGTGGCTAACAAGGGAAATTAGGGATAGTGTTAAATTCAAGGAAAAGGCATATAAATTGGCCAGAAAAAGCAGCAAACCTGAGGACTGGGAGAAATTTAGAATTCAGCAGAGGAGGACAAGGGGTTTAATTAGGAAGGGGGAAATAGAATGTGAGAGTAAGCTTGCAGGGAACATAAAAACTGACTGCAAAAGCTTCTATAGCTAGGTAAAGAAAAAAAAGATTAGTGAAGACTAATGTAGGTCCCTTGCAGTCAGAATCAGGTGAATTCATAATAGGGAACAAGGAAATGGCAACCAATTGAACAAATACTTTGATTCTGTTTTCACAAAGGAAGACACAAATAACCTTCCGAAAATATTAGGGGACCGAGGGTCTGACGAGAAGGAGGAATGGAGGGAAAACCTTATTAGTCAGGAAATGGTATTAGGGAAATTGATGGGATTGAAGGCCGATACATCCCCAGGACCTGATAGTCTGCATCCCAGAGTACTTAAGGAACTGGCCCTGGAAATAGTGGATGCATTGGTGGTCATTCCCCAACATTCCATGGACTCGGGATCAGTTCCTGTGGATTGGAGGGTAGCTAATGTAACCCCACTTTTTAAAAAAGGAGGGAGAGAGAAAAGAGGGAATTATAGACTGCTTAGCCTGACATCAGTAGTGAGGAAAATGCTGGAATCAATTATTAAAGATGTAATAGCAGCGCATTTGGAAAGCAGTGACAGGATCGGTCCGTGGATTTATCAAAGGGAAATCATGCTTGACAAATCTTCGAGAATTTTTTGAGGATGTAACTAGTAGAGTGGATAAGGGAGAACCAGTGGATGTGGTGTCTTTGGACTTTCAAAAGGCTTTTGACAAGGTCCCACACAAGAGATTAATGTGAGAAATTAAGGCACATGGGATTGGGGGTAATGTATTGACATGGATAGAGAACTGGTTGGCAGACAGGAAGCAAAGAATGGAAATAAACAAGTCCTTTTCAGAATGGCAGGCAGTGACTAGTGGATACCGTAAGGTTCAGTGCTGGGACTCCAGCTATTTACAATATATATTAATGATTTAGATGAAGGAATTGAATGTAATATCTCCAAGTTTGCAGATGACACTAAGCTGGATGGCAGTGTGAGCTGTGAGGAGGCTGCAGGGTGACTTGGACAGGTTAGGTGAATGGGCAAATGCATGGCAGATGCAGTATAATGTGGATAATTGTGAGGTTATCCACTTTGGTGGCAAAAACAAGAAGGCAGATTATTATCTGAATAGTGACAGATTAGTAAAAGAGGAGGTGCAACAAAACCTGGGTGTCTTGGTACATCAGTCATTGAAAGTAGGCATGCAGGTACAGCAGGCAGTAAAGAAAGCAAATGGCATGTTGGCCTTCATAGCGAGAGGATTTGAGTATAGGAGCAGGGAGGTCTTACTGCAGTTGTACAGGGCCTTGGTGAGACCACACCTTGAGTATTGTGTGCAGTTTTGGTCTCCTAATCTGAGGAAGGATGTTCTTGCTATTGAGGGAGTGCAGCGAAGGTTTACCAGACTGATTTCCCGGGATGGCAGGACTGACAATATGAAGAAAGACTGAATCGACTAGGCTTATATTCACTGGAATTTAGAAAAATGAGAGGGGATCTCATAGAAGCATATAAAATTCTGGCAGGATTGGACAGGTTAGATGCAGGAAGAATGTTCCCGATGTTGGGGAAGTCCAGAACCAGGGATCACAGTCTAAGGATAAGGGCAAACCATCTAGGACAGAGATGAGGAGAAACCTTTTCCCCCAGAGAATTGTGAGCCAATGGAATTCTCTACCACAGAAAGTTGTTGAGTCCAGTTCATTGGATATATTCAATAGGGAGTTAGATGTGGTCCTTACGGCTAACTGGATCAGGGGGTATGGAGAGAAGGCAGGAGTCGGGTACTGAAGTTGCATGATCAGCCATGAACATATTGAATGGTGGTGCAGGCTGGAAGGGCCGAATAGTCTGCTCCTGCACCTATTTTCTATGTTTCTATGTTTGCAGAGCAGCTAAAATAAGCAACTCACAGTTAGAATACCAATGCATTACCGGCAGTGCTATGAATAATGTTAGTGAGATGCTGCTTTATCATGAAAAGTAAATCAGATCAAGTTGGCTGTTAGGAGATCACAGATTGTAAACACGGTGGTAAATTGCACAAGATGAAAAAGGTCCAGCATGTAGCTAAACATATATGTTGTGTCAAAAACAAAATCTTTTTGCTAAAGTATAAAAAGCCAAAGCAAAAACAAAGAAAGTTCATGGAGTGACAGAGCAGTCTGCAAGTGAGAATAAATTTAATGAATGTGATTCATACAGAAAATGAGGTTGAATGGACAGTTGACCTCAAGATTAACAATGGTACTTTTTTTTTAAAGCAAGACACAGGAGCTGAAGGTAATGGTGTGTAAAAATAAGGACAAATACTAAAGCCTACAATTTCAAATGCTGGAAGAACAAGTAGTCATGCTTTGCAACGTGGGTACGTCAACAGTTAGAATTGATCAAAAGAATTGGTGCAGTCACAAATGATAAATGCCAAAATGTGACAGAGAAGTATTCTGATGTCAACAACAACATCATCATCATCATGATGATGATGATGATCATAATCATAATCATAGGCAGTCCCTTGAAATCGAGGAAGACTTGAGTTCTTTGGTGACTGAACAGTCCAATACAGGAATTACAGTCTCTGTCACAGGTGGGACAGACAGTCATTGAAGGGAAGGGTGGGTGGGGAGTCTGGTTTGCTGCTCATTCCTTTCGCTGCCTGCGCTTGCTTTCTGCATGCTCTCGGCGACGATACTCGAGATGCTCAGCGCCCTCCCGGATGCTTTTCCTCAACTTAGGACAGTCTTTGTCCAGGCACTCCCAGGTGTTGGTGGGGATGTTGAATTTTATCAAGGAGTCTTTGAGGGTGTCCTTGAAACATTTCCTCTGTCCACCTGGGGCTCACTTGCCGTGTAGGAGGTCCGAGCAGAGCGCTTGCTTTGGGAGTCTTGTGTAAGGCATGCGAACAATGTGGCCCACCCAACGGAGCATTTGCATAAAGGCTTGCGGAGGGACATGGCAGGCACGGGGCCCTAACCCTAAAGCCTAACAGATATACATTAACCAAGGAACATGCTCAATCTACTATGTGATAAAATTTGTGATGAGCTACATAGAATGTAGAAAGTTTGTCTTGTATGGAAGTCAACAAACCAAACTAGTAGGTTAGTAATATAGTGATAATAGTCAAGCCAAACCGTGAACAAGTGAGAATATATCTGGATCCTAACGATTTAAATAAAGCTACATAAAGTGAACATTATCCAATGCAGACAATGGAAGACATAGGACTAGACTTTTCATTATTATCGCTATCGCCCCAAAATGGGCGATATTTCTGGCGTTATTGGTTATTTTATTTTTCAGGATCACCGGAATATCATCCATTTTAAGAACCGCTAGTTTTGCCTTTTTAATTTGGGCGATAGCCGCAGCGATGTGAAATGGGCGATAAAGATGTATTCAGTCGTGTAAGGCCGGCGTCCATAGCAACGGCCGTTCTGCGCATGTGCGTTCTTTTTTCAGGAAATTAACTTTTCCCGCGATTCCGGAGGTCAAGGGTCATCTGCGCATGCTCAGAAGACCAAGGGAGAGAGAGAGAGACCGCATTTTGTCTTTTCAGCCCGCTTGTGAAGACTGTCTCACTCGAGGCTGTGATAAAAATCTAATCGATCTAATAACAACTTTTTGGCGAAATGGAATATGAGGAATCCGCAGTCAGTGAAGAGGTGGCAGCGGTGGGTGAGGAGAGTGATTTTGGTGAGGTTGGAGGGAGAAGGAGGGTGAAATGCTTCTCCGATGAGGCGAACGTATACCTTGTCCACGAGGTGGAGACTTGGTGGGGCCAATTAATCCGGGAGGTCATGGGAACCCTCTCTCCCCCTCCCCCTCCCCGCGAACCCCCAGCATATACCAAAGAATCTGGGTAGAGATCGCCGAAGTTGTTTCATCAGCAGCCCACGATGTTGGAGAGCTAAGCCAGTGCCACAAGTGCTGGAACGACCTGGTTGGGTCTACAAGAGTAAGTATTAAATTATTAAATTTATAATTGTAATGATGCACTGACTCATTAATTGAAATGTAAATCTGCCGGATTGTAATTAAGCTGGGTAATCTTGGTGTCACGCATTAGTTCCTAACCACGATCTTATTAAATTTATTCTCTGAACGTAGATATTATAACCATGCATCAATTGCATACAAACCGTATTAGCATATAACGTTAACGATGAATAGCATAGGCGATGACTAATTGTGGATTATAATATCTGTGTGTTCCGTAATAGTACCTAGGCAATTAGCTTATGCCATGCTCTTGTCATCTTTGCAGAAGAAGATATCGAAGAATCGCGCCGAGCGCAGGCGGACAGGAGGAGGCCCTGCTGATTTGTACCTTCTCACCGACCTGGAGGAGTGGGCCTCTGCCTTTATCGATGCTCATAATTGTTCGGCCACCCATGGTGGTGCAGATCCCGTTGTTACGCCACGTGAGTACTGTATAAACCATTGGTAATTTAAAGTAATTTAATGCCATTTGAGTATAATATATGAATTATGTAATGTTATGTAATTAATGCTCGGATCATGAAATTTTATTGTAATGCCACACAGTTTCTGTACTCTCATGCTAATTATATGTAACGTCTGTCAGTGATATTTATTGCAGTAGTGTTGCTCCTCATACATATGCCTGTGCAGCGTAAGTATTCTCATGTCACCCTGGCCTCCCCTTCTCTTCTACCAACCTCAAATATGTTTTCTAGCTCCCCTAACCCTAACCCTAACCCTCCCCAGGCACAATGCAGGACACGAAGGCCCCTGGAGCGTCACCTCTTCTGGTACAGGTTGTGTTGACCACAGAAGATTCAACCGAGGAGAATGATGAACCTCAACCATGCTGCTCAGCTTCTAACTCGGAAGATATTTCTTCGGAAACGTCTTCTCCAGTTTCCCAAGATTTGACTCTGCCATCGTAACAGCCACCCCCACACCGCCCCCCCCCCCCACCCGCCCCCACAGCAGCAGCGTTCGAAATGCCCTGCTGCAAGATGACTTTTTGTTAATGCGGGAAAAAGGGGAAGGGTAAATGGAAAAGGGGAGGGTTAAGACCGGGAGGGGTGGGGGGGGGGGGGTTAGAGGCAGAGGGAAGCCTGACTAGGTGGGGGGGGGTCCTTATTCTTGTTATTGTTATTAAATTGTTGACTGTTGGTGGTGGAGTTATTGTTAAAAATGTGTTGACTGTTGTGGGGAATGTGTGGTTGGGTGTTTGTGTCCTGTTATATTTTAATTATTCAAAAATTATTGTTGTGGGAGCTATTGTTATTAAAAATGTGTTGACTGTTGGGGGTGGGGAGGAGATAGGTGTCTCTATTAATTAATTATTTAATGTATATGTTTGTTTTTTCACATATGTTTAAAAAATGTTAGTGTTAAATTATTAAAGATTTTTATTTAACTTACAATTGTTGTACAGTGTCTTCTAATAACAGAAAAGTTAAACATCAATACAAGGGTTGCAAACAATGGCCCGGCCAGGCAAGGATGAAATATAACATAACGCAACTATAACTGTCACCAATGTAACTTCACGCAAAGTGTTCATTTATGAGCTGCTGTCGCAACAGTTACGCAGCTGCGTAACTATCATGGGGCTTTTCCTGCAGTGTAAGGTGTGGGGGCATGGGTTGATCTCCAGGCTGATTGTCCTCCCCGAAGTCCTCATCCTCCTCCTGCTCCTCTTCCCCCTCCCCTCCCTCCTGAGGTGGACCGGAAGTCCCATCTGTCATTTCTTGTCCCCTCCTGATAACTAAGTTATGCAACATAAACTCCGTGACCTGCTCAGGGTGGTATTGTCGGTTTCCTCCTGAGTGGTCCAGGCATCTGAAGCATTGCTTCAGCACTACAATTGTCTTTTCGACGATATTGCGTGTGGCTATATGGCTTTCGCTGTCTCGCTTCTCAGCTTCTGTCTGGGTCTTTCGTAGGGGGGTCATGAGCTAGCTGGCAAAACCATATCCTTTAACGGCCAGCATTCAACCATGACCTTGTGGCTGACTCTTAAACAGGTCAGAGACAGTGTTCTCACGCAAGATGTGCGCATCATGAATGCTACCTGGAAAATTTGCATTTACTGTAATGATTATTTGCTTGTGGTCGATAACGAGCTGCACATTCAGGGAGGGAAATCTCTTTCGGTTACTGTAAACCTCTGCATCCTTTAAAGGTGCTCGCAAAGTGATGTGCGTACAGTCTATTGCACCCTGCACCTTGGGGAAGTTTGCTGTTCTCGAGAACTCCAAAGCCCTCTCACTCTGTGCCTCCCTGGTCATGGGGAAGTTTATAAAGTCCATCCTACGAGCGTAAAGGGCTTCAGTCACCTGTCGCATGCAGCAATGTGTGGCATGCTGAGAGATACTGCAAATGTCGCCAGCTGGGGCCTGAAAGGAGCCCGATGCATAGAAGGAAAGTGTCGCAGTAACCTTAACCTCAACGGGCAGTGCGGTCCTGATGGTGCAGGTAAGCTGCAGATCTTTCTTAGCTGGCATATCTCAATGATGACCTCCTTTCGGAAGCGCAGCCTTCTAATGCATATGTTATCGGACAAGTTCAGGTATGATTGCTTATCCCTGTAAATGCATTGGGTGTAAGGTCTCCACCTCAGCAGTCTGCCACCTCTGTGATTGGGCACATAATGCTCTTCAAAGAACCTTCTCCCATCTCTATTCTACAGCATGTAAGTAGTCATCAATACTGGCTGAGAAATTACAGGCCCCATTATTATAAATGCTCTACTCTGTAGAGGACAATTTAAATCTTTTTTAAGACAAACACGATATAAGTCAAAATTCACAACAATGTGATTAGATGATTGGCAAGATTTTAAAACGCCCTTAAAATCACTCATGAATTACTTCAATGTTCCCATCAACTTGAAGCAGCCTTTTATTAAACTTCTTCCGATTTACAAAATGGCGTCCATACCGCTAGGTTAAGGTCAGATGAATGCAGCTTTTCTTGAGCGTCTTTTTGGGCGAGCGATCATTTGGATGGTATATGGGCGAAATGCCGAAAGTAGCCCTCGGCGATAATCTGGGCAGTATTTGGGTATTGGTTTCCATTATAAACAGTCTTCTGGACGGTGCACGAGTGATGGCGTCAGATTTAATTAAAAAAATATGGGCAGGTGGTTCAGCTCATTCTTGGCAGCAATTGTATGCCGAAAGTTCCACCGCTGATAATTGTTGCGTTAGTTTCCATTTATAATCAAATATGGGGTGGTGTCATGTATGTAACCTTTATGTAACAACACTGCAATACTGTATATACGTAAGAAATGCACACCTTGACCACAGGGGGTGAACTTGTGGGAGACACTCCTCACCTGGTCATCCAGGTATATAAAGGGAGGTCCCACGCAGGGTCAAGACTTGTTGGTCCTGTGAATAAGGATTCAGG
Source organism: Pristiophorus japonicus (assembly GCF_044704955.1). Classification (NCBI taxonomy): domain Eukaryota; kingdom Metazoa; phylum Chordata; class Chondrichthyes; family Pristiophoridae; genus Pristiophorus; species Pristiophorus japonicus. The sequence goes on along the minus strand of NC_091980.1, from coordinate 63,613,983 downwards.
TCATGGAGTGACCTTGTCCATAGAATGTGCCTTGTGGTATTGTGTAAGGACTTTACATTGGCAACGGGAATCAACGACCCACGAGAATGGCCACCGGGAGCACAGATGAACGGTACTGTGTTGGTGAGGACTGGGACGATTTCATTGAGAGGCTCCAGCAGAGTTTTGTCACGAAGGACTGGCTGGGAGACGCAGCGGCTGACAAGCGAAAGGCTCATCTGCTGACCAGCTGTGGACCTAAGACTTACGCGCTCATGAAAGACCTGCTAGCACCCGAGAAATCGGCGGACAAAACCTTTGAAGAGCTCAGCAAACTAATCGGTGAGTACCTCAAACTGGCGAGCAGCATACACATGGCCCGACACAGATTCTATACCCACCGACGTCGGGAAGGACCGAGCATACCGGATTTCGTTGCGGACCTCCGGCGCTTGGCCAGCCTCTCTAAGTTCACAGACGCCTGCAGGGGGGAGAGGCTTAAGGATTTCTTTATTGAGGGCATCGGTCATGCTGGGACTTTCAGAAAGCTAATTGAGACCAAGGACTTGACCTTGGAAGCAGCGGCGTTGATGGCTCAGATTTTTATGGCGGGGGAGGAGGAAACCAAGATAATATACGCGCGCAATTCTGTCTCTAACGTGGCGATGGATCAGGGAGTCAATATCATAAACGCGACAGAGCCCCGCAGGCAGGCAAGGGAAGTTCAATACACCCCAGGCAGCAATAGACCCAAAAGACTCCAACAGAGACAATGGCAGGCTGAACGGACATTTACGTCCCCCCAGTGGAAATTGCAGCCCGGGATGGGGTCATTGACACCCACTGACAGGGTGCTGAAGAGCAGTCAAAGGGACAATCAGCGAGGAATGCCTTGTAACAGCTCTTTTGTTCACAACAATGGAAATCTCAGTTCATGCTGGAGGTGTGGGGGCAGACATGTTGCCAGGACTAGCAGGTTTCAACAGTTCATCTGCAGAAATTGTAACCTCAGTGGCCATTTAGCCAGAATGTGCAGAAAGCCTGTTACGAGGCGGATGAACCAGATGAGGGGTCTGCGAGGCAGGATGACACTGAAGTTCAATGGACGCTGAAGTTCAGTGGGTTCATGTGGCAAACATTCACAGCTCATATACCAAAACGCCACCTATGATGATGATAGTCCGATTAAACGGCATCCCTGTACGCATGGAGCTGGATACGGGGGCCAGCCAGTCACTCATGAGTGTTCAACAATTCGAAAAGCTGTGATCACTCAAAGCCAGCAGACCCAAACTAGAATGCATTGAGATACAATTACGGACGTACACCAAATAAATCATTCCAGTGCTAGGCAGTGCAATGTTGAACCGGCTGCCGCTCTGGATTGTTCCGGGCAATGGTCCCGCATTGTTGGGGAGGAGCTGGTGAGCTGAGATGAACTGGAAATGGGGGGATGTGCATGCCATGTCATCTGTGGAGGGAAGTTCATGATCACCGGTCCTACAGAAATTTAAATCACTATTTCAACCTGGCGTTGGGATGTTCAAAGGTGCCAAAGTAGTGATACGCATCACACTGGACGCCAGACCAGTGCACTACAAAGCCAGAGCTGTGCCGTATGTGATACAGGAGAAAATTGAAAGCTAGTTGGATTGGTTGCTGAGAGAGGACATCATCTCGCCCATTGAATTCAGCGACTGGGTGAGCCCCGTCGTTCCCGTCCTAAAAGCGGATGGCTCGGTCAGGATCTGTGGCGACTACAAGGCTTCTATCAACCTATTGGTCCCTACAAGACCAATAGCCACTCCCGAGAGCGGAGGACATTTTTGCCACACTGGCAGGCGGCAAGCTGTTCACCAAGTTGGACCTCATTTCAGCCTACATGACCCAAGAACTGGCCGACTAATCTATACTACTGACCACCATCACCATGCACAAGGGCCTGTTTGTTTACAATGGGTGTCCGTTTGGCATTTAATCAGCAGCCGCGATTTTTCAAAGAAACATGGAAAGCCTGCTCAAATCCATTCCCAGAACAATCGTATTTCAGGACGACATCCTCATCACCGGTCATGACACCGAGGAATACCTCCACAACCTGGAGGAGGTGCTACGCCGACTGGACTGGGTAGGCCTGCGACTCAAGAAGTCTAAATGTGTGTTTTTGGCTCCTGAGGTTGAGTTCCTGGACAGGAGGGTTGCTGCAGACGTGACTCGGCCCACCGAATCCAAAACTGAGGCGATTCGACGAGCACCCAGGCCCTGCAACACATTGGAGTTGCGTTAATTTCTGGGACTTTTGAACTATTTCGGGAACTTTCTGCCGAACTTAAGCACATAATTGGAGCCGCTACACGTGCTCCTGCGTAAGGGTTGCGATTGGTTTTGGGGGGGACTGTCAGGAACGGGCTTTCAATTGGGCGCGGAACCTACTTTGTTCACATAAGTTGTTAACCCTGTATGACCCCCATAAGAAATTGGTTCTGACATGTGATGCATCGTCCTATGGGGTTGGGTGTATGTTGCAGCATGGTAACGCTGAGGGTCAACTACAACCTATGCCTCCAGGTCGCGCGCTCAAGCTGAACAGGGATATGGGATGGTTGATAAGGAAGCACTCGCATGTGTCTATGGGGTGAAAAAGATGCATCAGTACCTTTTTGGCAGGAGGTTCGAATTAGAAACTGACCACAAGCTGTTAGCCTTTTTGTCTGACAGCAGGGATGTTGTCAATGCCAATGTGTCAGCTCGCATACAGCAATGGGCTCTCACGCTCGCTGCGTATGACTGCACCATCCGGCACCGGCCCGGCACCGAAAACTGCGCTGACGTGCTCAGCAGGCTTCCACTGGCCACCACTGAGGGGGTAGCGGAGCAAAGCGCTGAGATGGTCATGGCTGGCGATGCCTTTGACAGCGCAGGCTCCCTCATCACAGCTCGCCAGATCAAAATCTGGACCAACAGAGATCCCCTCCTATCATTGATTAAGAAATGTGTCCTGACTGGGGATTGGGTGCCCGCACACGGGGCATGCCCTGAGGAGGTCAGACCGTTTCACAGATGGATGAGCTCTCCATCCAAGCCGGCTGCCTACTATGGGACAGCTGGGTAGTCATGCCCCAGAGGGGCAGGTAAGCATTCATCAGGGAACTCCACAGCGAGCACCCATGCATTGTGCTGATGAAGGCCATTGCCTGGTCACATGTGCGGTGGCCGGGAATTGATTCAGATCTGGAGCACTGTGTTCGTAGGTGCACGACGTGTGCCCAGCTAGGTAATGCCCCCAGGGAGGCCCTGCTCAGCCCGTGGCCCTGGCCCACCAGGCCATGGTCACGTATTCACGTAGACTACGCGGGCCCGTTCATGGGAAAAATGCTTCTCATTGTGGTTGATGCGTATTCGAAATGGATCGAGTGCATCATTTTGAATTCGTGCACGACATCCACCACTGTGGAGAGTCTGCGCGCGGTCTTTGCGACCCACGGCTTGCCGGACATCCTTGTTAGCGATAAAGACCCTCGTTTCACAAGCCACGAATTCCGGGAGTTCATGTCGGGTAATGGCATTAAGCATGTCAGGACAGCACCGTTCAAGCCGGCCTCCAATGGCCAGGCGGAACGTGCATCCAAATCATAAAACAAGGCATGCTCCGGATTCAAGGACCCTCGCTTCAATGCCGCCTATCACGCCTCCTGCTGGTCTATAGGTCCCGACCGCACTTGCTCATGGGGGTCCTGCCCATGGAGCTACTCATGCAATGAACACTCAAAACTTGGCTGTCCCTCATTCATCCAGTCCTGTCTGACATTGTTGAGGGCAAGCGCCAGTCCCAAAACGAGTACCATGACCGAAATTCAAGGGGGAGATGTATTGAAATTGATGACCCCGTATTTGTTCTCAATCACGCTTTGGGGCCCAAATGGTTTGAGGTACTGTAATAGACAAAGAGGGGAATAGGGTCACAGTGGTTAAACTTAACAATGGGCAGATATGCCGCAAGCATCTGGACCAAGTGGAAAAAAAGGTTCGGCAAGTTCGCTGTGACTTTGTGAACTGAGTGTCAGATTGAATAGTCGTTCACCACAGTACTACAATAATTAGGTCAAAAAATCAAGCTGTAAAATCAGTTTGGGTGGAGCTAAGAAACAACAAGGGGCAGAAAACACTGGTGTGAGTAATTTATGGCAACCGAACAGACATCGTAGTATAGATCACAGTATAAATCAGGAAATTAGAGGAAGAGTTAATGGAATGTATTCAGTTGTTGAGGCCAATTCACTAAATATTTTCAAAAAGGAGTTCGATGTAGTCCTTACTGCTAGGGGGATCAAGGGGTGTGGCGAGAAAGCAGGAATGGGGTACTGAAGTTGCATGTTCAGCTGTGAACTCATTGAATGGCGGTGCAGGTTCGAAGGGCCGAATGGCCTACTCCTGCACCTATTTTCTATGTTTCTATAGTTTTCTCGATCAGTATGTCAAAGAACCAACTAGGGAACAGGGTATTTCATATCTAGTATTTTGCAATGAGAGAGGGTTAATTAATAGCCTTATAGTAAAGGAGCCTCTGGGGAAGAGTGATCATAATATGATTGAATTTTATTTTGAGTTTGAGAGTGATTTAGTTAAATTCAAAACTAGGGTCTTAAATCTGAACAAAGCAACCTATGTCGGTATGAGTTGGCGAAGTTAGATTGGGAAACTGGATTAAAAGATATGACGGTAGATAAGCAATGGCAAACATTTAAAGAATTAATTCATGTTTCATAATGAATATACATTCCCTTAGGGGATAAAAACCCTATGAAAAAAAATGGACCTACCATGGCTAACAAGAGAAGTTAAAGATAGTATTATATTAAAGGAAGAGGCTTATAATGTTGCCAAAAAGAGTAGTAAACCTAAGGATTACGTGGATTTTAGAATTCAGCAAAGGATGACCAAGAAATTGATCAAGAAAGAAAAAAGAGGATGAGAGTAAATTACCAAGAGACATAAAAACAGATTGTAAAAACTTCTATCCTAGGTATGTAAAAAGGAAGAGATTAGCGAAAGTAAACATGGGTCCCTTAGAGGCAGAGACAGAAGAAATTATAATGGGGAATAAGAAACTGGCAGAGATATTAGTCAAATACTTTGTATCTGTCTTCACGGTAGAAGTTCACAAAAAACATTTCGGATATAGTGGGGAATCAAGGGTCTAACAAGAATGAGGAACTTAAAGAAATAGTATTAGAGAAATTAATGGGACTAAAAGTCAACAAATCCCCTGCACCTGATGGCAAACATCCTTGGGTTTTAAAAGAGGTGGCTACAGAGATAGTGGATGCATTGATTTTGATCTTCCAGAATTCCGTAGATTCTGGAATGGTCCCTGTGGATTGGAAGGTAGCAAATGTAACACAGCTATTTAAAAAAAGGAGGGAGAGAGAAAACAGGGATCCATAGGCCAGTTAGCTTGACATCAGTAGTAGGGAAAATTCTACAATCTATTATTAGGGATGTGCTAACAGGACAGTGAGAACATCATAATATAATTGGCAGAGTCAACATGGATTTATGAAAGGGAAATCATGTTTGACAAATCTGTTTTTTCAGCTTGTAACTAGCAGGGTGGATAAGGGGGAACCAATGGATTTTCAAAAAGCATTCGATAAGTTGCCACACAAGAGGTTATTAGACAAAATTAGGGCTCATGGGATTGGGGTTAATATATTAGCATGGATTGAGGATTGGGTAATGAACCGAGAGTAGAAATAACCAAGTCATTTTCAGGTTGGCAAGCTGTAACTAGTGGGGTACCGCAAGGATCAGTGCTTCGACCTCAACTATTTACAATATATATCGTGACTTAAATGAGGGGACTGGGTGTAATGTAACAAAGTTTGCAGATGATATAGTTAGATGGGAAAGTAAGCTGTGAGGAGGATGCAAGGATGCTGCAAAGGGATATAGATAGGTTAAGTAAATGAGCAAGAAAATGCAGATGGAATATAATGTGGAGAAGTGTGACGATATTAACTTTGGTAGAAAAAATAGAAAAGCAGAATATTTCTTAAATGGTGAGGGTCTATGAAATGTTGATATTCTGAGGGTCCTGGGTGACTTTGTACATGAATCACTGAAAGTTAACATACAGGTACAGCAAGAAATTAGGAAAGCAAATGGTACGTTAGTCTTTATTACAACGGGATTGGATTATAAGAGTAAAGAAGTCATACTACAATTATATAGGGTCTTGGTGAGAACTGGAGAACCGTGTATACCATTTTAGTCTCCTTACTTAAGGATATACTTGCCTTATACTTACAACGGAAGTTCACTGGACTGATTCCTTGTATGAGGGGATAGTTCGATGAAGAGGGATGGAGTCTAGTAGGCCTATATTGCCTAGAGTTTAGAAGAATGAAAGTTGATCTCATTGAAACATGTAAAATTCTGAAGGGGCTTGATAGGGTAGATGCATTGAGAATGTTTCTCCTGGCTGTGGAGTCTAGAACTAGGGGTCACAGTCTCAGAATAAAGGGTCGGCATTTCAGACTGAGATGAGGGGAAATTTCTTCACTCAGAGGGCTGTTAATCTTTGGATTCTATTAAATCTCCCCTGAACCTTCTCTACTCCAAGGAGAACATAATGGAAGCTTTGTCTTCCTTGTAGGCACCAAAGGCACTGAAATCTGCAGTGGATCCCCAGCTAAGAAGCTGTCCGAGACGAGTTGATGCCTCCACCTCCATGGAAGCACAGACTGCAGCTCTGGTGGCATTCGAAGATTGTTGCACAGCATGGATCCAGGCTTCCAGATCATGGTCACTGGTGTGTCTCAGGGCTTTCAGGATCTAATAGCTCCCATTAGACCAGCCATCCCAGTGATCCACCACAGATCCAGAACCCAGTGTAGCTGCTGCATCTCTTTTGTCTGGCTGTAAGTTATCAGTAGTGCAATAGGGGCACAACAACAGGAAACTCATTTCTGTAACACCACTGGCTGAGAATGAGCCCTGCAGGGGGATCAGCGGGCAGATTGCAGAAAGGGCCAAAATTAGTGAGGAAGCTCAGAGGAAGGAATTTAAAGATGCACAATCATTTGAATTTGATCATACGCTATTCCAGCACCATAAGTATACTGAAAGCTGCAAGGAACTTCACCCTGTTGTATAAGAAATGCAGTAATCAAAGAGTTAAATCAACACTACTCTGCTCTTGTAATTATCACTGTCTTTCAGAACAGTTTTTATTATCATTAATTAGCTATCAAATGTGACAACTTTAAATAGAATTTTAATTAATTGCATGTTGATGAGCTACTGTCTCTTCTGCTTATTTGCATAGTACTAAATACTTTTGACCTTTCAAAGGTTATTCTTTTACAATTTTCACCATAACCTAATTTTATTGAATAATTTTACTTCACATTTTCTTTTTCCTATTCCATAGTTTATTTTCAAATTTGATATTTAATGAAAATATGATATACGGCAATCTAGAGAATATGAATTGCCAGAGTACAAAAACTAACCTTTCAGTCGACCTTCATCAACCGTATTGATAAGGTGTAATCCATTTGGTTATTTCAAACATTTATCATATATCCTCATTGATGTCGCTTCACAAGCCCAACAGCTGAGTAATGGTCAGTCAATGTGCAATTTGAGCAAGTAAAAATTCTAAAAATTATGAAAAGAACAGAGTTAAAGAAATTTCTGTTGTAAATTTCTTAACATTTCTATTTATGAAAACCACTGGGTAATACACTGAGCCAGCCGGACTTGATGGCCTGAACTTAGTTACCTGGTCCATGCAGAATTAGGGAAACAGTGGGGGCTTTTTAATTATCGCCTCCATCTCCGTGATGGGGATGTGAAGAACAAGGCAGGACTCCACTCCAGTAAGACTGTATGCATGTGTAGATGTTGAATAAGGACAGGACTGGGCTTGGCTATGATGCCTCCCCAATGGTCAAATAATCTGCTGACATTCACTGAAAAGTAATCTCTTGAGCTGCCAGCAGTTATGGTTCTGAAGTGAATTAGAGGTTAATTGCTGTTGGTGAGGGAAGTTTAGTCTATGGATAAAATGATAAAAGGATTCGATAGGGTAGATACAGAGAAGTTATTTCCTCTAGTGAGGGATTCAAGAACAACGGGGCACAATCTTAAAATTAGATCTAGGCATTCAGAGCTGAAATCAAGAAACACTTTTTCACCTGAGGGGTAGTGGAAATGTAGAACTTTCTCCCCCCAAAAGGCTGTGAGTACTGTGGAAATTTACTTTTAGAAGTCACATTTCCTGTCAAATATACCCTTTTGTAATAAAAGAAAATGGAGTCTCAGTTCTCCCAGAAGCCCCTGCAGCAGACAGTTTGCTTCTGCATAAACATACTAACCTTGACTGATAGCTGACTGAATTAAGGAAAAGCAGGAGCCATCTGTGTAAGCGAGGGAACCTTGAATTTACCCTCCCTAACAGAAAGAATGTCCTGTTAGAATTATACTCCCTACTAATAACTGTTGCTATGCTAAACCTTAGAAGTACTAGATAAAGGTTGTATAGATATAGACTAAAACAAGGATGTGGTGTTAATTAAGTGATTGAAGAACTCCTTATCTGTATTTGCTGACTGCAAGGACAGAACTGACACACGTGATGGAACCATAATTCTTTGTTTGTTCTTCTGTATAAAGATAATGTGATTCTGTATCACTGTAGAAGTCTTCGCTGAGCCTTTGACTTAGCAAGGCTTTTCCTTGCAGCAAGTAAAACTATTAAAGGGCCATCTACTGGAGCTGTTTGTGTCAGAGTTTCATATTTTTGGTTAAATTGAGAGTCGAGATTTCGACAGTTACTTCTTGGAGGTTCCACCGAGATCGCTTACCCTCTACTCTGTGAGTGAACAGATGCCGGTATAGTGCCTCTTCAGTGAAGGGCTTAACTGGCCAGAATAAGGTGAGCCTTTTGCTCGCAAAGGGTCTCTTTACTGTTGAATCGCATATGTAATCTGTTGCCCACAGTGGAGGTACTGCAATCTACGAGACTCGACATTTAAGAGCTAAAGTTATTTTTATAATCATTTCCTTCTCAGCTTGTAGCTAGAAGGGATCTGATCCTGAAAATATCCGATCTGGAAACAGCCCGGGAAGATTTTCATTAGTATACGGTAAAAAGAGCGCTATCAATCGAGAATGGTGATCCTTGAAAGATAGGATCAAGGTCCTTGCAAGGTAGGACCAGAATTAAGGTGATCCTTGAAAGATAGGATCAAGGTCCTTGCGAGATAGGACCAGAAGTTAAGAAAATCCTTGTGAGATAGGACAATTTTTAGATAAGTTAAAGACTTGGTCTGTAGTGGCATACAATGCAGACTGAGAATTGACTATCTGTTTAGATAGAATTTAAGGCTATGATTTGTATACCCGTGTGGATGTTTGTTTTAGTTGTCCTTATTATACTGTTGTGTTCAGCACTTTTGTGCGATATTGCAATTAACGAAACGGGAAGAGTCACTAAGGAAAATTGTGATTCGGAAAAACAAGGATTGATTAAGAAAGGAAACAGTGACTGATTGATCAACTGCGGTTGGTTCGTGTCAATATAAATCTCACTCACCCAGACTGAGCCCGAATTAAGAGCCTTTTTAGGCCACGTAACGGCCAGAAGAAGTGGGCGTAGAGAATTTGTTGACCGAAAGAATTGTGAGATCAGAACCTGTGAAAAATCTTAATCATCCAGAATGAGTGCTGGAGCAAGTAAAACACCACCAAAGGGCACATCAGCCTATTTTATGCTCCAGAATTGTGGTCAGTCTTCAATTGATCACCTAAAAAAATGGGTAAAATGGACCAAGGATGCAAACAGGCCATTTCCAACCGATGGTTCAGTTAATTTAGAAAGAATAACATGTCTGGAGGAATACCTTATAGACAGAGACTCGGGTAGAACAAGGTTTAAAAAAAAAAAGAAAATCATAAAAAAAAAAGAGGCCTGGGTTCCGATTCTTCGAGCCCACATAAAATTAACAGAGGAAGTAAGTCAATATGTAAGAAAAGAAAAAAAGAAAACCTGATAGTGACGTATGGATCCAAAAATAGAGCTGGTCAAACAATAAGCTTTGTTGAATGAAGAGAGACACTTTTGTGAATGTCTGTCTTTGAATGGGAGTGCTTGTGTGATTTTGACTGCGGAATTTTTCATGTTTCTGAAAGCCTGTTTGGGAAAATGGTGGAGCTATCTGCTGTTTTAAATCCACCCACTTTTTCAAACCGAGTGAAGGTTTTTTTTTTAGCCCTTCGTAGTATTGTCCTGTATGTGGGAAGTTTAAGAAAGTGTGAACCTTATTGAATTACATTTTAAGTTAGAAACGCTGGTGTGGATTTATTCGGATGAAAAGTTACGGAGCTAGGAAATGCACAAGGGATAGGTTTGTTGAGCAAAAAATAAAAATACATGGTCCCGGTGGTTAAAAAATAAAGAAGAGAATTGATTTGACATGCTCACTTACTTGTCGAAAGAAGACATGCAATCATTGATTACATTGGGTTGAAAGACCTCAATTTAGTCTAGGAATGAGATAAAGAATGGGGATGGGAAGTTGTAATGCCATTTTTTAAAAAAAGCCTGCGTGGGTCTCTCTCGAGGCTGCAGGCTGGGGGAGTACGCTCCCATTTTCTCTTGTGTAAAACCTTGACGCGAAAGCTTCTAGGTCAGTAAGAAGATTTTTAAATAAAAGATTGGCAGTACAATATTTGAATTGGGATTTTGAGATATTTCAGGTGATTCTCCTTAATAAACATTTTGGGTGTATTGGAAAAATCTTGGGTTTGGAAGCCTTTTTTAAATAAAATTACACAACGACTGCATCAGAAGCTGTAGCTTAAAAGGTTGTAATTTATGAGACACTATCATAAAATCAAAGTTACAGAGCAAAAGATTGAAGTTTTTGATATTCAGCTTCTAAAACAGAATTTGGGCACACAATTATAAAACAAGTACTTTGCATTCTGTGATCTGTGAATCACTATAAGCATAAATGGGAAGACAAATGAAAAAAAAAAACAACAGTATTACCATATTTGACATTTTGTAATCCAACAATAAATACAAATAATACAAAAGGGGATGCAGGTGTCATTGTTTCCACTAAGGAAAAATAATTTCTCAGATCCGCCACCTACTATTAATGATGTGCTGGCCTTTCAGTCGCAAGCCAGTACGGAGGAGTTGTTGACCTGGACAAAGGATCAATGTTATAAAAATTCAGATGGGATATGGGTTTACCATGACGGCCGCATGGTGGCGCCCAAATCCTTACTTCCATGGATTGTCCGATGTGTTCATACATTCACACATGCGGGAAAAGGGGGGACGGCAGATTATATTTTGGCAACTTGGTATGCACCAGGTATTTCGGTAATTGCAAAACAAATCTGTGAAAATTGTGTTACCTGTCAGACAATGAATCCGGGTAAGACGGAAAAAGTAGAATCTGCCTCCCACCCAAATCCAATGGGGCTTTTTGTACATTTACAAATGGATTTTATTGAATTACCTATGTGTATGGGATTCAAGTATGTATTAATTATTGTTGACGTGTTCTCTAGATGGATTGAAGCCTTTCCATGTAAAAAGGCTGATGCCACTACTGTTGCTAAATTTTGTTAAAAGAAATCGTACCACGCTTCGGAATTCCAGCTAAGCTTTCTAGTGATAATGGGTCACATTTCACGGGAACTGTTATAAAAGAAATGTGTAAAGCATTGCAGATCAACCAACGTTTTCATTGCAATTATCATCCACAATCAGCCGGACTTGGTGAAAGATATAATGGAATGCTTAAAAATAAGCTGGCAGAATTATGCAATGACACTTGGGCTTGAGTTGCTCATGGATCAGTGTTACGAGCTCCTCGTATGCCTTGGTCGTTGTCTTCGCTGGTGCCAGCAAGTCCCTGACGAGGTCATAGATGGTGGGCCCACAACTGGTTAGCAGGATAGCACTGAGCTTGCCAGCCAGTGTGGCTGGGTTGTCTCGTGCCAGGTCATTTGCTGTGAAGAAATGGCCGAGCCTCTCCACAAAGGCGTCCTAATCGTCATCGGTGAACTGCTGCAACGTACCAAGGGTAGCCATTTTCGCGTGAAAGTCCGTAATCTCGTCATCAATAATTATGTCCTTGGATGCTCTGTTAATGACTCCATGAGGCAATGTGTTGTACTTGAACTGTAGTGACCCTGGTCCTTTACTGATAACTCCAGAGTGAGGATCACACCTGGTGGCCTACCTTTTATACTAGGCTAGGCACACCTGAACAGGTAACCTACAAGTCTCCCACTGCTGTGCCCTCTGGTGGCACACCTTGTGATAGTACCAACAATAGCCATGTAGGATACATGACACCAGTGATGCACTAGATGTTTTAAGAATGTACCACACAAACTGTACCATGGGGAAATACAAATAACCAAAGGACCGGAACCAATGTCCAAGGGGGAGTGTTTGCTAGTGCTGTTGGGGAGGAGTTAAACTAATATGGCAGGGGGATGGGAACCTATGCAGGGAGACAGAGGGAAGCAAAATATAGAAAGGAGAATAGTAAAAGTGGAGGTCAGAGAAACCCAAGGCAAAAAACAAAAAGGGCCACATTACAGCAAAATTCTATAAGGGCAAAGTATGTTTTTAAAAAAAACAAGCCTCAAGGCTCTGTGCCTCAATGCAAGGGGTATTCGGAATAAGGTAGATAAATTAACTGCGCAGATAGCAGTTAACGGATACGATGTGATTGGCATCACGGAGACATGGCTCCAGGGTGACCAAGGCTGGGAACTGAACATCCAAGGGTTTTCAGCATTTAGGAAGGATAGACAGAAAGGAAAAGGAGGCAGGGTGGCGTTGCTGGTTAAAGAAGAAATCAATGCAATTGTAAGGAAGGACATGAGCCTGGATGATGTGGAATTGGTATGGGTGGAGCTGCGGAATTCCAAAGGGCAGAAAACGCTAGTGGGAGTTGTGTATAGACCACCAAGTAGTAGTAGTGAGGTTGGGGACAGCATCAAACAAGAAATAAAGGATGTGTACAATAAAGGTACAGCAGTAATCATGGGTGACTTTAATCTACATATTGATTGGGCTAACCTAACTGGTAGCAATGCGGTGGAGGAGGATTTCCTGGAGTGTATTAGGGATGGTTTTCTAGACCAATATGTCGAGGAACCAACCAGGGAGCTGGCCATCCTAGACTGGGTGATGTGTAATGAGAAGGGACTAATTAGCAATCTTGTTGTGTGAGGCCCCTTGGCGAAAAGTGACCATAATATGGTAGAATTCCTTATTAAGATGGAGAGTAACAAAGTTAATTCGGAAACTAGGGTCCTGAACTTAAGGAAAGGTAACTTCGATGGTATGAGGCATGAATTGGCTAGAATAGACTGGCAAAGGATACTCAAAGGGCTGACGGTGGATGAGCAGTGGCAAACATTTAAAGATCACATGAATAAACTTCAGCAATTGTTCATCTCTGTTTGGAGTAAAAATAAAACGGGGAAGGTGGTTCAACCATGGCTAACAAAGGAAATTAAGGATAGTGTTAAAGCCAAGGAAGAGGCTTATAAATTGACTAGAAAAAGCAACAAATCTGAGGACTGGGAGAAATTTAGAATTCAACAGAGGAGGACTAAGGGTTTAATTAGGAGGGGGAAAATAGAGTATGAGAGGAAGCTTGCAGGGAATATAAAAACTGACTGCAAAAGCTTCTATAAATATGTGAAGAGAAAAAGATTAGTAAAGACAAATGTCGGTCCCTTGCAGTCGGATTCAGGTGAATTTATAATGGGGAACAAAGAAATGGCAGACCAATTGAACCACTACTTCGGTTCTGTCTTCACGAAGGAAGATACAAATGACCTTCCGAAGGTACTAGGGGACAGTGGGTCTAGTGAGAAGGAGGAGCTGAAGGATATCCTTATTAGGTGGGAAATTGTGTTGGGGAAATTGATGGGATTGAAGTCCGATAAATCCCTGAAGCCTGATAGTCTGCATCCCAGAGTACTCAAGGAAGTGACCCTAGAAATAGTGGATGCATTGGTGATCATTTTCCAACAGTCTATCGACTCTGGATCAGTTCCTCTGGACTGGAGGGTAGCTAATGTAACACCACTTTTTAACAAAGGAGGGAGAGAGAAAACGGGTAATTATAGACCAGTTAGCCTGACATCAGTAGTGGGGCAAATGTTGGAATCAATCATTAAGGATGACATAGCAGCGCATTTGGAAAGCAGTGACAGGATCGGACCAAGTCAGCATGGATTTATGAAAGGGAAATCATGCTTGATGAATCTTCTGGAATTTTTTGAGGATGTAACTAGCAGAGTGGACAAGGGAGAACCAGTGGATGTGGTGTATTTGGACTTTCAAAAGACTTTTGACAAGGTCCCGCACAAGAGATTGGTGTGCAAAATCAAAGCACATGGCATTGGGGGTAATATACTGACGTGGATAGGGAACTGGTTGGCAGACTGGAAGCAGAGAGTTGGGATAAACGGGTCCTTTTCAGAATGGCAGCCAGTGACTAGTGGAGTGCCACAGGGCTCAGTGCTGCGACCCCAGCTCTTTACAATGTACATTAACGATTTAGATGAAGGAATAGAGTGTAATATCTCCAAGTTTGCGGATGACACTAAACTGGGTGTCGGTGTGAGCTGTGAGGAGGACACTAAGAGGCTGCAGGGTGACTTGGACAGGTTAGGTGAGTGGGCAAATACATGGAAGATGCAATATAATGTGGATAAATGTGAGGTTATCCATTTTGGGGTCAAAAACACGAAGGCAGAATATTATCTGAATGGCGGCAGACTAGGAAAAGGGGAGGTGCAATGAGACCTAGGTGTCATGGTTCATCAGTCACTGAAAGTGGGCACGCAGGTACAGCAGGCAGTAAAGAAGGCAAATGTTATGTTGGCCTTCATAGCTAGGGGATTTGAGTATATGAGCAGGGAGGTCTTACTGCAGTTGTGCATGGCCTTAGTGAGGGCTCACCTGCAATATTGTGTTCAGTTTTGGTCTCCTGGTCTGAGGAAGGATGTTCTTGCTATTGAGGGAGTGCAGCGAAGGTTCACCAGACTGATTCCAGGGATGGCTGGGCTGTCATATGAGGAAAGACTGGATCAACTGGACCTTTATTCACTGGAGTTTAGAAGGATGAGATGGGATCTCATAGAAACGTATAAGATTCTGACGGGACTGGACAGGATAGATACGGGAAGAATGTTCCTGATGTTGGGGAAGTCCAGAACCAGGGGACATAGTCTTAGAATAAGGGGTAGGCCATTTAGGACTGAGATGAAGAGAAACTTCTTCACTCAGAAAGTTGTTAACCTGTGGAATTCCCTGCCGCAGAGAGTTGTTGATGCCAGCTCACTGGCTACATTCAAGAGGGAGTTAGATATGGCCCTTACAGGTAAGGGGATCAAGGGGTATGGAGAGAAAGCAGTGAAGGGGTACTGAAGGAATGATCAGCCATGATCTTATTGAATGGCGGTGCAGGCTTGAAGGGCCGAATGGCCTACTCCTGCACCTATTTTCTATGTTTCTATGATGTATGCAGCAGCTGGAAAGGCAGGACAGAGAGAGTCATAAGGGTGTTGCTGTGGACAATTACAAAGTGCAAGTCTTCTGGAGAAAAAAAAGGATTCTAGAATGTAATACTGTACTGTCACGCATTCATATACAACATTCATTATTTGGGTAATCTCCGAGGCATTGTAACTACATCAATGATGTGCAGAGAAGGCAGACCAAAGAGAATCTGCCTCCTATTAAAACTATCCATTGAAGTCAGCTAATTCAATTTTGATTGCCGTACTATTAGTTTCTGATTTTATTTTGGAGTTGGAAAGCACGGAGTGGACTTAAGGAGCCAGGGGAATCTATAGAAAAGTGATAAGCAGAATTGCAATTATTTAAAATCCAACCAAGTTAATAACATTTAAAATTCATTTTAATTAGATTAAAGCATGGCAGTTCTTAACAAGTAACTCCAAATTCCATTATGGTTTTAAAGGGAAAAGAAGGAAGCACAAATCTAGCAATTGTTTTCAGTCGACAAATTGTGTGTCTTGAACTCTGGATCTAAATTCAAGGTACAGGAAGCATTTGGAAATCTATCTGGAGAACTTTTAAGGTCAAAAAGCTGAATTTGGATCCAATGATCGCCACAGCCATTGCGGCGCTAATTGAGGAAAAAAGGCCTTAACACCGCCAGCTTTCTGGTGGCACTGAATTTCGGCCCCAGTTTTGCCTGCACACTTCAGCAGCAAACTGGAGGACAAGCAGGCAATGAAGGGGCAATGCCTGGCTCACTCACTGGATTCTCAGATAACTTCACTGCATGTCTGATTGATTTTTTTCCTCATATTTTTCACGAATGTGTACAGCAGGACCCACAGGAGCGGGGAGCCAAACAAGACAGCAGGGCATCCAGGCACAGTAGAAAAAACAGAGAATTTTTCTAACTCAGAACTGCAAGTTCTCCTGGAAGAAACTGAATTAAAGAGGCACAGACTCCTGAGTGTCCAAGCCTGCCAGGAATGTCATTCCCGCCACTTGGAGAGCAGTGGATCTGAGTTCCAACTGAGTGCCGCAAGATAGTCAATGACCAATTTCCCTCAATCCTTGACCACTGTCTTTAGCCGCAGAGGTCATTGAAAACTGGACGACACTAATTTCTATGCCCAAGAGGCTGATTTGGTGTCTTTCCTGCTTTTCCTGTACAGGGGCCTGCATTTGGAGGAGACACAGCAGCAGCACTCCCCATTGGCTGAGGAAGACCAGGGTGAAGCCAAGGAAGCAGCAGAAGGCGCAGGGCCACCATAATGTTTGTGAGTTGAGTTAATTATTCAGCGATTCCGGTAATGTGCTCATTCCACTGATGCAAAAACATACATACAGTTCCTCTGCATCAACAGTCCTTGTTACATCCTTCACCACTCACTTAATCCTCCATTAAACAATATCAAAACCATTCAGCCAATTTCTACATCAATGATATATGGACAATGCAGACCCAGTAGCTGCACTACAGATCAAAATACCAAACAACAGCAACAACTACTTGGCATCGAAATTACCCCAGCCTGAAACGGGGCGTTCCCACCCCGTTTTGTGTTTTTTCACCGCCGCGGCGGTTGAGGTCGCCTCTTAAGCGAAATTCCGCTCTTTTTTTTAACTTGGATCTGGAAATCGCTCTTAATGGTGGCGGTGATTACACTAGGGGGCAGAGACTCGGCAGTGGCAACACCTGAGGAGAGGAAGTTGGGGGGCCGTGGAGTGACCGCCGCGATGACATCATCA
Source organism: Pristiophorus japonicus (assembly GCF_044704955.1). Classification (NCBI taxonomy): domain Eukaryota; kingdom Metazoa; phylum Chordata; class Chondrichthyes; family Pristiophoridae; genus Pristiophorus; species Pristiophorus japonicus. The sequence continues at coordinate 63,596,672 of NC_091980.1, read as the reverse complement.
CAGCTTTGCGTCACCACGGCTCTCCCCTTCACTTAAAGGGGAGAGCCTCCGCAATTTAAAAACTTTGGTCCACTGGGCCACCAGGGAGAGTTTCAGCTGGGTCAGCCGAACCCGGGGGTATAATTGTTGGGCCCACATGGCAGTCAGCCGAAAAAAAAAAGCATGGCGGCAGCAGCAGTAGGTCCTCCCCTTTAAGAGGAGCCACACCGCATTGCAGAAGGCCACACCCTCACTGGACCACCGGGGAAAAGCATGTTTTGGCACCGCAGGGTGGGCCAAAGATTTTCAGAGTGGAATTTCGCTGTCGAGCGGTAGATTGGCGGTGCGCACGGTGATGACGTCCTTAACATGGATCGGCAGCAGTGGAGCGGTCGGGGAAGGATCGGGGCACTGCCGGGAAACCTTGGAAGGGCAATTGGGCTATCAGCGGCCATTCCACGAAAAGTCGGTGGCCACTCCTCTCCGCAGCGTGGTCGCCGATTTGCGGTGGTAACAGCCGATTTTGGCCCCCTTGTATTTATATAGCACCTTTAACGTAGTAAAACATCCTAAGGCGCTTCACAGGAGCATTCTCAAACAAAAACCAAGCCACACAAGGAGATATGTTGGTCAACTTTTAAGGAGCATCTTAAAGAAGGAAAGAGAGGTAGTGATGTGGAGAGGTTTGGCGAAGGAATTCCAGAGCTTAGGCCTTGGCAGTTGAAAGTAAGGCCGCCAATGGTGGAGTGATTAAAAGTGGGGATGTCCAAGAGGCCAGAATTGGAGGAGTGCAAATATCTCAGAGGGTTGGAGGGTTGGAGGAGACTACAGAGATAGAGGGGCGAGGCCGTGGAGGGATTTGAAATGCAGGGTGAGAATTTTTAAATTGAGGTGATCTGTGATAAAGATGATGAATTTAATTCTGGAGAATAATTGCCTTGCATTCATTCCTCACCTCAGTGTCAATCCTTGGTTCTTTTCTTAAAAGAAGCTTTTCTAAGTCTAATACTCCTACAAGGTGCACCACTCGTGGCCTCAGCAAAGCTGGTGATAGGCCTGCTTACTGGTGACCTCGAGGATACTCCTACAGATCCTGGGGAAAAGTACCGCTCTCTATGCCCTGACATGGTCCATTAGCACCTCCAGGGAGACATCAGAAAAGCAGAGGCACACCTGCTCACTTCAGTAAACAATATATTTTGCACAGTTATTCAATGATAAATGTAAGCAGGGGATGCAACCTCTCTTTAAGAAGTGCATTCCCAGCATAAATAGGACTCCGGAGTAACGTTATAAATTACCAATGGCAGGTGAGCAGGCTGCTCGCTATGATTGGGAAGATCGCTTGTCATTCCAATATATATGCGGTACTGAAGTTAAAATCGCCTGGACCTTGTGCTGCCGGCATTTCCTGCCCACTCCGCCTTTGCCTGGCCAATTGACACCCTAATTAAAATTGGGGCTTATGTATCATATATTGCTGTGGAATGTGACCCAAAAAATCAGCACTGCCTGTTTGAGGCATTTGTTGGTCAGCTTAGGGTTAAAAATAAAGGGTAGAAATTGAACCTCATTGCGCCCATTTTACAGACATTAAATGGGCACCACAAGGCCCAGTTTTGGGGACCAATGTCTTGCACCTTAAATGGCGAGCTGCTGTCACCTGTCACATCTCCACAGGCAGCTCACCTGACTAAAGAATCACATTTCTGGTCGCCTGCCTGGCTGGCAGCAACCCTCAGATAACCTTAGGACGTCCCAAAGTGCTTTACAGCTAATGAAGTAACTTTGAAGTGTAGAAGTATCTTTGAAGTGTAGTGACTGTTGTAATATAGGAAACACATATATTTCCGTCTCCGGGTGGCCAGACTAATTCCTGTTTAGCCTCCGCTTGAGACTGCTTCTGGGCTTTTCCTTCATGTGATGAATTCTGAATAGGGTGATATTCTTGCTGGCTTGTGTTCTACAGCTCTATTGTATAACGTCCCACAGCACAATTTATGTAGAATTCAGATTTCTGTTGAAGTTGATCCTTCATGCATTGCACATAGAAGATCAGGACCAAGTGCACTCTATGCCAATAGAGTGACTTCAATGGATATGACAATCAGGAGAGATGTATAACTGCCGATTGATTCAATATAATCTGTTTTACACTAACGCACAGTCTAAATTACCCACCTTTTAACTGCAAAGTGATACCCTTGAACAATTTTATAGCTTATGATTTTTCTCTCACTTTTTATTAACCCGTGTCCAATTTTTCCTGTTTTCTCCCCATACTGTTTTATCTCCTGATGACTGTGACTTATTCGAGGGTAGAGTTCATCAGCTCTACAGATTCTTGCCCTCAAGTGATTATTCTTCTTGTATGCACCTGGATTGTGGATGCCAGAAGATTATTTGACTGTGGGATGCATTAGAATTGCTGACGCCTAATGCTCACACAGGCGCACTTCCAGCAGGAGTCACTGGATGGTGATCTAGAGTGAAAACCCTGGTTGTTTCCACCGGCCTTCCCCCCCCCCACCCCTCATCCCCACCCTCCTCTCTTCCAAAGCTGAGGTCAATTGGAACATGTTCTGATGGAAATTAGCGAACTCAGTACAGACCACCAATCAAGAGTCTGGATCTTCCTGTTCTGTATGGCTGAGTACCATGCTTCATTTATCCATTTTCCTACATTGCTACAGTGACTACACTCCAAAAGTACTTCATTGGCTGGAAAGCACCTTGCGACGTCCGGTGGTCGTGAAAGGCACTATATAAATCCAAGTCTTTCGTTTTCTTTTAAACTGCTGGGGGAGCCTTTGCATTTGTATCCATGAAGTAAAGCTAAAGTTTTGAATGCTGTGTTACATAGAAACATAGAAAATAGTGCAGGAGTAGGCCATTCGGCCCTTCGAGCCTGTGCCACCATTCAATAAGATCATGGCTCATCATTCACCTCAGTACCCCTTTCCTGCTTTCTCTCCATACCCCTTGATCCCTTTAGCCGTAAGGGCCATATCTAACTCCCTCTTGAATATATCCAATGAACTGGCATCAACAACCCTCTGCGGTAAGGAATTCCACAGGTTAATAACTCTCTGAGTGAAGACGTTTCTCCTCATCTCAGTCCTAAATGGCCTACCCCTTATCCTAAGACTGTGTCCCCTGGTTCTGGACTTCCCCAACATCGGGAACATTCTTCCTGCATCCAACCTGTCCAGTCCCATCAGAAATTTATATGTTTCTATGAGATCCCCTCTCATCCTTCTAAACTCCAGTGAATAAAGGCCCAGTCGATGTAGGGGGTGGTGTTTTGGTCAGGTTTCTCTGACTCCTTGGCGTTTTCGAGGCACCCCACACCCTGGATTCTAGACTGTGGACTGATTTGGGGGTTGTGAGAAACTGAGACAGAGTCAGTTGGGTAGGATGCAAAGCTGGTTTTATTGTGTTCAAACAGAGTAAAAGGGCACGTTTAATAATCACAGTAATCAGGTACAAATAGGGAGAAATGGCAACTCAAATGCTCTATATTTGGGAAGAACACATAACACATATAACAGATTAAAAGAACACAGTCCTCCCACCTCCCAAAATACTTATGCACTAAACCTGGAAGGGGAAAACACACAAGAACATCAACAGGTAGGAACAGTAAGAAAAAACCCAACCTCCCAGACCCACTATCTAGCTAGGTTAGAACTCTGGGGTTTCTGGGACCATGCTCACCAATTCCCTTTTAACAGTTCCAACTCCGGGGTTCGGCTTAGTTGTCCTGGTCCTGTTCCAAACTCTGGGGTTCGCCTTAGTTGTTCATGTTCTGTAGTCTGTACTCCGGACCTCGTTGAGGACTTCAACCTGCGTCACCTCTTCAGTTGGGCTGAGTCCGCTGATGCGGTAAGGTGCGTATAGGACTTGTGGGGTGAGTATTCACTTTTCCTTGGTCAGGGTAGTCTTAACAGTTCCGTTTGGTAATGGTTTACCCCTTGGTAGTGTAGGACCAGCTTGTAGAGTGGAAAAATCTTCGGTTTTGTCGGGTTGGTTCCGGTTGACTGTTTGATTGGTCTCTATGTCCGAAACCTTCCGATGGTCGTTTTGAAAGCCTGTTTGCTGTCGTGGTGCTGTCCTTCTGGGTTTAAGGGGTTCCTTTCGCCGATGTTTCAGGGTCCCAGTTTTCGAGGCTGGTGTTAACCTTATGCAACAAGACTGCTACCTCAATAGTGTCTCTAGAAGCACACCTAACTACCAGAACAGGCCTTCAATTATACTAAAACAGACTTCCTTATCTTCACGCCAAATCAGTTCTTGGGCTTTGTTTAACCTGTTCTGTCCATTGATTTTCAAATGTCCCCTTTGTCAGTGTTTTTGGTGGGCTAGTCAGCATTAACTCTATTAGGGTATAATAATGTGCTATCACTGGTTTTGCATTGTTTTAGGATTGTCCAGTTTCCTGGCCATCAAGTTGAGCCCATGATTCCCATAGTGGTTGATTGGGGAATTGGCTTCTTGCATATTTTGGATGAATTCTGTAGTTTAGATAATGGCTGGTAATTTGATTATCTCTTAGGGGGTGAATTGGTGCTACATAGTTCCCCCAGACAGTCTGGGATCCTTAATACATGAATTTGCTTCACAGAGGTTAGTTCCACCTCCTGTATTCGGTAACTCTTTTTCACAGCCAAAATGTTGTAGAATCTTAAAATTGATATGCTCCTTCCCATAGATGTTTAGGGGATCTCAGGCTTCTGTAATTTAGGTTCGTCTTGAATTCTCTTTTCAAAAAGTCTAAACACTGGGGAGGGTTCCATGAGGTTGGCCCCCTTTTGCCTTTTTCCTTTTAAAACTTAGATCTCCATGTGAAAAATCCAAAGCTCAATTTTAACAGTTCAAGAGGAGCATTTCTTTAATTTTCAAGGAGAGGGACTCATGGGAATTTTTGGGAACCCTTCAATCCCACCTATGACACTATCCAACCATAGTGTCACTTTACAGGTGAGCAAAAATTCCTGGCTCCCAAGAGCCAACCTTCCCGCAAATTACCTAAACTAAACACCCATAGCATACATTCCCCTTTACGTGGTACAGCATTCAGTTACATCCTCTTCCCTTTACAGGCATAAAGGTAGGTTGCACTTCACTTCACAAGAATAATACATATTTCAAATACATCACACAAAATTACAAACTTAAATTGCTAATAGGGTTCCTAAGGTTTGTCCACCACCCTGTAATATCGGGATTGTTGCCTTCGGTTCTTTCCTTTGCACTTGGAGCACCACAGATGCTGCACTATCCCGAGCTGGCATACTACCAAAAGATGGGAGGCTTTCCTGATCCAAAGAAGGAACTTCTATATTTTCAGTGTGGAACTATGATAGCCAAGATTTCACTCCCTATCTTAATTGCCTTTTGCTCTAGAGTGTAGAAATGTTTTTGCGATATTTCCACAGATTTCAAAGACATCGTTCCAGGTTCCCCTCTTTTGTCTCTCTGTTCCCATGGTGTTTCTGGTGTCTAAATTATATAATTCTGTTTTGTCTACATTGCCTACGTCAAACTCGTAAAAATGTTCTCGCCTTTTCTTTAAGTAGTGCCTGGCATAGTTGTTCCGTTTCTTTGGGGCACCATGCAGGTAAATGTACTTCGGTAAGGTTTAAGATAACTGAGGCTACTGCATAGTCTATCCCCTGGTAGAGTACCTTTTCGGTCGGTACTAGAACTAATTCATTCCCTGGTCACTTGGTGGTGGTAGAACACCTTTTATATTACTGTCCGTATTGTCAGGGTAGTAGGCAGGGGCTTTTTGGGGCATGCTACCAATTCAGTGGCGTTAATTGGGACTGGAGTATATGGGATCTCACACGCCAGCAGGCTAGAGTCCCACGCCATCCCCTCTCCGGTGTCTTGCCATTGTCTGGCAAAGGCAATTGACATGCCTGTGGGACAGACCCTCTCTGATCCCCACATGCAGACATAAATCCCCTGTTCAGACTCGCACCACTTATCCCAACACACACTCACTCCCCCCTCGGACTCCGTGATCATCCAGTACGTGTCATTCCCCAGTCGTTCCCAGTCGGTTCTGTGGTCTACCACATCCTTGCTCAGCTTCCTGAGCCACCATCGCCTATCCAGAGGAATCTGTCCCTTACAGGTAAGGCACACACGTTTTCCTTCGTTAATACTGACCCGCACCGCAACCATTTGTACCCTGGGGCATGAGATGGAGACTTCCCCGTAGGTGAATCCGTCCTGGCTGGAGTACCGAGTAGAGTTAGACCCTGGCCACCTCCCCTCGTGGAAGTAGATCGCGATCTCCTCCACACTTGGTGTGCCACCCGAGATAGTCACCGTTGGTGCCCTCGCTCCCGAGCACCCATAAATGCGGGATTCCTTCACGTCGCCTCGGTTACCGGTGCTCACCCCCATTAGGACGAGCAGGAGCAGCACCTTTTCCATTTTAAATTCGTTCCCAGTTCCTGTAGAGATACATAAAAGACAGCCATGCCCTGAGACAATTCTCCGGGTTGACACGGGTGAACGAGTCCTCACATGGTCACTTATAACTAAAACTAAACTATCTAAACTTCCCTTCCCCACACTTAAATTCCCATATCATTAAGAACTTGCTGTATGCACATCTGCCACCCGTCTCCGGGTGGCCAGACTAATTCCTGTTTAGCCTCCGCTTGAGACTGCTTCTGGGCAGCTTGTAAGGCTGAAGGTAAGGCGGCCTGGGCCACAACATCCGGAGGGCTCTCCCTAATGTTACTGGGGTTTGCCCTGTGTCCCAGGAGATCGGGGAACTGTTCCCTTCGATGATGCAGCACACTGCCCATTTTGGTGTGGCCGCAGAGTCCTGCTCTGTAGGTTTTGCGCAGCCTGAGGCTGCAGGCTGGGGGCCCTTATCTTTAGAACGCTTCCTGACCTTGGGTGTCCCCTTTCTGGTGGCAGCCTTACCTGGACCGAACCACTGGAACTGGGGCGCTGGTGACCATGGAGCTTTTGGCTGTGGTGTGCGAATAGTCCTTCTTGGAGCTACTGTTACTGGGGGTGCATCCGAGTCCCAAGCAATTGGTGGGATTGTCCCTCCAGTAACACAGTTCACCGCTCCCATCTGCCCTGTTTGTCTGGCTGCCCCGCCCCCTTTGGGACTTTCACAGCCAGCGGCTGCTGGTTGCTTCTTACATTTTTCAGGCTCCCCTGGTTTAAACAGCTTACACTGGTTGATATGGAACCACTTTGTGCGCAGGGCATCTTTATGGCATAGACCATGGGGCTTGCCTTGTCCACAACGTGGTATGGTCCCGTATATAGGGCTTCAAATGTTCCTATCCGGGCAAAATTCCTAACCATCACCTTGTGATGTATGTAGGCACCTTTAGTAATGACTCCACGAGGCAGGGTATGGTGTTTAAACTCTGCAGACCTGCAGTCTTTTATTCCAGCTCCTGAGTGAGAACAACAAGCTGTGAGTTTCCTTTTATACTGGGTTTCCTGCCATGTGCAGGCAACCCTTGGGTCTCCAGCAGCAGCACCCTCTAGTGTACCGGTAAGGTATGTACAGTACAAGGGTACATTCAATGTTGCATACAGTGTTACAGACATCACACAGTAAACAGGCATGCATACACAACAATACTCCCACCTGAGCATTTTTTATATCCTAGTTGTCATGACCGGGGCGGGGGAGGTGATCAGTGGTGGGCTATGGGAGGTTGTGGTGAGGGTTGTGTGGTTGCCAGGTGTAACCCCTGTGCTTGAGGCTGGCCTCGTATGTTTCCCCTCCCTGACACACAGACCAAGCGGGTGTCACTGTTGTGGGATCTGTCGGGGAGGTAGCCACGGCAGCAGTGGGTGGTGTGTATATACTGTGTTGTGGGGTGGTGAGCAGGGCCACAAGACTGGGTGGGCTCCTTGTCTACCAATGGGGATGAGGCGCAGGTCATCCCAGGGTTTGCCAGGGAAGCTGGAGGGTATTGGCCTCATGCTCCTGGTGTTGGCCCTGGTGGCCAGGGGCTGTAGGGCTGGTCTGGTGCAGGTTGCCATTGGTGGTGGCTGGGCTGCCTATTGACCACTGTCCCTGTAGTGGGTCTGCTCCCACTGCCTCTGTGTATGTCCTGCAAGGGGCATCACATTCATTCCAAAGGTCCAGGCTACATGGTCAGGTAGCCTGCTGGACCTGGGGGTCTCTCACAGGGGGATTCCATTGGCATTGGCATGGTTCCTGTAGGACCCATTGTCCTTTGGCAGTGTCCTACCGGTATAGCATTGGCTCTGATCACACATAGTCGAGCCTGCATTATACATTCTTGCACTTGCATCACTTTTGGGTGTCCTGGTTTCAACCGACATGGTTACATTAGGCATTTCACAATCTCTATCATTATTGTTAAGCATAATAAACTTGTTCTTAACCATACTGACACCTGCATTCATCTCATTAGTTACATTAGTTAAACCAGCATCTCAATTCATGGTTACATTGCATACATTTTCATACTTGCACCCTTTAATTGCATCTTTAGCTTTAAAGTCCGTGTACTCAAATAGTTGGAACTTCCACTTTAAATTTTTTTGTTTACCAGTCTCCTTTAAGGGAGCTTTCAAATCCGATTGGCCGCTCGATGTCACATGTTGCTCCTCCATGTTGACTCGCATTTTGAATGCAGGTCTGTTGCTCATGAAGCAGCAGCCATTTTGTGGTGCTCCTTTCTTCCACGTTCTTGTGGTGCGGCAACCATTTTGTGGTCTTATTGCAGGCAGGCTGTGGTGATCTTTTCTTCCACATGCTTGTGGTGCTGCAGTCATTCTGTGGTCTTGCTGCAGGCAGGCTGTGATGGTCTTTTCTTCCACAGCACCACTTCGCCTGATGTGGACCCGGTTCATCCAATTCCTGCCCAGCAGCGTGGGACCGTCGCCGGTTACAATCCACAGGGGGAGTTTGTTCAACATGCTGCCCTGGGAGACCTGGACATCTACACTGCCAACGATTTGGATTTTACCTTTGGTGTAGGTGAGCAGCTTTGCCTGGACAGGAGACAGTTTTGCTCGAATGGCAGGATTCCTCCAAATTTTTTCAAAGGTCTTTTGGCTCATCACAGACTGGCTCGCGCCTGTGTCGATCTCCATGGAGACTGGGACCCTGTCGATGTCCACATCCATCATCCACGGAGAACTTCCGGTGGAGCAGGTAAAGATTCCATACCCCTCTCCCAGGGTTAGAGCAGCTACATCTTCATCTGTGTCTGAGCCCTGGTGATTAGCCAACTCATCAGAGACACAGTGAGTACAGCCTTTTCTGCACATTCTCTGAAGGTGCCCTTTTTCTTTGCAGCCTTTGCATGCATAGTCTTTGTAGCGGCACTGGTGGGCCTGTGGTTTCCTCCACAGCGCCAGCACGCGGCCATCTGGTTTTCCCCATGTGGCGGACTCAGGGTTGCAAGACTCGGGGCAGCATTTCTGCCTTTAGAAATGTCCGTGCGATGCACTACGCTCGCCGGGATAGAGTCCTGGGTCAGTATTCGCCTGGAGTCGCTGGCCGAAACCATGTAGGCCTGGCTCACTTGAATTGCTTTCTGCAGGATGACCGTAGTGTCAGCCGAGAGCAATTTGTGTAGGAGGCCTTCGCGGCCGATTCCGATGACAAATATGTCCCTTAGTGCTTCATTAAGGTGGTCGCCAAAATCACACAGAGCAGCTAGTCTTCTTAAGTGTGCAGCATACTTGGCAATTTCTTGGCCCTCAGGTCGCCGGTAAGTGTAGAACTGGTGCCTGGCTGAGAGAATGCTTTCTTTCGGTTTTAGTTGTTTCTGTTTGATTGTTACAAGTTCCTCATAGCTCTTGGTGGTTATCTTCTCCGGGGCTAGTAAGTCCCTGATGAGACTGTAGATGGTGGACCCACAACTGCTAAGCAGGGTGGTCCTGCGTTTGTTCGGTAGTGTGGCCGGTGTGTCCCCTTCCAGGTCGTTGGCTATAAAGAAATGTTCCAATCTTTCCACAAAAGCATCCCAATCTTCCCCCTCTGTAAAATGCTGAAAGTTGCTGAGGTTAGACATGTTGAGCGTGTAGTTTGTGATCCCATATTCCCGTCGCCTGTTGTGATGTATGTAGGCACCTTTAGTAATGACTCCACGAGGCAGGGTATGGTGCTTAAACTCTGCGGACCTGCAGTCTTCTATTCCAGCTCCTGAGTGAGAACAACAAGCTGTGAGTTTCTCTTTATACTGGGTTTCCTGCCGTGTGCAGGCAACCCCTGGGTCTCCAGCAGCAGCACCCTCTAGTGTACTAGTAAGGTATGTACAGTACAAGGGTACATTCAATGTTGCAAACAGTGTTACAGACATCACACAGTAAACAGGCATGCATACACAACACACCTGATCCCCTATCTCCCATTCGTGGTGTTTGCAGGGTTCTAGCAGCAATCGGTTGCTCCGATGCTGGTTTCCCATGTTATCAGCAGCTTGCCAGTGAATCTGCTTGAGGTGTTCAAACAGATTCTTGACAAAACAGTCCTGGTTCACCTCTCTGAGCTGACCTTCCGTGAGCACCGGGGCTAGGACATGGGTGGGGGTTCACATGGCCCTACCAGTCATGAGCTTGTGTGGGGAATACCCCGTGCTCTTTGACTAGCTACCCCGGATCCCCATTAGGACCAGCGGTAAGACCTCTACCCATTTTTGGGGTGAGTCTCCCATCTCCTTCCACAGCCTTTCTTTAATGGTGCGGTTTAAACGCTCCACAATACCTGATGACTGTGGGTTGTGGGCAACGTGCCATTTCCCTTGAATGCCAAGCACATTAAGGGTTGCCTGCATTACCTGACCTGTGAAGTGGCTCCCCTGGTCAGACTCCACATACTGTGGTAGTCCCCACCGGAATAATACCTCTTTCACAAGGATCCTAGCCGTTCCTAAAGCGGTGGCTGTTCAGCATGGGAAGGTTTCAACCCACTTAGAGAACACATCCACCAGGACTAGGAAGTACTTATAGCCTCCCTGGGCGGTGGGTAGGGGCCCGATGTAGTTGATCTGAATCGACTGCCAGGGTCCCTTTACCCTCCTGATGTGTCCCATAGACACCTTCCTTTTCTGGGGGTCAGGGTTGTTAGCAGCACACATTAGGCAGTCGGCGCAGACCTCATGGACATCCTCCCTGAGTCTCGGCCACCACCCTGCCTGTTCCACCCCTTCCCAGGTGGTCTCAAGTCCAGGGTGCCCCGCTCCTGGACCCTCATGGGCCAGTTGGAGGAATCCCCTCCTGTGTTACTGTGGCACCACCCATTGCTCTCCCCTGAACAGCATGCCTTCTTTAATGGTCATGGCTGCTGTGCCGTATGGTCCTTCTACCTTTTCTCCCTTGGTTAGTGTGATTAAAACAGTCCTTAGGACTGGATCCTGGGTTTGAACTGTTTTCAGGTCCGGGGCTAATACTACCCTTGCCCTGCCTGCTGTTCCTACCCTGCCCCTAACTGCTGCTATGGGGTCTAGGGCGTATGGGGTGAGTATTCACTTTTCCTTGGTCAGGGTAGTCTTAACAGTTCCGTTAGGTAATGTTTTACCTCTTGAGTGTAGGACCAGCTTGTAGAGTGGAAAAATCTTCGGTTTTCTTTGGTTTTGTCCGGTTGGTTCTGGTTGACTGTTTGATTGGTCACGTCCGAAACCATCCGCTAGTTGTTTTGAAAGCCTGTTTGCTGTCGTGGTGCTGTCCTTCTGGGTTTTAGAGATTCCTTTCGCCGATGTTTCGGGGTCCCATTTTTCGAGGCTGGTGTTAACCTTATCCAACGAGACTGCCACCTCAATAGTGTCTCTAGAAGCACACCTAACTGCCAGAACAGACCTTCAATTATACTAAAACAGGCTTCCTTATCTTCGCGCCAAATCAGTTCTTGGGCTTTGTTTAAACTGTTCTGTCCATTGATTTTCAAATGTCTCCTTTGTCAGTGTTTTTGGTGGGCTAGTCAGCAGTAACTCGATTCGGGTGTGATAATGTGCTATCACTGGTTTTGCATTGTTTTAGGATTGCCCAGTTTCCTGGCCATTTAGTTGGGCCCATGATTCCCATAGTGGTTGATTGGGTAATTGGCTTCTTGCATATTTTGGATGAATTCTGTAGTTTAGATAATGGCTGGTAATTTGATTATCTCAGGGGGTGAATTGGTGCTGCATAGTTCCCCCAGACAGTCTGGGATCCTTAATACACGAATTTGCTTCACAGAGGTTAACCCCACCTCCTGTATTCGGTAACTCTTTTTTGCAGCCAAAATGTTGTGGAATCTTAAAATTGATATGCTCCTTCCCATAGATGTTTAGGGGATCTCAGGCTTCTGTAATTTAGGTTCGTCTTGAATTCTCTTTTTAAAAAGTCTAAACACTGGGGAGGGTTCCATGAGGTTGGCCCCCTTTTGCCTTTTTCCTTTTAAAACTTAGATCTCCATGTGAAAAATCCAAAGCTCAATTTTAACCGTCCAAGAGGAGCTATTCTTTAATTTTCAGGGAGAGGGACTCATGGGAATTTTTGGGAACCCTTCATCGATCCAGTCTCTCCTCATATGTCAGTCCTGCCATCCTGGGAATCAGTCTGGTGAGCCTTCGCTGCATTCCCTCAATAGCAAGAACGTCCTTCCTCAGATTAGGAGACCAAAACTGAACTCAATATTCCAGGTGAGGCCTCACTAAGGCCATATAGAACTGCAGTAAGACCTCCCTGCTCCGATACTCAAATCCCCTAACTATGAAAGCCAACATACCACTTGCCTTCCCCACCACCCGCCGTACCCGCATGCCAAATCTCAATGACTGATGCACCATGACACCCAGGCCACGCCGTACCTCCCCCCTTCCCAAGCCACCACCATTCAGACAATACTCCGCCCTCGTGTTTTTGCCACCAAAGTGGATAACCTCACATTTATCCACATTATACTGCATCTGCCACGCGTTTGCCCATTCACCTAACCTGTCCATGTCACTCTGCAGCCTTTTAGCATCCCTCTCACAGCTCACACTACCACCCAGCTTAGTGTCACCTGCAAACTTAGAGATATTACACTGAATTCCCTCATCCAAATCATAAATGTATATTGTAAATAGCTGGGGTCCCAGCACTGAGCCCTGCGGCACCCCACTAGTCACTGCCCGCCACTCTGAAAAGGACCCATCCATCCCGACTCTCCGCCCCCATCCACCAACCAATTCTCCATCCACGTCAGTACACCACCCCCAACATCATGTGCTTTAATTTTGCACACCAATCTTTTGTGTGGGATCTTGTCAAAAGCCTTTTGAAAATCCAAATACACCACATCCACTGGTTCTCCCTTGTCCACTCTACCAGCCACATTCTCAAAAAATTCTAGAAGATTTGTCAAGCAGGATTTCCCCTTCATAAATCCATGCCGACCTGGACCGATCCTGTCACTGCTTTCCAAATGTGCTGCCATTCCATCTTTAATAATTGATTCTAACATTTTCCTCACTACTGATGTCAGGCTAACCGGTCTATAAATACCCGTTTTCTCTCCCCCTCCCTTCTTAAAAAGTGGTGTTACATTAGCTACCCTCCAGTCCATAGGAATCGATCCAGAGTCGATAGACTGTTGGAAAATGATCACCAATGCATCCACTATTTCCAGGGCTACTTCCTTAAGTACTCTGGGATGCAGACTATCAGGCCCTGGGGATTTATCGGCCTTCAATCCCATCAATTTCCCTAACACAACTTCCTGTCTAATAAGGATTTCCCTCAGTTCCTCCTTCTCACTAGACCCTCGGTCCCCTAGTATTTCCGGAAGGTTATTTGTGTCTTGCTTTGTGAAGACAGAACCAAAGCATTTGTTCAACTGGTCCACCATTTCTTTGTTCCCCATTATAAATTCACCTGAATCTGACTGCAAGGGACCTACGTTTGTTTTCACTAATCTTTTTCTCTTCACATGTCTATAAACGCTTTTGCAGTCAGTTTTTATGTTCCCAGCAAGCTTCCTCTCATACTCTACCTTCCCTCTCCCAATTAAATCCCCTGTCCTCCTCTGCTGCATTACAAAATTCTCCCAGTCCTCAGGTTTGCTGCTTTTTCTAGCCAATTTATATGCCTCTTCCTTGGATTTAACACTATCCTTAATTTCCCTTGTTAGCCACGGTTGAGCCACCTTCCCCGTTTTATTTTTACTCCAGTACAATTGATGAAGTTCATCCATGTGATCTTTAAATGTTTGCCACTCCCTATCCACCGCCAAGCCCTCAAGTATCACTCGCCAGTCTATTCTAGCCAATTCACATCTCATACCATCGAAGTTACCTTTCCTTAAGTTCAGGACCCTAGTCTCTGAATTAACTGTGTCACTCTCCATCTTAATAAAGAATTCTACCATATTATGGTCACTCTTCCCCAAGGGGTCTCGCACAAGATTGCTAATTAGTCCTTTCTCATTACACATCACCCAGTCTAGGATGGCCAGCCCTCCAGTTGGCTCCTTGACATATTGGTCCAGGAAACCATCCCCAATACACTCCAGGAAATCCTCTTCCACCGCACCGCTACCAGTTTGGTTAGCCCAATCAATAAGTAGATTAAAGTCGCCCATGATAACTGCTGTACCTTTATTACACGCAACCCTAATTTCTTGTTTGATGCTGCCCCCAACCTCACGACTACTGTTTGGTGGTCTGTACACAACTCCCACTAGCGTTTTCTGCCCTTTGGTATTCTGCAGCTCCACCCATACAGATTCCACATCATCCATTGCGTTGTTCTCTCTGCCTCCTGATGTAATCCACAACTCACTCCCTCCTAATATATTTCAAGACAAACAGACACTGTTTAAAGGCATGCTTCACCTGCTTGCCACCTTTGTCAATATAGGATTTGACTGTCTTTCACATTGACAGATCGGTGGCTTGAAAGAGTGGCAGGAAATTACAAAACCCTGATCAGTGGGAAGAATTTTCCATATCGACCTGATGCTTGTCTAAAACCTGTGGAATGATAAATGAGGAAAATTAGTTTGAAATGGTATACATATACTGTACTACATAGAATATACTTTTCTTCTTAATGCTATTTCATGGTTGCCATGGAAACTACATGGCTTACAGAACTGCAATTTTGTTGCTTAACAAGAAAAAATTGTTTACATTTCATTTGGCCTTCATCGACGAAGTCTCTGAAGTGAATTAATTCATTTTTAATTTAGATATGTATCACTTTTAGAAATTAACTGTTGCTATTTTGATTAAAATAATTCTGATTTGTGGAATTGTTTTTCAGACTTTCTGTCTGTGAAGAGAACAAATAAATCAGTGTACTGCTGAAAAAGGCATGTAATGGTGGTACTGTTTTCAGATAAAGCTTAAAATAATCTATTTCCAGCACTCGCATTTGGAATCACAAAGAGACTAACTCGCCTAATGGAGTTCATCCTCAACTCAAAATCAGGTATGCTTATGGAAGAAAAATGTACTTTGTAAATTCGTGGTTCTAGCTGCAGAATTCTGAATCAGTAGAAATTTCTTATCATTATCGAAAGAGCCAAATTGTATAAAAGAGCAAGAGTACTATTGTGTTCCGAACACAGATGAGACTGCACACAGGGAGGTTAAAGTAACAGTGACTTCAGTCTTTAATAAGACATTCCAGAGTGAAGAACAGGTCTTAAGGGCTGGCTTATATACAGTGCTCCCAAGGGATGCTGGGATCCCTTGGGACTCCAGGGGATGAGCTCCCTGGTGGCGGAACATGGGAGTGCATGCTTTACAAATACACAACAAGTACATTATAAGTTTTCTCATGACGGCCACAACATCATTAAAGTGTCAAAATGCCTGAACTGACGTAGCCAGGGAGGTATCATCCATCGCAGTTGTTAAGTATGGAAGAACTCCACAAGACTGAGTACTGTGAGCTAAAACTTGATGTGACCTTAGTCTCTTTAATACAACTCCAGAGTGCCTAAGCAGCATGGCAGACAACCTTTTATACTCCCTTGCACGGAGTATGCAGGTGACCCTTGGGCCTCCAACATTTGCGCCCTCTGGTGGCAAGTCTTACACAGTTACAATGTTTACTACATAACCACAGTAATACAACAGATTTACTGAAGTAATAGATATAAAATGTAATATCGCTGATGCTGAAAGATATTACAACACAGATAAAATATTTTTAATATTATTTACATACCATTTTAGAAAACTTACTTAAAATACATGTAACTTTATTCTTCCCTTATAAAATAACATGCTGGATTATATATTGTGAGGAATGTGTAGGATACTTTGTGGCTTTATACAAGATTATAGTGTATACTAAGACCCAAAGGAACCCTATTTACAGTACTTTTATTAATTTTTGTCAGGATTTTGACCTTGAACTTTCATACAGCCTTCATCTGAAGCTTGAAGCTATGTGAGTAAATGGCCAAATCTTGGAACTTTTCTGCATGTGTACAAATAAATGAGAGACTCATTGGCCAGGAGTGAGTTGGAGTAGTCAAGTCTAGAGGTAACAAAGGCATGAATGAGGGTTTCAGCAGCAGAAGAGCTGAGGCGGGGCAGAGGCAGGCAATGTTACGGAGGTGGATAAAAGCAGTTTTAGTTATGATTTTAGTTTAGTTTTAGATCTATATTATCAGAAAAATGACCCAAAAAAGTTGATTTTGAAAAAATAATTGACTGGAATTTAAAGCATGGAAATATACCTTAGGGATAAAAATAGTAATATTTGAATAATTCATTCTTGCACAGGAAATGTACAAAGCCTTATCTGATCCTGTTAAGATAATTGTTAGACAAGTCTTATTTCTGCATTTTCCCAGCTTGCCGAGCAGAAATGTTCCATATCGCTTTGAGGGACGGTGACCAGTGGCATTCTGGGTCTCCTACAGTTAATGATATTTAGGAGAGTACTTTTACTGAAATATTAAATTTGACATTGACAGCAAATTCTGTCACCTGGTGATTAAGGTATGAAAGATTCAAACCATTCAAAGGGAAGAGAAAAAAATTACTAAAATAGGCTAAGGAAAAGATAATGGATTAATGCAGAAAAATGAACAATTTACTAGGATATAAAAGATGTACACAATGGTAGCTTTCATTAGCAAAGATGCAGAAGTAAATATATATGGTTATGATTACGATCTATTCACTATTATATTAACTCTCTTAGAACTGCACTTATCAACTCCCAACTGTCCAGCCTTTGGCTCTCCATTCACCATGGCATTTCTGCAGCCACCGATCTGCCCTACCACACCCTCACCATCATATTTGATGCCCTAGTCCCTACTAAAACCATTACTGTCTCTCACCCTGGCCATTCCCCCTGGTACAGCCCTCATCTTCGCTCCCTCAAGTCCAAGGGACACAGGCTTGAATGGATGTGGCAGACAACTGGTTTAGCCATTCACCGCCTGATCTGGCTCGACCACATAAAACATTATCGGGTCCTACTCTTGTCTGCAAAAACTGCTCATTATTCCAGGATCATTCTGGAATGCAACTATCCAGGCTACTATTCTCTACTGCTAACTGTCTTTTTAAACCCCTCTCCCCTGTCTCCACCATACTCACCTCCAACAACAAGTGTGAGGAGCTCATGGACTTCTTTGTCTCAAAGATTGAGACCATCCGATCAGCTGTCTCTGTGAGTTCCCTTCCTTCCCCTAGACCACCGGGCCAAACTTCCTCTGAGGCTCGCACCTGCCCTAGCCCTAAACTCGTATCTTTCTCCAGTTACTCTTTGATCTCCCCTCTTGACCTCTCTACACTCATCTTGTCCATGAGACCCACTTCCTGCTCCCTTGACCCTATTCTTACTAAACTGCTGACCACCCAACTTCCCTTTTTGGTTCCCATGTTAGCCGACATTGTTAACGGTTCTCTGTCCTCAGATACTGTTCCCCTCTCCTTCAAATCTGCGGTGATCATCTCCCTTTCCTCACAAAACCAACCCTTGGCCTCACTGTGCTTGCTAGCTACCGCCCCATCTCCCTTTCCTTTCCAAAGTCCTTGAAAGTGTTGTCGCTTCCCAAATCTATGCCCATCTTTCCCGGAACTCCTTGTTTGAATCCCTTCAATCTGTTTCCACCCCTGCCACAGTATTGAAACGGCTCTCATCAAAGTCACAAATGACATCCTTTGTGACTGTGACAAAGGTAAACTATCCCAGCTCATTCTTTTGGACCTGTCTGCAGTCTTTGACACAGTTGACCACTCCATCCTCCTCCAACGCCTCTCCACCATTGTCCAGCTGGGTGGGACTGCACTCGCCTGGTTCCATTCTTACCTGTCTAATCGTAGCCAGAAAATTTGCAATGGCTTCTCTTCCCACTCCCACATCGTTACTTCTGATGTCCCCGAAGGATCTATCATTGCCCCTATTTCTCATCTATATGCTGTCCCTCGGCGATATCTTCTGAAAACACGGTGTCAGCTTCCACATGTACGCTGATGACACCCAGCTCTACCTCTCCACCACTTCTCTCGACCCCTCCATGATCTCTAAATTGTCAGACTGCTTGTCCGACATGCAGTACTGGATGAGCAGAAATCAAACCCAAAGTCTTTGATCCCCGCCACAAACTGCATTCCCTAGCCACTGACTCCATCCCTCTCCTTAGCATCTGTCTGAGGTTAAACCAGACTGTTCACAACTTAGGCATCATATTCAACCCTGAAATGAGCTTCCGGCCACATATCCGGGGCATAACTAAAACCGCCTATTTTCACCTCCGTAACATTGCCCACCTCCGCCCCTGCCTCAGCTCTTCTGCTGCTGAAACCCTCATCCATGCCTTTGTTACCTCTAGATTTGACTATTCCAATGTACTCCTGGCTGGCCTCCCACATTTTACACTACGTAAACTTGAGGTCATCCAAAACTCGGCAGCCCATGTCTAAACTCACACACATCAAGTCCTGATCATCCATCACCCCTGTACTCGCTGATCTACATTGGCTCCCGATTAAGCAACGCCTCGATTTAAAAATTCTCATCCTTGTTTACAACTCACTCCATGGCCTCGCCCCTCCCTATCTCTATAATCTCTTTCAGCCTCACAACCCCACGAGATGTCTGCGCTCCTCAAATTCTGCCCTCTTGAGCATCCCTGATCATACCTGCTCAGCCATCAGTGACCGTGCCTTCAGCTGCTTGGGCCCGAAGCTCTGGAACTCCCTCTCCAAACCTCTCCGCCTCTCTACCTCTCTTTCATCCTTTAAGATGCTCCTTAAAACCTAACTCTTTAACAAAGCTTTTGTTCATCTGCCGTAATTTGTTCTTATGTGGCTTGGTGTCAAATTTATCTGTTTGTCTTATAACACTGCTGTGAAGTGCCTTGGGAAAGTTTACTACATTAAAAGTGCTATATAAATAAATGTTGTTGGAGGTATCCAGTAAATATGAAGTTATTTCTCAACAGAGCTAATCAAGTGCATGATGCATCTCAAGAGCATTTGGTTAAACGTTGAAATGGGCTATTTTAATCTTGTATATCTCATTGGTAAAACAACATTTGCAATATTGTCTGCAATTTTCAATGTCCTACCTTCAAACTAACATGAATGTATTGTACAGAATTCAAAGGAGAGTAACGGATGATTATAGAACTTAAAATTCTAGGTTATGAAAAGTCACATAATTGAACATATTTACGAAGGAGAAAAATAGATTGAGAGAGATATTATTCAGATGAAAAATGTTATGGATATGGCTCTTGATGTGGACTCTTGATGATTATGTGAAAAACAGCAGGTGTGCCTCCCACAATTTTCAATCTATTAACATAGTAAGGAAATCATGGAGCATGTACCTGTAATTTTAAAATATTTGCTCAGAGCAGAAATGGCTCCACATCAGGCGCTATATTCATAAAGTTTGCCCTAAATATTTAATTCAAATGTAACAATTTATTTAAGTTAAATTGCGATTGCAGAATTGGAGACCAAGAGTTCAAAATGAATGATCCTCAAATTAGGATTTTTCTTTGTCCTAAGAAAGGAAAAGATTTAATAAATATACCATGTATTGCAGTCAGTGCAGCCCTGCAAAAAAGGATTTAGGGCTATCTTAACATTACTGTTGTTGGATTAGGGTACAGTTCCACTAGTGTGAAATTGATTCTCAATCTAGGACCTATGATGTGAGTTTTTGATAGATCAGAAGGCAGTATCGGGGAAAAATTTGGTACCGCCCGTTTCACTCGCGAGGCGCGAGACTTTGCGCCAGGTGCAAAAGCCTTGTCTCTCGCAAGAAATTGGGGTTACCACCCCCGAAAGGAAGTGGAGCGTTAAATCAAATGTTCCACTTCTTTTCTGGGGCGATAGTGGGACGGATGCCTCGGGAGTGGGGCATAGCACTAGGCACTGGGCCGCGTAGCGCTGCTGCATGGGGGGCTCTTCCTGGAATTAAAGGGAAGGGCCCAAGCTGCATACTCGGCAGCAAAAAAAAAAGAGTCCTACCTGGACCACCACGGAGTGGTTGTGCCACGCCAACAGCTCAGCACTCAAGCAGGGTGTCGGGCTGACCGAAGGTGGCACGGACCCCGTGTCCAAAGCAGCAAAATCAGACTTTTTTTTCAACAGCAGCACAGCTCCCTTTTAACTTTCGCCCCGCGAGCGGTTGTTTGCCCGGTATGCATCCCCTGAAGCTGTTGCTGTCATCGGCCGGTGCAGCTTCAGGTGGTGATACCCAATTTAGGGTCTGGGATGCTAATGGGGCGCTGCACACGATGATGATGTCAGTGTCACCGGTGCAGCGCAGCGGGGCACTTATGGATTACCGCTGCTGCTAAGCCCCCAGCGAATTTAGTGGGAGTCATTAGTCGCGCTGTGCCTGGTCGCAAGGTAGTTTGCACCCCGTTAGCGCTCCCGGGGGCGCTAATGGGGAGGCGCAAATGATCTGAATTTCTCCCCACTAAGAGTCCTTGCAAGTAACTGTAATTAATAAGAAGAAATGAACTGAAATGACCACCACACTACCAAATTTGCGACATTTGTAATAGAGAGGACAATTTTTGAAAAGATGAGTTTGGATGCCCAGAGGCAAGCAACATATTTATTACTTAGTTTGAGGTTATGCTAATTTACCTATTTTGAATAAAGAAGTTTCAGGAGAAAGAGAGGTGAGGTAATACCATAAAAACAAAGGCACTGGTTTACTATGGGATCAAGAACAGGGACAGATCAATAGTGAGTAATTTTAGACTGGTCAAGGAGCAAGAATTGCCGTGGATGACAAAAGACTATATTAATCCTGAAAAACGCATTGTTTGACAAATATGACCCAGGCTGTGAGTCAAAATAATATTACAGAGCATAGAAAAAGTGAATGGCCTATTTTTAGCCATTGGTATAAATTCAATTTAAAATTTGGGTGATGAACAGCTCCAACCAAATTGGAATTGTAGATAAACTGACAGGTTGTGATATTTAAAATAATCTTTTTTTTAGCTTGTGTCCAACTGGAAGAGAAGTGCAGGCAATGAAAACTCCAGGTAAATCATTCAGTTCTTGGACCCATCATGTCAAAAGGGTATTGCTGCCTCATTAGGAATCTTTGAGCAGGCTCATTTCTTGAAATGTCAGGAAATGACCTGCTCCAATAGTTTCTCTGCAACAGTGAGTTCACTTGGTCGTATAAATTGTATTTGTTACAGCTGAGACGAGGCCCCATCTGCTCTCTCAAGTGAACGTAAAAGATCCCATGGCACTATTTTGAAGAAGAGCAGGGGAGTTATCCCTGTTGACCTGGCCAATATTTATCCCTCAATCAACATATCAAAAAAATAGATTATCTGGTCATTATCACATTGCTGTTTGTGGGAGCTTGCTTGTGCACAAATTGGCTGCCGCATTTCCTACATTACAACAGTGACTACACTCCAAAAGTACTTTATTGGCTATAAAGTGCTTTGAGACATCTGGTGGTCATGAAAGGCACTATATAAATCCGTCTCTGTCTCTGTCTCTATCTCTGTCTCTCTCTCTCTTTCTTTCATCATTGGTTCATTTGACCATGAGCCCTCTGTTCTTGCAAATTATTGCCCTACCTACAACTTCCCTTTCCCCTCTAAAGTCCTAGGACATGTTGCTGCCTCCAAAATCCATGCCTATCTTTCTCGCAACTCTGGACTGAATTTTAATGGAGAATTCCTGCAGTTTACCAACCTTATTTACCACACTTTGTAAATGTACAAAGTGTGGTAAATAAAGTTCGTGAGCTGCAGGCACAAATAGCCACATGGGAATATGATGTTTTGTGGTGATAACTGAGACTCGGCCCTAAAAAGGGCAGAATTGGGTACTAAATATTTCCAGATATAAGGTGTTCAGGAAAGATAGAGAAGGAAAGAAAGGACGTGGGCTGGCAGTATAGATTAGGGAGAATATTACAGTGCTGGAGAGAGAGAATGTTCTGGAAGGGTCAAGGACAGAATCTATTTGGTTAGAGTTAGGAATCAATAGAGGTCCCATTACACTACTAGGTATATTCTACAGGCCACCAACGAGTGGGAAGGATATAGAGGAGTAAATTTGCATGGAAATTACAGAGAGGTGCAAGAACTATAGATAATGGGGTCTTCAATTATCCTAATATAGACTGGGATCGTCATTGTGTTAAGAGTAGAGAGGGAGAAGAATTTCTGAAATAAAAACAGAAAATGCTAGAAATCTCAGCAGGTCAAGCAGCATCTGTGGAGAGAAACAAAGTTAACCTTTCAGGTCTGTGACCCTTTGTCAAAACTGGAAAAGTTCAAGCTGTAATAGATTTGTAAGGAAGTGCAGGGGCAGGGAAAGGGGGAGGGGAGGAAAGAACAAAAGGGAAGGTCTGTGATAGGGTGGGAGGCAGAAGAGATTAAGAGACAAAAGCGATGATGGGCAAAAATGAGATGGCAATTGTAAAGTCCTGTCCCCTCAGTACAAATTCACACGAGGCATGTAGTGAAGTCAAGGTCACTCTGGACCTGCACCTTTATTTCACAGCTCTGGAATGCTGCACTTGCCTGAGACCTGTCCTTATATACCTGTCTCTTGCAAGTGCACCCCTGGTGGTAAGGTATGCTAGTGGTTACAAGTCATATCTTATTACAGTCATGTATAGCATGTTAGGATACAGTTATATATAATAATGTAAGATACATGACATCACCCTCCTCCAAGGTCTTATTGTCTTTATAGGTTCAGTCTCTCAGGTGGTCTACGCTCTCGCGTGGAGCGTCTGAGTTGTGGTTCAGTTGTTTGCCTTGGTGTCTGTTTTTCTTTGGGTGTGGTTGCTGGTATCTCGCCTGGAATGTCTGTTTCGATTGGTGTGATTGTTGTTGACTGGGCTGTCTGTTAGGATTGCCTTTTCCTCAGGTTGTTCCCTCTGTCTGTCCACCAGGTGTGGTGCGAATTCCATATTGTAGTCTGCCTCTGGTTCCGCAGTGTTGGTAAATCTGCTTTTGACTTGGTCAACATGCCTCCGGCAGGTTTTGCCATTGTCCATTTGTACTACCAATAGCCTGTTTCCTTCCTTGCCCGTTACTGTCCCTGCAAGCCATTTGGGACCCCTGCCATAGTTTAGTACAAACACTTTGTCCCCTATCTCATTCTATCTCCCCCTCAAATTTCTGTCATGGTACTCAGTCAGCTTACGGTGCTTTGCCTCAACGATTTCGTGCATGTCTGGGAGGATTAATGAGAGCCTTGTTTTTAAAGTCCTTTTCATCAACAGTTGCGCGGGGGGGATCCCAGTCAGTGAGTGCGGACGAGATCTGTATGCCAGCAGCAGTCGCGACAGGCGACCCTGTAGTGTGGGACCTTGGATTTTAAGCATGCCTTGTTTAATGATTTGCACTGCTCTCTCCGCCTGGAGGCCGGCTTGAACGGTGCCGCCTTGACGTGATTTATGCCATGGTCAATTATAAAGTCTTGGAATTCTGCGCTGGTGAAGCACGGACCAATGTCACTGACTAATATGTCAGGGATTCCGTGCGTTGCAAACATGGTTGCGAGGCTCTCCACAGTGGTGAAGGTTGGGCTCGAGTTTAAAATGGTGCATTCGATCCACTTTGAAAATGCATCTACAACTACGAGGAACATTTTGCCCATGAATGGGCCCGCATAGGCTACGTGCACCCGCGACCACGGTTTGGTAGGCCAGGGCCAGGGGCTCAGTGGAGCCTCCCTGGGGGCATTGCTGAGTTGGGCACAAATGGTGCACCTTCGGACGCAGAGCTCCAAGTCCGCGTCAATACCAGGCCACCAGACGTGGGATCTGGCTATGGCCTTCATGAGAACGATCCCCGGGTGCTCGCGGTGGAGCTCCCAGACAAATGCCTCTCTGCCACGCAGAGGCATGATTACTCGGCTGCCCCACATCAGGCAGTCTGCTTGTAGTGATAGCTCATGCATGCGCCTGTGAAAGGGTTTTAATTCCTCGGGGCAAGCATCGCGAGCCTCTGCCCAGTCACCGGTTAGGACACATCTTTTTACTAAAGATAACGTGGGGTCGCTGGCCGTCGAGGCTCTGATTTGGCGAGCCGTCATGGGCGAACCGGTGGACTCAAAGGCATTGATTGCCATGACTATCTCACAGTCATGTTCGTCAGACCCTTCGGTGGTCGCCAGGGGTAGCCTGCTGAGCGCGTCGGCACAGTTGTCTGTGCCTGGTCTGTGCCTTATGGTATAGTCGTAGGACGCCAGCATGAGTGCCCACCGTTGAATTCGCGCCGAGGCGTTGGCGTTTATTGCCTTGCTCTCGGATAGGAGGGACGTGAGGGGCTTGTGGTCGGTTTCTAACGTGAACTTCGCCCCGAAAAGGTATTGGTGCATCTTTTTGACACCGTACACGCACACGAGCGCCTCCTTCTCTACCATTCCGTACCCGCGCTCCACCCGCGAAAGTGACCTGGAGGCATAAGCTATGGGTTGTAATTTGCCCGCACTATTGACATGTTGCAAAACGCACCCGACCCCATATGCTGACGCATCGCATGTGAGAACTAGCTTTTTACCTGGGTCAAAGAAAGTCAAAACACTGTTGGAACACAGAAGGTTGCGTGCCTTATTGAAGGTGCGTTCCTGGACGTCCCCCCAGCGTGCTTAAGTTCTGCATAAAGTTCCCAAAGTAATTGAGTAGCCCGAGAAAGGCGCGCAGTTCAGAGAAATTCCGGGACCTGGGTGCCAGGCGAATTGCTTCTGTTTTGGACTCTGCTGGGCGGATTCCATCAGCGGCAATCCTTCTGCCCAAAAATTCAACCTCGGGTGCAAGAAACAAGCACTTGGATTTCTTGACTCATAGGCCTACCCGATCCAACCGTTTTAGTACTTCCTCCAAATTACGGAGATGGGAGTCGGTGTCCCTGCCCGTGATAAGTATGTAGTCTTGAAATACAACTGTCCCCGGGATGGACTTGAGCAGACTCTCCATGTTGCGCTGGAATATGGCAGCTGCCGACCTGATGCCGAATGGGCATCGATTGTACATGAAAAGGCCTCGATGTGTGTTGGTGGTGGTGAGTAGCTTGGATTCCTCGGTCAATTCTTGCGTCATATACGCAGATGTGAGGTCTAATTTTGAGAAAAGTTTACCTCCAGCCAATGTGGCAAATAAGTCCTCTGCTCTGGGCAGCGTGTACTGGTCTTGTAGGTAGATTTGTAGTCCCCACAGATTCGTACGGATCCATCAGGCTTCATGACTGGGACGATGGGACTTGCCCAGTCGCTAAATTCCACAGGTGATATAATGCCTTCCTGCAGAAGCCTGTCTAATTCGTGTTCAATCTTTTCCCTCATCACATAGGGTACAGCTCTGTCCTTGTGATGGATCGGTCTAGCATCCTTTGTGATGTAGATTTTGACTTTGGCCCCTTTGAAAGTGCCCACACCTGGCTGAAAGAGTTGTTCAAATCGCTTTATAACTGTTGAGCAGGAGGTCCATTCCTCTAATGACATGGCATGGACATCATCCCATTTCCAGTTTAGTTTTGCCAGCCAGCTTCTCCCCAGCAGCGCTGGGGGGTCTCCGGGGACAATCCACAGGGGAAGTCGGTTCACTGTCCCTTTGTGTGTGACAGAGAGCATGGCGCTGCCGAGGACTGGTACGATTTCTGTGGTATAGGTCCTTAGTTTGGTGTCGACCCTTGTGAGCTTTGGTCTGTCTCTTTTATGCGGCCACAGTTGTTCAAATTGTTGAGCGCCCATGAGAGATTGACTCGCTCCCGTATCCAGCTCCATGTTGACAGATATCCCGTTGAGTAGGACCCTCATCATTATAGGAGGCGTCCTGTTGTAGGAGCAGAGGCCATTGATCGTGTTGATCCGCTGTACATCAGTGTCCCGGGTACTGTCCCCCCATCTTCTGGTCCGCTTTCCGACCCATACGATTCGTATACCAGCCGAGCTGCCAAATGCCCTGTATATTCACAATTTCTGCAAACAGCCTGCTGAAATCGACATCCCCTTGCCGAGTGCCCACCCCCACACCTCCAGCACAGACCTGTTCCATTGTTCAAAGTGTTTCCAAAGAATGAGCTGCGTCTGGCTGATCTCTCTTGAGCTTCTCTCAGTTTGTAGTTGATTGCTCGCATTGTGGGTTGATGAGGTGTGAACGGCCGTTCCTGTGGCCCTTGATGGCTTCTGCCTGCTGTTGAGAGCCTGTTCTCCCGGTTTTGTCTGTGTGTGGGGGTAGCAGCTTGTTTAGTGCTGTGAACTTCTTGTTTCGATATTTCGTTAGTTGTCGTACCTGCATTGTAAATCAACCTCATTTCTTCTTCCCCTACCAAGAATATCTGTGTAACCAGTGCTGCTGCCTCTAAAGTCAGGTTCTTGGTCTCTATGAGCTTTCGGAATATGCCTGCGTGGCCTATTCCTTCAATGAAAAAGTCTCTTAGCATTTCTCTCCTCAGTTCATAGGAGAACTCACACAAACTAGCCAACCTCCAAAGTTCCGCCACAAAGTCGGGTATGCTCTGGTCCACACAGCGTCTGGAGTTGTAGAACCTGTGTCTGGCCATGTGTAGGCTGCTCGCTGGCTTCAGGTGGTCTCTTACCAGTGTGCTCAATTCTTCAAACGACTTGCTTGCTGGTTTCTCGGGTGCCAACAGATCCTTCATTAAAGCGTATGTTTTCGAGCCATAGCTGGTCAAGAGATGGGCTCTTCTCTTGGCTGCCTTATCGTTGCCTAACCAGTCTTTGGTTACAAAGCTTTGCTGGAGCCTTTCTATAAAGTCCTCACAATTGTCTCCCGCATTGTACTTTTCATCTGATCCATTGTTCGCCATTCTGTGGATTCTGTCATCCCGTTACCCGTCGCCACTGTAAAGTCCTGTCCCCTCAGTACAGATTCACATGAGGCATGTAGTGAAGTCAAGGTCACTCTGGACCTGCACCTTTATTTCACAGCTCTGGAATGCTGCACTTGCCTGAGACCTGTCCTTATATACCTGTCTCTTGCAAGTGCACCCCTGGTGGTAAGGTATGCTGGTGGTTACAGGTCATATCTTATTACAGTCATGTATAGTATGTTAGGATACAGTTATATATAATAATGTAAGATACATGACAGCAATGGAACAAGTTAAGAAACTTATCAACTTTATCTCCGTTGTTGCCTTTAAAAGCCTTCTGAAAACAAATCTTTTTGAGAAAGCTTTTGATCACCTTTTTAAACCATCTGACAATGGCTTAATGTCTGTTCCTTTTTGTGTGGTGTGCTTTGAGATATTTTTCTATTAAGTCCATGGTTTCACAAACTACAACAGCAACATGCCGTGTATGTGCAATTTTTTGTTATAGCTGCAGTAGAACTGCAGTCATGGATGGAAAAGCTCATTTATTCGCTTAATAATTGCCTTAAACATTTGATCCATGAAAATTGTTATTTGATATGTGAGTGAGTGAAAGAAATAAATTATACTCATGTATACATCTTGTATAATTACGTAATAGCAGAAAAGCCTTTATGGAATGAGAATTTAAGAACATTTTTTCCAGTGGGATTGAATATTGTTGTGAAAATATGAAAATCTCTTCACAGAAATCTAGGGGCCGAAATTGCCCCTCTGCTGCGGAGTGAAGTGACCGCTGACTTTTCATGCAATGGCCGCCGATAGCACAATTGCCCTGATGTGGTTTTCCAGCCGTGTGCATCGTCGCATCACTTCCCCCCTACTTCCGGGACAGTGATGGCCATCACTCCTAAGTGCATCATCACTGCGTGCACCGCCGAGGTCCCGGGCTGGAAGCCATATTGGCCTATAAAAGTCGTCCCACCACTGGCCGGTGCCAAGAGTTGTTTTTTTTCGGGTGGACACCGCCAGAGTGCCTTAAAGGTGTGTTGATTTCAGTGGATTTTGTGTCGGTGACTTTTTCCCGTTTCACGAGCAGTGCAAGGATACAGTGCGCGCTGCTTTGCGAGTGCTGAAGGCGCCTGCCACCTGCAGAACAGGGAGGCTGGGCTTGTGGAGGGCTTTAAAATGGGGGCAGTGCTGGCAGGCTAATGTCTCTTGCGCATTGTCCGTGCCGCCGAGGCACGGAGAAGAAGGTGGCGCCGGGGGCAACTGCTACAGAGGCAGCGGGCAAGGGCCGCAGGCATCATTGCGGCCCAGCATGCAGAGGGCCAGGGAGATGGCCACAGAGGGGAGGCAAGAGGTGCCACACAAAGGCCCTCAGCAAGGGCGTCCCCTAAGGAGGAGAGTCAGCTATGCGGACCCCCCGCAACAGATACTGGGCCAGGAGGCAGCCTGCAGAGGAGCCAGATGCTGGGCAGCAGCAGCCTGCAGAGGTGGAGGAGACAGCAGAGCAGCAGGGAGAAGCCAATGAGCCACCTGACAGAGCAAGACGACCACACAGACGTGGGGGAGAGAAGCCATGTCAGGAAAGGGTCTTCCGCCATCAATTCCCATACGCAGATGTGAATGATGATCAGTGCCTGCGCAGACTTAAGATTCTGGAAGGATGTTGTGACTGAGCTCTGTGATCTCCTGCATGCAGAATTGGAGCCACAAACACAGGTGAGGACAGCCCTGAGTGTGGCATCCAAGGTGACTATCGCCCTCAACTTTTATGCCACTGGGTCCTTCCAAGCTGCCACTGCAGACATGTGCAACATCTCGCAGTTTGCAGCCTTTATATCGACATGGGAAGTCACAGATGCTCTGTATAGGAGGAGAGCCAACTTCATCTCCTTCCCTGTGACCAGGGAGAAGCAATTGGAGCACCAGACTGCATTCCTGCACATTGTGGGCTTCCCCAGGCTCCAGGGGGTCATTGACTGCACTCATGTAGGTCTCAGGGCACCCCAGCAGGCTGCACAGCAATTCAGAAACTGCAAGGGCTTCCTGTCTCTCAATGTCCAACTCATTTGCAACCACAACCGTAAGTCCTAGCAGCAGGACTGTGGCAGAGCGGTGTGCTAGGCCTCTTCACTGGTCCCAATGAAGATTGTGGCGGGCTCCTGGGTGACAAGGGCTACGTGCTGAGCACTTGGCTCATGACTCTTCTGCGCAACCCTAGAAATGTTGCGCAGATCGTGTACAATGAGAGTCTCTCGGCCACCAGGACCATCATCGAACATACTATTGGCATTCTCAAACAGAGGTTCCGTTGCCTGGACCACTCGGGGTATGCTGCAGTACTCGCCTGAGCGTGTCTCCATATTTGTGGTGGTCTGCTGCATGCTCCATAACCTGGCCATCATGAGGGTGCAGCCACTGGAGGACGAGGTAGCAGAGGCACCTGTGGAGGAGGAGACACAGGAGGAGGAGCAGGATGCGGGTGCCCAGCCACGCAGGAGGCGGCGTCGCCATCGTGACCCTGCAAGGGAAGCACAAAGCAGGCTCATAGCTGCACAGTTCACATAACTCAATGCCCGCTTAACCCTACAACTGGCCATGTCCATGGACCAACCTGTGAGCCCACTCATACATCATTCCTGCACTTTTAAATGAGAGACCTGATCACAAATTCCAAATACAAAATAAAGATTTATTAGAACCCAAACAATGGGTTTCCAAAACAGACCTATCCTTGCACTATGCCACAGTGTCTCCCCTGTGGCTTCCTCATGGCTTTGGGAAGGTTGCTGTGTGTGTCTAGAGGAAGCTGCAGATGTCCTTCTAAGACACCCTCAACTAGCTCTGGCTCTGGAAGGACCAGCTGCAGACTGGGCCGCATCCTCCTGTGCGCCCTCAGTTGGAAGTGGCTGGGACGATGCTAGGGTTGACAGCAATTGCGGAGTGGCAGGTCAGGACTGCTGGGAGCCTGAGAGCCCACATCAGTATGCTGATCCAAGGGGCCAGCACCACTCCCCCAGGGCAGCACCCCACCTCCCCCACCAAGCTGCTGGAGCACAGGTCGGCGGGGTGTGGTGGCACCGTTAGGCCCCGGTGGACCGTGGTGGACTCAGCCGCAATGGCCGCAGTCTGATCTCGCGTAACCTCCAGCTGAGACTGCACAACAGCAGTCACACTCTGGAAGCCACCAGAGATGACAACAGTTAGACGCTCTGTGCCCTGTTGCCCAGAGTGCAGGAGAGCATTCTGAGCTTCCAGGGCAGTGGCCATCCTGCCCAAAGAAGGACAGCCACGCTCATTCCCTCGCACCTGTGCTGCAATGGCAGTTGTCACCCTGCCAAGAGACGCATCATCGCAGCTGGATCTGCACGGTCACTCTAGGAGTCCACCATTGTCTGCACATTTGCAATGATGGTCCCCATGGTGTGCGAAGAGCTGTCCACAATGCAGGAGGCGGAATGCTCCACGATCCTGACCACTTGCAACAGCCTCTCGGGCACCCCTTGCATTGCCGCCAAGAGCTCCGATTAAATGACCCTTTGTTCATAAGCCCCAACATCGATGGGCTCCTCTGAGTCGTCCTCAGCAGGACTCAGCTGCACACTCGCCCCCTGGAGAGGTGGCACCCGAGATTCCCTTGGCCCTGCACCATGCTGCAGCCTGCTAGGCTCCGGTGCTTCACCCAGTGCAGACACCTCTCCTAAATCTATGTTACCTGACCACAGACTCCCAGTATCTGAGCTGGTGCGTGGGACTGTAGGAAGCAGTGATGCATTGTTGCTGGCAGAGCTCTCTCCCTCTCCATCTCCCTCCAAGATCATCGAGGGTGTCAAGTGTTTCCTTCTCACTGTGGCTGCCAGTCACCTCAAGGGTGTCTGTGCGCTCATTATGACATTCGGAGTCTCGTCTGCAATCAGAAATGGGAAAAAGGGGGCCGTGTGGGTGAGGAACTGCATTGCACCATGCAGCAAGCAGCTTGCACAGAACCATAAGCAATAGCCAGGTAGGCCATTGCACTGTGAGGGAGAAATGACATTGCACAAAGGTCTTCACTTACCCATGCTGCCCCCAGCAACATCGGAGCAACCAGCAGTCACAGGGAGACCAACGTATGCGCTCATTAGCCACTGCACCCTCTGCTAAGCTCAATGAGCTGGATATTTTGAGAATCATCCCACCAGTGGTTTGTTGGTCGGCACGGTTGTGCGCCACCTTGGCGTGCAAAGCAACGAAGGGTTGGTAAGTGGCATTTTCAAGAATCCTCGGCAATGAATGCAAGTCTGGGTCGATTACATGCAACTGGGAATCTCCGATGCAAGGCATCCTCCATTGTGAGTGTGCACAAATACAAGCCACTCAACAGGCACTTCAGCTACTAAGTAGTGTTGGCGAGAAACAAGTTAAGGTGAAGCGGAGTGTGGCAGATGTAATGTGAGGAGTTAGTGGAACATGTACTCACTTTCATCAATTGAATAAGGTCGGTTAGCCTTTTCCTGCATTGGCTGGGGGTCCGCTGGTGAATGGTGATCCCCGAAACTCCTACGCTATCTCCCTCCAGGCTTCGGTGAAGACGCTCCAACTAATTGGGGTCTCACCACTTTCAGGGAAGAGTAGCCACCTCCTTCCCTCCACAGCTTCCATTAGAGTCTAGAGTTCTGCGTTGCTGAAGCACATGGCCCTCCTCAAACCTTCCCTTGCCGCCATCTCTTTGGATGCAGGTCAAACCAAACTCAAGCCACAGCTGCAAAACCCACCCTTTAAGAAGGCCAGGGAGCAACTGCATCGTTAGCATGATCGTTAGCATCAAATGGCTAAGGGGAATTTTGCGGAGCAAACACCACTCCGCTGCCACACCGTTAAAAGCATCCCTTACCACCAGGCATTACCACTCTGCTCCGTTTCGGGCTCGAAAAAGCCAAATTTCTCTTAATACCATCCCATCCATATCGGTGACACCGGGCGCTCAAATGCGGTGGGTTCACCCCGTTTCAGACAGAGGGCAATTTCTTCCTCCTACTCGTTTAGCTGTAGGCTTCTCCACTAGCTATTATACACATTCTTCTTTCTGCTTTGTTCTGAATTGCGATGACCAAATTGGAGACTTTTTAACCCCGATTTAAAAACATCAGAACTGTGCCTGCCAAGTCATAAAACATTTTGTGTCAAGCTTCAGTAATTTTCTGATGCTAAACCAGTTGGCCCAGGGTGACAGGAGTTTCCCAGAACCTTCTGGCTGTCTAAGGGTTACGGCATTGTTTTCATCTCGCATTGGGTGAGCTGGAAGTCCGTGCGGGGAGTATTGAATTTCCTGGAATTGCCGATAATTCAAGGGTTAAGATTTAATTAAGAAGCTGCACATGTATAATTAGATAATGTGGGCGAAGATTTATTGCATTTGTATCACTACGTAAATGTGCTTGTCATATTTGAAAAAATATAATTTTGTCGTGACCACAAATAATTTTAGTTATTCCTTCTCTTGCTGTGGCATGTCTCATTTTTGGTGCTCCATAAAATATTTGAAGGTTGACTAAACATGGTCCAAATATTCTGCTAAACTAATAATATTCCTTAAAGGTAACAGGCTTGCTGTGACCACTGTGGTGCAAAATATTCAATTTCCCTGTACATCTCATAAAAATTAATTGATTTAAAGAATTTTTTTAATAGTTAAACCTAATGTGATGTTTCCAACACACTTTATTTATTCCATTGGATTACAAAGATGCTACATTTTTAGCCCTGTGATGAATAATCCACAATATATGTGTTGTGTAACACAATGGGCTAGACTTTCCACTTTGCTGTTTATCGGCCAAAAAATGGGCGATATTCCAGTGATGTTCGATGTCCCAGCCTTGCCGATCGCTGGCTCATCGCCCATTTTTTGGATGGCGATTTTCCACTCGGCGATAGGCCAGCGATGTCAAATGGGCAATGCAAAAGGTCAGCGATGTGACACTCGCCCAAGGAACGGCCAGTTTCCCTAGCAACGGGCTTCTGTGCATGCGATTTTTTTTTTTTTCCGGTTGACAGCATTTCGCACATTTCAGGAGCTCGGGTCATCCACACATGCGCAGTAAGGTCAATTGTGCTGGGAGAGAGGGGAGAGATAAAGGAGAAAGTTGTTGGAGGGAGGAGATTTGTGGAGTTTTGTGGAGTTTTTTACCATTGGAGATTTGGATAAAGTGTTTTTTTGCCTTTGGAGAGTTGGAGATTTGGATAAATTGTAGAGATGTCATCATCATCATCATCATCCAAGAGCATGGATGGGGATCGGAAAAGGACAAAGCCATTTTCGGATGAGGCCAACGAGGCTCTCGTTGAGAAGGTCCACTCCAGGTGGGCAGAACTTACCCGGGGTGCTAAGGGCAAACCTCCACCCCGGGCGTACAGGAAGCTGTGGTCCGAGATTGTGGATGTCGTCTTCTCAGTGTCTCAGGAGGCGAGGGGGCCCGACCAGTGCCGGAAGCGCTGAAACAATCTTGTGGCATCAGCTAGAGCAATACAGATTTTATATTGTACTGATGAAGATTGTAATTAAAACTGTAATAGTAAATCTCTTGTATTGAATTAAATTTTGTAAGTTCTTACATACATACATACATACGCATATATACATATGTAGATCCAAAACACGCTGATCTTTGTTATAACCATGCATCAATTGTGGATCTCATTTGCATGTAACGTTTGAAGCTGTTCTCTTTCCATGAAACTACCTAGTCAATTAGCTTATGCCATGCTCTTTTCACGTTTGCAGAAGAAGATACCTAACAACAGGGCACAGCGGGGGCACACGGAGGGGGCCCTGCTTACATGCAGACTTTAAGTGAGCTGGAGGAGTGTGCAGCAGTGCTGGTGAGGACCACCAGTCATCGGCCATCACCCGTGGTGTTGTGGGGCCCTCCCATGCATCACATGAGTAATGTGTGAAACAGTTTTAAAGCAATGTAACATCATTTAATTAAAATGCAATGTACGGATGATGTAATGTCATGCCATATCATGAATGCAGCCTTTGTGCTACTCTCAGGTTGACAACATAAGAACATAAGCAATAAGAACAGGGGAAGGTCATCTGGCCAACTTTCCCCTTCTCTGTGCGCGCCCCATAAACCCGTGTGTCCATCTGCGACTGATGCAGCTGCAGCAGGTTTTCTGGGGCAGTTAAATCCACATGATACATTACTATCTAAAGTCTTGTCGATAATGTGTACCCTTCTGTTCTAATAAGCTCAATAGGCTTAATTGTGCTTTGACGGTCAACCAGAGGTGCAAGTGGAGGCAGCACAGGAGGAGGAGGAGGAGGATACGACTAAGCCAGAGGAGGAGGAGGGGGAGAAGGAGGAAGAAATGGAGGAAGCCACAGAGGGGGATGAACCTGTGGCCACCGTAGAAGTTGCTATTGCGAGTGAAGAGGCACGGGGACTAAGCAGCATGCAACCAGCAACGCCAAGGCGTGTTGTAGTGCGCACACCGACCCCACAGAGATCGGGTCAGCGAGCTCAGCACTCGCCTGCAGTGGACGATCAGATAGAGGGCTTGATCTCCCTGTGCAAGGTGACGGTTGCTATAAATCGCGAGCATCTCCAGTGGTTCGCGCGGGAATTTTCCCGGGTGTCTGCTGCCCAAGCGGAGGCAATGCAGCAAACGCTGGAGGAGATGCGTGCACAGACCACCGCCACCAATGCCTTGCGGTATGCGTTGCTGGCTGAGCTTGGTGCTGCACCTCAAGGTGCCATGATCGATCAAAGCACAACCCCCAGCACACAAGCGAGTCAGGAGGAAGCACTTCCTTCTGACTTGGAAGATGATGCCCCTGCCCGTGCTTTGTCTTCCCCTCCAACACCTCCCAACAGCCGATCGTGCCACCATCACCCCACCACGGCAGGACGTCTTGGCGTTGCCCGTGTCGTCCTTGTACTGGGGGTGGCTGGGGCTAGGACACGGGGGTCCGGGATCTGGAGGGAAATGTGGTCGCAGGTAGGGAGGGGGGGGGGTGTTATTGTTCATGTTTTTCTTGTTCTTCTTCTTGTTACTGTTGCTGGTGGGGGGCGGGGGGTTGTTTAAAATTGAAATTGTTAATAATAAAGTTATGTTGAATCTTACAATTGTTGTGCATTGTCTTTTAATAACGTAAGTAAAGTTAAGTTAAAACATTAATGTAACTGTTGTACATTTAAAATAAATATGTATAAATGTGAGTAGATCTATCAGTAAAAGGGTGTTAAAAGCCTTTTGTTTTAGCAGCCTTCTCCCTTCCTCCGACGTTCAAAATGGCGTCTGTCGGGTTGAGTTCTGTGAGGAAGGCCAGGAAAAAGCAACTATTCTCCAGCGATGTTCCCGCTGAGCTATCAGCTTGGCGATGTGCCGAAAGTTGGGCTGGGCAATGTGCGGGCGATCACCTCAGTGATCAACTCGGCGATGTGAGCCGAAAGTCAAGGGGATCATTTTGCGGTGATGCTCCAGCCTGAATTTCCATTTTTTTGTCAAAATGGGCGATGAAAGGTCATTTTGGGCGATATATGGGCGATGTGAAGTGGAAAGTCTAGCCCAATGCATTTTCTCTTTCTTATATGTCTGTAAATCCTATCCAAAAGATGCTGGAGTCTCTTTAAAATCTGAATAACATAGTTAAAACTGTGTCTGAAGGTGCTATAAAGCAGAACCTTGGCTCTGAGAAAAGAAAGAGCGAAAGAAAGAAAGAAAACATTAATACAAAAGCAATACTGCAGATGCTGGAAATCTGAAATAAAAGCAGAAAATGCTGGAAATATAGGCAGCATCAGTGGAGAGAGAAACAAAGTTAATGTTTCAGGTTGATGGCCCTTCGTAGAACTTGAAAAAGTTAAAGATGTAACAGGTTTTTAAAGCAAATGTCGGGGCAGGGAAAGGGGGGAGGGGAGGAAAGAACATAGAAACATAGAAAATAGGTGCAGGAGTAGGCCATTCGGCCCTTCGAGCCTGCACCGCCATTCAATGAGTTCATGGCTGAAGGCAAAAGGGAAGGTCTGTGATCGGATGGAAGGCAGAAGAGATTAAGAGATGAAAGGGATGATGATGCAAGGCAAAAGGAGATGGCAATGGAATAAGTTAAGAAACAAAAGATGAGTTTAGATAGGGTGTAAATGGAAATGGCAGAATCATCAACAGCTGCCATGGGAAAGAGAGAAAAAAAGGGAAAAAAATAAAAAAGAATAGTGGTGGGGTTAAGGGGTTTAAGAAAATGAACAGCATGGATTTAACAACTGGCATGGTACTATTTACATGTTCTGATCATTTAGATGTTCTGATTCTCTGATTGCTGCATTTGAAACACTTTGTCAAGACTTCACCATCACTCTATCAACATTTTTCCCAGAAATTCTCTCAGGACTTCACCTAAAAAGAGTGAGTCTTTGTTTCATGAGGCCAAAGCCGTTCCACCATCGAAATGACTGGAATTTGCAAAATGGACAGTGATTAGTTATTGGTATGGTGTTCTTCAATACATCCAGAAAACAGCACAACACAAAAGGGACGATTTTCCTTACATACTTAAGGTGCTAAAGAGCCTCCAAGGTGGCCAAGATTTGGTCTTAAGCTGCAAAGCCGGTTTAGCCTGCGTTTAGCATAAGATGCCATCTTGGTAAAGAAGTTGAAGTGCGTGCTAGGAATGGCCACCGAGAGCATTCGTTAAGGGGCTGATTGGCAATTAAATTGCCTGCTAGCGCTCATTATAGAGGCTGCCCTGAATTTTGCTGGGTAGCGCTTCAATTAATGACCTCTCCTAACAACAACCAGGAGTAAACAAGTTGTTGCTGTGGATTTTGAATGCTATTTAAAGGCATGCTCAGCTCTCACTGTTCACTTGCTGCTGGAGATCGACTGAATGCACTGAGTTTAAAGAGAACTTTTGCGACACATCGGGAGACTTTCTGGGACACGCTATCAACATTTTTACCAACACTCTATCAACATTTTTCCCAGAAATTCTCTCAGGACTTCACCTAAAAAGAGTGAGTCTTTGTTCCACGAGGCCAAAACATGCCCACCATCTACAAGACACAAGTCAGGAGTGTGATGGAATACTCTCCGCTTGCCTGGATGGGTGCAGCACCAACAACACTTAAGAAGGTTGACACCATCCAGGACAAAACAACCCACTTGATTGGCATCCCATCCACCATCTTAAACATTCACTCCCTCCACCACCAGCACATCGTGGCTGCAATGTGTACCATCTACAAGATGCTCTGCCGCAATGTGCCAGGAATTCTTTAACAGCACCTCCCAAACCCGTGACCTCTACCACCTAGAAGGACAAGGGCAGCATGCGCATGGGAACACCACCAACTCCACACTCCCCTCCAAGTCACACACCATCCTCACATGGAAACATATCATCGTTTCTTCATCATTGCCGGGGTCAAAATTTTTGAACTCCCTCCCTAATGGCACTGTGGGAATACCTTCACCACATGGACTGCAGCAGTTCGAGAAGACAGATCACCACCACCTTCTCAATGGCAGTTAGGGATGGGCAATGAATGCTGGCCTTGCCAGCGATGCCCACATCCCGTGAATGAATAAAAAGAAGAGTGTTATGCTTATTGAACACCTTCTGGGAGTTACCAGGCGAAAGGGAGTGCTTGGTCATGGGCACCTTGCTAGGGGTCTGCCTTGGTCTGCATGAGTAATGGGAGGAGGAGATGAGACCAGGCAGAGGAACACTAGCTGCTGCAGCAGAGAAGGACAGGAGGGTGATGAGGGCTCTCAGCAGGAGGCCTTATCCACTCCGGTCCTTCAGAGAGCACTACTCCTACATTCACATGACACAAGGCCAGTGTTTGAGGAGTCTGCGCTTTACTGAGGAAGTCGCCACAGAGCTCTGTGGCCTCATGGAACAAAGACTCCGATCTCACAGTATAGGTGATCTCAGTCACATATGGTGCATGATACACAAAAGGATAGTATGCAGGTACAGCAAGTGATCAAGAAGGCCAATGATATCTTGCCCTTTATTGCAAACGGGATGGAGTATAAAAGCACGGAAATCTTGCTACAGCTATACAGGGTATTGGTGAGGCCACACCTGGAATACTGCATGCAGTTTTGGTTTCCATATTTACGAAAGGATATACTTGCTTTGAAGGCAGTTCAGAGAAGGTTCACTAGGTTGATTCCAGAGATGAGGGGGTTGACTTATGAGGAAAGGTTGAGAAGGTTAGGCTTCTACTCATGAGAATTCAGAAGAATGAGAGGTGATCTTATTGAAACGTATAAGATTATTAGGGGGCTTCACAAGGTGGATGCAGAGAGGATGTTTCCACTGATGGGAGAGACTAGAACTAGAGGGCATGATCTTAGAATAAGGGGCCATCCATTTAAAACTGAGATGAAGAGAAATTTCTTCTCTGAGGGTTATAAATCTGTGGAATTCGCTGCCTCAGAGAGCTGTGGAAGCTGGGACATTGAATAAATTTAAGACAGAAATAGACAGTTTCTTAAACGATAAGGGGTTATGGGGAGCGGGCAGGAAAATGGAGCTGAGTCCATGATCAGATCAGCCATGATCTTATTGAATGGCGGACCAGGCTCGAGGGGTCGTATGGCCTACTCCTGCTCCTATTTCTTATGTTGTTATGTTCTTGTTATCACAATCCTCTGTGCACTTCTGCATAAGGGAGATCGCTGAGGCTCTGTACTCTTTAAGGAATGACTATATATAATTCCTTATTGGCAGAGAAGACCAGAGGCAGCGAGCTCTAGGATTTGATAGGATTGCAGGATTCCCCATGGTCCAGGGAGCCATTCACTGTGCACATGTGACCCTGTGAGCCCATTTAAACTTTGAGGTGTTCAGGATTAGGAAGGGATTCCAATCCCTCAATGTGCAGTTCATGAGCGCCAACTGTCATGCAGGTGAATGTCTGCTATCTAAGCAGCTGCCACAATGCGTTTATAACAAAGCAGTCATCTGTCCCATTGATTGTGCCAATGTAATCTATGATTGGCAACTCGGTGACAAGAGATACCCTCTGATGCCATGGTTCATGACTCCCCTGAGAAATTCCCAGACACCAGCTGAGCACTCATACAATGAGAGCTACTCAGCCACCAAGAATATCATGGAGCAGACCATTGGGGTCCTGAAATAGAGGTTTAGATGCCTTGACCGGCCAGGCGGTGCCCTGCAGTACTTGGTCGAGAAAGTCTCCAGATTCGTGGTGACTTGCTGCATACTCCACAATCTGGTGATCATGAGAGACCAGCCGTTACCGCCAGCAATTGTGCCAGAGGATCAATTTCAGCAGCCGAAAGAGGAAGAGGAGGAGGAGAAAGGGGAGGAGAAAGAAGAGGAAGGGGACCAGGGGGAGCACCAGATCTATCAGGAAGTCCATCATCTGCATTCAACCCCTTCCCCATGAAGATCACAATTGAAAAAGACCACCAATTCTACCACTACCCAATTACCATAATCAATCTTTATCTGCAGCAAAAGCAAACAACGGAAACATAACACAACTAACAAATATTAAACTATTCACTCTGGTGCTTAACCTCAGTGGTTATGCTATAAGTGCTCTATGAAGTCTCTCTTTGGCAGTCCCTCGGAGTCGAGTATGACTTGCTTCCACATTAAAAATGAGTTCTCAGGTGATTGATAAGTCTGATGCGACAACTACAGTCTCTGTCGCAGGTTGGGCAGATGGTTGAAAGGACGTTGGTTGAAGTGCTGGTTTGTTGAAGTGCTTGGGTTGCCATGCGCTCCTTCCGCCCTTTGTGCTTGGTCTCTGCTTGCTCCCGACGAAGAGACTCGAGGTGTTCGGCGCCTTCCCGGATTATTCTCTTCTACTTTGAGCGATCTTGTGCCAGGGATTCCCAGGTGTCGATGGGGATCCCTGGCACAAGGAAGCCTTGAGGGTATCCTTGAAACATTTTCTCTGCTCACCTGGAGCTCGTTTGCAGTGTCGGAGTTCCAAGTAGAGCGCTTGTTTTGGGAGTCTCGTATCAGGCATGCGGATGATGTAGCCCGTCCATTGGAGCTGTATATAGTCAATGTCTCAGAAGCATATAGGAGGGCAGGTATCACTACTGCTCTGTAGACCATGAGCTTTGTGCTGGTTTTAAGATTCTGGTCTTCAAACACTCTCTTCCTTCGGCAACCAAAGGCTGCACTGGCACACTGAAGGCAGTGTTGG
This sequence comes from Pristiophorus japonicus, assembly GCF_044704955.1. Classification (NCBI taxonomy): domain Eukaryota; kingdom Metazoa; phylum Chordata; class Chondrichthyes; family Pristiophoridae; genus Pristiophorus; species Pristiophorus japonicus. The sequence goes on along the minus strand of NC_091980.1, from coordinate 63,556,241 downwards.
ACTTCGTCATCGACGTCTGCCCTTGTTGACAGTAGGCTCCCGAGATATGGAAAATGGTCCACGTTGCCCAAGGTCTCATTGTGGATTTTGATAATCGGGGGGCAGTACTGTGTGGTGGGGACAGGTTGATAGAGGAGCTTTGTTTTACAGATGTTTAGTGTAAGGCCCATGCTCTCATACGCCTCGGTGAAGCTGTTGACGATGGTTGGAGTTTGTCGTCCAAGTGAGTGCAGATGCAAGTGTCATCTGCATATTGTAATTTGATGACCGAGGATGGCACGACCTTGGATCTGGTCTGAAGGCGACGGAGGTTGAACAGTTTCCTGTTTGTTCTATCGATTATCTCCACTCCAGTGGGAAGCTTACTGACGGTAAGATGTAGCATTGCCGCAAGGGAGATCGAGAAGAGCGTTGGTGCAATGACACAGCCTTGCTTCACCCTGGTTCGTACATGAATTGGGTCTGTGGTGGATCCATTGGTCAGGATCATGGCTTGCATATCATCAGTTTGCGAACAGCCGAATTTGACGAGGACGCTCCATAATCCCTCACGGTTGAAGGCCTTTGGCGGGTCAAAGAAGGCCATGTACAGAGGTTGGTGCTGTTCCCTGCATTTCTCTTGAATTTGTCGCGCGGTGAAGATCATTTCCATTGTGCCCCTTAGTGGGCAGAATCTACATTGCAACTCTGGGAGGAGCTCTTCTGCCACAGGGAGAAGGTGGTTGTGGAGCATTCTTGCGATAACTTTCCCTGTGGTAGACAGCAGGGAAACTTCTCTAGTTACCATAACTTATCCCGTTTTTTTAAGGTGGCCACGATTACGACATCTCTGAGATCCCCTGGCATGCTCTCCTCCTTCCAAATAAGAGAAAAGCCCGACATCGTGAGGGAATCAGATGGGCAGTTGGGACTCGAGATGACCTGTCAGCTGTTAGAAAAAAAGCTAGCCATCGCAGCAGCAGAATTAACAAAGTTCTCGAGAGGGCGACAAATCCGAAGTGGGCGACAAAATTCGACAAAATTCTATGAAGTACAACCCCTGTGGCAGCAGCAGGCAAGGTGGAGATTCAGAAGAGGGCAGTTCAGATGTCCTCCTGCGACACCCTCAAGAGGCAGTGGATCGTGATGGCCCCGCTTCAAAGTGCACCATCTCATCATGAACTTGAGCTGTCCGGGCCACCTGGCTGACAGGCAACTGCAAGGGCAATGGTGCAGTGGCGGGAGAGGGAGCAGCAATGCTGGCATCCCGAGAGAGGCCAGTAGGTTCCTGCTTCCTGATTCCCACGCCACTACCTCGGGGCATCTGTTCAGCCATCCCAATGATCTGCTGGAGGACAGATCTCTGGTCATCGGAAACACTCTGCATGCCTCTTTCAACTGAGGAGCCCAGAAACATCATGGCAGCTGCCAGAGCACTTTGTTATTCCAGGGAAGTTGTAAGTAATGCAATGGAAGCAGTTTGGGCTTCCATTATGGCACTTTGTCATTCCATGGAAGCTACAATGTAGCGTGTAATATATATAGTCCCACCCAGTGGACTATTGTGGCACTGCAGCCATTGCTGTTTACAACAATAAAGAGGGAGTCACCTGACTAGACTTCCGAAAGTTATCAGCCATCTTAAAGCTGTGTGTGTTTGTGATGTCATACTGAAAACATAACTTAGTGGAAATTGCAACCACAGTCATCAGAAGCTGCATGATGTCAGGCTCTACAGGTCACTGGCTGGAATTGTCCAGCCCCTCCACGCTGGAGAGGATGGGTTCCAGGCTCTGCATCAAGCCACGGGCCAAGGTGGAGGTGGACTCCTCCATCCTCCTAGCCACGACCCATAAGCTTTCAGGCAGGCTGTCCATTGCACCAAGCATTTGGCTTGTCAAATCCATCAGTCTTCTTCTGAAACTTGGCTCTGCGAAGTCCTCAGCTGACTCCTCTGCAGCAGAACTAGCTTGCGACTTTGTCCCCCCATTTAAATCATGGTAATCATCAATAATCCCCAAATATTGAGGGCTAAATCCACACTTTTAAACAGGCGTTTCTCATTAGCACAGCATCCGTTTAGCGCCTGTTTTCACCTTTCTACCAAAATAACCCCCAAAGCGATTTAATTGTCACTATGCAATTGTTATCTTCATGTAGCATAATCTAAGATTCTGAGGTGTAAATATAAGGGTAAATTTTCTGTCAATTGATATTAATGGTGTAAAATTTCCTCTGAGCCCACTGACTTCTGCATTTGATTCCCTGATAGGTGTCGAGGAAGGGAAATTCATAAAATTATATCTCTCATGTTCTGCAGCAAAGTGATTTCAGGCCATTTAAACAGGCTGACACAACTAAATGTCATTTTGCCCCAGAATGTATGCCATGGTATTGGATTCTTACAGCCATAATGACTCAAGAATGGTGTGCTTAAAAATTGTCTGGAACACATGTCAATCGTTGATTGACATTTCTAATTCCAAGATCAATGCAACATTGAAATAGCCAAAGTACTTTTGATGAGGTTTCACATTCAGAAGCAAGCAGGATATCAATCCTGGGCATTCAGAAGCAAGCAGGATATCAATCCTGGGGAATGAAATGCTTTCTAGTTTTTGGGACTCAGTGCTTGATACTAATGCTATCAAGCCAGGTATAGCAGACATTGAATGCAGAATAAAGCTTCCTCTACTTCAGCAATGTGCCAACTTTGCATGAGCCTTAGACTTAAAAATGTAAAGCACCCCTTACTGCAACAGTGTGTATATGTTTTTTTTCCTGTCAGCTATTCTAGTGTAGCACATTTGCCTCTGAGTCAGAAGATTGTGGGTTCAAGTCCCACCCCAGGAATTTGAGCACTAAAATCTAGGCTGACACTCCAGTGCTGTGCCGAGAGAGTGCTGCACTGTCAGATGAGACGTTAAATTGAGGCCTTGTCTGCCCTCTCAGGTGGATGTAAAAGATCCCATGATGCTATTTTGAAGAAGAGCAGGAGATTTATCCCCGATGTCCTGCCCGATATTTATTTTGTTTGTGATCTTGATCAAGTTGTCAAGTATTTGTTGCAAGAGGATGTCAGGAAAAAAGGAAGAAGAAATCAGTGGGTTACTTCTCCCGAGTTCACTTCCATATACCCTATCATAGCTACCAAGGCAGAAGCCGAAGAACAAGTTAGAGATTTGGGAGACTAATTATATTTATGGCAGAGGTATTAATACAACACAAATTAGCAAATCTTCTGTTTTATTGTTGACTTATCTTTATCCTTCTGAAGGAAGTCTAATAAAAATGATAAATGTACTACCTTTGAAAAATACCTTTGAAAAATACATTTGAATGTCAGAAAGTGGGGGATTATTAAAGAATGGGGGAGGAGTTATTACCAATCAGGGTAATCACCAAGAAATCTAATACTTGTAATTAAATGAACCTGACTGACTTGTTCTAAAATTAATAATTTATGCTTAGTGGAAACAGTAGTGATCTAATGGTGAAAGCTTCCTCTTATTAGATTACTTGCATAGGTCTTCCTATTAACTAGTTTCACAGAGAATTACAGTTGTCAGCTTGCTATGAGAAAATGCATTGAAATTCATGGCACGCAGATTCAATTTATATTAACAGGATGCAGAAGTTTCCCCACTGCTGTGGTGAGTGGCAGGTGTACAGCTGGTGTCTATGTCTGAAGCCACACCATAAAGGGTAAGGCATACTTTGTTTTTTTTAAAAAAGAAAAAAAATTGAGGATTATCATCATTGTTCCTGGCTCTCAAGCATAAAAAGTATTTTTTACAGTAATGTCAGTAAGCAGGCATTCATTAATCTGTTAGTGGACAGCGGAAACGCTACAAGGACACCCTCAAAGCCTCCCTGATAAAGTGCAACATCCCCACTGACACCTGGGAGTCCCTGGCCTAAGACCACCCTAAGTGGAGGAGTGTTTGCTAGTGCTGTTGGGGAGGAGTTAAACTAATATGGCAGGGGGATGGGAACCAATGCAGGGAGACGGAGGGAAACAAAATGGAGACAGAAGCAAAAGACAGAAAGGAGATGAGTAAAAGGGGAGGGCAGAGAAAACCAAGGCAAAAAGGGCCACTTTGCAGCAAAATTCTAAAGGGTCAAAGTGTGTTAAAAAGGCAAGCCTGAAGGCTCTGTGCCTCAATGCGAGGAGTATTCGGAATAAGGTGGACAAATTAACTGTGCAGATAGCAGTTAACGGATACGATGTGGTTGGCATCACGGAGACATGGCTCCAGGGTGACCAAGGCTGGGAACTCAACATCCAAGGGTATTCAACATTTAGGAAGGATAGACAGAAAGGAAAAGGAGGCGGGGTGGCGTTGCTAGTTAAAGAGGAAATTAATGCAATTGTAAGGAAAGACATTAGCTTGGATGATGTGGAATCGGTATGGGTGGAGCTACGGAATACCAAAGGGCAAAAAACGCTAGTGGGAGTTGTGTACAGACCTCCAAACAGTAGTAGTGATGTTGGGGAGGGCATCAAACAAGAAATTAGGGGTGCATGCAATAAAGGTACAGCAGTTATCATAGGTGACTTTAATATGCATATAGATTGGGCTAACCAAACTGGAAACAATACGGTGGAGGAGGATTTCCTGGAGTGCATAAGGGATGGTTTTCTAGACCAATATGTCAAGGAACCAACTAGGGGGGAGGCCATCTTAGACTGGGTGTTGTGTAATGAGAGAGGATTAATTAGCAATCTCGTTGTGCGAGGCCCCTTGGGGAAGAGTGACCATAATATGGTGGAATTCTACATTAGGATGGAGAATGAAAGAGTTAATTCAGAGACCATAGTCCAGAACTTAAAAAAGGGTAACTTTGAAGGTATGAGGCGTGAATTGGCTAGGATAGATTGGCAAATGATACTTAAGGGGTTGACAGTGGATGGGCAATGGCAGATATTTAGAGACCGCATGGATGAACTACAACAATTGTACATCCCTGTCTGGTGTAAAAATAAAAAAGGGAAGGTGGCTCAACCGTGGCTATCAAGGGAAATCAGGATAGTATTAAAGCCAAGGAAGTGGCATAAAAATTGGCCAGAAATAGCAGCGAACCTGGGGACTGGGAGAAATTTAGAACTCAGCAGAGGAGGACAGAGGATTTGATTAGAGCAGGGAAAATAGAGTACGAGAGGAAGCTTGCAGGGAACATTAAAATGGACTGCAAAAGCTTCTACAGGTATATAAAGAGAAAAAGGTTAGTAAAGACAAACGTAGGTCCCCTGCAGTCAGAATCAGGGGAAGTCATAACTGGGAACAAAGAAACAGCAGACCAATTGAACAACTACTTTCGTTCAGTATTCACGAAGGAGGACACAAACAACCTTCCGGATATAAAAGGGGTCAGAGGGTCTAGTAAGAAGGAGGAACTGAGGGAAATCCTTATTAGTCCGGAAATTGTGTTGGGGAAATTGATGGGACTGAAGGGCGATAAATCCCCAGGGCCTGATGGTCTGCATCCCAGAGTACTTAAGGAGGTGGCCTTGGAAATAGCGGATGCATTGACAGACATTTTCCAACATTCCATAGACTCTGGATCAGTTCCCATGGAGTGGAGGATAGACAATGTAACTCCACTTTTTAAAAAAGGAGGGAGAGAGAAAACAGGAAATTATAGACCGGTCAGCCTGACATTGGTAGTGGGTAAAATGATGGAATCAATTATTAAGGATGTCATAGCAGCGCATTTGGAAAGAGGTGACATGATAGGTCCAAGTCAGTGTGGATTTGTGAAAGGGAAATCATGCTTGACAAATCTTCTGGAATTTTTTGAGGATGTTTCCAGTAGAATTGACAAGGGAGAACCAGTTGATGTGATGTATTTGGACTTTCAGAAGGCTATCGACAAGGTCCCACACAAGAGATTAATGTGCAAAGTTAAAGCACATGAGATTGGGGGTAGTGTGCTGACATGGATTGAGAACTGGTTGTCAGACAGGAAGCAAAGAGTAGGAGTAAATGGGTACTTTTCAGAATGGCAGGCAGTGACTAGTGGGGTACCGCAAGATACTGTGCTGGGGCCCCAGCTGTTTACATTGTACATTAATGATTTAGACAAGGGGATTAAATGTCGTATCTCCAAATTTGCGGGTGACACTAAGTTGGGTGGCAGTGTGAGCTGCAAGGAGGTTGCTATGAGGCTGCAGAGTGACTTGGATAGGTTAGGAGAGTGGGCAAATGCATGGCAGATGAAGTATAATGTGGATAAATGTGAGGTTTTCCACTTTAGTGGTAAAAACAGAGAGACAGCCTATTATCTGAATGGTGACAGATTAGGAAAAGGGAAGGTGCAATGAGACCTGGGTGTCATGGTACATCAGTCATTGAAGGTTGGCATGCAGGTACAGCAGGCGGTTAAGAAAGCAAATGACATGTTGGCCTTCATAGCGAGGGGATTTGAGTACAGGGGCAGGGATGTGTTGCTACAGTTGTACAGGGCCTTGGTGAGGCCACACCTGGAGTATTGTGTACAGTTTTGGTCTCCTAACTTGAAGATGGATATTCTTGCTATTGAGGGAGTTCAGCGAAGGTTCACCAGACTGATTCCTGGGATGGTGGGACTGACATATCAAGAAAGACTGGATCAACTGGGCTTGTATTCACTGGACTTCAGAAGAATGAGAGGGGATCTCATAGAAACATTTAAAATTCTGACAGGTTTAGACATGTTAGATGCAGGAAGAATGTTCCCAATGTTGGGGAAGTCCAGAACCAGGGGTCACAGTCTAAGGATAAAGGGTAAGCCATTTAGGACCGAGATGAGGAGAAATTTCTTCACCCAGAGAGTGGTGAACCTGTGGAATTCTCTCCCACAAAGTTTTTGAGGCCAATTCACTAAATATTTTCAAAAAGGAGTTAGATGTAGTCCTTACTACCAGGGGGAATCAAGGGGTATGGCGAGAAAGCAGGAATGGGGTACTGGAGGTGCATGTTCAGTCATGAACTCATTGAATGGCGGTGCAGGTTCGAAGGGCCGAATGGCCTACTCCTGTAACTATTTTCTATGTTTCTATGTTTCTAAGTGCATCCGAGAGGGCACTGAGCACCTCGAGTCTCATCGCCGAGAGCATGCAGAAATCAAGCGCAGGCAGCGGAAAGAGCGTGCGGCAAACCAGTCCCACCCACCCTTTCCCTCAATGACTATCTGTCCCACCTGTGGCAGAGTCTGTGGCTCTCATATTGGACTGTTCAGCCACCAAAGAACTCACTTCAGGACTGCTTATGATGATGATGATGATGACATTCTCACATGTGAGGAAAATTATCTACATTTGAAAATAGGAAGAAAACCTGGGAAGCTGGTAATCTATAGCGAAATGAGAGTGGGGAAAGAGTATGTTCAGATCTCATTAATTATCTATTGCCATTTTGAAAAAGTTAGTGAGCTATTTCTGAAGTATTAAGGTTGATTTTAACAGGGCAGGGGACCCTTAAACCTCAGCTATTTGACTATGGCCTTGTTGCTGCAGTACTCACGCTGGCTGCTATTTTAACTCCTGATTTCGTTTAGGTGCCTGAGGCGCATGGAGGAAGCAAACGGGTTCCTCATGAATACATGCAAATCAAGGTCATGCATTATAATTAGGGCCTGATGCAATTTTAATGAGGTGAGTCAGAATCCCTGCCTAGTGGGTACTCGGGTCATAGGAAACTAAATTTTCCTCCATAAACCTCTCCACGTCTCTCTCCTCTTTAAAAACCAAGCTTTTAGTCACCTTTCCTAATATCTCCTTCTTTGGCTTGGTGTTGATGTTTGTCTGATTACGTGCCTGTGATGTTTTCCTATGTTAAAGTCGCTATATAAATGTAAGTTGTTGTTGTTTAGCAAAATATTTATTTTTTGCATGTACGTAGCTCCAGCATTAGACTATAGCATTACATTAATTTAATCCAAATTTGTTTACAATTAATTAGACTTGTGGATTCTTTTTGTTGAGAGTAACAGTGAGGCTATTGGCGTTCACCATTGTAATGTATTTTTACTTCATGGATTCTTTGCTTAAGAATTCGTTGCAACACATTGCTAGTTGGTTTATTAGCAAAGGTGTAATAATCACACTATACATTACAGTTCATCCACCAGGCTCACAACCATCTGCCTCATTGTGGATTCCCTGAACCCAACTGGCTGGGGTTTTATTGAGTCTTGTGTAACTGCATGTGACTGGCTAATCCACTCCCAACTCAACACCTCTTCAAACCTCTGAGCATACTCACAGGTACATACATTACATTGTTTCCCTTTTTTTAGAAGCAAGGTATTTATAACAATATTTCAAAATGACTAATTATCATGATTACAATTTTACAAATTCGACTGCTGAGCCTAAGTATTTTGTTGTAAGCTTTTAGCTTCCTCCTGCTCCGACCTCCATTTCTTTGCAGTTGGCTGGCTATGCCCATTTTCTACCTTCTTATTTGACTCCGGAGACCATCTTGGGGAATTTCTGTTTCCAGGTTGTGTAGCCCAGGATTCCTGATCTCTATCTTCCTGTGTCCTCTTGAGTTTCCCTGGAACTCTTATATCCGTCCTGGTGTTAGCTTTCTTTCTAAAATCTTGATATTCCCAGTTATCAATAATCTGTCTGGTTGGTTTGCATTTCCTCGTTGCTCTTCTCAACTGAACCCCAATTCCACCTCCTCCCCCAGAAGACACAGGGCTAGATATTCCATTATTTTGGCATGCATAACAGCCACTTACACTTCATTTCAGCGTTAAAGTAGATGTTAACACCCAGATATTGCCCATTTAGCCACAAAATGGAAACTGATGGCCATTTTTCGGACACTTATCGGCGAGCGTTACTTTCAGCATGAACGTAAAGCCGGAAAAAAATAATACCGCCCGCCCACTTTTTTGGGGCGGAATCATCAGAATGAGTGAAACCAACGCCCATAATATCAGCCAGCATTACTTTCGGCACGTAATTAATGCTGAGATTCAAAAATACCGACCGCCCACTTTTTTTTGTCGTGAAGATCAAATTTGTCAAAACTAACGCCCAGTATATCGCCCAGCGTCACTTTCACCACCTCGCACACATCTCGCCCACAATATCGTTCGCCCAAAACACCACTCTGAAAAAGTGGAACTGTTCTGAACAAATCACAGTGGTGTGGACGCCATTTTTCAAAACGTAGGTCACTTCATTGAAAAGGCTGTTTCAACTTCGGGGGAGTTTGGATTGACTCTGGAGTTCTTCTCAGGTGAAGTGACCATCTCAACAGACATCTTTTCAGACTGTGGACGATTGGATTTTACTGTACGTGTCTTTTAGTGTGAAAATTATTGCCTCTGGTCAATCGGTATTATATTTTCATTGGAATGGGGCAGCCATTTCTCAGCCTGCATTGATTAATACGCAGATGCTGAAGAGTGCAAAAGGCACAACGTCTAATGCACAGCATTATGTGCCCAATCTAAGACGTGCCAGACTGAAGAGGAGGTTCAGACCATACACACCCCGTGCTTATAGGGAGAAGCGGTCTTACCTCGACATGTCCGAGTACACCTGCCTTCGGAGACTGCGCTTCCACAAAATGGTGATCACTGAAATATGCCAGCTCATCAGGGCAGATGTGCAGCCTGCCATCACCTTCAGAACATCACTGTCCGTCAAGGTCAAGGTCACCACGGCACTGTCTTTCTACGTGTCCTTTCCTTTCGGGCCTCCGCGGTTGACATTTCCCCTCTGTCTCACCATGCCACACATCGCTGCATTAGACAGGTCACAGAGGTCCTGTACGCACGTAGGATGGACTTTATCATCTTCCCCATGACCATGTGGGCTCAGACTAACAGGGCTGGAGCATTCTACCATATTGCTAAGTTCCCCAAGGTGCAGGGAGCAATACAGTGTACTCACATCACCATGCGGGCACCTTCTCAGAACCTAGAGGTTTTTCACAACAGAAAAGGATTTCACTCCCTGAAGGTCCAACTAGTTGTCGACCACAACCAGATCATAATAGCAGTGAATACCAAATATCCGGGCGCCTTCGATGAGGCTCACATCCTGCATGAGAGTGCTGCGTCTGACACTTTTACCAGTCAGTCACATTGACAATGCTGGATGCTTTGTGACAACCGATAAGGCCTAGCCACCTAGCTGATGGCCCCCCTGCATGACACCCATACTGAGGCTGAGAAGCGATACAACAAAAGCCACAGAGCCACACGCAATGTGGTCCACAAAACAATTAGTGTGCTTAAGCAGTGCTTTAGATGCCTGGAGCACTCAGGAGGGGAGCTACAATACAACCCTGATCAGGTAGCTCAATTCGTGGTCGTGTGCTCCATGCTGCACAACCTGGCTATCAGGAGGGGACAAGAATTGCCAGAAGGGACTGTTGGTCCACTTCAGGAGAGAGAGGAAGAGGAGGACGAGGGGCTGGATGCTGACTGCGGACCAGACAATCAGGCTGACTATGCAACCATGCTCCCGCACCCCTCCAGACCGCAGGAAACCCGCAGGAAAAGGCCCGTGGTGGCTACATAGCTGCAAGACTCTTATGTCAGGAGCTCATAAATGAGCGATTTGCCTGAAAAATGTTGCTGTAATTGACAAAGCTGACACACTGCTGTGTGCGTGCAGCTCAGACATCAATGGTGGGCATCAACTTGGTGCCAGTTAAAGTTTAAGTTGATTCAAGTTAAGTTTAATTATACCCTTTCATATTAAGGAATCACCAGTGTATAATGGTCCAGCTATTTGAGACAATGCGCAACAAGGTTATGTTGAATTAAAAACATTTAATATGACCATTGGTCTGAAATCATAGCTATCACGGGCAAAAACACCTCACCCCCACCCCACTTTTTCATCAATCAAATGGTCAACATGTCCAGCAACACAGAATACAAATGCAAAGCAGGAGGGTGGCCCCCTCCCCCCATACATTACAACAAATTGCATACACTCAGATGGAGATATAACAAAGCCATCACCTGCAGACATGCACCTCACTTTCCCTTCCCCTCCTCGCTCCACGTCGCCTGGCCGAGGAGCTCCTTAGGCGGGGATGAAGGCAGAGCCAGTGGTTGCACAGGTACAGGAGCAGGGGGTGGGAATATTCTCGGATCCAGAAGCTGGATCTTGGTCCTGCCTCTCGTGTCGTTGGCAGTGGGGATGCGGAACCTATGGGTGGAGTGCTGCGCTCCGGGATCACTAAGAGGCCTGTGCCAGCAGTGTTCCTGGCTATCGCCTCCAGGGCCTCCGCCATCCACAGAACGTACTCCGTCATGGTGCCGGAGATGCTGGCCAGCTGTCGGGATATGCCCCCCAATGCATTGAGAATCTGATCATCTATGTCTACAGTTCTCCTGGACAACTTTACCATCTCTCCGCTCTCATCTGGCACGCGTCCATGAAACCTCCGTGGGGTCAGCGCTGTCCCGGAGACAAATGGGGTGCCCTGTGGCGAGGTGCGTGGGCCAGTACCTCCAGAGTGGAGGCGGTAATGGCCGGAGGAGCACTAGATGGCCTTGGGGTGGAATGCCTTCTGGAGCCTGGTGATGCAAATTCCTCAAAGTCCGCGCTCTCATCCGTAGAGAACAGACCCAGCGGATTGACGGGCGAGAATCGGACCTCCTCAGCAGCAGATATAGGATCGTCCGCGAGTCCGGCCCCGCGCCCCCACCTTCTGGCCTCTGTGGTCTTATCTTGGGACGCGCTGCTGGCTGATCTGCAAAACACAATTGAGGCTATTAGAGGAGAAGGTGCTATGGTCACAAGCTGACTCCAGCACTACACACAGCATATGCACGACAAAAGCACCACCGCTATCAAAATCATCACAGACATCACATTTCATCACCATCAACACATTGTGCATTACAATGGTTCTCATAAGGCCAGCATTATTTATAGGACAATTTTAGAAACCATCTATCACATATTATTGCTCGGATATGAGTGGGTGTGGCATCAATTGACTTTAGATCACGCAATGGTGTACACTTTACTCACGTGGCATCACTTCGGGGTCTGCAGCTGCCTGCGTGGCTGTTCGGGGGTGCCTCCCCACAAGTGTGAGCACCCGGTCCTCCATCTCAGTGATGTCGCTGGGGACTGGTGCCCCCCCCACCCGTTCGCCTCTGCTCGGACCTCATCGTCGATCGTTTCTTCTGTAAAAGGTAACAGGACGATATGGCATGAGATCATTGCATGATATCATTGCTAGGTACTGTCACAGAGACTGATACAACACATAACCGACAGATGTAATCATGACTATTATGATTATTTTCATTCTTTACCTAAAGACGTGCACCGTGACCGCAGGCTTTGAGTACATCATTCCCAGTAAAAGTGAAAGACCTCACATCTGATGATAGTCACTCATGACTCTTGCAAATCAAATTATATAACTATATACGTACATGTAAATAAATATAATACTTACTCTTGCGGATCCGACAAGGTCGTTCCATCGCTTTCGGCATTGGTTGCCCTCATGCATCTTGTTGGTCACCGACGAGACCACCTCTGCTATCTCGGCCCATATCTTCTGGTAGGCCTTTGGGGATGGGTTTCCCATGCCCTCCCTGTATCAAATCACCCCAACGTGACTCGACCTCCTGCAGGAGGGAGGCATTTGTCTCGTCCGAGAACCTCTTGGTTCTTTTGCGCCCTCCAATGTGCTCCTCTCCCACCTCACTGCTCTCGTCAGAATCAGTCTCCACAGCGTGCTGTGTCGCATCCTCCTCGCTCTCCATTATAAACACCAAAGTTGGGAAAATATCTGGCTGGTAACAGCTAATTTTTTTTCCCAACTTGCTATAAAGCTCGAAACTCTCCCTCCTTCCTCCCAAAGCAACCACACCATACCCACACACGCCTTCACTCCCTCTCAGCTCCCTCTCTCTGTGTCTCTTATGCGCATGTCATAATGACCCTTGATCTCCTGAATCGTGGGAATCGAGCATTGCCATGCCGTTGCTAAGGATGGTGACACGTTACAGCAGAAGGTTTGAGAGATTTAACGCTAACGCCTATTTCATATCGCTTGTGGTAACGCCCAATTTAAAAAATGGAGACAAGGTGCTTTGAAAATGGGCAACAAGCCGGCGATCTGAAAACCCATTTTTTCTACCCACGCCGGAAATAATGCCCATTTTTGGGCGATCTGCACAAAAGTGTAAAATCTAGCCCACAAAGTCTCTGCGAAATTGTTCCATACCCACAGAACCGCCTTCAGTTGGTTGCATCTGAGTTAGTGGGGATATAGATGTTGTGAATGTTGTGTCCGTTGAAGTACTTGGACCTGCCAACTCATTCTCATCATTGTCCATGTCAGGCTCATAATTATCTACTCATGGTACTGAAGATGCTTCACTCACTAGCAACATTTGATCCACATGTATCTCCTGATGAATTCACCAATTTTGACCAAATACCGCTTGGTGCCACATACCCAAATAATTGTACCAATGTCCCATTTGTGTGGACTGAGAACTCTGACCTGATCACCCTTCTGAAAGCATTGCTCTTTATGATAATGATAATGACGTTTCTGTAATGATTGTGCCTTCTCTACCTTATCAGACAAGTTCAGTTGCAATAAACTGAGATGCATCCTCAGCCTACACTTCGTCAATAATTCAGCAGGTGTGTACTCTGTTGTGGAATGAGATTTAGTCTGTATTTGAAAAGAAAATTTTTTAACCTGTGCTTAATACTCACCTATAATCCAGTCTGTAGAATTTGTTTCCGCAAAGCCTACTTGACAATCCTGACTGACCTTTCAGCTGCACCATTTGAAGCAGGATGATATGGTGCTACCAACATATGTTTGATACCGTTGTGTCTGGCAAAATTCGCAAATTGCATGGCCAAAATTGCGGCCCATTATCTGACACCATTTCTTCGGGCAGGCCATGGCATGCAAAAATGTCCCGTAATTCATCCAATGTATGCTCTGTAGTCGTAGATGACCCCAGATGTCATACCTCCAGCCATTTCGAATGGCTATTGATTAGAACCAGAAAATTATCACTGCCCCTGTCGCAAAAATCTGGAATGATCTCATTGGCCAAGTCTAAGTTTGCAGCGGCATTTTAGCTGGCATGATCCTGCAATCTTGCCAGATAGTACACTTATTTATTAATACTTCTAAGTCTTTATCCAACCCAGGCCAATAAACAAAACTTTGGGACACCGCTTTCATGCCTACACCAGTATGCTCACCGTGAAGTTCCGTCAAGAATTTGGCCCATAGTACACTGGGAATGACTATGCTCACACCCCATTTTAGACATCCCTGCTCACATGATAATTCATGCCGATGATAATTAAAGGGTTTTATCACTCATCTAAATGTATTTGATCTTCAGACCACCCAGGAAGGGTGTGTTCCTAGGCCACTGTAACGTGGCATCTTTCTGTGTGTGCTCTGCAATAACAGAGGCTATGACTGGAAAGTCCTCATCAATGCCATCTATAGTGAAGATTGACTGTTCGCTGCCAATTTCAGAATCTTCATGAGGCAACCTTGAAAGGGCATTCATCGCCACATTCTGCTTCGACGTGTGATACTTGATTTTGTAATCTTACTGTGACAATAAAATAGCCCATCTTTGCATCCTGGAAGCCGCCATAGATGGAATTGCCGCCATTGGGCCTAGGATAGCTAGTAACGGTTTGTGATCGGTTAATAGCGTGAATTGGCACCCCAAAAGAAACTGGTGACATTTTTTAATACCAAATGTAATTGCCAAAGCCTCTTTCTCAATCTGCATAATTTTGTTCGCTTTTGTTGAGCATACGCGATGCAAAGTCAACTGGTTTTTCTTGCCCATCATTCATAACATGGCTGATCACTGCTCCCACAGCATTCCCAGAGGTATTACACGCTAGTCTTAGTTCACAAGTCAGATTATAATGGACGAGAAGAGCATTATTGCTCAAGCGTTGCTTGCATGTATCGTATGCATTCTGTTGCTCTTTGTCCATATCCAATGCACACCCTTCTTCAATAAATAATGGAATCATGCGAGCACCATTGCTAGTCCAGGAAGCAAATTGGCATAATATTAGACCATGCCTAAAAAGGATCGTAATTCAGTAAAATTTTTCAGTTCCAGAGCCATCATGATGGCTTGCACTTTCTCCTTAACTGGTTGGAAACCATTTTCATTAACCCGCAATCCTAGATAAACCACCCCATGCTGTATAAATACACATTTATTCCTCTTCAGCTTCAGATTCTGGTCATTGAATTATCTGAATACTTCTTCTAAGATTTCCAGGTTTTCCCCCTCTGTGCCGGTGGCTATCAACACATCATCTTGATTGCATAAACAGTGATTCATTCCCTGTAAGATCTGTCCATGGTAGCCTGAAATATCTTTGGTGAGAACTTGATACCATAGGGCAACTTAGTGTATGAATATAAACATTTGTGTGTGTTGACTGTCAGATACTGCTGACTATCCTTGTCAACGTGGAGTTGAGCATAGGCGTGGGCGAGATACGGTTTGTGAAGACTTTGGCTCCCGCCAGTTCTGTATACATGTCCTCTGATATCAGTAAAGGGTACTGTTCATCATCAACTGCTCGATTCAGGGTAATTTTATAATCCCCACAGAGCCGTACCATTTTGTCTGCCTTTGGAACTACAACTAATTGGGTGGCTCAGTCACTCCTATCAGTCTTCACTAAAACTCCATTTTTCTCCAACTTATCAAGCTCTCGCTCAACCTGTGATTTTTATGCATATGGTACCGGCCTTGGTCTACACAAAACAGGTTTGACATCCGACCTAATCCGAATATGTGCATTGTATCCCTTGGTACCCTTGTATGAGTCCTCAAACATATTGCGGGGAAAATTGCGGTCGGAGGCTTCCTTCGGATGAACGCCTCCAACCCGAAAACATTTTACGAAAATACCTGGTGGTCACGGAGGCATCTATGATTGCGGTCGGAGGCCTTCATTCGTTTTGCAGCATACGGGACGATGGCTTCCCCGTACGTACGGAAATGCTGGAGTCACGTGGGCCTGAACCACCAATCACTAGGTAGTATTCTCATTGATAAAAATGGGAACTCCATTTGTGTGAGTTCCTATTACTATCAATGAGAAAACCCTCCTAAAATACCAAAACACAGCACAATAAATAAACAAAACACCTCACATATTTAACATTAATTGAAATTAAATGTTTAAGAAAAACTATATATTTTATGGATTTTTTAATAATTAAAAATAACTTACCTTAATGGACAGGGTTTTTAATAAAAATGAATGATTAAATGTAATTTTTATATGTTTTAAAATGCTTACGCTGGTAAAGTAAGCTTTACATCTGCTTTTACCAGGCGTGAAAGTTTGAAGGATGTTCACTGGGCACAAGGGGCAAATAGCTCAATCTCTCCCGCGCAGATGTCCTTCTCCTGGGGATGCGGAGGATCGGTCAAGAGAAATCTTGACAGATTGGAAAAGCTGTTTTTTGGCATATGCGTGTCGCGCCCCGAAAACCGGCTTTTGTGAGGCCTTGCCGGGTCCGTGCGCACTTTGTACGGACCCGGTGAGGCCGCACTTTTCGGCCAACTAACTTATTTCTCCAGCAGAGTATCTAACCGAGACTTGATCATTTCTGTACTACAGACGTTGTACCAATCCAAATAAAGCACCCTTAGCCAATCTTTGCCCATAAGTGTCGACTGATTGACGTATTTTGCTATAATAATAGGTAATCTTGTTTGTTGCCCTTGGTATTGTACGATACACTCCATTTGTCCAAGCATTTGCAGTTTTTCCCCTGATTATGTTTTCAGCTCTGATGAGCTCACCTTTAGTGATATGCCCCTGAAATTCATGTAATACATATCTGACTCATTATTGAGCAATTAGCTGCTATATCTATTGTCATATTAATCCATTGATTATGAATCAGTATTAACGTTCTGAAATCCTGACATAAGGAATGTACAGCCTTGCCCTTTACTGCATACACACCAAAACCTACACTGTTCTGATCGATTTCCACCCAGTGAAGTCTTTGATTATCGTTGGGCCTGTCCTTGGTAATTATCGTTGGGCCTGTCCTTGGATTTACATGCAGGTGCAATGTGTCCCCTTACTTGGCACCGGTAGCATCTTGCCCACTTGAACTGACACTGTTGTGTGGTATGGTTGCCATTACATCTTTGACTTTGATGCTTGCCGATGGTCTGCCGAATTCCCCGTGGTATTGCAGCGGTCCGTTGTTTTTTACCGTCGGCAGACCGCTGAGACGTAAGGCCTCAACTTTGGTTGTCTTCTTTTCGACGGTCTGCCAACGTTGTACGAGCGTTGTGCAGCGGGCGGTCTAGCAGAACGAAATTGAGCCAGAGAAAGGTTTTCCTCGATCGATGGTACAGCAGCACACTGTGCATGCACAAATTTTTTTCTTTCTCCAAACTTGTATTTTGCCGTGATTTCGGGAGTCAAGGATCACCTGCGCATGTGCAGAGAATGGCAGTGAGGAGAGACAGAGAAAAGGAGCAGTGAGGCAATCGAAGACTGCTGCCTTGCTTCTTAATATAATCATAATAATTAAAGAGGCTAAGAATAACTTCAGTATTCTCCTCCAAATGGTGCTGCTTCTCTCTGGTGTTCCCGATTTTTCATGATTTCTCCCCATTTTTAAATAAACAAAATAACCTCCAGAGATCCTTCTTTCCCTCCAAAAAGCCGCCTTTCCTTTAAAATTGACTATTTTTCCTGTGAATACAACTGCAGTGCTCTGCTCCAATGCTCCTGCTTATCTCCAAATGCTGCTGCTTTAACTGATGTCCAAATGAACACACCGCGCACTACCGCCCACTTTACTAAGCATAAAAGCCCACTTTCCAGAACGGTATGCTTCAGGGTGGTATGTCAGCGGTGAGTGACCAATGTTGGAGTTTTCGGTGATATGTCAGTCACCAAAGTTGCACTGGGCGGTATGTCGGTGATATGCAGCTGTTTTTCCACAAAACTTCCAATTCTCGACGGCATCAAAGTTGGACCCATGACATCTATTCTTCTTGGTTTCATAACTCTCCCTCCGACCAGGGCTCACCCTCTTCTGCATTTCTATAGCCTGGTGACTGTGAACTGCTACTACTGCCGGTAATGGGTGAAATTCCTTAATATTTTTCACTGCCATCTCCATGGAGGTGGCTATCTTGCAAGTTTTCTCAAAATAGAGATCATCCATACCTAACAATTTTGATTTTAATGCGTCCATCCAGTAGTCCAGATAAAAATTTATCTCGAAGAGCCCTATCTTGGAATCCTCCAAAATTGCAGTGTAGAGATAATTTTCTTATGGCAACAATGTATTCACTGATGGTTTCATCAGGTCTTTGGTTTCTCATTGCAAACTTATAGCTCTCTGCTATTTCCTTGGGAGGGGGAAAAACACCAAAAAAAATTGAAAAGAAAATTTACAAAATGTTCACAAAATCCTTACCTACTAAATCACTGAAAAACAATAAAAAAAACTTTAACTTACCTTTTTTGCAGGTCTTCATATCTACCGTTGCTGGCAGGGCTGCACGGCAGATTTTATCCTGTCGGTATTCTGAGCGCAGAATACAGGTTTGGAGAGAGACAAATTTTGGCTGAAAACGTTATTTCGGGTCTTGCACGGCGGCGCTCCTCTCCCCAGTAGTATGTGGAAAGCGCCACCGCAAAAATGTGCCTGAAGTTCCTGCCGAACGTTTTTTCGCCAAATATGGTAAAATATCACCAAAACCCGGTCGCATAGTCGGCAAGTTTCTACCGTTAGACTCTAAATAGCTTTCCACAAGCTCTTTTTGTCAGTTCAACACTGTTCAGTATTCACAAAAAAATGGTACTACAAGAAATTCATTCGGGAATCATGCTGCCGGTATATCTCCTTGCTGTGCTCCACTTGCATTTGCCTTCTCATAAAATGATATTCCCCCAAAAATGTCTTCATGAAGAAAATGTCATTCTTGTCACAATTGTTGCAATGTATTTGCTTCATGGGTTCTTTGCTTTAGAATTCACAGCAACACATTGCTATTAAGAACTAATTGTTTTTTTAGCAAAGGTTTAACAATCACACTACACATTACAGTTCATCCACCAGGCTCACAACCACCTGCCTCATTGTGAATCCCCTGAACTCGACTGGCTGGGGTTTTATTGAGTCTTGTGAACATCATGTGACTGGCTAAACCACTCCCAACTCAACAACTCTTCAAACCTGTGAGCATACTCATAGGTGCATACATTACAACCATTATTATGAATTAAAGCAGACACCAATGTCTACAAACGTGAAAATCCGGAAGCCGCTGTCAGATACCCTGCTCCTCCACTGGATGCGCTGTAATAGTCCTCACTGATGGACTTGGCGCTGAAATCAATGCAAAGCTGTGTACGTGGGAGTCCTGCCCACTAGTTCTCCACTAAAGGCGGCAGAATAAGGTAGGGCTGGTGAATTTAGGAGTAAGTACATTTTTCAAGGCATGATAGGTGATAATTACTGCCAAACAATCTCTCTGGCCCTGAAAATGTAACTTTACAAGTGTCGTGTCTCATTCCTTCAGAAGTGCAGAAGTGAATGACTGTGAAATTCGGCTCTGTAGCGCCCAGTTTTTCAGCGCTAAAAGTGCCGTTTTAGGTCCAAAATGGCATCCGCACTGTGTGCGCACATTTCTGGTGTGGGCCACGGGACACCGTTTTGATGAGGTCGTTAGCGCGAGCACTGTGAGCATGCGCTGGAAGTATGCAGCGTAGGTAGATCATGACGTCACTGATTTGGCACCAGCGCTGCCATTTTTTACCTCAATACTCCAGCTAACATACACAGCTGAAGATGTGTTCAGCAGCAGGAAGGAATCCCCAGCGGTGCTATTTAAAGGGATCATCAATTGCTTTCATGTTAGTTGCTGCATGATTTCTATTGGCTCTTGCTGAGTTTGTAAAAGTGTTTGGTGGTTTATTATCTTATTTGAAGATACTGAAATCTCAAGTGAGTAGTGTGCAAGTTACTTCAAGGCTTCTGCTCAGACCAGTTGTTCCCAAACATGGTTGCAGTAGTTTGTATCCCCCCATGGCCTGCAGCATGGTCATGAATTATGATGTGCCGGGCTCCTTCCAGGTTGGAGCAGGCGATATTTCCAACATCTCCCAGTTTGCTGTGCACTGTTGTATAAGGAAATTCATTGAGGCTCTGTTTGCGAAGAGAGGTGAATACATTTCATTCTCTCTTGCCAGAGAGAAGCAGGTAGAACGAGCCCACAGCTTCTCCAGGATAGCAGGTTTCCCCATGGTGAAGGATGCCATTGACTGCACACACTTTGCTTTGCGAGCACCGCATGTGAAATCGACGATGTACCACAGCCGGAAGAAATTCCACTCCCGCAAAGTCCAGCTGGTGTGCGATCATGCTCAGGGCAACATGCAGGTCAACTGCACCCATGGTATCCTGGCAGCAGTCATGATGACTTCATTCTGCGGCAGTCCGCCGTGCCACCCACATTTGAGCCACCATGACTAACCAGATGGTGGTTACTGGGGGACAAGGGCTATCTGTCAACAACATGGCTCATGACTCCGGTGTGCAACCCAAGCACACGTGGGCAGCATGCATAAAATGAAAGCCGTGCTACCACATGGAATGTGATCAAGCAGCCCATTGGGGTGCTTAAACAATGCTTCCCTACCTGGAGTACTCTGGAGGAGCCCTGCAGTACTCACCAGAGCACGTCTCGAGATTCACTGTGGTCTGCTGGAAGCTGCACAACCCCACCAGCATGAGGGCACAGCCCTTGCCACCAGCTAAATGGTGAAATACTGCGGAGGAGGAAGGGAGGCGGCAATCGACACAGCTCCGTGCTAGCCGGGTTGTCCATGACCAACTTATCCAACTGAGGTACCAGTGAATGCAACACCAATTCCCCCTTCACTGAAGTACCAAACGTTCCCTTCCCTCTGTTACTGACCATCACAGCGTCCTCTTGGCCACAATGCTGCAATAAAAGCCACCACAAAATCAAATTTATAAATCAAACCTTCCAATATTACATACCAAAGTCAACCAATCACCCTAGTGCATTCCCCTAGTCTGGGCTTGTTGACTGATGGGCAAAAGCAAGGGCACTGGTAGAGTGGCAGCGGTGGGAGGATGAATGCTGTCACCCTGAGAGAGGACAACAGGATCATGCTCCATGGTGTCACTGCCATTCCCCCAGGGTGGTGCCTCAGGAATCCAAGTAATCGTTGGAAGACGGATTGCTGCACTGCTGTGACACCCTGCAAGCCCCTTTCAATTTTGGTAACCGCAGCCAGAATGGCAGCCGTCTGAGCTTGCATGACAGGAGTCTGAGCTTTCACTGCAGCACCCAGACATTAGGTGGTTTCTACAATGGAAGCTGAGACATCGGCCATCAGACCCTGCATCATGGTTGGTTCCACAAGTGCATTAATGAAGTTGATCATCACTTCCATGCTGGGCTCCAAACAACGTTCACTCGAATTAATTTTTTTGTGTACAGTCCCTTTAACTGTCTGCGTGGCCCATTCAAATTATTGTGCATACATGGTTTCTTCCCTGTGAGCAGAAGCCTTTAAATTAGAAACAAGGCATTCTCCGCTTGTAGCAACACTCCCTGTCACCTCAGCAACTTTAACTATATTTGGAAATCTCCAAACAGTTGCACAAACTTAGACAGAGCCAGTGTAAATCAAAAAGCATGTCATCTGCAAGTTGTTGATGATCACTTTAAATAGCACTGGGGGGGTCCTTCCTGCTATTGGTGAGCTGGTTGTGATTAGGAGAGGGTGTTAAATCGAGTGGAGCCATCAAAAATGGCAGATCGTGTGTCAAATCAGCGTTGCATACTCATTGCTGTCATCTAAATATCTAGAGCGAGCACAAGGAACAGCAACACTACTGATCTCCCCAAAATGGTAACCGCCGTGGGACCTGCTAGAAGCGAGACAGCCGCCATTTTTTCAGCAAAACTGGCCTTAACAACCAGTGCTAACCTCTAAATTTCACAGCCCTGGCCTTTTATCTTGTTGCTGGTTGCGGGGCCTTGCTGTGTGCAAATTGGCTGCAATGTTTGTCCACATTACAAGCAGTGATTACACTTCAAGTGTAAGTAATTGGCTCCAAAGCACTTTGGAATGTCCTGAGGACATGAAAGCTGCTACATAAATATAAGTTTATCGATCTATAATTAGGTTGTAATGATTATAGGACATGGACGTTATAAGATACCTGAAACTGGACAGGTAGGATATATGTACCCTCCATACGAATGTAACCAAATGTCAACAACTTGGCAATTTTAAAGGTTGGAGTGGCCTAAATTAAACAAGATTTAACTATTGATTTTTTTCTTGTTGAGCAAAATATCATAATTTCATTGCTGCATTATGCACTTTATATATTTTCACTCTTCTGCAAACACAAGAAGCAGGAGAGCCATTAGTGAAATATGATAGTGTATGGTCTCTAGAAAATCTGATCACGATCTGGGAATTGCAGGCTGATTTAGTGGGGTTATTTAATAACAATTCCTCCACCAATGGTTTGGGACCTTCAAGGACATTATCCCCTTTCATGTGGCAGCTGAGTATTCAACCAATCCAGAATTTATGGACAGTGGTGAATGGGAGGACAGTGAAGAGGACATTAGGGAAATTGAATCTACAGATGAAAAAAGTGTGGATAAGAGTTTCATTGACATAGGGGCTGAGTTATAGGTATGCAATGTTACCAAGGTAGAAATAAGAGGGCCGAAACTGCTCCTCTCTTTGAGGTCTGTTACCACCGCAAATTGGCGGCCACGCTGCGGAGTGGAGTGGCCGACGACTTTTCGTGGAATGGCCGCTGCTAGCCCAATTGCCCTCCAGAGGTTCCCCGGCGGTGTCCCGATCTCCCCCTCCCCGCCGCCCCCCCACCGCTCCGCTGCTGCCGATCCATGGTAAGCATGTCATCACCGTGCGCACCGCTGATCTACCCTCCCGACGACGACATACCCTTCTGAAAATCTTCGGCCCGCCCGGCAGTGCCAAAACCTGTTTTTTCTTGGTGGTCCAGTGAGGCAGTGGCCTTCTGCAGTGGCCATGTGGCTTCCCTTAAAGGGGAGGATGTACTGCCGCTGCCGCCATGTTTTAGCCTCCTCTTGCATACTCAAGCCGTTGGCCCGGCCGAAACCCTCCCTGGTTTTAAAATCGCGGAGGCACTCCCCTTTAAGTGAAGGGGAGAGCCGTGGTGAAGCAGCATTGTGATGACGTCATCGCGGCGGTCACTTTGCACCGCCCCCAACTTCCGCCCCTCAGGTGTTGCCACTGCCATGTATCCGCCCCTCAAGTGTTATCATCGCTCCCATTAAGAGCAACTTCCGGATCCAAGTAAAAAGAAACATTAAAGAGCAGAATGTCACTCAAGAGGCGACCTGAACCGTAGCTGCAGTAAAAACCATTGAAACAGGGTGTATGCGCCCCGTTTCGGGCAGGGGGCAATTTCTACCCCAAGTTGTCTTAGTGATCAATAGGATGTGAGGTTTGAAGCTCAGCTTTGGGGCAAACAGCAAATGGAGTTGTTAGTTTTTATCTGAGTTTGTAGAGGACTGCCTAAGCTAACAAAGATGAGCATTCAGATTTTTAATTTTTTTAATTTATTTGCTCACAGGATGTGGGCATCGCCGGCAAGGCCAGCATTTATTGCCCATCCCTAATTGTCCTCGAGAAGGTAGTGGTGAGCCACTTTATACAACTGAGTGGCTTGCTAGGTCATTTCAGAGGGGAGTGAAGAGTCAATCACGTTGTTGTGGATCTGGAGTCCAGACCAGGCCATGTAAGGACAGCAGATTTCCTTCCCTAAAGGACATTAGTGAACCAGATAGGTTTTTACAACAATCCGGTAGTTTCATGGTCACCATTACTGATACTAGCTTTTTATTCCAGATTTATTTAAGTAACTGAATTTAAATTCCTCAGCTGACATGGTGGGATTTGAACTCGTGTCTCTGGATCATTAGTCCAGGCCTCTGGATTACTAGTCCTGGAACATAACCGCTATGCTACTGTACCCGATTTCTTCAGCTTTGAATGCTATCCCCCCCACCCCATCACATTTATTCCCTTGAGATCAAGTAATATTTTTAAATAATGAAGCCATATATTCTATTAATATCTACTTTTAGTTGGTAAGGAGTCAACAAAAAGAAAACTTACATTTGATGCAATGATGTCAATTAGCATGGCAATGAGAAATCTAGACATTCTGCTCGTATAGGTCCTTTTTGTATAGGATGTGTTCAATAAACAGATTACTACCAGAGGGCTACGATTCAGTGAATTCATTTCTAAAAAAAAGGATGGACTCATTGGGCAAAATGACTTTTACCTGTTCTTAAAACTTGTTATTGTCCGAAATAGTATATTGCTTTTAGAGTATGATAACCATTGCACTAAATAGTGTGAGTGACTTCAGCTAGAAAAGACATTAAAAAGAAAATATCTTTAATAGTTCTTTCAACTTCCATCCAGTTTTATATTTTCCATATTAGAAGAGGTCAACATAGAAACATAGAAACATAGAAAATAGGTGCAGGAGTAGGCCATTCGGCCCTTCGAGCCTGCACCCACCATTCAGTAGATCAAGATCATGGCTGATCATGCAACTTCAGAACCCCATTCCTGCTTTCTCTCCATAGTCCTTGATCCCTTTAGCCGTAAGGGTCACATCTAACTCCCTTTTGAATATATCTAACGAACTGGCCTCGACAACTTTCTGTGGTAGAGAATTCCACAGGTTCACAATTCTCTGAGTAAAGAAGTTCCTCCTCATCTCAGTTCTAAATGGCTTATCCCTTATCCTTAGACTGTGATCCCTGGTTCTGGACTTTCCCAACATCGGGAACATTCTTCCTGCATCTAACCTGTCTAAACCCATCAGAATTTTATATGTTTCTATGAGATCCCCTCTCATTCTTCTGAACTCCAATGAATATAAACCTAGTCGATTCAATCTTTCTTTATATGTCAGTCCTGCCATCCTGGGAATCAATCTGGTGAACCTTCACTGCACTCCCTCAATAGCAAGAATGTCCTTCCTCAGATTAGGAGATCAAAACTGTACACCATATTCAAGGTGTGGCCTCACCAAGGCCCTGTACAACTGCAGTAAGACCTCCCTGCTCCTATACTCAAATCCTCTCACTATGAAGGCCAATATGCCATTTTCCTTCTTCACTGCCTGCTGGACCTGCATGCCAACTTTCAATGACTGATGTCCCATGATACCCAGATCTCGTTGCACCTCCCCTTTTTCTAATCTGTCACCATTCAGATAATATTCTGCCTTCCTGTTTTTGCTACCAAAGTGGATAACCTCATATTTATCCACATTATACTGCATCTGCCATGCATTTGCCCACTCACCTAACCTGTCCAAGTCATCCTGCAGCATCCTCCTCACAGCTCACACTGCCACCCAGTTTAGTGTCATCTGCAAACTTGGAGATATTACATTCAATTCCTTTGTCTAAATCATTAATGTATATTAGAAATAGCTCGGGTCCCAGCACTGAACCTTGCGGTAGCCCACTAGTCACTGCCTGCCATTCTGAAAAGGACCCATTTATTCCTACTCTTTGCTTCCTGTCTGCCAACCAGTTCTCTATCCACGTCAGTACATTACCCCCAATACCATGTGCTTTAATTTTGCACACTAATGTCTTGTGTGGGACCTTGTCAAAAGCCTTTTGAATGTCCAAAAACACCATATCCACTGGTTCTCCCTTATCCACTCTACTAGTTACATCCTCAAAAAATTCTAGAAAATTTGTCAAGCATGATTTCCTTTTCATAAATCCATCCATAAAACAATCTTGAACAATTTTCATGTGTCTGTGATATATGACAAGACAAAATAAATCCGAAATAAGCATATGAGGAGGCGACGTGACAGAATTGAGATTTGGAAGTTATTTTTCTCAGTTAAAAATTGCCACAAGTTCCTAAATTGGAAATATGTCAGTCAGAACTCCATTGCAAATAACACTGCTGACCAAAATAGCAGTTGTAAATCTGTTTAAATTGACTTCAGTACAATCTTTTCAGCTTAATGGCAAAGTGAAAGGTGGCTCGGCTTCAAGTTTCCATTTTAGCTGTTATTAAAAAAGTAACAATCTGAGCCTGAATGCACCTTTGCTCATGTTTAGTTATGGTACAGGTTTCAGGTTGGATTTGTGCTGATCTCAACTACTGGTTAATTAGATAACCACAAAAAACTGCAATACATTTTAAATAATACCATTCAATAAGCTGTCTTTATTAAAAGAATCATTATAATTGCTTCAAGCAATTCTGTATAGGTCTAAAATGCATCTGGGAGCCATATGTTTTTATCCAGCTGCCTAGCTTTCAATTATACTGATTAGACAGTTCCTGCCTAAGAAACGTCCAAGTGAAAGAGAGTAGAATGTAAATTGAAGCCAATATTAAATATATGGAAAACCTTCACTCTTCCCTGGGATATGTGACAGATAAAATAAAGAGTTTACCTTTATGTTGCATTTATCAGCTTTGGAGTGTAACAATAGAAAAATAATTTCTTTGGTGAAAACACTCACAGGTGGAAATTGGTTTCAGCCCATTTATGGGCTCAAAATTGGCGACGCGCTGCAAGTACACGCCAGAAGCCAGAGGCCCAAGGTTCACCCAAAATTTTAGTCTTGGGCCTCATTTTAATAATTATTATGTATGCAATAAAGGTTCAAACTGAGCACTGTTTAACTAAGCAAGGTACAACCTTGGCTCTGCTTTATTTAGGCTCAAAGTGTCTGACTCACAAAATGGCTGGCCTTTTATTCCAGAGCAGTACCATGAATGTGCTGCTCAGTGGCCTCCAACAATGACACCATCTGGTGGCTACAAATAGCATGTACATACATGACAATACCCTCCTCTGAGATCTTATCACAGTCTTTCACAGGTTGAGATGGTCCGGTGCTTTACGATCCCGGGTTGACCGTCTCAGTTCGATTCTAGCCTTGGGTGAATGTGCAGAGTCTGTTGTGGCTGGTGGCTGGATGGCTGACTTGTTGGGGGTGGCAGTGGCCATGTCAGGAATTGCAAGTCCATTTTTATTGAACAAGTCCGTGATGGAAATTCCGGGTTCACTGATGACCCTTGAGTCCACTGAAGTCTGCTGGTAGGTTGGTTGGTCATCGACTGTTTCTTCGTCCGACTGTTCTGGCTCGTCTGTGTGCCTCAGCTTTGTTTGATCCATGTGTTTCCTGCAAGTTTGCCCATTCTTGAGCTTAATAACAAATACTTTGTTGCCCTCCTTGGCCATGACCTACCAGTGATCCATTTTGGACCCTGACCATAATTCAACACATATACAGGATCATTAACAGAAATCTTGCATGACACAGTTGCGTGATCGTGGTATCCTTGTTGACTCTGTCTTCTGTATTTAACATGATTACTTAAATTCGGGTGTACAAGAGAGAACTTAGTCTTAAGACCTCTTTTCATCATGCATTCAGCAGGCGAGACCCCTGTGAGTGTGTGGGGTCTTGTCCTGTAACTCAGCTATATGCAAGACAAGCGGGTCTGCAGTGACCCTTGGGTTACTCTCCTCATGCTTTGCTTGATAATTTGTACTCTATGTTCTGCTTGCCCGTTGGATGCAGGCTTGAACGGTGCTGACCTTACATGTTTTATGCCGTTAAGTTTTACAAACTTCTGAAATTTCTGACTGGTGAAGCACGACCCATTGTCGCTCACCACTATGTCAGGCAGACCATGTGTCGTGAACATGACATTGAGATTCTCTATGGTTGCCGTAGCCTTGCTGGATGACATGATTGCGCATTCTATCCACTTCGAATAAGCACCCACCACCACTAAAAACATCTTGCCCAGGAAGGGACCTGCAAAATCTACATGGATGCTGGACCAAGGTTTGGATGGCCATGACCACAAACTTAGCGGCAATTCTGCTGGTGCTTTGCTGAGCTGAATGCAGGTGTTGCACTGATGCACGCATGCTTCCAGCTCAGAATCAATTCCTGGCCACCATATGTGGGACCTGGTGATGGCCTTCATCATCACTATACCAGGATGTGTGCTGTGTAACTCACGCACAAACTTCTCTCTCCCTTTCTTAGGCATTACAACTTGATTGCCTCACGATATGCAATCTGCTTGAATAGACAGTTCGTCCTTGCGACGAATGCACGTTTTGGCCTCCTCGCACATTTGCTTAGGTATGGCAGACCAATCCGCTTTGAGGATGCAACCCTTTACCACCGATAATATCAGGTCCTGGCTGGTCCAGGTCTTAACTTGTTGAGCCGTGACCGGGGTTCCTTCACTCTCAAAAGCATCCATGATTAACATTAAATCTGCCGGTTGTGGCGTTTCCACCTGTGGTCTGAGCAACGGCAACCAGCTGAAAGCATCGGCACAATTCTCTGTGCCAGGTCTGTGGCGAATGACATAATCATAGGCAGATAATGTCAGCACCCATCTTTGGATGCGGGATGAAGCGTTGGTATTGATACCTTTGCTCTCGGAAAACAACGAAATGAGCGGCTTGTGATCGGTCTCTAATTCGAATCTCAGACCAAACAGATATTGATGCATCTTTTTAACACCTACCCACACACTAAAGCTTCTTTTTCTACCATACTGTCGGCTCTTTCTGCTTTAGACAAACTTTTGGATGCATACGCGACAGGTTGAAGTTTCCCCGATTCATTGGCTTGTTGTAACATGCAACCAATTCCATTGACGATGTATCATCGGCCAAAACTAAACATTTGCATGGGTCATAATGTACCAGCAGCTTGTTCGAGCAAAGCAGATTGGTGGCTTTCTCGAAAGCTCTGTCTTGCAATGCACCCACACCCAGTTGTTGCCTTTTCTCAATAGCATGTGCAGTGGTTCAAGTAAGGTGCTCAATTTAGGTAGGAAATTACCAATGTAGTTGAGTAGATCCAGGAACGAATGCAGCTCCGTCATGTTCTGTGGCTTGGGTGCATTCTTGATGGCTTTGGTTTTCACGTCAGTATGTTTGATGCCACCAGCGGCAATTTTCCTCCCGAGGAATTCGACCTCTGGTGCCATGAATACGCACTTCGAGCGTTTAAGTCTGAGTCCCACTCTGTCCAACGCAGTAGAACTTCTTCCACTTTGTTCAGATGTTCCTTGGAGTCACAACCAGTGATCAGGATGTCATCTTGGAACACGACGGTTCTGGGAACAGACTTTATATTCCTCTGGAATATTGCTGCAGCCGAGTGAATTCCAAACGGGCACCTGTGGTAAATAAACAGTCCTTTGTGCATGTTAATGCACGTAAGTCTCTTCGATGTCTCGACCAACTCCTGCGTCATATAGGCCAACATCAAGTCCAGTTTTGTGAACGACTTCCCTCCGGCTAGCATCGCAAACAAGTCATCAGCCTTCGGTAATGGGTACTGATCTTGTTTCAAAACCCTGTTGATCGTAACCTTGTATTCTTCACAGATTCTGACTGTGCCATCACTTTTCAGCACAGAAACAATGGGGCTGACACATTCATGAAATTCGACCGGTGATATGATCCCTTCACACTGGCGTCTGTCCAGTTCAATTTCGACCTTCTCCCTCATCATATACGGCACTGCCCGAGCTTTATAATGCATGGGTCTTGCATCTGAGTCCACGTGGATCTGCACCTTGGCTCCCGTGAAGTTACCGATGTCTGGTTCGAACAGCGAGGGGAATTTGCTCAATACTTGAGCACATGTATCTTCCTCCGATGACAATGCCTTTATGTGTTCCAGTCACATCTGATTTTCTCCAACCAGCTCCTGCCAATCAGCGTTGGGCCATTGCCTGGAGCAATCCACAGCGGTAACTCGTGAACTGCACCATTATACAACACATTAATTTGTGCACTGCCAATCACCTTTATCAGTTCTTTGGTGTACGTGCGCAGCTTGGCGTTAACAGGGCTCAGCCTGGGCCTCACAGTCTTGGTATCCCACAGCTTATTAAATGCCCTGTCGTTCATGATCGATTGACTCGCCCATATCCAGTTCCATCGATATCGGTATCCTGTTAAACTTCACATTAATCAAAATTGGTTTACTCTTGGTTATGAAAGAGTACAGTCCATACACTTCCTCCTCTGGCATTTTGGATTGTGTATCCGGATCCGCGCTAGTTTGACTCTCATCCTCTACGTGGTGTGCCGCAGCTCGCTTGCTCATCTGCGGACACTTGCGCTGGAGATGCCCCACTCTCAGACAGCATTTGCGACTATATTGCTTAAATCAGCACTGTTGGTGACGATGATTTCCCATACAACGCCAACACGGAGAAGTCGGATACATTC
This sequence comes from Pristiophorus japonicus, assembly GCF_044704955.1. NCBI lineage: Eukaryota > Metazoa > Chordata > Chondrichthyes > Pristiophoridae > Pristiophorus > Pristiophorus japonicus. Next base: position 63,525,879 of record NC_091980.1, on the reverse strand, counting down.
CCTCTGGCGGACTTTGGGCAGCCATAGGTTTCGCGAACGCAGCCGGATAGGCCCTGCCATGTGTCGTTCTGCCGAACGCGGAATCAATCGCATTTACAGTACTTGCAGAGGTTTGGTTCTTCACCGATATTTGCTTTAAACTCCTGTCCGTCGTCATACATGATTGAGCGATCTAGATGGCCCTTTTTAAATCCAACTCCTCTACCACCAGAAGTTTGCGCAGGATCACCTCGTGGTTGATAGCGATAACAAAGAAGTCCCGCAGCATGTCTGTCAACACTGTCCAGAACTTGCACGGGCCTGCTAGACTTCTCAGGTCAACAACGAATTCCGCCGCGCTCTGACCCTCCGATCGAACGTGTGTATAAAACCTGTATCTCGAGACGATGATGCCATCGTCTGGCTTGAGGAGCTCCCGTACCAATGTACACAACTCCTCGTACGTTTTCTCTGTTGGATCACTAGGCATGAGTAGGTTCTTTATCAGACCGTAGATCTTTGAACCGCACACAGTGAGGAACACGGCCCGGCGCCGATCTGCATCGTCAACCCCCTTCATTTTGTTGGCCACGAACTACTGGTTCAAATGGCTCACAAAGTCTGCCCAATCTTCTCCCTCCACGAATCGTTCTAAAAATCCAATCGCGCTCATTTTGCAAACAAAGGTTCTTGTATTCTTGTCGCCAAATATTATGTATGCGATAAAGGTTCAAACTGAGTACTGTTTACCGAAGCAAGGTACAAACTTGGCTCTGCTTTATTTAGGCCCAAAGTGTCTGACTCACAAAATGGCTGGCCTTTTATACCAGAGCAGCACCATGAGCGTGCTGCTCAGTGGCCTCCAATAATGACACCATCTGGTGGCTACAAATAGCATGTACATACATGACAATAATGGAGGCACTTCTGTTCCTTCTAGCTCCACAAGAGGGGAAGTAAAAACTTCCCCTCTCATTTCTCTGGCAGCTTCCAGCAGTCCCTTTAAGAACCTTTGTTCGACCACTACAGAACTATTCGGAGCATGCACGGCACCTGCTCCACGTACATTTTCGGAATTTTGCAGAAGGGTCCTGAAACAGACATATGATCCTTCTTTGTATATTTAAGTTGATCCGACACAGATTTCAGGCGGCTGCCATAGACGCCTAAAAATAGCGAGGACCAATATGCCAGCAGCTATGGCACTGGTATAGTTCAGCGCAGGACCTCCTGTCCAGAAATTGGAATACATTGCATCCATTTGATGACTGAGAAATATGCAAAATACATAACAATTTCTACTCCATGTTCTTGATAGTCAATATTTTACATTAACCCTAATGAAGCACTGATTTAATCATATTTGTACCATCGTGCAATATGTTTACTGCTATTTATCACCAGTTTAAAAAGGTGCATTTTTGTGGCTCTAGGGAGAAAATGGTAGCCTCTTTTTAAATTATTAAAATAAATTACATACATAAGTTTGCTAAATAGTTTGTTAATAGTTGTGTGCACACTGTACGCATTAAGTGATCAATAGACAATTAAGGCTCATTTTTACAACTAAATGGAAGATTGTTTAGATATATGTAATGGAAAGTTTTCATCTTGCACATGTCAGAAGTTCGTATCGATGTGAGCATGCTGATTTAAAAAGCACAACCACATTTATCATTATCTCTAAAAGAAAATGCCAAACAGACAAAGCAACTAATCACATCCGTGACAAGAATTTTCAGGTTTTTCAGCGGTCATGCAGGTTCACCACCTAGACCCTTGAAAATAAAATTTTACAACATCATAAATGCATTTTAAAAAAATCACAATTCTCAAAAAAGACATATGTGTCCCCTCTCTCAAAGATCACAGGGTTGTCTTTTGCTCAATTCCTAGAGCTTGAATCCTGGCCTTGGATTGCAATGCTTTCCATGCTTCCATATGCATATAAGCTGACTGTTTACTGTTCCTCAGGAGATATATCAACAAATACTCACTCTATTCCTCTTTGGTCTTGCTGCTTTAGCACTTATAGCAGGAAAATGCATTCTAATGACTGCACTACTGGGCCAAAGAAAAACTAGAGCTCACTTTTACATATCAATATTGAGACCAGGACCACTGTTCTTTGGATTCTACATGTGCCATTATGAATAATTATCTTGTTAGTATAACCTCACACTGCACAGCGCACGACACATTGGGAAAACACCAGGGTTAGAAGATGGTATATGGGACGGAAGGTCCTGGAAGAAAAAGCGTTCATTTATAAAGCTGATGACCACCTTGATGTCAACCTTAATGAGTTTAGAATGTGACAGGTGTGCAGGAACTTAGCATCTAATGGACTTCAGGGCTAAATTATTGTGCAACCTGTCTAACAGATACTGCAGAAGCATCACTGGTGCCAAACAGTGCATTGTTGGCCCCTGTAATTCCAAAGTTTGTATTTACACCCCAAGAGCTGCTTCAAAATCCCAATGATCTCAATGAGAACACAGGTACTTCAATAGCTGTTGATATATCGATGTTCAGTGGTAGCATATAGGTTGTGTAGTGGCTTTACTAACCAGTTATTTAATGGGTAGCCCTTGACCCCAAGCATCCATCCACGCACTGGCTGGTCCTGTTGGAAAAGTGGTGGTACTGTGGTCTGCTATAGAAGGGCATCATTACAGAACGTCCCCAAAAAGTGCGCATACACCTGTATTATTCTCATGGCATAATCAGTGACTACCTGGATACTGAGAGAATGAAACCACTTCGTGTTCACCTTCCATATCTCATGGGGAGATGCCATGATTGTGACCTAATTGCAATCCATGATTTCCTGCACTTGGGGGAAGCCTGATGTGGCTGCAAAGACAACAGCCCGCTTATGTTGGCTCCTGCTGCCTATGGGGAACTTGATGTACATAGTGGCCCTTCAGAAAATAGTGTCAGTTGCCTGCTTGATGCAGGAGTACACGACCAACTGGCTGCAGCCAAGAACAACCCAGAGGTGAAAAGGTTCAGAGCTGCAATTACATTAATGGCTATAGGCAACACATGGCCACTTCTCAGTGTGGACTCCAGGTCTGTCTGCAGCCGATGACAGAGAACAGCATCATGGCTGAACCGAAACCTCCAGAAATAATGTCCTTTGGTGAAATTGAGGAGAACAACCCAAGTTCTGTGGACTCTGTTTGGAGGGTATCGGTTCCAACATTCCCCTCCCACACCTGTCTTCCTGCAGATTCTTGATCTCTTCGCTGTTGCTCCTCCTGCTCCTTCTGCTCCTCTTCTTCTGCCTCCACCAGAATTGCTCCCTTGTGGTTGATGATGGAGAGGAGGGATATGATTGGGCAAGAGGACCGCCAATCAGATACAAATGAGGCCTGGCAGTTTAAATCGATTGGGTCTCACACTGATTATGTTGGATGGGCTTGCTACACGCCTCAACCTCACCCACATGAAACCCATTCAAATTCCCTCATTAAATCTGTCACACTGTAATTCAAGCTTGTTTTTGCTGATGAGCTGCTCCTTGTCAAGTTAAGTAAAGTTAGTTGGATAATCCTGAGCAAAAAAAAACCCAAATATATCTGTGAAAATTGGTACTTTATTGCATTAATGTAGCCAGACTAAATGAACATGTATATCTGTTAGTCAATGGCCAATGCCATTTCTACGTCAATGGGGGGGGGTGTTAGCCCTCCCAGTTCATTTTAACTCCACTCTCACCTTGTTACCGCCAAGCCGTGGGTGTTAACATTCTCCCTACAGTCACAAGGGTATTCTGTTTGATCCCTGAGAAAATTACAAATGACCTAGATGTTGGACAGTTAAAGGCACATTCCAGACCAGAGGGAGCAAGGGCTCCTGTACAGGAATGGTCTGAGATACTGAACCTAAGAATATCTGGAGTAAAAACTCAGAAATGTAAAAAAAAGTATCTGCTGAAAATATTACAAAGTGGCTGTATTTTATTTAAAACAGTGCTATTTGTGTTTGAAATACATCAAGTTCAAGGATTTATACCTTTAGAAAGAAATAATGACATTTATTTCTTGTTAAAGATACAATGAGTAAATTAAGTCCTGATTTTCAAAATGATTTTGTTCACCTTTAGTTCAGGATTTGTGCACAGTAAAAGAGAAAAGAAAACTTGTTGATCTCAGAATTTCTTTCGATTCCATGGCGTGAGCTGGTCACCTCTCTTGGTTCGGGGCTTTGTCAGTCAGTGAAGTGATGACATTTGTGGAAGAGGAGCAGATGGCAGCATGTCAACTAAGCTGAAATGTGTGTTGGTTTGAATGAATCTTCTCCATTAACACTGCATGGCTTTCAAATCTGGTTCCTGCCACTTTACTTGAGTTGCCTGCTGGTATGCCAGACTGTTGCCCAGAAGCAATTTAATGCAGAAATACATTTAAAAAAAAAACTGCACAGAATTATTTCAATTTTTTGTTTACAGTTTCTGTCTGAGGCATTTAAACCATAATTTTATTAATTTACTCATGATTTCCCCTTTTCTATCACTGTGATATTCTCCATGAATCCTTCTTTTGCCTTGAAGCTATTAGAAATATCAAAGGCACATGACAAATGTGCTGGGGAGGGGAGAGTCATGTTGCTTTTGGCAAGTGATCGTACCCCTGGTGGGTCATCATTATTGTCAAAAAGTTACTTCTGTTCCATGTTTTACATTCAGAAATTTTTTTTTTTGACTTTGGTTAGTATGATGTTACATATTTTTTCATAATGGTGTGAAAAAGGGTTAGATTAAATTGCAAGTGCATCTTGCGTTTAATGGGAGAAGTGTAATGTAAATCATTCACAATTCATTTCTGCAATATTTGGAGGCATTTTTTTATGTAAAGCATGCCCAGTTTATTCAGGATAGTGTACATAGACATCAAAATAAGAATAATAGATCATGCAATGTTACGTGCCATGGATGTATTTATTTAATACAAGTTTCCTTGCTTAGTTATCTGGCACAGTTAACTAGAAACAGTTCTAATTACTTGAATGAGCCAGCCTACCATTTTCCAGAGTTTATGGGGCACTAATATTAAAGGATTGTGTTACTCTAATGCATTGTTAGCAATATCAGAAATATTTTGTTTAATGTGAATCTGTTTGAGTTATAAAAGCATACGGGTGGATTATCACAGCGAGCAGAACTAATAGTGGTCACCGGGTTCTCAGTCCAAGCATCTCAGAGTCACAAAATTCAGAAAGATAGTTGGATAAAACAAGAAGGGGTAGAAATTGCTCCTCACCCAAAACGGGGTGCTGCCAACCCGTTTTGATGATTTTTACCGCAGCTGCGGTTTAGGTCACCTCTTGAACGACATTCAGCTCTTTGTTGAGTTTTTTTTTCTTGGATCTGGAAGTCGCCCTTAATGGGAGCGATGACAATACTTGAGGGGTAGATACGCAGCGATGGCAACACCGGAGGGGCAGAAGTTGGGGGTGGTATGGAGTGACAAAAAAAAAACATGGCGGCAGCGGCAGTAGGCCCTTTTCTTTAAGGGAAGCTGCGCCGTTGTTGTGGAAGGCCACAGCCTCACTGGACCACCGGGAATAAACAGGTTTTGGCACCACCGAGCAGGCCGAAGATTTTCAGAGGGGAATGTCACCGTCGGTGCAGGGGGGGGGCGTAGATCAGTGGTGCACACGGTGATTACGCGGTGATGACCACGGTTTGGCCGCAGCGGAGCGGTGGGGGGAGATCAGGCACCGCTGGGAAAACTCGGGAGGGCAATTGGGCTAGCAGCAGCCATTCTACGAAAAGTCGGCAGCCACTGCAGCGTGACCGCCGATTTGTAGTGGTAACAGGCCTTCAGGAGAGGGGCAATTTTGGCCCCAAAGAGTTTACTGTGACACAGAAGAGCAGGTTGTTAGTCAGTACAACAGAGCTACTTCCACAGTGGAAAACCTAGGGGGAGAAATTGTGTAGTGCCCCGTTTGGGGCGGTAACAGCTGCGAGGCAGGATTTCCTGCATCAGGCACGGAAGTCCCGCAAGCTATATTCGGGTTACAGCCCCTGAGAGCATATGGAGCACAAAATATCACGCTCCACTTGCTCTTGTGGGGCGCGAGAGGGACAGAAGGGTTCTGTGAGGGACGCAGCGTTAAGTGGTTGGACGCGTAGCACTGCCACGTGACAAGCCTCTCCCCTTCATTAAAGAGGAGGGCCAAGCTGCCGACTTTGCAGGGGAAAAACGGGTCCCTACCTAGACCACCAGGGAGCAGGGTGCCGAAACATCAGCCCGGCACACAAGCGGGGTGCTGGATTGCAAGATCGCGGCACGGATTCCGGGATCCAACATGAAGAAGGCCGCGACCGTAAGTCAGCCATTTTTAAAATTTTGAAATCGCCACCTCCCCTTTAAATTTTGGCCTGCAAGTGGTCTACAGCCCGGTACACATCCCCTGAAGCTGTCGCCGGCATTGCCCAGTGCAGCTTCAGGTGGCGCTCCCGAACATTCGCTCCAGGGGAGGACCGCTGCGAGCTCTGCAGTCACTTTAGTGGCGCTCACTGGGCCACCATGGAGGGCTTCAGCCGGGCCAGTGGTCTGACACCCAAGAGGGGGTGCCAGGCTACCTGTTGGCGGCTCAGCCAAACCCATGGTCGTCATTGTCGGGCCGACTTCAGAGTCGGCCAACAATTAAAATAAAATGGCAGCCGTGGTGGAGCGCGCAGCCACTGGCAGCTTCCCGCAGGGAAAAGCTGTCCTGACCCACTTTCGCCCCTCAGCCACCTGAATCACTGTCTCAATGAAATCACAGAGGAAATCCTTCTATTCTCTGTCCCATGGATTGGGGTCGAGAATAATCATTTAATTTGATTGTGCGCACCGAATGATCCTCTATAAATGCCAGCCGTTGTTGTTGTTGTTGAATGAACATTCTGAAGGAGAACGTGGAGAGTAATAATCGTGGATTGGATGAGTGGGATGGAAAGATAGTTGGCAAAGGAAGCCCCAAGCAGGTGCACTGGGCAGGAAGGTTGGCAAAAAAGGAGGGTAGAGCAGTTGGCATTGTTTCTCATAAAAAGGCAGCGATGGATCCTTTGGGGAATGTCAAGATGGTGGCTGTGTGCTTATCCAAGGGGTAGCTGCACAGGGCAGTGGCAGAGGTGTAAGAAGGCAGAGGAGTAGTGATGAGTTGGGGTAGAGATTTGTGGGGCAAAATACATGAAAGGGTAGAAGTGAAAGATGGAATGACTGGGTGGCAGGAATGGGAGGAGACAGAAGAAATGATGCTCAGAGAAAAAAAGGGAGATAGAATTAATGGGCCTGTGTACAGAGTGGCAGTCAAAATGCCGATGTGAATGGACACAATGCAGTGTTAACATTTTAGATAATTTAATTTATTGTACTACACCTTAGCTCTGCATTCTCAAATACTGTATCACAGAAATCTAACTGATGTCATAACATCTACAGTAAAAATGCCCTGGGCACCCAGGGAATATTTGCTGTACATAGTGTACTATCCCATCATAACAGCCTAATTGCCCAGTGATTTGAGCCATTTTTTTTGGCCTAACTTAAAAAATCCAAGTTTCCCCAATCTTTGTGCGCCAGCGTAACTCAGTTAGTTACGATATTTTTGGGTTAGTGGTTTTTTTGCGTAACCTGATGTCTGCGCCAGTTTTCCACAATTATGGAAGTTTGGCCAATTAAAATTTCTCCTGGGCAGTGTATGTGACCACTCTTGAAAAATCTTCTGGGCACTTAAGAGAAACCGGCGCACATTAAAATTCGGTGCAGAAAGACCCATTTGTTTTTATGCGAAATTTTGGAGGGAGTCAGGAACACGTAAATATCCATAATCAAGCATGAATTTTTCAAACTTAAAATGCAGGAAATGGAAGTTTAATGGAATTCTTTAAGTTTTCATTTATTTTTAAACTAACACGCCACCACCGAACGTCTCCAAACCGTGCTCGAGCGTCGGAACGTCGGCCAACAGAATCGGTCCCTCGGCCGGACACGGACTCGGGGCTCAGCGTGAAAAGAAGCCCGGGGTGGGGGCTGGGAGGTGGGGACTGTGGAAGGTGAACGGAAAGCATGAGAAGCCTACACCACACATCAAATGAAGCCTGCTGGGGTGATGGGCTGTGGAAAGCGAACAGAAGGCATGAGAGGCCGACACTACGCATCAAATGAAGCCCGAGGGTGGGGGGGTGGGGGGGGTGATCGATCCCGATCATTGCACCTGCTCAGACCTGGGTGTGGTCCCTACTAGGGCATTGAACTTGGGGAGAGAGAACAAAGAACCTTGTCCTGCCTGCCATTTAATCATGGGGGCAATAGAAACATAGAAAATAGTTGCAGAAATAGGCCATCTGGCCCTTCGAGCCTGCATCACCATTCAATATGATCATGGCTGATCATGCAACTTCAGTACCCCATTCCTGCTTTCTCTCCATACCCCTTGATCCCTTTAGCCATAAGGGCCACATCTAACTCCCTTTTGAATATATCTAACAAACTGCCTCAACAACGTTCTGTGGTAGAGAATTCCACAGGTTCACAATTCTCTGAGTGAAGAAGTTTCTCCTCATCTCGGTCTTAAATGGCTTACCCCTTGTCCTTACACTGTGACCCCTGGTTCTGGATTTCCCCAACATTGGGAACATTCTTCCTGCATCTAACCTGTCCAATCCCGTCAGAATTTTATATATTTCAATGAGATCCCCTCTCATTCTTCTAAATTTCAGTGAATATAAGCCTAGTCGATCCAGTCTTACTTCATATGTCAGTTCTGCCATCCCGGGAATCAGTCTGGTGAACCTTCACTGCACTCCCTCAATAGCAAGAATGTCCTTCCTCAAATTAGGAGACCAAAACTGTACACAATATTCAAGGTGTGGTCTCACCAAGGCCCTGTACAACTGCAGTAAGACCTCCCTGCTCCTATACTCAAATCCTCTCGCTATGAAGGCCAACATGCCATTTGCCTTCTTCACAGCCTGCTGGACCTGCATGCCAACTTTCAATGACTGATGTACCATGACACCCAGGTCTCGTTGCATCTCTCCTTTTCCTAATTTGTCACCATTCAGATAATATTCTGCCTTCCTGTTTTTGCCACCAAAGTGAATAACCTCACATTTATCTGCATTATACTGCATCTGCCATGTATTTGCCCACTCACCTAACCTGTCCAAGTAACCCTGCAGCCTCTTAGCATCCTCCTCACAGCTCACACTGCCACCCCAGCTTAGTGTCATCTGCAAACTTGGAGATATTACATTCAATTCCTTCGTCCAAATCATTAATGTATATTGTAAATAGCTGGGGTCCTAGCACTGAACCTTACGATAGCCCACTAGTCACTGCCTGCCATTCTGAAAAAGACCCGTTTATTCCTACTCTTTGCTTCCTGTCTGCCAATCAGTTCTCGATCCACGTCAATACATTACCCCCAATACCATGTGCTTTAATTTTGCACACTAATCTCTTGTGTGGGTCCTTGTCAAAAGCCTTTTGTAAGTCCAAATACACCACATCCACTGGTTCTCCCTTGTCCACTCTACTAGTTACAGCCTCAAAGAATTCGAGAAGATTTGTTAAGCAGGATTTCCCTTTCATAAATCCCTGCTGACTTGGACTGATCCTGTCACTGCTTTCCAAATGCGCTGCTATTTCATCTTGAATAATTGATTCCAACATTTTCCCCACTACCGATATCGGGCTAACCAGTCTATAATTCCCTCTTTTCTCTCTCCCTCCTTTTTTAAAAAGTGGGGTTACATTAGCTACCCTCCAATCCATAGGAACTGATCCAGAGTCTATAGATTGTTGGAAAATGACCACCAATGCATCCACTATTTCTAGGGCCATTTCCTTAAGTACTCTGGGATGCAGGCTATCAGTCTCTGGGGATTTATTGGCCTTCAATCCCATCAATTTTACTAACACAATTTCCTGACTAATAAGGATTTCCTTCAGTTCCTCCTTCTCACTAGACCCTCGGTCCACTAGTATTTCCGGAAGGTTATTTATGTCTTCCATAGTGAAGACAGAACCAAAGTATTTGTTCAATTGGTCTGCCATTTCTTTGTTCCCCATTATAAATTCACCTGATTCTCACTGCAAGGGACCTACATTTGTCTTCACTAATCTTTTTCTCTTCACATATTTATAGAAGCTTTTGCAGTCAGTTTTTATGTTCCCTACAAGCTTGCTTTCATACTCTATTTCCCCCCTCCTAATTAAACCCTTAGTCCTCCTCTGCTGTATTCTAAATTTCTCCCAGTCCTCAGGTTTGCTGCCAATTTAGATGCCTCTTCCTTGGCTTTAACACTATCCCTAATTTCCCTTGTTAGCCACAGTTGAGTCACCTTCCCCATTTTATTTTTATGCCAGATAGGGACGTACAATTGTTAAAGTTCATCCATGTGATCTTTAAATGTCTGCCATTGCCTATCCACCGTCAACCTTTTAAGTGTCATTCGCCAGTCTATCCTAGCCAATTCACGTCTCATACCATCAAAGTTATCTTTCTTTAAGTTCAGGACCCTAGTCTCTGAATGAAGAATTCTACCATCTTAAGATCATTTTTCCCCAAGGGGCCTCGCACAACAAGATTGCTAATTAATCCTTTCTCATTACATAACACCCAGTCTAGGATGGCCAGCTCTCTAGTTGGTTCCTTGACATATTGGTCTAGAAAACCATCCCTTATACACTCCCTTATGACAATGCCATACCTTGTGCAAACCGTCTGCATGATGGTGCTGCGGAGGAGACAGTTGATTCGAAGTCATTGCATGAGAAGCATCAGAACATGTAGGATGATGGGCAGGATGCCTTACCCATGTCGGGTGTATCGAGACAGGCCTTCATACCTGCACCTGAGTGATGCAGACTGTGTCAGAAGGCTGCGTTTCCACAAAGAAGTTGTAACTGAGATCTGTGAGTTAGTAAAAGCAGATCTGGAACCTAGAAGCATCAGGAGGACTGCTTTGTCAGTTGAAGTGAAGATTACAGCTGCACTTTCATTCTATGCATCTGGACCATCCAGGCCACAACTGGAGATGTGCGCACCATTTCTCAACGTGCAACACATATCTGCATTTGGCAGCTGACTGCCGCACTACATGCCCGGAAGAATGACTACATATAGTTCCCCATGACTGCCCAGGCAATGAAAGGGCTGTGGGCTTTGCCAGGATTGCTGGCTTCCCAAAGGGGTTGTTCCCACATCGCTTTGCGAGCACCTTCGGAGGATTCCGAGGTGTATAGGAACAGAAAAGGCTTCCACTCCATTAATGTGCAGCTCGTGTGCAACAACATGCATCGCATCATGTCAGCTGATGCAAGATACCCTGGAATCACCCATGATGTGTTCATCCTATGCGAGAGCGTTATATCTGCCATGTTTCAGCAGCAGCCAGAAGGGCAGAGCTGGCTACTGAGAGACAAAGGGTATGGCCTCACCACCTGGCTCAGGACGCCCCTAAGTGTAACCTGGACGGAAGCTGACTGGGAATACAACATGTGGCACATTGTGACGCACAGCATAATAGAGAGGACCATTGGCATCTTGAAACAGCGTTTCCGATACCTAGACCATTCTGGAGGTTACTTGCAATACTCCTGTTATATATGCATGCTTGTATTGTTGTGTGATGTCTGTAACACTGAATGTACCCTTATACTGTACACAGCTTACCTGAACACTGCAGGTAACCCAGTATAAAAGGAAGCTCACAGCTTGATGTCCTGACTCGAGGAGCTGCAAATAAAGGACTACAGTCTTCACAGCTTAAGTACCATACACTGCCTCGTGGAGTCATTGCAAAAGGTGCCTACATGCACAACAACTCCCCTGAGATTGTCAGTCAATTCACTGTTGTGTGCCGCATGCTGCACAACTTAGCCATCATGAGACAGCAGCAGCTGGTAGTAGGAGACCCACCTGAGGTGATAGTGGCTGATGATGATGAGGAAGATGCAGATGACGAGGAGGAAGGCGAGGGCACAGAAACCATGCAACTAACTGAACCCGGAGCACGACGGCGGAGGAGAGCGGGTCCTCGTGTCCCTTTAATGATTGCTCGAGCCTTGTGCCTGCAGCTCATCCAAGAATGTTTTGTTGCCTGAAGGCTCAACGGCAACTATTCCAAATGGATCATCTTTACTGTTTGGACCTGTTCCATAATGTTGTTTTGTGTTAATGGAAGAAATACTGGAAATGATTCTTCTTTAGTTCAAAAAGTTGTTAATAATGGAACAAATAATATAAATGATTCAGTTATAATGTAAAATATATTTCATTCAAAAGTTTAACAAACATTTGTTTGTACTTAACTTAACTTAACTTTAATAAAAATATTGTATCAAACTTTCAAGTTTTCAGTTAAGATCACTTACAAGCTTTAAGATCACTTACAAACTCTAAAATCACTTAAACTTTAAGATCACTTACAAACTTGTAAATTTACATAACTTACAAAAAACTTTTAATTTGAGAACAGTTACAACAGTAACAATAATAATAATAACAACAACAGCAGCAGCAAAGAAAGGCTGCACCCATCTCTCCTCCACTTTATTCTAAGACCGCCCGCAGTACTTTGTCTTGTTGACTCCATCCCTGCCCGCAGGCAGTGGCGCAGCGTTTCCAGGTTGGTACCAAGTTTATTCTTTCGAACATCTCGGGTAATGCGCACATCTTGATTGGGTGGCGTGGGCAGGTGGTAATGTGGAAGGCCGGGCTTAGGCCTCTTCAGAGGCTGGTCTGGGGATTGGAGTGGGAGTAGCAGTTGATTCTGTCAATGGGCGTCGGGTCTGGGCATGTTCCCTTATTATTGTATTCCTAACACAGATGAGGCTGCACACAGGGAGGTTACAGTAACAGTGACCTCAGTCTTTAATAAGACACTCCAGAGTGAGGAACAGGCCTTAGGGACCGGCTTATATACAGTGCTCCCAAGGGATGCTTGGATCCCTTGGGACTTCAGGGGATGAGTTCCCTGGTGGCGGAACATGGGAGTGCATGCTTTACAGATACACAACATCACTCCCCGCCAAAGTCAAAGTGAAAACTATTTACAAGGTGAGGCGGTCGGGAGCCTTTCTTTCCCAGCTGGACTGCCTTGGTACAAATGTCTGTTCTGGTGTGTTGGCTGTGCCCGCGCTGGGCTGGCGTGTTGTTGGCCCTGCAGGGCTGCTAGGTGAGCCTAGCCTTGCAGGGCTGTTGGGTGTGATGGGTTCAATTTCCTGGTCCGGCGTGGTGTCGTTGACCCTTTGGGTGTGTGTTGTGGGCTCGAAAAAGGTGGTGTCTGCTGTGGGTTGTTTAGGGCAGTCTGTGAACCGCAGCCTCGTTTGGTCCAAGTGCTTTCTGCAAATTTGTCCATTGTCCAGTTTGACTACAAACACCCGATTCCATTCTTTAGCTGCCACATGCCCGCGATCCACTTGAGATCATGTCCATAGTTTAGCACATACACAGGGTCATTCAGATCAATTTCCCATGACACAGTGGCGCGACCATCATTTACATTTTGTTGCTGCCGCTGTTCTCTACCTGATCATGCAGGTTGGGGTGAACCAGCGAGAGTCTAGTTTTAAGTGTCCTTTTCATGAGTAGCTCAGCCGGGGGCACCCCTGTGAGCGAGTGGGGTCTCATGCGGTAGCTGAGCAGTACTCGGGACAGGCGGGTTTGGAGTGAGCTTTCTGTGACTCGTTTAAGGCTCTGTTTGATGGTTTGTACTGCCCGCTCTGCCTGCCCATTGGAGGCTGGTTTAAACGGGGCCAAGGTGACATGTTTGATCCCATTGCGGGGCATGAATTCTTTAAATTCGGCACTGGTGAAACATGGCCCGTCATCACTGACCAGTATGTCAGGCAGGCCGTGGGTGGCAAACATGGCCCTCAGGCTTTCAATGGTGGCAGTGGCAGTGCTTCCCGACATTATTTCACATTCAATCCATTTTGAAAAAGCTTCCACCACCACCAGGAACATTTTACCGAGAAATGGGCCCGCATAGTCGACATGGATCCTCGACCATGGTCTGGAGGGCCAGGACTACAAACTTACTGGTCGCTCTCTGGGCGCATTGCTCAACTGAGCAGATACGCTGCATTGCCGTACACAGGACTCTAAGCCAGAGTCGATACTGGGCCACCACACGTGGGATCTGGCTATCGCTTTCATCATTACTCTACCCGGGTGTGTGCTGTGGTGATCCGAGATGAACGTCTCCCTGCCCTTTTTTGGTAGCACTACGTGGTTACCCCACAACAGGCAGTCTGCCTGAATGGACAGCTCGTCCTTTCGCCGCTGGAACGACTTGATTAGCTCATGCAATTCAACGGGGATGCTGGCCCAGCTCCCATGCAGTACACAGTTTTTTACTAGGGACAGCAGAGGATCTTGGCTGGTCCAAGTCCTAATCTGGCGGGCCGTGACAGGTGATTTATCATTTTCAAACGCTTCCATGACCATCAACAAGTCTGCGGGCTGCACCACCATCAACAAGTTTGCAGGCTGCGCCATTTCCACCCCCGTGATGGGCAATAGTAGCCGACTGAGAGCATCCGCATAGTTCTCGATGCCTGGCCTGTGGCGGATGGTATAGTTATACGCTGATAGCACGAGTGCCCACCTTTGTATGCGGGCTGAGGCATTAGTATTTATCCCCTTGTTGTCAGCGAACAGGGATGAGAGGGGCTTGTGATCAGTTTCCAGCTCAAATTTGAGGCCAAACAGGGACTGATGCATTTTCTTTACCCCGAACACACACACTAATGCCTCTTTCGCAATCATGCTGTAGGCCCTCTCGGCCTTAGACAAACTCCTAGAAGCATAGGCGACAGGTTGCAACTTCCCCGCAACGCTAGCTTGTTGTAATACACACCCGACTCTGTACGACGACGCGTCACATGCTAGCATAAGTCTTTTACACGGGTTATACAATACAAGCAGCTTGTTGGAGCATAAAATGTTTCTGGCTTTTTCAAAAGCAATTACTTGTTTTTTTCCCCATACCCAGTTCTCCCCTTTGCGCAATGACACATGTAGGGGCTCTAAAAGGGTGCTTAATCCCGGTTGGAAGTTACTAAAATAGTTGAGGAATCCCAGGAACGACCGCAGCTCCGTGACGTTCTGTGGCCTGGGCGCGTTCTTGATTGCCTCTGTCTTGGCGTCTGTCGGCCGAATGCCATTTGCCGCGATCTTTCTCCCCAAAAACTCCACTTCTGTTGCCATGAAGACACATTTTGACCTCTTCAGCCGCAGCCCTACTCGATCCAGTCGCTGGATGACCTCCTCCAGGTTTTGTAGGTGCTCGGCGGTGTCCCGACCCGTGACCAATATATCGTCCTGAAAGACCACCGTGTGTGGTACCGACTTGAGTAGGCTCTCCATGTTTCACTGGAAGATCGCTGCAGCTGACCAAATTCCAAACGGGCATCTGTTGTAGATGAACAGTCCCTTGTGCGTGTTGATGCAGGTGAAGCCCTTCGAAGACTTTTCCAGCTCCTGCGTCATGTAGGCCGAAGTCAAGTCAAGCTTGGTGAACGTCTTGCCTCCTGCCAGCGTCGCAAATAGGTCGTCTGCCTAAGGTAGCGGGTATTGATCCTGTAGCGAGAACGATTAATAGTTACTTTATAATCGCCGCAAATCCTGACCGTGCCATCACTTTTGAGTACTGGAACAATCGGGCTGGCCCACTCACTAAATTCCACTGGGTAGATGATGCCCTCGCGTTGCAGCCTGTCCAGCTCGATTTCCACTCTCTCCCTCATGTGAGGTACCGCTCGCGCCTTGAGGTGAATGGGTCGTGCCTCTGGGACCCAGTGGATCCGCACCTTCGCCCCGGAAACGTTTCCAATGCCTGGCTCAAAAAGGGAAGGAAATTTGTTAAGAACCTGGGTACATGAGGTCTCATCGACATGTGATAGCGCTCGGATGTCATCCCAGTTCCAGCGGATTTTGCCCAGCCAGCTCCTTCCAAGCAGTGTGAGGCCATCGCCCGGGACAATCCAGAGTGACAGTTCGTGCACCGTGCCCTCGTAGGTGACCTTGACCATGGCGCTGCCCAGGACAGTGATAAGCTCTTTGGTGTACTTCCTCAGTTTTGTGTGGATGGGGCTCAGGGCTGGTCTGAGTGCCTTGTTGCACCACAGTCTCTGAAACATCTTTATACTCATGATGGTTTGGCTAGCGCCAGTGTCCAGTTCCATGGCTACGGGTAAGCCATTCAATTTTACGTTTAGCATTATAGGTGGACATTTCGCCATCAGCACGCTCTCCCTCAGGTTAAGATGCTCCCGAACCAGTGTACACAGCTCCTCATACGACTTTTCTGTGGGTTTCACCGGAGCCAGAAGATTCTTTATGAGGCTGTAGGTCGGTGCCCCGCAGACTGTGAGGAAGACCGCTCTCCTTTTTGCAGCGCTTCCTTCTCCGTCCAGCTCGTTGGCCACAATGTACTGGTCTAGCCATTCGACATAGGCTTCCCAGTCCTCACCCTCCGAGAACTTCTCCAGGATGCCCACAGCTTGCTGCATCTTTGTGTTGGATTCGTATTCTCTTTGCCAGTTATTGTGTTCCTAACACAGCTGAGACTGCACCCAGGGAGGTTAAAGTAACAGTGATCTCAGTCTTTAATAAGACACTCCAGAGTGAGGAACAGGCCTTAGGGGCCAGCTTATATACAGTGCTCCCAAGGGATGCTGGGATCCCTTGGGACTTCAGGGGATGAGCTCCCTGGTGGCGGAACATGGGAGTGCATGCTTTACAGATACACAACACTTATTGCAGCAGCTAACTCTGACATTCTCTCCCTCATGTGCCCTGACAGTGTCTTAACTACCTGCAACATTCCCTTCCTCATGTGCCCGGAAAGTGTTCCCATTTCTCGTGAGAGTGTTGTTACTTCTCCCGTTAGTCCCAATACCTCATCACCCACCTCACTGATGGTGTCCAGGAGTGATCGTGTAAGGTGAATGCTCTCCGTACTCATTGCCGTCATCTGAACCACATCTGTTAGATCTTGCACCTCAGGAAAGTGCTGCCAAGCTCTCCTTCCACTCCTTATCCTGGGTGTTGCTCGCTGCATCCCACTGGGACCCGCAGCCTCGGATGGTGGGGTCCTGGTTGTGCTTTGCTGCATCCCACTGCGACCCGCAACCTCGGATGATGGGGCCCTAGGTGTGCCTCACTGTATCCCACTGGGACCCGCAGCCTTGGACGGTGGGGCCCTGGGTGTTCCTCGCTGCATCCCACTGGGAGCCCCAGCCTCGGACTGTGAGAAACCATGGAATGTCCCAACACTCGTATCACTCAGGGAAGGGCCTGGCACCTCAATGGGGGGCATCTGCACTTCCTCCAGTGTGAGTACAACAGTGGGAGCTTCATTCATCCCTGCCCCTCCCCTCACCCCCATGCTCTTGGTCTGGAAGGTGGGATTGGAAGATGTTCTCCTCTTCAGGCGCGTCCGCGTCTGAATCATCTTCTGCATCGGCTTCAGCCTCGTCAGGGTTGGCCTCAAGTTCTGCAAAATATAACAGAATAGACAAATGGTTAGTAGCAGAGGAGGGGGCAGGGTGACATGAGTAGGCTCACACAGCGCAGGTAGCAGACTGATTTGAAGGACCACGATGAATGATAGCATACTGCATCAACCGAAGCATAGCTGACAGAGACATCCCCATGAACCAAAGCATAGCTAACCCACGCAGTACTTAACATTCAGCAAAGCCAAACTGTAGAATTTGCAGGACTTACCCTCTCCCTCGAGTGTGAGCCCAGTTTGTGCAGGGGTGGTTGTTTTTCTCCAGGCTGGACCCATCAAAGCAGTGACCCTCTCTTCCAAGGGTGTCAGTGGGTGCAGATTTGCTGGGCCTCCTCCTGTTCGAGTTCTTTCCCTTTTGTTGTGTGCCATCTTCCCCTGCAAAGATGAAAATATAACTTTTTAGAGAGGGTGTCTTTCTGCTGGGTGGGACATAAACAGATGATCAAATTTACAATTGTAATTCCAGTGAATAAATGAAAATATTACTTACACTAACTACTTGACCAAGGTCCTGCCACTTCTTTTTGCACTGGACTCCAGACCTCGGGGTAGTCACCATTGCACGGTAATCTTCTGTAAGTTGGTTCCATCATTTCTTAATTTCTTTTGGTGAAACTTTTATGTAACCTCTGCTGGTGTCCATTACAGTAACAAGTGCCTCCACCAGCCTGTGAGAAATTCTTGGTCCTTGAGCTGCGTTGCATATTGTATTGCAGCTCTGATTTTTCCACCGAGAATTAAAATTCTCACACACAACTGGCTCTTTAAAAATGACTGAATGCAGACTGGGAGCTGTACTGGGCATGCGTGCCCATAGCCCAAATCTTACTGTTTTAAAAAAATATATTTCAATGTTTTCAGAAACTTCATCCCACAGTTTCTATCAGCTGTTGACAGCGAGTATATTGAAGGAGTTACTTTTTATTCACTATTCTTAACTAATTTTCATGAATTGTCAAAACCTCTATGACTTTGGCAACAGCTACCACGTTGCATCATCCAGTGAAGTGAATTTTAAAACAAGAAAGCAGGTTGATAAACTAGACACGTCATTTCATCTTTTAAGTATTAAATATTGTTTACAGCTAACCAGATCCACACATGTATTATCACATAACACAAAAAAGGTACATTTTTATAAACTTCCAAATTTGTGTTATCAAGTTGAATTGTTGAAACATTCAGATTCAAGTGAATATCCAAACTTTCCAATTTTTTTCTGAACGAGCTTTAAAGGATGTTTCAATTAAATGTGGCTTAAATTGTATTCCAGCTCTCAAAGTTCTGAGGAGAAATTGTGATTTTTTTTTGGTAATGTTATGATATTAGAACATCATAAATGGGAACTTGTATAATTCTCTTGATAGACATGGAGAAAATGAAAACAGATTTGTAAATGACACATAAAATTGGAAAATTTACAAGCCTATCACACTGTACAGTGAGTGTATTGAAATGGCAGCTGCTTTTGTTCCTTCAGCCTTGCTGTGGAAGGTGATAGCAGCCTCTCACAAAAGCGTACCATTATTATCACCAACAGGCTTCACTTAAATGTCCATCTGTCAATTCTAATACTGCTGCAGAGTGAGATTAAAAACAACCTACTTCCTGCAGCATATTTTTGTCATTATATTACTAAAGAGTGGGTGGACTGCTTTAATATTCATAGAACTGATCCGAATTCCAGTGCTATAGGATGTTTGTTGAACTTCTTGTGGAAATCATTGAGTCATATAATGGGAATTAGTGGCAAGGTGACATTCATTTAAGAACATGCAGCTTAGTTATTTTATCCAATAAAAAACAAGAACACCAGTAACAATTTTTGCTGTTTGTTGGCAAGTTACTGTAATTGCAATAGTAAGCAGTGATTGATCTATTGCAGTATGAGAATCAAGTAAGTACTATAAAATAGAGCTTGTCTTCACCTAATAAACAGGTGTTCTCAAAACAACATGTTGCCAATTTCATTAGAATTTATATCCTGATGAAAATGGATTTTATCGAATAAATTACAGGTTCGATGGGCCGAATGGCCTCCTTCTGTGCTGTAACCATTCTATAATTCTATGATTCGAAATTGGATTCTATTTTGAGAGAACTACATTAGATCAATTTTTGCACTTTGAATATTTTTTCCTTTTACTTTGTGTGGCCAGTAATCAAAAATGGCACCACGGTAAACAAAACAATTTTCAAAATGACAAAATCTGTAACCCAGCAATAAAACCATAGGCCCCATTATTAACTCAGAGGCACATTGGGAGTGGTGAAGGGGCGGGGGGAGTGGGGGGGGGGCATGTCCGATAACGTGTGCAAAACCCAGAAGTAAGTTCAGTGCGTCTGTCTGGCATTTTAATATAACCACCTCATTTTCATTTGACTTCCAGGTTTGATGTCGATTGCTCGACAGCGGATATGATAAGAAAATGCTTGGCACGATCTCGACTACAGTTTTTAAAGGGTCAATCCAAAGATAGAAGTTGGACGAGTTTAGAGGTTGCACAAAGAGAGGAAGAAGTTTCATGATGGATTCAAGATGGTCAAGGGCTGTGCCTCGATTTAACAGTGCATTGTTTGATGTACTGCTGGGTTCAGTGAATATTCGGAGAGAGATAATCTTCCCCAGCAAAGAGAGGAAGAAACCTGCTGCCGACACAAAGAAGGCATGGCTGGAGATGGCCCAGGAGGTCAGCAGAAGAAGAATTGTACCAAGCTCCTCCAGGTCAGGAAAGCTAAGTGCAGTTGCACAGTCCACTACATCCTGCTGAGTGCATCACCCCACCCCCTCACACCTTGTCAAGCTTGCTCCATCACCTCACTCCTCAAACTCACTTTCCTTGCATGCGCACCCATCTTTCTCTTTCTATGCACTTCCTCACATTCCCATCTATCCATTCAACACTGACCCATACCCCCATTCTATGCAATTTCATGCCTGTCCCTGATTGTCCATCTCACCAAATACATTGCATCCATCGGGTGAGCACATGCCATTACAGTCACTCATAGCTCTGTACATTCTGTGTTGTAGGAGAAGAGAGCACAGAACATGAGGGAGAGGGCGAGAACTGGAGATGGTTCTCCACAGATCTCACAGCTAACAACTACAGAGGAGGAAGCGCATGCGTTCAGTGGCATTTCGGCGTCCCTGGCCATTGGAGATGGGGAGCTCCAGCTACCTGATGATATCGTCAGGCTAAGTGAGTGGGCAAAAATTTGGCAGATGGACTATAATGTGGGAAAATGTGAGGTTATCCACATTGGCAGAAATAATAGAAAAGCAAATTATAATTTAAATGGAGAAAAATTGCAAAGTGCTGCAGTACAGAGAGACCTGAGGGTCCTTGTGCATGAAACACAAAAAGTTAGTATGCAGGTACAGCAAGTAATCAGGAAGGCAAATGGAATGTTGGCCTTTATTTCAAGGGGGATAGAGTATAAAAGGAGAGAAATCCTGCTACAACTGTACAGGGTCTTGGTTAGGCCACACCTGGAGTACGGCATGCAGTTTTGGTCTCTGCATTTAAGGAAGGATATACTTGCATTGGAGGCAGTTCAGGGAAGCTTCATGAGGTTGATTCCGTAGATGAGGGGCTTGACCTGTTAGGACTTCCCAGAGGCGCTAACAGGAGGCACGGAACTGGGGAATTTTAACCCCTCTGTTCTTTAGTAGAATCACATAAATTTTATTATTTTGCACTACTTTTCCATCTTGCCCATCCTTGGTTGCTGGGTGGCAAATCGCCTTTTAACTTGATTAATAATAAATGGGAGCACATGAATTGACAGGGACCAATGGGGCTGATGAGCAAGGGGTGGTTGGTTGTTTGCAGGATTGCTTTGTGTCAGTCGCATTGGGGGCGGGGGGGGGGAAGGGCAGGAAGAGTGGCCATTGCATATGCTCCTGGCATTGGCCCACTGGTGCAACCTACATGAACCTTGCATTAATAGGTGCATCCCAGGCAACAATGTGAGCAGCTTGTGGTGCACTGCCCACATCACCTTCCTTCTCCTCCTCGGAATTGTCTGCAGACGATCTACTCTGTGCCTTGTTTCTTTTGCAGGTCTAAACCTCGCTGCTGTGCAACCTTGTGCCGAGTGCAGCACACAACCACCACTCTGAAGGCGCTGGCTGCTGTGTACTGAAGGGAACCTCCAGATCTGTCCAGGCACCTGAAGCACATCTTCAGCATGCTGATGGCTTGTTCGACCACACATATGATGGTCAAATGGAATTCACTGTAGCGCTGTGGTGCTTCATTGGTTGGGTTTCTGACAGGTGTCATCAGCCAAGTTTGAAGAGGGTATCCAATGTCTCCTGACAGCCACCCCTTAAGAGTGCTTCAGGTCCAAAGACTTCAGGGAGTTTGGATTGCTGCAGGACAAAAGCATCATGGCAGCTCCCCAGGAATCTTGCACACACCTGCAGAAATATCCTTTTAAGGTTGCACACCAGCTGCACATTGATGGAGTAGCAGTCCTTACAGTTGACGAATACTGGCTGAACTGGGGGTGCATGGAATGCCACATGTGTGCAGCTAATGATGCCCTGCACCTGTGGGAAGCCAGCCAGAGAAACAAACCCAAGAGAGGAGGTGGGTGGGGTGGCTTGACCCATCCACCTCCACGGAGGTGTGTGGGGGACCTGACCCATCCACCTCCATGGCACGAACCTGGTATTGCAGTACTTCCAGGAACGGTGCAGTGGCTCTAGGCCTTTTGGCTAAGAGCATTGGCGCAGAGTGATCCTTGGCGTGTGCAAGGTGACCTCTGGCGTTTGTGATTTGACAAAGAATTGGAACGATTGGCTACGAATTTCATCGCTTCTCGGCCTTTTGGCTAAGATCATGCGTAACTGACCTGACAGGGGAGTAGCCACCATGACCTCCGGGTGGTTCTCCCTGGATCAGGAAGGTATATGCTTGCTTTTTTGGAAACAGGAGGTGGGTGGGGTGGCTTGACCCATCCACCTCCACGAAGGTGTGTGGGGGACCTGACCCATCCACCTCCATGGCACGAACCTGGTATTGCAGTACTTCCAGGAACGGTGCAGTGGCTCTAGGCCTTTTGGCTAAGAGCATTGGCGCAGCGTGATCCTTGGCGTGTGCAAGGTGACCTCTGGCGTTTGTGATTTGACAAAGAATTGGAACGATTGGCTACGAATTTCAAAAAAAAAAACCCAAGAGCTTGCTCATTCTGACTGGTGTCATTGCAGGCAAATAAGCCGTCACATATCTTATGCCTTTGTGGTCCGCCGACTGGGAGATCCTGGATATGTCTCTGGCAGGACCCTGGAAGGATCGGACGGCAAAAACATTGAGAGCAGTGGTCACTTGGACAGCCACTGGGAACTCATGGTCACCAGATACAGCTGGGAACAGGTCTTTTTCTCGGAGGCTGGAGATCACTGCCACCACCTGACTCAACAACCTGAGCCTTATGAAGTACTGCTGTTCCGACATGCCAAGGAAACTCTGCCTCTGCCTGTACTCTCTGTGTCGTGGGTCGTGCCTCCTGCTAGCTCTGGGTGCCCCTCTGCTGCCCTCCTCTCTCTGCGGTCCAGCTGCTGGTCTCTGAACAACAAGTTCCTGCTGCTCCAGTTGCTGGTGCTGGTTATATTGCTCCTCGTCTGAGGTCCAATCTCACTCAGCCAAGGCACCATCCATTCAAAAACCTCCAAGTGCAAAAGTACTGTGAACAAATCCTTTCCCACCAGTAGGTCAGAAAGCAGCTGTGAGTACTGAGTATTCATTGCAGTATTTCCATGAGTCTGACCCAGTTGCCTCAATTGCCATTGTGTTTTCGCCTTGCTTTCACTGGTGAGTTTCAAGAATCCCGGGAAACCCACAGATGCGACAATAAATTTAAAATTGTGTTGAAATATCTCTCCAATTGGGCGATTATGTTAATCGGCAACCTGCCTCTCCCGAGGGAGTTGGGTGCAACCAGCCTGACCTGCTCGAGTTAAACGTGAAGTCGGGCGGGTCGGAGCTGGCTTCCCAACGCGCTCGCATTTTTACCGCTTTTAACCCTCCACCCACACACAGCTCCAGGTTAAAATTCCTCCCCGATAGTATCCATTAAATGAACTGTTAACCGAGTCAATTATATAAACCGATTTGCTCTTTTTAATATTTTTTTTATCTGCAAAAAGTTTGCATGCTCTCAAAACATGGTTTTACATAGAGTAGATGCTACTGTATGCATTTCACAATATTTGCAGGTAAATGCAGTGAGAGTTATACATTGCTATAGAACTCCATACATTAGAATGAGAGGTATTAAATGACAGGGTCAGGGTCAGGATCAGCTTTGGACAGCCACTTTTGACCGCCAGCATTTTGGAGGCTTGCTCCACTAATGCACAATCACAGAAATCAGTGCAGAATGGTGCCCTCTCCTCTCGATGCCATTTCCTTTCTCCTTTCTCTATCCTCCTCAGAATCATTTCACAGCTCCTACACATCATGTTGCTCCTGTTGCTGAAAGTTGTGATTGAATGTAACTGCATTTGGTCAGTGGGAACTTGCATAAGATCACGGATTCCTACCCATCACATGTAGTCAACTTATTTATCTTACAGCAACAACAACAGGACTCGGGTAAGAGCCCCAGAGTACTCGGGGAAGTGAAGGAAACTGGAGTAGCATGGGAGAAGAAAGGAGAGTGCGCATATGAACTGGGCGTGGGGAAGGAGTGTGTGGCATGAACTGGGAGTGAACTGGGAGCGGGGAAGGAGAGTGTGGCATGAATTGGGAGTGTGGAAAGAGAGTGCGGGTATGAACTGGGAGTGTGGAAGGAGAGTGCAGGTATGAACTGGGAGTAGGGACAGAGTGTGTGGCATGTACTGGGAATGGGGAAGGAGAGTGCGGGTATGAACTGGGAGTGGGGACAGAGAGTGTGGCATATACTGGGAATGGGGAAGGAGAGTGTGGTATGAACTGGGAGTGGGGACAGAGAGTGTGGCATGTACTGGGAATGGGGAAGGAGAGTGCGGGTATGAACTGGGTGATAGAGAATTCAAACAGGCTGCATTTAGACAGGTTGAGAAAACACAGACTCCCATGTCTACGTGCAGTTCAGCATGTTGCATTAAGTCATCAATCAACTTGACATTTTAGGACTTTGGTTAGCGAGCCAATTAAAAGTTTAAAAGACTATTAATTGAGCCAATAAGGTCAAAGAAGGCGAGTTCTTTTCTGTAAATTGATCCAGGTATAAGTACAGCCATTTTGACCATGTGGTCTCAGAAGGACAAAGACCTGGCTTAAAGCCAAGAGCTTGTTGCTGTCTGCCAAGAAATAAAGTGACATTAAAACTACAATCGGAGTTCGTATTTCATTGGAAATTAAGAGATCTAACAATTTTGGCGTCACAAATACAATTGCTGAGGAAAGAAACTGAATTTTGGACATCGGACCTACATACTGAGGTAAGGACTCCTCTTTATAAAAGTCCTCGGTCAAAAGTCTAAATTCGCCTCTCCTTCTACGCGATTCCGAAAGCCTCCGGTTTGATAACCCTCCGGTTGGTAGTCGGCTCGAGCTCTCATAGACGTCTAACTTCGGCGGTGTGTTAGTTAATTAATCACCGACCTATTGATCGGCTGGAAAGCCTACGACTCGAGACCCCAGTAAAGAAATCAGTATTATGGCAGCAGGAGATAAGAGCAAAGAATTGCCTACAACTGTTAAAGGTGGGCAAGCACCAACTGAAGTTTCACTAGATTTAATTCTCGAACAGTTGAAAGAATACATAGAGCAAGAATTCAACTTATCTAAAACCTGTATTAAGATCGAACAAAAGTACGGAACCTCCAAAGGACAATGGTCCTTGGACGAGATTAAAAGGGTCTGGGGAAAAACGACCCGTATGAAAAATAAAGAGTGAACTAGATGGTCCCTAGCTGTTATGGGTCAGATCCGAAAGCGGAATGAAATTATAATGCGTTCCCAACATGATCGAGAACTGACCAGTACAAAGGATCAATTGCAAGGTGTTTGTGCACAGCTGCGACAGAAAAAACTTGAACTCGAAAAGCTGGAAGCGGAAGTTAAAGATCTTAAAGGTGAAATTAAAGAATGGAAAAAATCATTAGGTCAAGAGACAGTAATAGGAAAAGGAAAATGTATCGGTCAATTCCCAGGGTATCCATGTTTGGATAAATTAAAAGCGCAAACCCAAAGACACGACCGAGGAATAGATACGGATTCTGAATCCTCCGATGATACAGGGTCGGAGGATGAAGAATTAGGGGTGCGCTTTGCCCTGTTTAAAAAAAGACGAGTTGCAGTCAAATCAGAAGAGACTGCGGATGAGGGCGGAACCAAAAAAACGAAGAAAAGGCTGTATGAAAAATACTTATTTCATGATCCGGCAGACCCAGAGAAAATTGATAAATGGTCCAAGGAATTGTCCGATCCAAAGAAAGGGGAAGTGAAAACGTGGGACCAATTGGACCGCTTAAGAAATATATATCAACTTCATCCCTGGAACGGAGTGCAAATTTTGACCATAATGGTGCCAAAAACACAGGGAAGAAAATTGCACGACAAGGTAGAAGAAGCTTTGGGGCAGGATGAGCAAGAATTAGATGCAGGATGGGAGGCGATTAAACACTGGCTGCAAGCCTTCAGTCCAGCTAAGACAGACTGGGGAAAAATTGCAGCCTGCCAACAGAAAGGAACAGAGGAGGTCCTGGAGTATGACGAGCGGTTTAGATGCACGTGGCTAGAACTTTCGGGTATGAATAATACAGATGAGGAAATGGATGAACAAGTGTTTGGTCCCCTGAAAGCAGCTTTCGTGGCAGGTCTAAAGCCAGAACTGTCCAAAATGCTTAAGGTAGTGTTACCGGACTGGGAAGGTAGAGGAACTACCTTTGCAGCATTGGTGGATCGATGTAACCAATTAGATTGGGATATGGGAGCTAAAGTCCGAGCTGTACAGGCTATGGGATGGAAATCCCAGGATTCCAATAAACAGTCATTAGGAAAATTACTCGGAAAATGTCATTATTGTGGGAAAGAAGGTCATTGGGCCAAGACGTGCAGGGCAAAACAGAAAGGTCGTGGCTGGGGAAGAGGACGCAGCCAGGGATACAATTCAACCAACAAACCAGGCTTGTCACAAGATAACAACCTCATAGAAGCATTTAAGCGACTGACAATACAACAACAGAAGGAGTTACTTGGGATAGCAAAAAACGAGCCCACCCTGGCCCCCCTCCTCACACTAATACAACAGAGGGGAGATGGGCTATATATAACTGTGAGGGTGGGCGATAAGGATGTGGACTGTCTTTTAGACACAGGGGCGGAATTAACATGCTTACCCCTACAATATGGAGACTTTTTGCCGTTGAATGGTCGGGCACGTACAGCCTATGGAGTTGGGGGCCATAAAATGGAAATTAAAAGGACAACACCGGTACTTATAGGGCTGGATCCACATGAACTAACCACGCCGGAATGGATAGGCCCAGCAGATCAACCCCTTTTGGGAATGGACGTTCTAATCCAAATAGATTCATCGTTGCATTTCGAGGATGGTCGGGTGACATGGCCAATTAGAACTTTGAAGAAAGAAGAATTGAAGGAACACCCGATATGGGCTGAAGATAAGAACGATTGTGGCCTACTCCAAATGGAGCCTGCGTCATTTACCGGGACCAAGCCTCCATGCACTAAACAGTATCCCATCAGTCCAACTGCCATCGCAGGAATCTTACCGGTTATTCAGCAATTGGAGAAACAAGGGGTGCTTATTAAAACGCATAGCTCCTCCAATAGCCCCGTGTGGCCGGTACAGAAATCTAATGAGACTTGGCGTTTGACTGTCGATTATAGGAAAGCTAACCAGTGTATTGATCAAAAAGCTCCTTTGGTCGCAGATCCCTCCACCATTTTTAATGCCCTCAAACCGGAACATAAATATTTCTCGGTTATAGATATGGCCAACAGATTTTGGTCGGTGCCTCTGGCACCGGAGGTTCGACAGTGGTTTGCTTTCACTGTCCAAGGACAACAGTATACTTGGACCCGGTTACCGCAGGGTTTCCACAACAGCCCTACGGTATTCCACATGGCTTTACAAAGCCATTTGCGAGAATTACCTCCCCTGTCATCCACAGTCATCCAATATGTGGACGATATCTTGCTAGCTTCAAACACGGAGGAACAGCATGAACAAGATTTACGAGCTTTGCTGGGCCATCTTTGGTTGAAAGGACATAAAGCCAGCATCGACAAAGCACAAATATCCCAAGAAGAGGTTGTATACCTAGGACAAAAGATTTCACAAGGAAAGAGAGAACTTACCCAGGATAGAACTGCAGCCATTCGGGCTGCTAAAAAACCCACCACTATTCAGGAACTAAGATCTTTTTTGGGATTGTGTAACTTTAACAGAAATTGGATTGACTCCTTCACACAGCTTGCTCAGCCACTGAATGATATCTTAAAGGGGAAACGTGCCTCTAAAGAAGCCATCACCCTCACTAAGGAACAGCAAGAGGCCTTCCTGAGTTTGAAAAAGGCTTTGTGTTTGGCACCGGCTCTGGGAATCCCCGACAGTGGTAAGCCATTTACCCTGTTTGTCCATGAGAAAGAAGGATATATGACAGCTATACTGACACAAGAACATGGGGATCGGCAAAGACCTATTGGTTATTATTCGGCAAAACTGGATGCGGTAGCCCTCGGATGGGGAAGTTGCCTAAGGGCCATGGAAGCTACATGTCGAGCGGTAATGACCACTGCGGGTCTAGTCCTCGACCAAAAGCTGATTGTCAAGTGTCCCCACGCCGTACATGCTTTGCTGTCTATGACTAGAATGTCTCAGGTGACGGCAGCTAGATGGACCCGCTGGACAGTAGTTTTGGAAGCTCCTAATCTCCATATCGTCTGGGCCAGCCCGGTTAATCCCGCAACTATGCTCCCGATGTCAGAATCAAGGGAGCAAGAGGGGGGAGAATGTGAAGAGCATGACTGTGTGGAGATTTTAAAAGAAACAGAAGAAGCAGCCTCAGCAGCAGAGGAGCCTCTGCACAACCCAGACCTCATCCTGTTTACAGGTGGTTCCTCCTTTGTTGACAATGGTACCAGAAAAGCAGGATGGGCAGTTACAACCTTATATGAGGTAGTGGCAAAAGGATGTTTACCCTCAGGAACGTCAGCACAACAGGCCGAGTTACGGGCCGTGTCAGAAGCATGTCGAATAGCAGAAGGACAGGCAGCTAATGTCTACACAGATTCGCGTTATGCTTTTGGAGTCGTTCATGACTTTGGTCTGTTATGGCGGAAAAGAGGATTCCTCACTGCTATCCGAAATGGAAAAGAAGTCCGAGACTTACTAGAGGCCATACAATTACCTCAGGAAGTGTCCATCCTGAAGTGTAAGCCCATACCAAGGAAAATACCACAGAAGCACAGGGAAATGCCCTAGCCGACCAGGCAGCTAAAGATGCCGCCTCACAGGGCGTTCCTCCAGAAGAACCAACACAGATGTGCAGATTGAAAGCACTCAGGACTCTGACACGAGACCTTCAAACAATGCAAGGCGAGTGCTCCCGAGAGGAAAAATGGACATGGATTGAGGCAGGAATTAAGCTATGTGAAGATGGTGTCTGGAGACAAAGAGTTACCGACAAGCCAGTCGCGCCACAAGCGCTTATGCCTTTTTTAGCCCAACAGATCCACTCGTGGGGACACTTGGCCTCACAACAGATGACGGCACGGTTCCAGAAAAGTTGGTGGGGTCGGGGATTTAAAAAACATGCCTAGCTGGTAACAGACCGCTGTGTGGTCTGCCAGAAAAATAATTCTGGACCCATCACGGTAATGCCCCAACTGAGGCCCCCTGCCCCTGTCGGACCATTCCAGCATCTGCAGGTTGATTATATATCTTTTCCTTCATGCCAAGGATACACTAACATTCTTGTCATGGTCGACAGATTCTCTAGATGGGTAGAAGCTGTCCCAACTAAAAGAGCCATAGCCAATCACACTGCAAAGGTCTTGTGTAAGGATTACATTCCCCGATGGGGAGTCCCGAGTAGCATTGACTCAGATCAGGGAACACACTTCAAAGGTGCTGTCTGCCAAGAAGTCTGTAGGTTACTGAACATTATGTGGGATTTACACTGTCCTTATCATCCACAATCATCAGGACAAGTAGAACGAATGAATCGAACTCTGAAACAATGGCTTGCCAAATATCACCAAGAAGGAACACCATGGCCCCAGGCACTACCAATAGTGCTATGTAGCATTAGGGCAACCCCGCACAGAACTACAGGTCTAAGCCCGTTTGAAATTATAACAGGAAGACCCATGTCGCTGCCAGGAACTATCAATTTACGGAAAGCTGATGTTCACTTAATGAGTGACACTTTGTTATCATACTGTCAGAACCTAACCAATGCTATTAGTTCTGTTTCCCGACAGGTATCGGCAGCTTGGGGTAATCCACCCGAAGGGGGACATGACATCATCCCGGGTGTCTGGGTGTATGTGAAAAAGTTGCATAAAGAACCTTTGGGTGCCAAGTGGGAGGGACCTTACCAAGTGTTATTGACCACCCAGGCAGCTGTTAAAGTCCAAGGAAAGAAAGCCTGGATCCACGCTTCACACGTTAAACGAGCACCCGTAACTGAAGCTGAAATCTAATAAGGACAATTACTTTTTGCCAAAATGTATAAATTTACTGTATTACTGACTGCAGGTATTCTAGGCATTTGCCTACTTCTTACTAGCCGACCCTCTGCACCAAAGGGAAATAGTAGGGTAGCAAGGGAATTACATGTAAATACCTTTTTATATATGTCATACATTTATGCCAAACAAGGTAACATTTCTAGTTGTTGGGTGTGTACACATATTCCTATTCACTCAAAGGGAGGGATTCACTTGAGGCCAGTTCCCTTGAATATCTCGGAAATGGCTGAGTGGATAATTAATCAAAACAAAACAGGCAATGCGTTTCAGGATATGGAAAACTGGGCACGTAAATGGAAGTCAGCAGGTTACAATCTGACTACCTTTGAAGGGAGATACCAACCGTGCTACAATAATTCCAAACAGCCCCCATTTTTTGTTATCACTAATACAACGGGAATAGGAAGACTGGGGGAATCGGTCTGTCTGATTAGAAACATCAAAGGAGGCTAAAATATGGGGTATAGTAACTGCTCCCGGAATTATAATATAATCAAGCCACGGAACCGTCCAAACTGGGCCGATGTGGGAATTTTTAACGTAACGGGGATTCTGAATAAAACAATAAGCCTGGACAGGCCCCGGAGTGTTGCTGACAAACAAACAGCTAACATTCATTGTCTATAATGGCACCTATTGGGTGTGTGGCCACAAGGCCTACCCTTGGCTGCCCCAGAATTGGATGGGATCCTGCTATTTAGCCTACATCGTGCCTTATATGTATCATATAAAGTCACTGTCGGAACATTTACACCGTCCTAAGAGAGCTATCACAGGAACAGAGAGGTTCTTTGCCATTCTGATCCCCAGGTATGGGACTGCCAGACTGGCAAGGGAATCCATTAACATGGCATCCGTTGTGGAACGGGTAGCCAATGATACCTCAAAGGCCCTAGTTAAAATCAATGAAGAAATAGTAGCAATCCGCACAGTAGTCCTACAGAATAGACTGGCCCTTGATTACATCCTGGCTGAAAAGGGAGGTACTTGCACCGTACTCGGAACTGAGTGTTGCACATATATCCCAGATAGCTCTGAAGAAATTACCAACTTATCCAAAAGGTGGTAGAAAAACTTAAGCAACCCCCATCATTCACTTTGTGGAGTGGAGCCACTGAATGGCTAAGTTCAATAGGAACTTCATTGGTGGAAGGTTTAATTCTATTTGTTGTAATTGTTTTACTTTTAGATTGTTTGTTTATGTTGATTAAATGTTGTTGCGACCAGATGGCTGGAGCTGCTGTCCCGCATGTGAGACATCTTGCAGGTCCCAGCAGACTGTCTGTACATGGCACAGGGGTATGTTATGCTTAAGGGAAGGTTGTTTACTGGTTGAATTAAGATATTGATTTGGATTAAATTGGAATAAGGTTCATTAACCTACTAAAACCAGACTTCCATTGTGGCCACGATGGAACTTGGGTTGGTGTAAATTTGTGTGGAAGCTACTAGTCCGGACATGTGGCGAAACACATCAACAAATTTTAGAAGGAAACTCTATTAACATGTATTATTTTGTAGAATGTTTAACTAG
Source organism: Pristiophorus japonicus (assembly GCF_044704955.1). NCBI lineage: Eukaryota > Metazoa > Chordata > Chondrichthyes > Pristiophoridae > Pristiophorus > Pristiophorus japonicus. The sequence goes on along the minus strand of NC_091980.1, from coordinate 63,494,117 downwards.
TGATAGCTGATGTTTTATGATTCGGTTTGTGAAAAAATCAAAGGGGGGATTGATAGAGAATTCAAACAGGCTGCATTTAGACAGGTTGAGAAAACACAGACTCCCATGTCTACGTGCAGTTCAGCATGTTGCATTAAGTCATCAATCAACTTGACATTTTAGGACTTTGGCTAGCGAGCCAATTAAAAGTTTAAAAGACTATTAATTGAGCCAATAAGGTCAAAGAAGGCGAGTTTTTTTTCTGTAAATTGATCCAGGCATAAGTACAGCCATTTTGACCATGTGGTCTCAGAAGGACAAAGACCTGGCTTAAAGCCAAGAGCTTGTTGCTGTCTGCCAAGAAATAAAGTGACATTAAAACTACAATCGGAGTTCGTATTTCATTGGAAATTAAGAGATCTAACACTGGGAGTGGGGATAGAGAGTGTGGCATGTACTGGGAATTGGGAAGGAGAGTGCGGGTATGATCTGGGAGTGGGGATAGAGAGTGTGGCATGTACTGGGAATGGGGAAGGAGAGTGTGGTATGAACTGGGAGTGGGGATAGAGAGTGTGGCATGTACTTGGAATGGGGAAGGAGAGTGTGGGTATGAACTGGGAATGGTGACAGTTGTGCCAGCATAAGCTGGGTGAGCAAAGTGCTTACGCTCACTGGTGCTGATATATGGTGTAAGCTTGACACTACAAGCCTCTTCTTTCGGTCCATCACACATGTGAGATAACATTATTTTATTATATCTAGGACATGTTTGGTGATGATTTAAATTTATATTCTCTGGTTACTAACTCACCAACCAGTAGAAACAATTTTCCCCTATTTACCTTATCAAAACTGTTAATAATTTTTAACACCTCTATCAGATATCCTCTTAATCTTCTTTGTTCTAAAGAAAAGTGTCCGATTTTTAAATCTTCATTTTCAGGATGTGGGCATCACTGGTATGACTGGCAATTATTGCCCATCCCTAGTTGCCCTAAGAAGATGGTGGTGGGTCTTCTCTTGAAAGTCAATAGTTCTTATACTGATGGTGCTCCCACAATGGTGTTAATTAGGAAATTCCAGGATATTGACCCAGCAACTATAAAGAAATGACTATATATGTCCAAATCAGGATGCTCTCTGATAACCAGATTCATTTTCCTTTGTGTCAGCCATGGGAGGTTTTCCCTTTGAGTCCCATTGACAGTTTTGCTAGGGATCCTTGGAGACCATAATCAGTTGAATGTGACCTTGATGTCAAGGGCAGCTGCTCTTACCTCTCCTCTGGCATTCAGCTCTTGTGCCCATATCTGAATGATGAGATCTGGAACTGAGCAGTTCCAGTGGAACTCTGAACTCAATGCCAATGAGTAGGTTATTGGTGAGTATGCATTGCTTGATAGCTATTGAAGATCCTTCCATCACTTTGTTGATGATTGATAGGAGCCTGATTGGGCGGTTATTGACCGGATTCGATTTATCCTGTGTTTTTGAACAGGGAATACGTAAGGAATGTTGCACATTGTTGCTAGATATGAGTGCCATAGTTATACTGGAACAGCTTGGCTGGATGGGGGTTGTGGGGGAGACACTAGCTCTGGTGCACAGTTGTTCAGCACGACAGCCAGGAAGTTGTCACATGGAGCGAACCGAATTGGCGGGACACTTGTGTTTATGATGGTGCCGTCCTTGTGAGGAGGCTAAGTGGGATTGTCCACTCAGCACTTTTGGCTGAAGGTGCTTTCAAATACTTCAGCCTTATCTCTTATGTACCGTGAACCACCATTATACATACGCCAAGAAACTGTGCACAGATGCATCAAGCAAGTCACAGATGTATTGTTTTCTGGAACTGGCAATCTCATCAGCTTCTCAATGGACAACCAGCAGCAACATCATCATCATCATCATAGGCGGTCCCTCGAACGAGGATGACATGCTTCCACATGGGTTCACAGATGTTTCATCAGCAGCTCTGCGGGTGGGACCCCTGTGAGCGAGTGTGGTCAGGATCTATTGGCCAACAGGAGGTGTGATAAGCGGTTTTGTAGGGAACCCCCTTGGATTCTGAGCATCCCCTGTTTGATTATCTGCACTGCTCGTTCCGCCTGGCCATTTGAGGCCGGCTTGAACGGTGCCGGACTGACATGGTTGATACCATTTCCTGCCATGAAGTCCTGGAATTCAATGCTTGTAAAGCACGGGCCATTGTCGCAGACCAAGACGTCCGGTAGACCATGGGCGGCGAACATTGCCCGTAGACCTTCTACCGTGGCAGAGGATGTGCTTGAATTGAGAATGTCACACTCGATCCATTTGGAGTAGGCGTCTACTACAACCAAAAACATTTTTCCCATGAAAGGACCTGCGTAGTCCACATGGATGCATGACCATGTCTTGGCAGGCCAGGACCAGGGACTAAGGGGAGCTTCCCTGGGCGCATTGCCCAGCTGGGCACACGAGTTGCACCTGCGAACACAAAGTTCCAGGTCTGCATCTATCCCTGGCCACCAAACGTGTGACCTGGCAATAGCCTTCATCATGACAATGCCCAGATGCTCATTGTGGAGATCTCTGATGAATATCTCTCTGCCCATCTGGGGCATGACTACTCGGTTTCCCCATAGTAGGCAATTGGCCTGAATCGAGAGTTCATCCTTGCGCCTGTGAAACGGTTTGAATTCCCCAGGGCATGCCCCGTACGTGGCTGCCCAGTCCCCATTCAGGACACATTTCTTGACTAAAGACAGTAGCGGGTCTCGATTTGTCCAGACTTTGATCTGACGCGCTGTCACGGGTGAGCCTTCGCTTTCGAAAGCTTCAACAGCCATGACCATCTCAGCAACATGCTCGGTTGTCCCCTCGGTGGTGGCTAGTGGGAGCCTGCTGAGTGCATCGGCGCAGTTTTCAGTGCACGGTCTGTGCCAAATTGTGTAGTCATAGGCGGCTAACGTGAGTGTCCACCTCTGTATGCGGGCCAATGCATTCGCATTTATGGCCTTGTTGTTGGCCAAAAGGGACGTTAGGGGTTTGTGATATGTCTCCAGCTCAAATTTCCTGCCAAACAGGTACTGGTGCATTTTTTTTACAGCATATATACATGCAAGCGCTTCCTTTTCTACCATCCCGTAGCCCCGTTCTGCCTGGGACAGACTTCTGGAGGCATAAGCTACCGGCTGTAACTGACCATTGGCATTCACATGCTGCAACACACACCCGACCCCATAGGACGACGTATCGCACGTTAAAACAAGTTTCTTACATGGGTCAGATAGCATTACCAGATTGTCGGAGCATAACAAATTTCGTGCTCTATCAAAAGCCCTTTCCTGGCTGTCCCCCCAGACCCAATCGCGACCTTTGTGTAGGAGCACATGTAGCGGCTCTAACAGCGTGCTCAATTTGGGAAGAAAGCTACCAAAATAGTTCAGGAGCCCCAGGAACGAATGCAGCTCAGTCGTGTTACGGGGTCTGGGTGCTCTCTGGATCGCTTCTGTTTTGGACGCCGTAGTTCTGATCCCGTCTGCTGCTACCCTCATCCCCAGGAATTCTACCTCTGGAGCTAGGAAGACGCACTTCGCCTTTTTCAGTCGCAGCCCTACCCGGTCCAGTCTGCGTAGCACCTCCTCCAGGTTGCGGAGGTGTTCTTCAGTATCACAACCCGTGATGAGGATGTCATCTTGAAAAACCATTGTCCTTGGAATCGACTTGAGGAGGCTTTCCATATTTCATTGAAAGATCGCGGCGGCCGAGCGAATCCCGAACGCACATCTGTTGTACTCAAACAATCCCTTGTGTGTCGTGATGGTGGTCAGCTTCTTCGACCCATTCGCCAGCTCCTGGGTCATGTAAGCTGAGGTCAGGTCCAATTTTGAAAAAAGTTTGTCACCGGATAGCATCGCAAAGAGGTCCTCCACTCTCGGTAGCGGGTACTGGTCTTGGAGTGACAGCCGATTGATGGTGGCCTTGTAATCACCATATATCCTGACCGACCCATCCACCTTGAGCACCGGCATAATCGGGATCGCCCAGTCACTGAATTCGACTGGCGAGATGATGCCTTCCCTCAGCAGGTGGTCCAATTCGCCTTCTATCTTTTCCCGCATCACGTACGGCACCGCCCTGGCCTTGTGGTGTACTGGCCTGGCGTCGGGTTTATGTGAATCACTACCATGGTCCCCATGAAAGTGCCAATGCCAGGTTGAAATAGTGAGTCAAATTTGTCCAGGACCTGTGAGCATGATATCCGCTCCACAGAAGAAATTGCATTGACATCGCCCCATTTCCAGTTCATGACAGCAAGGCAACTCCTCCCCAGCAGTGCGGGACCATCCCCCGGGACAATCCAGAGTGGCAACCTGTTCTCCGAATCTTTGTGGGTCATGACTACCGTGCCGCTGCCTAGCACCGGAATGATCTCCTTCGTATATGTCCGTAGTTGTGCGTCAATTGGCAATAATTTTGGCCTCCTGGCCTTGGACGCCCACAACTTGTCGAACTGTTTGATATTCATCAGGGACTGGCTGGCCCCGTGTCTAGCTCCATTGATACTGGAATGCCATTGAGGAGCACCTTCATCATTATCGATGGCGTACTGGTGTATGAATTCGCTGAACTTCAGCTTCCAGCGATTTCCCCCAGTGTCCATTTGGCCTCGTAGGACTTACATCGGGCCCGTCCTCCTCGTACATCAACCTGGCTGCAGGCTTCCTGCACATATGCGCCAAGTGACCCCTGAAATTGCAGTTTCTGCAGGTATATTGCTGATACCTGCAAGCTCTGGCTGTGTGTTTACCTCCACACCTCCAACATGAGCCACTGTTGGAAACAAAAGGTCCATTACCAGTCGATCATCTCTGACTGTCTCTGTAACTGTCCTTAAGTGCACCATTGACAGGTGTTGATGGCCCGATTACTGGCCGCATTGTCCCTTGCGATGGCATGAATCGCCGTTCAGCTAGCCATTGGCTCTGTTGAATTACCCATTTGGGTTGGATTGCATGCTCGGGCATGTCCGATTGCCACTGTCTGCCTGGAGAACTATGTGCCGCGTTAACAATGTTGACTCGCTGTCCATTTGCTGCATTTAAACCAAGATTTTTGTCAAACATCATTCTAGTCTCTTCCTCCCCTGAGATAAATGTCTGGGCCATCAAAGCCGCCATTTCCAGGGTCAAGTCTTTGGTCTCAATCAGTTTCCTGAAAACCCCAGCGTGCCCGATGCCCTCAATAAAAAAGTCTCGCAGCATCTCCGCCCTGCATGCATCTGGGAACTTACATAGGCTCGCCAGTCGCCGGAGGTCTGCCACGAAGTCTGGAATCCTTTGCCCTTCTCGCTGCCGGTGCATGTAAAACCGGTGTCTCGCCATGTGCATGGTGCTCACCGGTTTAAAGTGTTCCCCGATCAACTTACTGAGCTCTTCAAAAGTCTTGTCCGCTGGCTTCTCTGGTGCTAGAAGGTCCTTCATCAGGGAGTAGGTCCTGGATCGACAAATCGTCAGGAGATGAGCCCTGCGTTTGTCGGCCGAATCCTGTCCCAGCCATTCCTTAGTGACGAAACTTTGCTGTAGTCTCTCAATAAAATCGTCCCAATCATCACCAACACAGTACCTCTCGTCTGTGCTGCTAGTGGCCATGCTCGCGTGGTTTAAATCCCAGTTTCTCATCCTTAGCGCCTCCGGGGGATGATAACGGGGCGCTAACAGGGCATGGCGATAACATCAACTTCCGCCACATTCGGTGGGAGGTTTGCGGTGGCGGTATGGCGTTGCGCCCCGATCTCCTTCGCCCGGAGATTGTGACATCATCGCCGTGCGCACCGCCCTGGTCATGCCCTGGACCCGAACTTGGGTTCTTCCCCCTGCAGTATCGCCAGGCGGAAACACCGGCAGCTGCAAGAGGCGTTCATCGGGAGGCCGGTGCGCTTTGGGGCGATGCATAAAGACGAGGTTGACAAGGTAAGTGGAAAAACATTTTAAATTCTCTCTTTCAGGTTTTGTTGCTGGTTCCTGACCGCGATTGATCAGCCGGCAGTCTGCTGCAGTGCATCGGGCTGATCAGGCCAAACCGTCGGGCACCAGGTAAGATTTCTTCTTTTGCAGAGCCTGCAGCATTGGCTCTTCCCTTTAATGGAGGGAAGGAACATTCAAAGCAGTTGTGCTGCACAGCCTAGCTTCTGCCCTGCCTGCTGCCTCTTGTGCTCCAGGAAGGAAGTGGGGCGCCTTCTGGAACGCTAACCCCGAATTTTTTTAAAGTAGAAAAAGATTAGCGCCTTGCACTTTTTCTACTTTTAAAAGTTAGCGCCCCCAAAAAGGGTGCTCCCGGATTTCTCTCCGAGAAAGAAAACCAAAATCTGTTAGTAACGACAATTGATCTGGGTGTCCTGTGGCATTGTCAGGTGAGGATGTGCAGGACCATATTGGTGTCCTGCAAATGCTTAACATCACCTTTCAAAAAGCCCCCTCATGGGAAGCAAAGACAACAATAAGGGGAATAGCAGCATAGGAACATTATTCGTTCCTGGGATGTGGGCCTCGCTGACATGACCAGCATTTACCCGAGGATTGTGGCTGGCCCGAGCATCATTGCTGGGGGCGGGGGTGGGGGGTGGGTGCGCAATGTCTGGGGGTTTGATCGGTGGCCTCGTGGGGGGGTCTCCCATCACAGGGGGTGTGTTAAGCAGGGATCCTGGATCCAGGAGGTAGGTATAAAGGCACTTACCTCCTGTATCCAGCAGTCCCCATCTTGCTGTAACTGCCAGGTTTCGTGAATTGTGTGAAACTCGTCCACATGCAGTTAAAAACAAAATGGAGAGGTTTCCAGCCCCAGTATAATATTTAAATTTATGTTCCACCTCCTGAGAGCGGGTTGGTCTCCCTCTCCTGTCCCACCCCCCATCCCGACTCCGTTAAAACCGGAAGTGGATGGGTTGAGGGCAGGATCAGGTCTGGAATCCCATTTTTAACAATTTAACTCACCCCATGCTCCAAACCCACCTGTTTTTTAAAGTTAAAATTTCCCCCAAGACGTTGCTGAACCAGGAGCCAATGTAAGTCAGGGAGCACAGAGGGAGATGGGTGAAAGCAACTTGATGCAGGTTAGGATATGGGCATCAGGGCTTTGGATGATCTTAAGTTACAAGCATTCTTCCTTTGCAGGCAGGACCCGTGAGATCTGCAGCCTAAATGCAACATCTCCCAACCTTCTGGTTAGCAACGTCGTCTTCTTCTTAATCCAGATATTTTTGCTCAATTGTGCTCTGTGTGTCACCCATTGTACTCCCCTCTGGTTCACCCCATAATCTCCCCTAGATGATGTCTCTGAGCTAGTGCTTGAGAAGGGGAGAATGGGTGATGATGCAGACTCTGAAATGTTGGCAGGGCCAGATGAACTGGCGCTTGGGTCTCCACCTTCATGCACGGTTAAATGAATAAAAGAGGAAGAGAAGTTAGAATGAGTTGCTAAGGAGCAGAGTTCACATGTGACTTTAGTACAAGGAGTGACATCAGAATTTGATAGTTTGTTGACCGTGCAGGGTTTTCTCTTTTATTGGGCTTGAATAGTTAAGAATCAACCGAGTCTCTAGAATGGTTTTAAATACTCTAAATAATGACGTTAAGACACAACAGTTTTTTCAGATAATGATGTCATACAACCAACGTTCCCTGTTATTTTTGGGGGCCAAACGGCCCCTTTAATGGGCTGCATGGCCCATTCAAAATAGTGCACATGCGTAGTTTTTCTATTAAAAAGCCAGCTGTGCTTAAAGGGAACATTACATACAACCTTAATCTGGGGAGCACAAGTCAGAATCAAGGGTGATCAGGTCCGTGTTCTTGGAAAGTCGTTTCTTCTTCGACGTCTTCCTTGAATGCTGCTGGTGGTTTCCTGTAGTTCTCCTTAAAATCACTGTAAGCCTGGATGTTTTGTAGCTTTTCTTCCTTTGTCTGTTGCTGGGCAGAATAGGCTTGTTTTTTTTTTCCATTTCCCTTGATCCAGCAGAGCAGCTATCTTGCCTGTTCCCTTGTTACCTCCTGCTTATCTTTTGCTGTCTGCAGAATGGGTAGGTGTCCTTGAACAGTACGGCAGGTCAGTCTACCATACATGCTTTCCCAAGGCAGCTTGTGATATAAACAAAGCCATGATGCTTTTTGATCTTGGTCAAGCTAACAATTATGGACCAGAAGCCTTTGCTCAATTAATGTTTAGCTACAAAGGATCTGGTAGGCTATAGAACCCAAATTAGTCTAATTATAATTTTGTTTTGATTGTATTGGCTCCAGATGAGTTATCTATCATTTGCTGTTCATAATTGTACACCATTGTGCTCTTTTATGAAGTGTTCGCCTACTAAACCACACTTTCAAGTCCATTCCTTTATACATCTGACGGTTCCCAGGTACCGTATGATGAGAAAGAACAAGCCTGCAGCTGGTGCCTGCCTTCCTACTTCCCCATCTTCAACTCCTTTTGTGGCTTATTTTTCCTAGCACTAAAAAGCTTTTTCATCATGTTAGAGGTCTACGTTTTGAGGCTCCTGTGATGTCCCTGCACCGTACTACAAACTCACACGAGGCATGTACTGCAGACACAGTCACTACATGACCTTAACCTTTATTCCCAGGACCAAGGAGTCTTGACCCTGGGTGGGACCTCCCCTTTTATACCTGGAAACCCAGGTGAGGAGTGTCTCCCACAAGTTCACCCCCTGTGGTCAGGGTGTGCATTTCTAGGGTATAAGTACAGTGTACAGGAGTTGCATGAAGGTTACAGTTACATGAAGATTACCGTAGCATGATGGTTACATACATGACATCCCCTCCCCCCTTACGTCTTTTTGTGTCAAAGATTAAGTCTTTCAGGAGGTCGACGCTCTCTCGTGGAGCGCCGCAGTTGTGACTGGTGGCTGAGCCTCGGCACGCGTCTCTGTCACCTGAGGTGATCCTGGCCTGTCCGGGCTGGCCGCAGGGACTGTGCATGCTGTGGATTGTCCTCGTTCCTCGTCCACTGGCAGTGGTGTGGGTGACATCTCATGCTCTTCTTCAGATTCCTCCGTGTCGATGCTGAACCTTTTCTTTACTTGGTCCAAGTGTTTGCGGCATATCTGCCCATTGTTTAGTCTGACCACTATGATCCTATTCCCTTCTTTGCCAATTACTGTGCCCTCAAGCCACTTGGGTCCCAAAGCATGGTTAAGAACAAATACCGGGTCATCCATTTCTATACACCTTCCCCTTGAGTTTCGATCGTGGAACTCGGTTTGGGACTGGCGCTTGCCCTCAACATTGTCTGCCAGGGCTGGGTGAATGAGGGACAGCCGCGTTTTAAGCGAGCGTTTCATGAGGAGTTCCGCTGGCGGGACTCCTGTGAGCGAGTGCGGGCGGGACCTGCAGGCCAGCAGGAGGCGCGATAGACGGTACTGAAGGGAGGGTCCTTGGATGCGTAGCATGCCCTGTTTTATGACTTGGACTGCACGCTCCGCCTGGCCATTGGAAGCCGGCTTGAATGGCGCTGTCCGGGCCTGTTTGATACCATTGCCCGACATAAACTCCTGGAATTCATGGCTGGTGAAACACGGGCCTTTGTCGCTGACCATGATGTCCGACAAGCCGTGGATCGCAAAAACCGTACGCAGACAATCCACAGTGATGGATGTCGTGCACGAGTTTAATATGATGCATTCGATCCATTTCGAGTATGCATCGACAACGATCAGGAACATTTTCCCCATGAACGGGCCCACATAGTCTACGTGAATACGTGACCATGGCCTGGTGGGCCAGGGCCATGGGCTGAGTGGGGCCTCCCTGGGGGCATTGCCCAGCTGGGCACACGTCGTGCACCTGCAAACCCAGTGTTCCAGGTCTGAGTCAATCCCCGGCCACCATACATGTGACCGGGCAATGGCCTTCATTAACACGATGCCAGGGTGCTCGCCATGGAGTTCCCTGATGAACGCTTCCCTGCCTTTCTGGGGCAAGACTACCTGGCTGCCCCATAGCAGGCAGTCAACTTGGATAGAGAGCTCATCCATCCATCTCTGAAACGGTCTGACCTCCTCGGGGCACGCCCTGTGTGCGGGCGCCCAATCCCCAGTCAGGACACATTTCTTTATCATGGATATGAGGGGGTCTCTGTTGGTCCAGTGTTTGATCTGGTGGGCTGTGATGGGGGAGCCTGCAGTGTCAAAAGCCCCAATGGCCATGACCATCTCAGCGCTTTGCTCCGTTGCCCCCTCGGTGGTGGCCAGTGGGAGCCTGCTGAGCGCGTCAGCGCAATTTTCGGTGCCTGGCCGGTGCCGTATGGTGTTGTCATACACAGCCAGCGTGAGAGCCCATCGCTGTATGCGAGCTGACACATTGCTGTCGGACAACAGGGATGTTAACGGTTTGTTAGAACTCAGCAGGTTTCTCGCCTGATTGAAAGCCCGTTCTTGACAGTCCCCCCAAAATCATTCACAACCTTTACGCAGGAGCATGTGTAACGGATCCAATAATGTGCTTAAGTTCGGCAGAAAGTTCCTGAAATAGTTCAAAAGTCCCACAAATGATCGCAACTCCAACGTGTTGCCTGGCCTGGGAGCCCGGCGGATCGCCTCCGTTTTTGATTCAGTGGGCCGGATCCCATCTGCGGCAACCCTCCTGCCCAAAAACTCAACCTCTGGGGCCAAAAACACACACTTGACCTTTTTCAGCCGCAAGCCTACCCGGTCCAGTCGGCGTAGCACCTCCTCCAGGTTGTGGAGGTGTTCCTCGGTGTCTCGACCCGTTATAAGGATGTCATCTTGGAATACGATTGTTCCAGGAATGGATTTGAGCAAGCTTTCCATGTTCCGCTGAAAGATAGCTGCCGCCGAACGAATGCCAAATGGACACCTATTGTAGATAAATAATCCCTTGTGCGTCGTGATGGTGGTCAGAAGCTTCGGTTCTTCAGCAAGTTCCTGAGTCATGTAGGCCAAAGTGAGGTCCAGCTTCGTGAACAGCTTGCCACCTGCCAGCGTGGCAAAAAGGCCCTCTGCTCTCAGGAGCAGGTATTGGTCTTGCAGCGACACTCGGTTTATGGTGGCTTTGTAGTCGCCACAAATTCTGACCGAGCCATCTGCTTTGAGGACAGGAAAGATGGGACTTGCCCAGTTGCTGAATTCAATGGCCGAAATTATGCCCTCTCTGAGCAGCCTGTCCAATTCACTTTCAATTTTCTCACGCATCACATACGGCACCGCTCTGGCTTTGTGGTGCACTGGTCTGGCGTCCGGAGTGATGCGTATCACTACTTTAGTGCCCTTGAATGTTCCGACACCAGGCTGAAACAGTGACCCGAATTTTTGTAGGACCTGTGAGCATGAACTTCGCTCCACAGATGAAATGGCGTGCACATCCACCAATTTCCAATTCATCTCGTCTAGCCAACTCCTCCCCAAGAGCGCGGGGCTTTTTCCAGGGACGATCCAGAGTGGCAGCCAGTTCTGTGATCCATTATGTGTTACCACCAAGTTTGCACTGCCTAGCACTGGGATGATCTCTTTGGTGTATGTCCGTAGCTGCGTCTCAATGCGTTCCAGTTTGGTCCTGCTAGCTCTGTGTGGCCATAGTCTCTCAAATTGTTGGGTGCTCATAAGCGACTGGCTAGCTCCCGTATCCAGCTCCATGTGCCATTCAATAAAACTTTCATCATCATGGATGGCATTTTAGTGTATGAGCTGTGGACGTCAGGCACGTGAACCTGCTGAACTTCAGCATCCATGGCTTTTCCCTAGGCATCATCCTACATTGCAGACCCCTCGTCTGGTTCCTCTGTCTCGCAGATTAGCCTCACCACAGCCTTTTTGCACATCCTGGCCAAGTGTACACTGATGTTACAAATCCTACAGGTATATTGCTGGAACCTGCAGCTTTTCACAGTATGTCTACCCCCGCATCTTCAGCATAGGCTGAGATTTTTGTTAACAAAGGGACTGTTACCAGGCATTCCTCTCTGATTGCCCATTTGGTTGTTTCTAAGCACTCTGATGGTGGGTGTTAATGGTCCCATCGCGGGACGCATTGTTCCTCGTGATGGCGTGAATTGCCGATCCCCTTTCCATTGTCCCTGTTGCGGGCCCATCCTGGAGTCTGTTGCTGCCTGGGCAGTTTCAAAATGCCCTTGCCTGCCTGCGGACATTGCGTGTTCACAATGTTAACTCCCTGGTCCATCGCCACGTTGGGACCAGGGCTGCACGCGTAAATTAGCTTGGTCTCCTCTTCCCCTGCCATGAAGGTCTTCTAAAGTCAAGTTCTTGGCCTCTATGAACTTCCTGAAAATCCCAGCATGATTAATGCCCTCAGTGAAAAAGTCCCTTAACATCTCCCCCCTGCAGGCATCTGTGAATTTACAGAGACTGGCCAAGCACCGCAGGTCCGCAACGAAGTCCGAGATGTATTGTTCCTCCCGCGCCAGTGTGTGTAGAACCGGTGCCGGGCCATGTGTACACTACTCGCCGGTTTGAGATGCTCACTGATCAGCTGGCTGAGCTCTTCAAAGGACTTGTCCGCTGGCTTTTGGTGTGCGAGCAGGTCTTTCATCAGCGCATACGTCTGTGGTCCGCAGCTGGTCAGTAGATGCGCCCTCCGCTTGTCAGCCGCTGTAGCTCCCAGCTAGTCCTTCGTGACAAAGCTCTGCTGGAGTCTTTCCACGAAGTCGTCCCAGTCCTCACCCACACAGTAACGTTCCTCTGTGCTACTGGTGGCCATCCTCGTGGTTCGGTGATTCCCGTTTCTCATCGCCAAATGTGATGTCCCTGCACCATACTACAAACTCACACGAGGCATGTACTGCAGACACAGTCACTACGTGACCTTAACCTTTATTCCCAGGACCAAGGAGTCTTGACCCTGGGTGGGACCTCCCCTTTTATACCTGGAAACCCAGGTGAGGAGTGTCTCCCACAAGTTCACCCCCTGTGGTCAGGGTGTGCATTTCTAGGGTATAAGTACAGTGTACAGGAGTTGCATGAAGGTTACAGTTACATGAAGATTACCGTTGCATGATGGTTACATACATGACAGCTCCTTCACCTGTTGTGCAACTCTCCTGGCTCATAAAACGTCGTAAAACCAGGTGCAAAAAGTAATCAAAAAGGCTAATGGAATTTTGGTCTTTATGTTGGCCTTTATCTCAAGAGGGCTGAACACAAAGGGGATGAAGTTATGCTTCAGTTGTACAGAGCCTTAGTCAGACCCTATCTGGAGTGGTGCATTGAGTTTTGGGTACCACACCTTAGGAACAATATATTGGACAGAGGGGGTACAGTGCAGATTCACCAGAATAATATCAGGGCTTGAAGGGTTAGATGATGAGGACAGGTTGCATGAGGGTGTATTCCCTTGAGCTTAGAAGATTATAAAAGGATTTAATCGATTCACTGAAGGCATAACCTAGATGCTGTTCACAAAGCAGGAAAACAGACTGAATCATTTTGCTGCAGAAGAGGATTACATTTTAAATCATTGCTTCTGCCATACTGGGGCAAAGGCTTTTACTAATACCATAGACTTATAGGGAGTGTACTCTCACTAAATTCCATAGCAACAGCAACCAAAACAAACAGAACCACTTCTAGTTCAAGCTGTGCTGTATAAAGCAAAGTTAACAATAATTGTGCCTTTGAACAATATTCACTTGTGCAATTTTTTTCCAATTTCCCCTCACATTTTCTCTTCTTCCAGTTCTGAAGGAGTTCCACAGGCATTAGCTACCCATTGATATCACAACATAAAAAATAGGAGCAGGAATAGGCAATACGGCCCTTCGAGCCTGCTCCGCCATTTAATACGATCATGGCTGATCCGATCATGGACTCAGGTCCACTTCCCTGCACGCTCCCCATAACCCCTTATTCCCTTATCGGTTAAGAAACTGTCTATCTCTGTCTTAAATTTATTCAATGACCCAGCTTCCACGGCTCTCTGAGACAGCGAAGTCCAAAGATTTACAACCCTCTGAGAGAAGAAATTCCTCCTCGTCTCAGTTTAAATGGGTGGCCCCTTATTCTAAGATTATGACCCCTAATTCTAGTCTCCCCTATCAGTGGAAACATCCTCTCTGCATCCACCTTGTAGAGCCCCTTCATAATCCTTTAAGTTTCGATAAGATCATCTCTCATTCTTCTGAATTCCAATGAGTAGAGGCCCAACCTCCTCAACCTTTCCTCATAAGTCATCTCTCTCATCTCTGAAATCAACCTAGTGAACCTTCTCCAAACTGCCTCCAAAGCAAGTATATCCTTTCTTAAATATGGAAACCAAAACTGTATGCAGTATTCCAGGTGTGGCCTCACCAATACCTTATACAGCTGTAGCAAGACTTCCCTGCTTTTATACTCCATCCCCTTTGCAATAAAGGCCAAGATTCCATTGGCCTTCCTGATCACTTGCTGTACCTGCATACTAACGTTTTGTGTTTCATGCGCCAGGACCCCCAGGTCCCGCTGTACTGCAACACTTTGCAATTTTTCTCCATTTAAATAATAACTTGCTCTTTGATTTTTTTCTGTCAAAGTGCATAGCCTCACACTTTCCAACATTATATTCCATCTGCCAAATTTTTGCCCACTCACTTAGCTTGTCTATGTCCTTTTGCAGGTTTTTTGTGTCCTCCTCACACATTGCTTTTCCTCATTGTATTGTCAGCAAACTTGGCTACATTACACTTGGTCCCTTCATCCAAGTCGTTAATGGATATTTTTCATGTTGGCTGAAAAAATAAACATGCCAGGCTATTTCACTATGGGGTTGTCATAGCCACAGTACTTCCTGTCCTCATCAGATGTCCACATATACACTATTGCACTATAAGTCATTCGATTGCTAACAGGGATGGATACAGCTGTTGTACAACTGTTGTACAGCTTCCAAACGGTCTTCCAGTGAATCCTTCACTGACTTGTAGGTAAAAGCAAAGGACGACACTGCCCCAAAGATAGAGAGGGTCACCGGACTGAAGCTGCGATTGACCCCAGCTATCATGCAGGTAATGATGGTGAAACCCAACAGCACCATGGGAAATACTGGTGGTATCTTGCTTGGCAATTCACGATTCATTTCAGTTTTCAAAACTGAAGTGGGCTTACTGACTTTGCTGGCCAGGCTTTGCAGAAACTTGTCATTGAGTCGCACCTGTTTCTGGAGGTAGATTAGCCCAGCAACTGTCAACCCAAAGCCTGTAATGGAAGACAACCCTGGCATTGACACTGGCACTACACCCAGTGCTCCAGCGAGAACAGCCATCAGCCAGACTCTCTTCTTCAACTTCCTTATTTTGGCTTCTATAATTTCCAGCATAATCTTTGGGGGTGAGAGCGAGAAAGCATTTGATTTTATACTGCGGAGATTGCTGACGAGGCTGAACTTTAAGTCAGGAAAGTCATATTTGTCCAGGTCAAAGCTAGAGATCAGAAAAATGGCTGGAGGTGTAATTCCAACACTTTGGAAGTTGCTGACACAGTCCCTGAGGATTGTCCTCCTCCCTTCACTAAAGTCAGCACCTTGCATCCTCAGTGCATGGGCATCATTGTCTATCTTGGATCGCACATAGTACAACTCCTTGCCCTGTTCTTGAATCCTTTTGGCAAGCTCTGCGTTGTTCTCTCTGAATCGTGACTGGGACACAACGATGAAAAGTCACAGCTTTCAAACTTCACCTTCTTTAGGTAATTATTGATTTCAAAACCAAAGGAATTTGTTCTGGGAAGATCCCAAAGATGAACATTAGACAGAGCTCGATAGGGATATCTGGTTGGCTCCATCCCAGTTTCTTCATTCCCAGTTGGAGCAGCTCCCTGATCTTCGCTCCGAAGACCTCTCATAGCATTGATGAAGATGGATTTCCCCGAGTCCACATCACCCATCACTGCGAGGTTTAGCTGCATGGTTGGGGTGGAGTGTAGATGTTTTTAGTATAAGGGGTGCTGCAGTGGTGTGGGGTGGACTGGTTGGGCTGGGTGCTCTTTGCCTTTCCGTCATTGTTCATGGGTTTGTATGTAACCTTAGGGCTGCTGACGAAGGGCCATGCGGCTCTTTGTCGGCCGGCGCAGACACGATGGGCCGAAATGGCCTCCTTCTGCGCTGTAAATTTCTATGTTTCTATGTTACCCTGCCTCGCTTTCCACCTTTTTCTTAGCCCATATGCGTCAAGGCTAATTGTGTTGTCTTTACTGCAGTCCACCTTGACTGAAATCAGCTTATTCTGCAGTTTGAGGATTTAACAAAGGATCTTCCTGGTCTATTAAGTGCAGGTCCCTCAAATAGAAGTTTGGATATACTTGTACTGGTGAGATGGAGAAGAATGAATTCAAAATAAAGTTTGTGCAACTCTTTGGTAAGGAACTAAATTAAAAGCAGTAAAATGTTCAGTTGTAAAGAAAAGAGCAAATTATAGAATAAAATGATAGAATAATAACACATGTAGTGTATCTGCAAGATCTCCTGAACCGTGCTTCGAAAACTGTGAAACCCGATCCAAAGATTAATGTATTTTTATCTCCTCTAAACATCATTCTTTCTGCTGGGATCAAGCAGTTCACATAATGTTCACCATAGGGAATGTCATCACATCTCACTCTGTCACTCCATAGATTAACACTTTACTGCAGAGAATAAGACAGCTGCAGCCCATCCAGCTAGGCACTGCATAGATCTTCTCAGTGGTTTAGTGCTTGACACAGCATGTTCATGTTTTTATTGACAAAAATAGCCCGAGAAAAAAAGACTTTTGAGAACCAAAAGATTTTTATGTTTCATGAAAAAATGCGTATTTTTTAAAGCTATCAGTTGAAATGAGCTTTCTTGACATTGCTAAAAGCAAAGAAATGTATCTTAATTCAAACTACCTTTGAAGTAAAGAAGGAACACCAGCAGGAAGGGACTATGTTAATAATGATTCTATCAACTTACGTTTATATCAGTTATATTGCTGTTTGCGGGAGCTTGCTTTGTGCAAATTGGCTGCCGCGTTTCCTACATCACAACAGTGACTACACTTCAAAAGTACTTCAATGGCCGTAAAGCGCTTTGGGATGTCCTGTGTTTGTGAAAGGCGCTATATATATGCAAAGCTGGAATTTTCTGGGGTGGTAGCGGGCAAGATCGGTGGCGGGTCGCGTGGGAAAGTTGCTATTTTTGAGAGTGGGTCAGTAACCCGTTGTCATCTCGCTCCCATGCGCCTTTCCCCCAGGTATGCCTGTCATTGTGGAGCCGACCCGACTGGTAGTGGCGCGCGACCTAATTGAAATCATCATCAGGTACATTACAGGCACTTAAGAGCCTTTCCCCCCCCCCCGCCACTCCCCTACATTTAAATTTCCTTGTATGGCCATGGGATTCACACAGCTCGGGAACCAAGTCTGTCAACCTGAGGCAGGAGTTCTGTGGTCATTGCTCCAGCTGATTACGTGACAGCATCAAATGTACAGTAACATGTCCCACCTGACAGATGATCACTTTCCTTTGGCAGAAGCTGTTGCTCAGTCCATTTCCAGCACAAATTCTGCAGGCTGCAAGTGTTTCCAGCAAAGTCTCCATCCACTCTCACCTCATTGGAAGAACTCTCTCACCATTGACAGAATGCTTCTGTCATCTGTACTTCACCTGCCATCTATTCCATCAGTATGGATGCTGTTTATACTGTCTCACCTTGGTCCTCAGAATCGGACCATGATGAGCCCCAAAACCAGCAGCACCAGGCACACCAGCAGCACCAATAACAACTCCAACCTTCTGCGCAATCACCTGATGCTGCACATGACAAGGGGCATCAGCACCCGAGCACATTGCTGCCAGGGATGGCCTCAACATGGCCAGATTTACTTCACTTTATGCTGTACACCCATATGGCTGCCATATGATATGCCAGGTTGGCACCACCCCATACCAACACCAAGCCATTCCTTTCACGCTTATCACCATTGCGGGGGGTATCGTTATGTCTCACCATTCACTGCAACTCACTTCCAAAGGTACAAACAAATCTGTCCAAGAGCACAAAGTGTTCAAAATAAAGGGGGAGAAATACCCCAGTGCTCCGTTTGGGGGCAGTAACCCAAGTGGGGAGGGATTCCTGCGCCCAGCGCGGAAGTCCCACCCCAGCCACGAAATTGGGGTTAGCACCCCTCACAGGAAGTGGAGCGCAATGGCGCGTGCTCCACTACCTGTTGGGGCGGTATCCGGCGCGCTACTCAGGCAGGATCTGCAGTGCTGCGCGGCTTCTCCATGTAGCACTGATACGTTTTAACTCCCTTCCCCTTCCAAGGCGGTGTGGTGCCGTGTCCGCAGCCCAGCACCCAAAAAGAGTAGCTGGCTGCACCACAGAGCACTAATACAGGCCGACCGGTGAGTCGCCCAAAAAGACAAAATGGCGGCACGTGGTGCGCGGTGCAGCATACCTCCCCTTTAACGTCCACCCCAGGAGTAGAGGTCGGCCTAGTTCACGACCCACGAAGCTGGCGCTGACACTGCTCATGGCAGCCTCGCGGGGCGCTGGCTAATTTCCACCACAGGGCGGAAAGGGATTGCTGCAGGCCACTAATGGGTTGCTGCGCAGCAATGACATCAGCACTGGTTGCGTGGTGGTCATGGGCGCCACGCTACCATGTTAGCGTCTCGGCTAACTCCCGTGCAATTTCGCAGGAGCCGTTAGCGCCACCCCTCCCCCCCCCCGGAGGCGCTCACGGGAGGCGTACAACAGGGGAAATTTGCCCAAAAGATTTTTATGTTTGACACCACACTAACAGAAACTTTACATAAACATTGGATAAGACACCCAAGTGGCTACCCTTGTGTGTTGTTAGTTGGTATGATTGGACTAGGATGAGGGTGAGTGTGAAGGATGGTAGTGAGACGGGGATGTGATAATGTAGATAGAGGGATGGGTGGAGGTGCAAAGTATGTTGGTAGGAGTAAAGATGTGCAGGAGTAGGGTAGGGAAGGCAGAGTGATGGAGATGTGATGAGAGGCACAGCAGGATGAAGTTGAGTGTGGCTTTGTATAGAATTATAGAATCATAGAAATTTACAGCATGGAAGGAGGCCATTTCGGCCCATCGTGTCCGCACCGGCCGACCAAGAGCTATCCAGCCTAATCCTACTTTCCAGTTCTTGGTCCGTAGCCCTGTTGGTTACAGCAATTTAGGTGCATATCCAAGTATTTTTAAAATGTGGTAAGGGTTTCTGCCTCTATCATGCTTTCAGGCAGTGAGTTCCAGACCCCACCACCCTCTGGGTAAAGAAATTTCCCCTCATATCTGCTCTATACCTCCCCCCAATTACTTTAAATTTATGCCCCCTAGTTGTTGACCCCTCTGCCAAGGGAAACAGGTGCTTTCTATCCACTCTATCCAGGCCCTTCATAATTTTATACACCTCAATCAGGTTTCCCCTCAGCCTCCTCTGTTCCAAAGCAAACAGACCCAGCGGAGCCGAAATTCAGGCCCGCCAGAAACCTGGTGCACTTACTGTCTTTTTGCCACCATTATCGACTCTCTGGTTGCGGCGGCTATTGAATCGATTTTCAGCAATTGTTTGAAAAAATGGCAGCCGGCGGTAATGAGCGGCGGGAATCGGGACTTTGCAGCGGTGTGGGTGGGTGGATTGGAACGCAATTACCACGGGGAAATTCACCTTCTGCTGATTTCCAGTTAACAAACCAGCTGCTCCCTGCCTTCTTAAAGGCCTGGATTTGCAGCTAGGCCTTGAGGAGGGAAAGCCTTGCAGTGAAGGCCATGTCTGGTGCTGTTGTACCAAGGAGGGTGATTCGCTTCTCGGACACAGAGCTGGAGACCCTGATGCAGGCTGTGGAGGGAAGGAGCGAGTCCTGTACACAGACGCAGGGAGACCCACTCGTGAAGCTTTCACTAATGCCTGGAGGGAGATAGCTGTGGGGATCTCAGTGACCTCCATCCATAATCAGACGGCTACCCAATGTCGGAAAAAGATGAACGACATCATCCATTTGATGAAAGTGAGTACCTGTTCCACCAACTGCTGACCTTCCATCTGTGAGCCTCCCCTTTATCCTTCTCTTATTTCCCACCTTCACTGTATAGTCGCTGAAGCAGCATTTCATTATTGAGGCCTCTATATGTAATATGTCCTTACTATATAGTATAAATGCACACGAGGCCCCATACTTGAGACAAGATCACTCTGTGACCAGTTATCTTTATTACCAAGACCTCAAGAGACAGACAGTGAGTGGAGCTTCCCCTTTTATATCGGAAAGTTCAGGTTAGGAGTGTCTCCCACAAGTTCGCCCTTTGTGGTCAGTGTTCTCAAGATGTACAACTTAGGTCAGCTTATACATGGGTTACAATGACAATTGAATACATGACATCACCTCCCCCTCAAAGTCTTATTGGGATCACAGGTTAAGTCTCTCTGGTGGTTTACGCTCCCTTGTAGAGCGCCTGAGTTGGAGCTCCGGTTGTTGGGCGCTGGCCTGAGTGTCTGCTGTTTGCGGTGCCTCAGGCCTGTCCAGACTGCCCACAGTGACTGAGCTCTCCTCCACTTGGTTCCAGTGTTTGGTCACCTGTGGAGGAGTAAACTCTATGTCGTGTTCTTCCTCTGCTTCTTCTATGGGGTTCCTGAACTTCCTTTTTGTTTGATCCACGTGCTTGCGGCAAATTTGTCCATTGGTAAGTTTAACTACCAAAACCCGATTCCCCTCTATGGCAATCACAGTGCCTGCAAGCCATTTGGGCATTGCAGTGTAATTAAGGACAAAAACAGGGTCATTGACATCAATACATTGCACCCTTGCATTCCTGTCATGGTAGTCACATTGTGACTGACGCCTGCTCTCAACAATTTCTTTCATAGTAGGGTGTATAAGGGATAACCTGGTTTTGAGCGTCCTTTTCATTAGCAGCTCTGCGGGTGGAACCCCTGTGAGCAAGTGTGGTTGGGATCTATTGGCCAGCAGGAGGCGTGATAAGCGGCTTTGTAGGGAACCCCCTTGGATTCTGAGCATCCCCTGTTTGATTATCTGCACTGCTCATTCCGCCTGGCCATTTGAGGCCGGCTTGAACGCTGCCATTCTGACATGGTTGATTCCATTGCCTGCCATGAAGTCCTGGAATTCAGTGCTTGTGAAGCACGGGCCATTGTCGCTGGCCAAGATATCCGGTAGACCATGGGCGGTGAACGTTGCCCGTAGACTTTCTACCGTGGCAGAGGATGTGCTTGAATTTAGAATGGCACACTCAATCTATTTGGAGTCGGCGTCTACTACAACCAAAAACATTTTTCCCATGAAAGGACCTGCGTAGTCCACATGGATGCGTGACCATGGCTTGGCGGGCCAGGACCAGGGGCTAAGTGGGGCTTCCCTGGGTGCGTTGCCCAGCTGAGCACACGTGTTGCACCTGCGAACACAAAGTCCCAGGTCTGCATCTATCCCTGACCACCAAATGTGTGACCTAGCAATTGCCGTCATCATGACAATACCCGGGTGCTCATTGTGAAGTTCTCTGATAAACACCCATCTGGGGCATGACTGCTCAGTTTCCCCACAGTAGGCAATCGGCCTGAATCGAGAGTTCATCCTTGCGTCTATGAAATGGTTTAAACTCCTCAGGGCATGCCCCGTACATGGCTGCCCAGTCCCCATTCAGGACACATTTCTTAACTAAAGACAGTAGCGGGTCTTTAATTTTCCAAACTTTAATCTGACGGGCTGTCACAGGTGAGCCTTCGCTTTCAAAAGCTTTAACAGCCATGACCATCTCAGCATCATGCTCAGCTGCCCCCTTAGTGGTGGCTAGTGGGAGCCTGCTGAGTGCATCGGCACAGTTTTCAGTGCCCGGTCTGTGCCGAATTGTGCAGTCATAGGCGGCTAACTTAAGTGCCCACCTCTGTATGCGGGCCGATGCATTCGCATGTATGGCCTTGTTGTCGGCCAAAAGAGACGTTCGGGGTTTGTGATCTGTCTCCAGCTCAAATTTCCTGCCAAACAGGTACTGGTGCATTTTTTTTTACTGCATATACACATGCTAGCGTTTCTTTTTCTACCATCCCGTAGCCCCTTTCTGCCTGGGACAGACTTCTGGAGGCATAAGCTACCGGCTGTAAATCACATACTGCAGCACATACCCGACCCCATAGGACGACACATCGCACGTTAAAACAAGTTTCTTACACGGGTCGTATAATGTTAACAGTTTGTTGGAGCATAACAAATTGCGTGCTCTATCAAAAGTCCTTTCCTGGCTGTCCCCCCAGACCCAATCGCGACCTTTGCATAGGAGCACGTGTAGCGGCTCGAACAGCATGCTCAATTTGGGAAGAAAGCTACCAAAATAGTTCAGGAGCCCCAGGAATGAACGCAGTTCCATCGTGTTACGGCATCTGGGTGCTCTCCGGATCGCTTCTGTTTTAGATGCAGTAGGTCTGATCCTGTCTGCTGCTACCCTCCTCCCCAGAAATTCTACCTCTGGAGCTAAGAAGACGCACTTCGCCTTTTTCAGTCGCAGCCCTACCCAGTCCAGTCTGCATAGCACCTCCTCCAGGTTGTGGAGGTGTTCTTCAGTATCGCGACCTGTGATGAGGATATCGTCTTGAAAAACCACCGTCCTTGGAATCGACTTGAGGAGGCTTTCCGTATTTCGCTGAAAGATCGCGGCGGCCGAACGAATCCCGAACGGACATCTGTTGTACTCAAACAATCCCTTGTATGTCGTGATGGTGGTCAGCTTCTTTTATTCACTCGCCAGCTCCAAGGTCATGTAAGCTGAGGTCAGGTCCAATTTTGAAAAAAGTTTGCTGCCGGATAGCGTCGCAAAGAGGTCCTCCGCTCTCAGTAGCGGGTATTGGTCTTGGAGTGACAGCCGATTGATGGTGGCCTTGTAATCGCCACATATCCTGACCGACCCATCCGCCTTGAGCACTGGCACGATCGGGCTCGCCCAGTCACTGAATTCAACTGGCGAGATGATGCCTTCCCTCAGCAAGCAGTCCAATTTGCATTCTATCTTTTCCCGCATCACGTACGGCACCGCTCTGGCCTTGTGGTGTACTGGCCTGGCATCCGGGTTTATATGAATCACTACCTTGGTCCCCATGAAAGTGTCGATGCCAAGTTGAAATAATGAGTCAAATTTGTCCAGGACCTGTGAGCATTATACTTACTCCACAGAAGAAATTGCATTGACATCGCCCCATTTCCAGTTCATGACAGCAAGGCAACTCCTCCCCAGTAGTGCGGGACCGTCCCCCGGGACAATCCAGAGTGGCAACCTGTTCTCCGAATCTTTGTGGGTCACGACTACCGTGGCGTTGCCTAGCACCGGAATGATCTCCTTTGTATATGTCCGTAGCAGTGCGTCAATCAGCAATAATAATCGACCTCCTGGCCTTGGACACCCACAACCTTTCGAACTGTTTGATACTCATCAGGGACTGGCTGGCCCCCGTGTCCAGCTCCATTAATACTGGGATGCCATTGAGGAACACCTTCATCATTATCGGTGGCGTCCTGGTATATGAACTGTATATGTGCTCCACATGACCTCGCTGAACTTCAGCTTCCAGCGATTTCCTCCAGTATTCATTTGGCCTCGTAGGGCTTACATCAGGCCCGTCCTCCTCGTACATTAACCTGGCTGCAGGCTTCCTGCACATACGTGCCAAGTGATCGCTGATGTTGGAGATTCTGCAGGTATATTGCTGATACATGCAAGCTCTGGCTGGGTGTTTGCCTCCACACCTCCAGCATGAGGTAGAGGCCCCATTGTTGGAAACAAAAGGTCCATTACCAGTCGATCGTCTCTGACTGTCCCTGTAACTGTCCTTAAGCGCACCATTAACAGGTGTTGATGGCCCCATTACTGGCCACATTGTCCATTGCGACGGCATGAATCGCCGTTCAGCTAGCCATTGTCTCTGTTGAATTCCCCCTTTGGGTTGGACTGCATGCTGAGGCATGTCCGATTGCCCTTGTCTGCCTAGAGAACTGTGTGCCACGTTAACAATGTTGACTCCCTGGTCGTTTGCTGCATTTGAGCCAAGATTTTTGCCATAAATCATTCTGGTCTCTTCCTCCCCTGAGTTAATTGTCTGGGCTATCAGAGCCGCCGCTTCCAAGGTCAAGTCTTTGGTCTCAATCAGTTTCCTGAAAACCCCAGCATGCCCAATGCCCTCAATAAAAAATTCTCGCAGCATCTCCGCTCTGCATGCATCTGTTAACTTACATAGGCTCGCCAGTCGCCGGAGATCTGCTACAAAGTCAGGAACGCTTTGCCCTTCTCGCTGCCGGTGTGTGTAAAACCAGTGTCTCGCCATGTGCATGCTGCTCGCCGGTTTAAAGCATTCCCCGATCAACTTACTGAGCTCTTCGAATGTCTTGTCTGCCGGCTTCTCTGGCACTAGAAGGTCCTTCATCAGGGAGTACGTTCTGGATCCACAAACCATCAGGAGATGAGCCCTGCGTTTGTTGGCTGAATCCTGTCCCAACCATTCCTTGGTGACAAAACTTTGTTGTAGTCTCTCAATAAAGTCGTCCCAATCATCACCAACACAGTACCTCTCTTCTGTGCTGCTAGTGGCCATGCTCGCGTGGTTTAAATCCCAGTTTCTCGTCGCCAATAATATGTCCTTACTATACAGTATAAATGCACACGAGGCCCATACTTGAGAGAAGATCACTCTGTGACCAGTTACCTTTATTACCAAGACCTCAAGAGACAGACCGTGGGTGGAGCTTCCCCTTTTATACCGGAAAGTTCAGGTTAGGAGTGTTTCCCACATGTTCGCCCCCTGTGGTCAGTATTCTCAAGGTGTACAACTTAGGTCAGCTTATACATGGGTTACAATGACAGTTGAATACATGACAATATGTATGTGTGGGTTTGTGCAATGGAGGCTCCCTTTCATCTCACAGTTACAGCTGCATGTCAGGGATACACACTTGTGCACTCATTTCTGATACATCATCACAGTGGTACTCACCAACCATTCTTTGTTTTGCAGGCCAAATGTGCTCATAATAGAATGGCGCAAAGGAGGACTGGAGGTGGCGAGCCCCAGCTCCAAATCCCCACATCCTTGGAGGAGAGGGTCAAGGCGCTCGTTGGCAAACATGCTGCCTTCCCTGTGGCCTCCGGTTCTGGCAATGCTGATGTGGAAACATAGAAACATAGAAATTAGGTGCAGGAGCAGGCCATTCGGCCCTTCGAGCCTGCACCACCATTGAATCAGATCACAGCTGATCATTCAACCTCAGTACCCCTTTCCTGCTTTCTCTCCATACCCCTTTGTTCTCTTTGGCCTTAAGGGCCATATCTAACTCCCTTTTGAATATATCTAACGAACTGGCTTCAACAACTTTCTGCGGCAAGGAATTCCACAGGTTAACCACTGTCTGAGTGAAGAAGTTTCTCCTCATCTCGGTCCTAAATGGCTTACCCCTTATTCTTAGACTGTGACCCCTGGTTCTGGAACTCCCCAGCAACGGGAACATTCTTCCTGCCTCTAACCTGTCCAATCCCCTCAGAATTTTAAGTTACTCTCATTCTTCTAAACTCCAGTGGATACAAGCACAGTTGATCCAATCCATCCTCATATGTCAGTCCTGTCATCCCTCAATAGCAAGAACGTCCTTCCTCAGATTAGGAGACCAAAACTGAACACAATATTCTAGGTGTGGCCTCACCAAGGCTCTATACAACTGCAGTAAGACCTCCCTGCTCCTATACTCAAATTCTCTCATTATGAAGGCCAACATGCCATTTGCCTTCTTTACCTCCTGCTGTACCTGCATGCCAACCTTCAATGACTGATGTACCATGACACCCAGGTCTCGTTGCAACTACCCTTTTCCTAATCTGTCACCATTCAGATAATATTCGGCCTTCCTGTTTTTGCCACCAAAGTGGATAACCTCACACTTATCTACATTATACTGCATCTGCCATGCATTTGCCCACTCACCTAACCTGTGCAAGTCACCCTGCAGCCCCTTAGCATCCTCCTCATAGCTCACACTGCCACCCAGCTTAGTGTCACCTGCAAACTTGGAGATATTACATTCAATTCCTTCATCTAAATCATTGATGTATATTGTAAATAGCTGGGGTCCCAGCACTGAACCCTGCGGCACCCCACTGGTCACTGCCTGCCATTCTGAAAAGGACCCATTTATTCCAACTCTCTGCTCCCTGCCTGCCAACCAGTTTTCTATCCACGTCAATACATTACCCCCAATAACATGTGCTTTAATTTTGCACACTAATCTCTTGTGTGGGACCTTGTCAAAAGCCTTTTGAAAGTCCAAATACACCACATCCATTAGTTCTCCCTTGTCCACTCTACTAGTTACATCCTAAAAAAATTCTAGATTTGTCAAGCATCATTTCCCCTTCATAAACCCATGCTGACTTGGACCGATCCTGTCACTGCTTTTCAAATGCACTGCTATTCCATCTTTAATAATTGATTCCAACATTTTCCCCATCACCGATGTCAGGCTAACCGGTCTATAATTCCATGTTTTCTCTCTCCCTTTTTTTAAAAAGCACATTAGCTACCCTCCAGTCCATAAGAACTGATCCAGAGTCAATAGAATGTTGGAAAATTATGACCACTGCATCCACTATTTCTAGAGCCACTTCCTTAAGTACTCTGGGATGCAGCCTATCAGGCCCTGGGGATTTATCGGCCTTCAATCCCATCAATTTCCCTAACACAATTTCCTGACTAATAAGGATTTCCTTCAGTTCCTCCTTTTCGCTAGACCCTCGAACCCTAATATTTCCGGAAGGTTATTTGTGTCTTCCTTAGTAAAGACAGATCCAAAGTATTTGTTCAATTGGTCTGCCATTTCTTTGTTCCCCATTATAAATTCACCTGATTCTGACTGTGGGTAAGTGAAGGCCCTCCTCTAATGCTATCTCTCTCTGAATGCTCCAGCACCTACTGTGCCTTTCCGTGTGAAAGTCTGCTAGTTGCAGCCTCCATGCGTTAATTCCCCACCTCCCCCTCATGGCAGCCCTTCTCCCATTTATACTTGCAGATGACACCCACCCCGTGGCCTCCGCTACTGGTGATCCTGATGTAGGCAGCATTGGTAAGTGAGGTCTTCCTGAAGAGAAAAAGATTAGTGAATACAAATGTAGGTCCCTTGCAGTCAGAATCAGGTGAATTTATAATGGGGAACAAAGAAATGGCAGACCAATTGAACAAATACTTTGGTTCTGTCTTCACGAAGGAAGACAGAAATAACCTTCCGGAAATACTAGGGGACAGAGGGTCGAGTGAGAAGGAGGAACTGAAGGATATCCTTTTTAGTCAGGAAATTGTGTTCGGAAAATTGATGGGATTGAAGGCCGATAAATCCCCAGGGCCTGATAGTCTGCATCCCAGTACTTAAGGAAGTGGCCCTAGAAATAGTGGATGCATTGGTGATCATTTTCCAACATTCTATTGACTCTGGATCAGTTCCTATGGACTGGAGGGTAGCTAATGTAACACCACTTTCAAAGAAAGGAGGGAGAGAGAAAACGTGGAATTATAGACCGGTTAGCCTGACATCAGTAGTGGGGAAAATGTTGGAATCAGTTATTAAAGATGAAATAGCAGCACATTTGGACAGCAGTGACAGGATCAGTCCAAGTCAGCATGGATTTATGAAAGGGAAATGATGCTTGACAAATCTTCTAGAATTTTTTGAGGATGTAACTAGTAGAGTAGACAGGGGAGAACCAGTGGATGTGGTGTATTTGGGCTTTCAAAAGGCTTTTGACAAGGTCCCACAGAAGAGATTGTGCAAAATTAAAGCACATTTTATTGGGGGTAATGTATTGACGTGGATAGAGAACTGGTTGGCAGACAGGAAGCAGAGAGTCAGGATAAACAGGTCCTTTTCAGAATGGCAGGCAGTCACTAGTGGAATGCCGCAGGGCTCAGTGCTGGGACCCCAGCTCTTTACAATATACGTCAATGATTTAGATGAAGGAATTGAGTGCAATATCTCCAAGTTTGCAGATGACACTAAGCTGGGTGGCGGTGTGAGCTGTGAGGAGGATGCTCAGAGCCGGCAAGGTGACTTGGACAGGTTAGGTGAGTGGGCAAATGCATGGCAGATGCAGTATAATATGGATAAATGTGAATTTATCCACTTTGGTGGCAAAAACAGGAAGGCCGAATATTATCTGAACGGTGACAGATTAGGAAAAGGGGAGGTGCAACGAGACCTGGGTGTCATGGTATGTCAGTCATTGAAAGTTGGCATGCAGGTACAGCAGGCGGTGAAGAAGGCAAATGGCATGTTGGCCTTCATAGCTAGGGGATTTGAGTATAGGAACAGGGAGGTCTTACTGCAGTTGTAAAGGGCCTTGGTGAGGCCTCACCTGGAATATTGTGTTCAGTTTTGGTCTCCTAATCTGAGGAAGGACGTTCTTGCTATTGAGGGAGTGCAGTGAAGTTTCACCAGACTGATTCCTGGAATGGCAGGACTGACATATGAGGAGAGACTGGATCGACTGGGCTGTATTCACTGGAGTTTAGAAGAATGAGAGGGGATCTCATAGAAACATATAAAATTCTGATGGGACTGGACAGGTTAGATGCAGGAAGAATGTTCCCGAGGCTGGAGAAGTCCAGAACCAGGGGACATAATCTAAGGATAAGGGGTAAGCCATTTAGGATTGAGATGAGGAGAAACTTCTTCACTCAGAGAGTTGTTAACTTGTGGAATTCCCTACGGCTGAGAGTTGTTGATGCCAGTTCATTGGATATATTCAAGTGGGAGTTAGATATGGCCCTTACAACTAAAGGGATCAAGGGGTATGGAGAGAAAGCAGGAAAGGGGTACTGAGGTGAATGATCAGCCATGATATTATTGAATGGTGGTGCAGGCTCGAAGGGCCGAATGGACTACTCCTGCACCTATTTTCTATGTTTCTATGTTTAATGCTCTCTTTCCCTGAAAGCGCCAGCGCCTACTGTGCCTTTCCTTCTGAAAATGTGCTAGTTGTCGCCTCTACGCGTCAATCACCTACCTCGCCCTCACGGCAGCCCTTGTGCCATTGATGGCTGCAGATGAGTGGCCGAGTGGCAGCTGAGGCAAGGGAGAGGCTCCGCCTCAAATACCATTGCGAGGCCCGGAGGAGTCACTTGATGACAATGATAGAGATCTACATCCTGACAGCTTTGAGGACATTGAGAGCTCCAGCCTTGCTGACACCCTGGAGCAGACGCCATCTTTTGGGGACATGTCCGATGAGGAAGAGGAAGAGGAGAACACTGCTGGCAGCACTGCGTCACTGTTTGCACTCATGTGCCAGCTCAGATATTGGGAGTATACGGTCCGATCTAGTTCAGCTAGTTCAGGGATCTGCATTCGGTGTTGCACCGGGGCGTAGAGGGCTGCAGCATGGTAAAGGGGCTAGGCAACCTCAGGTGCCATCTCACCGGGGGTGGGGTGGGGGGGTGGGGGGCTGGTGGTTGAGTCCACACCAGAGTTCTGCTGAGGAGGACTCAGACAAGCCCATTGATGTTGGGGCTTATGAAAGAAGGGTGGAGGCCATACATTCCCAGATGTTGGGGCACTGGCAAGTGTGCGGGAGAGGCTGTCAGAAGTGGTGAGGAGCGTGGAGCATTCCGCCTCCCACATTGTCAACAGCTCTACGCATTCCATGAGCCCATCATTGCCAGTGTGCAGGTGATGGTGGGACTCCCAGAGAGACCGTGCGGATCCAGCTGTGAGGCTGCAACTCGCAGGTGACGTGGTAGCTGCCATTACAGTACAGGCGCAAGGGAACGAGTGCATCGGAGCTGCTTTGGAGAGGATTGCCAAGGCTCGGCAAGAGTCGATGGAGCGTCTAAGTGCTGTTGCATCTGGTGGCTTTGAGACTCTGGCTGCTCTCACGCAGTCTCAGCTCGATGCCACTTGACACCTCACTGTTGCCTTTGCGGCTGGGTCCACCATGGGCCACGGGGGACCTTCCGGTGTGGTCCCACAGTACCGACCTGAGCTCCCTCAAATTCGTGGTGGTGGTATTGTGCTGCCCCCGGTGAGTGAGTCAAGCTCCTCGGACCAGGATACAGATGATGCACTCCCTCAGGATTGCACCATTCTTGGTCCCAGACCTGTCACTCTGCCAGTGTCTCCACGCATGGCTTTGCTCGAGCCAAGCCAGACCGAACCCTCCCAGGTGGGTGCTGACCAGTCTGCAGCCAGTCCTTCCAGGGCCAAAGCTGGTCGAGGGTATCCTCGAAGGACATCTACAGTTTCCATACAGGGAACACAGCAGCCTTCCCAGACCCATGAGGCAGCCACAGGGGAGACGTTGAGGTGCAGTAGTAGGATAGGCACGTGTAAGAGGAAATGCACAATGCCCATTAGCACTAGCAAACCCTCCCGCGAGGATATTGGTCCCGGCTCTGTTGAGGTGCAACCCATCCGGCTTGTACAGGTCCCACCTCCCTCAGAAACGGTCCCATTGCCTCAGGAATCTAAAGCCCTCCTTCCCACCTGCACCATCTTTCCAGGCATGCATTCATCTTCACTATCCTCCTATTTCTGTACTCACTAGCACGTGGCACTGGCAGTAACCCAGAGATTACTATCTTTGAGGTCCTGCTTTTTAATCTCTCTCCTAGCTCCCTGAACTCTGCCTGCAGGACCTCATCCCTCTTTCTACCTGTGTCATTGGTACCGATATGGACCACGACCTATGGCTGTTCACCCTCTCCCCCACAGAATGTCTTGCAGTCATTAGGTGACATCCTTGACCCTGGCACCAGGGAGGCAACATACCACCCTGGAGTCACGTCTACAGCTGCAGAAATGCCTGTCTGCTCTCCTGACTATCGAATCCCCTACCACTATTGCGCTTCCATTCTTCTTCCTCTCTGTCCTGTGGAGCTGAGCCACCCGTGGTGCCTTGGACTTGGCTCTGGTCGCACTCCCCAGAGGCACCATCACCCTCACCAGTACACAGAACAGAATACTGGTTGGAGAGTGAGATGGACTCGGGACTCACTGATTTAATGAGATCACTGAAACTTTTGCGGGTGTGAAATGAATTGCCAATGCCAGCTCCCGGAAGGGCTGCGGGGCGGGGGGGGGGAGGATATCCCAGTCAGGTGGGTGAGAATGCGGTAGGCTTCACCACCTGAATTCTTCCTATTCCTCCCTATGTTCCTGCCCGATTTCAGACGGGATCGTTACGTGGAATCCATCCCGAAAAGTCATCACACAGTGGCCTACTCCAACTTATTGTTCAATATTATAGAACCTTTTTTCCCCATGAACATTTCCTTTGTCCTATAACTTCAGGATTTTAGATTCTAAGCTTAGTGTCATCTAAGTACTACTTCTTGATATTCCTTATCTTCCCTTTCCAACCTTTGCACCTTCGCTGAAATTGTTATGCTAGGATTGCACCCACCCATGCCCTCCAATGAAGTTTGCAGGGTCATGTAAGGTTTCATTCAGATTCGGCAAAAGAATTGACAGTGAGACTACCACATTGCAACAAGTAGGGACAATTTATTAAGTATAACAGTATAAACGCTTAACAAAATGGCGGAGTAATTAAAGATCTAGACAGGCTTTACTTCCTGTTTTGGTCTTGGACAGCGGAGCACGCCGACTTGGCTTCGGTCATGTCTGCGTCACTGCGCCCTCTCTTGCTTGTTGTTCTGTCTTCTCCACTGTTGTTATACATATAAACCTGTAAATACCTTGTTTAACCACTAGAGGGCTCATCCCATGGAGACCTAAGGGATCCCACAATCCCTTGGGAGCACCTGTACATAAGGAGGCCTCACAGGCTGGAGAGGCACCCTGGAATAAATGACTACGGTCACACATTACTTTGAGCTTACAGTATCTGGTCAGATTCTTTATTCAAGACATAACAACTGTGACGATCAGTGTTCGGCTTGTCCTTGTTATACAGTTCCGAGTGCATAATCTGCTCGGGC
Organism: Pristiophorus japonicus; assembly: GCF_044704955.1. Classification (NCBI taxonomy): domain Eukaryota; kingdom Metazoa; phylum Chordata; class Chondrichthyes; family Pristiophoridae; genus Pristiophorus; species Pristiophorus japonicus. The sequence goes on along the minus strand of NC_091980.1, from coordinate 63,462,184 downwards.
ACGAGCCCTTCTGGCCAAGTGATTGGTTCTTCGAGTACATGATCTATCCATGATTGGACCCTGTCAGCTTTGTCCCGGCCCCCGCCTCGTGGCGGACGTAGAGTCTCTCCGCATGATGTATTTGCGTGCAAAAGTTAATTACATTAATCACACACAAATTAATCACATTACGCACATGAGTTAATCACATCAATTACATGAGCACATTTTGGCAGTAACAGACCAGATCAAACTGAGACAAGCATAAGCAGTTTTAGGTCTGTACATGGTTTGAGGTCAAGGGTTCGCTCCGAGCCTAAACTCTGTCATTAGACCCATAGAAACATAGAAAATAGGTGCAGGAGTAGGTCATTCGGCCCTTCGAGCCTGCACCACCATTCAATGAGTTCATGGCTGAACATGCAACCCTTGACGTCAAACCATGTACAGACCTAAAACTGCTTATGCTTGTCTCAGTTTGATCTGGTTTGTAACTGCCAAAATGTGCTCATGTAATTGATGCGATTAACTGATGTGCGTAATGTGATTAATGTAATTAACTTTTGCACGCAAATACATCATGCGGAGAGACTCTACGTCCGCCACGAGGCGGGGGCCGGGACAAAGCTGACAGGGACCAATCATGGATAGAGAATTCCACAGGTTCACCACTCTCTGGGTGAAGAAGTTTCTCCTTATCTCGGTCCTAAATGGCTTACCCCTTATCCTTAGACTGTGACCCCTGGTTCTGGACTTCCCCAACATTGGGAACATTCTTCCTGCATCTAACCTGTCTAAACCCGTCAGAATTTTAAACGTTTCTATGAGATCCCCTCTCATTCTTCTGAACTGCAGTGAATACAAGCCCAGTTGATCCAGTCTTTCTTGATATGTCAGTCCTGCCATCCCGGGAATCAGTCTGGTGAACCTTCGCTGCACTCCCTCAATAGCAAGAATGTCCTTCTCAAGTTATGAGACCAAAACTGTACACAATACTCCAGGTGTGGCCTCACCAAGGCCCTGTACAACTGTAGTAACACCTCCCTGCCCCTGTACTCAAATCCCCTCGCTATGAAGGCCAACATGCCATTTGCTTTCTTAAACGCCTGCTGTACCTGCATGCCAACCTTCAATGACTGATGTACCATGACACCCAGATCTCGTTGCACATCCCCTTTTCCTAATCTGTCACCATTCAGATAATAGTCTGTCTCTCTGTTTTTACCACCAAAGTGGATAACCTCACATTTATCCACGTTATACTTCATCTGCCATGCATTTGCCCACTCACCTAACCTATCCAAGTCACTCTGCAGCCTCATAGCATCCTCCTCGCAGCTCACACTGCCACCCAACTTAGTGTCATCCGCAAATTTGGAGATACTACATTTAATCCCCTCGTCTAAATCATTAATGTACAATGTAAAGAGCTGGGGCCCCAGCATAGAACCTTGCGGTAACCCACTAGTCACTGCCTGCCATTCTGAAAAGTATCCTACTCTTTGCTTCCTGTCTGCCAATCAGTTCTCAATCCACATCAGCACACTACCCCCAATCCCATGTGCTTTAACTTTGCACATTAATCTCTTGTGTGGGACCTTGTCGAAAGCCTTCTGAAAGTCCAAATACACCACATCAACTGGTTCTCCCTTGTCCACTCTACTGGAAACATCCTCAAAAAATTCCAGAAGATTTGTCAAGCATGATTTCCCTTTCACAAATCCACACTGACTTGGACCTATCATGTCACCTCTTTCCAAATGCGCTGCTATGACATCCTTAATAATTGATTCCATCATTTTACCCACTACCAATGTCAGGCTGACCGGTCTATAATTTCCTGTTTTCTCTCTCCCTCCTTTTTTAAAAAGTGGGGTTACAATGGCTACCCTCCAATATATATGAACTGATGCAGAGTCTTTGGAATGTTGGAAAATGACTGTCAATGCATCTGCTATTTCCAAGGCCACCTCCTTAAGTACTCTGGGATGCAGTCCATCAGGCCCTGGGGATTTATCGGCCTTCAATCCCATCAATTTCCCCAACACAATTTCCCGACTAATAAGGATTTCTGTCAGTTCCTCCTTCTTACTAGACCCTCTGACCCCTTTTATATCCAGAAAGTTGTTTGTGTCCTCCTTAGTGAATACCGAACCAAAGTACTTGTTCAATTGGTCTGCCATTTCTTTGTTCCCCGCTATGACTTCCCCTGATTCTGACTACAGGGGACCTACATTTGTCTTTCCTAACCTTTTTCTCTTTACATATCTATAGAAGCTTTTGCAGTCCGCCTTAATGTTCCCTGCAAGCTTCCTCTCATACTCTATTTTCCCTGCCCTAATCAAATCCTTTGTCCTCCTCTGCTGAGTTCTAAATTTCTCCCAGTCCCCGGGTTCGCTGCTATTTCTGGCCAATTTGTATGCCACTTCCTTGGCTTTAATACTATCCCTGATTTCCCTTGATAGCCACGGTTGAGCCACCTTCCCTTTTTTGTTTTTACGCCAGACAGGGACGTACAATTGTTGTAGTTCATCCATGCGGTCTCTAAATGTCTGCCATTGCCCATCTACTGTCAACCCCTTAAGTCTCATTCGCTAATCTATCCTAGCCAATTCACGCCTCATACCTTCAAAGTTACCCTTCTTTAAGTTCTGGACCATGGTCTCTGAATTAACTGTTTCATTCTCCATCCTAATGTCGAATTCCACCATATTATTGTCACTCTTCCCCAAGGGGCCTCGCACAACAAGATTGCTAATTAATCCTCTCTCATTACACAACACCCAGTCTAAGATGGCCTCCCCCCTAGTTGGTTCCTCGACATATTGGTCTTTTGCACTCCAGGAAATCCTCCTCCACCGTATTGCTTCCAGTTTGGTTCGCCCAATCTATATGCATATTAAAGTCACCCATGATAACTGCTGCACCTTTATTGCATGCACCCCTAATTTCCTGTTTGATGCCCTCCCCAACATCACTACTACTGTTTGGAGGTTTGTACACAACTCCCACTAACGTTTTTTGCCCTTTGGTATTCTGCAGCTCTACCCATATAGATTCCACATCATCCAAGCTAATGTCCTCCCTAACTATTGCATTAATCTCCTCTTTAACCAGCAATGCTACCCCACCTCCTTTTCCTTTTATTCTATCCTTCCTGAATGTTGAATACCCTTGGATGCTGAGTTCCCAGCCCTGATCATCCTGGAGCGATGTCTCTGTAATCCCAATCACATCATATCTGTTAACATCTATTTACACAGTTAATTCATCCATCTTATTACAGATACTCCTGGCATTAAGACACAAAGCCTTCAGGCTTGTTTTTTTAACACCCTTTGTCCTTTTATAATTATGATGTAGTGTGGCCCTTTTTGTTTCTTGCCTTTGTTTACTCGGCCTTCCACTATTGCTTTTTACCTTTCTACCATCTGTTTCTGACTCCATATTACTTTGCCCTGTCTCGCTGCATAGGTTCTCATCCCCTGCCATATTAGTTTAAACACTCCCGAACTGCATTAGCAAATGTTACCTCTAGGACATCAGTTCCAGGCCTGCCCAAGTGCAGACCGTCCCTTTTGTACAGGTCCCACTTCCCCAGAACTGGTTCCAATGTCCCAGGAATTTGAATCCCTCCCTCTTGCACCACTGCTCAAGCCACGTATTTATTCTAACTATCCTGCTCCCTCTACTCTGATTGGAAGGTGGCACTGCTAGCAATCCAGAGATTGCTACCTTTGAGGTCCTACTTTTTAATTTAACTCCTAGCTCCCTAAATTCAGCTTGTAGGACCTCTTCCCATTTCTTACCTATATCGTTGGTATCTACATATACCACGACAACTGGCTGTTCACCCTCCCTCTCCAGAATGCTCTGCAGCTGCTCCGAGACATCCTTGACCCTTGCACCAGCTAGGCAACATACCATCCTGGAATCTCGGTTGCAGCCGCAGAAACTCCTATCTATTCCCCTTACAATAGAGTCCCCTATCACTATAGGTCTCCCACTCTTTTTCTCGCCCTTCTGTGCAGCAGAGCCACCCATGGTGCCATGAACCTGGCTGCTGGTGCCTTCCCCTGGTCATGATTTGCTTACAAACTGGAAGAAAACTCCATTTACATGGAGAAGGTGGGCACATGCACCACTATAGTCAATGGCTGGTCCACAAACATCCTTCTAAAAATCTGTGGGCCTAGAAATTCGGCCACACAGTACATGGTGGGCACAGGTAATATATTCTATGTAATTCTATGTAAAGATTTGAGTCACTTTATTATTGTACTATTTCACTGTAGTGGGTTTTTGGAATGTTGTCACTCTGAACAAACTCAGAAAACCAGAGTGCTTTGCCTGGCTGCTCCAAGAGATTCTGACCATTGGATCTTTCCAGGCATAGGTAAGCAATTTTGTAGGATTAAAACAAAGATCAGTAAGTCATTGTGAATGACAATGTGTGTTGCTATTACACAATATGCCAGTTACATAAGAGCTCATTTGGTGCCAGATTAAATAAGGATTTTATGAGTTATTGAACATTCCCCAATTACTTTGTGTCATTGGCAACGTACTGATATGCTTCTAACTGCTGAACCTGCATTCTTTACCTGGCAGGGCATATAATTGATTAACTATTAAACAGCTTACAACACTAAGGAATTATTGAATGTACTGGGATTTTGCCTAAATATGAGTTCTTTATTGAACAAATGTCACAAGGTACTTGAAGGCATTTAAGCATAAGAGTAAGAAAGCTTGAAGACTGTAGCACATCAAATTCTGAGATCTTCATGCATTAGCATACATACCAATTGTCAGCTTGTTAAACTGACGGCCATCTTTTTAACCGACATGTCAGCTCATCAGAAAAAAGCAGTGTTTTGATTGGTATTGGAAGTTGTTAGTATTAAGCATTTGAAAAGTGGAACTGCAAACAGTAAGGCATTAGTTTCTCCACTTTTTGGTTGTGCACAAAATGATGGCAAGAAAGATTAAATGAGCTGTTGATTTCTGTGCGTCACAGTTTTACATATGATTATTTTGTGTTTGTCCTCAAAGAAGTTAGAACTAACGGCCCAATAATTGCAGTGGTGGTGTAGCTATGGAGTACGCCGCTGACCTCTGAAAAGAATATGAATTTACCTTGTGTGAGGCCCAGAACATAGACTTGCTTTTCGGCACTGTAGAGTTGTGCACAGCGTATTACATCATGAAGGCCAGGAGCGCAGTATACAGCCGATGTGTAAAGAAAGATATGCCCACAAAAGCTGTCAAAACTAAGGCAAGTCCACAGAAACTTCTTTCAGTCTTTTGCATTGAAATTACATTTTTAAAACTTTCAGAAACTTTTTATTAAACTCGTACTTGTCATATTTTATATTTTAATGTTTCTAAATGTTAACACTCGGTACATGTATTTTATTCTGAAGTGATAGCAGAGCAGTTAACAAACCTTTCAGACGCACTCAAATGGGTTCCTTTCACCGTGAAACAGGCTCCTGTGCCTGCTTTCACTAACCATAAAATCTTTGGATATAATTGCTGGGCAGTTGGTGGGCAATTAGCCCATCTCTGTGCCAGCAATGAATATTTCCCCATCGGTGCAGATCATCTGTCAAGGCATACCTTGACACAACGCAAGTTTGGAATTTACCACATGCGGAAATCCCAAACTTGCGGTATATTTCAAAGGCAGTATGATGGCGTACTGACAGAACACACCGTCATATCCATCGCAAAATTTGCCCCAGTAAATAAGCTGCATAAATGTAACTTCTAAAAACTTTCCCTGCCCCACCAAGAAGAACTTTCTGGAGCATGCCTGTTTTAGGTGAGGTTTATTTTTTTTAATATTGGTTGCAGCTGTGTTTTTTGCATCCTTATGTGAATGTTTTAATTGGTTTGACTTGACAATTGCTATCACTATACCTGAAGAATTGCTAAGGCTTGGAAATAAAGTAGTGAGAGTTTGGAGTGATAATGCATTTTACTTAAATTAAAAACAATTATACTGAAGTTCACACTCAGAATGTTTCCCATTGAAAATAATTTGAATGCCTCCATTAAGTGTATGCCCCTTCAGGTAATTATGCTTTTGTGAACTGCAATAAAAATGATAAAATGTCGGTTATACTTGCAGCTTAGATTATGATAAACACTGTACCGGTACACTGTCAGTCCAACTTATTGTCTTCATATGTCATAGTTCTCTATTCAGAGCTGTATTGGAACTGTCAGTTTTTGGGGGGCGATGGCAGTATTCTTTGAAGATGTTGGTCAATTTTTGCTACTTTTCTCAGTTGTCATGTGTGCAAAACTGGGATTGATGCAGAATCCTAGTGTGAAAATGTATGTTAAAGCCTTATTGCCAATGGGAACAGTGTTCTAATCACTGCTGAGGTTTTAATGTGTGTTTCAGCTCTGTGATTGGATACCAGAAGTAGAAAAGATGCTGATCCCTGTTATAGAAATACATTCAAGTTACAACATGGAAAGAGTATGTTCAGCCCAACCAGTCTATGTTAGTGTTTACCCTCCACATGAACCAATAGTTCTAATCAGATTTACCCACCCTGTTTCCATACCTCTGCAACCTCCTTTCCTTTATCCACCCGTCCAATCTAATCTTCAATGTTGACAATTTCTGCCTCAACAACTAACCTTGGAAATGAATTCCACAGCCTCATAACTCTCTGTTTGAAGAAGTTTCTCCTGCTCTCTGTTCTAAATTTCTTGCATTGAATCTTGTATCTAAGGCCCCTTATTCTTGAATCCTCGACTACTGGCATTTTTTAAAATACATTCCTGGGATGTGTGAGTCACTGGCAAGGTCAGCGTTTATTGCCCATCCCTAATTGCCCTTGGGAAGATGATGGTGAGCCGCCTTCTTGAACTGCTGCAGTCTGTGTGGTGAAGGTATTCCCACAGTGCTGTTAGGGAGGGAGTTCCAGGATTTTGACCCAGTGACAATGAAAGAACGGCAATATATTTCCAAGTCAGGATGGTGTGTAACTTGGAGAGGAACTTGCAGGTGATGGTGTTCCCATGCGCCTGCTGCCCTTGTCCTTCTAGGTGGTAGAGGTCGCGGGTTTGGGAGGTGCTGTTGAAGAAGTCGTGGTGAGTTGCTGCGGTGTATTTTGTAGATGATACACAATGCAGCCATGGTATGCTGTGGATCTGTCTGTTTCTATCTACCTGTTCCATTCGTTCATAATTTTAAACACGTCTATTATATCGGCCCATAATCCACGTTGTTCAAATGAAGAAAGACCAAATTTTCTCCTCCTTTACAACTAGCTGAGTATAGCATCCAACTGGAGTTTCTCTTATTGAAAAATACAAAATGGCAGATCTCTTGTTGCCTTCTAATTGGTAGAAATGTTAATGTCTCTTCTGAAGAAGGAGATATATTTAGAAATCTTGTTTAATCAGCTTCCTCATTGGAGCACTTTCTCCTCTGAGTCAAGAGGTTGTGGTTTCAAGCTCTACTCCAACACTTAAGTATATAATCTAGCCTGATACAGCAGTACTGAGGAAGTATTATGTTGTCAAAGGTGTCCTCTCTCAGATGAGATGTTAAACTGAGGGGTCCTGTCCATCTGTACAGGTGGATAAGAATATCTCGTGGCACTTTTTCAAAGAAGAGCAGGAAGTTATCCTGGTCAATATTTATTCCCCCAACCAACATCACCAATTGACTATTCATTTCATTACTGTAATTAGGACATTGCTTTGTGCACAATGGTTGCTATGCTTGCCTACAAAACAGTGACCACACTTTAAATAGTAATTCATTGATTATGAAACAACTTGGGATGTCCTGATGATGTGAAAGAAGCTATATTAATAAAAGCTTTATTTTGTAGTAGGCTTTATTGGGCTGAATATTTACACAGAAAATATTCCTTCTCTTCCCCCAAGTTTAAAAATCACACAGCCTTCATTCCAATAGCAATAAAAGGCAGGAGAGAAAGGCACTACGCTTAAACAACAACAACTAATTGTATTTATATAGCGCCTTTAACGTAGTAAATCATCCCAAGGCGCGTCACAGGAATGTTACAAGAAAAACAAATAAATTTGACATCGAGCCACATAAGAAGAAATTATGGCAGATGACCAAAAGCTTCGTCAACGAGGTAGGTTTTACGGAGCATCTTAAAGGAGGAAAGAGAGGTAGAGAGGTTTAGGGAGAGAGCTCCAGAGCTTAGGGCCCAGGCAACTGAAGGCACAGTCACCAATGGTTGAGCAGTTATAATCAGGGATGCTCAAGAGGGCAGAATTTGAGGAGTGCAGACATCTCGGGGGTGGTTGTGTGAATGTCGGTGGAAGAATCATGAAAGGGTTAATAAAATGGTTCTACGAATCAATAAGAAAATAAGAAAAGACAGAATTAGTTTCCCGTGAGAAAGTAGTGGACAAAGTAGCTTGTGTGACCATCACTGATAAACAAGGGTTGATGGCCATGACTTGATAAGGTGCACATTTGCTTCTTGTAATTAAGCTGGGCTATTCCGCTCGTAAAAGTATAAAGTGCTCTAAAGATAACAGGCTATCAATTCCTGAAGCCCTAGTAACACACTGTGATTGATGAAGCGGGCCATACCTCCTCTAGTCTGTAAGAATAAAAAGGATGCGTCTGTAAGGATAGGCAGACCTTTTGTCTGCCTGCCCCGGAATCTATAGACTCTGTGCTGACAGTTTGGTAACAGGTCCGAAGCTGCTTCAATAAAGACGTAAAGATTAAAGGTATCTGACTCGATTGTTGTCGAATGCAGCTGACCACCCGAAATAGGACTTAACAGTTGTGAGGTTGAATGAGATTACAGAGATAGGGAGGGGCGAGGCCATGGAGGGATTTGTAAACAAGGATGAGAATTTTGAAATCGAGGCGTTGCTTAACCAAGAGCCAATGTACTTCAGTGAGCACAGGGGTGATGGGTGAGTGGGCTTGGTGCAAGTTAGGACACGGGCTTCCGAGTTTTGGATGACCTCAAGTTTACGTGGGTAGAATGTGGGGGGCCAGCCAGGAGTGCGTTGAAGTCATCAAGTTTACAGGTAACAAAGGTAAAGTAAAAGAAAAAATATTTTGCTAAACTAAGGAGGTTTATAAACTGAATTTGGGGAATAGAACTTTTCATTAATGTGATGAGCAATGTAAAATATATTCTGTCAAATATGAAATAGTAAAAGAAATTTGAATTTAAGTGTGTAATTCTACACACACACTAAATCCATATTGAAAGTTCAGGTTTAAAGACCCATCCCACTTTTAGCAAATGCTAATATGGAGCTTCAACATATACATTTTTGAAAATTTCCCACCTTTAAATATGTAATTTATATGTAATCCTTTAATTATATACATTGAAATTAATAAGAAAAGCATATAATAAGTTAATAATTGTATTGTATCATAGTATAAATTTGTATTAAAGATATCACAGCACTATTACATTTTATTACCCATCTATGGGCTAGACTTTCCATTTTTGCATGCATACCGCCCACTTAACATCCATTTTAACACTGAAATGAGGTATAATGCCCATATATCACCCAGTTAGCCACAAAATGGAAACTAACACCCATTTCTCGGTCACTTATCGCCGGGTTACTTTCGGCATGAACTTAACACCGATAAAAAATAATACCACTCGCCCACTTTTTTTGGGCGGAAAGTTCAGAATGGACGAAACCAACGCCCATAATATCGCCCAGCATTACTTTTGGCATGTAATTAACGCTGAGATTTAATAATACCACCCACCCACTTTTTTTTGTTGTAAAGATTGCATTTGCCGAAACTAACGCCCAGAAAATCGCCGAGCGTTACTTTCGGCGCCTCGCACACAAATCGCCGACAATATCGCTCACTGAAAAAACCATTGTGAAAAAGTTGCTCTCACCTGAACTAATCACAGCGGTATGGATGCCATTTTCTAAATCGCAGGTCGCTTCATATATAAGGCTGCTTCAACTTCGGGGGAGTTTGGATATACACTGGAGTTCTATTAAGGTGATGTGAACATCTAAACAAACATTTTATCATACTGTGGACGATTGGAATTTAGTTTAGGTGTCTTAGTGGGGAGATTTATTGTTTGTGAACAATAGGTGTAATACTGATACTTATTGGAATGGGGCCTGTCATTTCTAAGCCTGTCTTGATGAGTATGCACATGCTGCAGACTAGCGATGGCAGAAGGTATATTCAACAGCATTATGTGCGCAATCTAAGAAGTGTTAGACTGATGAGGAGGATGAGACTTTACACCACCCGCACTTACAAGCATAAGCAGTCTTACCTCAACTTGTCCGATAACAACTGCATTAGGAGACTCCGCCACAAAAAGGTTATAGTGAAATATGCCAGCTCATCAGGGGAGATCAGCAAGCAGCCAGCACCATCAGGACCAAACTGTCTGTCGTGGTCAAGGTCACCACGGAACTCTTGTTCTACACGCCGGGTTCCTGCCAAGCCTCAGCTGGCGACATTTGCGCTGTATCTCAGCATGTCACACATTGCTGCATTCGAAAGGTCACTGAAGCCCTTTACGTGCACAGAACGGACTTTATCGGCTTCCCTATGACCAGGGAGGCTCAGACTGAGAGGACTTTAGAATTCTACCCAATAGCTAACTTCCCCAAGGTGCAGGGAGCAATAGACTGTATGCACATCACGATGTGGGCACCTTTTCAGGATGCAGAGGTTTTTCGGAACCGAAACGGATTCCACTCCCTGAATGTGCAACTCGTTGTCGACTGTCATGTATGTATGCTTGGGGTTACTAGCCACCAGGTGGCGCAACTGTCGGAGGTCATTGGGCTGTATGCACATGTGTGCGGTCCAGGTATAAAAGTCAAGCCATCATGTAATGTATTCAATTTGGGCCCAAAGAAAGCAAAGCCAGGTTTGTGCCTTTGTTAGTTTACAGTATTCGGTCTATTGAGTTATTACATAACATTTGGCGACGAGGTCACTTAAGAAGCTTCGCATGCAAAAATGAGCACAATTGGAATTCTGGAGAGATTCGTGGAGGGAGAGGACTAGGCAGATTTTGTAGCTCGCCTGGACCAGTATTCATGGCCAACAAAATGGAGGAACCCACTGACGCAGTTAGGTGCAGGGCGGTCTTCCTCATGTTTTGCAGTCTGAAAATCTATGGACTCATAAAGAATCTTCTCTCACCTGCAAGTCCAATGGACAAGGCCTGTGAGGAATTGTGTGCTCTGGTACGTGACCATCTCAAACCAGAAGAAGGCATCATCATCTGATGATATCGATTCTACAAGCACATTCGTTCTGAGGACCAGGATGTGTTGGAATTCGTTGCCGACTTAAGACATCTAGCTGGACCGCGTAAGTTCGAAAACGCGTTGGAAGACATGCTGTGGGACTTCTTTGTAATCGGCATCAAACACAAGGTGATCCTGCGTAAGCTACTGGCGGCGGGTCGCTGGATTTGAGCAAGGCTATCACGATTGCCCAGGCATGCATGATGACGGACGAAAACTTAAAGCAGATATCATCGAAAAATCGGAATTCGGCAAGTACTGTAAACAAGATTGTATCATAATTTGGCAGACCTGCGTCTGGCAGGGCCTACTCAACTGCGTATGCAAAACCTGTGGCTGCCCAAAATCCGCCAATGGTAATGAATCCGATTTCACCGTGTTGGCGTTGTGGGGGCAATCATCGACCTCATCAGTGTCGGTTTAAACAATAAATTTGTAAAGGCTGTTCGAGACTGGGGCATGTCCAGCACATGTATCCGCAACTGAGCAAGCGAGCTGCGACTCACACCACGTGGAGGATGATGAGCAGTATAGCGCAGATCCGGAAATGTAATCTGAGAATCTGAGATACCAGAGGAGGAAGTGTATGGACTGTATTTACTCCTAACAAAGAGCCAACCGATAATGATTAATGTAAAACTTAATGGTGTGCTGGTACTGATGGATTTGGACATGGGTGCGAGTCAATTAATAATGAGCCAGAGGACATTCAACAGGTTGTGGGATACTAAGGCTGTGAGGCCTGAGCTGAGTCCAGTCAATGCCAAGTTGCGTGCATACACTAAAGAACTCATAACGGTGCAGGAGTTAAGGTGTTGTATGATGGTGCGGTTCATGATTTACCGTTATGGATTGTACCAGGCAATGGTCCAACGCTGTTCAGCAGGAATTGGCTAGAAAAAATCAAATGGAATTAGAATGATATCAAAGCATTGTCGTCAGAGGACGATACTCCATGTGCTCAAGTGCTGAGCAAGTTCCCGTCGCTGTTTGAACCAGGCATCGGCAAATTCGCGGGAGTCAAGGTGCAGATCCATGTGGACTCGGATGCAAGAGCCGTCCATTATAAAGATCGGGTGGTTCCATACATGAAGAGGGAGAAGGTCGAAATCGAACTGGACAGACTCCAGTGTGAAGGGGTCATATTACCGGCCGAATTTAATGAATGGACCAGCCCCATTGTTCCTGTGTTGAAGAGTGATGGCACTGTCAGGATTTGTGGAGACTACAAGGTTACGATCAATCGAGTTTTGAAACAGGATCAATACCCGTTACCGAAGGCCAATGACCTGTTTGCAACGCTAGCCGGGGGAAAGTCGTTCACGAAACTGGATCTGACGTCGGCCTACATGACACAGGAGCTGGTCGAGACATCGAAGAAACTTACATGCATCAACACTCATAAAGGACTGTTTATTTATCACAGGTGTCCTTTTGGAATTCGCCGGCTGCAGCCATATTTCAGAGGAACATGGAGAGTCTACTGAAGTCCGTCCCTAGAACCATCGTGTTCCAAGATGACATCCTGGTCACAGGTCGTGACACCGCCGAACATCTGAACAACCTAGAAGAGGTTCTACATCGCCTGGACAAAGTGGGACTCAGACTGAAACATTCGAAGTGCGTCTTCATGGCACCGGAAGTCGAATTCCTGGGGAGGAAAATTGCTGCTGACGCCATCAGACCTACGGTCTCGAAAACCAAGGCCATCAAAAATGCACCCAAGCCTCAGAAGCTGCGTTCGTTCCTTGGTCTACTCAACTACTTCGGTAATTTCCTAACTAGATTGAGCACTTTATTAGAGCCACTGCACCCAAAGAGACATAGAAACATAGAAAATAGGTGCAGGAGCAGGCCATTCAGCCCTTCGAGCCTGCACCACCATTCAACATGATCATGGCTGATCATGCAACTTCAGTACCCCACTCCTGCCTTCTCTCCATGCTGAAGGCAACGGAGGCCATCGCCCGTCCCTTTGTTGCTAAGAAAAGGCGACAACTGGGTTTGGAGTGTGTCTCAAGATAGAGCTTTTGAGAAAGCTACTAATCTGCTTTGCTCTAACAAGCTGCTGGTACATTATAATCCATGTAAGTGTCTAGTATTGGCCTGTGATGCTTCGTCATATGGAGTTGGTTGCGTGCTCCAACAAGCTAATGAGTCGAGTAAAGTACAACCTGTTGCGTATGCTTCTAAAAGTTTGTCAAAGGCGGAAAGAGCCCACAGCATGGTAGAAAAAGAAGCATTAGCCGGTGTGTATGGGGTTAAAAAGATGCATCAGTACCTGTTTGGTCTTCGGTTTGAACTGGAAACAGATCACAAGCCACTCATTTCATTGTTTTCGGAAAACAAACGTATCAATACTAATGCATCGTCCCGCATCCAGAGGTGGGCGCTGACATTATCTGCCTATGAATATGTCATTCGCCATAGACCTGGCACTGAGAATTGTGCTGATGCACTGAGCCGTCTGCCGTTGCCCACACCGGAGGTGGAGACACCACAACCTGCAGACCTACTGTTAGTCATGGATGCTTTTGAAAGTGAAGGAGCCTCTGTCACAGCTCATCAAGTTAAAACCTGGACCAGCCAGGACCCGATATTATCAGTTGTGAAACGTTGTGTCCTTAGTGGTGATTGGTCTGCTATAGCCAAGCAAATGGGTGATGAGACCAAATCTTACAACCGTCGCAAAGACGAATTATCCATTCAGTCAGATTGTTTACTGTGGGGTAATCATGTTGTTATGCCTAAGAAAGGCAAAGAGAAATTTGTACATGATCTACATAGCACTTGTAATGTCTGTAAGCTTGTAATGTTTGTAGCTCCACACTGTGGATGTGGACCTATTGTGTACTGCAAGTGCAGAGTTAATCATTAAACAGAACCAGGCAGATTCCGAACACTTCCGAGAAAGCTGCCTGGCATGTTTGGAAGCTGTGTGTGCTGTGCTCTATGAATATATCACATTTGGCGACGGAAGATGGGATTTTTCGGATGATTTAAAGCTGAAATTTTGTTGGTGAAGGATTCAGCCAGCCGACAGAGAGACTTTGGAAGTTTCTGACTTTGGAAAAAAGCTACAAAAATCCGAGGTAAAATACAGCACACGGTGTGAACAGCTAGAGATTAAAATGGCAGCACCCGCAGGTGTATTGGGACATTTGGGGGAATATAGACACGGCCGGGAACGTTTTAAAGCGTAAGTGGATTGGCTAGAAATGTATTTCACTGCAAATAACATAATCGAAGTTCCAGACAATGCAGTCCAGAACCGGGCTGTGTTGGAACGTAAGAAAGCGAGCTTCTTATCGGAGACAGGTCCGGCATTATATGACACTCTTGTAAATCTGCTTGTGCCTGACGAGCCAAAGGACACAACACTTAAAGAGATTTTAATGAAGTTGGAGCAGCACTATAACCCCAAGCCGTTAGAAATTGCTGAAAGCTATCGTTTCGGGATTCGGTATCAAAAGACTGATGAAAGTATCACTGATTACATCATTGCATTAAAAAAGCTATCGATGCACTGTAATTTTGGAAACTTTCAAAACCGAGCATTACGGGATCGTTTTGTTTGCGGGGTGAAAAATGATGCGATCAGAAGGAAGTTATTGACGACGGATGACTTGACTTTTGAGATTGCTTGTCAGACAGTGAGGTCGATGGGCATGGCCGAACAATATTCCCAAGAATTAAATAATAATTACAGTCGTCAGTCAACCGAGGTAAATCACCTGCAGGTTCAAAGTAAAAGACAGGCATGGCCGAAAGTCTCAGAAAGTAGAAATTCTAACGGAGTGTCGAAGTCGTGCTATCGGTGCCTGGGACAACACATTGCTCAAAGTTGTCCATACGTGAAGGCAGAGTGTTTCTTCTGCAGAAAGACTGGGCATCTTGCGAAGGCATGCCGACTGAAGGGTAAACCAGTTTTTAAAGCTATGAGTCCAGCGTTCAAAGCTATGAGTAGAAATCCCAAGACTACATAGCATGGAAGAAGAACAACAGGACGAGGAGATGTTAGAGTTACACGTCATCAGGAGCATGAGGTTAACGGACAGCGATTCGGAAAGCATCAAAATCCACATAGATGTTGCGGGATTCAAGATACCAATGGAAATTGACACGGGTGCATCCGTGAGTGTAATACCGGAGTCACTATACTGCGACAAATTGCGTGATTTCCAACTGGAGAAATCCAAGATAGAGCTGCGAGGCTACTCGGGAGAGAAAATTCCTGTAGTAGGCTGTATCACCGTACCGGTGAAATATAAAGATCAATTTCAGAACTTGCCTCTAATAGTAGTGAAAGGAGACAAGTCTGCCTTACTAGGAAGAAATTGGTTGAGCTCACTGGAGCTGGATTGGAGTAAGATTTTCTGTGTGGAAGCGAGATTTTCATCAACGGATGAAGTTATCAAGCAGTATCCGAAGGTATTCTGCAAAACGGGCAGTCCGATCCAAGGCTTCAAGGCAAGTGTCAGGGTACAGAAGGATGCTAGAAGCCATGTTCCGTACCATATGCAATCAAGGAGAAAGTTGAGCAAGAACTAAAAAGACTAGAGACTGAGAACATTATTTGTAAGATAGATCGATGTAATTGGGCGACAGCCATTGTTTTTGTACCTAAGTCCGATGGTAAGGTAAAATTGTGTGGTGATTATAAAGTAACCGTAAACCAGGTTCTAGAGGGTAATGTCCCCAATACATTGCCGAATATAGAAGATTTGTTCATGACACTGACAGGTGGTCAGATCTTCTCAAAACCGGATCTTACGAATGCCTACTTACAGCTTGAACTAGATGAGGAGTCCAAGTCATGTTTGACTATAAATACTCATCTAGGCCTATATCAATTTAATAGGCTACCGTTTGGAGTGTCTTCCGCCCCTGCCGTATTCCAAGGGGTGGTAAACAAGATTTTGCAAGGTATTGAAGGGGTAGTATGTTATTTGGATGACATACTAATTGCAGCACCAAATAGGCAAATTTATAATAACACATTGAATGAAGTCCTCAAAAGGCTAGAGAAGCACAGAGTACGAGTGTCTGCTCGTAAGTGTGAGTTATTTAAAAACTCAGTGGAGTACTTAGGGTACAGAATAGACAAAGATGGTTTACATCCAACCATGGAAAAATTGGATGCAATTAGAAATGCACCCACTCCCAGGAATGTCACTGAACTTCGTTCATTCTTGGGTCTTTTGAGCTATTATGGGAAGTTTCTACCAAATTTGGCTACAGTATTACATCCACTGAATGAACTTTTGAAAAAACAGGTCCATTGGAAGTGGTCAAAAGAATGCGATACAGCATTCAAGGAGTGTAAAAACAAATTGGTAGAGAGCACCATGTTAGTTCACTATGACATATCTAAGGAGATTAAGCTAGCATGTGATGCCTCTCCGTATGGAGTTGGGGCAGTAATCTCTCATGTATTAAGTAGTGGGGAGGAGAGATCAATTGCTTTTGCTTCACGCACTCTCAGTGCCAGTGAGAGTAATTATGCGCAAATTGAAAGGGAAGATTTGGCATTAATTTTGGGGGTCAAGAAGTTTCACAAATACTTGTATGGTCATAAGTTTACCATCGTTATGGACCATAAGCCCCTAACAGCAATCCTCCATCCGAAGTCCCCAGTTCCAACATTAGCTGCAGCCCGAATGCAGTGATGGGCTTTGATTTTGTCAGCATATACATATGATATTGAATACAGACAATCAGTTGATCACAGTAATGCTGATGCAATGTCTAGATTGCCTTCCCCATCACAAGTTACACCCGATAGGGGAGAAGTGTTTTATTTTTCATACATTGATGAACTGTCAGTCACAGCTGAAGAGATTAATAAAGCAACCAAACTTGACCCAGTGATGTCAAAGGTATATGAGTATATTGCAAATGGATGGCCAAACCAGGTAACAGACAAAGATACACATCCATTCTTCATTTGTAGGAATGAATTATCAGTAGATAAAGATTGTATCATGTGGGGTGCAAGTTTGGTTATATCAAATAAATTCAGGTCCAAATTATTAGGAGACCTCCATGACCAGCACCTGGGAATGTGCTTGACCAAGAGTTTTGCACGCAGTTATTTATGGTGGCCAGGTCTTGATAAAGATATAGAGTACATCGTGAGGCAGTGTACGATATGTCAATCGGTAAGCAAGCAACCACCACCAGTACCATTACAGCCATGGAAATGGTCTCCCAGGGTATGGCAAAGGCTACATATTGATTTTGCTGAGTTAGAAGGACAACAATTGTTCATTCTGATTGATAGCCATTCGAAGTGGATTGAGGTATTTCCAATGTGGAAAATAACAACAAGTAAAACATTGGACATTTTACAAAAATTATTTGCTTCATTTGGCCTCCCTGAAGAAATTGTTTCGAATAATGGACCACAATTTCGTTCAGAAGAATTTGCACAATTCACGAGCAAAAATGGTGTGAAACATACCAAGGTTCCACCATACCACCCTGCTTCGAATGGTGCAGCAGAGCGCACTGTACAAATTGTAAAACGTGCCCTCAAAAAACGAATGTTAGATCCAAGGAAACGACAATTGTCATTGGATCACAAATTGGCTAATTTTTTGATTACATATCGAAATACTCCTCATACAACTACTGGTAGAACACCAGCAGAGTTGTTTCTCAAACGACAGCCACGAACCAGATTCTCGTTGTTAAAGCCAAATTTGGCACTGTCCGTAGAAGAGACACAATTAAGACAGAAAGAAAATCATGATAGAGGTAGAGTAAAAGAGAGAAGTGTGAAATTAAACCAGAAGGTGAGAGTGAAGAACCATCACCATAAATGGTTAAAGTGGTTACCAGGAAGAGTGGTGAAGATATATGGTCCTCGCGCATATTTGGTAAAGATGTTTGATAATGGACAGGTTAGGTTTGTTCATATTGATCATATTTTACCTACAGACATGGAAGGAGTTGAAGGTGGGAATGATTCAATTATTTCTGACTCATCAGATAGTTTTGATACACCAGTAGCAAATCCTAAATCCAATGTACTGGAAACAAATCCAGGAGAGAATCAGAATGAAAGTCTGAGTCCGAGTCAGGAAAACAAAGAGCCTGAAGTTAGAGTGAGTTCAAATGAAAATCAGGGAAATTTCGTGGAGGAAAACATTCCTCAGGATGAGCCTCGAATGAGTTTAGATTCGACACCATGTTTGGAAGGTTCTGTTCAAGAGCGAAGGTATCCTCTTCAAAACAGAAAACAAGTGGTAAAGTTAAATTTGTAAATATGGAAAAAAATAAGTTTATATCCTGTGTTATGTATAAACATGAAAGTTATGTATGATGTTTGTTATGATGGCTTCTTCATTAAGGAGGGAGAAGTGTAATGTCTGTAAGCTTGTAATGTTTGTAGCTCCACACTGTGGATGTGGATGTATTGTGTACTGCAAGTGCACAGTTAATAATTAAACAGAACCAGGCAGATTCCGGAGACTTCCGAGAGAGTCGGCTGCCATGTTAGGAAGCTGTGTGTGCTGTGTTCTGTGAATATATCACAGCACTCATCCCAGTATAGTTATGATGAAAGCCATTGCCAGGTCTCATGTATGGTGGCCTGGAATTGACTCTGATCTGGAATCATGTGTGCATCAGTGCAACACTTGCATGCAGCTAAGTAAAGCACCAGCGGAAACGCCGCTGAGTCTGTGCTCGTGGCCATCTAAACCATGGTCCAGGATCCACATCGACTTTGCAGGTCGCTTCCTGGGAAAGATGTTTTTAGTTTTGGTGGATGCATATTTCAAGTGGATAGAGTGTATAATCATGCCATCCAGTACATCCACATCTACCATTGAGAGCCTTCGTATCATGTTTGCCACTCATGGTCTGCCTGACATCGTTGTAAGCGACAACGGACCTTGCTTCACTAGTCTGGAGTTTCAAGAGTTCATGAAACTCAATCGTATCAAACATGTGAGGTCAGTATCATTCAAACCCGCATCTAATGGTCAAGCAGAGCATGCTATCCAAACCATCAAGTAGAGTATGAAACATGTAACTCAAGGTTCACTGCAGACTCGTTTGTCACGCATATTGCTTAGTTACAGGACAAGATCCCACATGCTTACCGGGGTCCCCCTTGCTGAACTATTGATGAAGAGAGGTCTCAAGACCAGGCTCTCTCTTGTCCACCCTGACTTGAATGATCATGTTGAATACAGACGTCAAAGTCAGCAGTGGTATCATGATCGCGCTACTGTGTCACGCGACAGTTCTGTTAACGATCCTGTGTATGTATTAAATTATGGTCAAGGTCCCAAGTGGATAGCCGGTACTGTTACGGCCAAGGAGGGTAACATCATAGGCAGTCCCTCGGTATCGAGGAGGACTTGCTTCCACTCCCAAAGTGAGTTCTTTGATACAAGAGCTACAGACCCTGTTGTAGGTGGGATAGACATTTGTCGGGGGAAGGGGTTGGTAGGGCTGGTTTGTCACATGCTCCTTCCGCTGCCTGCACCTGGCCTCTTCATGCTCCTTGCGTCAAGACTCAAAGAACTCAACGCCCTCCCGGATGGACTTTCTCCACCTCGGGCGGTCTGCGGCCAGAGTCTCCCAGGTGTCAGTGGTGATGTCGCACTTTATCAGGGAGGCTTTGAGGGTGTCCTTATAATGTTTCCGCTGTCCTTCTTTGGCTCATTTACCATGAAGGAGCTCCACATAAAGCATTTGCTTAGGCAGTCTCATAACTGGCATGCGTACTATGTGGCCTGCCCAGCGAAGCTGATCGAGTGTGTTCAGTGCTTCAATACTGGGGATGTTAGCCTGGTCGAGGACACTGATGTTGGTGCGCCTGTCCTTCCAGGAGATTTGCAGGATCTTGCGGAGACATCGTTGGTGATATATCTCCAGCAACTTGAGGTGCCTTCTGTACATCGTCCATGCCTCAGACCCATACAGGAGGGCCGGTATTACTACAGCCCTGTAGACCATGAGTTTGGTCGTAGATTTGAGGGCCTGGTCTTCAAACACTCATGGCCGCAGGCATCCGAAGGCTGCGCTGGCGCACTGGAGACGATGCTGAATCTCCGCATCACTGTCTGTCTTTGTTGATAAGAGACTCCCGAGATATGGGAAATGGTCCACGTTGTCCAAGGCCGCGCTGTGGATCTTGATGATTGGAGGGCAGTGCTGTGCGGCGATGACAGGCTGGTGAAGGACCTTTGTCTTATGGATGTTAAGCGTAAGGCCCATGCTTTCATATGCCTCAGTGAAAACATTGACTATATCCTGGAGTTCAGCCTCTGAATGTGCGCAGACGCAGGCATCATCCGTTTGCATACTGCAGCTCAATGACAGAGGTTGGGGTGATCTTGGATCTGGCCTGTATGCGGCGTAGGTTAAACAGCTTCCCACTGGTCCTATAGTTTAATTCCACTCCAGCGGGGAGCTTGTTGATTGTGAGGTGGAGCATGGCGGCGAGAAAGATTGAGAAGAGGGTTGGGGCGATGACACAGCCCTGTTTGACCCCGGTCCGGACGTGGATTGGGTCTGTAATGGATCCGTTGGTAAGGATCATGGCCTGCATGTCATCGTGAAGCAGGCGAAGGATGTTGACAAACTTTTGGGGGCATCCGAAGCGGAGGAGGACGCTCCATAGTCCCTCACGGTTGACAGTGTCAAAGGCCTTTGTAAGATCGAAAAAGGCCATGAATAAGGGCTGGTGCTGCTCCCTGCATTTTTCCTGCAACTGCGCGCTGCAAAGATCATGTCTGTTGTGCCCCGTAGGGGACGGAATCCGCATTGTGATTCCGGGAGGAGCTTCTCGACCACAGGAAGAAGATTGAGGAACTCGAGCGACATCTTTCCCAGTGGCTGATAGCAGGGAGATTCCCCTGGAGTTGCCGCAGTCGGACTTGTCC
The DNA here is from genome assembly GCF_044704955.1 of Pristiophorus japonicus. Classification (NCBI taxonomy): domain Eukaryota; kingdom Metazoa; phylum Chordata; class Chondrichthyes; family Pristiophoridae; genus Pristiophorus; species Pristiophorus japonicus. The sequence continues at coordinate 63,441,008 of NC_091980.1, read as the reverse complement.
CCCTTTTAAAAAATGGTCACAATCGCTGCATCTCTGAGATCTCCCGGCATGCTCTCCTCCCTCCAGATGAGAGAGATGAAGTCATGTATCCGCACCAACAGCGCCTCTCCGCCATACTTTACTGCCTCAGCAGGGATTCCATCCGCACCCGTAGCCTTGTTATTCTTAAGTTGTTTTATGGCTTTGCCAACCTCGTGCAACGTTGAAGTTTCACTGAGGTGGCGGCGGGTTGCATGCTGCAGGATGGAGTCGAGAGCACTCGAATCAAAGGCAGAGTCTCAATTGAGGAGATCTTCAAAGTGCTCCTTCCATCGGGCCCTGACAGCCTCGGTATCCTTGATGAGTGTTTCCCCGTTCTTGGCCAGGAGTGGGGTGGGGCCTTGGGAGTTTGGACCGTAGTTGGCCTTGACTGCTGTGAAGAATCCTCGCATATCGTGGCTGTCGGCCAGTTGTTGTATCTCCTGTGCTTTCTCCATCCACCACCTGTTCTTTAGGTCCCGAGTTTTTTGTTGGATCTGAGCCTTGAGCCATCTGTGATGTTGTTTAGCAGCTCCTGAGTTGGGCTGTTGCTTGAGGCTCAGAAATGCTTTGCGCTTGTGATCTATTAGTTCTTCAATCCCTTGATCATTTTCATCAAACCAGTCCTGGTGTTTTCTGGTTGAGTGACCAAGTGTCTCTTCACAGGCACTGCTTATAGAGGCCTGGAGGGCAGACCAAGCGCTATGGGGATTCAGCATCTCAGGGTCATCAAGGCACGCCAGATTGGCTGTGAGGCGCTGGCTGTATAGAGCTCTCTTAGCTGGGTCTCTAAGTGCCCTGGCATTAACTTTTTTGCAGAACTGCTTCTGCTGTCCCCTCTGCTTTAGGGCAATGTTAATGTTGATGATGAATCGGATTAGGCGGTGGTCTGTCCAGCAGTCATCAGCTCCTGTCATAGCGCGGGTGATGCGCACATCCTTGCGATCCCTGGCTCGGACAATGACATAGTCAAGCAGGTGCCAGTGTTTGGAATGAGGGTGTTGCCACGATGCCTTGTGTTTGTCCCTCTGGTGGATCAGGGTGTTGGTAATGAGGAGTCTATGTTCTAGACATTTTGTCAGGAGTAGGGTACCGCTGGAATTGGCTTTCCCTACCTCCTCTCTGCCAATCACGCCTCCCCAGAGGGCTGTGTCTTTGCCAACCCTGGCTTTAAAATCACCCAGGAGGATTAATTTGTCGCCCGTGGGGACACGGGACAAGGATAGGCTCGAGGTTGGAATAAAAACCCTCTTTAGCCTCATCTGTTGCATCGAGTGTGGAGGTGTACGCACTGATGACTATGGCACATTGGTTCCGAGATAGCATGATATGGTGAGTCATGAGGCATTCGTTGACCCCACAGGAGGAGTCTTTGAGGCGGTTGGCCAGCTCATTCTTGACGGCAAAGCCGACTCCATGAAGGTGGCGTTCTGCCTCTGGTTTCCATTTCAACTGGCCTTCCCCTACCCACCGGGTCTCACTTAGGGCGACGATGTCAATGTCAAAACGTCTGAGTTCCCAGGCAACTATGGTGGTGCAGCATTCCGGCTTGTTGCTGTTGGGATTGTCCATGAGGGTCCTGACGTTCTAGGTCCCGAACTTCATACTAATGGAGTGGAAGATGCCAATGCATGAGTTCTTTTAATGTGGGGTGGCCGCTGCACACGTCAACCACACGGACTTAGCTGAACAAGGTCTTGGTCCAGTGGCAAGGGGGTCCAAGACAACTGGAGGCTCGATAAGCCTAATTGCCTACGGCGAAGTGTTGGCCGCAAGCTTGGTGCCAGGTAGTGCCATTGATAGTAGATGACCTGAGGCTAGGTTGGGGGGCAGGCATTAGGAAGGTGACTTCCAACATTAATTTAAAAGATTAAAAGTTGATAAAGGTTCCCAATTTATTTCAAATGTTTCTAAGAGTTGTTAAAATGTTTTAAGACGTTTCTAAGATTTGTTAAAAATCTAAGATGTAAATCAATAATAGATTATAAAAGTTTCTCCAATTTAAAAAGTTTCTAAAAGTTGTTAAAAGTCAAAGATGTAAGTTAATAATAGATGTTTAAAAGTATTTCGGTTGAGAGTCTAAAATGCAAGTTTTAAAAGTTCTCCCAGATTGTTTAATACGTTTAAAAGTAGGCTAAAAGTTCAAAAATTAATGAAAAGTTGATTGGGAGTATGAGACGACGCTACGCCTCCGTCCCCTCAGCCGGTTCGGCACTGGCGGAGTCCCTTCGGCAGATTGAACGCCGGCCTTGGAGTCCCTTCGGCTGGCCCCACGTCCTCGGGTCCCTTTGGCAGGTCGTCCTGGAGTCCCCTCGGCCGGCCAGATGCCCTCCGGATCCGGTGCAGAGGCCCCTTGGGGAGAACCCTCTGCAGAATTTGAGGGCCTGCCTTCCCCTAGCAGAGCTCAAGTTTTGTTCCCTGCCTCCAGAGGAAATGCAGCAAATGTAAGCGGCCAGCTTGCCGCCTGTTTCATTGGAACCCCGTGCCGGCTGCTTCTGGGGCGCCGGCGTCAGTGGTTTGGGCGCGGCTGGTGTCCCTGGAGCTCCGCCGGGCTGGGTTCTCTGCTCTCTTGGTGTCCCCGCCGGGCCCCTACACCCCTACAGGACCTCACTGCCACTATTCCAAACGGGAGTGTTTGATGGGACAGTGTAGAGGAAGCTTTACTCTCATCTACCCCATGCTGTATCTGCACTCTGCATCTACCCCATAACAGAGTGTTTATTATCAAGCTCAAGAATGAGCAAACATGCAGGAAACAGATAAAGCTGCTGGCCACGGATGAACCAGAACAGTCTGAGTTAGACACAATCAGTGACCAACCAACCTACCCTCAGTCATCAATGAATCTGGACTTTCAATCCCTGACATGGTCATTGCCACTCCCATCAGGTCGGCTACCCAGCTCCCAATCATAACAGACTCAGAACGCTCGCCCAAGGCTGGAGTTGAACTGAGACGATCAACTCGGAAGCGGAAAGCCCCGGACCGTCTCAATTTGTAAAAAGACTGTTACTAATATCTTAAAGGGGGATATTGTCATGTATGTATGCTTAGGATTTCTAGCCACCGGGTGGCGCAACAGTCGGAGGTCATTGGGCTGTACGCACATGTGTGCGGCCCAGGTAGAAAAGGCAAGCCATTATATAATGTAATCACTTTGGGCCCAAATAAAGCAGAGCCAGGTTCGTACCTGTGTTAGTTTACAGTATTCAGTCTATCGAGTTATTACATGCATAACATTTTCCTACCGAATAGCTAACTGCCCCAAGGTGCAGGGAGCAATAGACTGAATGCACATTGCGATGCGGGCACCTTTTCAGGATGCAGAGGTTTTTCGAAACCGAAAGGGATTCCACTCCCTGAATGTGCAACTCGTTGTCGACCACCAGCAAATAATTATGGCAGTGAATGCCAAATTTCTGGGTAGCTTCCATGATGCTCACATTCTGCGTGAGTGTGCTGTATCTGACATGTTTACCAGTCAGCCACAAGGTCAATGCTGGCTGGATGCTTGGTGACAAAGGATATGGCCTCGCCACCTGGCTGATGACCCCCCCGCGTGACACCCACACCGAAGCCTCGAAGCGATACAACGAGAGCCACAGAGCCACTCGCAATGTCATCAAGAAAACCATTGGTGTGCTTAAGCAGCGCTTTAGATGCCTGGACTACACAGGAGGTGAGCTTCAATACCACCCTGAGCAGGTAGCTCAATTCGTGGTGGTGTGCTCCATGCTGCACAACTTGGCTATCAGGAGAGGACAAGAATTGCCAGAAGAGATTTACGGTCCACCTCAGGAGAGAGAGAAAGAGGAGGACGAGGAGGTAGATGCTGACCTTGGGCCAGACAATCAGGCTACACTGAAATCATGCCCTCACCCCCCTCTGGACCGCAGGAAAGGGCCCATGGTGGCTACATAGATGCAAGACTCTTACATCAGCAGCTTATAAATGAGCGTTTGCTTGAAAGAATGTTGTTGTTATTTACAAAGCTGCAACACTGCTGGGTGTGCAGCTCATACGTCAATGGTGTGCATCACCTTGGTGACAGTTAAAATTTAAGTTGATTCAAGTTAAGTTTAATTATACCCTTTCATGTTAAGGAATCACCAGTGTGTAACGGTGCAGCTATCTGAGACAATGAGCAACAAGGCCATGTTAAATAAAAAAACATTTAATCCGAACTTTTGTGTGAAATCATAATTATAACTGTAAAACACACCCCATGACACCCCCACCCCACCCCACAACAAATTGATCACATTTACATCATTGAAACGGTCAACATTTTCAGCAACACAGAACACAAATGCAAACTAACAAGGTCCCCTCGCCCCTTCCCCCGACCCTCCCAACAAAATAGCACCAACAACATAAAAATATACCCAAGGCAACACCTGCGACCATGCACCTCACTTTCCTTTCCCCCCACCCGCTTCTCCTCCCCACCTCTACCCCTTCCCCTCCTGACTCCAAGCTGCCTGGTCAAGGAGCTCCTCAGGCGCTGCTTCATTGGGGAGGATGACAGCAGTACCGCTGCTTGGATGGATACGGGAGAGAACGATCCCGTGGTGGGAACATGCTCTGAGCCAGAAGCAAGATCTTCCTCCTGGCTCTCATGTGTCATTGGCAATGGGATGCGGCACCTTGGGGTGCAGTGCCGCGCTCTGGGACCACTGGGAGGCCTCAGCCACCAGTGTTCCTGGCTATCAGCACCAGGCCTCTGCCATCTGCAGCACATACTCCGTAATGGTGACGGACATGCTGGCCAGCTGGTGTGATATGCCCTTCATTGTCTGGAGGATCAGCTGACCTATGTCAACACTCCTCCTGGACAAGTGTACCATGTCCCCGCTCAGATCTGCCATTCGTGGAGCAGACCTGTCGCGTCAAACCAACCTCCGCTTGTTTGGCGCCGTCCTGGAGACACCTGGGGTGCCCTGTGGCAAGGTGCTTGGGCCTGGTACCTCCACGGTGGAGGTGGGAATGGCCGCAGGAACACTAGATGTCATCGGTGTCGAATGAATTATGGAGCTTGGCGATGCAAGCTCCTCAAAGTCAGCACTGTCACCTGTTGAGAAGGGACCCAGCAGATCCCCAGGCGAGAATCGTGGCTCCTCAGCATCAGATGGAGGGTCGTCCGACGAGTCCATCCCCGCGCCCCCAGCTTCTGGGCTCGGTGTTCTTGCATGGGGCCACGCTGCTGGTTGAGCTGCAAAACATAAATGAGGTTAGTAGAGGAGAAGGGGTTGCTAGGGTCACAAGGTGAGTCCAGCGCTATACACAGCATATGCACGACAAAAAAGCACCACCGCTATCAAAATCATCCCAGACATCACACTTCATGACCATCACCAAATTCTGGCTTGCAATGATTCTCATGAGGCCATCATTATTTAGAAAACACTTTTATGATTCATCTATCATATATTATTGGTCGGATATGAGTGGGTGTGGCATCTATTGAATTTACATCACGCAATGGTGTATACTTTACTCACGTGGCATCACATCAGGTTCTGCAGCTGCCTGCGTGGCCGACCGGGGATGGCTCCCCACTAGTGCCAGCACCTGCTCCTCGATGTCGGTGAGGTCGCTGATGACTGGTGACCCGCCACCCTTTCGCCTTTGCTCGGCTGTATCTTGGAAAGCTTCTTCTGTAAAAGGTAACAACAGCACGTCATGGCATGAGATCATTGCACAGAGACTGATACAACACATAACCGAAAGATGTAATCATGATTGTTATGAAACTTATCATTCTTTACCTAAAGATGTACACCGTGAACGCGGACTTTGAGTACAACATTCCCGGTATAAGTGCAAGACATCACATCTGATTTTAATCACTCATTACACTTACAATTCAAATTATATAAATATATAAGTACATGTAAATAAATGTAATACTTACTCTGGCGGATGCGACAAGGTAGTTCCAGCGCTTGCATTATTGGTTGCCTTCACGCACCTTGTTGGTCACCGACGAGACCACCTCAGCTATGTCGGCCCAAATCTTCTGGTAGGCCTTTGGGGTGGGCTTCCCACGCCCTCCCTGCGTCAAATCACCTCAGCGTGACTCGACCTCCTGCATGAGGGAGGCATTTGCCTGGTCCGAGAATCTCCTCGCTCGTTTTCGTCCTCCCAGTTGTTTCTCTCCCAGCTCATTGCTTTTGCCAGCTTCAGTCTCCACAGCGTGCTGTGTCGCCTCCTCCATCCGTTCCATTTTAAATATTATTTTTTCGACAAAATCTCGGTGCCAACTCCATTCTTTGTGCTCAGTAGGTTTTTTGCTGCTGGTAAATCTCCCTCCTGCCTCCCACAACAGCCAAACCCCCACACACGCTTTCAGTTCCTCTCTGCTCCCTCTCTCTCGGTCTCCTCTTATGCGCATGTAATGATGACCCCTGACCTCCTGAAACGCGGGAAACGACGTTTCCATGCTGTTGCTATGGATGCCGACACTTTACGGCAGAAGGTCAAAAACATGTAACGCTAACGCCCATTTCAGATCGCTCGCAGTATTGCCCATTTCAAAAAAATTGAAAATTAGGGTTTTGAAAATAGGCGATAATCGGGCGATCTCAAAACCCATATTTACCGCCCACGTTGGGCGATCTGCACCAAAGTGGAAAGTCTAGCCCTATATCTTTTGTTCATCCATAACGCTGGTGGAAGTGCAGCTGGCTAGAATTGCTTATCATAAGGATACGCTCCTGATCTGAGCGAAATTTCCAGGGTTAGGTTCAACTATAGCATGGTGATTGGCTGTGGCAGATCATACAGAGGCCTGCGGCTGCATAGCGTGCCCATCAGCCTCTGTGTTGCTGGTTGAAGAATTTTTTTAAATTGTTTTTTTTTAAAAAAAAGCTTCTGAGTTTATGCAATCAATTGCATTGGCTTTTTAGCTCTTGAAACTTCAATTTCCCTTTCCGCAGAACACAGCAATACAGGATCCCAGGGACAACAGGTGCTGTGTATAACAATGCTATGGCACCAATATTGTAAAATATATTGGACGATGTATTTGCATTAGTTGAATATCATTCCATTATATGCCATATAAGGACGGATGTATTGTACGTGACCCATCACTCCCAACAGAAATTCAAACATCATAACCATGATCAGGGATCAGGCAGAATGGGCCCTAATTCATTTCCCACCCCTGCCCACCCCAGTTCTGCCAAGGAATTGATAGAGGAAGAGCAGAAAATTTAGCCTACAATGTTTTTGCAAATAAACGTAATGCTTACTGTTTGTACTTTATTTTGATGCAGAAATAGTCCTTAAATTGTTAAGATGCTAAACTTACAGCATTGCACAATACTAGAAACACACTACCTACATATTAGCTGAACAGACACCATTAAAGAAAGAAAGACTTGCATTTATACAGCGCCGTTCATGACCACAGGACATCCCAAAACGCTATACAGCAAATTAAGTACTTTTTTGAAGTGTAGTCGCTGTTGTAATGTACAAAGTGAGGCAGCCAATTTGCACACAATGAGTCCCCACATGCAGCAAAGTGATAATCACCAGAGAATCTGTTTTTAGTGAGGTTGGTTGAGAGATCGATAATGGCCAGGGCACCGGGAGAATTCCTGCGCTCTTTTTCAAAATAGTGCGATGGGATCTTTTACCTGCACCTGAGAGGGCAGACAACTCAGCCAATAGTGCAGCATTCCCTCAGTACTGCACTGAGGTGTCAGCCTAGATTTGTGTGCTCAAGTCTTTTGCATGAGACTTGAACACACAACCTCCTTACTCAGAGATAAAAGTGCTACCACTGGACCACAGCTGTTTAAAATGTACATTGACACCTTTGCAATCATAGTAGATTAAGGATTATCGAGGATTTCAACAGAAAAAGACAATGTTTAAAGATCAGCGGGAAAACAGTTATAAAGTAATCTGACGAAAGGTCATCGCCCTGAAACATTAACTCTGTTTCTCTCTCCACAGATGCTGCCTGACCTGCTGAGTTTTTCCAGCATTTTCTGTTTTTATTTCAGATTTCCAGCATCTGCAGTATTTTGCTTTTGTGATAAAGTAATCAAGTTTTGATGCAGACATTTCTGTATCAAGGAGATCATTTTAGGTTCAGCCAAACCTTTAGTAATATTAAGAACAAGACTGGATTAGTAAATAATGTATACTCAAGTTATTATGTAAGATTTTTCTTCAGAAATATTTATAATTATTTGGCATTTTACACTTGAAATGAATTGCATTTATTATCAACATTTATTAATCTGCTTCCTGTTCATTTTTATGAAAGTTGTTTTAATTATGAACTATTCTTCTTTGAGCATGTTTATTGGATTCTACACAGGCATACAACAGTGAAGGTTTTACATTTTTCAAGGGGGAATGTCCGTCTACTCGCATCATAAACATGTATTATTGGTATAATTGTTGCATATTTTCCTATACTTATCAAATGTTACATACAGGCTTCTCTTCATGAATTCAAACTGAAATTGAAATTGGGTTACCTAATCACCTGTTCAGTAATAGCAAAGTCCTTACCTGAGATTAGTGGCCTAGGCAGAGCCGTGAGCATTGGAAAGGTGAAGCTGGGTGTCTGCATATTACCCTTCATACAAATCAGTAATTATTTAGCAAGCTACACAACTTCAAGCTCCATTCTCAAGTGTCACCTGCTAATGTCCATCATTTCAGTGCCATCCTAACTCTTGCCCCGTTTCTCTTTCCTTTATGTCCTTATCGACACCTGAATCCTGCCATAGGTCACACCATGGAGAACATAGAAACATAGGAAATAGAAGCAGCAATAGGCCATGCAGCCTCTCGATCCTGTTCAGACATTCAAAGAAACCATGGCTAAACTTTTACATCAACTTCACTTTCCCGCTCCATCCCCATCTCCACATCCCTTGATTCCCTTTGTGCCCAAAAATCTATTGATCTCAACGACTGAGTATCCACAGCCTTCTGGGGTAAAGAATTCCAAAGATCCACAACTCTCTGAGTGAAGAAATTTCTCTTCATCTCAGTCCTAAATGGTCGACCCCTTATCCTGGGACTATAACCCCTAGTTCTTGACTCTCCAGCCAGGGGAAACAGCCTCTCAGCATCTACCCTGTCAAGCCCTCTATGAATGTAATTTATCTAGATTTTCAAAAGGCCTTTGATAAGGTACCACATAATAAACTAATGAATAAGGTCAGAGAATGCGGAGTCAGGGGCCAAGTAGCAAATTGGATAGCTAGCTGGCTTCAAGACAGAAAGTAGAGAGTATGGGTAAAGGTGTAAGGTTACTAATCTTCAGAAAAAACACAGACCATGAACTAAAAATTGATAGATTCAAGCTTTGGAATGAAACTGGACAATTAAGGACATCCTGTGGTCAGGAACTAAAACTAACTTCATGCATAACAACAATGGAGTTGTTACGTGAGGCCCGAACTTGATTGACCAGGGTGGGGAAAACAAACCCACTGGAGACACCAAGCCTGTAAAAAGATTAGACAACAAAGGACCAACCAGTTAAATGGATCGTTAAATCGAATCTCGTCACAGTGGGAAACTTATTCAAAACCTGGTTATATACGGACACAGACAGGCAACTAGAGCAGAGAACACAGCTAAACAGATGCAGGAGGAAGAGCAAAAGAAACAACAGCTAAAGGAGGAAGAACAGAGAACGCAGGAAGAAAGCAGAAGCAGGAGGAGATACACAAAAAGAGACAGCAAGCAGGCACGGAAGGAAAAGAAACAGCAAGAAGCTGCAGTTAACTGCCAGAAGAAGAACCACGAACCTACAACAGCTACAGCCTGGAATGGCTTAAGTCAATTTCTCTCAGCAGTCTAGTCCTGTAGTTTTTAGTCCTTTTTTGTTGCATAATAAAATGAACACTGGGTTAAGCCTAAAATTTTGTGTCACGTGTTGTCCTTTTCCCACTATAAGTGCTGAGGTCTAAGAATCAGAGTAGAGTGAAAAACAAACAGCCCACAGAAGGTAGCTATTCACAGTGGCAGAAGGTGGGAACTGGTGTTCCACAAGGATTAGTGCTGAGACCACAGTTGTTCACAATTTATATTAACAATTTGGACTTTGGAACCAAAAACATAATTTCTAAATTTGCGGATGACACCAAGTTGTGTGTGTGTGTGTGTGTGTGTGTGTGTGTGGCGGGGTGGGGGGGGGGGCGGTGTGATAGTTGAAGTGGGGCTTTCGAGCTCTGCTATAATTAAAGGGTTAAGAATGGATCTTGGAACTAAAATGAGCTGAAATAGGCTTTTGTAGTGGTCATCTTTGCAAGCTGTGTAACCTGAGGACAATTACAAATAGCCAAACTGTTGAACCACAGGAGGCCCCGAGGGGCAGTTAAACAATGCAAGGGGTCAAAAGTGACACATTGGAAAAACTCCATTTGGTATGAGACATAGGCGAATGGTTGTGTGATGCGAAAGGGAATTCGTCAAGCAGCAATTGTGCACGCGGGCTTTGGGTCAATTAAACGGCATCGGGGGGCTGTGCACGAGGCTGACATGCATCATTAGGTGTATAAAAGGTTGCTTGGAACTTTGTATCATTAGAGAGGCCTGGCTACAGACAACCAGCATGCAAGCTCCCCACCAGTGCAAAATAAAGACTACTTGAATCATCGAACCCAGACCTATTGTTGAGTGTTTATTTTAAATACTCCACTACAATTGGCATAGTCGGCAGGATCTCAAGCAGATGGCGGACACTGGCAGATGGAAGCCATGTCAAAGGCGTTTTAATTATCACGCACAGTTAGGACAAGGGCAGAAATCTGTCTGGTGTCAACTGCCTGAGAGATCTAAATCTGCAGGTCTGGCTGAGACTTCAAGTAGTCAGTGGAAGATCCCAGGTGAAACAATTATGATCAGTTATATAGAAGTGTGTCTGTATAACACTGCAATTGATAATTGGTAAAGGTTGCAAGTTACAATCTCACTCGTGAGGAGTTTAGTAAGGGACGTACCGCTGACAACCAATATGTTGCAAGTAGTGGTCTCACTCACGAGGAGTAAGTAAGGGACATACCGTCGACAACAAATAGGTTGCAAGTATTGGTCTCACTCAGGGCGAGTGAGTAAAGGACATATCACTGACAACCAATAGCCATGGGGTGAGAAACTTGAGTGGGGACCAGAGGGGTCTCTGACACGGTACCTAGCAGACAAAAATCTAAAACTAATTGAAATAATGATTAAACAAAATTGGAAACAAGACGACCCACCCGCTGAACAAAGAAAATGGTAGGAGTCGGAAAAGAAACAAAAGGAGGAGAAAGTCCTTGTTTTAGTCACTCACATGTATTATGAATTAAGTAGACGGACTAGACTATTGACTGAGAAAGCAACAAAATAAACTGACAAGTAGGTATGATGGCGACAGCACCCATCAGGACACACGAAAAGGAACAACTGCCAGCAGCCCCCATTAATTAGAAACAGTTGGTAGGAAAACCCGAAGTCTGTTATAACTGCAACAAACTCAGACAAAAGTGATGTGTGAAATGTGAAGAGAGAGGGGCCTTTTTACTGCAAGAAATAAGGGTCGAAGTTAGTTGCTATGGTGACCATTTAAAAATAGCAGGAAGGAATCTTTTTGAAAAAAAGAGATGTTTAATGGGAATTCAAACCATGAAATTGGAGGCACATAGCAGAGAAAAGTACTAAAACTATAGGGGACAATAGGTTTAAAGTAATTAGGGGGAGGTTTAGAGAAGATCTCTTCACCCAGAGGGTGGTGGGGGTCTGGAACTCACTGTCTGAAAGGATTGTAGAAACAGAAAGCCTCACCACATTTAAAAGGTAATTGGAGGTGCACTTAGAGCATACGGGGATCGGAAATTGAAACTGGTTTAAGGAATAATGGATAGTTATGACTCAGTAAAAAGGAGAAAAAAGAAAATCATGTTTCTTTCTTCCTGTTCTGGTGTTTTTCTTTGGTGTTTAAAGTTTTTGGGAAGGCATATTCCTTTGTGTGGCTATGGCTCCTTCCCCTTTTCCAAGTGGCATTGGGAAGTTTAAGATTGGAATTACCGAGGTTAATTAACCTATTAAAAAATCAGACTTTTATTATGGTCATGATGAAATTCTAGTTGGTGTAAATTGTGTGGAGAGTCTTTAGTTCCAGACATAAGGTATTTCACGTCAATAATTGGTATGGTTTTTAAAAAATTCTGACCAATGTGTAACTGGGGAGAAAAGGATGAAATGCTATTGTGTGCGAAGTTGTTTTTCTGAATGTTTATTTTGAGAATGAAAGCACAGAGACTTTACACAAGTAAGAGATTTTTAACTGGAGAATTTAAACTGAAAAGGCTGCAGGCTGTGGGACTGAAATCAACATTGATTGATGTGTTTGTCGGCTTTCGAAGCAAAAGAAGTTAACTCTTTCACAGGCAGCTGTGAATTCGGTTTTAACTCAGTGGGTGATACCTTTTGAATATTGGAAATTTTCTTAATTTGAAGAGAATCACCAGAGATTCTGTGTTTCTTTTGTTTTAAGTAGGTGACCATCGGGAAGAAGCGATGTTGTTTAAAGGGGTTAGTGGATTGTGCCGGAGGGATCAGGAGGGCACACCATCATAACCGATCACATCTGGCCTCGAATAAATCTCAGCAGTGGGAGGTAAGGGGGGTGTGGGCAGGTAATGGAACAAAACTATGCAAGGGTGAAAGTTTTGAGCTCCGGTACAAGGGACCATATAATAGCGTTGCTAAAGCTAGTCCCATGGTATATGCAGTCTGGTTACCTAGAAGAAGTAAATGGTTTTATATTAACCAGATTAAGTTTTTTCAGTTCACGAGCAGGTACCAAGACAAGAGGAAATGGTTATGCAAATGTGGAGCTGGATTTGTCCTCTCCATGGGATACCCCCACCCAATCAGGTACGGTATGATTCAAAGGGAAGTGGACAGGTCACGGGAGCTGGAAGAATCTCCTCAGGTGCCAGATCGGGAACCGCCTCCTGTCCAGGACCGAGATGAGGAGAAACTTCTTCACCCAGAGAGTGGTGAACCTGTGGAATTCTCTACCACAGAAAGTAGTTGAGGCCAATTCACTAAATATATTCAAAAGGGAGTTAGATGAAATCCTTACTACTCGGGGGATCAAGGGGTATGACGAGAAAGCAGGAAGGGGGTACTGAAGTTTAATGTTCAGCCATGAACTCATTGAATGGCGGTGCAGGCTAGAAGGGCTGAATGGCCTACTCCTGCACCTATTTTCTATGTTTCTATGTCTCTATATTTCTGGGTAACTGATCGAGACCTAGGACAATGTCCACTTATCAAATTACTAAGACTCTGTGCCAAGTCAGAAGGTTGGTACAGGTGTACCCGGTGGCACCAATGTCATTTATAGGAACAGAATGACATCACCCTGTTAGAGATAGTAGGGTATTACTCAATCATGCCTGAGAAAATTTAGTAGGATACAATGAAAACCGGAAATGTAACCCGGGTGGATGGGATAACATGGAACTGCACCATGAAAGTAATTGCAGGACAGCATCTTCCTGCACGATCTGTATAACGAGGGAAGGGTGAATATTGTGCCAGCACCATACACTGGGAATACCAGTATAGTACCAACCTGACTTGTCTCATTGCAACAGGAACTTTTTGTATTACTCCAGTGCAAACTATGAGACTTAGGGCGTGGGTTTCATTAAGTATTTATTTGCATAGGTAAGTAAATACCACTGTAAGAAAGGAGTTAAAAGTGCAACTGCCAAAGGGAAGATATAATGAATTTGGATAGTTAATTGGGCCAATTGAGGACGAATACAATGGGCATTAAGTGAAATGGGGAACAAAGGGTCACAACGGCTAGACGCTGAGGTGATACTTACAGTACATATGATCGAGATAGTCCGACAATGAACCACGAGACGATGTGTGGTTTTTATGTTATGTTATCTATTGTCTAACAACAATCGACACACACCATCGGTATGCGGCGAGGGTGGCAGCTGTTAACATATTTGACATAGCCAATATAGACCAAGAAGTTCAAGACTTAGCCAACGTTTGAGAACCTTTTACTAAAGGGAAATGATCGGATTTCACAGTTGTCAGAAACAGGGGACAAGGTCGCCAGACAAATGCTGCAAGTTGAGGAAATCCGAGAGCCTCAGGCCCAAACTATCAATAAGATAAGTGTTTGACTAAATGATCTAACCCAAGAAACCCATAAAGAACTTGTATGTGCAATGTACGGCACATGGTTACTAGGGAACATCCGATACAATGTAAACCAGATGAAATGGGGAAAAATACCCGATTGGATAAGTAATGAGCAGTTATCCAAATGGACTAAGGACGGTATTACCCTCATAAGACAACGCAAGAGTTCTTGTCCCCAAGAAATTGTGTTAGCAGAGAATTGAAATTGATAGGTATGGTTCTAGCTATCCCATAGATAGAGGGCACGGATGCCGAACCTCTGTGGGCAGTACAGAACATAGGCGAAATACAAGGCCAATCCCGGGTTCAGTTCCACAATACGCCCCCTTATGCGGTAAAACTCAGTGGCACATTTCAAGGGGTGCATACCGATGGTTGCGCTCAATATTTGAATGTGGTAGTGTGCGCACACCCCATGGAAGGAGGGCAACATATAGCGTGCGGGTTGACTCAGACGGTTAATTGCACGTTGGAAATCAGCCCCCTTAATCAGGGAGGAACTTAGGTGGCAGCCTGTGATAATGGGACGTACTGCATATCTACCAAGGAAAATGAGTACAAGCATGGTAATGTCATATGTGCGATCCCACAACCTAATTTCTGTTTTACGCCTAAAGCTGTGGTCAAACTAGGCCATCAATACCTATTTCCACAAAGAGAGGAACGCATCGAGAACATCACTTTAAACAACCCGAGATGGGATGATGAAATGGAACAATATGAGATACCAAGTTGGCAAGACATTCCCCGTCTCAAAGAATATTTGACGCAATTGAAAACGGACACTGAGAAAAGCATACTGGAAGATTCCATACAGCATTCAAAGGACATTGAAGAAACACTGGAAGACACTCAATAGTGGGAACATGTATGGAATTGGGGAATTAATGTGAATATCCATCTGTGGATTCATATAGCCTCTCACGTATTGGTGGTCATACAGTTAGGGCTAGCTGTCAGATGGGGAATTGGGTTATGCATGGCATGCAGAAAGAGGCAACGAAGAAGGAAAGCAAAAGCTTTAATGATGGAACAGGGAAAGTTGTTAGCCAAGTACCTTGAAATATTTTGAGACGTAGGTCATGTCCTGAGTCCTGCGAGGTTCCTGGCCAATTGAAGGAAGCGGGTCTGATGACGTCATTTGATGGCGTGTCATCAGCTGATTTCGTTACGGACATATTCAACAGTGAAATGCTCTGATTGGGTCCCCTTGATCACATACAATATTCTGAAGGGGATTGACAGGGTAGATACTGAGAGGTTGTTTCCCCTGGCTGGGGTGTCTAGAACTAGGGTGCACGATCTCAGGATAAAGGGTAGGCCATTTAAGACAGAGATGAGGAGGAATTTCTTCACTCGGAGCGTTGTGAATCTTTGAAATTCTCTGTCCCAGAGAGCTGTGGGTGCTGAGTCTTTGAATATATTCAAGGCTGAGTTAGATAGATTTTTGGACTCTAGGGGAATCAAGGAATATGGAGATTGGGCGGGAAAGTGGAGTTGAGATCGATGTTCAGCCATAATCTTATTGAATGATGGAGCAGGCTCAAGAGGCCATATTGCTTACTCCTGCTCCAATTTCTTATATTTTTGGAATCATAGAAATTTACAGCACAGAAGGAGTCCATTTTGGCCCATCGTGTCTGTACTGGCCGACCAACAGTTATCCAACCTAATCCCATTTTCCAGTTCTTGGTCTGTAGCCCTGGAGGTTACGATACTTTAAGTGCACATCCAAGCATTTTTTTAATGTGGTGAGGGTTTCTGCCTCTACCACCCTTTCAGGCAGTGAGTTCTAGACCTCCACCACCCTCTGGGTGAAGAAATTTCCCTTCATATCTCCTCTAAACCTCCCCGCAATAACTTTAAATCTATGCTCCCTGGTTGTTAACTCCTCTGCCAAGGGAAACAGGTCCTTCTTATCCACTCTATCCAGGCCCCTCAAAATTTTATACATCTCAATAAAGTCTCCCCTCAGCCTCCTCTATTCCAAAGAAAAAAGACCCGGCATCTCCAATCTTTCCTCAGAGCTAAAATTCTCCAGTCCAGGCAACATTCTTGTAAATCTCGTCTGCATCCTTTCCAGTGCAATCATATCTTTCCTGTAACGTGTTGACCAGAACTGCACACAGTACTCTAGCTGTGGCCTAACTAACATTTTATACAGTTCAAGCATAACCTCCCTGCTCTTGTATTTCATGCCTCGACTAATAAAGGCAAGTATTCCATATGCCTTATCTACATGGCCTGCTACCTTCAGGGATCTGTGGACCTGCACTCCCAAGGTCCCTTTTCAGTGTCATCCCCTGGGAGGACAGACGCACCAACGTTAGCATCCTCGACAAGGCCAACATCCCCAGCATTGAAGCACTGACCAGACTTGATCAGCTCCGCTGGGCAGGCCACATTGTTCACATGCCAGACATGAGACTCCCAAAGCAAGCGTTCTACTCGGAACTCATTCACAGCAAACGAGCCAAAGGTGGGCAGAGGAAACGTTACAAGGACATCCTCAAGGCCTCCCTGATAAAGTGCAACATCCCTACTGCCACTGGGGAGTCCCTGGCCAAAGATCGCCGTAAGTGGAGGAAGTGCATCCGGGAGGGCGCTGAGCACCTTGAGTCTCATTGCCGAGAGCATGCAGAAATCAAGCGCAGGCAACGGAAAGAGCGTGTGGCAAACCTGTCCCTCAACGACTATCTGTCCCACCTGTGACAGTGACTGTGGTTCTCGTATTGGACTGTTCAGCCACCTAAGGACTCATTTTAAGAGTGGAATCAAGTCTTCCTCGATTCCGAGGGACTTCCTTTGATGATGATGATTCCCTTTCCCGTTAGACCTCCCCAAATGCATTACCTCACACTTATCCGGATTTAATTCCATTTGCCACTATTCCGCCCAATTGACCAGTACATTGATATCTTCCTGCAGTCTGCAGTTTTTTTCTTCATTATCAACCACACAGCATATTTTAGTGTCATCTGCAAACTTCTTAATCATACCCCCCAACATTCAAGTCCAAGTCATTGATATCTATCATAAAAAGCAAGGGATCCAGCACTGAGCCCTGTGGAACCCCACTGGATACAGCCTTCCAGTCACAAAAACACCCATCAACCATTACCCTTTGCCTCCTGCCTCTGAGCCAATTTTCAATCCAACTTGCCACTTTGCCCTGTATCCCATGGGCTTTTACTTTCGTGACCAGTCTGCCATGTGGGAGCTTATCAAAAGCTTTGCTAAAATCCATGTACACTACATTATACGCACTGCCCTCATCGACCCTCCTGGTCACATCCGTGAAAAATTCAATCAAGTTAGTCAGACACGACCATCCCTTAACAAGTCCATGCTGACTGTACCTGATTAATCCATGGACTGGATTTTCGGTTAATTTGCGCCCCATTTAGTGCCTCGGCGGGACACAAAAATGATTTTTTTTGGGGTGTGAAATGAGGTCCACAAGATTTTGCATCCAGGCGGAACTTTTAGCAATCGTTATGCGGTGGCGCTAAAACTTACCACCCCGCCGCTGTCTTGACCGTTGAGATGACGTAAATCGTCATGCATTGCTGTGCTAGCACCCCGGGCGGAACTTTTGAGCATTTTGCCCAATTTAGTGTTTGCCCGAGGACCCACCCAGAAAACCTTGATGGACCCAGGCGCTAATGATGCCATATTGAAAGCGAAGGAGAAAGTTGCAATTGTGAGCAATTAAAAGGATTGGGAGAAGAACACTGCGTTACTGCATACTTTTGATTGTGAAGATTTATGTGAGTTTCTAGTTTGTTTTATAAAGGACATTTAAGGACATTTTAAAAGATGAGGCATGCTAGATTGGGAGCCGTTGATCCTGGCTGCTATTGCCATACAACTTCAACCTGGATGAATCATTTGCAACATAATCAAAGAGGTTGCAGACGTATGGTGAGGAGGCCTTACCCCCCATGAGTTTACAGGGAACATCGCTCATATCTCCTGCTCTCTGAGGCACAGTGCGTTAGAAGGCTGCACTTCTGAAAAGAAGTGCTGACAGAGATATGCCAGCTCATACAGGCGGACTTACAACCTACCAGCGGCAACAGGACTGCACTGCCCGTCAAGGTGAAGGTGACTGTTGCACTTGCCTTCGATGCCTCCGCTCTTTCCAGGCATCAGCGGGGATATATACTCCATCTTGCAGTACCCTACACATTGCTGCATTTGCCAGGTGACTAATGCACTGTGCGCATGCAGGATGGATTTCATAAAGTCCCCAATGATCAGGGAGATCCAAAATGAGAGGGCTATAGGTTTTGGATGATTTGCTGGCTTCCCCAAGGTTCACAATGTCATTGACTGTACGCACATTGCCCTGAGATCATCTTTTCAGAATGCAGAGCTTTTCCAAAACTGAAAGACTGATTGGCCTACTCCTACACCTATTTTCTATGTTTCTATGTTTCTATGAAAGGGATTCCACTCCCTGAATGTACAGATCATCTGTGACCATAGTCAGCGCATCATGGCAGTGAATGCCCAATATCCAGAGAACATCCATGATGCTTTCATCTTGTGTGACAGCATTGTCTCACACATGTTCCAACGTCAACCAGAAGGCCAGAGCTGGATGCTCAGGGACAAAGGTTACAGTCTCGCCACCTGGCTCATGATCCCCCTCTGGAACCCTCAGTCAGAAGCCAATCAATGCTATAATGAGAGCCATGCAGCCACACGCAACATCGTCAAACAGACTATTGAAGTGCTTAAGCAGCGCTTCCGATGTCTGGACCACTCTGGAGGCTGCCTACAATATTCTGCTCAGCAGGTCTCTGAGTTCATTGTGGTGTGCTGCATGCTACACAACTTAGCCATCATGAGGGGACAGGATTTGCTAATGGTGATTGCAGGACCACCTCAGGATAAAGATGAGGAGGAGGAGGAAGACAAGGAAGAGGAGCCTGGTGAGGCACCCATGTCACCACCCCCACCACCACCACAACCAGAGGCGAGGCATCATGGAGATTTTGCCGCTGCAAAAGCATTGCGATGGCAGCTCATAATTGAACGCTTTGCTTGAAGAGTGAACCGCAGGTTTGAGCGGTGCCTTTTTAAAAATTTGTTCACGGGATGTGGGCGTCGCTGACAAGGCTAGCATTTATTGCCCATTCCTAATTACCCTTGATAAGATGGTGGTGAGCCATCTTCTTGAACCGCTGCTGTCCGTGTGTTGATGATACTCCCACAATGCTGTTAGGGAGGGAGTTCCAGGATTTTGACCCAGCGACAATGAAGGAATGGGCGATATGCTTCCAAATCAGGATGATGTGTGACTTGGAGGAGAACTTGGAGGTGGTGGTGTTCCCATGTGCTTGCTGCCCTTGTCCTTCTAGGTGGTACAGGTCACGGGTTTGGGAGATATTGCCGAAGAAACCTTGGAGAGTTGCTGCAGTGCATTTTGTAGATGATACACACTATAGCCACGATACGCCGATGATGGAGGGAGTGGATGCTTAAGTGGTGGATTGGGTGCCAATCAAGCAGGCTGCTTTGTCCTGGATGGTGTTGAGCTTCTTGAGTGTTGTTGGAGCTGCACTCATCCAGGCAAGTGGAAAATATTCCATCACACTCCTGACTTGTGCCTTGTAGGTGGTGGAAAGGCTTTGGGGAATCGGGAGGTGAGAAACTCGCTGCAGAAAACCCAGCCTCCGACCGGCTCTTGTTGCCACAATATTTATGTGGCTGGTCCAGTTAAGTTTCTGGTCACTGGAGACCTCCCAGGATGCTGATGGTGGGGATTTGGCGATGGTAATGCCATTGAATGTCATGGGGTGGTAGTTAGGTTCTCGCTTGTTGGAGATAGTCAATGCCTGACACTTGTGTGCCACAAATGTTACTTGGCACTTATCAGCCCAAGCCTGAATGTTGTCCAGGTCTTGCTGTATGCAGGCATGGACTGCTCCATTATCTGAGGAGTTGCGAATGGAACTGAACACTGTGCAGTCATCAGCGAACATCCCCACTTCTGGAAGAAAGGTCATTGATGGAAGCAACTGAAAATGGATGGGCCTAGGACACTGCCCTGACAAACTCCTACAGCAATGACCTGGAGCTAGGATGATTGACCTCCAACCACGACAATCAACTTCCTTTGTGTTAGGTATGCCTCCAGCCAGTGGAGACTTTCCCCCCTGATTCCCATTGACTTCAGTTTTACTCGGGCTCCTTGATGCCACACTTAGTAGGGCAGTCACTCTCACCTCACCTCTGGAATTCAGCTCTTTTGTCCATGTTTGGACCAAGGCTGTAATGAGGTCTGGAGCCGAGTGGTCCTGGCGGAACCCAAACTGGGTATCGGTGAGCAGGTTATTGGTGAGTAAGTGCCGCTTGTTAGCACTGTTGACGACACCTTCCATCACTTTACTGATGATTCAAAGTAGACTGATGAGGCGGTAATTGGCCTGGCCACTCTTTCCCACCTTGTTGACTATTCCCCCTCTTATTCTGCAAATGAGACACTACGCAGGAATGGTTATGGTGAATAAAAAAATTATTAAACATTATAAAATTGGAAACATTGTAACCTTCATTGTGATACTTAAATAAAATAATGAGCTGCATCCAGCAATGTGATCATTCAAGAACATTACCAGCATCAAGAACATAATCCAGCAGTGTGATACTATAACATCAATTTCTGCCCCACTATTTTTTCCATCGTCTTTTTCCCCCCTTCCCTTCATCTCCCTCCCTTGCCTGCTGCTCCGAATCAAAGTGGCACCAAGGCATGCAGTAAGACTGTCAGAGCGCTGCTGTGTTGGGGGGGAGACAATGGAGTCACCACCTGGGGACATACTGGACCAGCTCATGGTGTGGAAAGCCCGGCTTCTGACTGGCTAGCCTCTTCATTGGGGTCGCCTGTCCCAGGTGGTTTGGGTGACAACCGTCACTGATGCTTGATTGGCAACTAAGTAGGGGGAGATGGAATGCTGTCATCCAAAGGAATGACACCACTTCCCATATCCCTGGAGCCACTTAGTCACAACGGGGCTGGCCCCTAGCAACTGGAGCATGATGTAAACTAACACCTTGCTGGCCTGCTTCGGAACCATCACTTCCCTGTGTGACAGTGGGGAACACAGAATATGGAGGCAGGCATGGACTGCATCACCTGCCCAAGCTGAAGCAGAGCTTGTGCCAGTGATGCGTCATATTCTGCAAGGGCTCGCGCCACACTCTCCGGGACTCCACTGTCACTGCTGGAGGCCACCAGCCTCATGTGGACATTGATGGCCTCACTGGTATCACGGCTCGCACTGACAATCTGCAACCCTTCCTCCATAATGGTCGCTTTCAGACTGTCAATGCTCAAGGGAAACCTTCTCAAGACATCAAGGAGCTGACGGCTGACTTGGATACTCTCCCTGGACATTCCCACAATGTCCAGTTCCATGGCTGCCTGTCTGTCAGCAGACCGACTTTGCCGACTCACCCTCCAGAGAGATGGCATACGGGATTCAATGGCAGACCACTGGTCCCAGGAGTCTCAGATTCCTCAAACCCTGATAACGTCATGTCGTCCTCAGAGGAGCTGAGTGCCGGTGGTGGAGCTGGGGTCAATTGATGCTGCGCCAGAGTCGGCTCATCGGTATCCTCCTCTTCCTCCTCCTCAAGACGATGGCCTGACGTGGAGGGGTCCCTTGAGGGATTCAGTGCCTGTGCCTGGCTATCTGGAAGTAGAAAACAACAGACGAGTTGTTAGCAGCAGGGGAGGGGGCAGGGTGACAGGGTCGCATGGCACAGGCTCATTTGAAGGACTGCCGCTACTCCATTATATCTAGTCCAGAGGCACTGCAGGACATTGCCCCAACCTATCTCAGGGAGTGCGCAGGACATTGCCCCAACCTATCCCAGGGAGTGTGCAGGATTTTCCCTCAGTATCCGAGTGGGGGTCAGCGGCTCGACCTGTGATGCTAATAAGCCTGCCATTCTCTCCTCAATGTCAGTGAGTGGCAGGGTCTGAGGTGGACCGCTGCCTGTCCTCATCTGCTGGCGGCGATTATGAGACTTCTTTGTCTGCAAAGATGAAAAAGGGAATGATTACAAGAGTATCCATGTGGTCTTGTGGCACAGCAAGTTGCACGTGGTTCATCAGGAGGACACCAAAGTGGGGAACCATCTTATGAGATCTCAGAAAGCAATCTTAATAATGTGTGAAGATAATTCATGTCAAATAGAGTGCCGAACTAAGCCTACCTATGTGCCATGCATTTTAGGAGGCAATCCATAGAGTATTGAGAGGCACCAACAGCATGAGAACAAATAGTGTGTCAGATTTATCCTTGAAGTAATGAAGGAATGCATGAAAGAAATGGTACTCACTCTGACGACCCTGGTGAGATCGTTAAATTTCTTTTGGCACTGTGCCAATCCTCATCACAGTGTCTGAGGCATCGACCTCTTAAATATGGATGGCAATGGTCTAGAACCACCCCGAAGATGAAACTCCTGTCATCTCCATTGCACTGCCCCCACTAGAGCTTCATTAGCCTCGTGGCTGAATCGCCTGCCGCGCTGTCTGCAATCGTCCTCTTCCATCATCAAATTCAAAATGTGAAATGGCTGATTCAGCCCCGGTTGTACTGCGCATGCGTATGCAGGAAGTGGCCGCGCCCTGCATTAGCGTTTGCGACAGGAAACCGGAAGGTGGAAGCGCGGGGGGAAAAAAACGCATACGCAAAATGGCAGATTGTGCCAGCACCGGAACTTTCGATTATGGCGCACAGAGCCTCTGGTGTAACGCCAGAGTTGACACTAACACTCCTCGTGAACGTTATCCCGCCGTTAAATTTTTCGCTCCGCCACGAATTGCACCCGGAAAAGGTCAAAAACACAAAAAAAAGAAAATCCAGCCCTTCAAAGTCTTTCCAAATGAAGAATTATCCTGTCCCTCTGGATTTTCTCCAATCATTTCCCCACCACTGAGGTTTGGCTGACTGGCCTGTAATTATTCGGCCTATCCCTATATCCCTTTTTAAACAAAGGTACAACACTAGCAGTCCTCCAGTCCTCTGGCACCACACCTGCAGCCAGGGAGGATTGGAAAATGAGAGTCAGAGCCTCTGCTATTTCCTCTTTTGCTTCTCTTAACAGCCTGGGATATATTTCAACCAGGCCTGGGGGTTTATCCACTTTCTAAGCTGCTAAACCCCATAATATTTCCTCTCTCCCTATGTTTATCTCATCTAATATTTCACACTCCTCCTCCCTCATTGCAAAGTCTGCATCGCCCCTCACTTTTGTGAAAACAGATGCAAAGTATTCATTAAGAATCATACCCACGTCTTCTGCCTCCACACACAGATTTCCTTTATGGCCTCTAATAAGCTCTACTCTTTCTCTAGTTATCCTCTTGCTCTTAATGTACTTGTAATATATATGTAACCCTCAAAGCCTCCTTGATAAAATGCAACATCCCCACTGACACCTGGGAGTCCCTGGCCAGAGACCGCTCTAAGTGGAGGAAGAACATCCGGGAGGGCGCTGAGCACCTTGAGTCTTGTCGCCGAGAGCATGCAGAAAGCAAGCGGCGGCAGCAGAAAGAGCGTGCGGCAAACCAGACCTCCCACCCATCATTTGCTTCAATGATTGTCCGTCCCACCTGTGACAGACTGTAATTCTCCTATTGGACAGTTACCTAAGAACCTACTTTTAGAGTGGAAGCAAGTCTTCCTCGATTTCGAGGGACTGCCTATGAATATATCTTTGGGTTTTCCAGGATTTTACTTGCCAACATTCTTTCATGCTCTCTCTTTGCTTTGCTGATATATTTTTTAATTGCACTTCTGCACTTCTTATACTCCTCTAGAGTCTCCACAATATTGAGTTCTCGATATCTGTCATAAGCTTCCATTTTTTCTTTATCTTACCCTGTATGTCCCTTGACAGCCAGGGGGCTCTAGATTTGTTAGCACCACCCTTTTTTTAAGAGAAAATACTTATCCTCAGGATCTCCTCATTGAATGCCTCCCACTGCTCTGACACTGATTTACCATCAAGTAGCCGTTTTCAGGCAACTTTGGCCAAATCCCATTTTAGTTCAGCAAAATTGGCTTTACCCCAGTTGAGAACTTTTATTCCTGATCACCCTTTGTCCTTTTCCATAACTACCCTAAATCTTACTGAATTATGATCACTGGCATCAAAATGCTATCCGACTGATACCCCTCCCACCTGCCCTCTTCGTTCCCCCAAAGCAAGTCCAGAACCACCCCCTCCCTTGTTGGGCTTAGAAACATAGGGCCCAAGTTTCCACATGATTTGCGCCTGATTTTTAGGAGCAACTGGTGGAGAACGGACTATCTTAGAAATCGCAATTCTCCACATTTTTTTTTCTGCAGTTCTAGTCAGTTAGAACAGTTTTACTTTGGAACAGAATTTTTTCTTCAAAAGGGGGTGTGTCCGGCCACTGACGCCTGATTTCAAAGTTTCCACAGTGAAAACGTACTCCAAACTAACTTAGAATGGAGCAAGTGAAGATTTTTGTAGAACTGAAAAAACCTGTTCTACACATTAAAAAATCAGGCGCAGGTTACAAATTAGGCGTCCAGAACGAGGTGGGGGGGGGGGGGGAAGTCATTAAATTCTATCATAAATCCTTATTTATACTTACACAAATATTATACAAACAAATCCAACCTGAATAAACATTTATAAGCAAAGAAAAGATTAAATAAAACATCTTCTTACCTGTGTGAAAGTGCTTCAGCCAGGGAGAATGCTGCAGGAAGCCTCACAAGTTGAGGCAGCCGTTCGTTCCCGCGGGGGGGGGGGGGGGGAGGAGGCAGCCGTTCGTTCCCGCGGGGGGGGGGGAGGAGGCAGCCGTTCATTCCCGCGGGGGGGGGGGGGGGAGGAGGCAGCCGTTCATTCCCGCGGGGGGGGGGGGAGGAGGAGGCAGCCGTTCGTTCCCGCGGGGGGGGGGGGGGGAGGAGGCAGCCGTTCGTTCCCGCGGGGGGGGGGGGGGGAGGAGGCAGCCGTTCGTTCCCGCGAGGGGGGGGGGGAGGAAGCCATTCCAGACGGTGGGCAGGGGGGGAAGGAGACAGTGAGAAGGCTGCAGGAAGCCTCAGTGCTGATGTGCTGATGGCAATGTGCTTTTATTAAAAAATGTTCAAAAATTAAACAGCTACAAAGAACTACAAAAATGGCCGGGAGCCAATGTTTCCTTCACACTGCACGAACGCTCCAACGCGCACGCGCAGGGATGCCGGCAGGAAAAAAACTAAATTTAAATGGTACCCGCCCCCTCCCACTTACAAAATCAGCGCGAGTGTAGGCTCTGCCCTCCTGGGCGCCGCGCCAAACAGACATGGAGCTGCAGGGCGCTCCAGAATCACGCGTTTTTTTTCCGGCGCCGTTTTCGGCGCGAAAAACGGGCGCCAAGCTCGGAGGGGCGCCCGTTTTTTATCGTGTGGAAACTTGGGGCCATAGAAACATAGAAAATAGGTGCAAGAGTTGGCCATTCGGCCCTTCGAGCCTGCGCCACCATTCAATATGATCATGGTTGATTATGCAACTTCAGTACCCTATTCCTGCTTTCTCTCCATACCCCTTGATCCCTTTAGCCGTAAGGGCCACATCCTTTTGAATATATCTAGTGAACTGGCCTCAACAGCTTTCTGTGGTAGAGAATTCCACAGGTTCATAATTCTCTGAGTGAAGAAGTTTCTCCTCATCTCGGTCCTAAATGTCTTACCCCTTATCCTTAGACTGTGAGTCCTGGTTCTGGACTTCCCCAACCTCGGGAAGATTCTTCCTGCATCTAACCTGTCCAATCCCATCAGAATTTTATATGTTTCTATGAGATCCCCTCTCATTCGTCTAAATTCCAGTGAATATAAGCCTAGTCAATCCAGTCTTTCTTCATATGTCAGTCCTGCCATCCCGGGAAGCAGTCTGGTGAACCTTCACTGCACTCCCTCAATAGCAAGAATGTCCTTCCTCAGATTAGGAAACCAAAACTGTACACAATTATCAAGGTGTGGCCTCACCAAGGCCCTGTACAACTGCAGTAAGACCTCACTGCTCCTATACTCAAATCCTCTCACTATGAAGACCAACATGCCATTTGCCTTCTTCACCGCCTGCTGTACCTGCATGCCAAATTTCAATGACTGATGTACCATGACACCCAGGTCTCGTTGCACCTCCCCTTTTCCTAATCTGCCACCATTCAGATAATAATCTGCCTTCCTATTTTTGCCACCAAAGTGGATAACCTCACATTTATCCACATTATACTGCATCTGCCATGCATTTGCCCACTCACCTAACCTGTCCAAGTCATCCTGCAACCTCTTAGCATCCTCCTCACAGCTCAAACCGACACCCAGCTTAGTGTCATCTGCAAACTTGGAGATATTACATTCAATTTCTTCATCCAAATCATTGATGTATATTGTAAATAGCTGGGGTACCAGCACTGAACCTTGTGGTACCCCACTAGTCACTGCCTGCCATTCTGAAAAGGACCCGTTTATTCCTACTTTTTGCTTCCTGTCTGCCAACCAGTTCTCTATCCACGTCAATACATTACCCCCAATACCATGTGTTTTAAATTTGCACATTAATCTTTTGGGTGGAACCTTGTCAAAAGCCTTTTGAAAGTCCAAATACACCACATCCACTGGTTCTCCTTTGTCCACTCTACTAGTTACATCCTCAAAAAATTCTAGAAGATTTGTCAAGCAACATTTCCCTTTCATAAATCCATGCTGACTTGGACCGATCCTGTCACTGCTTTCCAAATGTGCTGCTATTACATCTTTAATAATTGATTCCAACATTTTCCCCAGTACCGATGTCAGGCTAACCGGTCTATAATTCCCTGTTTTCTCTCTCCCTCCTTTTTTAAAAAGTGGCGTTACATTAGCTACCCTCCAGTCCATAGGAACTGATCCAGAATCTATAGAATGTTGGAAAATGACCACCAATGCATCCACTATTTCTAGGGCTACTTCCTTAAGTACTTTGGGATGCAGACTATCTGGCCCTGGGGATCTATTGGCCTTCAATCCCATCAATATCCTTGACACAATTTCCTGACTAATAAGGACTTCCTTCAATTCCTCCTTCTCGCTAGATCCTCGGTCCTCTAGTATTTCTGGAAGGTTATTTGTGTCTTCCTTCGTGAAGACAGAACCAAAGTATTTGTTGAATTGGTCTGCCATTTCTTTGGGAGTCGAGAGAGGCAGCATCCTATAAAAGGCTCAGCAGTCCGGGGAGCGTCGAGAGAGGCGGGAGTCGAGAGAGGCAGCGGCCTATAAAAGGCTCAGCAGTCCGGGGAGCGTCGAGAGAGGCGGGAGTCGAGAGAGGCGTACCGGTGCAGCTCCAGCTGGGAGAGAAGGCAAAAAAGGCAAAAAAGAAGTAGAAAGAAATCAAAAGGTGACGTCACAGCCAACGTGGTAAGTGATTGGCTGCTGATTGGTGAGTAGTTTTTCTTTTTCTTTATTAGTCAGTAACTTTTAACATTGTTGTCGGCAATTTAAGTGTATCTAAGGGTTAAGTCATGGCAGGACAGCTCGGTCACGTGATATGCTCCTCCTGTACCATGTGGGAACACGGGGACAACACCAGTGTCCCTGACGACTACATGTGCGGGAAGTGTGTCCACCTCCGGCTACTGACGGTCCGCGTTGCGGAGTTGGAGCTGAAGGTGGATTCACTCTGGAGCATCCACGATGCTGAGAATGACGTGAGTATCACGTGTAGCGAGTTGGTCTTACTGCAGGAGAAGGGTCCACAGCCAGCGAGGGAATGGAAGACCAGCAGGAAGAGTAGTGCAAGGAAGGTAGTGCAGGGGTCCCCTGTGGTCATCCCACTGCAAAACAGATACACTGCTTTGAGTGCTGTTGAGGGGGATGACTCATCAGGAGTGGGCAGCAGCAGCCAAGTTCATGGCACCGTGGCTGGCTCTGTTGCACAGGAGGGCAGGAAAAAGAGTGGGCGAGCGATAGTGATAGGGGATTCAATTGTAAGGGGAATAGATAGGCGTTCTGCGGCCGCAACTGAGACTCCAGGATGGTATGTTGCCTCCCTGGTGCAAGGGTCAAGGATGTCTCGGAGCGGGTGGAGGACATTCTAAAAAGGGAGGGAGAACAGCCAGTTGTCGTGGTGCACATTGGTACCAATGACATAGGTAAAAAAAGGGATGAGTTCCTACGAAATGAATTTAAGGAGCTAGGAGCTAAATTAAAAAGTAGGACCTCAAAAGTAGTAATCTCGGGATTGCTACCAGTGCCACGTGCTAGTCAGAGTAGGAATCGCAGGATAGCTCAGATGAATACGTGGCTTGAGCAATGGTGCAGCAGGGAGGGATTCAAATTCCTGGGGCATTGGAACCGGTTCTGGGGGAGGTGGGACCAGTACAATCCGGACGGTCTGCACCTGGGCAGAATCGGAACCAATGTCCTCGGGGGAGTGTTTGCTAGTGCTGTTGGGGAGGAGTTAAACTAATATGGCAGGGGGATGGGAACCAATGCAGGGAGATAGAGGGAAACAAAAAGGAGGCAAAAACAAAAGACAGAAAGGAGATGAGGAAAAGTGGAGGGCAGAGAAACCCAAGGCAAAGAACAAAAAGGGCCATTGTACAGCAAAATTCTAAAAGGACAGAGGGTGTTAAAAAAACAAGCCTAAAGGCTTTGTGTCTTAATGCAAGGAGTATCCGCAATAAGGTGGATGAATTAACTGTGCAAATAGATGTTAACAAATATGATGTGATTGGGATTACGGAGACGTGGCTCCAGGATGAGCAGGGCTGGGAACTCAACATCCAGGGGTATTCAACATTCAGGAAGGATAGAATAAAAGGAAAAGGAGGTGGGGTAGCATTGCTGGTTAAGGAGGAGATTAAGGCAATAGTTAGGAAGGACATTAGCTTGGATGATGTGGAATCTATATGGGTAGAGCTGCAGAACACCAAAGGGCAAAAAACGTTAGTGGGAGTTGTGTACAGACCTCCAAACAGTAGTAGTGATGTTGGGGAGGGCATCAAACAGGAAATTAGGGGTGCGTGCAATAAAGGTGCAGCAGTTATAATGGGTGACTTTAATATGCACATAGATTGGGCTAACCAAACTGGAAGCAATACGGTGGAGGAGGATTTTCTGGAGTGCATAAGGGATGGTTTTTTAGACCAATATGTCGAGGAACCAACTAGGGGGGAGGCCATCTTAGACTGGGTGTTATGTAATGAGAAAGGATTAATTAGCAATCTCGTTGTGCGAGGCCCCTTGGGGAAGAGTGACCATAATATGGTGGAATTCTGCATTAGGATGGAGAATGAAACAGTTAATTCAGAGACCATGGTCCAGAACTTAAAGAAGGCTAACTTTGAAGGTATGAGGCGTGAATTGGCTGAGATGGATTGGCGAATGATACTTAAGGGGTTGACTGTGGATGGGCAATGGCAGACATTTAGAGACCGCATGGATGAACTACAACAATTGTACATTCCTGTCTGGCATAGAAATAAAAAAGGGAAGGTGGCTCAACCGTGGCTATCAAGGGAAATCAGGGATAGTATTAAAGCCAAGGAAGTGGCATACAAATTGGCCAGAAATAGCAGCGAACCTGGGGACTGGAAGAAATTTAGAACTCAGCAGAGGAGGACAAAGGGTTTGATTAGGGCAGGGAAAATGGAGTATGAGAAGAAGCTTGCAGGGAACATTAAGACGGATTGCAAAAGTTTCTATAGATATGTAAAGAGAAAAAGGTTAGTAAAGACAAATGTAGGTCCCCTGCAGTCAGAATCAGGGGAAGTCATAACGGGGAACAAAGAAATGGCGGACCAATTGAACAAGTACTTTGGTTCGGTATTCACGAAGGAGGACACGAACAACCTTCCGGTTATAAAAGGGGTCGGGGGGTCTAGTAAGGAGGAGGAACTGAGGGAAATCCTTATTAGCTGGGAAATTGTGTTGGGGAAATTGATGGGATTGAAGGCCGATAAATCCCCAGGGCCTGATGGACTGCATCCCAGAGTACTTAAGGAGGTGGCCTTGGAAATAGTGGATGCGTTGACAGTCATTTTCCAACATTCCATTGACTCTGGATCAGTTCCTATGGAGTGGAGGGTAGCCAATGTAACCCCACTTTTTAAAAAAGGAGGGAGAGAGAAAACAGGGAATTATAGACCGGTCAGCCTGACATCGGTAGTGGGTAAAATGATGGAATCAATTATTAAGGATGTCATAGCAGTGCATTTGGAAAGAGGTGACATGATAGGTCCAAGTCAGCATGGATTTGTGAAAGGGAAATCATGCTTGACAAATCTTCTGGAATTTTTTGAGGATGTTTCCAGTAGAGTGGATAAGGGAGAACCAGTTGATGTGGTATATTTGGACTTTCAGAAGGCGTTCGACAAGGTCCCACACAAGAGATTGATGTGCAAAGTTAGAGCACATGGGATTGGGGGTAGTGTACTGACATGGATTGAGAACTGGTTGTCAGACAGGAAGCAAAGAGTAGGAGTAAATGGGTACTTTTCAGAATGGCAGGCAGTGACTAGTGGGGTACCGCAAGGTTCTGTGCTGGGGCCCCAGCTGTTTACACTGTACATTAATGATTTAGATGAGGGGATTAAATGTAGTATCTCCAAATTTGCGGATGACACTAAGTTGGGTGGCAGTGTGAGCTGCGAGGAGGATGCTGTGAGGCTGCAGAGCGACTTGGATAGGTTAGGTGAGTGGGCAAATGCATGGCAGATGAAGTATAATGTGGATAAATGTGAGGTTATCCACTTTGGTGGTAAAAACAGAGAGACAGACTATTATCTGAATGGTGACAGATTAGGAAAAGGGGAGGTGCAAAGAGACCTGGGTGTCATGGTACATCAGTCATTGAAGGTTGGCATGCAGGTGCAGCAGGCGGTTAAGAAAGCAAATGGCATGTTGGCCTTCATAGCAAGGGGATTTGAGTACAGGGGCAGGGAGGTGTTGCTACAGTTGTACAGGGCATTGGTGAGGCCACACCTGGAGTATTGTGTACAGTTTTGGTCTCCTAACCTGAGGAAGGACATTCTTGCTATTGAGGGAGTGCAGCGAAGGTTCACCAGACTGATTCCCGGGATGGCGGGACTGACCTATCAAGAAAGACTGGATCAACTGGGCTTGTATTCACTGGAGTTCAGAAGAATGAGAGGGGACCTCATAGAAACATATAAAATTCTGACGGGGTTAGACAGGTTAGATGCAGGAAGAATGTTCCCAATGTTGGGGAAGTCCAGAACCAGGGGTCACAGTCTAAGGATAAGGGGTAAGCCATTTAGGACCGAGATGCGGAGGAACTTCTTCACCCAGAGAGTGGTGAACCTGTGGAATTCTCTACCACAGAAAGTTGTTGAGGCCAATTCACTAAATATATTCAAAAAGGAGTTAGATGAGGTCCTTACTGCTAGGGGGATCAAGGGGTATGGCGAGAAAGCAGGAATGGGGTACTGAAGTTGAATGTTCAGCCATGAACTCATTGAATGGCGGTGCAGGCTAGAAGGGCCGAATGGCCTACTCCTGCACCTATTTTCTATGTTTCTATGTTTCTATGTTTCTATTATAAATTCACCTGATTCTGACTGCAAGGGTACCTACATTTGTCTTCACTAAATGGTATATACTTCAATGTTGTTAAATAGTGGCTAAAGAAGTTCTCCTGAATGCATTTTAGGAATTCTGCACCCTCTGTACCATTCACACTGCTTTTTCTCCCATTTAATATTAGGGTAGTTGAAATTCCCCACTATTACAGCTCGATAATTTTTGCACTTCAAGCAATTTACCCACATATTTGTTCCTCTATCTCCCTCTGGCTGTTTGGGATACACTCCCAGCAGTGTGATCACCCCTTTTTAGTTCTTCAATTCAACTCATATGGCCTCTAACATATCATCCCTTCTCACAGCTGTAATTGTTTCTTTAATTAATACTGCAACCCCCTCCCCCCCCTTTATACCCACCCCCCTCTCTATCCCGTCTGAAAACCCTGTAACCAGGAATGTTGAGCTGCCATACCTGTCCTATTTTCTGTAATGTCTCAGTAATGGCTATAATATCGTACTCCAAGTGTCAATCTGTGCTCTCAGGTCATCTGCCTTATTCCCTATACTCCTTGCATTGTCGTATATACCATTTAGAGGTGCCAAACTCCCTTGTTGTCTATTTTCCAGCCCTTGTTTCCTCTGTCTTCCAAATTCACTTTCTACTTTTCTGCTGCCCAATTCCAGCTTTGCTTCTCTCCCCACTGAATCTATTTTCCAGTTCCCATTCCCCTGCAAAGCTAGTTTAAACCCTCCCCAACAGCATTAGCAAACCCTACCCGAGGATACTGGTCCCGACTCTGTTGAGGTGCAACCTATCCGGCTTGAACAGGTCCCACCTCGCCCAGAAACGGTCCCAATGCCTCAGGAATCTAAAGCCCTCCCGCCTGCACCATCTCTCCAGTCACACATTCAATTTCCTCCTATTTCTATATTCACTAGCACGTGGCACCGGGAGTAATACGGAGATTACTACTTTTGTGGTTCTGCTTTTTAATCTCTCTCCTACCTCCCTAAAATCTGCCTGCAGGACCTCATCCCTCTTTCTACCTATGTCATTGGTACCGATATGGACCACGACCTCTGGCTGTTCACCCTCTCCCCCCAGAATGTCTTGCAGTCGCTCGGTAACATCCTTGTCCCTGGCACCAGGGAGGCAACATACCATCCTGGAGTCACGTCTGCGGCCACAGAAACGCCTGTCTGCTCCCCTGACTATCGAATCCCCTACCACTATAGCTCTTCCTTTCTTCTTCCTCCCCCCCTGTGCAGCTGAGCCACCCGTGGTGCCGTGGACTTGGCTCTGGTTGCACTCCCCAGAGGCACCCAGAACAGAATCCCGGTTGGAGAGCGAGATGCACTCGGGTCTCCTACACTACCTGCCTGGTCCTCCACTTCTGTCTGGCGGTCACCCACTTCCTCTCTGCCTGCACACACTTAAGCTGCGGGGTGACCACCTCTAGAAACGTGCTATCCATCTAGCTCTCAGCTTCGCTGATGCACTGCAATGTCTCAAACCACTGCTCAAGCTCCGAAACGCGGAGCTCAGGTTGATGTATCTGATGACACTTCTTGCACATCTGGTCATCCAGGCTATGCGAAACGCCCAGGACTTCCCATATGGCACAGGATGTGCACTCCATGGGACTGAGCTGCGCTGCCATGCCTCTAGTTAATTGACTATAAACTAAACTATGAAATAAACTTAACACTCAAAGACATAGAAACATAGAAACATAGAAAATAGGTGCAGAAGCAGGTCATTCGGCCCTTCGAGCCTGCAACGCCATTCAACATGATCATGGCTGATCATTCAACCTCAGTACCCCATCCCAGCCTTCTCTCCATACCCCCGATCCCTTTAGCCATAAGGGCCACATCTAACTCCCTTTTGAATATGTCCAACGAACTGGCCTCAACAACTTTCTGTGGCAGTGAATTCCACAGGTTCACAACTCTCTGGGTGAAAAAGTTTCTCCTCATCTTGGTCCTATATGGCTTACACCTTATCCTTAGACTGTATCCCTTGGTTCTGGACTTCCCCAACATCGGGAACATTCTTCCTGCATCTAATCTGTCCAGTCCCGTCTGAATTTTATACGTTTCTATGAGATCCCCTCTCATTCTTCTAAATTCCAGTGAATATAAGCCTAACCGATCCAGTCTTTCCTCAAATGTCAGTCTTGCCATCCTGGGAATCAGTCTGGTGAACCTTTGCTGCACTCCCTCAATAGCAAGCATGTCCTTCCTCAGATTAGGAGACCAAAACTGAAAAAAAAATGGTTGTTCACCAATCAGCTCCTTCCCTTGTGTCGACGTCACTTTTGGTTTCTGACATCACTCTTGTGTGGAGATTGCTCCGGTCTGCACTGTCTCTGGGCCTCCCGCTCAATTTATACTCCACCCGCTTGTTGCCGCCGCTGCTCCAATCTCTGTTCTTATGTTCTTATCACATGATCTGATTGCTGATTGGTCCCCTTGGAGGACAAGACTCACCCAAAAGTTTCTCTGGAAAGTGTAATTCAAGCCATTCTGACTGCTGACTCCAGATAGGAGAGTACTCACTCAAATAGGTTAAGACCTCCCCTGCCCCATCCCAGCCCAAGTTCCTGACCCCCCAGCTCAAGTTCCTGACACCCCCCAGCCCAAGTTTCTGACAATCCCCCAAATAAAGTTCCTGACAACCTCAGCTGAAGTTCATGACATCCCCAAACCAAGTTCCTGACCTTCCCCAGCCAAGTTCCTGTCCCTCCCAGACAAAGTTCCTGCCCCATCTCAGCCCAAGTTCCTGATGCCCACCTACAGCCCAAGTTCCTGCCCCCCCAGCCCAAGTTCCTGACCCCTGTAGCCCAAGTTCCTGACCCTCCCCCCCCCCAAGCCCAAGCTCTTGACCCACCCCTCCCTGCCCCGCCCAAGATCCTAACCTGCTCCACCTGCCCAAGTTACTCCCCCACAGATTCATGACCTTCTCCCCCCAACAAGTTCCTGACCTCAACCCCCATCCCCCCACCCCACTGTGCAATAGATGGGGCATTGAGTGCGGGTCACAGATTGTTAACAGCTTTATTGGGTATGAAGTGAATAGTGACAGTGTCGTGACTTCCGTATTTGTCCACTCCAATGATATCACTTGCCATACATGCACTGAGATCAATCAGGTGTAGGGGGAGGAGAGGGAGAATGCGGTGCAAGTGTAAAGGGGGTGGGATTGGAAGAACGTGATCCATCCCTGAGGTCTCTCCCTCTCTCTCTCTCTACCCCCCTCCTCCGACCCCCTCTCCCCGTCCCTGCTCTCTCCCCCAGTCTGACTCACTCTCTCTCATCTCTCACTCTGCCCCAGTCTCTCTCTCTCCCCAGTATCTCTCTTGCTGCCCCAGTCTCTGTCTCTCTCTCTGCTCCAGTCTCTCTCTCTCTCTCTCTCTCTCTCTCTCTGCCCCAGTTCCTCTCTCCCCCCCCCCAGTCTCTCTCTCTGCCTAGACTCTCTCTCTGCCCCAGTCTCTCTTTCTGCCCCAGGCGCTCTCTCTCTCTCTCTCTCTCTCTCTCCCATCTCTCTCTCTCTCTCTCTCTCTCTCTCTCTCTCTAATCCTGTCTCTCTCTCTCTCTTCCCAGTCTCTCTCTCTCTCCCCAGTCTTTCTCTCTCTCCCCAGTCTTTTTCTGCCACAGTCTCGCTCTCCCTCTCTCTCTCTCTCTCTTCCTCTCCCGTCTCTCTCTCTGATCCAGTCTCTCTCCCACTGTCATGTATGTACTTTTGGGATCACTAGCCACTAGATGGCGTCACTGTTGGAGGCCATTGGGCTGCACGAACTGGTGTGCAGCCCAAGTATAAAAGGCCAGCCATTTTGTATATTGGTCAATTTGGACCTTAATAAAACAGAGCCAAGGTTATATCTCTTGGAATTAAATAGTACTCAGTCTAACAGTTATTGCATACACAACATTTGGCGATGAAGCAACAAGAATCTTTGCATGCAAAAATGAGCACAATTGGATTGTTGGAGCGATTTGTGGAAGGAGAAGATTGGGCAGACTTTGTGAGCCATTTGAGCCAGTTCTTCATGGCCAACAAAATAGAGGAGGTCGCGACGCAGATCGGCGCCAGAAGGTGTTCCTCACGGTTTGCGGTCCAAAAATTTATGGTCTGATAAAGAATCTACTCCTACCTGCGAGTCCAACAGAGAAGACAAATGAAGAATTGTATACACTGGTATAGGACCACCTTAAGCCAGAAGAAAGCATCGTCACCTCGAGGTACAGATTTTACATGCACGTTTGCTCAGAGGGCCAGAATGCGGCGGAATTTGTTGCCGACTTGAAACGTCAAGCGGGACCATGTAAGTTCGTGGCTGTGTTGGCAGACTTGCTGTGGGACTTCTTTGTAATCGGCATCAACCACGAGGTGATCCTGCGTAAACTACCGGCAGTGGAGACGTTGGACTTGAACAGGGCCATCATGATCATTCAATCATGCATGACTACGGATAGAAGTCTAAAGCAGATATCAGTGAAAAATCAAAACTCGGCAAGTACTGTAAATATGATTGATTCAGCGTTCGGCAGAGCAGCACATGGCAGGGCCTACCCGACTGCATACGCAAATCCTGTGGCTGCCCAGAGTCCGCCAGCGGGAATGCATCCGATTTCTCCATGTTGGCGTTATGGGGGAAATCACCGGCAGCAGCAGTGCCGATTTAAGCAATATAGTTGCAAAGGCTGTCTGAGAGTGGGGCATCTCCAACGCAAGTGCCTGCAGATGAGCAAGCGTGCTGTGACATACCATGTGGAGGATGATGGTCAGACTAGCGCGGATCCAGATACACAATCCGAGATACTAGAGGAGGAATTGTATGGACTGTACTCATTCCTAACTAAGAGCAAACCGATAATGATCAACGTGAAATTTAATGGGGTGCCGGTATCGATGGAAATGGACCCTGGGGCGAGTCAATCGATAATGAGCCAGAGAGCATTTGACAAGCTGTGGGATACTAAGGCTGTGAGGCTCAGGCTGAGTCCAGCCAGTGCCAAGTTGCGCACGTACACCAAAGAACTCATAACGGTGATTGGCAGTGCCACAATTAAAGTGTCGTATGACGGTGCGGTTCACGAGTTACCGCTATGGAGTGTCCCAGGCAATGGCCCAACGCTGTTCAGCAGAAACTGGCTTGATGCGACTGGAATGACATCAAGGTGTTGTCGTCAGAGGAAAATACATGTGCCCAAGTACTGAGCAAATTCCCCTTGCTGTTCGAACCAGGCATTGGCAACTTCACGGGAACCAAGGTGCAGATCCACGTCGACTCAGATGCAAGACCCGTCCATCATAAAACTCGGGCAGTTCCGTATATGATGAGGGAGAAGGTCGAAATCAAACTATACAGACTCCAGCGTGAAGGGATCATATCACCGTTTGAATTTAATGAGTGGGCCAGCCCCATTGTTCCTGTGCTGAATAGTGATGGCGCAGTCAGACTCTGTGGAGACTGCAAGGCTACGATCAACAGGGTTTTGAAAAAGGATCAATACCCATTACCAAAGGCTGATGACTTGTTTGCAACGTTAGCGGGGGGGGAAGTCATTCACCAAACTGGACTTGATGTCGGCCTATATGACACAGGAACTAGTCGAGACATGGAAGAGACTTACGTGCATTAACACGCATAAAGGACTGTTTATTTATCACAGGTGCCCTTTTGGAATTCGCTCGGCTGCAGCAATACTTCAGAGGAACATGGAGAGTCTACTGAAGTCCATTCCCAGAACCGTCATGTTCCAAGATGACATCCTGATCACAGGTCGTGACTCCGAGGAACATCTGAACAACCTGGAAGAGGTTCTACATCATTTGGACAAAGTGGGACTCAGACTGAAATGCTCGGAGTGCGTCTTCATGGAACCAGAGGTCGAATTCCTGGGGAGAAAAATTGCTGCTGACGGCATCGGGCCTACGGACTCGAAAACCAAGGCCATCAAAAATGCATCCAAGCCTCAGAATGTGATGGAGCTGCATTTGTTCCTGGGTCTACTCAATCACTTCGGAAACTTCCTACTTAAATTGAGCACCTTATTAGAACCACTGCACATGCTGCTAAGAAAAGGTGACAACTAGGTGTGGGGTGCGTCTCAAGACAGAGTTTTTGAGAAAGCCACTAATGCGCTTTGCTCTAACAAGCTGCTGGTACATTATGACCCACATAAATGTTTAGTATTGGCCTGTGATGCTTCTTCATATGGAATTGGTTGCATGCTCCAACAAGCTAATGAGTCGGGTAAACTTCAACCAGTCGTGTATGCTTCAAAAAGTTTGTCAAAAGCGGAAAGAGCCTACAGCATGGTAGAGAAAGAAGCACTAGCCTGTGTGTATGGGGTTAAAAAGATGCATCAGTACCTGCTTGGTCTTCGGTTTGAACTGGAAACAGATCACAAGCCGCTCATTTCACTGTTCTCTGAAAACAAAGGTATCAATACCAACGCTTCATCCCGCATCCAGGGGTGGGCGCTGACATTATCCGCTTATGATTATGTCATTCGCCATAGACCTGGCACGGAGAATTGTGCCGATGCTTTGATCCATCTGCCGTTGCCCACACCGGAGGTAGAAACGCCACAACTGGCGGACTTATTGTTCGTTATAGATGCTTTTGAGAGTGAAGGAACCCCTGTCATGGCTCAACAAGTTAAGACCTGGGCCAACCAGGACCAGATTTTATCGGTGGTGAAGAGTTGCATCCTCAAAGGTGATTGGTCTGCCATACCCAAGCAAATGTGCCAGGAAAGCAAACCTTACATTCGTCACAAAGATGAACTGTCTATTCAGTCAGATTCAGTGGGGCAATCATGTTGTTATGCCCAAGAAAGGGAGAGAGAAATTTGTACGTGAGCTACATAGCACACATCCCGGCATTGTAATGATGAAAGCGATCGCCAGGTCTCATGTATGGTGGCTGGAAATTGACTCTGAGCTGGAATCATGTGTGCATCAGTGCAACACTTGCATGTAGCTCAGCAAAGCACCAGCAGAATCGCCGCTGAGTCTGTGGTCATGGCCGTCCAAACCATGGTCCAGGATCCG
The DNA here is from genome assembly GCF_044704955.1 of Pristiophorus japonicus. Taxonomy (NCBI): domain Eukaryota; kingdom Metazoa; phylum Chordata; class Chondrichthyes; family Pristiophoridae; genus Pristiophorus; species Pristiophorus japonicus. Next base: position 63,402,162 of record NC_091980.1, on the reverse strand, counting down.
CATAGACTTTACAGGTCCCTTCCTGGGGAAGATGTTTTTAGTTGTGGAGGATGTATATTCAAAGTGGATAGAGTGTATAATCATGTCATCCTGCACATCCACAGCTACCATTGAGAATCTCAGTGTCATGTTCGTGACACATGGTCTGCCTGACATCGTTGTTAGCGACAACGGTTCATGCTTCACCAGTCAGGAGTTTCAAGAGTTCATGGAACTCAATGGTATCAAACATGTAAGGTCAGCACCATTCAAACCTGCATCCAGTGGGCAAGCAGAACGTGCTGTCCAAATCATAAAGCTGAGTATGAAGCGAGTAACCCAAGGGTCACTGCAGACCCACCTGTCATGCATACTGCTTAGTTACAGGACAAAACCACACACACTTACTGGGGTCTCACCTGCTGAACTAATGATGAAGAGAGGTCTTAAGACCAAGCTATCTCTTGTACATCCTGACTTGAATAATCATGTTGAATATAGAAGACAAAGTCAGCAAGGGTATCACGATCGTGCAGCTGTGTCACGCGATATTTCTGTAAATGATCCTGTATATGTTCTGAATTATGGTCAGGGTCCCAAGTGGATCGCTGGTACTGTCATGGCCAAGAAGGGCAAAAGAGTATTTATTGTTACGCTCAAAAATGGACAAACATTCAGGAAACATATGGATCAGACAAAGCTGCGGCACACAGACAAACCGGAACAGTCGGAGGAAGAGACAATCGACGACCAACCAACCTACCCCCACTTATCAGAGGACTCAGTGGTCATCAGTGAATCGGGGCTTTCAATCACTGACATGTTCAATGAAACTGGACTTTCAATCCCTGACATGGCCATGGCCACTGCCACCAGGTCAGCCACCCAGCCACCAGTCACAACAGACCCTGAACACTCGCCCAAGGCAGGAATTGAACTGAGACGGTCAACCCGGGAGCATAAAACACTAGACCGTCTCAATTTGTAAAAGACAGTGTTAATATCTCAGAGGGGGGTATTGTCATGTATGTACTTTTGGGATCACTAGCCACTGGATGGCGTCACTGTTGGAGGCCATTGGGCTGCATGCACTGGTGTCCAGCCCAAGTATAAAAGGCCAGCCGTTTTGTATATTAGTCACTTTGGGCTTTAATAAAGCAGAGCCAAGGTCATACCTCTTGGAGTTAAACAGTACTCAGTCTAAAGTTATTGCATACACAACATCCACTCCCCCCAGTGTTTCTCTCTCTGCCACAGTCTCTCTCTCTCTCTCTCCTATCTCTCTCTCTGACCCAGTCTCTCTCTCTCTCCCCCCAGTCTCTCTCTCTCTCCCCAGTCTTTTTCTGCCACAGTCTCTCTCTCTCCCTCTCCCGTCTCTCTCTCTGATCCAGTCTCTCCCCCTCTCTCCCCAGTCTTTCTCTCTTTCTGCCACAGTCTCTCTTCCATCTCTCTCTCTCCCTCTCCCATCTCTCTCTCTGCCCCAGTTTCTCTCTCTCTCTGTCTCTCTCTCTCTCCCCAGTCTCTCTCCAGTCTCTCTCCCTCAAATCTCTCTCTCTCTCTCTCGCTCTCTCGCTCTCTACTCCCAGTCCCCCGCTCTCTCTCTCTGCCCCAGTCTCTCTCGCTCTTCCCAGTCTCTCTCTCTCTGCCCAGTCTCTCTCTCTCTCTGCCCCAGTTTCTCTCTCTCTCTCTCCCTCTCTTTCCAGTCTCTCTCTCTCTCTCTCTCTCTCTCTCTCTCTCTCTCTCTACCCCCAGCCCCCCCCTCTCTCTCCCCAGTCTGTCTCTCTCTCTCTCTCCCCAGTGTCTCTCTCTCTCTCCCCAGTCTCTCTCTCTCTGCCCCAGTTTCTCTCTCTCTCTCTCTCTCCCCAGTCTCTCTCTCCCCAGTCTCTCTCTCCCCAGTCTCTCTCTCACTCCAGTCTCTCTCTCTCTCTCTCTCTCTCTTTCTCTCTCTCTACCCCCAGTCCCCCTCCCCATCTCTCGCTCTCTCTCTGCCCCAGTCTCTCTCTCCTTAGTTTCTCTCTCTCTGCCCCAGTCCCCCCCCCTCTCTCTCAGCCCCAGTCTCTCCCTCTCTGCCTCATGCGCAAAAAGGGGACAGAGTACAAGGCACACATGCGCAGAAGGACACAAAAAAGTTATTGAAAATAATCATTCCGTTTCCTTACCATGGCCACATTGATTTTGACAGTTGTTCTGTCAGTGTTCTGCAGCATTGAGGTGCAGCAAACACTGACAAGCACTGCACAAAGATGCATGGCTGCACCCAGGCTCTCCCATGACTCCCTCCAGATGCTTATGGAAGTAGTCACAGCACACAGGGAGGTTCTCTTTCCTTTCAATGGACAGAAGAGACCTCCCCAGGACACCAACACAGTCTGGTTGCACACTGTACAGGAGGGCACAAGCAGGGATACCATCAGGAGGACCAGGCTGCAGTGGCACAAACCTTTCAATGATCTCAGCAGAACACGAAATGTTACTGCAAAGCTATACTCAACCTCATCCTGCTGTGCCACTCATCACATCCCTATCACTCTTCCCTACCCTACTCTTGCACATCCTTACTCACACCTTGCACCTCCACCGATCCCTCTGTCTCTATCTACATTATCACTTCCCCATCTCAGTAGCCACACCTCACACTCACCCTCATGATACCAACTAGCAACACACAAGGGTAGGCACTTGAGTCTTTTAGTTAATGTTCATGTAGAGTCTCTGCTAATGTGTTGTCAAACATTGAAATCTTTATTTTGAAAACTTTGTGTTCTTGGACAGATTTGTGTGAACCTTTGGAAGTGGCTTAGTGAGTTATAGTGAATGGTGAGACATAAGGGTACTCCCACAATGGTGATGAGTGTGAAAGGAATGGGTTGGTCATTGCAGGGATGTCTTATGGTGCTGGTGTGGGCTGGTACCAACCTGGCACATCAGGTGGCAGTCAGGGTGTACAGCATCCAGTGAAGTAAATATGGCCATGGTGAGGCCATCCCTGGCCTCCCGGGCAGCACTGTGGTCAGGTGCTGATGCCCTGTGTCCTGTGCAGCATCAGATAATCGTGGAGAAGTTTGGTATTGTTGGTAGTGATGCTGGTGTCTTTAGTGATGTTGATGTTGGCGTTGATCGTGGTGGGAGTCAGAGGACCAAGGTATGATTCTCAAGGGCACCGATGCTGCTGGAATAAATGGCAGCTGAAGTTGAGTTGACAGAAGCGATCTGTCAATGGTGGAGAGGCACATTCAAATGAATTTAATTAAGCCAGCTTACAGTCACTCTGATATTTTTCTCCTCTCCATCATTTTCAATCTACTATTGCCAAACCATTCATCTTGAAATCACAATTAATATTCTGTATGCATTACTTTTTATGTATCTATATTAAATGTATTGCCCATTTCAGTCATTTGCCAAACAACTGAGCCTCCTGATGTCCGTTATTCATGTTATCCCATACACTTTTGTGTCATCTGCAAATTTAGAAAATCTGCTTTTAATCCATTTATCTCGGTCACTTTGTTAGATTGTAGAATGTCGTGGTCCAAGGATTGAAACCTTTGGGAACTTTTGTAGTCAGTCCTACAAATGAGATAACAATTACTTTCTCTTCGCTGCCTTTGAATTCCATTTTTTTCCTAAATAAATGGAACATTAACTGTGGCTAGCTCTTCCCTTGGTTAACTCTTTACTCCCTTCTCACCACTTCCTCTTCATGAGACTGAGCCTTACTGCAGATCAAGGCCACAAATGAAAAGGAGAACAAACTGGTGATGGTGACAAAATAACATGACTGCTAGCAGCCAGCCTTTCCCCTTGAAACTGTATTGCAAATGACCTGATGTTTTATATTCATGTTTTTGTTTGTACTTATCTTAAAGTGAATTTAAAATAACAATTAATCAGTACCACTCTGCTGTTATCCCCATAGAATCATAGGTCTAGAAATTTAATGGTGCCGCACTTTCTTTCAGGGCGCTTAAGCATTCAATATGGCTGGAAGGTTACGGGTGCTCATTCCGCACTGGAAGTGTGCCACCCATCATATTGGACCGGGCTGCTCCGTAGGCATCCGTGGCACATGCCAGAACTATTTAAAATGATGTATGCTTTGGGCAGAATAATGGCAGAAAAGGGTCCTACAATAAGCGTAGGATCCTTTTCTGCCATTGTTCTGCCCCAGCACCAGAGTTGCCACGTGATAAAATCTCCCAGCAACTCGTGGCGTTAACAGGCAGGAAGGGCCCTTCAGCATGCGACTTAAAGGTTTCATCCACTACTTACAGGTTAGTTGCTGGTTTGTCATTTGAGGCTGCTACTTGGCCTGTTTTCCAACTACTGAGAAGATTTTGCTGGTACTGGACTATTTTTGGTTGCCTTCACAACAATTGTATTTCATTTATGGATGATCAGGTAGGGTACTTCGTGGCCAACAAAATGGAGGAACCCAGTGATGCAGTTAGGCGCAGGGCGGTCTTCCTCATGGTTTGCAGTCCGAAAATCTATGGACTCATAAAGAATCTTCTCTCGCCTGCAAGTCCAATGGACAAGGACTATTAGGAATTGTGTGCTCTGGTACGTGACCATCTCAAAGCAGAAGAAGGCATCATCATCTCTCGATATCGATTCTACAAGCTCATTCGTTCTGAGAGCCAGGATGTGTCGGAATTCGTTGCCGACCTAAGTCGTCTAGCTGGACCGTGTAAGTTCGAAAACTCATTGGGTGACATGCTGTGGGACTTCTTTGTAATCGGCATCAACCACAAGGTGATCCTGCGAAAGCTACTGGCAGCGGAGATGCTGGATTTGAGCAAGGCCATCACGATTGCCCAGGCATGCATGACGACGGATAAAAACTTAAAGCAGATTCATCAAAAAATCAGAACTCGGCAAGTACTGTAAACAAGATTGTATCGTCGTGTGGCAGAGCTGCATATGGCAGGGCCTACTAGACTGCGTATGCGAAACCTGTGGCTGCCCAAAGTCCGCCAATGGGAATGAATTCAATTTCACCGTGTTGGCGTTGTGGGGGTAATCATCAGCCTCATCAGTGTCGGTTTAAACAGTACATTTGTAAAGGCCGTTCGAGACTGGGGCATCTCCAGCACATGTGTCCGCAACAGAGGAAGCGTGCTGCGACACACTACATGGGGGATGATGACCAGTATAGCGCAGATCCAGATATGCAATCTGAGATACCAGAGGAGGAAATGTATGGACTGTATTCGTTCGTAACAAAGAGCCAACCGATAATGATTAATGTGAAACTTAACGGTGTGCCGGTACTGATGGAATTGGACATGGGTGCGAAACAATCAATAATGAGCCAGAGCACATTCAACAAGATGTGGGATACGAAGGCTGTAAGGCCGAAGCTGAGTTCAGTCAATGCCAAGTTGCATACGTACACTAAAGAACACATAACGGTGATGGGCAGTGCAGTAGTCAAGGTGTCGTATGATGGTGCGGTTCATAATTTACTGTTATGGATTGTTCCAGGTAATGGTCCAATGCTGTTCGGCAGGAATTGGCTAGAAAAAATCAAATAGAATTGGAACAATATCAAAGCGTTGTCGTCGGAGGATGATACTCCATGTGCTCAAGTGCTGAGCAAGTTCCCCTCGCTGTTTGAACCAGGTATCGGCAATTTCACGGGAGCCAAGGTGCAGATCCACGTGGACTCGGATGCAAGAGCCGTCCATCATAAAGCTCGGGCAGTTCCGTATATGATGAGGGAGAAGGTTGAAATCGAACTGGACAGACTCCAGCGTGAAAGCCATATCACAGGTCAAATTTAATGAATGGACCAGCCCCATTGTTCCTGTGTTGAAGAGTGATGGCACTGTTAGGATTTGTGGAGACTACAAGGTTACGATCAACTGAGTTTCGAAACAGGATCAGTACCCATTACCGAAGGCTGATGAACTGTTTTCAACGCTAGCCAAGGGGAAGTCATTCACTAAACTGGATCTGACGTCGACCTACATGACACAGGAGCTGGTCGAGACATCGATGAAACTTACATGCATCAACACTCATAAAGGACTGTTTATCTACATCAGGTGTCCTTTTGGAATTCGCCGGCTGCAGCCATATTTCAGAGGAACATGGAGAGTCTACTGAAGTCCGTCCCCAGAATCGTCATGTTCCAAAATGACATCCTGGTCACAGGTCGTGACACCGCCGAACATCTGAACAACCTGGAAGAGGTTCTACATCGTCTGGACAAAGTGGGACTCGGACTGAAACGTTCGAAGTGCGTCTTCATGGCACCGGAAGTCGAATTCCTGGGGAGGAAAATTGCTGCTGACGGCATCAGGCCTACGGTCTCGAAAACCAAGGCCATCAAAAATGCACCCAAGCCTCAGAATGTGACGGAGCTGCGTTCGTTCCTTGGTCTATTTAACTACTTCAGTAATTTCCTAACTAGATTGAGCACTTTATTAGAGCCACTGCACCCACAGAGATATAGAAACATAGAAAATAGGTGCAGGAGCAGGCCATTCAGCCCTTCGAGCCTGCACCACCATTCAATATTATCACAGCTGATCATGCAACTTCAGTACCCCACTCCTGCCTTCTCTCCATGCTGAGGGCAATGGAAGCCATCGCCCGTCCCTTCGCTGCTAAGAAAAGGCGACAACTGGGTTTGGGGTGCATCTCAAGTTAGAGCTTTTGAGAAAGCTACTAATCTGCTTTGCTCTAACAAGCTGCTAGTACATTATGATCCATGTAAGTGTCTAGTAATGGCCTGTGATGCTTTGTCATATGGAGTTGGTTGCGTGCTCCAACAAGCTAATGAGTCGGGTAAACTACAACCTGTTGCGTATGCTTCTAAAAGATTGTCAAAGGCAGAACGAGCCTACAGCAAGGTAGAAAAATAAGCATTAGCCTGTGTGTATGGGGTTAAAAAGATGCATCAGTATCTGTTTGGTCTTTGGTTTGGTTTGAACTGGAAACAGATCACAAGCCGCTCATATCATTGTTTTCGGAAAACAGAAGTAAAAATACCAATGCATTGTCCCGCATCCAGAGGTGGGCGCTGACATTATCTGCCTATTATTGCGTTCCTAACACAGGTGAGGCTGCACACAGGGAGGTTAAAGTAACAGTGACCTCAGTCTTTAATACTCCAGAATGAGGAACAGGCCTTAGGGGCTGGCTTATATACAATGCTCCCAAGTGATGCTAGGATCCTTGGGACTTCAGGGGATGAGCTCCCTGGTGACGGAACATGGGAGTGCATGCTTTATCGATACACAACATCACTCCCCTCCAAAGTCAAAGTGAAAACTATTTACAAGGTGAGGCGGTCGGGAGCCTTTCTTTCCCTGGTGGACCGCCTCGGTCCAAATGTCTGTTCTGGTGTGTTGGCTGTGCCCTCGCTGGCCCTGCAGGGCTGCTAGGTGACCTGGCCTTGCTGGGCTGTTGGGCGTGATGGGTTGGATTTCCTGGTCCGGCGTGGTGTCATTGATCCTTTGGGTGTGTGTTGTGGGCTCACAAAAGCTGGTGTCTGCTGTGGGTTGTTCAGAGCAGTCTGTGAACCGCAGCCTCATTTGGTCCAGGTGTTTTTTGCAAATTTGTCCATTATCTAGTTTGACTACAAACACCATACTCCCTTCTTTAGCTATCACCATGCCCGCGATCCACTTGGGACCATGTCCATATTTTGGCACATACATAGGGACATTCAGATCAATTTCCCGTGTCACAGTGGCGCGACCATCGCTTACATTTTGTTGCTGCCGCCTGCTCTCTAACTGATCATGCAGGTTGGGGTGAACCAGCGAGAGTCTGGTTTTAAGTGTCCTTTTCATGAGTAGCTCAGCCGGGGGCACCTCTGTGAGCGTGTGGGGTCTTGTGTAGTAGCTGAGCAGTACTTGGGACAGGCGGGTTTGGAGTGAGCCCTCTGTGACTCGTTTAAGGCTCTGTTTGATGGTTTGTACTGCCCGCTCTGCCTGCCCATTGGATTCTGGTTTAAACGGGGCCGAGGTGACAGGTTTGATCCCATTGCGGGTCATGAATTCTTTAAATTCGGCACTGGTGAAACATGGCCCGTTGTCACTAACCAGTATGTCAGGCAGGCCGTGGGTGGCAAACATGGCCCTCAGGCTTTCAATGGTGGTGGTGGCGGTGCTTCCCGACATTATTTCACATTCAATCCATTTTGAAAAAGCATCCATCACCACCAGGAACATTTTACCGAAAAACGGGCCCGCATAGTCGACATGGATCCTCGACCATGGTCTGGAGAGCCAGGACCACAAACTTAGTGGTGCCTCTCTGGGCGCGTTGCTCAACTGAGCACATACGCTGCATTGCCATATGCAGGACTCTAAGTCAGAGTCGATACCGGGCCACCACACATGGAATCTGGCTATCGCTTTCATCATTACTATACCCCGGTGTGTGTTGTGGAGATCCAAGATGAACGTCTCCCTGCCCTTTTTTGGTAGAACTACGCGGTTATCCCAGAACAGGCAGTCTGCCTGAATTGACAGCTCGTCCTTTCGCCACTGGAACGGTTTGATTGGCTCTTGCATTTCAACGGGGATGCTGGCCCAGCTCCCATGCAGTACACAGTTTTTTACTAGGGACAGCAGAGGATCTTGGCTTGTCCAGGTCTTAATCTGGCGGGCCGTGACAGGTGATTTATCATTTTCAAACGCTTCCATGAACATCAACAAGTCTGCGGGCTATGCCACCATCAACAAGTTTGTAGGCTGCTCCATTTCCACCCCCGTGGTGGGCAATGGGAGCCGACTGAGAGCATCCACACAGTTGTCGGTGCCTGGCCTGTGGCGGATGGTATAGTTATACGCTGATAGCACGAGTGCCCACCTTTGTATGCGGGCTGAGGCATTAGTATTTATCCCCTTGTTTTCAGCGAACAGGGATGTGAGGGCTTGTGATTGGTTTCCAGCTCAAATTTGAGGCCAAACAGGTATTGATGCATTTTCTTTATCCCGAACACACACGCTAATGCCTGTTTCTCAATCATGCTGTAGGCCCTCTCGGCCTTAGACAAGCTCCTGGAAGCATAGGCATCAGGTTGCAACTTCCCCGCAACGTTAGCTTGTTGTAATACACACCCGACTCCGTATGACGACGCGTCACATGCTAGCACAAGTCTTTTACAAGGGTTATACAATACGAGCAGCTTGTTGGAGCATAAAATGTTTCTGGCTTGCTTAAAAGCAATTACTTGGTTTTTTCCCCATACCCAGTTCTCACCTTTGCGCAATAACACATGTTGGGGCTCTAAGAGGGTGCTTAACCCCGATAGGAGGTTACCAAAATAGTTGAGGAGTCCCAAGAACGACCACAGCTCCGTGACGTTCTGTGGCCTGGGCGCGTTCCTGATAGCCTCTGTCTTGGCGTCTGTGGGCCGAATGCCGTCCGCCACGATCTTTCTCCCCAAAAACTCCACTTCTGTTGCCATGAAGATGCATTTCGACCTCTTCAGCCGCAGCCCTACGCGATTCAGTCGCTGGAGGACCTCCTCCAGGTTTTGTAGGTTCTCGACGGTGTCCCGACCTGTGACCAATTTGTCATCCTGAAAAACCACTGTGCGTGGTACCGACTTGAGTAGGCTCTCCATGTTTCTCTGGAAGATTGCTGCAGCCGACCGAATTCCAAACGGGCATTTGTTGTAGATGAACAGTCCCTTGTGCGTGTTGATGCAGGTGAGGCCCTTCGAAGACTCCTCCAGCTCCTGTGTCATGTAGGCCGAAGTCAGGTCAAGCTTGGTGAACGTCTTGCCTCCTGCCAGCGTCGCAAATAGGTCATCTGCCTTAGGTAGCGGATATTGGTCCTGTAGCGAGAAACGATTGAATAGTTATTTTATAATCGCCGCAAATCCTGACCATTCCATCACTTTTGAGTACTGGAACAATCAGGCTGGCCCACTCGTTGAATTCCACTGGGGAGATGATGCCCTCGCGTTGCAGCCTGTCCAGCTCGATTTCCACTCTCTTCCTCATCATGTGAGGTACCGCTCGCGCATTGTGGTGAATGGGTCATGCCTCTGGGACCAAATGGATTCGCACCTTCGCCCTGGAAAAGTTTCCAATGTCTGGCTCAAAAAGACAAGGAAATTTGTTAAGAACCTGGGTACATGTCATCGACATGTGATAGCGCTCGGATGTCATCCCAGTTCCAGCGGATTTTGCCCAGCCAGCTCCTTCCAAGCAGTTTGGGGCCATCGCCCGGGACTATTCAGAGTGGCAGTTCATGCACCATGCCCTCGTAGGTGACCTTGACCATGGCGCTGCCCAGGACGGTGATAAGCTCTTTGGTGTACGTTCTCAGTTTCGTGTGGATGGGGCTCAGGGCTGGTCTAAGTGCCTTGTTGCACCTTAGTCTCTCAAATATCTTTTTACTCATGATGGATTGGCTAGCACCAGTGTCCAGTTCCATGGCTACGGGTAAGCCATTCAATTTTACATTTAGCATTATAGGTGGACATTTCATCGAAAATGTGTGCACCCCATGTACTTCAGCACTTGCCTCCTTTCTCTGAGGCTCGAAATTGCTTTGATCCACCATGGACCAATCTTCCTCTGCCATGTGGTGGTTAGCAGGTTTTGCAGAGCTTGCAGCTCATCTGCAAACTCGTTGGAGGTGCCCCATTATTCCACAGCTCTTGCAAACATACCCTTTGAAGCAGCATGAATAGGCTGAATAGAAGCCTCCACAATGCCAACAAGGTGTGAATTGCCTTGCATTCATCCTTTGTTGTAGACTCTGAGTCATCGGGGTCACCTAAGGCCTGCTGGCAGTTGCAGACTCGTGCTATCGCAATGGCCTTACTGAGGGTCGGTGTCTCTACAGTCAAAAGTTTTCGTAGGATGGTCTCATGGCCAGTACAAAAAAGTCTCTGAGCTCCAGGTAGCCAGCAAACTCACAATGTTCTGCAAGTCGCCTTAGCTCGGCGACGTAGCTCGCCACTTCCTGACCTTCAGATCGCTGGCACGTGTAGAACCGATACCTCACCATCAGCTCTCCCTCGGGTTAAGATGCTCCCGAACCAGTGTACACAGCTCCTCATACGACTTATCTGTGGGTTTCACCAGAGCCAGAAGATTCTTCATGAGGCGGTAGGTCGGTGCCCCGCAGACCGTGAGGAGGACCGCTCTACTTTTTGCAACGCTTCCTTCTCCGTCCAGCTCGTTGGCTACAAAGTACTGGTCTAGCCATTCGACATAGGCTTCCCAGTCCTCATCCTCCGAGAACTTCTCCAGGATGCCCACAGTTTGCTGCATCTTTGTGTTGGATTCGTATACTTGTTGCCAGTTATTGTGTTCCTAACACAGCTGAGACTGCACACAGGGAGGTTAAAGTAACAGTGACCTCAGTCTTTACTAAGACACTCCAGAGTGAGGAACAGGCCTTAGGGGCCGGCTTATATACAGTGCTCCAAAGGGATGCTGGGATCCCTTGGGACTTCAGGGGATGCACTCCCTGGTGGCGGAACATGGGAGTGCATGCTTTACAGATACACAACAGGTGCCTCCTACCCTGTTGCGGTTGTCAGAAGGGTGATCACTGCTGTTGCCATCCACCAGTCCGCCACTGAGCTACGGATTTATCTGAACTAAAATAATTAAGAGATCTGCTGCTAGCCCTTCTGTTGGTCGAAACAGAATGTGAATTATATGGTTTAACCTGGGACCAATGTTCCCATCTACTTCCTCCTGGCATATCCACGAATACGCACGTATTACCCTGTCTCCAACCTCAGGGAGTCCCAATGGCTCAGGTTTGGATCCTTGCCTATCCTGATCCACTGCTTCTTGCTGCACTTTCACTTCCACTCTCTTGAAGTTGTTTGCACAGTTCTGTTACATACCGCATAATCCTATCACTCAGTGTCCCTGTTTCACGGTTCCCTCCAACACCCCTTCCGGTAGTCTCATAGCCCTCCCAGTCATCAGTTCATATGGGGCAACCCTATTGTCCGGCTGGGGATCGCCTGCAGCCTCATTAATATGGGCGGGAGGACACCTACCCAGTTTTTACCCGTGCTTGCAATCACTTTGGCTAAAGCTGTTTTCAAGGTTCTTATTTATCCGTTCTACCATTCCGGAACTTTGAAGATTGTAAGGGATGTGAATCCTCTGCTTTACCTCCAATAACTGACATGCCCTTTTCATGACTCTACCCGTTAAGTGGGTCCCCTGGTCCAAATTTATTTGTAAAGGATCCCCCCACCCCCCCACCCCGCACCCTGCCATCGAGGTATCACTTCCTCTGCTAAAATTCTTGCAGCGGTACCAGCGGTACAATTTCTCGTTGGAAAGGCCTCCACCCAACAGGTGAAATGGTCCATTATCACCAGACAGTAGGTTTTTCCTCTGCTCTTTGGAAGGGGACCGGTGAAGTCAATTTGTAGATCCTCCCACGGTCCCTTCGGCCTTAGCTGATTTCCCATACGGACCTTTGGCCCCTTCCTTGGGTTATGCTGCGCACAGATCCAGCACCTCTGGCAATGCTTTGCCACATCTCTGCCCATTCCGGGCCACCACCAATACCTCCTTAGTGAATGCATCATCCCATGCTTTCCCTGATGTATATCCCCGTGATAGATTCCCAGTAGATTCTACCTGATACACTCGGGGGCTACCACCTCTTCTGTCCCTTCCAATTTCCACACTCCAGTCACATCTTCCTTTGCCCCATGTCCCTTCCATACCTTGCTCTCTTTCTTTGACGTATCTTCGTGCAGCTGCACCATATTTACTTCCTCCGGACCGATGGCGCAAGCTGCCACCGAGGCCGGAGATGGGACATATTTTTGGCGGCCTCTTTCACTGCCATGCCAGCCCATTCGTTTCCTTTCTGTATCCAATTGTCTCTCTTCTGATGCGTTTTTCCCTTAACTACTGCCACCTCTAGTGGGAGCCCTGTGGCCTCCACCAGTGCCTTCACTAATACTTCATGTTTAATCTGGTCCCCTGAAGAAGTTACAAACCCCCTGCGGGCCCATGAGACCATATAGTCATGGACTATGCCAAACGCATACCGACTATTGGTGTAAATATTCACTCGTTTCCCTTGGCAAGCCTGTAATGCTTCAATGAGGGCTACCAGTTCCACTACCTGGGCGGAATCCCCTCCTTCCAGTGCCCCTTGTCGGACCACCCGACCATCCTTCCTCACGATTGCCCATCCCATTTGGGGTGTACCACTTGTAAATTTCCTGGAACCATCGACAAACTTCGAGTGAGCTATCTTTTACCCCACAACTTTCCTCATCCTCTACTGCTAACTCACACTGATGTCTCTCACCATCCGTTAATATGGTGTCTGCGGGATTTAACCCATCGTCTTTGACAATCTGTATGGATTTATTCTTTGGGATAAGCACCGTTTCCCATGCGGCTCTTCGGCTATCTGACACTGCTCTTAACCTTCTGGTATTAAGTATAAATCATCCACATGGATAACCTAAGGTGGGAGAGTGTGAGGTTATCCATTTTGACAGGAAAAAATAAAAAAGTAAATTATTATTTAAATGGAGAGAAATTACAAAATGCTGCAGTACAGAGAGACCTGGGGTCCTTGTGCATGAAACACAAAAAGTTAGTATGCAGGTACAGGAAGTAATCAGGAAGGCAAATGGAATGTTGACCTTTATTGCAAGGGGGAAGGAGTATAAACACAGGGAAGTCCTGCTACAACTGTACAAGGTATTGGTGAGACCACACCTGGAGTACTGCGTACAGCTTTGGTCTCCTTATTTAAGGAAGGATATACTTGCATTGGAGGCAGTTCAGAGAAGGTTCACTAGGTTGATTCCATAAGTGAGGGGGTTGACATAAAGAAAGGTTGAGCAGGTTGGGCTATACACATTGGAGTTTAGAAGAATGAGAGGTGAGCTTATTGAAACGTATAAGATACTGAGGGGGCTCGACAAGGTAGATGCAGAGAGGATGTTTCCACTCATGGGGGAATCCAGAACGAGGGGGCATAGTTTCAGAATAAGGGGTCGCCCATTTAGAACTGAGGTGAGGAGGAATTTCCATAAATATGTGGAATTATCTTCCCCAGAAAGCTGTGGAGGCTGGGTCATTGAACATATTTAAAGTGGTGATAGACAGATTTTTGAACGATAAGGGAGTCAAGGGTTATAGGGAGTGGGCAGGGAAATGGAGCTGAGCCCAAGCTCAGATCAGCCATGATCTTATTAAATGGCGGAGCAGGCTCGAGGTGTCAAATGGCCTACTCCTGCTCCAAATTCTTATGTTCTTATTAACTGAAGCACTGTACTCCCGTACGGGATCAAGTTCACGCTGGCCGAGGCTTGGGTCATTGCTTGGTGCAACATAACGGGACTCTTGTGGAATCCCTGTGGCAGCCGAGTCCAAGTATACTGCTGGTCTGCCACAGTGAACGCATACTTGCTTTGTGATTCCGGAGCCAAGGGCATGTTCCAAAATCCATTGGAGACATCTAATACTGTAAACATTTTATGTTCTGGGCTTAGACCATAGAATATTATGGCCGGGCTTGCTACAATTGGGTGCAGGCTCGGGATACATTTATTTTGCACCATATAATCTATTGCCTGCACCGCTGATCTTGCCTCTGGTTTAATAGGATCTTGTTTATGTGGTTTGTGGGTTTCCCCCTCAACCACGACGAGTGTCATATTGACCCTCCCGCAATCCTGTTTGTGTCGAGCCCATTAGGTGTCCGGAAATTAGGAACACACAAGCCCAAAGATGCCCTCAGCCGTTCAGTCCCAGATCATAAGGGTAGTGGAAGCCACCCAAACGGTATGTTGGGATACGGCTCTCGGTCCGCGACTGTGCTTTCTGGTTCCTTGGCCAATCCGCCACACGACCTCCCCCCCGCCCTGGGTCAATTGTAGCTCCCGCTTCTCGTAATATGCCAATCCCCAATATTGTTCCCTCGTTGTTCGGACACACCCAGAAGTGGACCAGTATTAGAATTCCTCCCAATTCCAACAATTACAACACCCCTTCTTGCCTTTACTAATTTTTACTTTCCTTACTCCGTCATTCTTTCTGCCGGTCGGGAGCCCATTCAGGATCCCAGCCTTTGTTTTCCATTCTCGTTATTACTTTGTCATGTTTAGTTAACAGATACTCCATTAAGTTTTACTTGTTGTTATTTTCAGCATCGGAAACACCTCTACCCACTTCAAATGACTATCAATCACAATGAACAATTGTTGCCTTCTAGCTCAGCAAAATCTACATGTAATCTTTGCCACACCCTGGGAGGCCATTTCAATGGCTGTAATGATACTGATGGTCATTTCTTGCTTACCGATTGATATGTTGTACACTGACTTTTGTGGAAAGAAACCACCCGGAATCATGGGTAGGCTATGATGTGAGAAACTTTAATACAAGCATGCAGAGGAGAGAACTTTAACAAAGACTCTCTGTGATCGAACAATTACATCAGATTTTATACATGATTGGGCAGAAGCATAAGCTTGACAATTTACAAAGATAAGAAACGTCTATATATGTCTGTGACTGACAGCTGCTCAACCATTGGCTCTGTCCATGTGACAGGTTAATACCTACACCTATGTCTCTTCCATAACTAGAACAGAGTCTAGCACGTAGGCTTTGAAAGTTGCTTTCCGTTATCTCAAATGTTTCAGTTTCAAGGCCCTTACATCTCACTTTCTGTGGTTCTTCAACCACCATATCTAAACTGCTGATGCCTGCAGTTTTAACATTTTTAGCTTATAAATGGCAAAGCTTCCCGTCATGCCTTGCGATTGCAATGGCTTGTTACTAACATAGCTACAGAATCCATTAAAAGGTCATTCTGACTTACACGTGATGGAATAATCACAGGTTCTCATCACAATGCTACTATCCTATTAGCTCCTTAAGCCAGCTCCAGACCCTCCAGGTCGCCACATCACTGACTGACGATGTATTCTATATCTTTATCTAAACCTGTCCACCATAATTAACTGCGTGCAAAACTCTTGGTCAAGCACATTCCCAGGTGCTGGTCATGAAGATCTCCTAATAATTTGGACCTGAATTTATTTGGGATAACTACTCTTGCACTCCACATGATACAATCTTTATCCACTGATAATTAATTCCTATGAAAGACGTATGGATGAATATCTTTCTCTGATACCTGAGTTGGCCAGCCATTTGCTATGTAATCATATACCTTTGACATAACTGGGTCACGTTTGCTTGCTCTACCAATCTCTTCAGCTGTGACTGGCAGTTCATCAATGTATGAAAAATAGAACACTTCTTCTACCTTAGAGATAATGTTCTCAGTCTCTAGTTTTTTGAGTTCTTGTTCAACTTTCTCCTTGAGTGTGTATGGTATGGGACGTGGCTTGCAGTAAACTGGTCGAGCATCCTTCTGTATCCTGACACTCGTCTTGAAGCCTTGTCTCCTGCCACTACCAAGAGAGGCGAGCTCTGAAACTGATCCTTGTATTTCACCGGTACGATGATATGTTCTACCACAGGGATTTGCTCTGCTGAGTAGCTTCGTAGCTTTCTCTTCTATTTCTCCAGTGGAAAATCACTCAACTAGTCGAGATATAGCGATTCCAGTAATATGCTCACGGATGCACCAGTATCCATTTCCATGGGTATCCTGGTTCCTGCAACGTCTACTTGGATGACGATACATCGTGAATCTTGTTAGATACTCTCGTGTTCCTGATGATGTGTATCTCCAGAACCTCCTCGTTCTGTTGCTTCTCTTCAATGCTATGTCGTTTCTTGCGATTTCTACTTATAGCATTGAAAGTTGGTGTACTCTTCAGTCGGTATGCCTCCACAAGATGCCCAGTTTCCTTGCAGAAGAAACACTCTGCCTTTACATATGGACAACTTTGAGTGATGTGCTGTCCCAGACACTGATAGCATGACTTCAATGCTCTGTTACCATTGTCAGTTGCTGAGATCTTGGGGCCCAACTTTCTTTTACTTTTAACCTGCAGGCGATTCACCTCGGTTGTCTGACGACTGGAAATGGTGCAAAATTTTTGGGAGTATTGGTTGGCCATATCCATCGACAAAGTTGTCTGACAATCAAAAATCAAGTTAGGGGTTGTCAACAGCTTTCTTCTGATTGCTTCATTTTTTATCTCAGCGGTCACGCAATGCTCGGTCCTGAAAGTTTCCGAAATGACAGTGAATGGATAGCCTTTTTTTAAAGCTACAATGTACTCACTGATACTCTCGCCATGTAATTGACCTCATATTCGAAAACGATAACTTTCAGCAATTTCCAGGGGCTCAGGACCATAGTGCTATTCTAACTTGGTTAGAATGTCCTTCAATGGCATGTCCTTTGGCCAGTTTCGGTCAAGAAAATAGCCCATTTTCTTTCGAACACTACTCGCTTATGGTTTTCATCATAGGGGACTTCGATGATACTATTTGCGGTGAAAGACATTTCTAGCCATTCTACATACGCTCCGAATGTTTTTCGGTCATGATGGAACTCACATAGGCACAGTCATCTGTACTCTAAGTTCAGCCAAGTGTGATTGAAATTTACCTTGGAATTTTAGCTGTTCTGTAAAACAAAAAAACTCTCAAAGTCTCTCTGTTGATTGGCTGAATCATCCACCAACATAAATTTCAGCTAGGGAATCCGATTATCCTATCCTGAGTCGCCAATGTGATATTTTCTTTATGACATCACAAACACACACATGCAAGATGGCTCTGCAGGAACTTGTCACATGACGCTTTTATCGTATTTGCATGCGTAGTTGCATTACCACACTAGTCCACTAGGTGGAGCAGTAGTCCACTCGGTCGAGCTCTATATTACACCATAGACTGTATTCACATTGCCTTGCCTATAACCAGTCTGGTATCTTTGCCAACAGAACAGGGTTCGACTTCCCTTGATGGCAGTTGGTTTGCAACCATCATGCAGATCTGTGCCTGGTTTCCTGGCAGCAGTCATGTCTCATTCATCCTGCATCAGTCCTCAGTGCTGCCTTTTTTCCCAAGAAGGCTCCTAAGTTACAGTCTAGATACTGGGGAACAAGGGCTAATCCCTTTAGACATGGCACATGACTCCTGTCAGGAACCCGGGCACTGACACAGAGTAGATCTACAACGAGAGCGGTGATACCACAAGGAACATCATCCAGCAGACTGTCGTCACCCTCAAGTATCGCTTCCACTGCCTGGAAGGAGCTTTGCAGTAGTCAGATTTGTAGTCATCTGCCACAAGAGGTTAGCCTATGTGAGATAAGGGACTTTGTACCTTGTGTCAAATATTCAACATTTTTGTCGATGGTGGATTTTTTATTTCTGTTTTTAAGGTCATGGTAAAATTGGTTACTGCAAGCAGATTTTTCAAGTTACAGAAGATATATATTATGGTCTAGTATACTGAATGTATTAATATGCGACAGTAATTTGTTCATGTAAACAAAAGAGGAGTTAATCTTCTAACTCTGTCAAATGCAGAGCCAATGGTGTCATTCTGTCCAACAATGTCCCAGATAGCTGTCTTGACAGTGGTAATTTCCTACAAATGAGTTTGGAGCTGACCAGTGGATCAAGTCATAGCATTTCGAGTCATTGATCCCCAGTGTTAGTAAATGTAATAACATGTATTTTCCCCATTTTCTTCATTATTTTTCTCCCCTCCTCATTGACTTTTACTGAGGTATGTCCCACGGGAGTCAACAGTCTTTCACTCCCTCAATCAAGTGCCTTTTACCCATGTGTGAACTCAGACATGATTTTCAACAGTCGCCTGCCTGTTTCAGGCGGATAATATGGGCATTAGGACTCTGAAAATTGGCTCAAGCTCTCACCCACCCATTCCATCCGGAACTGTGCCTGATACAATTTTGAATCAGGCCTCTTGTTAGGCGTCTGCTGCTTTCATAATATATTTAAATTAGGGTCCTGCACCTGTTTCAGGAACCAAATGCCATTTTCAACTGCTGCAGCCTGCTATTTACCAGTTCTACAATAGTCCCACAATTAGGCTGGAACTGTCAGGAAGGCATTATTTCCTGCATTAGTTAAAGCAATCCTCAGCTGCTCTCGATTAAATAATTTATTTCTTCATTTTGACTGCTCAGGTGCTGCTGATATTGTGTTGGCTGTCATCGCTGAGATTAAAACTTTGCAAAAAGTTATTTGTCTGAGTCTACAGTGGACTTATGGGGGTGATAATTGGGATGCCATTGTAGCTGAGAGAGGAGGAGGAGAAGGAGTAGCAGCAGCAGCCAAGAGTACACAGATCTGCAGCTGCAGAGAGGAGAGGCAGAAGGAGGAGTGTGTGCAGTAAGCCGAGAGTGTACCAAGAACTTCTTACCTGCAGTTCCGTGAGGAGCAATAGTATGAGGTTGCCATATGGAATCCCTTTTAGTTATGTTCTTGGAGGAAGAAGACAGGAACAATGGAAGGATGCCCCATAGGTCAGGCAGGAACCAGATGCAGACTAGGCCACTGACTATGTGGTGCACTTACCGTAGCACTAAGATAGTCTCTTCACAACCGCGCAACAAAACGTTTTGAGGCCCAGTGCTGCCTGTCACTGTCAGCTATAGTTGACATGAGTTTTATAATTTCTTGGTACTCCACCTACTGAAGCTTTTAAACTTAGTGATATCTGTGTACTTCATCTCTAAGTTAGAGGAACACTGATCTGTCCCTTGCAACAGGTGCTCCATTTGACATTCAGTAAGCAACATGGTAGTTTTCTTTGTGAGGGTAAGGAAGAATAGATTATCTGATGTATAAAGAAGTGATATAATCAAGGACATTGCTCTAGAATGTTATTTGATGGTTTGATTGCATACTTACTTTATAGGCATCCATTAAACGTCTGTCTTATTCTGCAATCTTCATTTCCAGTGATTTTAAAAAGCTGCATTGCAGTTGCCTTAACGTTTTTGTTTGGGCACAATTTCAATTACTAATTTTAGGCATAACTCACTTAAGTTTTAAAATTCCCTGATCTTTTGCGCTGGTTTGGACAGATTTGTCCAGATTGTGCTGACATTTCTCGTGGAAACACTACCCCTATGGCTCTAACAGCAAGAATATAGCAGGAGTATTTTATCAGTGGTAGGACCCCAACTATTTACAATCTATATAAACGATTTGGAAGTAGGGACTGAGTGTAATGTAGCCAAGTTTGCTGATGATACAAAGATGGGAGGAAAAGCAATGTGTGAGGAGGACACAAAGAATCTGCAAAAGGCCATAGACAGGCTAAGTGAGTGGGCAAAAATTTGGCAGATGGAGTATAATGTTGGAAAGTGTGAGGTCATGAACTTTGGCAGAAAAAAATCAAAGAACAAGTTATTACTTAAATGGAGAAAGATTGCAAAGTGCCGCAGTACAGCGGGACCTGGGGCTACTTGTGCATGAAACACAAAAGGATAGTATGCAGGTACAGCAAGTGATCAGGAAGGCCAATGGTATCTTGGCCTTTATTGCAAAGGGATGGAGTATAAAAGCAGGGAAATCTATCTACAGTTATATAAGGTATTGGTGAGGCCACACCTGGAATACTGTGTGCAGTTTTGGTTTCCATATTTACAAAAGGATATACTTGCTTTGGAGGCAGTTCAGAGAAGGTTCACTAGGTTGATTCCGGAGATGAGGGGGTTGACTTATGAGGAAAGGTTGATTGGGTTGGGCCTCTACTCATTGGAATTCAGAAGAATGAGAGGTGATCTTATCGAAACTTGACAAGGTGGATGCGGAGAGGATGTTTTCACTGATGGGGGAGACTAGAACTAGAGGGCATGATCTTAGAATAAGGCGCCGCCCATTTAAAACTGAGATGAGGATAAATTTCTTCTCTCAGAGGGTTGTAAATCTGTGGAATTCGTTGCCTCAGAGAGCTGTGGAAGCTGGGACATTGAATAAATTTAAGACAGAAATAGACAGTTTCTTAAACGATAAGGGGTAAGGGGTTGTGGGGAGTGGGCGGGGAAGTGGAGCTGAGTCCATGATCAGATCGGCCATTATCGTATTAAATGGTGGAGCAGGCTCGAGGGGCCGTATGGCCTACTCCTGTTGCTATTTCTTATGTTCTTATTGTCATGTATCTCACACTACTATATATAACTGTATCTTACCATGCTATACATGACTGTAACTAAATATGACCTGTAACCACAAGCATACTTTACCACCAGGGGTGCACTTGCTGGAGACACTGCATACCTGTTCCACACAGGTATATAAAGGCAGGTCTCAGGCAAGTGTGGCACTCGAGAGCTGTGAAATAAAGGTGCAGGTCCAGAGTGACCTTGACTTCAGCATGTGCCTCGTGTAAGTCTGTACTGCAGGGTCAGGACGACGAGTTACGGGATCACAGAATCCACAGAATGGCTACCAACTGCTCAGATGAAAAATACAATGCTGGGGACAATTGGGAGGACTTTATAGAAAGGCTTCAACAAAGCTTTGTAACCAAAGACTGGCTGGGCGACGATAAGGCAGACAAGAGAAGAGTCCATCTCTTGACCAGCTGTGGCTCGAAAACATACGCTTTAATGAAGGACCTGCTGGCACCCGAGAAACCAGCAAGCAAGTCGTTTGAGGAGTTGAGCACACTGGTGAGAGACCACCTGAAGCCAGCAAGCAGCCTACACATGGCCAGACACAGGTTCTACAACTACAGACGCTGTGTGGGCCAGAGCATACCCGACTTTGAAGCGGAACTTCGGAAGCTGGCTAGTTTATGTGAGTTCTCCGATGAACTAAGGAGAGAAGTACTGAGAGACTTTTTTATTGAAGGAATAGGCCATGCAGGCATATTCCGAAAGCTCATAGAGACCAAGAACTTGACCCTAGAGGCAGCAGCACTGGTCGCACAGACATTCTTGGCAGGAGAAGAAGAAACGAGGTTGATCGATACTGCGGGCACGACAACTAACGAAACATCGGAACAAGGGGTTCACAGCGTGAAACAAGCCGCTACCCCCACACACAGACAAAGGCAGGAGAACAGGCCTTCAACAGCAGGCAGTGGCGCCAGAAGCCATCAAGGGCCACATGAACCCACAATGCGAACAATCAACTACAGACTGAGAGAAGCTCAAGAGAGATCAGCCAGACGCCGCTCATCCTTTGGAAACAATGGAAGTGGTCTGTGCTGGAGATGTGGGGGAAGGCACTCAACAAGGGGGTATCGATTTCAGCATGCTGTTTGCAGAAACTGCAACTATACAGGGCATCTGGCTCACGTGCAGAAAAACAGCAGCTTGGCTGGTATACGAATCGGAAGGGTCGGAAAGCGGACCAGAAGACGGTGGGGACAGTGCTCGGGGCACCGAGGTACAGCGGGTCAACACGTACAATGTCCACTGTTCTTACAACAAGACGCCTCCAATAATGATGAGGGTCCTACTCAACGGGATACCCGTCAACATGGAACTGGACACGGGAGCTAGTCAATCTCTCATGAGCATCCAACAATTTGAATAGCTGTGGCCGCACAAAAGCAACAGACCAAAACTCACAAGGATCGACACTAAACTAAGGACTTATACCAAAGAAATTGTCCCAGTCCTTGGCAGCGCCATGCTCTCAGTCACGCACAAAGGGACGGTGAACCAACTTCCCATGTGGATTGTCCCCGGAGATCTCCCAGCACTGTTGGGGAGAAGCTGGCTGGCAAAACTAAATTTTAAATGGGATGATGTTCACGCCATGTCGTCAGAGGAACGGACCTCCTGCTCAACAGTTCTAAGTAATTTTGAACATCTCTTTCAGCCAGGTGTGGGCACCTTCAATGGGGCTAAAGTTAAAATCTACATCACACAGGATGCCAGACCGGTCCATCACAAGGCTAGAGCTGTGCCTTATGTGATGAGGGAAAAGATTGAACATGAACTGGACCGGCTTCTGCGGGAAGGCATTATCTCACCCGTAGAATTTAGCGACTGGGCAAGTCCCATCATCTCCGTCATGAAGCCTAATGGATCCGTACGAATCTGTGGGGATTACAAATCTACCATAAACAGGACCAATACCCGCTGCCCAGAGCGGAGGACCTATTTGCCACATTGGCTGGAGGAAAACTTTTCTCGAAACACGATCTCACATCTGCGTATATGATGCTAGAACTGACCGAAGAGTCTAAGCTACTCACCATCATCAACACACATCGAGGTCTTTTTATGTACAATCGATGCCCATTCGGCATCAGGTCGGCAGCTGCTATATTCCAGCGCAACATGGAGAGTCTGCTCAAGTCCATGCCGGGGCCGGTTGTGTTTCAAGACGACATACTCATCACGGGCAGGGACACCGACTCCCATCTCCGCAATTTGGAGGAAATACTAAGTCGATTGGATCGGGTACGCCTAAGAGTTAAGAAATCCAAGTGTCTGTTTCTCGCGCCTGAGGTTGAATTTTTGGGCAGAAGGATTGCCGCTGATGGAATCCGCCCCACAGAATCCAAAGCCGAAGCAATTCGTCTGGCACCCAGGCCCCGGAATGTCTCGGAACTGCGCGCCTTTCTCGGGCTACTCAATTACTTTGGGAACTTTATGCAGAACTTGAGCACGCTGCTGGAGCCTCTCCACGTGCTACACAGAAAGGGTTGCGATTGGTGTTGGGGGGATGCCCAAGAACGCGCCTTCAATAAGGCACGCAGCCTTCTATATTCCAACAGTGTTTTAGCTTTTTTTGACTCAGGTAAAAAGTTAGTTCTTACATGTGATGCGTCAGCGTATGGGGTCGGGTGCGTTTTACAGCATGTCAATGATGCGGGTAAATTACAACCCATTGCTTATGCCTCCAGGTCACTTTCGCGGGCAGAGCGCGGGTACGGTATGGTTGAGAAGGAGGCGCTCGCGTGCGTGTACGGTGTCAAAAAGATGCACCAATCCCTTTTCGGGGCCAAGTTCGCGTTAGAAATCGACCACAAACCCCTCATATCCCTGCTATCCAAGTGCAAGGCAATAAACGCGCATTCAGCGGTGGGCACTCATGCTTGCTGGAGTCTTACGACTACACAATAAGGCACAGACCAGGCACAGACAACTCTGCCGACGCGCTTAGCAGGCTACTCCTGGCGACCACGGAAGGGTCCGACGAACAGGACTGTGAGATGGTCATGGCAATCAATGCCTTTGAATCCACAGGTTCGCCCATGACAGCTCGCCAAATAAAAGCCTGGACGACCAGTGACCCCACGTTATTGTTAGTCAAAAGATGTGTTTTAACTGGTGACTGGGCAGAGGCTCGCGATGCCTGCCCCGAGGAGATCAAACCTTTCCATAGGCGCATGCATGAACTATCACTACAGACAGACTGCCTGATGTGGGGCAGCCGAGTAGTTATGCCCTCGCGGTGGAGCTCCCGGGGATCGTCCTTATGAAGGCCATAGCCAGATCCCACGTCTGGTGGCCTGGCATTGACGTGGACTTGGAGCTCTGTGTCCGGTGGTGCACCATTTGTGCCCAACTCAGTAATGCCCCCAGGGAGGCCCCCCTAAGCCCCTGGTCCTGGCCCACCAAACCGTGGTCACGGGTGCATGTAGACTATGCGGGCCCATTCATGGGCAAAATGTTCCTCGTAGTCGTCGATCCATTTTCAAAGTGGATCGAGTGCACTATTTTAAACTCAAGCACCACCTCCACCACTGTGGAGAGCCTTAGAACCATGTTTGCAACGCATGGAATTCCTGACATATTGGTCAGTGATAATGGTCCGTGCTTCACCAACGCAGAATTTCAAGATTTTATAGTTGACCACGGCATAAATCACATTAAGACAGCACCGTTCAAGCCGGCCTCCAATGGCCAGGCAGAGCGAGCAGTGCAAATCGTTAAACAAGGCATGCTAAAAATCCAAGGTTCCACACTGCAGAGCCGGCTGACGCGACTGCTGCTGCCATACAGATCTCGTCCGCATTCGTTGACTGGGGTTCCCCCCGCGCAACTATTGATGAAACGGACCTTAAAGACTCAGCTCTCGTTAATCCTCCCAGACATACATGAAATTGTTGAGGCAAAGTGCCGGAAGCTAACTGAGTACCATGACCGAAATTCAAGGAGGAGGTGGAATGAGATAGGGGACAAAGTGTTTGTGCTAAACTATGGCAGGGGTCCCAAATGGCTTGCAGGGACAGTAACAGGCAAGGAAGGAAACAGGCTACTGGTAGTACAAATGGACAATGGCCAAACCTGCCGGAGGCATGTAGACCAAGGAAAAAGTAGATTCACCAACAACACTGCAGAACCAGAGGCAGACTACAATGTAGAACTCACAACACACCTGGTGGACAGACAGAGGGAACAACCTGAGGAAAGGGCAGTCTCAACAGACAGCCCAGGCGAGATACCAGCAATCATACTGAACGAAACAGACAGCCCAGGCGAGATACCAGCAATCACACCGAAAGAAAAACAGGCACCAAGGCAAACAACTGAACCACAACTAAGACGCTCCACACGAGAGCGTAGACCACCTGAGAGATTGAATCTCTAAAGACAATAAGACCTTGGGGGAGGGTGATGTCATGTATCTCACACTACTGTACATAACTGCATCTTATCATGCTATACATGACTGTAACTAGATATGACCTGTAACCACAAGCATACTTTACCACCAGGGGTGCACTTGCAGGAGACACTGCATACCTGTTCCACACAGGTATATAAAGGCAGGTCTCAGGCAAGTGTGGCACTCGAGAGCTGTGAAGTAAAGGTGCAGGTTCAGAGTGACCTTGACTTCAGCATGTGCCTCGTGTAAGTCTGTACTGCAGGGTCAGGACTTTAATTTGAGGTTTACTGCGAGGGCCCAGGGGCAGCACGGGCCAACCCACACTGCAATATGTGTGTGCACTGGTCCGTGCAGCAGAGCTGGTCTCCAGTCATCTTGGTTAATCCTTGCCACTGGACCAAGACCAAACTCTGTCAAGCCCGTGTGGTGGCTGGGGTGCAACGGCCACCACATGTTAAAAAAATCCAGGCACAGGCATCTTCCACCCTTCAAGATGTAGTTTCGGATCCGGAATATTAGCTCCTTCATGGAAACACCTGTGAAATCATCCCTTTTTGGCGTGGAAGCAAGTCATCCTCGTTTCGAGGGACTGCCTACGATGATGATGCCACTTACTTAGACAGAGCCACATCTACTTGGATTTGTAAGAAAATCTCTGCCTGCTGATACCATCTCCTGCATGATAACATGCTCCATAAGGCTGGCATTATCAGTGTAGTGAAACTATTTTCTCTGGTGGGGGAAATCCAGAAAAATAGGGAATACTCATAATTAAAGCTAGGCTATTTAGGAGTGAAATCAGGAACTTTATCACACAAAGGGTAATGGAAATCTGAAACTCACTCTCACAAAAGCTGTGGTTGCTGGTTCAATTAACATTTTCAAAACTGAGGGCTAGAGTTTCCTCTCAAATCGGCCATTTACCGCACAGATACCGCCCGGTGGTAAATTCCACAGTCATTACCGCTGGGCGGTATTTGATACTGACTGCCAATATATTAACGCCCAAATACCGCCCAAATAAGAAGTTTCATCATTAAGATCCATTTA
Organism: Pristiophorus japonicus; assembly: GCF_044704955.1. NCBI lineage: Eukaryota > Metazoa > Chordata > Chondrichthyes > Pristiophoridae > Pristiophorus > Pristiophorus japonicus. Next base: position 63,375,661 of record NC_091980.1, on the reverse strand, counting down.
CCACCAGACCTTAATACCGTCCTGAAAAAGCAGGTCTTACTGCATCTTAGTGGATCATAAGTGGGCGGTATGGACACAGATCTGACAGATTTGTTTGATATTGCACAGATCTTTATAGTTCTCCACAGTTTGATGTATTTTTAAATGGATTGTAGTATCTTCTAGTGTTGGACAATAATATAAATGGTCTAATAAAGCCTTATTTACTCCTTTAGTCTATCTCACTCACTAGTTTCACTCACATTCGTCTCACTCAACCCCCAGTCTCTCTCTCCCCAACGCCCCCCCCCCAGTCTCTCTCACCCCCGAGTCTCACCCTCCAGTCTCTCTCATCCCCCAGTCTCTCTCCTTCCCCCAGTCTCTCCTGCCCCCGTCTCCCCCCTGCCAGTTTCTCTCCCCCTGCCCCAGTCTCTCTCCACCCCAGTCTCTCTCTCTCCACCTCCCCAGTCTCTCTCTCTCCCCCCCGCCCCAGTCTCTCTCCCCCCCCCCAATCTCTCTCTCTCCCCCCCGCCCCAGTTTCTCTCTCTCACCCCCCAGTCTCTCTCACCCCCCAGACTCTCTCACCCCCCAGTCTTTCCCCCCTGCAGTCTCTCTCTCTCCCCCCGCCCCAGTCTCTCTCTCTCACCCCCCAGTCTCTCTCACCCCCCAGTCTCTCTCCTTCCCCCCATCTCTTCCCCCCCATCTCTTCCCCCCAGTCTCTTCCCCCCCCAGTCTCTTCCCCCCCAGTCTCTTCCCCCCGCCAGTCTCTCTCATCCCCCCCAGACTCTCTCACCCCCCAGTCTCTTCCTCCCCCCAGTCTATCTTGCCTCCCAGTCTGTCTCACCCCCTACAGTGATCTCAAACCCCCCCCACCACAGCGATTTCTCTCCCTCCCCCCACGCCCTACACCGATCTTACTTTCTCCACCCCCCTCCCCAGCGATCTCTCCCTCCCCCCCCCCACCACAGCGATCTCGCTCTCTCCCCGCTCCCCACCCCCACAGCGATCTCACTCTTCTCCCCCCACCCCCACATCGATCTCAGGTCAACAGACTTTGGCCTCTCGTCGGTGCCTCTCGGGGGGGCGGAGCTTGACAGCCGCGCGCGCGTCGCTAGGCCTCCTCTGCCGCACACCACCCGCTCCACTTCGCTCCCGCACCACTTCACCGCCGCCGACATGGAGCACCTGAAATCTGTGGGAGCGCACAAGCGGCATTCCAGCAGTTGAAAAAGATGCAACCACCGGAACACCGCTAAGGATTGGGCTGGGGCGATGTAAAAGGAACATCCAGCCCTCAGAGCGATAGATTTTTGTTAGGTAAGAGTATCAAAGGATATGAAGCAAAGGCAGGTAAAAGGAGTTGAGGTACAAATCAGCTATGATCTAACTGAATGGCAGAACAGGCTTCAGGGGCTGAATGGCCTACTCCTGTTCTTATGTTCCTATGATTAGCTGAGCCCTCAAGTTCTCTGTCTGCATCTTCCAGGCTTTCTCCAGTGTTGTCCTAGGAGGGAGGTGTCCTGAAATAGCAAGCAGGGCCACCTTCCTTACTATCGACCTAATTTTTCTAATCACAGCAACAGAATATAGCATCTATATTTTATGATCTAATCTCTTGCTGGTACGTAAGATATTTGGGGGAAAAGTTCATTATCGCCCCATTTGGGGGCAGTAACTTTTGAAAGGTAGGAAACTTAGCACAAGGCGCTGATGCTTCCCAGCTTTCAAAAAGTTGGCTTTAGCACTCCGGGAAGGAAGTGGAGTGCTAAATTGAGCGCTCCACTTCCTTCTTGGAGCAGTAAAGGACGCAGGCAGATGAAAACCTCAGCAGCGCAGCACACTGGGCCTTGTGGCACTGCCACGTTCAAAGGGCCCTTCCCTCCCTTAAAGGGAACAGCCATAGCTGCATGCTCTGCAAGTTAAAAGTCACCTACCTGGACCACCTAGGGAGCGGTGAACCCATATATTCAGCCCCACACTCGAGCAGAGTGCCGAGCTGAACAATCACAGGCAGGAACCCGCGAAGAAAACGACAACAAGGTAAATTTTGATTTTACTTAGTTTGGCCACCTCACCTTTAATTATCGCCCCGGAAGCAGCCGGCCGCCCGATCAATGCCTGCTGAAGCTGCCGGTGTTTTCACCCGGCACTGCTGCAGTGGCCGAAAGTGAATTTTGGGTCCGGGGCGCTAACGGGGCGATGCACACGGCGATGACGTCATGATCTTCGGGTGCAGGAGATTGGGGCACAACACCGTAGCGCTGCCGCTAAGCTCATGACCAATATGGCGTGAGTCGATGGCAGCATTGCGCCCGGTCGCAAAGGCATTTGCACTCCATTAGCACCCACGGGAGGCACAAATGCACCCAATTTCTTTCCCTTGAAGTAGTAACATATTGTAAAATAACCTCTAATTTTTGGAGAACAGCTCAGAACTACCACAGCATGTATTTATACCTGTATTGGAAAATTACACTAAAAGGTAACCACTATGGCCGTAATTTCCCCTTCCTCGGCAGGTCTTGCTGCTGGCTCCAGCTTGATGTGTAGAAATTATTTTACACCAATTGGGCTTTTTAAGCCTGCCCAGCATGTTTCCCGGCCAATTGAAAGAAGCGTGTCTGATGATGTCATCTGATGCATCATCAATTGGTTCCTTAAAGGGACCATAGACACATTGATTTTGACAGTTGTGTTGTCAATGTTCTGCAGCATTGAGATGCTGCAAACACAGACAAACACTGCACAAAGCTGCATGGCTACACCCAGGCTCTCCCATGACTCCTCCAGATGCTTATGGAGGGAGTCACAGTATGCAGGGAAGTTCTCTTCTATTCCAATGGGCGAAAGAGACCTCCTCAGGAGACCAATGCATCCTGGTTGCACATTGCACATGAGGACACAAATAGGGATGTCTTCAGGAGGACCAAACTGCTGTGGCACAAACCTTTCAAGGCAGCATTTGGCCAAGTGTGGCATCAAGGAGCCCTTGTAAAACTGAAGTCATTGGTAATCAGGGTGAAAATTCTCCACTGGCTGGAGTCATACAAAGCACAAAGGAAGATGGATGCTTTTCCTCATTGAACCAGGGTTGGTCTCCTGGCTTGATGGTAATGGTAGAGTGAGGAATATGCCAGGCCATGAGGTTACAGATTCTGTGATGATTCATCACAGCCCCAGGACACCACTACATGAGTTCCTCAGGGTAGCGTCCTAGGCCCAACCACCTTCAGCTGCTTCATCATGACCTTCCCACCATCATAAGGTCAGAAGTGGGAATGTTCTCTGATGATGGCACAGTGTTCAGTGCCATTCACAACTCTTCAGATAATGAAGTAGTCCATGCCCGCATGCATCAAGACCTGGACGACATTGGACTGATAAGTGGCAAGTAACATTCGCGCCATAAAAGTGCCAGATAATGACTATCTCCAACAAGCAAGAGTTTAACCGCCACCGCCCCTTGACATTCAATGGCATTATCATCGGCAAATCCCTCACCATCAACATTGTGGGGGTCACTACTGACCAGAAACTTAACTGGACCAGCCAAATAAATACTGTGGCTCGAAGAGAAGGTCAGAGGCTGGGTATTCTGCGATGAGTGTCTCTCTTCCTGACTCCCCAAAGTCTTTTCACCATCTACAAGGCACAAATCAGGAATGTAATGGAATACTCTCCACTTGCCTGGATGAGTGTAGTTCCAACATCACTCAAGAAGCTTGACACTATCCAGGACAAAGCAGCCCACTTGATTGGCACCCCAGCCACCACCCTAACCATTTACTCGTACCATGGCTGCAGTGTGCACCATCTACAAGATGCACTGCAGCAACTCGCCAAGGCTTCTCTGGCAGTACCTACCAAACTTGCGACCGCTACCATCTAGAAGGACAAGGGCAGCAGGTGCATGGGAATACCACCACCTCCAGTTTCCCCTCCAAGTCACACACCATCCTGACTTGGAAGTATAACACCGTTCCATCATTGTTGCTGGGTCAAAATCCTGGAAATTCCTCCCTAACAGCACTGGCATCTATCCGACAATGTGGAAAGCTGCCCAGCTAAGCACCTTCACCACACGGACTGCAGCGCTTCAAGAAGGCGGCTCACCACCATCTTCTCAAGGGCCATTAGGGATGGGCTATAACTGCTGGCCTTGCAAGCGATGCCCACATCCCAAGAATGAATAAAAAACTCCCATTTTGCACTACCACCCAAGAAAAGTTTCTACCCCAATGCCTCTTTGGAAGAGGTGTTCATGCTTCCCCTCGGATATCATCCGAAAACACAACATCAGGTTCTACATATATGCAGACGACGCCCATCTCTACCTCATCATCATCTCTCTTGGCCCCTTCACTGTCTCTAAATTTTCAGACTACTTGTCCGACAGCCAATATTGGATGAGCAGAAATTTCCTTCAATTAAATATTGGGAAGACCAAAACATAGAAACATAGAAACTTAGAAAATAGGTGCAGGAGTAGGCCATTTGGCCCTTCGAGTCTGCACCACCATTCAATAAGATCATGGCTGATCATTCCCTCAGTACCCCTTTCCTGCCTTCTCTCCATACCCCTTGACCCCTTTAGCCATAAGGGCCATATCTAACTCCCTCTTGAATATATCCAATGAACTGGTATCAACAACTCTCTGCGGTAGGGAATTCCACAGGTTAACAACTCTCTGAGTGAAGAAGTTTCTCCTCATCTCAGTCCTAAATGGCCTACCCCTTATCCTAAGACTGTGTCCCCTGGTTCCGGACTTCCCCAACATCGGGAACATTCTTTCCGCATCTAACCTGTCCAGTCCCGTCAGAATCTTATGTTTCTATGAGATCCCCTCTCATCCTTCTAAACTCCAGTATATAAAGGCCCAGTTGATCCAGTCTCTCCTCATATGTCAGTCCTGCCATCCCGGGAATCAGTCTGGTGAACCTTCGCTGCACTCCCTCAATAGCAAACACGTCCTTCCTCAGATTAGGAGACCAAAACTGCACACAATACTCAAGGTGTGGTCTCACCAAGGTCCTGTACAACTGCAGTAAGACCTCCCTGCTCCTATACTCAAATCCCCTAGCTATGAAGGCCAGCATGCCATTTGCTTTCTTTACTGCCTGCTGTACCTGCATGCCTACCTTCAAAGACTGATGTACCATGACACCCACGTTTCCTTGCACCTCCCCTTTTTCTAATCTGTCACCATTCAGATAATCTGCCTTCCTGTTTTTGCCACCAAAGTGAATAACCTCACATTTATCCACATTATACTGCATCTGCCATACATTTGGCCATTCACCTAACCTGTCCAAATCACCCTGCAGCCTCTTAGCATCCTCCTCGCAGCTCGCACTGCCACCCAGCTTAGTGTCATCTGCAAACTTGGAGATATTATACTCAATTCCTTTGTCTAAATCATTAATGTATATTGTGAATAGCTGGGATCCCAGCACTGAGCCCTGCAGCACCCCACGAGTCACTGCCTGCCATTCTGAAAAGGACCCGGTTATTCCCACTCTTTGCTTCCTGTCTGCCAACCTGTTCTCTATCCACGTCAATACATTACCCCCAATACCATGTGCCTTAACTTTGCACACTAATCTCTTGTGTGGGACCTTGGCAAAAGCCTTTTGAAAGTCCAATTACACCACATCCACTGGTTCTCCCTTATCCACTCTACTAGTTACATCCTCAAAAAACTCTAGCCAGAACATTAGCCAGAATTTATTGCTGTCCATGCAGGCGTGATTGGAAGCGGGTCGGGTGGGAAATTTGAAATAAGTTTGAGCGGCTCGGGAACTCGACATCATCCCGCTCCCATGTGCCTGTCCCTTGGCTGCGTTTGTCAGTGTGGCAGCGACCCAAACGGCAGAGGTGACCAAGCTAATTCTGATGACTATGAGGTACCTGTCAGGCCCTTAAGAGTCGTTTTTTATCTACCTTTCAAATTTCTGTGAATGAGCATGGGAATCACCCAGCTCGGGAGCCACTTCTGTGAACCTGAGGCGGAAGTCGACTGGCCATTGATCCAGCTCATTAGTGCACCATGAAAAGTACAATCAAAAAATCTCAGCTGACAGCTGGTCACTTTCCTGAGGCAGATGCTGTTGCTGACTGCATTATCAGCACAGGTTTAGTTTTCTAGAGGTTGCAAGTCATTTCAGCAAAGTCAGGATCCACCGCCACCTTTCGCACCATTGACAGATTTCTTCTGTCATCTCTTCTTGACTTGTCATCTATTACATCAGCATGTGTGCCGTTTATACTGTCTCACCTTGGTCCTCAGAATCGGATCACGATGAACCCCAACACCAGCAGCACCACCAAGCTTCTCCTCAAACACCTGATGCTCCACAGTACAGAGGGCATCAGTGCAGGGCCGCACCATGCCGGAGGCAATACTCCTAACACAGGGTATACAGGCAGAGGATAATTTTCTTCAACATGAATGAGCAGCAATGCCAAAGGAAGCTCAGGCTATTGCGCCAGGTCATCACGGACATTTCCAGATTGCCAGAGCAAGACCTGTTGCCCAGAGGAGCGGGTGGACACTCCTTACCAGTGTCTGTCAAAGTCACCACCGCCCTCAATTTCTGCGCCTCAGGCTCCTTCCAGGGTTCTGCAGCAGACATTTGTGGCATCTCGCAGTTGGCTGCCCACAGATGCATCACACAGGTTACCGATTCCCTCTTTGACAAGTCAGCCAATTATATCAACTTTGACACTGATGAAGCCAGTGTTACTAAGAGGGTGCTGGCCTTTGCAGCTCTGGCTGGCTTCCCACTGGTACAGGGCACCATTAAGAACATAATAAGAACATAAGAATTAGGAACAGGAGTAGGCCATCTAGCCCCTCGAGCCTGCTCCGCCATTCAATAAGATCATGGCTGATCTGGCCGTGGACTCAGCTCCACTTACCCGCCCTCTCCCCGTAACCCTTAATTCTCTTATTGGTTAAAAATCTACCTATCTGTGACTTGAATACATTCAATGAGCTAGCCTCAACTGCTTCCTTGGGCAGAGAATTCCACAGATTCACAACCCTCTGGGAGAAGAAATTCCTTCTCAACTCGGTTTTAAATTGGCTCCCCCGTATTTTGAGGCTGTGCCCCCTAGTTTTAGTCTTCCCGACCAGTGGAAACAACCACTCTGCCTCTATCTTGTCTATCCCTTTCATTATTTTAAATGTTTCTATAAGATCACCCCTCATCCTTCTGAACTCCAACGAGTAAAGATCCAGGCTACTCAATCTTTAATCATAAGGTAACCCCCTCATCTCCGGAATCAGCCTAGTGAATCGTCTCTGTACCCCCTCCAAAGCCAGTATATCCTTCCTTAAGTAAGGTGACCAAAACTGCACACAGTACTCCAGGTGGGGCCTTACCAACACCCTATACAGTTGCAGCAGGACCTCCCTGCTTTTGTACTCCATCCCTCTCGCAATGAAGGCCAACATTTCATTCGCCTTCCTGATGACCTGCTGCACCTGCAAACTAACTTTTTGGGATTCATGCACAAGGACCCCCAGGTCCCTCTGCACCACAGCATGTTGTAATTTCTCCCCATTCAAATAATATTCCTATATATTTCATTTAACTATAGATAAATGGCCATGCGGGCACCCCATCATTACCCAGGAGTCTTTGTCAACAGCAAGTGCTTCCACTCCATCAATGTGCAGCTCGTCTCTAATATAGCAAGACCATCATGCAAGTATGCGCCAAATTCCCTGGGAGCTGCCATGACTCTTTCATCCTGCGCCAGTCCACCCACCCTCACCTCTTTGCTCCTCCAAACAGACTGGCTGCTTGGAGACAAGGGCTATCCACTTATGTGGCTCACGACACCCTTGAGGAGGCCAAGTACAGAGGCCTAGCAGAGATGTAATGAAAGCCACATTTCCACCAGATGTGTCATAAAGCAGACAATAGGCATGCTGAAAATGCACTCTAGATGCCTTGACAGATCTGGAGGAGCCCTTCAGTACGCACTAGCCAGGGTTTCCAGAATCGTCGTGCTCTGCTGCCCGCTGCACAACATAGCGCAGCAGCAAGGATTATCGCTGCATGAGGAACAAGGCACTGAGCACACAGCCTCTGAAGAGGAGGAAGACCATCACCTGGAAGATGATGAGGAGGAGGATCAGGAGGAACCTACAGTTCAGATCCCATCAGCACCGGAGCACATTGCTGCGGGAGGCCAGTGATGTCCTCATCATAGACAAACTTACTTAACTTTACACAGTACACCGCTGTGGCTGCCACGTGCTGTGCCAGGTTCCCACCACCCCACAGCAACACCAGAAAGCATCCCTACAATGACTAAGCCATTCCTTTCACACTGACCACCATTGCTGGAAGTAACGTCATGTCTCACCATTCACTTTAACTCACTAAGTCACTTCCAAACGTGCACACACATTTGTCCGTGATCGGAGAGTGGTGAAACTAACTATTTTATATCTGTGACATCACAGTAACGGACGAACGTTTATTAAAACACCCAAGTGGCTACCCTTGTGCATCTAATTGTGTTCCATCTTTCTCTTAAAAGTTGCTTCTATGAGGTGCTACCCCTGTGACTTCAGCTGACGTCGAGGCAACCTGTTCACTTCTCCATATTCTGCACATTTGCAGACATCGTTGTCGCAAAACCTGTCAAAGCCTCCTGCACTTACTGCTGCAACTCCAGGATCGCCCTCTTCCTGGATGGCCCCAGAGGCTCAGCATCTGCATGCAGCTGAGCAGAGTGTCCTGCGCCCTCCAGCAAAGAGTCTCCATTGCTCTTCCCTGTCCCCACCATCTGCTCTTCCTCACTTGGCAGTTGGTCTCTCACAAATCACAACACTACTCTATGTCGCGTGGTACCCATCGAGGTGTGCATATCTGTGCTGGTGATGGTGCTGGAGGTTCCACTGAGGAGTCACCTTTCTCCTGCTCCTGGAAAGTGGGGGAAGGTGCAGATGCTTTTGATGGACCAGTGGGAGAGTAAAGAGACGAGTTAGATATGTCATATCAAGAATGGGTACAGATACCATTATGCACCGGATGAACATTCACTGGTTGCTGACGTCAGTGCTCGTATGAGTGACTGCTGTACTCTTCTTCTTCTTTGGCAGTCCCTCGGAACCGAGAATGACTTGCTTCCACACTAAAAATTAGTTCTCAAGTGACTGGAAAGTCCAATGCAGGACCTACAGTTTCTGTCACAGGTGGGGCAGACAGTGGTTGAAGGGATGGGTGGGTGGGGTGCTTGGGTTGTTGTGCGTTCCTTCCGCTGTTTGCGCGAGGTATTCTGCGCCTTCCCGGACGCTTCACCTCCACCTTGGGCGGTCTTGGCCCAGTGATTCCCAGGTGTTGAAGGGGATGTTGCACTTTTTCAAGGAGGCTTTGAGGGTGTCCTTGAAGCGTTTCCTCTGCCCACCTGGGGCTCGCTTGCCGTATCAAAGCTCCGACTAGAGTGCTTGTTTTGGGAATCTCGTGTCAGGCATGCAGGTGATGTGGCCCATCCACTGGAGCTGATCGAGCGTGGTCAGTGCTTCGATGCTGGGGATGTTGGCCTGAGCGAGAACACTGATGTTGGTGCGCCTATCCTGCCAATGGATTTGCAGGATCTTGCGGAGGCAGCGTTGATGGTACCTCTTCAGTGCTTTCAGGTGCCTGCTGTACATGATCCACATCTCTGAAGCTTATAGGAGGGCGGGTATCACTACTGTTCTGTAGACCATGAGCTTGGTGCTGGGTTTGTCTTCAAACACTCTTTTCCTCAGGCGACCGAAGGCTACACTGGCACACTGAACGCGGTGTTGGACTTGGTCATCGACATCTGTCCTTGTTGACAGTAGGCTCCCGAGGTATGGAGAATGGTCCACATTGTCCAAGGCCTCGTCGTGGATTTTAATACTGTGTGGCGGAGGCAAGTTGGTGGAGGATCTTTGTCTTACAGATGTTTAGTGTAAGGTCCATGCTCTCGTACGCTTCGGTGAACGTATTGGCGATGGATTGGATTTCGATCTCCAAGTGTATGCAAACGTCATCTGCATACTGTAATTCGATGGCAGAGGATGGGACGACCATGGATCTGGACTAGAGGCGACTGAGGTTGAACAGTTTGCCGTTTGTTCTGTAGATTAGCTCCACTCCAGCGGGGAGCTTACTGAGGGTGAGATGGAGCATTGCAGCAAGAAAGATCGAGAAGAGCATAGGCGCAATTAACGGAAAGTTGGTCTCAGAAGTGGGATGGAATGAAGAACGGGTTAGCGACTCACCACGGTGACCGTCTGCACCTGACCCGGCTTGGTACAGACCTTCCCTTTTGCTCTTTCTTCCCCTCCCCCTTTCAGTGCTTAAGAATGTGCTCTTTTCGAACATTCGGCAGTTCTGACGAAGGGTCGTCAACCTAAAACATTAACTTTGTTTTTCTCTCCTCAGTTGCTGCCTGGCCCGCTGAGATTTCCAGCATTCTCTGTTTTTATTTCAGATTCCAGCATCTGCAGTATTTTGTTTTATATTATAAGTAGGACCACGAGCCTGCTCTGCCATTCATGGCTGATCTTCTACCTCAACTTTACTTTCTTGCACTATCCCCATATTCCTTGATTCCCTTAATATCCAAAAACATAAATGCAAGTTCTGTCTTTCTCTTTCTAGATGCCGATCAGGAGCAGGCCCCTTGGTCAATTTTAAAAACATATGAAATAGAAGCAGGAGTAGGCCACCTGGCCCCTCGAGCCTGCTCCGCCATTTAATAAGATCATGGCTGATCTTTTCCCCACTCCCTCACTCCGAGGTGCTGAGGTTAACTGTAGATTTACCCACTACCATCTCAGCTGAGACAATCTAACGCAACCACACCCGGGGCTAAGGCTGGGGGCCTTTGTTATCTGTATGGGGTGATGTCATGTATCTTACATTATTATATATAACTGTATCCTAACATGCTATACATGACTGTAATAAGATATGACCTGTAACCACCAGCATACCTTACCACCAGGGGTGCACTTGCAAGAGACAGGTATATAAGGACTATAAAATAAAGGTGCAGGTCCAGAGTGACCTTGACTTCAGTACATGCCTCGTGTGAATCTGTACTGAGGGGACAGGACTTTACAGTGGCGACGAGTTACGGGATTACAGAATCCACAGAATGGTGAACAACGGATCAGATGAAAAGTACAATGCTGGAGACAATTGGGAGGACTTTATAGAAAGGCTCCAACAAAGCTTTGTAACCAAAGACTGGTTAGGAGACGACAAAGCAGACAAGAGAAGAGCCCATCTCTCGAAAACATACGCTTTAATGAAGGATCTGCTGGCACCCGAGAAACCAGCAAGCAAGTCGTTTGAAGAATTGAGCACACTGGTAAGAGACCACCTGAAGCCAGTGAGCAGCCTACACATGGCCAGACACAGGTTCTACAACTACAGACGCTGTGTGGGCCAGAGCATACCCGACTTCGTGGCGGAACTTCGGAGGTTGGCTAGTTTATGTGAGTTCTTCGATGAACTGAGGAGAGAAATGCTGAGAGACTTTTTCATTGAAGGAATAGGCCACGCAGGCATATTCCGAAAGCTCATAGAGACCAAGAACCTGACCTTAGAGGCAGCAGCACTGGTTGCACAGACATTCTTGGTAGGGGAAGAAGAAACGAGGTTGATTTATAATGCAGGTACGACAACTAACGAAATATCGGAACAAGAAGTTCACAGCATTAAACAAGCTGCTACCCCCACACACAGACAAAACCGGGAGAACAGGCTCTCGACAGCAAGCAGTGGCACCAGAAGCCATGAAGGGCCACAGGAACGGCCGTTCACACCTCATCAACCCACAATGCAAGCAATCAACTACAAACTGAGAGAAGCTCAAGAGAGATCAGCCAGACGCAGCTCATTCTTTGGGAACAATAGAAGCAGTCTGTGCTGGAGGTGTGGGGGTGGGCACTCATCAAGGGGATGTCGATTTCAGCAGGCTGTTTGCAGGAACTGTGAATATACAGGGCATTTAGCCCACATGTGCAAAAAACGGCAGCTCAGCTGGTATACGAATCGGATGGGTCGGAAAGTGGACCAGAAGATGGTGGGGACAGTACCCGGTACACCGATGTACAGCGGGTCAACACGATCAATGGCCGCTGCTCCTACAACAGGACACCTCCTATAATGATGAGGGTCCTACTCAACGGGATACCTGTCAAGACGGAGCTGGATACGGGAGCGAGTCAATCTCTCATGGGCGCTCAACAATTTGAACAACTTTGGCCGGATAAAAGAGACAGACCAAAATTCACAAGGGTCGACACCAAACTAAGGACCTATACCAAAGAAATCGTACCAGTCCTCGGCAGCACCATGCTCTGTCACACACAAAGGGACAGTGAACTGACTTCCCCGGTGGATTGTCCCCGGAGACCCCCCAGCATGCTGGGGAGAAGCTGGCTGGCAAAACTAAACTGGAAATGGGATGATGTCCATGCCATGTCATTAGAGGAACGGACCTCCTGCTCAACAGTTATAAAGCGATTTGAACATCTCTTTTAGCCAGGTGTGGGCACTTTCAAAGGGGCCAAAGTCAAAATCTGCATCACACAGGATGCTAGACCGGTCCATCACAAGGCCAGAGCTGTACCCTATGTGATGAGGGAAAAGATAAAACACGAACTAGACAGGCTTCTGCGGGAAGGCATTATATCACCTGTGGAATTTAGCAACTGGATAAGTCCCATCGTCCCAGTCATGAAGCCTGATGGATCCGTATGAATCTGTGAGGACTACAAATCTACCACAAACAGAGTCTCCCTACAGGACCAATACCTGCTGCCCAGAGCGGAAGACTTATTTGCCACATTGGCTGGAGGTAAACTTTTCTCAAAACTAGACTTCACATCTGCGTATATGACGCAAGAATTGACCGAGGAATCCAAGCTACTCACCACCATCAACACACATCGAGGCCTTTTCATGTACAATCGATGCCCATTCAGCATCAGGTCGGCAGCTGCCATATTCCAGCGCAACATGGAGAGCCTGCTCAAGTCCATCCCGGGGACGGTTGTATTTCAAGACGACATACTTATCACGGGCAGGGACACCGACTCCCATCTCCGTAATTTGGAGAAAGTACTAAAGCAGTTGGATCGGGTAGACCTACGAGTCAAGAAATCCAAGTGCCTGTTTCTCGCACCCGAGGTTGAATTTTTGGGCAGAAGGATTGCCGCTGATGGAATCCGCCCAACAGAGTCCAAAACAGAAGCAATTCGCCTGGCACCCAGGCCCCGGAATGTCTCAGAACTGCACGCCTTTCTCGGGTTATTCAATTACTTTGGGAACTTTATGCAGAACTTAAGCATGCTGCTGGAGCCTCTCCACATGCTACTCAGCAAGGGTTTTGGGGGAACGCACAGGAACGCGCCTTCAATAAGGCATGCCACCTTCTGTGTTCCAACAGTGTTTTGACTTTCTTTGATCCAGGTAAAAAGCTAGTTCTCACATGCGATGCGTCAGCGTATGGGGTCGGGTGCGTTTTGCAACATGTCAATAGTGCGGGCAAATTACAACCCATAGCTTATGCCTCTAGGTCACTTTCGCGGGCGGAGCGTGGGTACGGAATGGTAGAGAAGGAGGCGCTCGCGTGCGTGTACGGTGTCAAAAAGATACACCAATACTTTTTCGGGGCCAAGTTCGCGTTAGAAACCGACCACAAGCCCATCACGTCCCTCCTATCTGAGAGCAAGGCAATAAACGCCAACGCCTCGGCGCGAATTCAACGGTGGGCACTCATGCTGGCGTCCTACGACTATGCCATAAGGCACAGACCAGGCACAGACAACTGTGCCGACGCGCTCAGCAGGCTACCCCTGGCGACCACGGAAGGGTCTGACGAACAGGACTGTGAGATAGTCATGGCAATCAATGCCTTTGAATCCACAGGTTCGCCCATGACAGCTCACCAAATCAGAGTCTGGACAGCCAGCGATCCCACGTTATCCTTAGTAAAAAGATGTGTCCTAACCGGTGACTGGGCAGAGGCTCGCGATGCCTGTCCCGAGGAATTAAAACCCTTTCACAGGCGCATGCATGAGCTATCACTACAAGCAGACTGCCTGATGTGGGGCAGTCGAGTAGTCATGCCTCTGCAAGGCAGAGAGGCATTTGTCCGGGAGCTCCACCGCGAGCACCCGGGGATCGTTCTTATGAAGGCCATAGCCAGATCCCACATCTGGTGGCCTGGTATTGACACGGACTTGAAGCTCTGCATCCGAAGGTGCACCATTTGTGCCCAACTCAGCAATGCCCCCAGGGAGGCTCCCCTGAGCCCCTGGCCATGGCCTACCAAACCGTGGTCGCGGGTGCACGTAGACTATGTGGGCCCATTCATGGGCAAAATGTTCCTCGTAGTTGTAGATGCATTTTCAAAGTGGATCGAATGCATCATTTTAAACTCGAGCACAATCTCCACCACTGTGGAGAGCCTCGCAACCATGTTTGCAACGCACGGAATCCCTGACATATTGGTCAGTGACAATGGTCCGTGCTTCACCAGCGCAGAATTCCAAGATTTTATATTTGACCACGGCATAAATCACATCAAGACGGCACCGTTCAAGCCAGCCTCCAACGGCCAGGTGGAGAGAGCAGTGCAAATTATTAAACAAGGCATGCTTAAAATCCAAGGTCCCATGCTGCAGGGACGCCTGTCGCGACTGCTGCTGGCATACAGATCTCATCCGCACTCATTGACTGGGATTCCCCCATGCAACCGTTGATGAAAAGGACTTTAAAAACAAGGCTCTCATTAATCCTCCCAGACATGCACAAAATCGTTGAGGCAAAGCATCGTAAGCTGACTGAGTACCATGACAGAAATTCGAGGGGGAGATGGAATGAGATAGGGGACAAAGTGTTTGTACTAAACTATGGCAGGGGTCCCAAATGGCTTGCAGGGACAGTAACGGGCAAGGAAGGAAACAGGCTACTGGTAGTACAAATGGACAATGGCAAAACCTGCCGGAGGCATGTGGACCAAGTCAAAAGCAGATTTACCAACAAAACTGGAGAACCAGAGGCAGACTACAATGTGGAACTCGCACCACACCTGTTGGACAGACAGAGGGAACAACCTGAGGAAAGGGCAATCCCAACAGACAGCCCAGGCGAGTCAACAACAATCACACCAATCGAAACAGACAGCCCAGGCGAGATACCAGCAACCACACCCAAAGAAAAACAAACACCAAGGCAAACAACTGAACCACAACTCAGACTCTCCACGCGAGAGCATAGACCACCTGAGAGACTGAACCTATAAAGACAATAAGACCTTGGGGGAGGGTGATGTCATGTATCTTACATTATTATATATAACTGTATCCTAACATGCTATACATGACTGTAATAAGATATGACCTGTAACCACCAGCATACCTTACCACCAGGGGTGCACTTGCAAGAGACAGGTATATAAGGACAGGTCTCAGGCAAGTGCAGCATTCCAGAGCTGTGAAATAAAGGTGCAGGTCCAGAGTGACCTTGACTTCACTACATGCCTCGTGTGAATCTGTATTGAGGGGACAGGACTTTACAGGTCATAAACTCACTGCTAAACATGAGGAAAGCTGCACTACATGTTGTTTTTCTTTCCAAGCACTTTACAATCTTCCGGCCTCAACATTTAGTTCAATAGCTTCAGATCATAACCTTTGCTCCCAGTTTCTCGGCAGCAGATGCTGGTAATGGTTCTGTTGTTGCCATTTACACCTCCTCTGAATCCAAATTTTGTTTCATTACTTGTTCCATTACCGCCCCACTTTTGTCTTGCACCATTGTCCCTTTTGTCTTTTAATCTCTCCTGCCTTCCACTCTATCGCAGACCTTCCCTTTTGTTCTTTCTGACCTCCATTCTCTGCCTGCTTATAACCTATGACATCTCTGACTTCTTCCAGTTCTGATGAAAGGTCATCGACCTGAAACGTTAACTTTGTTTTTCTCTCCACAGATGCGGTCTGACCCACTGAGATTTCCAGCATTCTCCATTTTTATTTCTGACTCCATCCCTCTCCCTGGCAACTGTCTGAGGCTGAAACAGTTCACAACCTTGGTGTCATATTGGACCCCGAGATGAGCTTCTGACCACATATCAGCGCTATCACTAAAACCGCCTATTTCCACCTCCATAACATCATGTGACTCCGCCTCTGCCTCAGCTCATCTGTGGCTGAAACCCTTATCCATGCCTTTGTTATTGTTATGTTTGAATAAAGAGTCTGACGAGATTCTGTGAGCTCAAAGTAAAGTGTGATCTTAATCTTTTATTGCAGGTCTCCAGCCTGTGAGGCCTCCTTAAGTACAGGTGCTCCCAAGGGATTGTGGGATCCTTTGGGACTCCAGGAGATGAGTCTTCTGGTGGCTACACAAGGTATTTACAGGTTTACATATATAACAACACTTTCCCCCCCCCCCCCCAAAGTCAATAGTGTAACTATTTACAAGGTGAGTCGATCTGGGGCCTTTCTTTCCCTGGTTGATCGTCTCAGTGCAAATACTGGAATCGTTTGTTGGGCCCTTGCTGGGCTGCCTGGTGTGGTGAGTCCTGCTGGGCTGCTGCGGGTGATGGGTTCGGCTTCATGGTCAACCGCGGTGTCGATTGCCACTGGTGTGTCTGTTGCGGGGTCAAAGAAGGTGGGGGGTCCAATGTGGGTTGCTCAGGATAGTCCGTGAATCTGAGTTTGATTTGGTCCAAGTGTTTCCGGTGAATGAGTCCATTTGAAAGTTCGACCCTAAACACCCTACTCCCCTCTTTGGCCACAACAGTGCCGGGAAGCCACTTGGGACCTTGTCCATAGTTCAATACAAATACAGGATCATTGATTTCAATTTCGCA
Source organism: Pristiophorus japonicus (assembly GCF_044704955.1). NCBI lineage: Eukaryota > Metazoa > Chordata > Chondrichthyes > Pristiophoridae > Pristiophorus > Pristiophorus japonicus. The sequence continues at coordinate 63,358,800 of NC_091980.1, read as the reverse complement.
TGACACATTTGCGCTATCATGATATGTATTTTGTTGAAGCCACCTGCTCTCTACCTGTTCCTGTAGATCAGGGTAGACTAACAAGAACCTTGTCTTAAGTGCCCTTTTCATGAGCAGTTCAGCAGGTGGAATACCAGTGAGCTAGTGGGGTCTCGTGCGGTAGCTAAGCAGGACTCAGGATAGTCAAGTCTGCAGTGAGCCTTCAGTTACCCTCTTCAAGCTCTGCTGGATAGTTTGCACTGCTCTCTCTGCCTGACCATTGGATGCTGGTTTGAACGGGGCAGATGTAACATGTTTGATCCCATTACGGGTCATGAACTTTTTGAACTCGGCACTGGTGAAACATGGCCCGTTGTCGCTCACAAGGACATCAGGCAGGCCGTGCGTGGCAAACATGGCCTGCAGGCTTTCAGTGGTGGCAGCAGTCGTGCTTGCCGACATTATCTCACATTCAATCCATTTGGAGAACGCAGTTACAACCACGAGGAACATTTCACCCAAAAACGGGCCTGCATAGTCGACATGGACCCTGGACCACGGTTTGGAGGGCCAAGACCATAAACTTAGAGGCAATGGGTACATTGCTTAACTGCGAGCATGTGTTACATTTGTGCAAGCAGGACTCTAAGTCTGCATCGATACCGGGCCACCACACATGGGATCTGGCTATCGCTTTCATCATTACAATGCCTGGGTGAGTACTGCGGAGATCACTGATGAAAATGTCCTTGCCCTTCGTGGGAACCACTATCCAATTACCCTACAGTAGACAGTCTGCCTGTATAGACATTTCATCTTTGCGCCGCTGGTACGGCTTTATCTCTTCCTGCATTTCCAATGGGACACTGGACCAGCTCCTGTGAAGCACACAATTTTTTACTAGGGACAGTAAGGGGTCCTGGCTCGTCCAGGTTCTAATCTATCGGGCTGTGATGGGTGGTTGCTCACTCTCGAATGCTTCCATTACCATAACTAAATCTGCGGGCTGTGCCAATTCCACCGCCGTGGTGGGCAATGGCAGCCTACTGAGAGCATCGGCACAGTTTTCTGTGCCTGGCCTGTGGCGGATGGCGTAGTTGTAGGCGGACAACGTGAGCGCCCATCTCTGGATGCAGGCCGATGCATTCGTATTTATCCCCTTACTTTCGGAAAAAAGGGCTATCAGTGGCTTATGGTCAGTTTCCAATTCAAATTTGAGCCGAAACAGATATTGATGCATTTTCTTTACCCCATAAACACACGCTAACGCTTCTTTTTCAATCATGCTGTAGGCTCTCTCAGCCTTAGACAGATTCCTGGATGCATAAGCAACCAGTTGCAATTTCCCAGATCCATTAGCTTGTTGCAATACACACCCAACGCCGTACGACGACGCATCATATGCTAGTACCAAATGCTTACATGGATCATACAACACAAGCAATTTGTTTGAGCATAACAATTTTCTAGCTTTTACAAAGGCACTTTCTTGGCTTTTACCCCATACCCATTCGTCTCCTTTATGCAGTAAGGGTGCAGTGGTTCTAACAGTGTGCTGAGACCTGGTAAGAAGTTACCAAAGTAGTTCAGGAGTCCTGGAAACGACTGCAGCTCCATCACGTTCTGTGGCCTCTGTGCGTTCTTGATTGCCTCCACCTTCGAATCGGAGGGCCTGATGCCGTCTGCCGCGATTCTTCTCCCCAGGAACTCAACTTCAGGCACCAGGAAAACGAGCGTTTTAATCTGAGCCCCACGCAGTTGAGTTGACTAAAAACCTCCTCTAGGTTCTGCAGATGCTCGACTGTGTCCCGACCTGTAACCAAGACCACCATGCACGGGACCGACTTCAATAAGCTTTCCATGTTTCTCTGGAATATCGCCGCAGCTGATCAAATCCCAAACGGGCATTTGTTATAGATGAAAAGACCTTTGTGCATGTTGATGCAGGTGAGGCTCTTTGATGATTCCTCCAGCTCCTGCGTCATGTAGGCCGAGGTCAAGTCCAGCTTCGGGAACGTCTTTCCCCCCGCCAGCGTCGAAAAAAGGTCATCTGTCATTGGTAGTAGATATTGATCCTGCAGGAAGAAACAATTGAAAGTTACTTTGTAATCACCACAGATTCTGATGGTACCGTCTCCCTTGAGGACTGGGACAATCAAACTGGCCCACTTGTTGAATTCGATCGGCGAAATGATGCCCTCTCATTGCAGCCGGTCCAGCTCGATCTCCACCCTCTCTCTCATCATGTACGGTACCGCTCTCACCTTGTGATGGATGGGTCGTGTCCCCGGAATCAAATGGATCTGCACTTTTTGTTCTCGTAGGGTATACAACTTGGGTCAGCTTATACATGGGTCACAATGACAGTTGAATACATGACATCACCTCCCCCCGAAAGTCTTATTGGGATCACAGGTTAAGTCTCTCTGGTGGTTTATGCTCCCTTGTAGAACGCTTGAGTTGGGGCTCCGGTTGTTGGCCACTGGCCTGAGTGTCTGCTGTTTGCGGTGCCTCAGGCCTGTCTGGACTGCCCACAGTGACTGGGCTCTCCTCCACTTGGTTCTGGTGTTCGGTCACCTGTGGTGGAGTAAACTCTACATCGTGTTCTTCCTCTGCTTCTTCTATGGGGTTGCTGAACCTCCTTTTAGTTTGATCCACGTGTTTGCAGCAAATTTGTTCATTGGTAAGTTTAACTACCAAAACCGTATTCCCCTCTTTGACAATCGGTGGTTAGTGGTGTGCCACAGGGATCGGTGCTGGGACCACAACTGTTTACAATATACATAGATGACCTGGAGGAGGGGACAGAGTGTAGTGTAACAAAATTTGCAGATGACACAAAAATTAGTGGGGAAGCGGGTTGTGTAGAGGACACAGAGAGGCTGCAAAGAGATTTGGATAGGTTAAGCGAATGGGCTAAGGTTTGGCAGATGGAATACAATGTCGGAAAATGTGAGGTCATCCACTTTGGAAAAAAAAACAGTAAAAAGGAATATTATTTGAATGGGGAGAAATTACAACATGCTGCGGTGCAGAGGGACCTGTGGATCCTTGTGCATGAATCCCAAAAGGTTAGTTTGCAGGTGCAGCAGGTAATCAGGAAGGCGAATGGAATGTTGGCCTTCATTGCAAGAGGGATGGAGTACAAAAGGAGGGAGGTCCTACTGCAACTGTACAGGGCATTGGTGAGGCCGCACCTGGAGTACTGCGTGCAGTTTTGGTCACCTTACTTAAGGAAGGATATATTAGCCTTGGAGGGGGTACAGAGATGATTCACTAGGCTGATTCCGGAGATGAGGGGGTTACCTTATGATGATAGATTGAGTAGACTGGGTCTTTACTCGTTGGAGTTCAGAAGGATGAGGGGTGATCTTATAGAAACATTTAAAATAATGAAAGGGATAGACAAGATAGAGGCAGAGTGGTTGTTTCCACTAGTCGGGGAGACTAGAACTAGGGGGCACAGCCTCAAAATACGGGGGAGCCAATTTAAAACCGAGTTGAGAAGGAATTTCTTCTCCCAGAGGGTTGTGAATCTGTGGAATTCTCTGCCCAGGGAAACAGTTGAGGCTACCTCATTGAATGTATTCAAGTCACAGATAGATAGATTTTTAACCAATAAGGGAATTAAGGGTTATGGGGAGCAGGCGGGTAAGTGGAGCTGAGTCCACGGCCAGAACAGCCATGATCTTTTTAAATGGCGGAGCAGGCTCGAGGGGCTAGATGGCCTACTCCTGTTCCTAATTCTTATGTTCTTATGTTCTTATGTAATTACAGTGCCTGCAAGCCATTTGGGCCCTGCAGCGTAATTAAGGACAAAAACAGGGTAATTAACATCAATACATCGCGCTCTCGCATTCCTGTCATGGTAGTCACATTGAGGCCGGCTTGAACGGTGCCATTCTGACATGGTTGATTCCATTGCCTGCCATGAAGTCCTGGAATTTAGTGCTTGTGAAGCACGGGTCATTGTCGCTGACCAAGACATCCGGTAGACCATGGGCGGCGAACATTGCCCATAGACTTTCTACCGTGGCAGAGGATGTGCTTGAATTTAGAATGGCACACTCAATCCATTTGGAGTAGGCGTCTACTACAACCAAAAACACTTTTCCCATGAAAGGACCTGCGTAGTTCTCATGGATGCGTAACCATGGCTTGGCGGGCCAGGACCAGGGGCTAAGGGGGCCTTCCCTGGGTGCGTTGCCCAGCTGAGCACAAGTGTTGCACCTGCGAACACAAAGTTCCAGGTCTGCATCTATCCCTGGCCACCAAACGTGTAACCTGGCAATTGCCTTCATCATGACAATGCCCGGGTGCTCATTGTGAAGTTCTCTGATAAACACCTCTCTGCCCTTCTGGGGCATGACAACTCGGTTTCCCCACAATCGGCAATCAGCCTTAATCGAGAGTTCATCCTTGCGCCTGTGAAACGGTTTGAATTCCTCAGGGCATGCCTCGTACGTGGCTGCCCAGTTCCCATTCAGGACACATTTCTTAACTAAAGATAGGAGCGGGTGAGCCTTCACTTTCGAAAGCTTCAACAGCCATGACCATTTCAGCATCATGCTCAGCTGCCCCTCAGTGGTGGCTCGTGGTAGCCTGCTGAGTGCATCGGCACAGTTTTCAGTGCCCGGTCTGTGCCAAATTGTGTAGTCATAGGCGGCTAACTTAAGTGCCCACCTCTGTATGCGGGCCGATGCATTCACATTTATGGCATTGTTGTCGGCCAAAAGGGACGTTAGGGGTTTGTGATCTGTCTCCAGTTCAAATTTCCTGCCAACCAGGTACTGGTGCATTTTTTTTACTGCATATACACATGCTAGCGCTTCCTTTTCTACCATCCCGTAGCCCCTTTCTGCCCGGGACAGACTTCTGGAGGCATAAGCTACCGGCTGTAACTGACCATTGGCATTCACACGTTACAACTAGTTTCTTACACGGGTCATATAACGTTAACAGTTTGTTGGAGCATAACAAATTGCATGCTCTATCAAAAGCCCTTTCCTGGCTGTCCCCCCAGACCCAATCGCGACCGTTGCGTAGGAGTATGTGCAGCGGCTCTAACAGCGTGCTCAATTTGGGAAGAAAGTTGCCAAAATAGTTCAGGAGCCCCAGGAGCGAACGCAGCTCCGTTGTGTGATGGGGTCTGGGTGCTCTCTGGATCGCTTCCATTTTGGACGCAGTAGGTCGGATCCCATCTGCTGCTACCCTCCTCCCCAGGAATTCTACCTCTGGAGCTAAGAAGACGCGCTTTGCCTTTTTCAGTCGCAGCCCTACCCGGTCCAGTCTGCGTAGCACCTCCTCCAGGTTGTGGAGGTGTTCTTCAGTATCGCGACCCATGATGAGGATGTCGTCTTGAAAAACCACCGTCCTTAGAATCGACTTGAGGAGGCTTTCCATATTTCGCTGAAAGATCGCGGCGGCCGAACGAATCCCGAACGGACATCTGTTATACTCAAACAATTCCTTTTGTGGCGTGATGGTGGTCAGCTTCTTCGACTCACTCGCCAGCTCCTGGGTCATGTAAGCTGAGGTCAGGTCCAATTTTGAAAAAAGTTTGCCACCGGATAACGTCGCAAAGAGTTCCTCCGCTCTCGGTAGCGGGTACTGGTCTTGGAGTGACCTTGCAATCGCCACATATCCTGACCGACCCACCCGCCTTGAATACGGGCACGATCGGGCTCGCCCAGTCACTGAATTCGACTGGCGAGATGATGCCTTCCCTCAGCAAGCAGTCCAATTCGCATTCTATCTTTTCCCGCATCACGTACGGCACCGCTCTGCCTTGTGGTGTACTGGCCTGGTGTCCGGGTTTATGTGAATCACTACCTTGGTCACCATGAAAGTGCCAATGCCGAGTTGAAATAATGAGTCAAATTTGTCCAGGACCTGTGAGCTTGATACTCGCTCCACAGAAGAAATTGCATTGACATCGCCCCATTTCCAGTTCATGACAGCAATCCAACTCCTCCCCAGTAGTGTGGGACCATCCCCCGGGTCAATCCAGAGTGGCAACCTGTTCTCCAAATCTTTGTGGGTCACGACTACCGTGGCGCTGCCTAGCACCGGAATGATCTCCTTTGTATATGTCCATAGCAGTGCGTCAATCGGCAATAATTTTGGCCTCCTGGCCTTGAACACCCACAACCTTTCGAACTGCTTGATACTCATCAGGGACTGGCTGGCCACCGTGTCTAGTTCCATTAATACTGGGATGCCATTGAGGAGCACTTTCATCATTATCGGTGGCGTCCTGGTATATGAACTCTATATGTGCTCCACATGAACTCGCTGAACTTCAGCTTCCAGCGATTTCCCCCAGTATTCATTTGGCCTCGTAGGGCTTACATCGGGCCCGTCCTCCTCGTACATCAACCTGGCTGCAGGCTTCCTGCACATACGCGCCAAGTGACCGCTGACGTTGCAGTTTCTTCAGGTATATTGCTGATACCTGCAAGCTCTGGCTGGGTGTTTGCCTCCACACCTCCAGCATGAGCTGGAGGCCCCATTGTTGGAAATAATAGGTCCATTACGAGTCGATTGTCCATGACTGTCTCTGTAACTGTCCTTAAGTGCACCATTAACAGGTGTTGATGGCCCCATTACTGGCCGCATTGTCCATTGCGATGGCATGAATCGCCATTCAGCTAGCCACTGTCTCTGTTGAATTCCCCCTTTGGGTTCGACTGCATGGTGGGGCATGTCCGATTGTCCTTGTCTGCCAAGAGAACTGTGTGCCGCGTTAATAATGTTGACTCCCTGGTCAATTGTCGCATTTGAGCCAAGATTTTTGCTATAAATCATTCTGGTCTCTTCCTCCCCTGAGATAAATGTCTGGGCTATCATAGCCGCCGCTTCCAAGGTCAAGTCTTTGGTCTCAATCAGTTTCCTGAAAACCCCAGTGTGCCCGATGCCCTCAACAAAAAAGTCTCGCAGCATCTCCGCACTGCATGCATCTGGGAACTTGCATAGGCTCGCCAGCCACCTGAGATCTGCCACGAAGTCTGGAACGCTTTGCCCTTCTCGCCGCCGGTGCGTGTAAAACCGGTGTCTCGCAATGTGCATGCTGCTCGCCGGTTTAAGGTGTTCCCCGATCAACTTACTGAGCTCTTCGGACGTCTTATCCACCGGCTTCTCTAGCGCTAGAAGGTGTGCATTCTGGATCCACAAACCGTCAGAAGACGAACCCTGCGTTTGTCGGCCGAATCCTGTCCCAACCATTCCTCAGTGACAAAACTTTGCTGTAGTCTCTCAATAAAGTCGTCCCAATCATCACCAACACAGTACTTCTCTTCTATGCTGCTCGTGGCCATGCTCGCGTTGTTTAAATCTCAGTTTCTCGTTGTATATCTTGAGAACACTGATCACAGGGGGCAAACTTGTGGGAGACACTCTTAACCTGGGCTTTCCGGTATAAAAGGGGAAGCTCCACCCACCGTCTGCCATTTGAGGTCAGTGTTCTCAAGGTATACAACTTAGGTCAGCTTATACATGGGTTACAATGACAGTTGAATACATGACATCTTTGCTCCTTGGAACTTCCCAATGCCTGGTTCGAACAGCAAGGGGAACTTGTTTAAGACCTGGGCACACGAAGTGTCATCAACGGACGAGAGCGCTCGGACGTCGTCCCAGTTCCAGCATATCTTTCCCAGCCAGCTCCTGCCGAGCAGCGTGGGACCATCGCCCTGTACCACCCAGAGTGTTAATTTGTGCACCGCTCCATTGTAGGAGACCTTTACAGTAGCAATGCTGATTACAGGAATCAGTTCCTTTGTGTAAGTTCTCAATTTAGTGCGAATGGGAGTCAGGACTGGCCTCGATGCCTTGCTGCATCACAATTTATCGAAAGTAATTTTGCTCATAATGGACTGACTCACGCCCGTGTCCAGCTCCATTGACACTGGGAGTCCATTTAATTCAACCTTCAGCATTGTTGGGGGACACTTTGTGGTAAATGTGTGCACCCCATATACCTCTGCCTCCTCGGTCTGTGGCTCTGGTTTGTTGTGATCCACCGTGGATCTGTCCTCCTCTGCAACATGGTGGTTTGCAGGATTAGCAGGGTTTGCCGCTCGCTTGCACATACGTTGGAGATGTCCACAGCCCTTGCAAACATATCCTTTGAAGCGGCATGATTGGAAACAATGATCACCCCCGCAGCGCCAACAACGTGTTAATGGCCTTGCATTCATCACCCTTGATGGTGGACTCTGAGACATCTGCAGACTTGCAGCTGCAGGCATATGGGGCCTACCCTGTATGTTGCGATTTGAAAACATCATCAATTTGTTCACAGTACTTGTAGCAGCACTTGTGTGCTGAGAGATTTGCTTAGTATTGTCACTGGTGTCAATGAACACCTGGGCTATCGCTATGGCCTTATTCAAGTTTGGGGTCTCTCTAGTCAAAAGTTTGCGGAGTACCTATGCCAAGGACAAAGAAGTCCCTGAGCATGTGCTCCAAATGTCCTTCAAATTCGCAATGTCCTGCAAGGCTTCTCAGCTCGGCGACATAGCTCACCACTTCCTGGCCTTCAGACCTTTTGTAGGTATAAAACCGGTATCTCGCCATCAGAACGCTTTCCTTCGGGTTCAGATGCTCCCAAACCAGTGTGCACAAATCATTGTATGATTTCTCTGTGGGTTTCGCTGGAGCAAGCAGATTTTTCACGAGGCCATACGTTGGTGCCCCGTAGACAGTGAGGAGGATCGCCCTTCATTTGGCAGCATTCACTTCTCCTTCCAGCTCGTTGGCCACGAAGTATTGGTCGAGTCGCTCCACGAAGGTTTCCCAATCATCTCCCTCCGAAAATTTCTCCAGGGTGCCCACTGTTCCCTGCATCGTTGGGTTCGTCATCGCCAGTTGTTATGTATGAATAAAGAGTCTGACTAGATACTGAGCTCAAAGTAAAGTGTGACCGTAGTCTTTTATTGCAAGTCTTTAGAGTGCCTCTCCAGCCTGTGAGGCCTCCTTAAGTACAGGTGCTCCCAAGTGATTGTGGGATCCCTTGGGACTCCAGGGGATGAGCCCTCTGCTGGCTACACAAGGTATTTACAGGTTTACATATGTAACAGTTACCTCTAGACTTAACTAGTTTAACACTCTCCTGGCCGGTCTTAGATCTTCCTTCCTCCATAAACTTGAGCTCATCCAAAACTCTGCTGCCCGTATCCTAACTCACACCAAGTCCAGTTCACTCATCCCCCTGTGCTCACTGACCTACATTGGCTCCCGGTTTGGCAATGCCTCAATTTTAAAATTCCAATCCTTGTTTTCAAATCGATCCACGGCCTCGCACCCTCGTATCTCTGTAAACTCCTCTACAACTTTACAAGACCTCTGCACTCCTCTAATTCTGGCTGCTTACGCTTCTGCGATTTTAGTTGCTCCACCATTTATGGCCATGCCTTAAGCTCTGGAATTCCCTCCCTAAATAAACTACGCTTCACTAGCTCTCTCTACTCCTTTAAGATGCTCCTTAAAACATACCTCTTTGACCAAGCTAATGGTCATCTGTCCTAATACCTCCTTACATAGCTCAGTGTCAAATTTCATTTGATGGTGTTCCTGTGAAGTGCCTTGGAACATTTTACTATATTAAAGGGGCTATACAAATGCAAGTTATTGTTGTTATTAAGGCCTGCTTGAGACGGATCTGAGGATCTGAAGGTCCCAGGGACCTCACGCAAGCTACAGTTCATGTTCTAATAGTGTGTTTTAAGATTTGTTTTAAATGAGCCACTCTGTGCCAATGATTGCAGGATTATCGATTGCAATTGCTAAACCACCTTGGGGACAAAATGTTTTTTAAAAACAACTTTGCAGCCAGCTGAAGAGGCTGCTGGCTAAGCTGCAGTGCAGTGGGTGTCTGAGGGCTGTTGCAGCCATTCTGCATTTCCCACTATCGGCTCCACGACAGAGGCGGGAATTACCAGAACCTGGACCACTATTTAGATACACCAGAGATACACCCATTCTATAAATTCTGATGGGACCAGGTGCTGACAGAAGACTTACCTGTCCTCAAAGGATTGAGGGATGCTACATCCTTGAAGACGTTCCCAAAATTTATACAATTCAAAGAAATTCTCCTTTCCTGTGTTAGGTGTTGGGTCGGGTTCTATTGGCACCAGCAGCTTTGTGGTATAATTTTTGATACTGGCAAATGTCCCCCTGGTTGCAATCCATGGATAAACTTTGTGGCTTCATAGTGCTGTGGACAGTGTATCTACCCACTAAACCATTGCAAGATTATATTTCTTTTTACTTATTAATGTAGATTTGTATTATTTATCTTCTCTGAACTTTCCTCTTGCAATTTACTGGTAGTGTTCATATTTATAATCCTCAAGGCTTTGAATTTAAAAAAAATTCTTCAACAGCTTTTCCCAGTTCTGCAGGGATTCTGACTTGTGTAAGAAGACCAGAAGTTCCGATTAGGGCTGGGCCGGAGTGGCAACTGGTGAGTCTTTTGCATGCTTCTCTGTGTCAAGGGGCCATGTCTGGGGGCGTTCACGGGCTACCCTGAGAATTCCTTCACTTATACCCCCATTAGGCCCAACGGAACTGTCGTTCTGTTGCTCAGTATTGCATTTAATTGTAGTTCTAAGCTCTGAACAAATAAGGGCTTCCTGACGAAACTTCTGAGTATGGCTGTTTGTGACAGAGAATGATCAAATGACAGCGTCTTGGGTAGAATTGTTCATGTAATATTTTTCGTATTTATGTGACTGTATTGTAAAGTTAGAAAGAAACAAATGTAACAGTGAAAAATGAGTGGTCTGACTGGTAAAAATTAATGAGCATTACACAGAAACTTTTGATTAATATTTAAAACCTGTAATAAGCTGCAGGGAGTTCTTCTGCTGCAGAAACAAAGCAAATCCCCAGTTTATGATATCTTGAAGTTTGCCAAAATCACCAGACTTCAATGCTGAGCAGTTCTATACAAGATGAGGAAATCAGAACTCTATATTCCCGATCAGCTTGAAATGGCATTATTTTTTATATAAAAGGTGGTACGGCTGTATTTGAGAGATCAGTTTTATTCCTTGCATACATCCTAATAAAACATTGCTCAGCATAACTGTCCAAAGCTTCTGGCAAGCTCTGTAAAGTCACAACCTTGGCAAGAGACTTGGGAGTTTGCATTCCACACAGGAAGTGTACTTCCAGCATACAGCTCAATGAGGATGTTAAATAATGCACTGGCTTTGTGCCAAAATGATTATTCTTTGGCTAATTCACTACCCAAGTTTTACTTTCATTGAACTTGCTCTTCACTCTTTCTTTTTCATAGCAACAAAGTACTTTGGTGAGAATCTCTCACCTGGAGCATTTTTAATGGTGCACAAGCACAACAATGTGAATATGTATTAGAAAGGAACATTGAAAATAAGAAAATGCCAGTTGATATAGAATTAAACAAAGTGATAAGATAAAAAGAGAATGAAACATTTGAATTACAATAAAGGTTTAAAATCTAATAAAAGAAGTACATTCTGACAAAGTTCAGTATGCATTTGAAATTCTAATAAAAATTCTATCCAATAATTTTGTTCTGCTGCATGTTGTATGCTGCCAAAATGGGGAATAAGATAGGAATGGTAATTCATCCTTTAGCTTGAATATATTAGTCAAATCCAAGTTCTAAATTACAATAGTATTTTAAATTATTAGAATTCTGTTTCAAAACAAAAAAGACTAAGGGCCCGAAATTGCTGGGTCCATTGCCGCCGAGTTTTCTCCGGTCTGTGCCGGCGTGCAACGCCCAGAAGAGTCCACCCGGCCCACTGCGTCCTCAGTTTGGTCCAGGCGGTGTTCCGCTGCAGGTCTGACCTCAACGGCAAGTATGAAGACTTGCAAAAAAAGGTTAGTCTATGTTTTTTTTTGGTTTTTTGCAGGGATTTAAGTGGATGGGGTCCCCCGAAGGATTTCTGGTGGGTTTTTTTATGTTTTGAAAATGTTTTATTTTAGCAGTTCCCCCTTCCCTGGACCCGACTCAATCCTCAGCGGTACTTTGCCGAGGATTGCATTTGCCACCGAGAATGGGAGCTACCGACCGCTGCTGCCCAGATTCGGTGCGTAAGTCCCACTTTTGCCACCGGGCGGTCTTTCCCAGATTTTTCCATGAAACTTCCACCCAAAGTAACGTCAGGGTCTCAGCGGTCCTTTGGACTGAACTTGGGCGGAACTTAGCTTCACCAATTTCAGGCCCTTAAGTTGCACTTACCTCGCCTGCCGATTGTTTGTCTTCAGAGTAGCTTCAAAAGGAAGATATTTAGAAATCTCTGATTTGGTCAATTGCCTCATTAGATTTGAAAACTACTTAAAAGTTCATTGTTAGCTACCAATATCAAACTGAGAATAACTTGATGGGATAGAAATTAGATATTTCCAATCTTTACTACGTTGAATTATTCAAATTTACATTTTCAAATCTGCAGTAGAATATTAAGAATTTATCTGAAACAATATTTTTCATATTTCCTATGCAAATCTGAGAATGGACTGTCTTTTCACTGCTAAGCTTAAGCTGTAAATCTTCTCAGCCAGAAAAATAAATCCCAAATATTTTAAAGATATTTGTTGCAAATGTCTATTACACAAAACATTAATACAAAGTGGTATTAACTTACTGTATTAAATGCAATACCATGGAATCCAAATAAGATCAATTCTGATTCAACTAAATTCTGCAAAAAAAATTAAATGTCACCTGTACTCAGTGGCATATTAGCGACGAAGTTAATTATCATGGTGAAGATTAATTCTGAAAAGATAGATTAGCAGAGGTACTAACAGCATCATTTTCCAATATTCTTTGAAAGCTGTAATTGTATCTGTTGTGTATGTATAATATAAGTATACTCCCTGTAGACTCAGTGCACAGTTACATAAGACTACTCAGTGCACAGTTACATAAGATGTATCTTCACACTGTATACACTGTGCTTGTACCACCAGAGGGTGCAACTGGTGGAGACTAGGGGTCACCTGTACACGACAGGTAACCAGATATAAAAGGGAGCTCACCATGCTGTACCCTCACTCAGGAGCTGTAATAAATGGACTAAGGTCATCACAGTTCAAGTACAATACCTTGCCTAGTGGAGTCATTACTAGAGTGCTTACAGACACAACAACTGGCAACGAGATTACGAATTTCCACACGAAAAATGGCTAACCTTGGCACGTTTCAACAATTCACCGATGGGGAAAATTGGGAGGCCTTTGTGGAAAGGCTTGAACACTTTTTCATTACGAACAACCTGGCGGGAGACAACCCGACCTCGCTAGCTGATAAGCGCAGAGCTATCCTGCTCAGCAGTTGTGGGCCCACCGTCTATGGCCTCGTCAGGGACTTGCTAGCCCCAGAGAAGACAACAACCAAAACGTATGAAGAGCTCGTAACGATGATACAGGAACAGCTCAAACCTGAAGAGAGCATCCTCGACAGCCAGACACCGGTTCGACACTCACTGGTGGCCCGAAGGCCAAGAAATCGCAAAATACGCTGCAGACCTCAGACAATTGGCTGCGCCGTGTGCTTTTGGTGACCACCTCACTGCGGGACATCTTCGTTATTGAAATCGGCCACGAGGGACTTCTCCACAAGCTGCTCTCTGCGGATACCACGGTCACCCTGCTGAAGGCAATTAACGTGAGCCAGGCATTCATGGTCTTGGCCTGCGATTCCAAGCGGATGACTCACCCCCAGGACTCTAACCCAGCAAGTGCTGTGAACCGACTGCCGCCTTTTAGAGGCAAGGCTGCTGCTAGCAGTCTCTCTCATGGTAGAGAGAACCGAACACCAAGTCCCACAACCCTGAGTTTGCCACATGGGGCCAATCAGCCAGCCTCGTGCTGGCGCTGTGGAGGAAATCACAGGGCCCACCAGTGTCACTACAAAGACTATACTTGCAAAGGCTGTAGCACAAAGGGCCACCTCTAGTGAATGTGCAAGAGAAATTGTACTCACCGAGTCGATGAACACTTGGATCATCCGGACTCCAGCGACGATGAAGTGTACGGAGTGGTTACCTGCACCACCGAGAGTTCTCAGTTGAAAATGGAACATAGAACATAAGAACATAAGAATTAGGAACAGGAGTAAGCCATCTAGACCCTCGAGCCTGCTCCGCCATTCAACAAGATCATGGCTGATCTGGCCGTGGACTCAGCTCCACTTACCTGCCCGCTCCCCATAACCCTTAATTCCCTTATTGGTTAAAAATCTATCTATCTGTGATTTGAATACATTCAATGAGCTAGCCTCAACTGCTTCCTTGGGCAGAGAATTCCACAGATTCACAACCCTCTGGGAGAAGAAATTCCTTCTCAACTCGGTTTTAAATTGGCTCCCCCGTATTTTGAGGCTGTGCCCCCTAGTTCTAATCTCCCCGACTAGTGGAAACAACCACTCTGCCTCTATCTTGTCTATCCCTTTCATTATTTTAAATGTTTCTATAAGATCACCCCTCATCCTTCTGAACTCCAACGAGTAAAGACCCAGTCTACTCAATCTATCATCATAAGGTAACCCCCTCATCTCCAGAATCAGCCGAGTGAATTGTCTCTGTACCCACTCCAAGGCTAGTATATCCTTCCTTAAGTAAGGTGACCAAAACTGCTCGCAGTACTCCAGGTGCGACCTCACTAATACCCTGTACAGTTGCAGCAGGACCTCCCTGCTTTTGTACTCCATCCCTCTCATAATGAAGGCCAACATTCCATTCGCCTTACTGATTACCTGCTGCACCTGCAAACTAACTTTTTGAGATTCATGCACAAGGACCCCCAGGTCCCTCTGCACCTCAGCATGTTGTAATTTCTCCCCATTCAAATAATATTCCCTTTTACTGTTTTTTTTTCCAAGGTGGATGACCTCACATTTTCTAACATTGTATTCCATCTGCCAAACCTTAGCCAATTCGCTTAACCTATCTAAATCTCTTTGCAGCCTCTCTGTGTCCTCTACACAACCTGCTTTCACACTAATCTTTGTATCATCTGCAAATTTTGTTACACTACACTCTGTCCCCTCTTCCAGGTCATCTATGTATATTGTAAACAGTTGTGGTCCCAGCACCGATCCCTGTGGCACACCATTAACCACCGATTTCCAACCCGAAAAGGACCCATTTATCCCGGCTCTGTTTTCTGTTAGCCAGCCAATTCTCGATCCATGCTAATACATTTCCTCTGACTCTGCATACCTTTATCTTCTGCAGTAACCTTTTGTATGGCACCTTATCAAATGCCTTTTGGAAATCTAAATACACCACATCCATCGGTACACCTCTATCCACCATGCTCGTTATATCCTCAAAGAATTCCAGTAAATTAGTTAAACATGATTTCCCCTTCATGAATCCATGTTGCATCTGCTTGATTGCACTATTCCTATCTAGATGTCCCGCTATTTCTTCCTTAATGATAGCTTCAAGCATTTTACCCACTAAAGATGTTAAACTAACCGGCCTACAGTTACCTGCCTTTTGTCTGCCCCCTTTTTTAAACAGAGGCGTTACATTAGCTGCTTTCCAATCCACTGATACATCCGCAGAGTCCAGAGAATTTTGGTAGATTATAACGAATGCATCTGTTATAACGTCCGCCATCTCTTTTAATACCCCGGGATGCATTTCATCAGGACCAGGGGACTTGTCTACCTTGAGTCCCATTAGCCTGTCCAGCACTACCCCCCTAGTGATAGTGATTGTCTCAAGGTCCTCCCTTCCGATATTCCCATAACCAGCAATTTTTGGCATGGTTTTTATGTCTTCCACTGTGAAGACCGAAGCAAAATAATTGTTTAAGGTCTCAGCCATTTCCACATTTCCCATTATTAAATCCCCCTTCTCATCTTCTAAGGGACCAACATTTACTTTAGTCACTCTCTTCCGTTTTATATATCGGTAAAAGCTTTTACTATCTGTTTTTATGTTTTGTGCAAGTTTACTTTCGTAATCTATCTTTCCTATCTTTATTGCTTTCTTAGTCATTCTTTGCTGTCGTTTAAAATTTTCCCAATCTTCTAGTTTCCCACTAACCTTGGCCACCTTATACGCATTGGTTTTTAATTTGATACTCTCTTTTATTTCCTTGGTTATCCACGGCTGGTTATCCCTTCTCTTACCGCCCTTCTTTTTCACTGGAATATATTTTTGTTGAGCACGATGAAAGAGCTCCTTAAAAGTCCTCCACTGTTCCTCAATTGTGCCACCGTTTAGTCTGTGTTCCCAGTCTACTTTAGCCAACTCTGCCCTCGTCCCACTGTAGCCCCCTTTGTTTAAGCATAGTACGCTCGTTTGAGACACTACTTCCTCACCCTCAATCTGTATTACAAATTCAACCATACTGTGATCACTCATCCCGAGAGGATCTTTTACTGGGAGATCATTTATTATTCCTGACTCATTACACAGGACCAGATCTAAGATAGCTTGCTCCCTTGTAGGTTCTGTAACATACTGTTCTAAGAAACAATCCCGTATGCATTCTATGAATTCCTCCTCCAGGCTACCCCGTGCGATTTGATTTGACCAATCGATATGTAGGTTAAAATCCCCCATGATTACTGCCGTTCCTTTTTCACATGCCTCCATTATTCCCTTGATTATTGTCCGTCCCACCGTGAAGTTACTATTTGGGGGCCTATAAACTACGCCCACCAGTGACTTTTTCCCCTTACTATCTCTAATCTCCACCCACAATGATTCAACATTTTGTTCATTAGAGCCAATATCATCTCTCACAACTGCCCTGATATCATCCTTTATTAACAGAGCTACCCTACCTCCTTTCCCTTCTTGTCTATCCTCCCGAATTGTCAGATACCCCTGTATATTTAATTCCCAGTCTTGGCCACCCTGCAACCATGTTTCTGTAATGGCCACCAAATCATACCCATTTATAATGATTTGTGCCGTCAACGCATTTACTTTATTTCGAATGCTGCATGCGTTTAGGTAGAGTGTCTTAATACTAGTTTTTAAACCATGATTTTTAGTTTTGACCCCTCCTGCAGCCCCTTTATATTCATACATATTGTCTCTTCCTATCACCTTGTGGTTTACACTTACCCCAGTGCTACTCTGCTCTGTTGCCTCCTGCCTTTTGCATTCTTTCTTGGGGTCCTGTTCATCTGAGCTCTCACCCACTCTTACTAGCTCAGAGCCCTCTCCTGGGTTCCGAATACTCCTCGCATTGAGGTACCGAGCTTTCAGGCTTGCCTTTTTATTACACTTTGACCCTTTAGAATTTTTGCTGTACAGTGGCCCTTTTTGTTTTTTGCCTTGGGTTTCTCTGCCCTCCACTTTTACTCATCTCCTTTCTGTCTTTTTCTTCTGTCTCCATTTTGTTTCCCTCTGTTTCCCTGCATTGGTTCCCATCCCCCTGCCATATTAGTTTAACTCCTCCCCAACAGCACTAGCAAACACTTCCCCTAGGAAGTCAAAATCAACGATGTTCCAATGCCGATGGAGGTGGACCCAGGGTTGAGCCAATCACTGATGAATCAGGTGGCCTTTGAGAAACTCTAGGATAATCCAATCAAACGACCTAAAATTATCCCGATCCAAGTGAAGCTGCTCACCTACACAAATGACACCATCCCAGTCGTTGGCAGTGTGGACGTCTAGGCGCGACGCACAAGTTACCTTTGTGGATCGTTGCTGATAATGGTCCAATGCTGCTAGGAAGAAGATGGATGAAACAAATCCGTTGAAGCTGGGAAAACCTCCAGTCTCTGGCGATCGACGTCCTACGCGGCCCCAAATTTGGATCCAGCACAACAGCTGAGAAACCAGCCACTCAACTCGACTGCGTGGAGACAACACAGACCGCTCAACCCAATGGCAAGATGATCCAGCCGAAATGACCCAACCTCAACTTCCAGGCTCCAGTGGCAGGACTCCGGAGGAAGAAAATCGGCACAGAAGACAACTTCCCTGCTTCAGTGGCAGAACCCGGGGAATAAAGGATCACCGCAGCCTACCTCGTGAAGAGAAAGAAGATGGCACCCGTACCACGAGGTGAAGCGCCTGAAGTAAAGATGGCGGTGGCCAGACCACGAGGAGCCACGTTGAAGGAGTAACACGTGATGCTGAGCAGCGAACCAGATTGGGGTAAAGAGTGCAAGGCCCTCTTAAAGGAGACCTGTAACCCATCACAATTAAAGGGAGAATTCCACTTTTTATACGGCGATGCCAGTGATACACATGTAAGCAATGTAATTGACAAATTCAAATATGTAAATGTAACTAACCATGTTAAGTCGGGCAATTGCGGTCGGAACCAATGTATTATGACAGGAAATGAAGTAATGATGTGTGATGCCGGAATCTACATGCACGGCGACAAAAACAAGGGCAGCCTCCTGTCGGAAGCACCCTGGTCCAGCAGGCTACCTGATCATGTAGCTTGCGCCTCCGGGACCAATGTGATGCCCCAGGGAACGTGGCTACACACAGAGGAAGCATACCAGCTGCAGGGCCAGCGATCAGCAGATGGCAAAGGTACCACTGCCGGTACCCTGCCCCTGATCAGCCCTACCTCTCTGGCCACCAGGACCAGTACCAGGAGCAAGAGGCTAGCATCCTCCAGCTCTACCAATGGGACCTGGGATGACCAGGCTCCCACTACCGCTGAAGGGCAGCAGAGAGACACCGCAGCCCTCAAAGGAGGACAGGGAGGCCACACACTCCTGTGGCTCTGCCCACCACAAGGCAACGGCAAAGGCCCTGAGATTCAGCCAGGTGAGCAATCCGAGCCCACCCAGCTGACAGAGGGTGCGGCGCTGCCATCAGACAACCTGGACACAGTCTGGTCACTCTGGAACTAGCATCCTCACCCAGCTGCACCTACACCCCAGGAGCAAGACTGTGGTACCACATTTGTACGTTACCTGTAAAATGTACTTGTTCCACTACTGCAGAACCCAAACAGTGATGTAATTAATCCTATGTTTTTTTTTCTGTTCTTTCTTTCTGTACATGTATGCACATGCAGGTGTTGAGCCACACACATGGTCTATGTATAATGGGCGGAGGGGGGGGGGGATGGATGTATGTAGCCATGGACACACATGGATCACACCCAGAGCCCGCTCAACCCCCACTGCAACCTCAAACCGTCCACTGCTGACCATTTTCTAATGTTGTGGCAATAAGGGAGAGAGCCAAGCCAAAGCATAGACAAGGTGCAAGGGGTTTGGGCACTCAAGTCTAGGGCCAGAGCACACAATGCAAAGGCCAGTGGCACAAGACTTAGGGGAGAGTGATGTTGTGTATATGTAATATAAGTATAGTCCCTGTACACTCAATGTACAGTTACATAAGACTACTGGATGTACCTTCACACTGTATACACTATGCTTGCACCACAAGAGGGTGCAACTGGTGGAGACCTAGGGGTCACCTGTACACGATAGGTAACCAGGTATAAAAGGGAACTCACCATGCTGTACCCTCACTCAGGAGCTGTAATAAATGGACTAAGGTCATCACAGTTCAAGTACAATACTTTGCCTCGTGGAGTCATTACTTGAGTGCTTACAGACACAACAGTATCAATAGCTAGGAGGGTGGCAAATGTTACACCCCTGCTCAAAAAGGAGGAAAGGATGACTCAAGTAACTGTAGGCCGGTTAGCTTCATATCAGTACTAAATAAACTGCTAGAAATTATACTAGAGGTAACATTAGTCAGCAGTTAGAAAGATGGTGTGAGCCTTTGGCGCAGTAGTAGCATTCCCGCCTCTGGGCCAGAAGGTGCAGGGTTCAAACCCCACTCCAGACAGTCCCAGCAAGTGGAGTCAGAGTTCCAGCTTTGAATTCTAGGTTGCCATCCAGCAGGATTCTCAAGTCCAGTGGTTGTGAGTGGCCCCTCTTCATTGTATGGGTTTTAGGAGCCTGTAACACCCTGTATAGGACTAACCACACTACCGGCTGGTATAAAGATGGTTATGGCCGTGGAAGGAGCATTAATGCGGCCAGTCAGACTGTTAATCAATCTGCAAATCCCTCCACTATTTCACACTGTTCCCCAAAGGGAACAGCGAAGAAGACTTAGAATGATATGAACGAAACGGAGATGGCGAAAATAGATTTGTAAAGAGTGGGTCATGCACATTTTGCAAGGAAATTTTTAAGTGAATGAACAATAGATGTGATGTATTGGGACTTCAAAAAGCATTTGATAATGTGACTGTTATGAATTCAATGCTATTGTAGATAACTTCTTGGATACAGTGGTGTCAACCTCTTGCAGATATTTTCCAGCGTTCAACAGACTCGGCCAAATCCCAGAGGATTGGAAAATAGCAAATGTGACTTCTATCTTCAAAAAAGGACCGAGGGATGAACCATCAAATTCTAGACCCTTAAATCATATTTCTACTATTGGAAGTTTGACAATATTGTGAGAGATAATATAAGGGGATATCTTGTGGGGTGTGAGCTAATCTGAGGCAGTCAGCATGGTTTTAGGAGTGGCAGGTCAAGCTTGACTAATTTATTAGATTTCTTTGAGGAGTGACAAATCTAATAGATAGGGGAGAGACATTGGATGTTATCTACCTGGATTTCTAAAAGGCATTTCACACGGTCCCACATAATAGGCTACTACATTTGGCAGAGGAAAGGCTGATGTGGATTATGTGTTCAATGGGAGTGTACTTGAGATGTTGGAGCAGGAGACAAATGTTGGGGTTTTGGTGAACAGGTCACTAAAACTGTGAGCATCATGTTCCCAGCTGTTAAAAAAGCAAAGAAAATGTTGGGATGCATAGCAAGGGGTATACACATAAATCCAAGGAGGAAATTTTAAAACTGTACAGCTTGCTCATTAAGACCATGAATCCCTCATTAAGTGCACCACCATATCTGCCGATGCTCCTGTACTCCAGGAGCCCATGTGCCTCATGGAAATGTGTCTGAGAGACGTACAGCTCCTGTGCCTAGCAACTCTGATGCCTGCTGTCAATTACAGAGCTGCCTGCCTTTTTCTGAGCCCTGAATGACTCTTACAGACCTTAATGGAATAAATGCTGCTTTGTCAAGAACAAAGAATAATAAAAAAATACTGATGTGCTGTAAACTTCTATGGTAACAGTGTAGGTCCCATGTACATATGCCCTCACTCAGGCTATGTCTCATGTTGCGAGACAACAATTTTGCCTGGCCTCCAAACATCAAATATACTGTGGTGCCTTAATTTATCGCCCCTGTTGCACTGGGTCTGTCATTCCTGCTGTATTTCACTACTGGCATCGGCCTTGTATGATCCACACATCAGGCTCCGAATCCCCTTGTTCTATATTTGTTGTAAAATCTCCATTGACTCTACTAATAATTTAAACATTCTTTAATATTGAACTTATTTTTAATGGATTTCGTCTGTAATTCCCACACAGACTATTATGAAAAAACTTGTGACTTGTAGTCTAGTTTGAGTAAAGGTTTCTGCACATTCAAAATGCTGCCCTAACGTTCAGTGAGTTTTACTCAGCTTTTAGTTCTCCTTTTATTATCACTGTCTTCCCACATTCCCTTCTCCTTCAGAGTAGTATGTGCTACATTAAATTCATTATAAGCAATAAGGTTATTTCAAAATGTGCAGAGAGAAAGGGACTCAAATGCCACAAAATAATTTTTGCTATCGATCATGAATTTGATGATTAAGCATGGTCTCCTCGATTGCAATGTTCTTCCAGATGTCTTCCCAGGTTCATTTAATACACAAGGTCATCCTTAACTATTGAGCTATTTCCATCCATGGTTTTCTCCAGGGACTTTATTACCCTTGATGAATGATAACTGGTTGTTCCACAAAGGTGCATTTTGAGTGGTCTCCATGTAACTTCCCAAATTACATACAATTTTTTATAAATAAGGCTGGCTATTGCTTAACAGCAATGGTTTACTGTTTATACTTTTTGCATATTTCTTTATTTCATCCTACACATCTTTCAGCCAAGTAGTCTTTCCTTCCTTCCCCAGATAGCAGAATTGAAATTTGAAGCATACCTTGTGGAGAAGCAAGCGTGTGAATTGTTCCACACAATGGGACAGACATCTAGGGAGACCGCCAACTTGCATTAATTTCACCATCATCTTTCAGCACCGCTACTGACTCTCATTCCAATGGCAACAACCTCCATCCGCGAACTCTCTACCTTTCAAATTGCTTCTGGACATCACTCGCCTGCTTTGGACAGCAGTTCGTCGATGCTCCGTGTCGGCCCCATTCTGCTTACAAAGGCTTTGTCCTTCCATGGGAACTCTGCCTTTGATCCTGGTCACCCTACTATTGTCTCCAACCTATTCCCTGCTGCCAAGAAATATGTATCCCATTACTTACTACATTTAAACAGGCCTATGTAACCTGGGCTTTTCCCCTTTGTCCATTTGTATGCGCACTTTGGTTGCCGTTCTGGACCCGAGCCATTCAATACTTTTCCACTTTTCCCCCTCTTTATCTTTACCTCTATCCCTCCCTGACCACTCTCTCCTGTTCTTATGCCTCCTTTCATCTCTCCTCTTTCAGATACTCTGCCCTCCCAAACCCCTACCCCAATCCTTCATTAGTCTTCGACCTTCCTACTCTTCTGTCGCCATCCCAGGCTTGACCCCCTCTTAAATAAGCCTGCAGTTTCCCTCTGTACCACTCAGCATCCTACGAAGGGCCCATCGAAGCACTCGTCGCTGCCTCCTTACGAGCAGCAGCTGTCCCATCCTACTCTCTCGCCGATCTTTCCACCCAGCGTGCCAATTGGGGGCTCAGCCTCGGTAATTTCAATCTCTATCTCAATTGAGTATGCTCTCTCTCTGAGTGCACTAGCCTCCTATCCTCCGTTAATCTCTCCTTCCATGTAAACTCCCCGAACCATATTCACGGCCACCCCCTCGACCTTGCTGTTTCTCGTGGCCTTGCTACACCCATCATGTCAATCACAGATAAGGCCATTTCTGATCACTTCCTCACACCACTCTCTGCCCATATCCCCCTTTCATGCAGCCCTCCTCCCCCAACCCAATTTCCTTCTGTGTTCGCCCCGGAAAAAAAAACTTTCCCAACTCTCTTACAACTGCATTTATTGTTATGTATGTAAACTTTACCAACGTGTAAGACTTGCCACCAGGGGGCGCACCTGTGGGAGACCCAAGGCAGTCTACCATGCTGCTTCCTCACTCTGGAGTTACATTAAAGAGACCAAGGTCACAACAGTTTGAGATTACAATATACAGTGTACATGATTTGAACCGTGGCAGCCGTTTAACCGTCTCAGCGCGCGCCGGGCGGGGGCCGTCACAGCCCCGCCCACTCCTGCAGGATTAACCCTGTGCCTTATCTTGCAGCACTGGTGAACCCCTCACCCTGCCAGTGTGGGTACTGGTCCCACACCTTCAGTATTAACCCTGAGCCTTATCTTGCAGCACTGGTGAATCTTCACCATGTCAGTGCAGGTAGTGGTCCCACTGGTTCAGTATTAATCCTGAGCCTTATCTTGCAGCACTGTTAAATCCCTCACCCTGTCGGAGAGGCAAGAGTCCGGGGCAACATCGTCGAGTCCTATAAAGGCCCAGCAGCAGTGTCAAGGACACAGTCAGAGAGGCGGGAGTCCAGGGTAGCATCGGAGAAGCCTATAAAGGCCCAGCGGCAGCGTCAAAGAGGCAGTCAGAGAGGTGGGAGTCTGGGGCAATGG
Source organism: Pristiophorus japonicus (assembly GCF_044704955.1). Lineage (NCBI taxonomy): Eukaryota > Metazoa > Chordata > Chondrichthyes > Pristiophoridae > Pristiophorus > Pristiophorus japonicus. The sequence continues at coordinate 63,335,106 of NC_091980.1, read as the reverse complement.
CGGAGAGGCCTATAAAGGCCCAGCGGCAGCGTCGAGGAGGTCAGTCGGTGCAGCTGTAGGGCAGAAGGTAAACAAAGAAGTAGAAAGAAATTGAAAGGTGACGTCAGAGCCAAGGGGGTAAGTGATTGGCTGATGATTGGTGAGTAGTTTTGTTGTTTTCTTTCCCTTATCAGTAGGTAACCTTTATCATTGTTGTTGCCAAATTAAGTTAATCTAAGGGTTAAGTCATGGCAGGAGAGCTCGGACATGTGTTATGTTCCTCCTGTGCTATGTGGGAAGTCAGGGACACTTCCAGTGTCCCTGACAACTACATGTGCGGGAAGTGTATCTGGCTGCAGCACCTGACAAACCACATTGGGGCACTGGAGCTGTGGGTGGATTTACTCTGGAGCATCCCTGATACTGAGGATGTCGTGAATAGCACGTTTAGTGAGTTGGCCACACCGCAGGTAAAGGGTACACAGCCAGATAGGGGATGCGTGACCAACAGGAAGAGCAGTGGAAGGAAGGTAGTGCAGGGTCATCCCCCTGCAAAAGAGATACACCGCTTTGGGTACTATTGAGGGGGATGACTCATCAGGGGAGAGCAGCAGTAGCCAATTCATGGCACTGTGGGTGGCTCTGCTGCACAGGAGGGCAGGAAAAAGAGTGGGAGAACTATAGTGGTAGGAGATTCTATTGTAAGGGGAATAGATAGACATTTCTGCGGCCAAAATCAAGACTCCAGGATGGTATGTTGCCTCCCTGGTGCAAGGGTCAAGGATGTTTCGGAGTGGCTGCAGGACATTTTGAAGGGGAAGGGTGAATAGACAGTTGTCATGGTGCATATAGGTACCGATATAGGTAAAAAATGGGATGAGGTCCGACAAGACAAATTAAGGGAGCCAGGAGTTAAATTAAAAAGTAGGACCTCAAAGGTAGTAATCTCAGGATTGCTACCAGTGCCATGTGCTAGTCAGAATAGGAATTGCAGGACAGCTCAGATGAATATGTGGCTTAAGGACTGGTGCAGAAGGGAGGGAATCAAATTCCTGGGACATTGGAACCAGTTCTAGGGGAGGTGGGACCAGTACAAACCGGACGTTCTGCACCTGGGCAGGACCAGAGCCAATCTCCTAAGGGAGTATTTGTTAGTGCTGTTGGGGAGGGGTTAAACTAATATGGCAGGGGGATGGGAACCTATGCAGGGAGACAGAGGGAAGTAAAATAGGAGCAGAAGCAAAAGATAGAAAGAAGAAAAGTAAAAGTGGAGGGCAGAGATATCCAAGGCAAAAAACAAAAAGAGCCACATTGCAGCAAAATTCTAAAAGGGCAAAGTGTGCTAAAAAGACAAGTCTGAGGGCTCTGTGCCTCAATGCGAGGAGTATTTGTGATACGGTGGATGAATTAACAGCATAGGCAGCAATTAATGAATATGATAAAATTGGCATCACAGAGACTTGGTTCCAGGGTGACCAAGGCTGGAAACTCAAAATCCAAGGGTATTCAACATTCAGGAAGGATAGACAGAAAGGAAAAGGAGGTGGGGTAGCGTTGCTGTTTAAAGAGGAAATTAACACAATAGTAAGGAAGGACATTAGCTTGGATGATGTGGAATCTGTATGGGTGGAGCTGCGGAATACGAAAGGGCAGAAACCGCTAGTGGGAGTTGTGTACAGACCACCAAATAGTAGTAGTGAGGTTGGGGACAGCATCAAACAAGAAATTATGGATGCGTGCAATAAAGGTACAGCAGTTATCATGGGTGACTTTAATCTACATATAGATTGGGCTAACCAAACTGGTAGCAATACGATAGAGGAGGATTTCCTGGAGTGTATTCGAGATGGTTTTCTGGACCAATATGTCGAGGAACCAACGAGAGCGATGGCCATCCTAGACTGAGTGATGTATAATAAGAAAGGACTAATTAGCAATCTTGTTGTATGAGGCCCCTTGGGGAAGAGTGATCATAATATGGTAGAATTCTGTATTAAGATGGAGAGTGACACAGTTAATTCAGAGACTAGGGTCCTGAACTTAAGGAAAGATAACTTCGATGGTATGAGACGTGAATTGGCTAGAATAGACTTGCAAATGATACTTAAAGGGTTGACGGTGAATAGGCAATGGCAAACATTTAAAGATCACATGGATGAACTTCAACAGTTGTACATCCCTGTCTGGAGTAAAAATAAAACGGGGAAGGTGGCTCAACCGTGGCTAACAAGGGAAATTAAGGATAGTGTTAAATCCAAGGAAGAGGCATATAAATTGGCCACAAAAAGCAGCAAACCTGAGGACTGGGAGAAATTTAGAATTCAGCAGAGGAGGTCAAAGGGTTTAATTAGGAGGGGGAAAATAGAGTATGAGAGGAAGCTTGCTGGGAACATAAAAACTGACTGCAAAAGCTTCTATAGATATGTGAAGAGAATAAGATTAGTGAAGACAAATGTAGGTCCCTTGCAATCAGATTCAGGTGAATTTATAATGGGGAACAAAGAAATGGCAGACCACTTGAACAAATACTTTGGTTCTATCTTCACGAAGGAAGATACAAATAACCTTCCGGAAGTACTAGGGGACCGAGAGTCTAGTGAGAAGGAGGAACTGAAGGAAATCCTTATTAGGTGGGAAATTGTGTTAGGGAAATTGATGGGATTGAAGGCCAGTAAATCCCCAGGGCCTGATAGTCTGCATCTCAGAGTACTTAAGGAAGTGGCCCTAGAAATAGTGGATGCATTGGTGATCATTTTCCAACAGTCTATCGACTCTGGATTGGTTCCTTTGGACTGGAGGGTAGCTAATGTAACAAAGGAGGGAGAGAGAAAATGAGTAATTATAAACCGGTTAGCCTGACATCAGTAGTGGGGAAAATGTTGGAGTCAATTATTAAAGATGAAATAACAGCGCATTTGGAAAGCAGTGACAGGATTAGTCCAAGTGAACATGGATTTATGAAAGGGAAATCATGCTTGACAAATCTTCTGGAATTTTTTAAGGATGTAACTAGTAGAGTGGACAAGGGAGAACCAGTGGATGTGGTGTATTTGGTCTTTCAAAGGGCTTTTGACAAGGTCCCACACAAGAGATTGGTGTGCAAAATTAAAGCACATAGTATTGGGGGTAATGTAGTGACATGGATAGAGAACTGGTTGGCAGACAGGAAGCAGAGAGTCAGGATAAACAGGTCCTTTTCAGAATGGCAGACAGTGACTAGTGGGATGCCGCAGGGCTCAGTGCTGGGACCCCAGCTATTTACAATATACATTAATGATTTGCATGAAGGAATTGAGTGTAAAGTTTGCAGATGACACTAAACTGGGTGGGGGTGTGAGCTGTGAGGAGGACGCCAAGTGGCTGCAGGGTGACTTGGACAGGTTACGTGAGTGGGCAAATGCATGGCAGATGTAGTATAATGTGGATAAACGTGAGGTTATCCACTTTGGGGGAAAAAACACGAAGGCACAATATTATCTGAATGGTGGCAGATTAGGAAAAGGAGAGGTGCAACGAGACCTGGGTGTCATGGTAGATCAGTCATTGAAAGTTGGCATGCAGGTACAGCAGGCGGTGAAGAAGGCAAATGGCCTTCATAACTAGGGGTTTTGAGTATAGGAGCAGGGAGGTCTTACTGCAGTTGTACAGGGCCTTGGTGAGGCCTCATCTGGAATGTTGTGTTCAGTTTTGGTCTCCTAATCTGAGGAAGGACATTCTTGCTATTGAGGGAGTGCAGCGAAGGTTCACCAGACTGATTCCCGGGATGGCTGGACTGACATATGAGGAGAGACTGGATTGACTGGGCCTTTATTCACTGGAGTTTAGAAGGATGAGAGGGGATCTGATAGAAACATATAAAACTCTGACGGGACTGGACAGGTTAGATGTAGGAAGAATGTTCCCGATGTTGGGGAAGTCCAGAACCAGGGGACATAGTCTAAGGATAAGGGGTAAGCCATTTAGGACTGAGATGAGGGGAAACTTCTTCAATCAGAGAGTTGTTAACCTGTGGAATTCCCTATGCAGAGAGTTGTTGATGCCAGTTCGTTGGATATATTCAAGAGGGAGTTAGATATGGCTCTTACGGCTGAAGGGATCAATGGTTATGGAGAGAAAGCAGAAAAGAGGTACTGAGGTGAATGATCAGCCATGATCTTATTGAATGGTGGTGCAGGCTCGAAGGGCCGAATGGCCTACTCCTGCACCTATTTTCTACGTTTCTATGTTTCTATGTCTTGTGGAGTTATTCTGAACATAACAATTGACAATGAGTAACAGATCACGAGCTTTCATGTGGTTATGGCTGCCGTAGGTATTCTTGAGAGATTTGTTGAGGGTGATGATTGGGAAGCCTTCGTTGAGCGTCTTGACCAGTACTTCGTGGCCAATAAACTGGATACGGAAGAAACTGTGGGCAAGCGCAGGGTGATTCCCCTCACCGGGCCCACAATATATGGCCTCATCAAAAATCTGCTAGCACCGACGAAACCAACGGAGAAGACATATGAAGAGTTGTGCACGCTAGTTCGGGAACACCTTAAACTGAAGGAGAGCATCTTAACGGCCAGGTATCGCTTTTATACGCACTATCGCTCCGAGGGCCAGGACGTGGTGAGCTATGTTGCCGACCTAAGACGCCTTGCGGGACCGTGCGTATTTGCTGGATTTTTGGGGGAAGTGTTGTGGGACTTTTTCGTGCTTGGAATCGGCTACAAGGTCATTCTTTGCAAACTGCTCTCTGTCGAATCCCTAGATCTGAGCAAGACCATCACGATAGCCCAGGCTTTCATGTCCACGAAAAATAACACTAAACATCGAAGCTCACCGGCAAGTACTGTGCATAAAATAACGCGTTCAGCAGGCAGAACTGTACATGGTAGGGCCTACACGCCTGCAGAGGCCAGACCTAGGATGACTCAGAGTCCGCTGTGGGGCGTGAATGCAAATTCAGTAACATCGTGTTGACGCTGCGGGGGTAATCATCGAGCCCATCAATGTCGATTCAAGCACTATGTGTGCAAGGGATGTGGAACAATGGGGCACCTCCAGCGAATGTGCAGACCTGCTGTGACTCACCACGTGGCAGAGTCGGCAGATGTAGACCGATCCGGTGCAGATTATGCTGAACGAATAAGAGAGGCAACTCAACCCAAGGCTGAAGACGAAGTGTATGGGGTACACACCTTCACTACCAAAAGCCCTCCGATAATGTTAAAAGTCAAATCAAACGGCATTCCGTTTCCATGGAATTGGACACGGGGGCAAGTCAGTCAATTATGAGCCAGAAGGCTTTTGAGAAACTGTGGGGCAACAAGGCACAGAGGCCAAAACTGAGCCCGATTCACACAAAGCTGCGCACTTACACCAAAGAGCACATACCAGTCATTGGCAGTGCGGCAGTGAAGGTATCGTACAATGGAGCTGTGCATGATTTACCACTATGGATTGTACCATGCGATGGCCCAACACTGTTCGGCAGAAGCTGGCTAGGAAAGATCCGATGGAACTGGGATGATATCAAAGCACTGTCTTCGGTGGATGACGCCTCATGCGCCCAAGTGCTAAATAAATTCCCGTCGTTATTCAAGCTAGGCATCGGCAACTTCACATGCGCCAAAGTGCAGATCCATCTAGTCCCTGATGCACGACCCACGCATCAAAGGCCCGAGCGGTTCCATACATGATGCGAGAGAAAGTCAAGATCGAGCTGGACAGACTTCAACAAGAGGGGATCATATCACCAGTCGAGTTCAACGAGTGGGCCAGTCCAATTGTTCCGGTATTGAAAAGTAATGGGATGGTCAGAATCTGCGGAGACTACAAGGTAATGATCAACCGAGTCTCGTAACAGGACCAGTACCCACTACCCAAAGCGGATGACCTGTTCGCAACGCTAGCAGGGGGGAAGTTGTTCAGCAAGCTGAATCTAACCTCTGCTTACATGACACAAGAGCTGGCTGAACCTTCGAAAAAATTGGCATACATCAACATGCACAGAGGACTGTTCATATACCACAGATGCCCTTTTGGGATTCGCTCAGCGGTGGCCATCTTTCAGAGGAACATGGAGAGTCTGCTGAAATCGGTTTCGTGTACCATGGTGTTTCAAGACGATATCCTGATCACTGGTCGCAACACCACTAAACACTTGCACAACCTGGAAGAGGTTCTAAAGCGACTGGACAGAGTGGGACTCAGGCTGAAATGCTCCAATTGTGTTTTCCTGGCGCCAGAGGTCGAATTTCTGGGGAGAAACATTTGCAGCGAACGGCATTAGACGGACTGCAAGACGGAGGCCATCAAGAATGCACCTAGACCACAGAATGTGACGGAGCTGCATTCGTTCCTGGGACTCCTCAACTATTTTGGTAACTTTCTACCGGGGTTGAGCACTTTGCTGGAACTTTTGCATGTATTGCTACGCAAGGGTGACAACTGAGTTTGGGATAAATCTCAAGAGACAGCCTTTAACAAGGTCAGAAACCTGCTATGTTCCAACAAGTTACTTGTATTGTATGACCCGTGCAAACATTTAATACTAGCTTGTGATGCATCTTCGTACGGGGTCAGTTGTGTGTTATAGCAAGCTAATGTGTCAGGCAAACTGCAACCGGTTGCATATGCATCCAGAAGTTTATCTAAGGCTGAAAGAGCCTACAGTATGGTTGAGAAAGAAGCGTTAGCATGTGTATACGGGGTTAAGAAAATGCACCAATACCTATTTGGACTCCGGTTCAAGCTCGAAACTGACCACAAGCCGCTCATTTCGTTGTTCTCAGAAAGCAAAGGTATTAACATCAATGCTTCGTCCCACATCCAAAGATGAGCACTAAGGTTATCTGCGTATGACTATATAATCTGCCACAGACCAGGCACTGAGAACTATGCTGATGCCCTCAGTCGGCTACCATTGCCCACCACCGGGATGGAAATGGTGCAACCCGCAGACTTGCTTCTTGTAATGGATGCTTTTGAGAGTGAGGGGTCACTCGTTACAGCTTGCCAGATCAGGACCTGGACTAGCCAGGACCCTGTGCTATCACTAGTAAAAAGCTGCGTCCTTAATGGGAGCTGGTCGGCGGTTCCCAGGGAAATGCAAGACGAAATTAAGCCGTTGCACCGACGCAAGGATGAAATGTCCATCCATTCAGACTGTCTCCTATGGGGGAATCGTGTAGTTTTGCCAAAAAAGGCAGGGAAATGTTTATATGCGACCTTCACAGTACCCACCCAGGCATAGTCATGATGAATGCTATCGCCAGGTCACATGTTTGGTGGCCCGGCATTGACTTGGAATTGGAGTCATGCGTACATCAATGTAACACTTGCTCACAGTTGAGCAATGCACCAAGGGAGGCCCCACTGAGTCTGTGGTCATAGCCCTCCAAACCGTGGTCCAGGGTCCATGTAGATGTCGCTGGTCCCTTTATAGGAAAGATGTTCCTAGTAGCGGTGGACGCTAACTCTAAATGGATTGAACGTATAATAATGTCATCATGTACGTCCACTGCCACCATTGAAAGCCTCCGGGCCATGTTCGCCACCCATGGGTTGCCCGACGTCCTTGTTAGTGACAATGGACTATGTTTCACCAGCTCGGAATTCAACGAGTTCATGACCCGTAATAGCATCAAGCATGTCAGGTCTGCGCCGGTTAAGCCCGCATCCAATGGTCAAGTGGAACGGACAGTCCAAACCATCAAGCAGAGTTTGAAACGCGTGACGGACGGTTCCCTGCAGACCCGGTTATCTCGGATCCTGCTCAGCTACCGCACGCGACACCACTCGCTTACCGGGGTTCCCCCTGCAGAATTGCTAATGAAGAGAGCACTCAAAACCAGGCTTTCCTTAGTCCACCCGGATCTCAATGATCATATAGAAACCCGGCGTCATCGGCATAACGTGTACCACGATCGCGCAGCTGTATCGCATGACATTGAGGTTAATGACCCTGTGTTTGTTCTTAATTACGGTCATGGTCCCAAATGGTTTGCTGGCACTGTGTTAGCCAAGAGTGTTTGTTGTCAAACTTTTGAATGGACAAGCATGCAGAAAGCACTTGGATCAGACCAAACTGCGATTCACTGACAACCAAGAACAGTTTGAAGAGGACATTACCATCATTGATCCACCCACACACACCTAACCAGCAATCAACCTCGCGGTCAACTACGAGGAGGAACCTACCATGCCCGACAGTCCGATCAGACCAGCCGCGCCGCCGTGCAGCAATGATCCGACTGACTCACCCATGCCACGACTTCAACTCAGGCGATCAACCCGGGAATGCAGAGCCCCGGATCGCCTCAACTTGTAAATAACTTGTATCTAAGACTTTCGGGGGGAATGATGTTATGTATGTAAATGTTACCAATGTATAAGACTTGCCACCAGGGGACGCACCTGTGGGAGACCCAAGGGTCACCTGCACACCCTGGGCAAGCAGATATAAAAGACAGTCTACCATGATGCTTCCTCACTCTGAAGTTACATTAAAGAGACCAAGATCACAACAGTTTGAGCTTACAATATACAGTCTTATGGAGTTATTCTGAACATAACACTTATGAACTCCCAACTGTCCAGCCTGTGGCCCTTCATTCACCATGACATTTCTACAGCTACCGATCTGCTCAATCACACCCTCACCACCACCTTTGATGCCCTAGCCCCCAGCTGTCCCATCCTCCTGTTCCATCCCTCCATCTCTCTCACCATGGCTATTCCTTCTGGTACAGCCTTCATCTTCACTCGCCTAAACTCCAAGGGACACAGACTTGAACAGATAGGGGGGAAAACTGGTTTAGCTATCCACCGCCAGAGCTGGCTGGACCACATAAAGCATTATTGGGCCCTGCTCTTGTCTACCAAAATTGCTCACTATTCCAGAATCATTCTGGAATGCAAAGATAAACCCGGGCTTCTATTCTCCACTGCTAACCATCTTCTTAAACCCCCTCCCTTGTCTCCTCAACCCTCACCACCAACAAGTGTGAGGAGCTTATCGACTTCTTTGTCTCGTAAGATTGAGATAATATGTTCAGCTGCCTGTGCCATTTCCCTTCCTTCCCCTAGCCCACCAGGCCAAATTTCTTCCACAGTTCCCCCCTGCCCTAGCCCTCAACTCACATCTTTCTCCAGTTTCTCTCCCATCTCCCACATCGTTACCTCTGGTATCCCCCAAGGATCTATCCTTGGCCCTCTCCTATTTCTCATCTATGTGTTGCTCCTTGGTGACATCATCTGAAAACACAGCGTCAGTTTCCACATGTACACTGACAACACCTAGCTCTGCCTCACCACCACTTCTCTCGACCCCTCCACAGTCTGTAAATTGTCAGTCTGCTTATACAACATCTAGTCCTGGATGAGCAGATATTTTTTCTTCAATTAAATATTGAGAAGACTGAAGCTATTGTTTTCAGTCCCCATCACAAACTCTGTTCCCTCGCCACTGACTCCATCCATCTCCCTAACATCTGTCTGAGACTGAACCACACTATTTGCAACCTTGGTGTCATACTTGATCCTGAAATGAGCTTCCGACCACATATCCACAGCATAACTAAGACCGTTTATTTCCACCTCCGTAACATCGCCCGTTCCGCCCTTGCCTCAGCTCATCCGCTGTTGAAATCCTCATCCATGTTTGTATTACCTCTAGACTTGACTATTCCAACACATTCCTGGCTGGCCTCCCAAATTCTACCTTATGTAAACTTAAGGTCATCCAACACGCACCAAGTCCCGTTCACCCATCTCCTCTGTGCTCGCTGACCTACATTGGCTCCCGGTTAAGCAATGCCTCGATTTCAAAATTCTCATCCTTGTTTTCAAATCCCTCCATGGCCTCACCCCCTCTCTATCTCTGTAATCTTCTTCAGCCCCACAACCCCCTGAGATATCTGCGCTCCTCTAATTCTTCCCTCTTGAGCATCTCTGATTATAATCGCTCAACCATTGGTGGCTGTGCCTTCTGTTGCCTAGGCCTTAAGCTCTGGAATTTTCTCCCTAAATCTCTCTATCTGTCTTTCCTCCTTTAAGACTCTCCTTAAAACCTACCTCTTTGACCAAGCTTTTGGTCACTTGTCTTAATTTCTCCTTATGTGGCTCGGTGTCAAATGTTTTTGTCTTATAACACTCCTGTGAAGCACCTTGGGACTGCGCTATATAAATACAAGTTGTTGTTGTTATAGGTGCAGCACTGTGCCACTAAGCTGCCTGCTCTGCTCCACAGCCTTAAGTAGAAAGCAATAACGATGAGAAAATCGACAGAGTGCCAGTTTGCCCCTGAGATGAGATGCTGTGCCTGCCAGCCCAGGTATGTATTGCCAAAATTTATCATGCACAGATTTGACAGATTAAAATGATAGGCAGCACTGGGACGTTAACCGGCAACAACAGTAGTGTGCAGGAAGCATCTATAATAAGCAAATCTAAAAATTGTTCCAAATTCTCATGATCAGATGGAAATTGGAAAACAAAAACATTAAAGGTCACAAATATTTGTGAAGTCAGAACATATTCATCCTCTCTACCAGCTTTTCCCATCTGTCAATTATTCCAATTCTCAATCACTACACTGCCAATTATTCATTAACAGGCCACATGAGCCTAAACGCTTTTAAATGCAAGTGAATTCTCCTATTTTGTGCAGGGAAATATCAAACCTATCATTTTGTTGAAAGAAACGTCAGGATATAGGGGTACTTTTCTCCCAAGCAGTGTTACGGAGCGGGGAGGGTGGTCTGTTCGGTTTTCAGGAGGCGGGTCCAGGTGGGTGTCGGAGGGAGTCCTGCCGCGGCAATGGTCCAGGTTGTTTTATGGAGCCACAAAAATAAATTGAAACGTATTGCTAGGCTCCTCTTCAGTTGGACCGCAGGTGATACTCTGCCCAGTACTGTCCTAAAATTGCAATTGGGGTCCTGTGTATGTCATAGGATCCTGAGATGCATATTAAAAGGGTTTACCGCCTGAAGCACGTGGGTTCTCTGGCCACCCAACGGTAGGTCATAGAAACATAGAAACATGGAAAATAGGTGCAGGAGTAGGCCATTCAGCCCTATGAGCCTGCACCACCATTCAATATGATCATGGCTGATCATGCAACTTCAGTATCCCATTCCTGCTTTCTCTCCATACCCCTTAATCCCTTTAGCCGTAGGGGCCACATCTAACTCCCTTTTGAATATATCCAGCGAACTGGCCTCAACAACTTTCTGTGGTAGAGAATTCCACAGGTTCACAATTCTCTGAATGAAGAAGTTTCTCCTCATCTCATAGAAACATAGAAAATAGGTGCAGGAGTAGGCCATTCGGCCCTTTGAGCCTGCACCACCATTCAATAAGATCATGGCTGATCATTCACCTCAGTTCCCCTTTCCTGCTTTCTCTCCATACCCCTTGATCCCTTTAGCCATAAGGGCCATATCTAACTCCCTCTTGAATATATCTAACGAACTGGCATCAACAACTCTCTGCGGTAGAGAATTCAACAGGTTAACAACTCTCTGAGTGAAGAAGTTTCTCCTCATCTCGGTCCTAAATAGCTTACCCCTTATTCTTAGACTGTGACCCCTGGTTCTGGACTTCCCCAACATCGGGAACATTCTTCCTGCATCTAACCCGTCAGAATTTTATATGTTTCTATGAGATCCACTCTCATCCTTCTAAACTCCAGTGAATACTGGCCCAGTCGATCCAGTCTCTCCTCATATGTCAGTCCTGCCATCCCGGGAATTAGTCTGGTGAACCTTCGCTGCACTCCCTCAATAGCAAGAACGTCATTCCTCAGATTTAGAGACCAAAACTGAACACAATATTCCAGGTGAGGCCTCACCAAGGCCCTGTACAACTGCAGTAAGACCTCCCTGCTCCTATACTCTAATCTCCTAGCTATGAAGGCCAACATGCCATTTGCCTTCTTCACCACCTGCTGTACCTGCATGCCAACTTTTAATGACTGATGTACCATGACACCCAGGTCTCGTTGCACCTCCCCTTTTCCTAATCTGCCGCCATTCAGATAATATTCTGCCTTCATGTTTTTGCCATCAAAGTGAATAACCTCACATTTATCCACATTTTACTGCATCTGCAATGCATTTGCCCACTCACCTAACCTGTCCAAGTCACCCTACAGTCTCTTAGCATCCTCCTCACAGCTCACACCGCCACCTAGCTTAGTGTCATCTGCAAACTTGGAGATATTACACTCAATTCCTTCATCTAAATCATTGATGTATATTGTAAATAGCTGGGGTCCCAGCACTGAGCCCTGCGGCACCCCACTAGTCACTGCCTGCCATTCTGAAAAGGGTCCGTTTATCCCGACTCTCTGCTTCCTGTCTGCCAACCAGTTCTCTATCCACATCAGTACATTACCCCCAATACCATGTGCTTTAATTTTGCACACCAATCTCTTGTGTGGGACCTTGTCAAAAGCCTTTTGAAAGTTCAAATACACCACATCCACTGGTTCTCCCTTGTCCACTCTATTAGTTACATCCTCAAAAAATTCTAGAAGATTTGTCAAGCATGATTTCCCTTTCATAAATCCATGCTGACTTGGACCGATCCTGTCACTGCTTTCCAAATGCGCTGCTATTTCACCTTTAATAATTGATTCCAACATTTTCCACACCACTGATGTCAGGCTAACCGGTCTATAATTCCCCGTTTTCTCTCTCCCTCCTTTTTTAAAAAGTGGTGTTACATTAGCTACCCTGCAGTCTATAGGAACTGATCCAGAGTCGATAGACTGTTGGAAAATGATCACCAATGCATCTCGGTCCTAAATGGCTTATCCCTTATCCTTAGACTATGACCCCTGGTTCTGGACTTCCACAACATCGGGAACATTCTTTCTGCATCTAACCTGTCCAATCCCATCAGAATTTTATATGTTTCTGTGACATTCCCTCTCATTCTTCTAAATTCCAGTGAATATAAGCCTAGTCGATCCAGTCTTTCTTCATATGTCAGTCCTGCCATCCCGGGAATCAGTCTGGTGAACCTTTGCTGCACTCCCTCAATAGCAAGAATGTCCTTCCTCAGATTAGATCCTGGGGAGGATAGGGATGGCCGCACCATCAGCGGGAATGGGGCAGTATCTCATTCATCATTATTTACAGAGCGTTATTGCCCCATTTCACTGGGAGGAACGCTTCAAAATCTCCCCTGTCAATTGTTGATTCAGAATATATTATTTATTAGTATACATTTAGCACCTCTGCAATTACAGACATCATGTACCAGTTATCTTGCTTCGTTCTATCTTTCTCCCATGTTAAATTCAGAATAACTCCACAAGACTGTGTTGTAAGCTCAAACCATTGTGACCTTAGTCTCTTTAATGTAACTCCAAAGTGAGGAAGCAACATGGTGGATTGCCTTTTATACCTGCTTGCTCAGGGTGCATAGGTGACCCTTAGGTCTCCCACAGGTGTGCCCCCGGTGGCAAGTCTTACTCATTGGTGAGGTTAGCTTATATAACATCACTCCCCCCCCAAAGTCTTATGTATGAATTATTTACAGGTTGAGGCGATCTGGCGCTCTGTGTTCCCCGGTCGATCACCTGAGTTGAATTCCTGGCATGGGTGAGTTGGTCGGATCATTGCTGCACAGCAGCACAGCTGGTCTGATCAGACTGTTGGTCATGGTGGGTTCATCCTCGTGGTTGACAGCAAGGTCGATTGCTGGTTGGGTATGTGTTGGTGGATCATAGATGGTAAAGTCTTCTTCAAACTCTACTTGGTTGTCAGTGAATCGCAATTTGATCCAAGTGCTTTCTGCACGTTTGCCCATTCAACAGTTTAACAACAAACACTCTATTCCCCTCCTTGGCTAAAACAGTGCCAGCAATCCATTTGGGACCATGACTGTAATTGAGAACAAACACAGGATCATTAACCTCAATGTCACGCGATACGCGGTACGCGTATTGTTGGTGCTGCCGGGTTTCTACGTGATCATTGCGATCTGGTTGGACTAAGGAGAGCCTGGTTTTGAGTACTCTCTTCATTAGCAATTCTGCAGGGGGAGCCCCGGTGAGCGACTGGGGGCGCGTCCGGTAGCTGAGCAGGACCCGAGATAACCGGATCTGCAAGGAGCCGTCCGTTACGCATTTCAAGCTCTGCTTGATGGTTTGGACTGCCCGTTCCACTTGACCATTGGATGCAGGCTTAAATGGGGCAGACCTGACATGCTTAATGCCATTGCGGGTCATGAACTCATTGAATGCCGAGCTGGTGAAACACGGTCCATTGTCACTAACAAAGGCTGTCGGGCAAACCATGGTTGGCGAACATGGCCCGGAGGCTTTCATAGAAACATAGAAACATAGAAACATAGAAAGTAGGTGCAGGAGCAGGCCATTCAGCCCTTCTAGCCTGCACCGCCATTCAATGAGTTCATGGCTGAACATGAAACTTCAGTACCCCCTTCCTGCTTTCTCGCCATAACCCTTGATCCCCCGAGTAGTAAGGACTTCATCTAACTCCCTTTTGAATATATTTAGTGAATTGGCCTCAACTACTTTCTGTGGTAGAGAATTCCACAGGTTCACCACTCTCTGGGTGAAGAAGTTTCTCCTCATCTCGGTCCTAAATGGCTTACCCCTTATCCTCAGACTGTGACCCCTGGTTCTGGACTTCCCCAACATTGGGAACATTCTTTCTGCATCTAACCTGTCTAAACCCGTCAGAATTTTAAACGTTTCTAAGAGGTCCCCTCTCATTCTTCTGAACTCCAGTGAATACAAGCCCAGTTGATCCAATCTTTCTTGATAGGTCAGTCCCGCCATCCCGGGAATCAGTCTAGTGAACCTTCGCTGCACTCCCTCAATAGCAAGAATGTCCTTCCTCAAGTTAGGAGACCAAAACTGTACACAATACTCCAGGTGTGGCCTCACCAAGGCCCTGTACAACTGTAGCAACACCTCCCTGCCCCTGTATTCAAATCCCCTCGCTATGAAGGCCAACATGCCATTTGCTTTCTTAACCGCCTGCTGTACCTGCATGCTAACCTTCAATGACTGATGTACCATGACACCCAGGTCTCGTTGCACCTTCTCTTTTCCTAATCTGTCACCATTCAGATAATAGTCTGTCTCTCTGTTTTTACCACCAAAGTGGATAACCTCACATTTATCCACATTATACTTCATCTGCCATGCATTTGCCCACTCACCTAACCTATCCAAGTCACTCTGCAGCCTAATAGCATCCTCCTCGCAGCTCACACTGCCACCCAACTTAGTATCATCTGCAAATTTGGAGATACTGCATTTAATCCCCTCGTCTAAATCATTAATGTACAATGTAAACAGCTGGGGCCCCAGCACAGAACCTTGCGGCACTCCACTAGTCACTGCCTGCCATTCTGAAAAGTACCCGTTTACTCCTACTCTTTGCTTCCTGTCTGACAACCAGTTCTCAATCCACGTCAGCACACTACCCCCAATCCCATGTGCTTTAACTTTGCACATTAATCTCTTGTGTGGGACCTTGTCGAAAGCCTTCTGAAAGTCCAAATATACCACATCAACTGGTTCTCCTTTGTCCACTTTACTGGAAACATCCTCAAAAAATTCCAGAAGATTTGTCAAGCATGATTTCCCTTTCACAAATCCATGCTGACTTGGACCTATCATGTCACCATTTTCCAGATGCACTGCTATGACATCCTTAATAATTGATTCCATCATTTTACCCACTACTGAGGTCAGGCTGACCGGTCTATAATTCCCTGTTTTCTCTCTCCCTCCTTTTTTAAAAAGTGGGGTTACATTGGCTACCCTCCACTCCATAGGAACTAATCCAGAGTCAATGGAATGTTGGAAAATGACTGTCAATGCATCCGCTATTTCCAAGGCCACCTCCTTAAGTACTCTAGGATGCAGTCCATCAGGCCCTGGGGATTTATCGGCCTTCAATCCCATCAATTTCCCAAACACAATTTCCCGACTAATAAAGATTTCCCTCAGTTCCCCCTCCTTACTAGACCCTCTGACCCCTTTTATATCCGGAAGGTTGTTCGTATCCTCCTTAGTGAATACCGAACCAAAGTACTTGTTCAATTGGTCTGCCATTTCTTTGTTCCCCGTTATGACTTCCCCTGATTCTGACTGCAGGGGACCTACGTTTGTCTTCACCAACCTTTTTCTCTTTACATACCTATAGAAACTTTTGCAATCCGCCTTAATGTTCCCTGCAAGCTTCTTCTCATACTCCATTTTCCCTGCCCTAATCAAACCCTTTGTCCTCCTCTGCTGAGTTCTAAATTTCTCCCAGTCCCCAGGTTCGCTGCTATTTCTGGCCAATTTGTATGCCACTTCCTTGGCTTTAATACTATCCCTGATTTCCCTAGATAGCCACGGTTGAGCCACCTTCCCTTTTTTATTTTTACGCCAGACAGGAATGTACAATTGTTGTAATTCATCCATGCGGTCTCTAAATGTCTGCCATTGCCCATCCACAGTCAACCCCCTAAGTATCATTCGCCAATCTATCCTCGCCAATTCACGCCTCATACCTTCAAAGTTACCCTTCTTTAAGTTCTGGACCATGGTCTCTGAAATTACTGTTTCATTCTCCATCCTAATGCAGAATTCCACCATATTATGGTCACTCTTCCCCAAGGGGCCTCGCACAATGAGATTGCTAATTAATCCTCTCTCATTACACAACACCCAGTCTAAGGTGGCCTCCCCCCTAGTTGGTTCCTCAACATATTGGTCTAGAAAACCATCCCTTATGCACTCCAGGAAATCCTCCTCCACCGTATTGCTTCCAGTTTGGCTAGCCCAATCTATGTGCATATTAAAGTCACCCATTATAACTGCTACACCTTTATTGCATGCACCCCTAATTTCCTGTTTGATGCCCTCCCCAACATCCCTATTACTGTTTGGAGGTCTGTACACAACTCCTACTAAAGTTTTTTACCCTTTGGTGTTCTGCAGCTCTACCCATATAGATTCCACATCATCCAAGCTAATGTCTTTCCTAACTATTGCATTAATCTCCTCTTTAACCAGCAATGCTACCCCACCTCCTTTTCCTTTTATTCTATCCTTCCTGAATGTTGAATACCCCTGAATGTTGAGTTCCCAGCCCTGATCATCCTGGAGCCACGTCTCCGTAATCCCAATCACATCATATTTGTTAACGTCTATTTGCACAATTAATTCATCCACCTTATTGCGGATACTCCTTGCATTAAGACACAAAGCCTTCAGGCTTGTTTTATTAACACCCTTTGTCCTTTTAGAATTTTGCTGTACAGTGGCCCTTTTTGTTCTTTGCCTTGGGTTTCTCTGCCCTCCACTTTTCCTCATCTCCTTTCTGTCTTTTGCTTTTGTCTCCTTTTTGTTTCCCTCTGTCTCCCTGCATTGGTTCCCATCCCCCTGCCATATTAGTTTAAATCCTCCCCAACAGCACTAGCAAACACTCCCCCTAGGACATTGGTTCCGGTCCTGCCCAGGTGCAGACCGTCCGGTTTGTACTGGTCCCACCTCCCCCAGAACCGGTCCCAATGCCCCAGGAATTTGAATCCCTCCCTGCTGCACCACTGCTCAAGCCATGTATTCATCTGCGCTATCCTGCGATTCCTACTCTGACTATCACGTGGCACTGGTAGCAATCCCGAGATTACTACTTTTGAGGTCCTACTTTTTAATTTAGCTCCTAGCTCCTTAAATTCGTTTCGTAGGACCTCATCCCTTTTTTTACCTATGTCGTTGGTACCAATGTGCACCACGACAACTGGCTGTTCTCCCTCCCATTTCAGAATGTCCTGCACCCGCTCCGAGACATCCTTGACCCTTGCACCAGGGAGGCAACATACCATCCTGGAGTCTCGGTTGCGGCCGCAGAAACGCCTATCTATTCCCCTCACAATTGAATCCCCTATCACTATCGCTCTCCCACTCTTTTTCTTGCCCTCCTGTGCAGCAGAGCCAGCCACGGTGCCATGAACTTGGCTGCTGCTGCCCTCCCCTGATGAGTCATCCCCCTCAACAGTACCCAAAGCGGTGTATCTGTTTTGCAGGGGGATGACCACAGGGGACCCCTGCACTACCTTCCTTGCACTGCTCTTCCTGCTGGTCTTCCATTCCCTATCTGGCTGTGGACCCTTTCCCTGCGGTAAGACCAACTCACTACACGTGCTACTCACGTCATTCTCAGCATCGTGGATGCTCCAGAGTAAATCCACCCTCAGCTCCAATTCCGTAACGCGGACCGTCAGGAGCCGGAGGTGGACACACTTCCCGCACACGTAGTCGTCAGGGACACCGGAAGTGTCCCTGAGTTCCCACATGGTACAGGAGGAGCATAACACCCGACCGAGCTCTCCTGCCATGTCTTAACCCTTAGATACACTTAAACTGGTAATAACAATGTTAAAAGTTACTGACCAATATAAGAAGAAAAAGAAAAACTACTCACCAATCACCAGCCAATCACTTACCCCCTAGGCTGTGACGTCACCTTTGTATCTTTGCCTTCTCCCTGTAGCTGCACCGGCACGCCTCTCGGCGACCCCGGACTCGCGCTGCTCCGAGCTCCCGCCTCCTCGACTGACTGCTCGAACTGCTCGACTCCCGCTGGCCTTTATAGGCCTCTCGCCGACCCCGGACTCACGCTGCTCCGAGCTCCCGCCTCCTCGACTGACTGCTCGAACTGCTCGACTCCCGCTGGCCTTTATAGGCCTCTCGCCGACCCCGGACTCGCGCTGCTCCGAGCTCCCGCCTCCTCGACCTGCTCGAACTGCTCGACTCCCGCTGGCCTTTATAGGCCTCTCGCCGACCCCGGACTCGCGCTGCTCCGAGCTCCCGCCTCCTCGACTGACTGCTCGAACTGCTCGACTCCCGCTGGCCTTTATAGGCCTCTCGCCGACCCCGGACTCGCGCTGCTCCGACCTCCCGCCTCCTCGACTGACTGCTCGAACTGCTCGACTCCCGCTGGCCTTTATAGGCCTCTCGCCGACCCCGTACTCGCGCTGCTCCGAGCTCCCGCCTCCTCGACTGACTGCTCGAACTGCTCGACTCCCGCTGGCCTTTATAGGCCTCTCGCTGACCCCGGACTCGCGCTGCTCCGAGCTCCCGTCTCCTCGACTGACTGCTCGACTCCCGCTGGCCTTTATAGGCCTCTCGCCGACCCCGGACTCGCGCTGCTCCGAGCTCCCGCCTCCTCGACTGACTGCTCGAACTGCTCGACTCCCGCTGGCCTTTATAGGCCTCTCGCCGACCCCGGACTCGCGCTGATCCGAGCTCCCGCCTCCTCGACTGACTGCTCGAACTGCTCGACTCCCGCTGGCCTTTATAGGCCTCTCGCCGACCCCGTACTCGCGCTGCTCCGAGCTCCCGCCTCCTCGACTGACTGCTCGAACTGCTCGACTCCCGCTGGCCTTTATAGGCCTCTCGCCGACCCCGGACTCGCGCTGCTCCGAGCTCCCGCCTCCTCGACTGACTGCTCATGATGTTATTATACATTCAATCCATTTAGGGTAAGCGTCCACTGCTACTAGAAACATCAATCCTAGAAAAAGGCCAGAAAAATCTACGTGGACCCTGGACCACGGTTTTCAGGGCCATGACCACAGGCTCAGTGGGGCCTCCCTGGGTGTGTTGCTCAACTGTGAGCAAGTATTACATTGGTGTACACATGACTCCAATTTGGAGTCAATGCCGGGCCACCAAACATGCGACCTGGCGATAGCCTTCATCATGACAATGCCTGGGTGGATACTGTGAAGGTCGCATATAAATGTTTCCCTGCCTTTTTTTGGCAAAACTATATGATTCCCCCATAGGAGACAGTCCGAATGGATGGACATTTCATCCTTGCGTTGGTGGAACGGCTTAATTTCGTCTTGCATTTCCCCGGGAACCGCCGACCAGTTCCCATTGAGGACGCAGCTTTTTACTATTGATAGGACAGGGTCTTGGCTAGTCCAGGTCCTGATCTAGCGAGCCATGAACCCTCGCTCTAAAAAGCATCCATTATCAGAAGCAAATCTGCGGGTTGCGCCATTTCCACCCCGGTGGTGGGCAATGGTAGCCGGCTGAGGGTGTCGGTGCAGTTCTCAGTGCCTGGTCTGTGGCGGATTACATAGCCATACGCAGATAATGTTAGTGTCCACCTTTGGATGCGGGACGAAGCATTGGTGTTTATAACTTTGCTTTCTGAGAGTAGTGAAGTAAGTGGTTTGTGGTCGGTTTCGAGCTCGAACCGGACACCAAATAGGTATTGGTGCATTTCCTTAATCCTGTATACACATGCTAACACTTCTTTCTCAACCATACTGTAGGCTCTTTCAGCCTTGGATAAACTTTGGATGCATATGCAACCGGTTGCAGTTTGCCTGACACATTTGCTTGCTGTAACACACAACTGACCCCGTACAACGACACATCACAAGCTAGTACTAAATGTTTACATGGGTCATACAATATAAGTAACTTGTTAGAGCTATCAAGTTTCTGGCCTTGTTAAAGGCTAACTCTTAAGATTTAACCCAAACCCAGTCATCACCCTTGCATAGCAATAAATGCAAGGGTTCCAGCAAAGTGCTCAACCCCGGTAGAAAGTTACCAAAATAGTTGAGGAGTCCCAGGAACGAACGCAGCTCCGTCACATTCTGTGGTCTGGGTGCATTCTTGATGGCCTCGTCTTGGAGTCCATGAGTCTGATGCCGTCCGCTGCAATCTTTCTCCCCAGAAATTCGACCTCTGGCACCAGGAAAACACACTTGGAGCGTTTCAGCCCGAGTCCCACTTTGTCCAGTCGCTTTAGAACCTCTTCCAGGTTTTGCAAGTGTTCGGTGGTGTTGCGACCAGTGATCAAGATGTCGTCTTGGAACACCATGGTGCATGGAACCGATTTCAGCAGACTCTCCATGTTCCTCTGGAAGATGGCCGCAGCTGAGCGAATCCCAAAAGGGCAATCTGTGGTACATGAACAGTCCTTTGTGCGTGTTGATGCATGTCAATTTCTTTGGCGGTTCAGCCAGCTCCTGTGTCATGTAAGCAGAGGTTAGATCTAGCTTGGTGAATGACTTTCCCCCTGCTAGCGTTGCCAGTAGGTCCTCCATATTAGGTAGTAGGTACTGGTCCTGTAACGAGACTCGGTTGATCGTTACCTTGTAGTCTCCGCAGATGCTGACCATCCCATTGCTCTTTAGCACTGTCACAATTGGACTGGCCCACTCATTTAACTCGACTGGCGATATGATTCCCTCTCGTTGAAGTCTGTCCAGCTCGATCCCGACTTTCTCTCGCATCATATATGGGAATGCTCGGGCCTCGTGATGAACAGGCCGTGCCCCAGGAACAAGATGGATCTGCATCTTGGCGCCTGTGAAGTTGCCGATGCCTGGCTCAAACAACGCCGGGAATTTGTTTAGCACCTGGGCGCACAAGGCGTCATCGACCCAAGACAGTGCTTTGATGTCGTCCCAGTTCCATTGGATCTTTCCCAGCCAACTTCTGCCTAACAGTGTTGGGCTATCGCCTGATACAATCCATAGTGGTAAATCATGCACCATTCCATTGTACAATACTTTCACTACGGCACTGCCGATAACAGGTATGATTTCTTTGGTGTAAATGTGCAGCGTTGTGTGAATCGGGCTCAGTTTTGGCCTCTGTGCCTTGTTGCCCCACAGTTTCTCAAAAGCCTTCTGGCTCATGATTGATTAACTCGCCCCCGTGTCCAATTCCATGGAGACTGGAATGCCGTTAAGTTTAACTTTTAACATTATCGGAGGGCTTTTGGTGGCGAAGGTGTGTACCCCATACACTTCCTCTTCATCCTCCAGTTGAGTAGCCTCTCCTGCTTGTTCAGCGTGATCCACGCTGGATCAGTCGCCCTCTGCTGACCCTGCCACATGGTGAGCCAGAGGTCATTTGCACATTCGCTGGATATGCTCCATTGTTCCACAGCCCTTTGCTCACATACTACTTGAATCGACATTGATGGGCTCTATGACTGCCCCTACAGCACCAACATGGTGTTAATGGATGCGCATTCACACCCCACAGCAGCCTCTGAGTCACTCTAGGCCTGAACTCTGCAGTTGTGGAGACCCTGCCATGTACAGTTCTGCCTGCTGAAGGCATTATTTTATGCACAGTACTTGCTGGTAAGCTTCGATGCTGTGAAGATATCTGTTTCGTGTTGTCGCTCGTGGATATGAAAGCCTGGGCTATCGTGATGGCCTTGCTCAGAACTAGAGATTCGCAGGCAGCAGTTTGTGAAGAATGACCTCATGGCCGATTCCAGGCACGAAAAAGTCCCACAACATTTTCCCCAAAGATCCGGCAAATTCGCACTGTCCCGCAAGGCATCTTAGGTCTGCGACAAAGCTCGCCATGTTCTGACCCTTGGAGCGATGGTGCATGTCAAAGCGATACCTGGCCATTAGAATGCTCTTCTTCGGCTTGAGGTGTTCCCGAACCAGCATGCACAGCTCTGTGTAAGTCTTGTCTATTGGTTTGACCAGTGCCAGTAGATTTTTGACGAGGCCATATATCAAAGACCCACATACGGTGAGGAGAATCGCCCTGCGCTTGACCGCCATCTCAGCCGTGTCCAGCTCGTTGGCCACAAAGTACTGGTCGAGACGCTCAACGAAGGCTTCCCAATCATCACCCTCAACAAATCTCTCAAGAATACCAATGGCAGCCATTACCACGTGAAAGTACGTGATCTGTAACTCGTCACCAGTTGTTAAGTTCAGAAAAGCTGTGTTGTAAGCTCAAACCATTGTGACCTTGGTCTCTTTAATGTAACTCCAAAGTGAGGAAGCAACATGGTGGATTGCCTTTTATACCTGCTTGCCCAGGGTGAACAGGTGATCCCTAGGTCTCCCACAGGTGTGCCCCCTGGTGGCAATTCTTACTCATTGGTGGGGTTAGCATACATAACATCCCATTTGTTTGGTAAGTTCAATCCACTAATAGTTGACAACAGGGCTATTTCATTTCAGCCTCTTGTTGACAAGAACGATGCTACAACAGCCAAAATGAACTGACAACTAAAGTCACTATTTAATTATAACTGAGAATGGGGAATAAAAGTCTCTTTTCTCTATCTCTGACAGCTGTTAAAAGTCACAACAGATTTCTAGTACCCAATGAATATACGCCCACAATTCCAACTACCCTAATTTTTGCAGTTAAGTAGATAAACATGAACTGAAGGCGTGATAGCATGGGAAACAAAGATACCACATTGGATGAACTCTGCTGTGTAATGTGCAAAAAAGAGATAGTGAAGCTGATTTTCATATAGAACACACCTTGGGCAGGTGGCAGGTTGAGCGATCACACCTCAGGCCTGATGGCACTATTGAGAGGTCTGAAACATTTTCATGGACACGCTTCATTTGAATGTGATTGGCGAGCTGCCAGAGCTGAATAGAAACATAGAAACATAGAAAATAGGTGCAGGAGTAGGCCATTCGGCCTTCGAGCCTGCACCGCCATTCAATGAGTTCATGGATGAACATGCAACTTCAGTACCACATTCCTGCTTTCTCGCCATACCCCTTGATCCCCCTAGTAGTAAGGACTACATCTAACTCCTTTTTGAATATATTTAGTGAATTGGCCTCAACAACTTTCTGTGGTAGAGAATTCCACAGGTTCACCACTCTCTGGGTGAAGAAGTTTCTCCTCATCTCGGTCCTAAATGGCTTACCCCTTATCCTTAGACTGCAACCCCTGGTTCTGGACTTCCCCAACATTGGGAACATTCTTCCTGCATCTAATCTGTCTAAACCCGTCAGAATTTTCTATGAGATCCCCTCTCATTCTTCTGATCTCCAGTGAATACAAGCCCAGTTGATCCAGTCTTTCTTGATATGTCAGTCCCGCCATCCCGGGAATTAGTCTGGTGAACCTTCGCTGCACTCCCTCAATAGCAAGAATGTTTTTCCTCAAGTTAGGAGACCAAAACTGTACACAATACTCCAGGTGTGGCCTTACCAAGGCCCTGTACAATTGTAGTAACACCTCCTTGCCCCTGTACTCAAATCCCCTCGCTATGAAGGCCAACATGCCATTTGCTGTCTTAACTGCCTGCTTTATCTGCATGCGAACCTTCAATGACTGATGTACCATGACACCCAGGTCTCGTTGTACCTCCCCTTTTCCTAATTTGTCACCATTTATCCACATTATACTTCATCTGCCATGCATTTGCCCACTCACCTAACCTATCCAAGTCACTCTGCAGCCTCATAGCATTCTCACAGCTCACACTGCCACCCAACTTAATGTCATCCGCCAATTTGGAGATACTACATTTAATCCCCTCGTCTAAATCATTAATGTACAGTGTAAACAGCTGGGGCCCCAGCACAGAACCTTGCAGTACCCCACTAGTCACTGCCTGCCATTCTGAAAAGTACCCATTTACTCCTACTCTTTGCTTCCTGTCTGCCAACCAGTTCTCAATCCACGTCAGCACACTAGCCCCAATCCCATGTGCTTTAACTTTGCACATTAATCTCTTGTGTGGGCACATTAATCTCTTATGAATGCTGATGGGCAGTTTGCCAACCAGGGGAGAGGGCGTGGCAAATCCAATGACTCCTACACAAACCTGAGCTGGAAGTAAGCATTTAAAGTGGGGAAGACATTCCTGGGATGAGTTCACGGAGCGGCCGGCAGCAAGTGGAAAGATTTTTGTGGGTTAGCAGGAGCATTCAGTCTCCTTCCATAATTTAAGATGGTCACCGGGGTGGCAGCTCCCGAGGGAGCTCCTCTGCTAAAACAACTTTAACCTCGACATCTTTCGTCATCTTCCGTCATCCGACAACTTTTCACCCTCAACCTCCCCTCTCCCACTGTCTAAACCTCCCCTAGCCTTAATAGACCCTAATAAGGGGTCCATTTCTTAACAATTTACCTTAAACACTAATCCTACAAATCCCACAAATTTGGGCCTGCCTCAGGCGTGAACCTTCCCTCCAAACGCCCATGGCTCTCATCGGCGATGACGACGACCAGACTACATGACTTCCAGCGACCAGCGACTGAGCCTCCCACAACGGAGACCTGGACCTGGCCATTTTTCTTCAACGTCGACTCAGGTGCCCCACCCGATTCGTAATCCTCGATGATGCCCGGCGAGTCAGGTGAGCTTTCACCCAGGTGATCTGGCCCCCTCCAGCAGCGATCGGGCCCCCTCCAGCGGTCATCGGACCCCCTCCAGCGGTGATCATGCTTCCTCCAACGACGGCGGCTGGGTCTATCCTCCTCGGAGGCGATTGGGCCTCCTCCTCTCCAGCGATGATGGCTGACCTCCCTTCCTCCTTCAACGGTGGCTGGACCTCACCTTCTCGACGGTGATCGGGCCTCCTCCCCTTCAACGACGACTGGGCCTCTCCTTCCCCACTGGTGACCTGACCTCTTCTCCTCCAGCACGTGGTGAGTACCAAGGCTTGTGACCACCCTGATCTTCCACACTGAACTCCAGCGGATGCTGACCCTCTCAATGCCTGCCCCCAACCAAGCTGCAAACCTCCTACCATCAAGTGCGCTACCCAGCGCCGAGCTTGCAACCAACATCTCGCCGTAGGCAACTAGGCTCATACAGCAGTGCCTGGTCTCCAGTTGTCTTGGACCCCCTTGCCACTGGACCAAGACCTTGCTCAGCTAAGCCCGTGTGGTAGTCGGTGTGCAACAATCACCCCATGCTAAAATAACTCACGCACAGGCATCTTCCACTCATCTAATATGAAATTCGGGACCTGGAACATCAGGACCCTCATGGACAACTCCAACAGTGACAGGCAGGAACACCACGCCACCATAGTTGCCCGGGAACTTAGAAGCTTTGACATCGACATCTCTGCCCTAAGTGAGACCCAGCGGGCAGGGGAAGGCCAGCTCAAGGAACATGGTGCAGGTATACCTTTTTCTGGAAAGGAAAACCAGAGGAAGAATGCCGTCTTCATGGAGTCGGCTTCACCGTCAAAAATGAACTGGTTGGCCGCCTCAAAGACTCCCCCTGCGGGGTTAACGAATGCCTCATGACCCTTCCCATTACCCTATCCCGGAACTAATGCACCACAGTCATCAGTGCATATGCCCCAACACTCGATGCAACGTGTAAAGTCCTTACTCTACAGCATGAAATCACACGAGGCACATTCTGGGGACAAGGTCACTCTGTGACCTCAACTCTTTATTCACAACACTCCACAAGTGATGACCCTGCGTGGGACCTCTCTTTATATACCTGGGAGATCAGGTAAGGAGTGTCTCCCACAAGTTCACCCCTTGTGGTCAAGGTGTGCATCTAGGTTGTGTATATACAGTAATGCAGTGATGTTACATTGTGGTTACATACATGACATCACCTCCTCCCCCCCCCCCCCCCCCCCAAAGTCTTGTTAGGATCATAGGTTTAGTCTTTCATAGAAACATAGAAACATAGAAAATAGGTGCAGGAGCAGGCCATTCAGCCCTTCTAGCCTGCACCGCCATTCAATGAGTTCATGCCTGAACATGAAACTTCAGTACCCCCTTCCTGCTTTCTCGCCATAACCCTTGATCCCCCGAGTAGTAAGGACTTTCAGGTGGTCTACGCTCCCTCGTGGAGCGCCACAGTTGGGGCTCTGGTTGTTGGACACTGACATGAGTGTCTGTCACCTGTGGTGATTCCGGCCTGTCCGGGCTGACTGCAGGGACTGTGCATTCTTCTGATTGCTCTTGTTGCTGTTTCACTGGCGGTGGTGTGAGCTTTATCTCATGGTCTTCTTCAGGTTCCTCCGTGTCGATGCTGAACCTTTTTTTTTACTTGGTCCAGATGCTTATGGCATATCTGACCATTGTTGAGTTTTATCACGAGGATCCTATTCCCCTCTTTGTCAATTACAGTACGGTCAAGCCACTTGGGCCCCATGGCGTGATTGAGGACGAATACAGGATAATTTATTTCTATACATCTCCCCCTCGAATTGCGGTCATGGTATTCGTTTTGTGACTTGCGCTTGCCCTCAACTATGTCGGTTAGGACTGGGTGAATGAGGG
Source organism: Pristiophorus japonicus (assembly GCF_044704955.1). Classification (NCBI taxonomy): domain Eukaryota; kingdom Metazoa; phylum Chordata; class Chondrichthyes; family Pristiophoridae; genus Pristiophorus; species Pristiophorus japonicus. The sequence goes on along the minus strand of NC_091980.1, from coordinate 63,308,081 downwards.
ACAACCGAGTTTTGAGTGTCCGTTTCATAAGTAGCTCTGCGGGCGGGACTCCCGTGAGCGAGTGCGGTCAGGATCTATAGGCCAGCAGGAGGCGCGATAGGTAGCATTGTAGGGAGAGTCCTTGAATCCTGGGCAAAGCTTGCTTAATGATTGGGACCCATTGGAGGCCAGCTTGAACAGCGCAGTCCTGATGTAGTTGATGCCATTGCCCGACATAAACTCCTGGAATTCGTAGCTTGTGAAGCATGGGCCATTATCACTAACCAGGATGTCCGGCAAAACATGGGTTGCAAAGATCGCACGTAGGCTTTCCACGGTGGTGGATGACGTGCATGAATTCAGGATGATGCACTCGATCCATTTCGAGTACGCGTCTACCACAATAAGGAACATCTTACCCATGAACAGGCCCACGTAGTCAACATGAATGCGTGACCATGGCCTGGTGGGCCAAGGCCACGGGCTGGGCGGGGCCTCCCTGGGGGCATTACCCAGCTGGGCACACGCACCTGCAAACACAGTGTACCAGGTCTGAATCAATTCCAGGCCAACAAACATGTGACTGGGCAATGGCCTTCATCAGCACAATGCCTGGGCGCTCGCTGTGGAGTTCCCTGATGAATGCCTCCCTGCCCTTCTGGGGAATAACTACCTGGCTGCCCTATAGTCAGCAGTCGGCTTGGATGGAGAGCTCATCCATCTGTCTGTGGAACGGTCTGACCTCCTCAGAGCATGCTCCGTGTGCGGATGCCCAATCCCCAGTCAGGACATATTTCTTAATCAGGGATAGGAGGGGATCTCTGTTCGTCCAGATTTTGATCTGGCGGGCTGTGATGGGGGAGCCTGCGCTGCCAAAGGCATCGACAGCCATGACCATCTCAGCGTTTTGCTCCGCTGCACCCTCAGTGGTGGCCAGTGGAAGCCTGCTGAGCGCGTCAGCGCAATTTTCAGTGCCGGGCCGGTGCCGGATGGAGTAGTCATAAGTAGCCAGCGTGAGAGCCCATCGCTGTATGCGGGCTGATGTGTTGGCATTGACAGCCTTGCTGTCTGACAACAGGGATGTTAATGGCTTGTGGTCCGCCTCTAATTCAAACTTCCTACCAAAGAGGTATTGATGCATTTTTTTTACACCATAGACACATGCGAGTGCTTCTTTCTCGACCATCCCATATCCCCGTTCTGCTTGAGAGAGCAACCTAGAGGCATAAGCCACAGGTTGTAGTTGACCCTCAGCATTGCCCTGCTGCAACACGCACCCAACCACATAGGACGATGCATCACATGTCAGACCAATTTTTTACAGGGGTCATACAGGGTCAACAACTTGTTTGAACAAAGTAGGTTTTGCGCCTGATTAAAAGCCCGTTCCTGTTAGTCGCCCCAAAACCAATCACAACCTTTACGCAGGAGCACGTGTAGTGGTTCTAACAACATGCTCAAGTTCAGCAGAAAGTTCCGGAAATATTTCAACAGTCCCAGAAATGAACGCATCTCCGATGTGTTGCAGGGCCTGGGTACTCGTCGAATCGCCTCTGTTTTGGATTCGGTGGGCCAAATCCCATCTGCAGCAACCCTCCTGCCCAGAAACTCAACCTCAGGAGCTAAAAACACACATTTAGACATCTTGAGTTGCAGGCCTACCCGGTCCAGTTGGCGTAGCACCTCCTCCGTGTTGTGGAGGTGTTCCTCGGTGTCTCGACACATGATGAGGATGTCGTCCTGGAAAACGATCGTTCCAGGAATGGATTTAAGCAGGCTTTCCATATTTTGTTGAAAAATTGCGGCCGCTGATTGAATGCCAAACGGGCACCTGTTATAAATGAACAGTGGTCAGTAGTTTAAATTCGTCGGCCAGTTCCTGGGTCATATAGGCTGAGGTGAGGTCCAACTTGGTGAACAGCTTGCTGCCTGCCAGCGTGGCGAAGAGGTCCTCCACTCTCGGGAGCGGGTATTGATCTTGTAGGGATACCCGATTGATGGTGGCCTTGTAGTCGCCACAGATTCTGACAGAGCCATCCAGTTTTAGGACGGCAACAATGGGGCTCGCCCAGTCGCTGAATTCAACAGGCGAGATGATGCCCTCTCTCAACAGCCGGTCCAATTCGCTCTCGATTTTTTCCCGCATCACATGTGGCACCGCTCTGGCTTTGTGGTGCACTGGCCTGGCGTCCGAGGTGATGTGTATTACTACTTTGGTGCCTTTGAAAGTCCCGACGCCAGGTTGGAATAGTGAATCGAAGGACTTGTGAGCACGAACTTCGCTCCACAGATGACATTGCGTGAACATCCCCCCATTTCCAGTTCATCTCGGCTAACCAGCTCCTCCCCAACAGTGCGGGACCATTACCCGGGACAATCCAGAGTGGCAGCCAGTTTGTTAATTCATTGTATGTGACAACCATCATTGCAGTGCCTAGCACCGGAATGATTTATTTAGCGTAAGTCTGTAATTGTGTCTCAATACATGCTAATTTGGGTCTACTGGCTTTAAGTGGCCATAGCTTCTCATATGCTGAACGCCCACCAGTGTCCAGCTCCATGAGTACTGGGATGCCGTTTAATAAAACCCTCATCACCATTGGTGGCGTTTTGGTGTAGAACTGTTCGCCGCATGGACACACTGAACCTCGGCATCCATCGATTTACCCCAAAAGTCATCCTGCCTCAAAAGACCCTCTTCTGGTCCCTCTGCCTCATATATCAGTCTGGTTGCAGGCTTCCTGCACATTCGAGCTAAGTGGCCACTGAGATTGCAATTTCTGCAGACAAACTGTTGAAATCTGCAAGATCTGGCTGAGTGTTTTCCCCCACACCTCCAGTATGAGTTAAAGTTTTCATTGTTGGGGACAAAGGGACTATGGCCAGGCATTCCACGCTGACTGTCCCTTTGACTGCTCTTAAGTACCCTATTAGTGGGTGTCAATGGCTCCATCCCGGGCCGTATTGTCCGCTGTGATGGCGTGAATGTCCGTCCAGCCTGCCATTGTCTCTGTTGGAATCCTACTCTGGGGTCTATTGCTGCCTGGGGAATGTTGGACTGCCCCTGCCACCCTTCCAGCCTGCGGGGCTCTGAGTCGCATTGATGATGTTGACTCCCTGACCCGTCGCTGCGTTAGAGGCAGAATTGCGCGCGTATATTATTTTCGTCTCTTCCTCCCCCGCCATGAAAGTTTGAGCTAACAACGCCGCCACTTCCAAAGTCAAATCTTTGGTCTCAATTAATTCGCGGAAAATGCCCGCATGACCGATGCCCTCGATAAAGAAGACCCTTAGCATCTCCCCCCTGCAGGTGTCTGTGAACTTACAGAGGCTGACCAAACGCCAGTACGAAATCCGGTATGTTCTGTCCTTCACGACGTCGGTGGGTGTAAAATCTTTGTCGGACCATGTGTATACTACTCGCCGGTTTGAGGTGCTCCCCAATCAGTTTGCTATGTTCTTCAAAGGTTGTCTCCAACGGCTTTTCGGGTGCTAGTAAGTCCTTCATGAGCACGTAAGTCTTTGGTCCGCAGCTGGTCAAAAGATGAGCCCTTCGCTTGTCGGCCACTGCATCCCCCAGCTATTCTGTCGTAACGAAGCTTTGCTGAAGCCTCTCAACAAAATCGTCCCAGTCTTCCCCAACACAGTACCATTCCTCTGCACTACCGGTGGCCATTCTCGTGGGTCGTGAGTTCCCGTTTCTCGTCGCCAATGTAAAGTCATTACTCTACAGCATGAAACCGCACGAGGCACATTCTGGGGACAAGGTCACTCTGTGACCTCAACTCTTTATTCAGAGCACTCCACAAGTGATGACCCTGCATGGGACCTCCCTTTATATACCTGGGAGATCAGTAAGGAGTGTCTCGCACAAGTTCACCCCTTGTGGTCAAGGTGTGCATCTGGGTTGTCTGTATACAGTAATACAGTGGTGTTACATTGTGGTTACATACATGACACAATGGATGAGGTGAAAGAGGGTTTTTATTCCAACCTCGAAACAGCCCTGTCCTGCGTCCACACGGATGACAAATTGATTCTCCTAGGTGACTTTTATGCCAGGGCCAGCAAAGACACAGCCTTCTGGGGAGGTGTGGTTGGCAGAGAAGGGGTAGGGAAATCCAACTCCAACGGCACCCTACTCCTGACAAAATGTCTAGAACACGAACTCCTCATCACCAACACTCTGTTCCACCAGAGGGACAAATACAAGGCATCGTGGCAACACCCTCGCTCCAAACACTGGCACCTGCTGGACTATGTCATTGTCCGAGCCAGGGATCGCAAGGATGTGCATATCACCCGCGCCATGACAGGAGCTGACGACTGCTGGATGGACCATTGCCGAATCCGATCCGTCATCAATATTAACATAGCACCGAAGCAGAGAGGACAGCAGAAGCAGTGCCGCAAAAAAGTTAACACCGAGGCACTTAAAGACCCAGCTAAGAGAGCCCTATATAGCCAGCACCTCACAGCCATTCTGGCGTGCCTTGATTACGCTGAGATGCTCAGTGCCCACAGCGCTTGGTCTGCCCTCCAGGCCTCCATAACCAATACCTGTGAAGGGACACTTGGTTATTCAACCAGAAAACACCAGGACTGGTTTGATGAAAACGATCAGGAGGTCCAAGAGCTAATAGATCGTAAGCACAGAGCATTTCTGAGCCTCAAGCAACAACCCAACTCAGGAGCTACAAAGCAACGTTACAGACGGCTCAAGGCTGAGGTCCAACAAAAAACCCGGGACCTAAAGAACAGGTGGTGGATGGAGAAAGCACAGGTGATAAACAATTAGCCGACAGCCACGACATGCGAGGATTCTTCGCCGCTGTTAAGGCCACCTACGGTCCAAACTCCCAAGGCCCCACCCCACTCCTGGCCAAGAACGGGGAAACACTCATCAAGGACATTAAGGCTGTCAGGACCCGCTGGAAGGAGCACTTTGAAGATCTCCTCAATCGAGACTCTGTCTTTGACTCAAGTGTTCTCAACTCCATCCCGCAGCATGCTACCTGCCACCACCTCAGTGAAACCTCAACGCTGCACGAGTTAGGAAAAGCCATAAAACAGCTCAAGAACAACAAAGTTACAGGAGCGGATGGAATCCCTGCTGAGGCGCTAAAATATGGTGGAGAGGCGCTGCTGGCGCGGATACATGACCTCATCTCTCTCATCTGGAGTGAGGAGAGCATGCTGGGAGATCTCAGTGATGCAGCTATCATATCCATTTTTAAAAAGGGGAACAAATCCGACTATAGCAACTACAGGGGAATCTCCCTGCTTTCAACCACTGGGAAGGTTGTCGCTAGAGTTCTCCTCAACCACCTTCTCCCTGTGGCCGAGGAGCTCCTCCTGGAGTCACAGTGTGGATTTTTTACCATAAGGGGAACAACGGACATGATCTTTGCAGCACGACAACTGCAGGAAAAATGCAGGGAGCAGCACCAGCCCTTATACATGGCCTTTTTCGATCTTACAAAGGCCTTTGACACTGTCGACCGTGAGGGATTATGGAGTGTCCTCCTCCATTTTGGATGCCCCTGAAAGTTTGTCAACATCCTTCGCCTGCTCCATGACGACATGCAGGCCGTGATCCTTACCAGCAGATCCATTACAGACCCATTCCACATCCGGACCGAGGTCAAACAGGGTTGCGTCATCGCTCCAACACTCTTCTCAATCTTCCTCGCTGCCATGCTCCACCTCACTGTCGACAAGCTCCCCGCTGAAGTGGAACTAAACTACAGAACCGGTGGGAAGCTGCTTAACCTACGCCGCCTCCAAGACCAACCAAACCTCTGTCGTTGAATTGCAGTACGCGGACGACGCCTGTGTCTGCGCACATTCTGAGGCTGAACTCCAGGATATAGTCAATGTATTCACCGAGGCATATGAAAGCATGGGCCTTACGCTTAACATCTGTACGACAAAGGTCCTCCACCAGCCTGTCCTCGCCACACAGCACTGCCCCCGAGTCATCAAGATTCATGGCGCGACCGTCGACAACCTGGACCAATTCCCATACCTCGGGAGCCTCTTGTCAACAAAGGCAGACATTGATGCGGAGATCCAACATTGCCTCCAGTGCGCCAGTGCAGCCTTTGGCCGCCTGAGGAAAAGAGTGTTCGAAGACCAGGCCCTCAAACCTACCACCAAGCTCATGGTCTACAGGGCTTTAGTAATACCCACCCTCCTGTATGGATCAGAGGCATGGACGATGTACAGAAGACACATCAAGTTGCTGGAGATATATCACCAATGATGTCTTTACAAGATTCTGCAAATCCCCTGGGAGGACAGACGCACCAACATCAGCGTCCTTGTCCAGGCTAACATCCCCAGCATTGAAGCACTAACCACTCTCAATCAGCTTCACTGGGCATGCCACTTAGTTCAAATGCCAGACACGAGACTCCCTAAGCAATTGCTCTACGCGGAGCTCCTTCATGGCAAACGAGTAAAAGGTGGGCAGCAGAAACGTTACAAGGACACCCTCAAAGCTTCCCTGGTGAAGTGTGACATCGCCACTGATACCTGGGAGACTCTGGCCGAAGACCGCCCTAGGTGGAGAAAGTACATCCGGTAGGGCGTTGAGCTCCTTGAATCTCAACGCTGCGAGTGTGAAGTGGTCAAGCACAGGCAGCGGAAGGAGCAGGTGGTAAATCAGTCCCACCACCTCCCTTCCCCCAACGAATATCTGTCCCACCTGAAACAGGATCTGTGGCTCTGGTGTTGGACTGTTCAGCCACCAAAGAACTCATTTTAGGAGTGGAAGCAAGTCTTCCTCAATTTCGAGGGACCGCCTATGATGATGAGTCTCCTTCTGAACCCACAAAAAAAAATCAGTGCCACAGATTTATACCCGAAGCTTGGGGGTAGCCTGAAACAGTCCCTTTAAGGACCACTGATTAGGCCGCACTGCATTCAGCATGAATGTGCAGAGTTGGCGCAGTGCACACTCTCGCCATTGGTATCTGAAATGTACATTGAGGTCCTATAACACGTGTAAAACCCCAAGTTAAATCTTTTAATAAAGCTCAATAAAGTCACCAATTTCTATGCCCACTCAAAAATCAAGTAGGGTGAACCCAGCCATAGTTCAGATGGAGCTGGAATTTATGAAGGCTATTACCAGTAGATAGTTTGTAAACTTACATTTTTGAAGTCAAGATTTTACTGACTATTTGAGACTAGAGAAAAGAACCTTGGTCTAGAAATTTGTGTGTTTCTTGCCACACTCTGGCACCGCGCTAAAATGCCATTCAGAGCTCTACTGTCAGCTGATGGTGATTCTAGCGCCGCACGCCATATCCGTCTTGCCGCTGCTGGTAAACTCGATCGCCAGGGACATCATAGTCACATGGATCATGATGTCAGTGTTTGCGCAATGCTCACTTGACGCCCGATCACCTAACTTAATTTTGTCCATTGAACTTACCGGCTGGAGAAAGCAATGACAGGTTGAGGTGGCATGCAGCTGCAGGAAGCTGGCTCCAGCGACACTATTTAAAAGTATCCTCACCAATCACTTGGACCTGACAGGTTTTTGAAGTTTAAGTGGCTGTGTGCTACTTCCTGCTACTGAAGGAGTTTTCTTTGTTCATTTCAAAGTTCTTTGTTATCTGGAAATGTTGGGGGAAGTACAAAATTCCATAATTATTTCTGAAAAGCTCCAACCTACAACACTCGCTAAAAGTCGTGGGGGCTGTACTGGCAGTGGACCTTGCCCTCCAGGATCTACGGTGGAGAGAGCAAAGGCAGTGAGACCATCAGCCTTCCAGACCGGCTGTCCATGACGGGCTCATCAGACTATGATTCGCATGACCAAAACCCCAGATCCCCGTAGCTCACCACATCGCCATTATACAATCCCTGCCTCACGCCATATCACAGCGTCCTCCTGGGTGCAAAGGTGAAATGAAAGAGACCACAAAATATTCCAAACACAATTAATACATTTCTCTATAAACATATCACACGTATCACATGAAGTCTCAAAATGACTCTTGTGCCTGTCACAGTTGAATAGCCTGTCATTGTGTACAAGGTGTGAGATGTGGATGTGAGTGTTGCTAGGTAGAGATTGTTGGTGGGTGAGTGCTGGGGCTGTGGTGCATTGAGCTGTGTGTGAAGCTTGTGGTATGTTACATTTGTTGAAGCCTTCAATCACCCCAACAACTGTGTGAGGTTGTTAAACTTCTTCCTGCACTGCATGTGGGTCCTGGGGACCACAGTGGCTTGGTGTGCCACTTCCCTCCACACAGTCCGGCAGACTTGTGGCGAGGGCCTCCTGGTCAGTTGAAGGGTACAGGCCTTCTCTCCACCACTAAAACCAATGCCTCCAAAGCATCATGGGAAAACCTATGGGCTTTCTCCCTGGGGTGGCGATCTGCCTTCAAGAATTGTAAATAAGTTCTCCTTCTCCTTGGTCTTCTTATGGTTGTTGAGGCACCAGCACACCCAACACTGCTGAGAATGAGGTGCTGCAGCATCAATGAACCTCCCTTGTAAGTAGTGAAAAAAGCCACTGGACATCATTATGTGAGTTTAGATTACACTCAATATTGGTCCACCTTTTTAGTGTAATGCCAATGAGCTTGGGTTTTTAGACGAGAATCATGAATGCAATAATTTTAATGAGGAGTGAGGACGAATTTTGCGTGCAGCCGAGACGATTTTCAATTGGCGCTACCTAACTATTTTTAATCTAAACGTTGCCCATTTCTTGGCTATAATGAACTTCTAGCCCAAGCGCAGTCGAGAAAAAGAGAACATTTGCCAATGCTGTGTAATAGAAAATCATTTCCATTATCAGCTAAATTGATGTGGCATCAATAACCTAATGAAGTCTTAGTAGTCTTCCTGTTATGTAAGCCGAAGACTTGCATGTATAAAAAGCATAAGCAGGTGATACCCTGATCTAGCAGAAGGAGGAAAACAACTAAATGTCTATGATATAAATATTTTAGCAATGATATCCTAAATACTTATAAAGATGCAAACCGTTGAGTTATTGAAGTAATAATAGAGTACAGCTCTCAATTATTTTTCTAAAGGGCTATAATTCTGACCATACGGAAAACCTTTTAAAAATGTAATATCAATTTAAGTGAGCGAGGGAAGAAAATGACAGCGAAAATTAGTCCCCTGTAGTTCACAGATATTTTTTATAATTAATACAGCAATTTTAAATTGGGGCAACCAGTTATTTTTAGGTTAATTTGATGTATTTCTGAGTACACAGGTTATCAGAATTTTTGCATATAAATTCTCAAAAGCGAAATATTTAAAGAAACCTCATTTTCAACATGATTGATTTTAGACCAAAAATGTGCTTGTCCGGAAAAAAATAAATATATTAGTTTTGATCTTTGGTACACACAGTTCTTTATTACACAAACACAGAATACACAACTTGCAAATTATCATTTGTGGCCAAAAAATTGGTGTTTTAGCATCAATTTAATCCCTTGGATGTTGATTTTTTTTTTTGTAATTTTCCGTCAACCATCTAGCCCAAATAATTGGTTGGAAAAATGGCAGATCAAACAGTGAGCCAGAAGTGGGAGATACCTAAACATGAGATAGATAAGGTATAGATTAAGTACATTCCAACCAGAAATAAAAGAGGTGAATCAAAGCCTGGGGTTCCATGGATAAGTAGAGAGGTTAGAGCAAAATGAGGTGCAAAAAAGCAAACAAAATACTGCAGCTACATGAATGAGAAGCAGCGCCTGCGGAAGTTTCATTTTCTTAAGAAAGCTGTCAGAGTTATGCCACATGTCAGCATCCCACCTCCACCACATGCACAGTAACACCTGCTCTTAACTTCTATGCTATGGGATAATTCCAGGTCGCCACTGGGGATATTTCTGATATAAGCCAAACAGTTGAGCACAGCTGCATCCTCCTCGGCTATAGCTAGTGAGAACTGTACTTTGCCAGAATCCCAGCAGAGCAAGGTTACAATGAAGTCCATTCATTTGTCACTTATCATTGCGGACACCACAGGCATGTTGAAGGTATACATCAGAAGCCTTGGTCAGTCTAGGGAATTCTTCAGTAAAGGCTGGCAAAGGCTTTAAGGATCATGGTTGCATGCTGCACAACTGTGTTTTACAAAGAGGCTTCCTTGTGGAGATCCTGATGGGCAAAGGGTCCAATGAGGAGCAAGTGCAGCAGCAATCTGATGAAGACATGGAGGATAACCTGTTGCCCACCATGAGAAACATTCATGCCAGTATGAAAAATTATATCTTTGGATTACTACATCTGGCTATCATATGAGCAGTCCTGTCTACATCTCCCCCCTTCCTTGTACAAATAAGCCACAATCTTTGTACATTAGCTTACAAAGTTCCCATTCATTCCACCTCATCAAAACTGTTTCCAAACCTTGACAAACAAAATGTCACCTCCAGACTCAACTATATATATATATATTCATTCATTCTTAGGATGTGAGCATTGTTGGCAAGGCCAGCATTTATTGCTCATCCCTAATTGCCCTTAGAAGTGCCACGTGCTAGTCAGAGTAGGAATCGCAGGAATCGCAGGATAGCTCAGATGAATACGTGGCTTGAGCAGTGGTGCAGAAGGGAGGGGTTCAAATTCCTGGGACATTGGAACCGGTTCTGGGGGAGGTGGGACCAGTACAAACCGGATGGTCTGCACCTGGGCAGGACCGGAACCAATGTCCTAGGGGGAGTCTTTGCTAGTGCTGTCTGGGAGGAGTTAAACTAATATAGCAGGGGGATGGGAACATATGCAGGGAGAGAGAGGGGAATAAAATGGAGACAGAAGCAAAAGATAGAAAGGAGAATAGTAAAAGTGGATGGCAGAGAAACCCAAGGCTAAAAACAAAACGGGCCACTTTACAGCAGAATTCTAAAGGGTCAAAGTGTGTTAAAAAAGTCAAGCCTGAAGGCTCTGTGCCTCAATGCAAGGAATATTCGGAATAAGTTGGACGAATTAACTGCACAGATAGTAGTTAACGGGTATGATGTGATTGGCATCTCGGAGACATGGCTTCAGGGTGACCAAGGCTGGGAACTCAACATTCAAGGGTATTCAGCATTTAGGAAGGACAGGCAGAAAGGAAAAGAAGGCGGGGTGGCGTTGCTGGTTAAAGAGGAAATTAATGCAATTGTAAGGAAGGACATTAGCTTGGATGATGTGGAATCGGTATGGGTGGAGCTACGGGATACCAAAGGGCAGAAAACGCTAGTGGGAGTTGTGTACAGGCCACCAAATAGTAGTAGTGAGGTTGGGGACAGCATCAAACAAGAAATAAGGGATGTGTGCAATAAAGGTACAGCAGTAATCATGGGCGACTTTAATCTACATATTGATTGGGCTAACCTAACTGGTAGCAATGCAGTGGAGGAGGATTTTCTGGAGTATATTAGGGATCGTTTTCTAGACCAATATGTCGAGGAACCAACCAAGGAGTTGGCCATCCTAGACTGGGTGATGTGTAATAAGAAGGGACTAATTAACAATCTTGATGTGCGAGGTCCCTTGGGGAAGAGTGACCATAATATGGTAGAATTCTTTATTAAGATGGAGAGTGACAAAGTTAATTCAGAAACTAGGGTCCTGAACTTAAGAAAAGGTAACTTTGATGGGATGAGGCGCGAATTGGCTAGATTAGACTAGCAAATGATACTTAAAGAGTTGCCTGTGGATAGGCAATGGCAAACCTTTACAGATCATATGGATGAACTTCAACAATTGTACATCCCTGTCTGGAGTAAAAATAAAACGGGGAAGGTGGCTCAACCGTGGCTAACAAGGGAAATTAAGGATAGTGTTAGATCCAAGGAAGAGGCACACAAATTAGTCAGAAAAAGTAGCAAGCTGGAGGACTGGGAGAAATTTAGAATACAGCAGAGGAAGACAAAAGGTTTAATTAAGAGGGGGAAAATAGAATACGAGAGGAAGCTTGCCGGAAACATAAAAATTGACTGCAAAAACTTCTATAGATATGTGAAGAGAAAAAGATTAGTGAAGACAAACGTTGGTCCCTTGCAGTCGGAATCAGGTGAATTTCTAATGGGGAACAAAGAAATGGCAGACCAATTGAACAAGTACTTTGGTTCTGTCTTCACAAAGGAAGACGCAAATAATATTCCTGATGTACTAGGGGTCCGAAGGTCTTGTGAGAAGGAGGAACTGAAGGATATCCTTATTAGGAGGAAAATTGTGTTAGGGAAATTGACGGGATTGAAGGCCGATAAATCCCCAGGGCCTGATAGTCTACATCCCGGAGTGCTTAAGGAAGTGGCCCTAGAAATAATGGATGCATTGGTGATAATTTTTCAACAGTCTATCGACTCTGGATCAATTCCTATGGACTGGAGGGTAGCTAATGTAACACTGCTTTTTAAAAAAGGAGGGAGAGAAAACGTGTAATTATAGACCAGTTAGCCTGGCATTAGTAGTGAGGAAAATGTTGGAATCAATCATTAAGAATGAAATAGCCGCACATTTGGAAAGCAGTGATAGGATTGGTCCAAGTCAGCATGGATTTATGAAGGGGAAATCATGCTTGACAAATCTTCTGGAATTTTTTGAGGATGTAACTAGTAGAGTGGACAGGAGAGAACCAGTGGATGTGGTGTATTTGGTCTTTCAAAAGGCTGTTGACAAGGTCCCACACAAGAGATTGGTATGCAAAATCAAAGCACATGGTATTGGGGGTAATGTACTGACGTGGATAGAGAACTGGTTGGCAGACAGGAAGCAGAGAGTCGGGATTAACGGGTCCTTTTCAGAATGGCAGGCAGTGACTAGTGGAGTGCCACAGGGCTCAGTGCTGGGACCCCAGCTCTTTACAATATATATTAATGATTTGGATGATGGAATTGAGTGTAATATATCCAAGTTTGCAGATGACACAAAGCTGGATGGCAGTGTGAGCTGTGAGGAGAACGCTAAGAGGCTGCAGGCTGATTTGGACAGGTTTGGTGAGTGGGCAAATACATGGCAGATGCAGTATAATGTGGATAAATGTGAGGTTATCCACTTTGGGGGCAAAAACACAAAGGCAGACTATTATCTGAATGGCGGCAGATTAGGAAAAGGGGAGGTGCAGTGAGACCTGGGTGTCATGATTCATCAGTCATTGAAGGTTGACATGCAAGTACAGCAGGTGATGAAGAAGACAAATGGTATGTTGGCCTTCATAGCAAGGGGATTTGAGTATAGGAGCAGGGAAGTCTTACTGCAGTTGTACAGGGCCTTGGTGAGGCCCCACCAGGAATATTGTGTTCAGTTTTGGTCTCCTAATCTGAAGAAGGACGTTCTTGCTATTGAGGGAGTGCAGTGGAGTTTCACCAGACTGATTCCTGGGATGGCAGGACTGACATATGAGGAGAGACTGGATCAACTGGACCTGTATTCACTGGAGTTTAGAAGGATGAGAGGGGATCTCATAGAAATATATAAAATTCTGACGGGACTGGACAGGTGAGATGCAGGAAGAATGTTCCCGATGTTGGGGAAGTCCAGAACCAGGGGACATAGTCTTAGGATAAGGGGTAAGCCATTTAAGACTGAGATGAGGAGGAACTTCTTCACTCAGAGAGTTGTTAACCTATGGAATTCCCTACCGCAGAGAGTTGTTGATGCCAGTTCATTGGATATATTCAAGAGGGAGTTAGATATGGCCCTTGTGGCTAAAGGGATCAAGGGGTATGGAGAGAAAGCAGGAACGGGGTACTGAAGGAATGATCAGCCATGATCTTATTGAATGGTGGTGCAGGCTGAAGTGCCGGATGGCCTATTCCTGCACCTATTTTCTATGTTTCTATGTTCTAAGGTGGTGGTAAGCAGCCTTCTTTTTCAACTGCTGCAGTCCATGTAGTGAATGTACTGTCATAGTGCTGTTGGGTAGGGAGTTCCAGGATTTTGACCCAGCGATGATGACTAAATGGGTGAAGGTTTCAGCAGCAGATAGGCTGAGGCAGAGGACAGGGTGTGTGATGTTACAGGGATGGAAGTAGGCAGTCTTTATGCTGGAGAGGATATGGAGTTGGAGACAGGAGTCAAATAGGACAGCTAGGTTGCAAATAGGCTGGTTCAACCTGAGACAGTGGCCAGGAAGAAGGATGGAATGGATGGCCAGGGCACAGATTTACTCCAGAAGTACGTGTGCAAAGTCAGGAATAGAGGTCATTGCTGGAGATATTTTGGCTATGATTGGATAGGTAAGCAAGGACATTCCCTCAGAACTGGACAGTAAAAAGGTGTTGGAGGATGATGGTGTGGTTGACTGCAGAACGGTTGAGGACAAGGAGGGAAAAGAGTTTACAGTCACAGTCACAGAGGATGTTATTCATAACTTTGATTAGGGTTGTTTCAATGCTGTGGCAGAAACTTATTTGGAAAGATTCAAACATGAAGTTGCAGGAAAGATGGGCACAGATCTGGGAGGTGACATCACATTCAAGGACTTTGGAAATTAACAGGTGTAAAACTGGCATGACGAGGGCCAATTTTGGGGACCAAGTTCCTGCTCTGAAAAGGATGACTGTAAGACATTCGACCCATTATTGGGTTCTGTCATTTTTCAGGCATTCCTGGTGTCCATCTAAAACATGCATTTAGGCACCTTACATATGTGAATGAGGAGCCTACACCTGTTTTAGGTCATCTCTGGGAAATTGGATAGCGCAGAGCAGATCAGGTGCTAGTCCTGGATTTTTCAATGGCCACCAACAGAAGGTGCATTTCAACTTTTTTTTAAATGTTGCTGTTGAGGAGGAAAAGGGGTGCCCCCTGACTCCACAGCAACACTTGCAATGGATTTCCAGGCAAAATGGTGGAGGCAAAACCCTGCCATCATTTCAGAAACAACAATATGCAGCAACGGGAGAGTGCAAGGTTATTTCGGATTATGAATTAAACAGGGCCAACAAGCCCTCCTCACTCTCGTGTGATCCTGTGGATTCTCGGTAGGTTTCGAGATCAGATCAGATCAGTTCTGATTGGGCAAGTGAACCCCCTGTCGGCTGTTCGAGCAACTGCATTAACTGTAAAGTTTGTGAAGGATAAAAATACGTTCAAACAAACGAAATAAGAAAGTCGCTACTCCGATCACCTCTGATTTCGGGGGCATTCTATTGGTTCTGAAAATAATAATTGTGGTAACAGCATAAAATGTAGTTTTAATTTATTGGATTACACACACGTTGCATCTCGGTTTTTATTCCGATAAACACCACGATTTGGCGCCTGTGTTTTTTGCTTAAAATCTAGGACCAGATAAATTGAAATATATCCGTGTTAGAATTGATGCAGAAAGGATTCTGTAATTATCCAGCTTTTGTATTTTATTCTCTCCAGTGTCTGTAGTGGCGACGAAAGGTGGGGTTGGCAGCACCGCCTCGAAACAACGTCAGAATAAGTCACGACAGTATTGCGATAATTTACAGCGTTTATTGCCTGGAACTGACTTGAAATTGTCGGAATGGAATGTTGTGGGTTAAATTGGCACGTCGCTCTACATGCCCCAGATGGGAAATACGTTAGCAGCACAACATCCAAATCACTAAGTTAAAATGCTCAAGACCACTCCCGCCATGGTTTGCAATTGTGAAATCTAGATATTGTAATTCGATGAATTGTTTGTCAGGGCACTGTTCTAGAGATTGAACTTCGCATTTAAGAGATCTGCGCTTATTTGAAAACGTTAAGGCATTTTCTGCATCTCGGTAGCGAACAACGGCATAAGGTTAGATCCGCCCACCGTTATAATTCAAGTCTTGGACCGAACCCTGCGGGTTAATTTGAGAAACCCAAATCCCCACCGACTTGAACACGCTGTCTCCGCCGGGAATTCTGATACTCAAGGTTCCACAGTCAGAACCGACTCGGAGGAGCGATTCATGCTTTCGGAGGGGACTGTCTTAGAATATAGAGTTAAAAACCACAAAATACACTGCGTTTGGTTTAAAATCTATAAAACTATATATAAGAATATGTAATTAGGCACGAAGAATAACAGACTGCAAGTGAAGGAGACGAATATATTGGAAAATCAATATTTCTTGTTTAGCGAATCCCCCCCATGAGGATAGTGGTAGCAGTCGAGCGGAAGTCCCTGGTTCAGTAGCTGCGAGGAGCCACAGGAAGAAAGTTGGACACATTATTACTGAGTGAAAAGTCTCTTGTTCAATCAGACACTAGAACATGAGGCGTAGGCAAAAGAGGCTTCTGCAGGTGGCCGGCTTAATCATTCTAACCGTGGTGTTCGTGCCGAACGTCGGGCTGTGGTCTCTGTACAGGGAGAAGCAGTTGGAGAGCCCAGCTGAAGCGGTGCAGGTAAGAAAACACATTCACAGCTGAGTTCTGATACCTGCTGCTGGCTTTGTCGTAGTGTCATTCATCGGGGCCGTTCACTTATTTAGCTTTACTGACATACAGTGGAGACCCCTTTAATTCATAACTTTTAAGATTCATACTGTGCTTAACTATGTTAAACCCGTGTGGTAGTGTGCAACAATAGTCTTAACTAAATGTTATTACAATGTAAATGCCCGTTTTAAAGGCATGTTTTGGATTGTGCTTAATGCTGTGAAATCGGTAGTTAAGGATATGGGTCACGGGCATATAATGAAAAGGAACTTGAAATTTGCGATGCTCTGGTGTATAGAATCCAGAGGAGGGGCACCGCCAGCTGGCTCTGTGCTTACTTCCTTGATATTTGATGCTATATTTACACTGTAGCTAATGAGCTCAGATTAGTCGCTGCTGTTTACATTGCCAGGCTGATTCTTTTGCTTTGGAGAAAAACCTGTACATGCATGGTACCTTTCCCAGCAGTTCAGCGTTAAATATTTAGATCGTGTGAGTGACCGTGTCCGAGTTCAGGCAGGAACATCGGGTCTTTCATTGAAACATCTGTGAACTCATCCTCGTTCGAGGGACCGCCTATGATGATGATGATGATGATGATGATGCCGATTGTCTAAATACTTAAATAAATAAATATAGGTAGATCTAAAAGTGTGGATGAGTGGGTGCTGCTAAGGATCTTGTAGACACTTTAAAACCTAGTCTGACACTTCACCGGAGTTGCATTTAATGGCCATATCAAACTGAAACTACCCCTCCCACGTATCTTGCTTTGCATTTCTCTCATGAAATTGCTTCGTACTGACATGAAAATTGTAGTGCAAACGTAATCTCAGTTGACTATACCCGGGACTAGCTTTGATGTCTCCCGTTTGTTCTTTCCATAAACTCGCTGACTTCAAACTTCATCAGCCTAATGACAACATGTTCCTGCTGAATGCCATCACAAGATGTTGCAAGCATAACTAGTTTCAGTTTTGAGCTATTGCACTTTCTTTTACCTGCTGATGCAAGTCTTGTTTCTTTTGATAACTAGTTATCCCTTCTGGTAGGCAGCCAGATGAGGAGTTAGTGGTTTAAACTCACAAATAATCATGCAGAAAGCTTATAATGTGAAGGAAAAAGACTTGGATTAATACAGCACCTTGTATGGCCTCGGGACATCCCAACTTGCTTCATAGCCAACTGGGTACTTTTGAAGTGTAATTTCAAATTGTGGTGTAAACATAATCTGAGTGTCAGCAGTGGATTAGTTGGGAGCACCCTCACCTCTGAGTCAGAAGGTTGTGGGTTCAAGCCCCACTCCAGAGTCTTGAGCACAAAAAATCTAGGCTGACACTGTAGTACTCAGTGAGGGAATGCTGCACTGTCGGAGGTGCCATTTTTTTGACGAGACGTTAAACCGAGGTCCCATCTGCTCTCTCAGGTAGATGTAACAGATCTCATAGCACTATTTCGAAGAAGAGCAGGGGAGTTATCCCTGGTGTACTGGCCAATATTTATCCCTCAATCAACATCAGTAAAAGAGATTATCTGGTTATTATCTTATTGCTGTTTGTGGGAGCTTGCTGTGAGCATATAGGCTGCCGCGTTTTTTACATTACAACAGTGACTGCACTTCAAAAATAATTAATTTGCTGTAAAGCACTTTGGGACATCCGGCCGTGAAAGGCGCTATATAAATGCATGTCTTTCTTTCTTTGTAATGCTGCACTTTGTAGGATTGTGGAGGAGTTCTGATCTTTCGATTATTGAATCTTTCTAGCAAATGAACAGCTTCTATCTTTAATGTTCCAAAATACCATCATTTTATTCGGTGATATTTTTAATTTTCCCTGTATCTGCCACTTATTTTAAGGAGTTATCAGTAGAAGTTCTATTTAAAAGAATGTAAAGCCACGCCAACATTGTCAGCTGTGGCTCAGTGGGTAGCACACTCACCTCTGAGTCAGAAGGTTGTGGGTTAAAGTCCCACTCCAGGGACTTGAGCACATCTATCTAGGTTGACACTCCAGTGCAGTGCTGAGGGAGCGCTGTACTGTCGGAGGTGCCATCTTTTGAATGAGACGTTAAACTGTCCTCTCAGTCGGACGTAAAAGATGCCATGGCACTATTTCGAAGAAGAGCAGGGGAATTATCCTGGTGTCCTGGCCAATATTTATCCCACAAAAACAGATTACCTGGTCATTATCACATCACATCACATAGTTTGTGGGAGTTGCTGCATGCAAATTGGCTGCCGCGTTTTCCACTTTACAACAGTAAATACACTCAAATTACTTACTTGGCTGTAAAGCACTTTGAGGTGTCTGGTGGTCATGAAAGGCGCTATATAAATGCAAGTCCTTCTTTGTAATGCTAGATTGTCCAGTTTGTACAGTTTGTCTTAGGCACTCCCTCGTAGCACGGAAGAGGGAATTCTGTCAATCATTATCTTTATTTACATTTCTAGCCCAATTTCTTCCACCAGGAGTTCAACATAGGATACTATTTCAGACCCTAGAGCAGGGTAATGAAACTGTGGCCCGTGAGCCATTGGTGATCTGGTCCTTGAAGCCCAGGCCAATTCGGGCCTATTTTTATTTCTATTTCTTATTTGTTGGTTTGTCATGTTTGAACTTTGTGGGCCTGAAGGCTTGGATATGCCCATTTGTAGCCCAGTTGTCTCATGGTGTATTAATCTTAAATCAGAATGCCAAGCTCCATTAGTACCAGCAGCTTGAGATAACAGGAATATTTATTTGAACTTTTATATATGTAGCCCCCAAGATTCCATGGTACTGATCTCTGTTCCCATAAAGACAAAAACCTTTGGCACACCTACCATAAAGGCAGTGTAAAGGAGAGCAGAGGTTGATTCCTGGTGTCTGAGGAAAGAGCTATGAAGGACTTGATAAGATAGGATTCTTCAGCCTCCATGATGTTTTATAGAGCTCCATGTAGTACTTGGGATAGAGAAAATAATACAGGACCAGCGGGCATAGGTTCAAAAGTGTGAAGGGGCAAATTTAGGACAAACATCAGGAGATATTTATTTACATAGAGGAGAATGAACAGCTGTAATTGGTTGCCAGGGAGGATGGTTGAGGTCAGGACATAGGATTCATTTAAGGAAAAGCTATATACAGTCGTGTTGGAAGGAGATAAATATCTTAAGAGTGCTCTTCATTCGAGCCCACTTCACAGGTGCATCGCCTTCAATTGGCCATTTTATTCATACTACTGCTGGGGCTGTTTGATTATGATGTGTGGGTATTGTATCTTTCCCTTCATTCACCTGAGGCCAATTCTAGCTCACTAAGCCAAACTGGGGATGGAACCTTGGACCATCCTGATTTTTATGGTGCAGTATCTCTCTGGATGAATTTGCAGAGGAACTGAGGAAACCTAGTCCATACTTAGTGTGTGTCTTATACTGGAGAATTGACTGTTTGAATCCCCTTAAGTAACTGACTGATCAATCTCGGACAGGATGTAGAAACCACTGTAAGAACATGAACAACAATCTGTCACTTTTCTGCAACAGTGATGAGGGTCTGAGAGAACCCGGAGAAATAAGATGTTGGTAGAAACTTGCCACAGTGTATAGAATTATTCTTTTACTAGATTAGAAATCTTTAGGACACTATTTGTACCAACGGATTATTTTACATGCCTAATCAATGCAAAAATAACAAAACGACCAATGCTCAGTACATAAAACAATGTTTCACCTCCTTCACCCTCTCCCTACCAAACATTAATGGCCTGGGGACCTCTGCATCATTTATTTTGCTCCAGGACTTCAAACCACTTATCTCCTATAAGCTAGATTTTTTGATCATAAAGACAAGTAAAGATTAAGAAGGACATTTAGCCAATCTAGTTTAACTCTCTATTTTTACTTCTCTATATAACATTTCTATATCTATCAGAATGCGACATATTGTGAATAATGAATCTTTCATGCATAACCATATGACCAGCAACTGCTTCATGCACCACTTGCGTTTGGAAATCTCTTCCACTCTCTGGCCATTGTGTATATAGTTTCAACCCCAAATTAATCATCAGTTGCTGAAACGGGCCTGAAGCATGGATTAGATTATGTATTTTCTTAATTAAGCTATAAGGAGATGTGGATCAGACTATGAAGTCTGTTGGTGATTCTGTACAACTTGTGCCCAGTAACCATAGCCAGTCTGAGGATGCTGAGGTGCCCATACACCATTTATTTAATCCATACTTGCAGACCTCCCATGGCATATCCCACTTGTAGTCCGGGGTCCAGAGCAAACATAGAAACATAGAAAATAGGTGCAGGAGTAGGCCATTCGGCCCTTCGAACCTGCACCACCGTTCAATAAGATCATGGCTGATCATTCACTTCAGTACACCTTTCCTGCTTTCTCTCCATATCCCTTGATCCCTTTATCCATAAGGGCCATATCTAACACCCTCTTGAATATATCCAATGAACTGACATCAACAAATCTCTGCGGTAGGGAATTTCACAGGTTAACAACTCTCTGAGTGAAGAAGTTTCTCTTCATCTCAGTCCTAAATGGCTTACCCCTTATCCTTAGACTATGTCCCTGGTTCTGGACTTTCCCAACATCGGGAACTTTCTTCCCGCATCTAACCTGTCCAGTCCCGTCAGAATTTTATATGTTTCTAATGAGATCCCCTCTCATCCTTCTAAAGTCCAGTGAATACAGGCGCAGTCGATCCAGTCTCTCCTCATATGTCAGTCGAGCCATCCCGGGTATCAGTCTGGTGAACCTTCGCTGCACTCCCTCAATAGCAAGAATGTCCTTCCTAAGGTTAGGAGACCAAAACTGAACACAATATTCCAGGTGAGGCCTCATATTAAAGCCCTGTACAACTGCAGTAAGACCTCCCTACTCCTATTACTCAAATCCTCTAGCTATGAAGGCCAACATACTATTTGCCTTCTTCACCGCCTGCTGTACCTGCATGCCAACTTTCAATGACTGAGGTACCATGACACCCAGATGTTGTTGCACCTCCCCTTTTCCTAATCTGCCGCCATTCAGATAATAGTCTGTCTTCATGTTTTTGCCCCCAAAGTGGATAACCCCAAATTTATCCACATTATACTGCATCTGCCATGCATTTGCCCACTCACCTAACCTGTCCAAGTCACCCTGCAGCCTCTTAGTATCCTCCTCACAGCTCACACCGCCACCCAGCTTAGTGCCATCTGCAAACTTGGAGATATTACACTCAATTCCTTCATCTAAATCATTAATGTATATTGTGAATAGCTGTGGTCCCAGCACTGAGCACCCAGCACCCCACTAGTCACTGCCTGCCATTCTGAAAAGGACCCGTTTATCCCGACTCTCTGCTTCCTGTCTGCCAGCCAGTTCTCTATCTACATCAGTACATTACCCCCAAAACCATGTGCTTTAATTTTGCACACCAATCTCTTGGGTGGGACCTTGTCAAAAGCCTTTTGAAAGTCCAAATACACCGCATCCACTGGTTCTCCCTTGTCCACTCTACCAGTTATATTGCTAACTTGGCCTGTCCCTTTAAGGCCAATGCTCTAAATATTCAAATGCACGGAGTTAGAAACATAGAAACATAGAAAATAGATGCAGGAGTAGGCCATTCGGCCCTTCTAGCCTGCACCGCCATTCAATGAGTTCATGGCTGAACATGCAACTTCAGTACCCCATTCCTGCTTTCTCACCATACCCCTTGATTCCCCTAGTAGTAAGGACTTCATCTAACTCCTTTTTGAATATATTTATTGAATTGGCCTCAATAACTTTCTGTGGTAGAGAATTCCACAGGTTCACCACTCTCTGGGTGAAGAAATTCCTCCTCATCTCGGTCCTAAATGGCTTCCCCCTTATCATTAGACTGTGTCCCCTGGTTCTGGACTTCCCCAACATTGGGAACATTCTTCCTACATCTAACCTGTCTAACCCCGTCAGAATTTTAAACGTTTCAATGAGGTCCCCTCTCATTCTTCTGAACTCCAGTGAATACAAGCCCAGTTGATCCAGTCTTTCTTGATAGGTCAGTCCCGCCATCCCGGGAATCAGTCTGGTGAACCTTCGCTGCACTCCATCAATAGCAAGAATGTCCTTCCTCAGGTTAGGAGACCAAAACTGTACACAATACTCCAGGTGTGGCCTCACCAAGGCCCTGTACAATTGTAGCAACACCTCCCTGCCCCTGTACTCAAATCCCCTCGCTATGAAGGCCAACATGCCATTTGCTTTCTTAACCGCCTGCTGTACCTGCATGCCAACCTTCAATGACTGATGTACCATGACACCCAGGACTCTTTGCACCTCCCCTTTTCCTAATCTGTCACCATTCAGATAATAATCTGTCTCTCTGTTTTTACCACCAAAGTGGATAACCTCACATTTATCCACATTATACTTCATCTGCCATGCATTTGCCCACTCACCTAACCTATCCAAGTCGCTCTGCAGCCTCATAGCATCCTCCTCGCAGCTCACACTGCCACCCAACTTAGTGTCATCCGCAAATTTGGAGATACTACATTTAATCCCCTCGTCTAAATCATTAATGTACAATGTAAACAGCTGGGGCCCCAGCATAGAACCTTGCGGTACCCCACTAGTCACTGCCTGCCATTCTGAAAAGTCCCCATTTACTCCTACTCTTTGCTTCCTGTCTGACAACCAGTTCTCAATCCATGTCAGCACACTACCCCCAATCCCATGTGCTTTAACTTTGCACATTAATCTCTAGTGTGGGACCTTGTTGAAAGCCTTCTGAAAGTCCAAATATACCACATCAACTGGTTCTCCCTTGTCCACTCTACTGGAAACATCCTCAAAAAATTCCAGAAGATTTGTCAAGCATGATTTCCCTTTCACAAATCCATGCTGACTTGGACCTATCATGTCACCTCTTTCCAAATGCACTGCTATGACATCCTTAATAATTGATTCCATCATTTTACCCACTACCAATGTCAGGCTGACCGGTCTATAATTCCCTGTTTTCTCTCTCCCTCCTTTTTTAAAAAGTGGGGTTACATTGGCTACCCTCCATTCCATAGGAACTGATCCAGAGTCAATGGAATGTTGGAAAATGACTGTCAATGCATCCACTATTTCCAAGGCCACCTCCTTAAGTACTCTGGGATGCAATCCATCAGGCCCTGGGGATTTATCGGCCTTCAATCCCATCAATTTCCCCAACACAATTTCCCGACTAATAAGGATTTCCCTCAGTTCCTCCTCCTTACTAGACCCTCCGACCCCTTTTATATCCGGAAGGTTGTTTGTGTCCTCCTTAGTGAATACCGAACCAAAGTACTTGTTCAATTGGTCTGCCATTTCTTTGTTCCCCGTTATGACTTCCCCTGATTCTGACTGCAGGGGACCTACGTTTGTCTTTACTAACCTTTTTCTCTTTACATATCTATAGAAACTTTTGCAATCCGTCTTAATGTTCCCTGCAAGCTTCTTCTCGTACTCCATTTTCCCTGCCCTAATCAAACCCTTTGTCCTCCTCTGCTTGGTTCTAAATTTCTCCCAGTCCCCGGGTTCGCTGCTATTTCTGGCCAATTTGTATGCCACTTCCTTGGCTTTAATGCTATCCCTGATTTCCCTTGATAGCCACGGTTGAGCCACCTTCCCTTTTTTATTTTTACGCCAGACAGGAATGTACAATTGTTGTAGTTCATCCATGCGGTCTCTAAATGTCTGCCATTGCCCATCCACAGTCAACCCCTTCAGTATCATTCGCCAATCTATCCTAGCCAATTCACGCCTCATACCTTCAAAGTTACCCTTCTTTAAGTTCTGGACCATGGTCTCTGAATTAACTGTTTCATTCTCCATCCTAATGCAGAATTCCACCATATTATGGTCACTCTTCCCCAAGGGCCTCGCATAACGAGATTGCTAATTAATCCTCTCTCATTACACAACACCCAGTCTAAGATGGCCTTCCCCCTAGTTGGTTCCTTGACATATTGGTCTAAAAAACCATCCTTTATGCACTCCAGGAAATCCTCCTCCACCGTATTGCTTCCAGTTTGGTTAACCCAATCTATGTGCATATTAAAGTCACCCATTATAACTGCTGCACCTTTATTGCACGCACCCCTAATTTCATGTTTGATGCCCTCCCCAACATCACTACTACTGTTTGGAGGTCTGTACACAACTCCCACTAACGTTTTTTGCCCTTTGGTATTCTGCAGCTCTACCCATATAGATTCCACATCATCTAAGCTAATGTCCTTCCGAACTATTGCCTTAATTTGCTCCTTAACCAGCAATGCTACCCCACTTCCTTTTCCTTTTATTCTATCTTTCCTGAATGTTGAATACCCCTGGATGTTGAGTTCCCAGCCCTGATCATCTTGGAGCCACGTCTCCGTAATCCCAATCGCATCATATTTGTTAACATCTATTTGCGCAGTTAATTCATCCACCTTATTGCGGATATTCCTTGCATTAAGACACAAAGCCTTCAGGCTTGTTTTTTTAACACCCTTTGTCCTTTTAGAATTTTGCTGTACAGTGGCCCTTTTTGTTCTTTGCCTTGGGTTTCTCCGCCCTCCACTTTTCCTCATCTCCTTTCTGTCTTTTGCTTTTGCCTCCTTTTTGTTTCCCTCTGTCTCCCTGCATTGGTTCCCATCCCCCTGCCATATTAGTTTAAATCCTCCCCAACAGCACTAGCTGGTTGTAAACTACCATCACCCACAGAGCAGTTGTACCTACTTGTAAAATTCCCAGCTCTGGGTGAATTAGGAGCAAATAGTACTTTGCACCTTGAATAACGAGATTGTTTCCTGTGCTCTCGAATTCGGATTTTTTTGCCGAGATACTATTCACTGCAACAATGGGGATGAGAAGCTAAATAACGTTCATTTTCCATTTATAACTTGTCTTTCAAATAAATGGGGTTGGGGTGGTGGGCAGCATTGTTAAAAATGCCACTGGAGTAAGAGAAAAAGGAGATGAAATCCCCCAATCAGCTGCTATGCATTATAGAGATTAGTGTTTATTGAAGGTAACTGGAATAAATGTGGCCTTATTTTGGAAGCTAAATCTATATAAAACACTAATTCGGCCCCATTTCTGGGCACCACACTTAAAGAACGATGTGAAGGCTTTGGAGAAGGTACAGAAGAGATTTACTAGGATGGTTCCAGGGATGAGGGATTATAGTTATGTTTATAATCTGGAGAAGCTGGGGTTGTTATTCTTATATCAGAGAAGGCCAAGAGGAGATTTGATAGAGGTGTTTAAAACCATGAAGGGTTTAGCTTCCGAAAATCATGTTCCATGTAGTACTGTGCAAATAAGGGTATTACATGGAGCAGATGAACAGGTTTACATTACATTCCAGGATACATTTCAATACCGATCACGAATCACGTTACATGTAGCACAATGCAGATGAAAGCAGTACACGGAACAGACAGGGATACATTTACATTTCTTTACAAGTTACTAAACAGTGCAGAGACTTTCATTATACGTGGCACAACATTGGTGTTTTTTCAGTACATGGTGCTTTATGTATACAAGCAGATTAACAAGTACAGCCCGAGGGGGGTCTGATTCCATCTCCTGGGTTTACCGTGGCAGAAGGGCCTTAAACTGTGGCTCCTCCCCATTGTGCCTTTGCGGCGACTGCACCAATCTTTAGTGCGTCCCTCAGCACGTACTCCTGGACCTTGGATTGCGCCAGTCTGCAACACTCGGCCGTGGACATCTCCTTGCTCTGGAAGACCAGCAAGTTTCAGGAAGACCAAAGTGCGTCTTTCACCGAGTTAATGGCTCTCCTGCAGCAGGTGATGTTTGTCTCGGTGTGCGTCCCTGGGAACAGTCCGCAGAGCACAGAGTCCTGTGTTACGGAGCTGCTTGGGATGAACCTCGACAGCAACCACTGCATCTCCTTCCAGACCTGCCTTGCAAAGGCGCAATCCAGAAAGAGATGGATGACGGTCTCGTCCGCACCACAGCCGACTCGGGGGCAGAGTGCCGTTTCTCTGAAACCCCGGCTGTGCATGAAGGATCTGACAGGTAGGACCTTTCTCACCGCCAACCAAGCTACGTCTTGGTGCTTGTGTGAAAGCTCTGGCGATGAGACATTCTACCAAACGAGTTCGACAGTCTGCTCAGTGAACCATCTGACAGGATCCATCACCTCCTTCTTTTGTAGGGCGTCTAGGACCTTGTGTGCCGACCACGACCTTGCGTGCTGACCACCGCTTTATGGCCTTGTGGTCAAAGGTGTTTTTCTTGAAAAACTTTTCCACGAAGGACAGGTGCTGAGGCATGGTCCAACTGGTTGGAGCGTTCCGCAGCAGCCTGGCCAGACCCATCATTCGCAACAACGGGGACAGATAGAATATCAGCACGTACTGACACTTTGTATTTGTGTATGAAGGGTCTATGCACAGCTTGATGCAGCCGCACACAAAGGTGGCCATCAGGATGAGAGCCACGTTCGGAACGTCCTTTCTTCCCCCCCCCCCCCCCCCCTGTCCAGAGATTTGTACTACATGTCCCTGCGGACAAGGTCCATTTTCGATCTCCAGACGAAATGGAAGACGGCTCGGGTGACTACCATGGCACCGGAGCGGGGTATGGACTCGACCTGCGCCACATACAACAACACCGAGAGCACCTCACTCCGGATGATCAGGTTCGTTCCTGCAATGGAGAGTGAGTGCAGCTTCCACCATCCCAGTTTATGTTTCGCTTTAGCGATACGCTCCTTCCAGTTTTTGACGCACGCCCCGTCCGCTCCGAACCATATTCCCAAAACCTTCAGGTAATCTGACTTCACAGTGAAGGGAATAAAAGATTGGTCGGACCAGCTTCCAAAGAACATGACCTCGCTTTTGCTGCGATTTACCATCGCTCCCGAGGCCAGTTCAAACTAGTCCCAGATTGTGAGCAATCCGCGGACCAACTG
The DNA here is from genome assembly GCF_044704955.1 of Pristiophorus japonicus. Lineage (NCBI taxonomy): Eukaryota > Metazoa > Chordata > Chondrichthyes > Pristiophoridae > Pristiophorus > Pristiophorus japonicus. The sequence continues at coordinate 63,280,805 of NC_091980.1, read as the reverse complement.
CGGATCTGAGCAAAAGACGGCGACGTCGTCCATATATAGGGAGGTCTTGACCTGAGCGCCTCCGCTACCTGGGATTGCCTGCATCCTTCCTGATGGACTCGGCAAAGGGCTCGATACAGCACACAAACAAGACAGAGTAGAAGGGACAGCCTTGCCTGACTCCAGACCTGATCGGAAAGCTTTCAGTTTCCCACCCGTTGATTAGAACTGTGCTACTGATGTCTGTGTAGAGCAGTTGGATCCAATTGCAGATACCCTCCCCAAACCCCATCTTGGAGAGCACGTCCATCAGATACGTGTGCGATATTCTGTCAAAGGCCTTCTCCTAGTCCAAGCTGATTAAACAGGTGTCCATCCTCCTGTCCCGCACACAGCCTCGCGCTACTCAGGACTCAGGATTACGATCGCCTATCCGAGATCTTCCTGCCAGGGACAGCGCAGGTTTGGTCCAGGTGGATCACCAGCTCCAGAGCAGACTTGACTCTGTTTGCGATGACCTTCGACAGGATCTTATAGTCCACATTGAGCAGCGAAATGGGCCGCCAGTTTTTGATATCCTCCCTCTTCCCCTTCTGCTTGTAGATGAGGGTGATGATGCCTTTCCTCATTGATTCTGACATGCTGCTGGCCAGAAGCATATCCCCGTACACTTCCAGCAGGTCTGGGCCTATCCAGTCCCACAGAGCCGAATACAACGCGACCAGTAAGCCGTCGCTTCCTGGAGTTTTACTCGTCGCGAGGGACTGGATGGCCTTTGTCAGCTCGTCCAGAGTTAGCGGGTGGTTCAGACTCTCCCGCTCGCTGTCATCTAAGACCTCAAAGATAGACGACAGAAAAGACTGGGAGGCCGCGCGATCTGTGGGCTTGACGTCATACAGCCTGGCATAGAAGGATTTGCTGATCCTCAGCATGTCGGGCTGCAAAGACGTCACAGAACCATCTTCTTCCTTTAGGTGATCACAGAGCAACCCCTGTGTACCTTTTGGAAGAAGAAACGCGAGCACGTCTCATCCTGCTCAACGGAGCGGATTCTGGAGCGGAAGATGAGAGCATGCAGAAATCAAGCACAAGCAGCGGAAGAAGCGTGCGGCAAAACCAGTCCCACCCACCCTTTCCTTCCACGACTGACTGTCCCACCTGTGACGGAGACTGTAATTCCTGTATTGGACTGTTCAGTCACATGAGAACTCACTTTTAGAGTGGAAGCAAGTCTTCCTCGATTTCGAGGGACTGCCTATGATGATGATGACTATTCTATGATTTTAACACACTCTATGATTTGCATAACTCTGCTTCCCAATTTGTTTCCTCTTAACCCAACAGATGACGTGGTCTTGCAGTTATTATGCCCTCTGGTGGTAACTTTCTGTGCTTGGTTTGTCGGTTCTTTGTATTCTTAGAATTTCACGCTATTATCCCCGTTGCTCAATATGCATTGTTACATTATATTTATCATATAAACTGCTTGCTACATTATATTTATCATATAAACAGCAGATATTGTATTTAAACAATAATCTTTGGTTAAGTTCTGAAAGATTTACTGTGTTTGATAAATGCTCCCACAATCAACAGCCTGTGGCAGTATTTGCACTGTAACAATCAGTCAGTGCTCAATGCTTTCTAAAGTCTGTTCTTTTCTGTAATTAGGTTTTACTCACTTTCCTCAAATTCTTGTCATTACCATTGCTAGGACACTGAGGCAATGAAGGGTTGTTTTCATTAGGATCAAGTCACTAGCTGCATCATGCTTCTGCTCTTATGACAGACCCATTGGAGAATAAAAGCACAAGTAGAGATTTCATACTGCACTAATAAAAACTGCAATTTCCTTTTACTGTATTCTGCTGCATGGTCTTCTAGTTTTATTCAGCTGAAAGAAAATTGGGAAAAAATGACACATTTGATCTCCATACTGATAAGTTCATGACAATACCATAGAAGATTTTTTTATAGTAGCAAATTAAGTGTCTGAGCCAGTGATGTATCCCCTCAGCTGTTGCTAGAAATGTTGTAAATGCAGGGAAAAGATGGCTTAAATGAAATGTGTTTTAATATGAGTACAGTAATGTTCATTTTAAGGTTATCATATTAGGATGTTGTACATTTTTTCCTCTTTCCCATCCGCAAAATAAATCCTTCAGATCAAAGCAAAATAAATTACTCGACAAGACTTCCCTCCTCCCCCACCCAGGGTGTTTTACAATTGAGTCACATCGAATTAAGAAAGAAACATTGATTATTTCCCCCCCCCCCACCCAAAATATATATTGTTACTCTTTAGTGCTGTCATGTTTTTGTAACTTGTGCATTTTGAGAATCACAGTTGCATGACATACTGCTAGACTTATTTTAAGTCACTCCCACAGAGTTCCGTTTCAGCCTCACAGAAAGAAGCCAATACTTTCCACTGTCCTGTGGTTAGCTGTACTTAGGCTGACAAAGGGTCAATCAACTCCCTGCAGACTGTCACTAATGCAAATCAACAAGTAACTTCCTACAATTTAACAATCTATACCGATACATGTATTAGTCCTATGGGCTGGATTTTCCGGTTCTGTCTGCCTCTGTTTTTGCCCCTGAAGGGATGGCAATGGCGGTGCTGAGCTCTTGTGGGCAGGCGATCAGCTTCCAGCGCCTTACCAGGGTTTTCAGGGCCGGTTCCGGCAGGGCGCGGAACATTACCGCCTGGAAGAGGCAAGGCATTGTGCAACGCCCCGGTTACGACACCAGTTTGATTTTTGAGTTCCACCCAACCCGTAGCGCCACGCTGTGACCGCTTGTGAAAACGGGCGGTCTGACCTATACCGGCTGCAGTGAGGTAAGTAATGTCCACCTCAGGCAAGTGTGATTGTTTTTCCTTTTTTTTGCGATTTATGTTGTGGCGGCGTGGGCTATGTATTGGGAATGTTTTTGGTGGGTTTTTTTCCGGGTTTTTTTTCTGCCCAGGCCTCCCTCGGTGTAAGCCCGGGCCGGCTGTTTAGCTTGGGATTTTCGCATGGTCAGCCGGCCTAGCGCCCGAAGAGAGGTATGCAATGCCTCGTTAATGCTCCGTCCCACTGCACTGCCGCTATTACCACCCAGAAATGAGCAAAGCCGAAAATCCAGTCCTTAGTCTTAATGGTATTATTTATTTAAAAATTTCTATTGTCAAATTTTATTAAAGTGGAATAACATCACTTATTCAAATTCCATTCTTGGTAAAGTTCCATGCTACAAGGTTAGGATCTTGTCCTGGAAGTTGTCTTTGGTACCACTGTATCCATCATTCATATAAATGGTCTGAGTAACTTGTATTTAAGAGTATCCATGTAATGCCCAATATCTAACTATATGATAGGGGCATAATAATAGGATCAGTTTGTGATCTGAACTGTACATTTGCATCTTTTGAATTTGTGCTTCTTCAATTTTTTTGGATGTAGATCGAGAAATTACTTGGGAAGAAAAGGCCAAGTTAGCAAACTGCTAAGTTGCTTTATTTCAGTAAATAACAGTACAGAGCTACAGTTATGATAAGATTCAAAATCAGTACAAATTATCTTTGTGTAATAATAATGAACATGCCACGGGCCGTCTTACTTGAATTATGTAAATCAACTCCCGATTTCTCTCCTGCAGTCTAACTTTCTCATAGCTGTTGCTGGCCTTGTATTACTGTACCTCTCTCTCTTTTCTCCTCTGTTGCCAGCTGTAAGGGAAAGTCTACCAGACTTCCTGCTGAATGACAGGAACCGAAACTCCCCAACACAATGGGTGTGAGATGTTCATTGACTGCTGAGCGATGTCAGAAGAAAGGTGGCCCATTCCTTTTCCCTCATTTGTAATAATCTTTTTGCAATTCAAATACTCATATAAAACTCTCTTTAATTTGATTTAATAAAATGGTGTCTGTGACCCTACTTTATGGTTGCATTGCTGAGACATGGTTCTCTGCCAGTTCAAGAGTGTGATGGTGCTTTTCTTCTCTCCGGCTTTGTACTGGTGCTATTTCCTGTTCTCTTTGGTCTCAAATTTGTATCACGCTCTCGGTTCCTGCAATCTTTCTTGTTGTTCTTGCTTCCAACTGCAGGAGTTGAACTGTCACGTCGAGCGTGGGTTTTCGAAGATCATCTTGAGTACAGATACTTCAAATCAATCATCAAACATCAGCTAGTTTTCCAGTTATTATGGGGCCAAGTTTCAGCCTGAATTACTCCTGTTTTTTTTGGAGCAACTGGTTTAGGTTTTTTTTGGAGCAACTGGTTTAGAATGGAGTATCTTAGAAATTTGAATTCTCGGCATTTAGTTTGCTCCAGTTCTAGTCAGTTAGAACAGTTTCACTTTGGAACAGAATTCTTTTTTCAAAAGGGGGCGTATCCGGCCACTTGCGCCTGTTTTCAAAGTTTCGGCAGTGAAAACTTACTCCAAACTAACTTAGAATGGAGTAAGTGAAGATTTTTGTACATTCGAAAAAACCTTGTCTACACTTTAGAAAATCAGGCGTAGGGAATGGGGGTGGGGGGGTTTAAAGGGAAGTTTACAAACATTAAACATTTCAGTTTTACAAATAAAGAGCCATCATCAATAATAAATGATAAATACATCAATAAATCAACCAATAAATCAATCAAAAAAATTAATAAAAAATAATTTTTTAAAAAAAAATCAATACATAAAACATTTTCTACTTACCGACTGCAGCACCGGGAATCCTCCAACAGCGTGCTGGGACGGTCCTCCCAGTGTGTCTCTGTCAGTGTCTCTATCTCTCTGTCTGTCTGTGTGTCTCTCACTCTCTGTCAGTGTCTGTGTTTCTGACAGCGAGGGGGGGGGAGAGGGGGAGAAGGGGTGGGGAGGGAGAGAAGGGGTGGGGGGGAGGGGGAGAAGGGGGGTGAGAAGGGGTTGGGGGAGGGGGAGAAGGGGGGTGGGAGGGGGAGAAGGGGGGGGGAGAAGGGGGGTGGGGGGGGAGAAGGGGGGTGGGAGAGGGGGAGAGGGGGGAGGGGGAGAAGTGGGGGGCGGGGTGGGGGGAGGATGGAGAAGGGAGGGGGAGAAGGGGTGGGGGGGAGGGGGAGAAGTGGGGGGCGGGGTGGGGGGAGGATTGAGAAGGGGGGGGAGAAGGGGTGGGGGGAGGGGGAGAAGTGGGGGTGGGAGGGGAGGATGGAGAAGGGGGGAGAAGGGAGGGGGAGAAGGGGTGGGGGGAGGGGGAGAAGTGGGGGGTGGAGGGGAGGATGGAGAAGGGGGGAGAAGGGAGGGGGAGAGGGGGAGAAGGGGTGGGGGGAGGGGGAGAAGTGTGGGGGGGAGGGGGAGAAGTGTGGGCGGGGTGGGGGGTGGAGGGGAGGATGGAGAAGGGGGGGAGAAGGGAGGGGGGAGGATGAAGGGGGGAGGATGGAGGGAGAGAAGGGGGGAGGATGGGGGGGAGGATGGAGGGGAGAAGGGGGGGATGGAGGGGAGGGGAGGGGGAGAAGGGGGGGGAGGATGGAGGGAGGGGAGGGGGAGAAGGGGGGGAGGATGGGAGGGAGGGGAGGGGGAGAAGGGAGGGGGAGAATGGGAGGGAGGAGGGGAGAATGGGGGGAGAGGATGGATGGAGGGGAGGGGAGAGGGAGGGAGGAGGGAAGGGATGAGGGAAGGGGGGGAGGGAGGGAAGGGGGGTGAGGAGGGAGGAAGGGGGAAGAAGGGAGGGAAGGGGAGGGAGAGAGGATGGAGGGAAGGGAGAGGGGAGAGAGGATGGAGGGAGGGAAGGGAGAGGGGAGAGAGGATGAAGGGAGAAGGGAGAGGGGAGAGAGGATGGAAAGGAGAGGGGAGAGAGGATGGAAGGGAGAGGGGAGGGAGGGAAGGGAGAAGGGAAAGAGGATGGAGGGAAGGGAGAGGGGAGAGAGGATGGAGGGGGAAGGGAGAGGGGAGAGAGGATGAAGGGAGAAGGAGAGGGGAGAGAGGATGGAAGGGGGGAGAGAGGATGAGAGGGAGAGGAGGGAGAGGGGAAGAGAGGATGGGAGAGGGAGGAGGGAGAGGGGAGAGAGGATGGAAGGAGAGGGGAGAGAGGATGGAGAGGAGAGGGGAGAGAGGATGGAGGAGGGAAGGAGAAGGGAGAGAGGATGGAGAGAGGGAAGGGAGAGGGGAAGAGGGATGGAGAGGGAGGGGAGAGAGGATGGAGGGACGGAGAGGGAAGGAGAGAGGAGTGAGGGAAAGGAGGGAGGGAGGGAAGGAGAGGAGGGAGGGAGGGAGAGAGAGGGAGCGGAAGGAAGGAGGAAGGAGAGGGAGGAGGAGGGGGGGGAGGGAGAGAAGGAGGCTGAATGGCCGGGCCCAAGACTTCGGGCTGGATTTACAGGTAGGTGGCGCCGGGTCTCGGGCGGGGGGGGGGAAAGAAGAGTCGCGGAGATTCGGGGGGAGGGGTGGGAGAGTCGCGGAGGTTCGGGGGGGAGTGAGAAAGTCGCGGAGGTCGGGGGGGTGGGTGGGAGAGTCGCCGAGGGTGGGGGGGGGGGAAGAGAGATTCGCGGAGGTGGGGGGGGGGGGGAGAGAGAGGGTCGGGTGGGGTCGTGTCCGGTCGGGTGGGAGGAGCCTTATCCATGCAGCCCCAGTGAGGCCATTGGGCCAGGGCTAGGGGCTCGTGCTTCGGCCCCTCCCACAGTTTTGGGCGCCTGGAGCTACTGCACATGCGCGCCCACTGTAGCACGCATGTGCAGAGGTCCCGGCACTGTTTTCAGCGCAGGGACCTGGCTCCGCCCCCTACAGCTCGTGCTGCGCCGCGCCCAGCTCCAGTGGACCTGCAGGGAGCCGGAGAATAGGTACTTTTTTTTAGGGGCACTTTGTGGCGCGAAAAACGGGCGACCAGGTCCAGGCTGTGTCGTTTTAGGCGCTGCCCGAAACTTGGGCCCTATATATGCTCGTGGATTTCCCATGGCTTCTCATGAGCAGTCTTTGGCTTGAAGCATGATTGCAATGTTTATCTGCTAACTTGACTTAAGCCATTTAAGACCACTGCTCTGTTTTGCATCTATAACAAAGTGTAATGTCTGATATGTGGCAGGTGTGTACCAGATCGAAGACTTGTACAGAAGTCCATAGCTTTAAGGATTCGGAGTACCTGTATAGCTAAACATTCGGTGAAAAACATTATAAAAAAAAATACCAACTTCTTAAAAACAAAGCTTCATAAATGACAATCTCATAATTGTATCACTTTGTTCGGCATCAACACATGCAGTTAACATTGAAACTATACAAGTAAAATTCTAAGCCTAAGGAAGTTGATGAGAAACTTTCAAAACTGATCCATGCAATTGTCAGTCATTAGTTCATCCTGACCATTTCTAACGTGACCATTATATTTGTGCTGTAATGACCATATTAGAAATGGTCTGGTTAAACTAATGAAGTTCTACTGCAGCAGGATGAAAATTACAATTGCTATGCTGAATCTCTCTCGGCACAGTATTGCTCCATAGGAGACAGAACTCCAATCCTTTTTGGTCCTGGTTGTGTGATGTGGCTTGTAATGAATGGTGCAATCTGGGTATTGTAGATCCACAGGAGATGGGGGGGAAAACTACAAGCATAATACATTAAGGAAAGGATTTGGGGATTGAATAATGTTTAAGTGTTGTGTTTTAAAATTGTCATTTCGCACAGGTTCGCACATGTTTATTTATTTTAAACAAAAACATAGGCTGCAAGCTTGAAGATATTTATTATGACCAGATGGGCCGGTTTATGGAATGTCGCAAATGATGCAATGAGAATCAAATTGTGTTAGCCATGATGACCCGAACTCATTTTGAGAACAGTAGGATTCATTTACAATTAGTCAGTTGAATATTTGCTAAATTATCAGGTGCTTGTTTTAGTCAGTCACTAACTTCTGCCCTATGAACATGTGACATAGGTCTTTTAATATATAAATGAGTAAATTAAATATTTTTCAAGTAACTAGCATTTAAGTGTGTTGTGGAAAAGGAGCCAGTTTAGAAGACTTGTTGCATTAACAGTTTTAACTCAAACCACATGTCTGGAGCAGTCCAAATTACAACAATATGGCTCAGATTTTGCTGTGAAAATAACAGTGAGGCTAACAGCACACACCATTATTAATGCACAGCAACTTCTAGCAAGAGCTGTTAAATGCAAAAATCCAAAAGTTGCTATCCGAGATGCACTGCTCATCTGTAAACTGCGCGAAACAGCATCTTGCCATCTGGCTCATTCAATTGTATTGAACGGTATGAAGTTCCTGTACTGACATCGTAGATATGGACTAAACTCGCCACTACAAGTTAGTGCTTGTCCATTCCAGTCTAAGTATCCTTTTAAGGGCGTAGTAAGTCTTAATTACAGCCAAACAACTTCTCTGGCACTGAAAATTAACTTTTTCAAGTGTGGAGTGTCATTCCTTCAGCATTAAATTATCATTGGAGATTTAACTTTTTCTTTGTCTTTTATCTCTCTTTCAATCTAATCTTTTCTTCTCTATTTTGGTTTCTGTACCTCAATATTCCAACTTGCACTTCCTGGTTCAGACTCTGCACTGCTCATTAACAATTCTTCAATCTGACATGCAAAACTCTATAGAAAATCAGTGGGCAAGTGCAAAAGAGACATGGATGCACATTACAATAGCTCCAGCTACCTTGAGTAGCCACCAAGTTCATAATTTTCAGAGGAGTTGTAAATGCCATGAAGTCACGTGATCTCTGCCCAATTCCATGTTGCATGAAGCTACATCCTGAGACTAGTCCTCAATTTCCCTCCCTCACCTTCCCTTTGTAGAATCATAGAAATTTACAGCACAGAAGGAGGCCATTCAGCCTTTCTAATCATTAATGGTATTGCTAGCTATTAGTCATCCAGTATAACATGTTCTCAATCATTTTTGAGCTAGAATTGCCTAATACCCATTTGTGACTTTTCCTCATCTTCAATAGGTAATGGGAATGTTTTGTTGTTGAGGGAAGAAAAAAATGGTGGATAAATAAATAGAGAGAATCAGACGAAGGAATAAGAGGTTGTAAATCTAAATATAAATTGATGAAAAAATATATAAAGACTACAGAGTGGGTGAGTGAAAGGTGCAAATATATTAGGCATTGTTTATTATTGCATAGAGAGTAAATGCAATGTTCCGAGGTTCTGAATTGTGTCGGAAAAGATCAGGAGAGGTGACCGAAAGCTTGATTGAAAAGGTGGGTTCTAACAAGATTGCAGAAGGACCAGTGAGATAGTGAGTTCAAGAGAGGATGGGTGAATTTGGGATACAAAAAAGGCAAGAGTCAGAGGACTGAAGGTTACGGGACGGGACACAAGGAGATTGCAGACGTAGGGTAGACTCTGGCTATGGAGGTATTTTTAAGACGAAGACAAAGATTTTAAATTAAGTGCATTGTGGAAAGTGAGCCAGTGTAGTTCAGCAATGCTAGAAGCAATGGGCTAACGGGACGTGGAACCGGATAGAATACAGGTGGCAAAGGATATAACTGAGTTTAAAAAGCAATTCGATAGATTGGTAGGTATAAAAGCAAGAGCACAGAAGGATATAGATGAAATTAGTGTTGATAGTTCGAGTTAAAGCTGGCACAGTAGGCCAAATAGCCTTTTTTGTATTACAATGTCTATGAAATGCACAGCTTCTGTTCATTGTGTATTTACTGTAAAGGTGAGGAAGATATTAATGTGAAGAACTTACAAAGCATAATGGATATCTACAGTTAGAGGTCTGGATATTAAGTTCCTTGGCATAAGAACATAAGAAATAGGAGCAGGAGTAGGCCATACGGCCTCTCGAGCCTGCCCCGCCATTCAATAAGATCATGCCTGATCTGATCATGGACTCGGGTCCACTTCCCTGCCTGCTCCCCATAGCCCTTATCCCCTTATTGTTTAAGAAACTGTCTATTTCTGTCTTAAATTTATTCAATGTCCCAGCTTCCACAGCTCTCTGAGGCAGCGAATTCCACAGATTAACAACCCTCTGAGAGAAGAAATTTCTCCTCATCTCAGTTTTAAATGGGCGGCCCCTTATTCGAAGATCATGCCCTCTAGTTCTAGTTTCCCCCATCAGTGGAAACATCTTCTCTGCATCCACCTTGTCAAGCACCCTCATAATCTTATACGTTTCGATAAGATCACCTCTCATTCTTCTGAATTCCAATGAGTAGAGGTCCAACCTACTCTACCTTTCCTCATAAGTCAGCCCCTTCAACCCCGGAATCAATCTAGCGAACCTTCTCTGAACCGCCTCTAAAGCAAGTACAGGCAACTCTCGATTATCCGTACACGGATCTAAAGGAGAACCCGCTGCAACGGCGTTTTTAAAAACTGTCGCACGCGTGAATATCTCGATCACCAAGTGTCAATCACACACAAATTGACTCAGGCGTGCACTCCTTTCTCAGTTCGCAACTGTCACGCGTGAAAATCTCGATCACTTCAACTAGCAAGCACACATAAATTGAAGCAGGTGTGGACTTCTTTCTCACTTTGCAACTGCCACACGCATTGAAAGCAGTTCAAGCAGTCGGGTGCACAATTTAAAATGTCTTGTGGAGGCACTAAAAGGAAATGAAAGGTATTGTGCATTCAGCAGAAGTTAGAAATTATAAAGAAGTATGAAGCTGGCAGAAGTGTGCATACCTTGATGGGGGAATATGAAGTTGGATCATCAACAATTTATGATATCAAGAAGCAAAAGAAAGATCTTGAAAGATTCATCGATGCTTCTGAATCTCCCGTGAAGGTAATGACCCGCAAGAATTTGCGAAAGTCGAAGCTTGACAAACTAGACCAGGTGCTTTATGAATGGTTTGCTTTGAAGCAATCTGAAGGTGTGGCAATTTCAGGGTCAATCATTACAGCAAAGGCAAAGGCCAAGGACTTCAAGACGAAAATGAATCCAGATGAAGAGTGCATTTTCTCAGAGGGGTGGCTCACATGATTTAAGCAGCGCCATGGCATTCGCCAGCTGGATTGTTGGGCGAGAAAAGATCAGCAGACAATGAGGCCGAACAGACATATGCAAGAACATTTGCTGGAATGGTGCAGGAAATGAAATTGACCGCAGATCAAATATACAACGCCAATGAGACTGGCTTACTGTGGAGGTTTTTGCCGACTGCTCCGTTGGCTGCAGCAGGGGAGCAGGAAGCTGCAGGCTTTAAGATGAATAAGGAGAGGTTAACAATCTTAAATTGTACCAATGCCTCTGGTGAACACAGACTTCCACTTTTAGTGATTAGCAAATCAAGACGACCACGTGTTTAAAAAGGAATTGCTCATTTACCAGTTATAAGGCTCAGAAAAGTGCGTGGATGGACAAGGACATATTCATGGAATGGTTCTCAACAGAATTCATCCCCCAAGCTCAAGAAAACATATCCTTTTGTGTTTCATGCACAAGTACCCCTGCTGGTCCTGCTGTACTGCAGCACTTTGCAATCTTTCTCCATTTAAATAAAAACTTGCTCTTTGATTTTTTTCTGCCAAAGTGCATGACCTCACACTTTGAATACGTGGCTTGAGAAGTGGTGCACAAGGGAGGGATTCAAATTCCTGGGGCATTGGAACCGGTTCTGGGGGAGGTGGGACCAGTACAAACCGGACGGTCTGCATCTGGGCAGGACCGGAACCAATGTCCTAGGGGGAGTGTTTGCTAGTGCTGTTGGCGAGGAGTTAAACTAATATGGCAGGGGGATGGGAACCTATGCAGGGAGACAGAGGGAAATAAAATGGAGTCAGAAGCAAAATATAGAAAGGATAATAATAAAAGTGGAGGGCAAAAAACAAAAAGGGCCATATTACAGCAAAATTCTAAAGGGGCAAAGTGTGTTAAAAAGACAAGCCTGTGCGAGGAGTATTCGGAATAAGGTGGATGAATTAACTGCGCAGATAGCAGTTAACGGATACGATGTGATTGGCATCACGTAGACATGGCTCCAGGGTGACTAAGGCTGGGAACTCAACATCCAAGGGTATTCAGCATTTAGGAAGGATGGACAGAAAGGAAAAGGAGGTGGGGTGGCGTTGCTGGTTAAAGAAGAAATCAATGCAATAGTAAGGAAGGACATCAGCCTGGATGTTGTGAAATCGGTATGGGTGGAGCTACGGAATTGCAAAGGGCAGAAAACGCTAGTGGGAATTGTGTATAGACCACCAAATAGTAGTAGTGCAGTTGGGGACAGCATCAACAAGAAATAAGGGAAATATGCAATAAAGGTACAGCAGTAATCATGGGAGAATTTAATCTACATATTGATTGGGCTAACCTAACTGGTAGCAATGCGGTAGAGAAGGATTTCCTGGAGTGCATTAGGGATGGTTTTCTAGACCAATATGTCGAGGAATCAACCAGGGAGCTGGCCATCCTAGACTGAGTGATGTGTAATGAGAAGGGACTAATTAGCAATCTTGTTGTGCGAGGCCCCTTGGGGAAGAGTGACCATAATATGGTAGAATTCCTTATTAAGATGGAGAGTGACAAAGTTAATTCGGAAACTATGGTCCTGAACTTAAGGAAAGGTAACTTCGACGGTATGAGGCGTGAACTGGCTAGAATAGACTGGCAAAGAATACTTAAAGGGTTGACGATGGATAAGCAATGGCAAACATTTAAAGATCTTCAGCAATTGTACATCCCTGTCTGGTGTAAAAATAAAACTGGGAAGGTGGCTCAACCATGGCTAACAAAGGAAATTAAGGCTGTGTTAAAGCCAAGGAAGAGGCATATAAATTGGGCAGAAAAAGCAACAAACTGGAGGTCTGGGAGAAATTTAGAATTCAACAGAGGAGGACAAAGGGTTTAATTAGGAGGGGGAAAATAGAGTATGAGAGGAAGCTTGCAGGGAACATAAAAACTGACTGCAAAAGCTTCTATAAATACGTGAAGAGAAGATTAGTGAAGACAAACGTAGGTCCCTTGTAGTCGGATTCAGGTGAATTTATAATGGGGAACAAAGAGATGGCAGACCAACTGAACCAATACTTCAGTTCTGCCTTCACGAAGGTACTAGGGGACAGTGGGTCTAATAAGAAGGAGGAATTGAAGGATATCCTTATTAGGCGGGAAATTGTGTTCGAGAAATTGATGGGATTGAAGGCCGATAAATCCCCGGGGCATGATAGTCTGCATCCCAGAGTACTCAAGGAAGTGGCCCTAGAAATAGTGGATGCATTGGTGATCATTTTCCAACAGTCTATAGACTCTGGATCAGTTCCTATGGACTGGAGGGGAGGGTAGCTAATGTAACACCACTTTTCAAAAAAGGAGGGAGAGAGAAAATGGGTAATTATAAACTGGTTAGCCTGACTTCAGTAGTGGGGAAAATGTTGGAATGAATCATTAAGGATGAAATAGCAACACATTTGGAAAGCAGTGATAGGATCGGATCATGCCAGCATGGATTTATGTAAGGGAAATTATGCTTGATGAATCTTCTGGAATTTTGGGGGGATGTAACTAGTAGAGTGGGCAAGAGAGAACCAGTGGATGTGGTGTATTTGGACTTTCAAAAGGCTTTTGACAAGGTCCTGCACAAGAGATTGGTGTGCAAAATCAAAGCGCATGGTATCGGGGGTAATGTACTGGCGTGGATAGAGAACTGGTTGGCAGACAGGAAGCAGAGGGTCGGGATAAACGGGTCCTTTTCAGAATGGCAGGTAGTGACTAGTGGAGTGCCTTAGGGCTCAGTGCTGGGACCCCAGCTCTTTATTCCTTCATCTAAATTGTTAATGTATATTGTAGAGTGTAATATCTCCAAGTTTGCGGATGACACTAAACTGGGTAGCGGTGTGAGTTGTGAGGATGACGCTAAGAGGCTGCAGGGTGACTTGGACAGGTTAGATGAGTGGGCAGATGCAGTATAATGTGGATAAATGTGAGGTTACCCATTTTGGGGGCAAAAACACGAAGACAGAATATTATCTGAATGGCAGCAGATTAGGAAAAGTGGAGGTGCAACGAGACCTGGGTGTCATAGTTCATCAGTCACTGAAAGTGGGCACGCAGGTACAGCAGGCGGTAAAGAAGGCAAATGGTATGTTGGCCTTCATAGCTAGCGGATTTGAATATAGGAGCAGGAAGGTCTTAATGCAGTTGTACAGTGCCTTCGTGAGGCCTCATCTGGAATATTGTGTTCAGTTTTGGTCTCCTAGTCTGAGGAAGGACGTTCTTGCTATTGAGGGAGTGCAGCGAAGGTTCACCAGACTGATTCCAGGGATGGCTGGGCTGTCATATGAGGAGAGAGATGTCATTGAAACGTATAAGATTCTGATGGGACTGGACAGGTTAGATGCGGGAAGAATGTTCCCGATGTTGCGGAAGTCCAGAACCAGGGGACATAGTCTTAGGATAAGGGTTAGGCCATTTAAGACTGAGATGAGGAGAAAATTCTTCACTCAGAGAGTTGTTAACCTGTGGAATTCCCTACCGCAGAGAGTTGTTAGTGCCAGTTCATTGGATATATTCAAGAGGGAGTTAGATATGGCCCTTTCGGCTAAAGGGATCAAGGGATATGGAGAGAAAGCAGGAAAGGGGTCCTGAAGGAATGATCAGCCATGATCTTATTGAATGGCGGTGCAGGCTCGAAGGGCCGAATGGCTTACTCCTGCACCTATTTTCTATGTTTCTATGTTTCCAACATTATACTCCATCTGCCAAATTTTTGCCCACTCACTTAGCCTGTCTATGTCCTTTTGCAGATTTTTTGTGTCCTCACACATTGCTTTTCCTCCCATCTTTGTATCATCAGCAAACTTGGCTATGTTACACTCAGTCCCTTCTTCCAAGTCGTTAATATAGATTGTAAATAGTTGGGGTCCCAGCACCGATCCCTGCGGCACCCCACTAGTTACTGGTTGCCAACCAGAGAATGAACCATTTATCCCGACTCTCTGTTTTCTCTTAGTTAGCCAATCCTCTATCCATGCTAATATATTACCCCCAACCCCGTGAACTTTTATCTTGTGCAGTAACCTTTTTATGTGGCACCTTGTCAAATGCCTTCTGGAAGTCCAAATACATCACATCCACTGGTTCTCCTTTATCCACCCTGTTCGTTACATCCTCAAAGAATTCCAGCAAATTTGTCAAACATGACTTCCCCTTCATAAATCCACGCTGACTCTGCCTGACCGAATTTTGCGTTTTTAAATGTCCTGCTGCTGCATATGTTGTATCTTCAGCAATACTGCACTTTGGTTTTTTGAGCTTCTATTCTAACCCACGTTTCTGAAGATAAAGGGATAAGGTCCATAGCTTTAATCACAAGGTTGCTCATGCTTTAATTGAAATACATTACAACATCAGTAGTGCCTGTTTTCTATATTTGGAGTATAACCCAGTCTAAGCAACTTGAATATACTTAACACTGACCCTAAAATATTTTTCTTTCATGAACTAACCATCATCATCATCATCATCATCATCATCATCATCATAAGCAGTCCCTCGAAATCGTGGAAGACTTGCTTCCACTCTAAACGTGATTTCTCAGGTGACTGTACAGTTCATATACCTTGGTTAGACCACACTTGGAGCACTGTGCACAGTTCTGGTCTCCATATACCTGGGTTAGATCACACTTGGAGCACTGTGCACTGTGCAAAGCTGTACAGGATATTGCCACACTGGAATACTGCGTGCAGTTTTGGTTTCCATATTTACAAAAGGATATGCTTGCTTTGGAGGCAGTTCAGAGAAGGTTCACTCGGTTGATTCCAGGGATGAGGGGGTTGACTTATGAGGAAAGGTTGAGTAGGTTGGGCCTCTAGTCATTGGAATTCAGAAGAATGAGAGGTGATCTTATCGAAACATATAAGATTATGAGGGGGCTTGACAAGGTGGATGCAGAGAGGATGTTTCCACTGGTGGGGGAGACTAGAACTAGAGGGCATAATCCTAGAATAAGGGGCTGCCCATTTAGAACTGAGATGAGGCGAAATTTCTTCTCTGAGGGTTATGAATCTATGGAATTCGCTGCCTCAGAGAGCTGTAGAAGCTGGGATATTAAATACATTTATGACTGAAATAGAAAACGATAAGGGGATAAGGGCTATGGGGAGCAGGCAGGGAAGTGGACCTGAGTCCATGATCAGATCAGTCATGATCTTATTGAATGGCGGAGCAGGCTTGAGGAGCTGTATAGCCTACTCCTGCTCCTATTTCTTATGTTTCTTATGTAATATGGAAATTACAGTCTCCGTCTCAGGTGGGACAGGCAGTCGTTGAAGGAAGGGGTGGGTGGGACTGGTTTGCCGCACGCTCTTTCCGCTGCCTGCACTTGTTTTCTGCATGCTCTCAGCGATGAGACTCGAGGTGCTCAGTACCCTCCCAGAGGCTCTTTCTCCACTTGGGGCAGTCTTTGGCCAGGGATTCCCAGGTGTCTGTGAGGATGTTGCACTTCAACAAGAAGGCTTTGAGGGTGTCCTTGAAACGTTTCCTCTGCCCACCTGGGGATCGCTTGCCATGTAGGAGTGCCGAGTAGAGTGCTTGCTTTGGGCGTCTTGTGTCGGGCATGCGGATAATGTGGCCCACCCAGCGGAGCTGGTCAGTGCTTCAATGCTGGGGCTGTTGGCTTGATCAAGAGCACTGAGGTTACATAAGAACATAAGAATTAGGAACAGGAGTAGGCCATCTAGCCCCTCTAGCCTGCTCCGCCATTCAATAAGATCATGGCTGATCTGGCCGTGGACTCAGCTCCACTTACCCACCCTCTCCCCGTAACCCTTAATTCCCTTATTAGTTAAAAATCTATCTATCTGTGACTTGAATACATTCAATGAGCTAGCCTCAACTGCTTCCTTGGGCAGAGAATTCCACAGATTCACAACCCTCTGGGAGAAGAAATTCTTTCTCAACTCGGTTTTAAATTGGCTCCCTCGTATTTTGAGGCTGTGCTCCCTAGTTCTAGTCTCCCCGACCAGTGGAAACAACCTCTCTGCCTCTATCTTGTCTATCCCTTTCATGATTTTAAATGTTTCTATATGATCACCCCTCATCCTTCTGAACTCCAACGAGTAAAGACCCAGTCTACTCAATCTATCATCATAAGGTAACCCCCTCATCTCCGGAATCAGCCTAGTGAATCGTCTCTGTACCCCCTCCAAAGCTAGTATATCCTTCCTTAAGTAAGGTGACCAAAACTGCACGCAGTACTCCAGGTGCGGCCTTACCAATACCCTATACAGTTGCAGCAGGACCTCCCCGCTTTTGTACTCCATCCCTCTCGCAATGAAGGCCAACATTCCATTCGCCTTCCTGATTACCTGCTGCACCTGCAAACTAACTTTTTGGGATTCATGCACAAGGACCCCCAGGTCCCTCTGCACCTCAGCATGTTGTAATTTCTCCCCATTCAAATAATATTCCCTTTTACTGTTTTTTTTTCCCAAGGTGGATGACCTCACACTTTCCGACATTGTATTCCATCTGCCCAACCTCAGCCCATTCGCTTAACGTATCCAAATCTCTTTGCAGCCTCTCTGTGTCCTCTACACAACCCGCTTTCCCATTAATCTTTGTGTCATCTGCAAATTTTGTTACACTACACTCTGTCCCCTCTTCCAGGTTGATGCGTCTATCCTCTCGGGATTTGCAAGATCTTGCAGAGACATCGTTGGTGGTATTTCTCCAGTGATTTGAGGTGTCTGCTGTATATGGCCCACATCTCTGAGCCATACAGGAGGGCGGGTATCGCTACAGCCCTGTGGACCATAAGCTTGGTGCCAAATTTGAGGGCCTGATCCTCAAACACACTCTTCTCAGGCAACTGAAGGTTGCACTGTTGCACTGGAGGCGGTGTTGGACCTCGTCATAGCAGGCTCCCGAGGTATGGAAATGGTCCATGTTGTCCAAGGCCGCACCATGGATTTTGATGACCGGGGGGCAGTGCTGTGTGGCGGGGTCAGGTTGGTGGAGGACCTTTGTCTTACGGATGGTTAGTGTAAGGCCCATGCTTTTGTACGCCTCAGTGAAGATGTTGACGATGGCTTGGAGTTCAGCCTCTGAATGTGGGCAGACACAAGCGTCGTTGACACTGTTAACCGCGAAGGACTATGGAGCGTCCTCTTCCATTTCTGCTGCTCTCAAAGGTTTGTCACCATGCTCCACCTGCTCCACAATGACATGTAAGCCGTGATCCTGACCAATGGATCCATTACAGACTCGATCCACATCTGGACCGGGGTCAAACAGGGCTGCGTCATCGCGCCAACCCCCTTCTCAATCTTCCTCGCTGCAATGCTCCAATTCGCACTCAACAAGCTCCCCACTGGAGTGGAACTAAACTATAGAACCACTGGGAACCTGTTCAACCTTCGTCACCTCCAGGCCAGATCCGGAACTAACCAGACTAGCCTGAGCACTGCAAATATTGGCAAGGTGGCTGTAGGAGTTGCTGACAATGGGCTGAGTTACAACATTGATCTTTTTAGCTTTGAACTATCAGTTCATCTTTTCCCTTTTCCTAATATATTAGCAGTTTCTCTTCAAGATGCTTATCAAATGTAACCTTTAAGCGATGCAAACTATTAGCCCCTACAACCTCCCTCAGTAAATATTCCAAACACTAACCACCTTCGCAGGAATGTTTCAGTATACACTACCTGAATCTACCTCCTCAGTTTTACTTGTATATTTTTGTTCAGCTGTCTTGTATCAATTCACATAGCCTTGACTCATCCTCTACTTTCGTAAACCTTATTAATGTTCGAAAACCTCTATCATATTATCTCCCCTTAGTTTTCTCTTTAATAAGAAAAGTCCCAGCTTTTTGAACCTATTCTCACTTTGTTTTATTCTCCTCACTTTATAATTTTTGTTCTGATCTGGTCTTTTCCAGCTCAACTACATCCTTCTTGTAGTACGAATTGCAGAATTATACACTACTACAGATGTGTGGCCTGACCTTGGTCTATATAGTGGCATGATAACGTTGCTTGACCTAGACTTCCTTTTTTTATACAACTTAACATTCCATTCTTTTTTTTTTTAAAGTCACACATTGCCATGATGGATCGATTTACTCTGAAACCCACATTTCTTTCCTGATCCAACTTCCTCAGTATTTTCTCATTAATCATGTGATTTCCCCTGCCTATTCCACATCCCTAAGTGCATGACATTGTTTTATTTTGTTATAGCAGCTATTAAGGAACCAAAATGTAACTGTTTTGTTCCGTCTCAATTTCTCAGTGAATATTGTAACCTTAAGTGTTCTGCTGAAGTGACTTCCAATTTAATGATTTGTTTCTGCTCGTAAGTCCTACCATTAATAGACCATTAAATACAATGCGCATATTTGCTCAAGTTCTTCTGAACCATTATTTAGCTGATCTGGCATTTCTCTCCAGTATATCAAATTACCTTTACAGACTTTGGAGAAATTGGGTACTTGTCTTAAAACCTGAATGTCTTAAATAAACAGGATTGTGCAATACAGTATATCTTTTGAATTTTAACTTTAAAAAAAAAAATCCCTTCAAACGAACACGCTTGTTTTGCCTTCTCGACCAAATTCTCCTCCCCTTCAGAATTTCGTTCATACTTAATCATAGCAGTGTATCTCTTCTCTTAGGTGGTCCTCATATCGAGGATACTTACTTCCACACCAAAAAAGGGATGAGTTCACCAGTGTTACGATGAGGGACCTGATCTTCCAGGTCCCAAACTACATATTGAAGGGTGGAAGATGTCTGTGCGTGGATTTTTTTTAACGTGTAGTGGCCGTTGCACACCAGCCGCCACACGAGCTCGACAGAGCTAGGTCTTGGTCCAGTGGCAAGGATTAACCAAGGCGACTGGAGACCAGTTCTGCTGCACGGACCTAGTGCGCACACATATTGCAATGTGGGCTGGCCCATACTGCCTTAGGGCCCTTGCCTCTTCAGGGCCCCAAATTCACGCCTCTACTGGGCCCCGATCACATCGCTATGCAATTTTTCGTCGCTCCTTCGTCCCAACATGTATGTATGTGCATATGTTATCTAGCAGGGGTCACTGCATAGTGATCAGAGGTGGGAATCTTGGCTAATATCCCCCCCTCTGCATAGCAAAGGAGTGTCAGCCCCGATTTTAGTAGTTGAGATCAGCTATCCCAGCACTGAACAAAGATCAAAACTGGAACTTTTATGGCCATTATAGCTCAATAGTACACCAGCCAGTATCCACATGAACTGAACTATTGGCAAACTCGGAAGGGCCTGGTCTCAGCATGCCAGGAGCACAGCTGCAGGTATCTTAAGGTGGTTGCAGGATCAGGTAGGAGTCGAGACAGAATTGGGTGCGAGGCTCCAGGGTTAGGATACAGAATTGGGAAGGGATTGTATGAGTTGCATGCTTCAAACCTTTTCCTACACATGTGGAATTTCAAATTGCAAACTTGGAGGCTCTGTAATAAATAAGGTAAGTTGGCATACCTAACTAAGTGGCAGAATGTTATCTATCCAGGAATCAGCTTTGGGATTGCCAAGGCAATTGCCGAGTCTACTTGAGAGGCCACGATGAGCCCTGCCAAGCCATGGTTGTCCCAGTCAGGAAGTCATGGTGGGCCCAGTCAGGTGGCCTCTTATCCCTTGGTTATTTCATATCCTCTACTATAGTACTGCTTAACATACAATTCTGTTGTCTGCATTTTTAATTCAGTCATTAACCCATTTATCTTAAATAGGTTCTTTGCATTAAAATAGTGCACAACTTACATAAATACGGTAACTATTTTGCTGCCAGAAGAAATTAAAATCCATGGTGAGCTAAATTTTCTGTACAGATTTCCCCCCCCCCCCCCCAAAAAAAAAATGCATGAATAGCTGTATATTTTTCAGTCACAATCTCTAGGATAAGGCCTTTGTGGAGAGGGGGGCTTTAAATTGCAGGATTCCTTCAACAGAAAATTAACGTTTTAATTAATAACTTTTTAGCAACTGGAACTATGTGCTATATTCTGGGTCTGTGCCATTGGTTGTACAGCAAGCTGAAGAGGTTCTTCAACTACAAACTGAAAATCATAATTGCAGACCTAATACACTTCAAATACAAGCAAAATTGTTCCAAAATAAACTTGAAATTTATGTACCGTTTTCAAAAGACAGGGCTTATTTGAGCTGCTTAACCGAGGAAAAATGAAAATAAATAAATAATGTTCCATTTATTTTGGCATCTTTTATTTCCTCAGAATGTCCCAAAGCACCTCACAGACAATGAACCACTTTCGAAGTGTAGTCATAGCCATGTGGGTAAACATGGCAGTGGGGGGAATTGCAATCATGGGGAGTGGGGGTCCAGGGATGGCTGCGGCCAAGATTATTTTTGTGGAGCCCAGCAAAATAACTTAAGACTTACTTTTGGCCTGGTCTCTTTGGTTCCAATGTCCATGGAACTGGTCATAGTGAGCATGGCATAGGCTGCATCAAGTTCTGACCTAAAATGGTAATCAGATTCCTATTTATATAATAGGATCCCGATTTCCATATTAAAGGCACCTATTGCCTGAAACAGGTGGGATTTCAGACACTCGGCGGGAGGCCTCTTTCAAAACTGAGTCAGCCGCATAGCCGGTGTTAATAGGGTTGTATGGTTACCGGCCTCACCTGAAGACTGTAACCATCACCTTTTGACAGTGGCAATCCTGCTAACAATTGAGCCTAGGCTGACACCTAAAATAGGTCATCACTGTAGTGCATATATAATGATGGGATATAACAAAGGCAGCTGATATTAATTATTTTTAAGCTCATGTTTCATGACCTGCATTAAATTAGATACATTAAATATAGTTTTGATACATATTTCTTGTGTTTTTGATATATCTACCTGTCCTGTGATACAAGATAGGAAGCAAAACAATGACAGAGTTATGAATCATTACACTTTTTTAATTGAATGGAAATTAAGATATATAGATATCACAAATTTTCATCCGTTTTAAAATATTTGTTTTCAACATTCATTTTTGCAATATATCCTAGATTTAATACACAAAAACACCACTAATGTCATATGTCCTTTTGCGAACTCATAAATATAAATTTGTTGCATGTGTAATGTTCTTTTATTGTGAAAGAACAGAGTGATATGGTTCAATATTTTAACTTGCGTAGAAAGATTGGCTAATTTTGTTGCAACCTCTGGAGATTACATTTTTACGTCAATACCAATTATTGTCCAAGCTCCCTGGGGTAATTCTATTGCATTTTCAATGGCTATTATGCTGATAGATATTGGTCTTTCCTTTTGTAGCTTTTTGTTATGTAATACTTCATCCAAAAAGTATTTTTTGTTGTTTTTGATCAATATGCTCCATACATCGCCCCTGAGTAAAGTCCACATCATTAACCTTAGTGCAGTACTGAGAGATTGCTGCATTATCAGAGCTGCCATCTTTTGGATGAGACCGTAAACCAAGGCCTAGTGAAGGTGGATGTAAAAGATCCCATGCTACGTTTTGATTGAAAAGTAGGGAATTCCTGGACAACATGGAACCTGTAATCACTGACACTGAAACAGATTAACTGGTCATACATCTCATTGCTGTGTGTGACATCTTGCTGTGTGTGACTTGGCTGCCAAGTTTGCTTGCAAAACTGTGACTACCCTTCAAACATAACTCCCTTTGGGAGACCTGATTCACGAAAGGGGCAATATAAATACAAGTTTTCTCTTTCGGCCAAATTATGTACCTCATTAAATCTGACCAAAGCATGTTTTAACAAATGTTACAGAATGTTATGCCTTGGCGTTGGGAACATGATTGATTGTGAATGAGAGCCCATTGTTCTTTTCATTGATAACTTGTAGGCTTGTGTTTGAAGTTCATGAGATTCAAATTAAATGCACCTGGATTGGTTTCCACTTTAGAAGTAAATTTCT
This sequence comes from Pristiophorus japonicus, assembly GCF_044704955.1. Classification (NCBI taxonomy): domain Eukaryota; kingdom Metazoa; phylum Chordata; class Chondrichthyes; family Pristiophoridae; genus Pristiophorus; species Pristiophorus japonicus. The sequence goes on along the minus strand of NC_091980.1, from coordinate 63,257,980 downwards.
TCAACCATGTGGAACTACACTTTGTTCAATCCTGATTTAGTAGTTTTGTTTTTGTTGCGATGTTGTATACTTTACTATGACTGTTCAAATTAAATATTTTTCATCTGCGTGTAGGACTCTTTTTGGGTACATTCACACTTTATAGTGACGCTAACAATGGTATGTAAACAGAGTTGATAGCAGATTGAAATGACTTCCAGATCTGGACCACAAAACCTGGTTTCAGACCTAAACTGCAAATCTCCGACTACAGTGTAAAAGTGGTCCTCTGCAGTTGGGTCCCAAAGGGTGATGTTAAGCAGGGCTAGGGAGGGAAGTTTTTGTATCGATCCTTCTGAGATAAAAGTTATTTTAATGATTTGTTTTATCTTTTTGGAGCTTCATGATTCTTTGGTACTGGAGCTATTACAAAAATACAAATGCACTTTCCTATTGTATATTCTGCTGGTCATGTACTCTTTCTTCTATCTGGTCTACTGGGAAGGAACTAAAACAGGACACACACTGTTCCCAGTTTAGCAGCAATGCCATGTAGTAGAAATATTGAAATATTTGTATATTTAGAATGACTATATGCCACGAAACTCAAACTTTAAATTGTTACTTTGACAAATAATTTGTGTTTTTCAAATTACACCTGCCTTTAATTTCTAATTTTATTTCTTGATAAAATTGTCAAGAAAGGGACATTTCTCATAAAGCATAGCAAATTCAAAGGTGAACTTTTTTGCCTAGCCAGCTAATTGTAATTTGTTAAAACAGCAAAAGCAATAAATGTTCAAAATATATCAAAAAAGGAAAACTGTACATTTAGTCAACTCATTAGGATGTTTCACTCTGCTACAATCCACTGAAGTGTGTGCCTTCATGCCTAATATAAAATTGGTTGGATTTATTATAGGTTTTCCCATATATTGTTACGACTGTAAATTGCTTAGCAAGTACATAGTATACATGCCACTTGGATAACATTATCAATATAATGTTGGTTTGATGCATAAAATGCTCTTCCTTTTTAAAAAAGGGTTTACCAATCAAGCCAAGACCGGAGACTTTCTTCATTGGAGAGGGATTGAAGAAGAAAGATTGGCATGACAATGAGGCAATCAGAGCAGAAGCAGCAAAATCAGGTATGTATTTCTCAATAGTGATTGCCAACTGTAGTTCCTGAAGAAAGCTATCTGGTTGTGCTGGTATGGTTAGGTTTAATAAATGTACTTGCAAAACCAACCACGTTTTACAGCTGTGAAATAAACTATGTACCTATGTAAAATTTCATTTTATTTTTTACTTGTACAGGGTACTAGTTAATCTCTCATGGCATTGCCCACAGCAAATGGAAGAATTGGTTGGGAATTATAGAAAAAGAGGGCATTTGGAGAAAATTAGTGGGCTCGGAATTGAAGAAAATTGGGCACAATTTGGGGTTAAGAACAGGCCAGGAATGAAAAGAAATTAAGAACAATAAGGTAGAAAAAAGAGTCAGTCTGGAATTCAAAAAGAAATGGGTTACAATTGGGGAATTAAAAAGAGGCACAATGTAGAACTTAGAGTAGACTGGGAATCGAGATAAAGAGTGAGAATGGGGGTTGGCAAAAAAAAGTGTCTGGAATTAAATAGAGCTGTAACAAAACTCTTAAAGTCAGGACTGGAAATGAAGAGGAAAATTTAAAGGAGCAACAGGAGGTTGAAAAAAAAGGTGAGGAGGATATTCTGACTGGGATATTCTGACTGGGGCTGGAATGGTGTTTGGGGCATTAGGGCTAAGAGCAGAAAAACAAGGGCATGATGTATTATGAGGATAAAAATATCTGAGAAAATTGAACATAGAAATTGCTATACGAAGGTCCATCTAGATCGCCTGGTAGCCACATGATACAATAATAATGGAGTTCTTGACTTGGTTCGGTATTCACTAAGGAGGACACAAACAACCTTCCGGATATAAAAGGGGTTGGAGGGTCTAGTAAGGAGGAGGAACTGAGGGAAATCCTTATTAGTCGGGAAATTGTGTTGGGGAAATTGATGGGATTGAAGGCCGATAAATCCCCAGGGCCTGATGGACTGCATCCCAGAGTACTTAAGGAGGTGGCCTTGGAAATAGCGGATGCATTGACAGTCATTTTCCAACATTCCATTGACTCTGGATCAGTTCCTATCGAGTGGAGGGTAGCCAATGTAACCCCACTTTTTAAAAAAGGAGGGAGAGAGATAACAGGGAATTATAGACCGGTCAGCCTGACATCGGTAGTGGGTAAAATGATGGAATCAATTATTAAGGATGTCATAGCAGTGCATTTGGAAAGAGGTGACATGACAAGTCAGCATGGATTTGTGAAAGGGAAATCATGCTTGACAAATCTTCTGGAATTTTTTGAGGATGTTTCCAGTAGAGTGGACAAGGGAGAACCAGTTGATGTGGTATATTTGGACTTTCAGAAGGCTTTCGACAAGGTCCCACACAAGAGATTAATGTGCAAAGTTAAAGCACATGGGATTGGGGGTAGTGTGCTGACATGGATTGAGAACTGGTTGTCAGACAGGAAGCAAAGAGTAGGAGTAAATGGGGACTTTTCAGAATGGCAGGCAGTGATTAGTGGGGTACCGCAAGGTTCTGTGCTGGGGCCCCAGCTGTTTACACTGTACATTAATGATTTAGACGAGGGGATTAAATATAGTATCTCCAAATTTGCGGATGACACTAAGTTGGGTGGCAGTGTGAGCTGCGAGGAGGATGCTATGAGGCTGCAGAGCGACTTGGATAGGTTAGGTAAGTGGGCAAATGCATGGCAGATGAAGTATAATGTGGATAAATGTGAGGTTATCCACTTTGGTGGTAAAAACAGAGAGACAGACTATTATCTGAATGGTGACAGATTAGGAAAAGGGGAGGTGCAAAGAGACCTGGGTGTCATGGTACATCAGTCATTGAAGGTTGGCATGCCGGTACAGCAGGCAGTTAAGAAAGCAAATGGTATGTTGGCCTTCATAGCGAGGGGATTTGAGTACAGGGGCAGGGAGGTGTTGCTACAATTGTACAGGGCCTTGGTGATGCCACACCTGGAGTATTGTGTACAGTTTTGGTCTCCTAACCTGAGGAAGGACATTCTTGCTATTGAGGGAATGCAGCGAAGGTTCACCAGACTGATTCCCGGGATGGCGGGACTGACCTATCAAGAAAGACTGGATCAACTGGGCTTGTATTCACTGGAGTTCAGAAGAATGAGAGGGGACCTCATAGAAACATTTAAAATTCTGACGGGGTTAGACAGGTTGGATGCAGGAAGAATGTTCCCAATGTTGGGGAAGTCCAGAACCAGGGGACACAGTCTAAGGATAAGGGGTAACCATTTAGGACCGAGATGAGGAGAAATTTCTTCACCCAGAGAGTGGTGAACCTGTGGAATTCTCTACCACAGAAAGTTGTTGAGGCCAATTCACTAAATATATTCAAAAAGGAGTTAGATGAAGTCCTTACTACTAGGGGGATCAAGGGGTATGGTGAGAAAGCAGGAATAGGGTACTGAAGTTGCATGTTCAGCCATGAACTCATTGAATGGCGGTGCAGGCTAGAAGGGCCGAATGGCCTACTCCTGCACCTATTTTCTATGTTTCTAAGCATAGCAATCAATCTGTATCAATTAGTCGACAACAGATCCAGAAATGACACAAGGAAACCGTAGTGGCGGAGAGCTTTGCGAACGATAGGTTCAATGTCACCTTTTTCCTCCTAAACTACACTTGTCACGTATCCTGTCTCAAAGTACTCATTCTGTATCCCAAATTGAAAATGTTGCTGACAAAAATCTATCAAAATTGAATGAATCAATACTAACTTCTGCCACCATCTCCTCGGGGAGTCTGTTGTATAGATTCATCCACTAAAATATTGTTTCCGCAAATTAGTTTTGAATTTGTGTCCTGTGCATCAAATTCAGCCCGCATGCTCTGGTTCTACAGCTCTAGATAAGGTGAACTGGCTTGTCATGGTCTATACTATTTGCTCCCTTTAGAATCCTAAACAGCAATAATATCATCCCGCAACCTCTCTTCCAGTGAGAACATGCCCAATTTACGTAATCGCTCTATTTGAGCAGTAGGGCTGTGTGGAGCTAGGCACAGGCCGGTAGGACCCTCTGAGCAGGGCTTGCAAATTTGAGTCGGAGTTAGCAACAGTATATGGGCCCAACTTTGGCCATGACTTGTATTGTGTTCCTAATACAGATGAGGCTGCACACTGAGGTTAAAGTAACAGTGACCTCAGTCTTTAATAAGACACTCCAGAGTGAGGAACAGGCCTTTGGGGGGCCGGCTTATATACAGTGCTCCCTTGGGACTTCAGGGGATGAGCTCCCTGGTGACGGAACATGGGAGTGCATGCTTTACAGATACACAACATCACTCCCCCGCCGCCCCCCCCGCCCCCCACCCAAACTATTTACAAGGGGAGGCGGTCGGGAGCCTTTCTTTCCCTGCTGGACTGCCTTGGTACAAATGTCTGTTCTGGTGTGTTGGCTGTGCTCTCGCTGGGCTGGTATGTTGATGGCCCTGTAGGGCTGCTAGGTGAGCCTGGCCTTGCTTGGGCTGTTGGGCATGATGGGTTCAATTTCCTGGTCCGGCGTGGTGGTGTCGTTGATCCTTTGGGTGTGTGTTGTGGGCTCGAAAAAGGCGGTGCCTGCTGTGGGTTGTTCAGGGCAGTCTGTGAACCGCAGCCTCGTTTGGTCCAGGTGCTTTCTGCAAATTTGTCCATTGTCTAGTTTGACTACAAACACCCTACTCCCTTCTTTAACTATCACCATGCCCGCAATCCTCTTGGAACCATGTCCATAGTTTAGCACATACACAGGGTCATTCAGATCAATTATCCATGACACAGTGGTGCGACCATCATTTACATTTTGTTGCTGCCGCCTGCTCTCTACCTGATCATGCAGGTTGGGGTGAACCAGCGAGAGTCTGGTTTTAAGTGTCCTTTTCATGAGTAGCTCAGCCAGGGCCACCCCTGTGAGCGAGTGGGGACTCGTGTGGTAACTGAGCTGTACTCGGGACAGGCGGGTTTTGAGTGAGCCTTCTGTGACCCGTTTAAGGCTCTGTTTGATGGTTTGTTCTGCCCGCTCTGCCTGCCCATTGGAGGCTGGTTTAAATGGGGCCGAGGTGACATGTTTGATCCCATTGCGGGTCATGAATTCTTTAAATTCGGCACTGGTGAAACATGGCCTGTTGTCACTGACCAGTATGTCAGGCAGGCCGCGGGTGGCAAACATGGCCCTCAGGCTTTCAATGATGGCGGTGGCGGTGCTTCCCGACATTATTTCACATTCAATCCATTTTGAAAAAGTATCCACCACCACCAGGAACATTTTACCGAGAAACGGGCCCGCATAGTCGACATGGAGGGCCAGGACCACAAACTTAGTGGTGCCTCTCTGGGTGCATTGCTCAACTGAGCACATACGCTGCATTGCCGTACACAGGACTCTAAGTCAGAGTCGATACCGGGCCACTACACGTGGGATCTGACTATTGCTTTCATCATTACTATACCCGGGTGTGTGCTGTGGAGGTCCGAGATGAACGTCTCCCTGCCCTTTTTTGGTAGCATTACGTGGTTACCCCACAACAGGCAATCTGCCTGAATGTACAGCTCGCCTCTTTCGCCGCTGGAATGGCTTGATTGGCTCTTGCATTTCAACGGGGATGCTTGTTGGAGGTGCCCCATTGTTTCACAGCTCTTGCAAACATACCCTTTGAAGCGACGTGAATATGCTGAATTGAAGCTTCCACAACGCCAACAAGGCGTAAATTGCCTTGCATTCATCCTTTGTTGGGGACTCGAGTCATCTGGGTCACCTGAGGCCTGCTGGCAGTTGCAGACTCGTGGTTTCTGCCCTGTACATTTCTGCTCGCAAACACAGTTCCAGTTAATTTATGAACATTGCTAGCACTTGTGTGCTGAGAGATTTGTTTGGTGTTTCGGGAACTCAGCAAGTCGGCCGGTGCGGGAGGCCACTTGGCCGGGGATAGGGTGCGGCGAGATCGGGGCATCCCTTCGGCCAGGGATAGGGGCTGCGAGCATCGAGTCCTGCTCACAGCCCGCAGGACATGCTGGGAGGGCAGGCGCATGCGCGCAGCCTTCATGGCGCATGCACGCAGGTGCCGGCACTGTTTTCGGCGCTGGCCTGTTGCTCCACCCCCCACTTCAGAATGCACGCCACGCCAGGACTCCGGGTCTCCGAAGAACGGCCAGGATGGGGCCCCTTTTTTCCAGCGCCCTTTCCAGTGCGCAAAGTCGGCGCACTTAAGGTAGGTGCGCCGAAAAAAGGGGTTGGGCAAAGTTGGGCCCCAAAAGAGTGGGATTGGGAAATTTCAGAGCAATAACTTTGCTATATTAATAATGACGAGGCTAACCATGCTTTCCATTATTACAGGGTAAATTTGACAATAACTTCTAGCGTCCGCACACACAATTAAATGTGGAAATCCAGAAGTTGCCGCCGGATACCCTGCTCCTCCACAAGGTGCACTGTTGCAGTCCTTGCCGATAAACCCGGCACTGAAGTCACTGCAAAGGCATGAACCTAAGGTCATTACCCACTAATCTCGCACTAAAAGCAGCAGAAAAAAATAAGGGCTAGTGGATTCAGGAGTAAGTGAGTTCTTAACGGTGTAATATGTGATAATTACTACTGAACAATCTCTCGGACCCTGAAAAATTAATTTTACATGTGTGAAGCCTCATTCCCTCAAGAAAATTCATGTTGCAGATTTTTTTTTTAAATTAAGTTTTTGTTCATTTTTCGTTTTTTTTTTTTACTTTTTCCCTTAATCCCATCTGTATGTTCCAAACTTTTTTTCTTCCTGTACAATGATTCAAATGTAATTTATATTTCCCTGGTTTGCAGTCCGAGTGTGTAAGGATTCTTCAATCTGATTGGTTGAAGACTGCTGCTTGATCTGCTCAGACCCCACTGATCTCCTGTAGAGGGCGCCGCACTGGATCAGATGCTAGATTAGTAGAAATCTCCACTGACAAGCCCCCGAAAAGCCCCTGGGCAACTCTGTGAGGTAAACGGTTCCATCACTGCTAAGAGCAAAATCTGGGCCATTATGTCGCCACCAAGTCATGGGGCCAAGGTGAAGATCAGATTTGCAGCTTTAAAAAAAGGGAAAGTTGAATATTACAGATGTGGATAATCTATTTAAAACTAGTCACAAAGTTCAAAGGGCCAGAAGTTCATTGACATACCGCCCACTACTGCCTGCTTACTGCCCAAAAATGCAACTTTGGTGAACAAACACTTACCTACTGCCAACATACCGCCCAGTGGAAAATTCATACGTGACATACCGCCGGGCGGAATGCACACCGCGCGCCCATGCAGACCACCAACATACCGCCCAAAATTGCAAAATTCATGACATACTGTCGGAACTGCATACCATGCTGGAGAAGGTGCTTTTAAGTGGATCTTAAGTGGGCGGCATGGACACAACTGACAGGTTTGTTTAATATTACACAGATCTTTATAGTTCTCCAGTATTTTGAAATGGATTTCAGTATTTTCTAGTGTTCAACAATAATATAAATGGTCCAATAAAGCCGTATTTAGTTCTTTAATAATGAGCTATAATAATTTTATTAGTCCACCTCCGCCCCCCCCCCCCCCCCCGGTCTCTCCCATCCCCCTCCCCACCCTGAGTCTCTTTCCTGCTCTTCCATCCCCACCCCCACCCCACTCACAGCGAGATCTCGCGCTCTTGCTCTCTCGTGCTCTCCCCCCTCCCCCCCCCCCCCCCCCCCCCCCCACTGCAATCTCGGGTCAGCAGTCTCTGGCCTCTTGTCGGTGCCTCTCGGGGGGTGGGGGGGTGGAGCTTGACAGCCGTGCGTGCGCAGAACTCAGGAGCCGAAGATTCCGGAGTCGGAAGGCCTCCTCTGTCGCACACCGCCTGCTGCACTCCGCTCCGCTTACCGCCGAGAAAAGTGGGATGAAATTCCCGCCCACTCGGCCCCAGCGGTAAAAAATGACACACCGCCTGGGGACCGCCGAAAAACGGGCAGAATTTGTGTTTCAACAATGTACTTCAAAAGGAGTGTTTGCAATAGGACAGAGAAAATTCACAATGTACCAAAATAATCTAGCCACGTTTTATAGTTGTATATTATACTACCTACCCATGCAACACTATGTAAAAACTAAGCCACTGGGAAATGGACAGAGTAGCTATCTACTATTGGATTGTGACAACTCATTGTGGACAGGTGAATAGGGAACTTTTATTATAGATGTTGATTTGAAACATTGAAATTGAAAAAGTGGTCAAAATTGTGACAACAAGAAGTTACGTTTTTAAGAATCCGAAGCGCATGCATACTCAAGATTTTTAATATAATAAAAAAACTGTCTGTGGTGTTGATGACGGAGTTGGAACAGAGTTGGGGTGGGAGAGGGGAAAGACTATAGGGCTCTGTTATGTATGAATAAGGAGTCTGACTCGATACTGTGAGCTCAAAGTAAAGTGTGACCTCAGTCTCCAGAGTGCCTCTCCAGCCTGTGAGGCCTCAAGTACAGCTGCTCCCAAGGGATTGTGGGATCCCTTGGGTCTCCAGGGAATGAACCCTCTGGTGGCTACACAAGGTATATACAGGTTTACATTATGTAACAGGCTCAATTTTGGCTGAGCCCATTTTTTAGCGTACTTACCCGAGTTGCGGCGCTTCAGTACGTCAGGTGATATTCCAGAAAAAAATGTTCCAACTTTCACCGCTGTCTGTCCTCTGCAGCCGCGCCGTGTGGCCAGTCACCTCGGGGTAGAATCTGTGTTCTGTGCTGGAAAATGTGCCAGTACGTCTGCACGTGCGCGGTGGAGAAAAGTGATGGTCGCGCATACGCAGTAGCGCTCCGAGTCTGCGAGCCTTCCGTGTTGCAGATATGAGGAGCCCTCGCATGAAGTGCAGTTTCCAGGGCCGGCTCCACGGGCCTCTGTTTGCAGTGCGATAAGCCAGGATGGTCATACTGACCAGGGCTGCACTGAAGAAACGTCAGCCATGCACCCGAGTCTTATCCAGCCTGCGTCTGAGCTGAAGGCAGTCTCTCGGTGCTGGGCATGACACTGCTGCAGACATGCATGGAAACCAGACTTCAAAAGCAACCAACAGAAAGTATTTTATTCTGAAGATTCTTAATCGGAGTTTTTAAGAATATGGCCGTGCTGTATCGAAGAATGCAGATTCTGATCTTCTGGAGATCCAAATTGGTGCTGTTGCTTTTACTTGTGATCAGTCTGGTGCTGCATGACCTGATAGCTCTGCTGCTTATACTGGAGCTGAGTGTGCAGGGATAGTGTGATCGCCACACACAGGCTGTAGATCACAGAGCTCCTCTTCTCCTAAACCAGCCTCGCGATTCAGTTGCTCCCTCTTGCCCTAGCCCAGGCCGAGTGGCCTCCCGGTGTATTCTCTCCCTCCCCACAGCCCAGGTCGAGTGGCCTCCCGGTGCGTTCTCTTTTCCCCCCCCCCCCCACACAGCCCAGGCCGACTGGCCTCTCGGTATGTTCTCCGCCCCCCCCCCCCCCCCCCCCACAGCTCAGGCCGAGTGGCCTCCCGCACCGGCCTGCTGCCTTCCTGGACCAAGTGCAGAAAAGTGAATTGGAGTTTGATGCTGAAGGTAGGACTTGAATTTTTTATTTCTTATTATTTTAATTGTGCGAAGAAAGGATGGTTTTGCAAATCTGTTCCCTAAGGCTTGGTTGGTTCAGGTCCAGATCCTTTCCGCTTCCTGCCCCGATCCCAGGCCGAATGGCCTCCGATTTCTTTAACTCTCCACAAGGGTTTTCTCGAGAGGCCACATACGCTGGTCTAAGTAGAAATGGAGTAACTATTAGCTGGCCAAAGTTGCCTAAATGGGCAGAACTGGCGTAGGTGGCTGGTAACGCTTCCTTTTGAGAAAAAAAAACAAACCTAAAAAAAACGTAACTAAGTGAGTTACGCTGGTGCAAATTGATTGGGGAAATTGGGGATTTTTAAGTTAGGCCAGAAAAAGCAGCCTACTCCCAAAAAAACGCAGCAAATACTGGGGGAGATTGAACCCATAGAAACACACTTTACAACAGCAGCTACTGACCACAGCTTGCAAGTTCATTGTCACAGGCAACTGTTTACCTACAGGATTTCCATTCCAAATGTTTACAAAGGCTGTTTTAATATTAAATATTGACATAAAAGCAGATATATAAAATATTCAATGCACCATAGACAAAATAAGTAAGAGAATCGCAGGAAAATCACCTAGAAATTTCAAATGTGATTCTCATAGCAACTTACCCAAAGATCAGTCTTGTGGTGTCTATGATTTGCCCTCTACTGAATACACTCAAAATTACCTAATACAGTATTATTCAATCACCTGTAGTAATCTGTCACAACAAACTAAACTGGAACTTATAGAATCTGTTTTGTTTTAATCATTGTTATTTTAAAAACTAAAAAACTATTGCTTTATAGATCCAAATGTATAACTTAATTTTTTTTAGAAAAATGTAACTTGCAGATGATGCACATTTACTCAAATTTCTGCTTACTGTTTATTTTGTCAACTCTTTCAGTTTTACATAACTTTATAAGGAGCAATAATGACTCATAGGTTCTGGTGACTGGTAACCTATCATCATCATCATCATCATCATCATCGGCAGTCCCTCAAAATCGAGGAAGACTTGTTTCCACTCTGAAAGTGAGTTCTTAGGTGACTGAACAGTCCAAAATGGGAATTACCGTCTCTGTCACAGGTGGGACAGACAGTCATTGAAGGAAAGGGTGGGTGGGACAGGTTTGCCGCACGCTCCTTCCGCTGCCTGCGCTTGCTTTCTGCATGCTCTTGGCGACGAGACTCGAGGTGCTCAGCGCCCTCCCGGATGCTCTTCCTCCACTTAGGTGGTCTCTGGCCATGGTGTATGTATGTTGAGCATTAGCATTTGATTACTACCTGAGCCACGAGCAAATTTGCTTAGGGTAAATAAGATCAGAGAGTTAAACGCGTGGCTCAGAGACCGGTGTGCGAGAAATGGGGTTTTGGTTTGTGGGTCATGGGCACCAGTACTGGGGTAAGAGGGAGCTGTTTCGTTTGGACAGACTCCATTTAGACCGTGCTAGGGCTAGGGTCCTGGCAAATCAAATAACTAGGGCTGTAGAGAGGGCTTTAAACTAATTAGTGGGGGGGAGGGTTCAGGCGAGCGAAAATTTAAAAAATCAAAGAATAAGGAGAAGGCAATAGAACAGGATAGCACTGGGGGAAATGAAAACCAGAGCGTGCCAGGAAGGGACAGAATGTATAAACATAAAGGTGAATCAAAGTGGGGTCAAAGCAAGAAAAAATGGTAAAAAAAACAAATTTAAAAGCTCTTTTATCTGAATGTATGTAGCATTCGTAACAAAGTAGATGAGTTGACGGCACAAATTGATACAAATGGGTATGATCTGATAGATGTGGTTGCAAGGTGACCAGGACTGGGAACTAAATATTCAGGGGTATTTGACAATTCAGAAGGACAGACAGAAAGGAAAAGGAGGTGGGGTAGCACTGTTAATAAAGGATGGAATCAGTGCGTTAGTGAGTAACGATATTGGCACAGAGGATCAAGATGTAGAATCAGTTTGGGTGGGGATAAGGAATAATAAGGGAAAAAGTTGCTGGTGGGCATAGTCTATATGCCTCCTAACAGTAGCTACACTGTTGGACGGAGTATAAATCAAGAAATAATGGAGGCTTGTAAAAAAGTAATGGCAATAATCATGGGCGATTTTAACCTTCATATTGATTGAACCAAGCAAATTGGCCAGGGTAGCCTTGAGGAAGAGTTTATAGAGTGTATCTGGGATAGTTTCCTTGAACAGTATGTTGCGGAACCATCCAGGGAGCAGGCTATCTTAGATCTGGTACTTTGTAATGAGGCAGAATTAATAAATGATCTCCTGGTAAACAATCCTCTAGGAATGAGTGACCATAACATGGTTGAATTTCAAATTCAGTTGGAGGGCGAGAAAGTTAGATCTCAAACCAGTGTCCTAAGCTTATATAAAGGAGATTACAAAGATATGAGGGCAGAGTTGGATAAAGTGGACTGGGAAAATAGATTAAAGTGTGGGACGGTTGATGGGCAGTGGCAGACATTTAAAGAGATATTTCATAACTTGCAACAAAAATATATCCCAATGAGAAGGAAAGACAGTAAGACAATGGAAGGGATAGCCATCTGTGGCTAACTAAGGAAGTAAAGGATGGTATCAAATAGAAAACAATGGCATACAATATAGCCGAGACTAGTGGGAGGCCAGAGGATTGGGAAACTTTTAAAAGAACGACTAAAAAAAAAAAATGAGTAAGAGGGAAGATGGATTATGAAAGTAAACTAGCACGAAATATAAAAACAGAGAGTATGAATTTCTACAGGTACATAAAAAGGAAAAGAGTGGCTAAAGTAAGTATTGGTCCCCTAGAGGATGAGACTGGGGAATTTATAATGGAGAACTGGGAAATGGCAGAGATGTTGAACAAATGTTTTGTATCGGTCTTCACGGTAGAAGACACTAAAAACATCCCAATAGTGGATAATCAAGAGGCTATAGGGATGGAGGAACTAAATACAATCACTATCACTAATTAAGTAGTACTAGGTAAAATAATGGGACTAAAGGCGGACAAGTCCCCTGGACCTGATGGCTTACATCCTAGGGTCTTAAAAGAAGTGGCTGCAGAGATAGTGGATGCATTGGTTGTAATCTACCAAAATTCCCTGGATTCTGGGGAGGTCCCACCGGATTGGAAAGCCGCAAATGTAACGCACCTATTTTTAAAAAAAAGGAGGCAGACAAAAAGCAGGAAACTATAGACCAGTTAGACTAACATCTGTCGTTGGGAAAATGCTGGAGTCCATTATTAAGGAAGCAGTAGCGGGACATTTGGAAAAGCATAATTCAATCAAGCAGAGTCAGCATGGTTTATGAAGGGGAAAACATGTTTGACAAATTTGCTGCCGTTCTTTGAGGATGTAATGAGCAGGGTGGATAAGGGGGAACCAATGGATCTGGTGCATTTGGATTTCCAGAAGGCATTCAGTAAGGTGCCACATAAAGGCCCCAAGTTTCCACACGCGGCAAAACAGGCGCCGCTCCGAGCTGGACGCCCGTTTTTTGCGCCGAAAACGGCGCCTGAAAAAAAACGCGCTATTCTCGAGCGCTTTGCAGCTCGATGTCTGCTTGGCGCGGCGCCCAGGGGGCGGAGCCTACCACTCGCGCCGATTTTGTAAGTAGGAGGGGGCGGGTACAATTTAAATGAGTTTTTTTCGTGCCGGCAACCCTGCGCGTGTGCGTTGGAGCGTTCGCGCACGCGCAGTCTGAAAGAAACATTGGCACTCGGCCATTTTAAAAAGTGCTGCAGAAAAAGTGAAAATTTGTTTATTGAACCCTTGCAAAGGCTTGTATTTTAATTTTCTTGATATTTCTGTGTGTGAGGGTGAGGGAGTGCATTCTGTAATTAAAGATAGACTGTGATAAATGGGACACATGCACTTGTTTGAGACTATTCAAATTCTTTGTAGCTGTTCAATTTTTAAAATTTTTTAATAAAACCACATTGCCCTTCCATGATCAGCACTGAGGCTTCTTGCAGCTTTCTCCCCCTGCCGTCGGTCGGTCCCGACGGCAAACCGCTGCCTCAAGTACTGAGGCTTCCTGCAGCCCTTCTCACTGCCTCCCCCTGCCGTCGGTCGGTCCCAACAGCAAACCGCTGCCTGAAAGGCCTGCCTGAAGCACTTTCACACAGGTAGGAACATGGTTTATTTAATCTTTTCTTTGCTTATAAATTTTTATTCAGGTTGGATTTATTTGTATAATATTTGTATAAGTATAACTAAGGATTTATTGTAGAATGTAATGACTTCCCTTCCCCCCCCCTCCCCCCCGACCTCATTCCGGACGCCTAATTTGTAACCTGCGCCTGATTTTTTAATGTGTAGACAAGGTTTTTTCAAGCCTACAAAAATCTTCACTTGCTCCATTCTAAGTTAGTTTGGAGTACGTTTTCACTGTGGAAACTTTCAAATCAGGCGTCAGTGGCCGGACACGCCCCCTTTTGAAAAAAAATTCTGTTCAAAAGTGAAACTGTTCTACCTGACTAGAACTGCAGAAAACTTAAATGTGGAGAATTCCGATTTCTAAGATACTCCGTTCTCCACCAGTTGCTCCTAAAAATCAGTAGCAAATCATGTGGAAACTTGGGGCCAATGGGTTACTGCACAAGATAAAAGTTCACGGGGTTGGGGGTAATATATTAGCATGGATCGAGGATTGGCTAACTAACAGAAAACAGATAGTCGGAATAAATGTGTAATTTTCCGGTTGGCAAACAGTAACTAGTGGGATGCCGCAGGGATTGGTGCTGAATCCTCAACTATTTACAATCTATATTAATGACTTGGATGAAGGGACCGTGTGTAATGTAGCCAAGTTCGCTGATGATACAAAGATGGGTGGGAAAGCAAATTGTGAGGATACAAAAAATCTGCAAAGGGATACAGACAGGCTAAGTGAGTGGGCAAAGATTTGGCAGATGGCGTATAATGTGGCAAAATATGAAGTTATCCACTTTGGCAGAAAAAATAGAAAAGCAAATTATAATTTAAATGGAGAAAAATTGCTAAGTGCTGCAGTACAAAGGGACCTGGGGATCCTTGTGCACGAAACACAAAAAGGTTAGTATGCAGGTATCGCAAGTAATCAGGAAGACAAATGGAATGTTGGCCTTTATTGCAAGGGGGATAGAGCATAAAAGCAGAGAAGTCCTGCTACAACTGTACACGGTATTGGTAAGGCCACACCTGGAGTACTGCGTACAGTTTTGGTCTCCATATATATATATATACTTGCGTTGGAGGCTGTTCAGAGAAGGTTCACGAGGTTGATTCCGGAGATGAGGGGGTTAACTTATGAAGATAGGTTGAGTAGGTTGGGCCCATACGCATTGGAGTTCAGAAGAATGAGAGGTGATCTTATCGAAACATAAAAGATAGTGAACGTGCTCGACAAGATGGATGCAGGGAGGATATTTCCACTCATAGGGGACATAGTCTCAGAATAAGGGGCCGCCCATTTGAAACTGAGATGAAGAGGAATTTCTTCTCAGAGGGTTGTAAATCTATGGAATTCTCTGCCTCAGAGAGCTGTGGAGGCTGGGTCATTGAATATATTTAAGGCGGAGATGGACAAATCTTTGAGCGATAAGGGAATGAAGGATAATGGGGAGTGGGCAGGGAAGTGGAGCTGAGCCCATGATCAGATCAGCCATGATCTTATTAAATGGCGCAGCAGGCTCGAGGGGCCAAATGGCCTACTCCTGCTCCTATTTCTTATGTTCTTATGCCCACATGCATAACACTACACTTTTCCAAAATTAGTCATTTTCCAGTCATGAACCCAATCTTCCAACATATTAAGATCTGCACAAGCAGTCGAGCATCCTCTACAGTCCGAACACTCGCACAGATCTTATCATCTGAAAATTTGCAGATCGTGCCCCCAACACTTGCATCTAGATCATTTTTTAAAATAGTAAAAGCAATGGTCCCAACACCGACCCCTGCAGGACACCACTGGTGACTGGTCTCCAAACAAGTCTAAATCCATCTATAACTTTTCTGCTTTAGGTCTTGCAGCCAGTTCTGAATCCAGCTCAATATATTGCCACTAATACCAGAGGATTCAATCTTGTAGAGAAGCCTCTTATGCAGTTAAAAGATTTTTGGAAGTCTAAGTACAAAATGAATACTGGGCCTCTGTCATCCACCGTCTCGGAGACTTCTTCATAAAATATAATCACATTTTTAAGGCATGATTTTTTAATAATGATTCCTTTTGAGGATTTGCTTTATCTCCTTTTTAAAGATTGGGAACTAAATTAGCCTCCTTCCAGTCTACAGAAACCATCCCGGAGTGCAGTGAGCTATTAAAAGTACGGGCAAGAGACTCACACAGCACCTGTCCCATCTCCCTGAAGACCCTCGGGTGGATGTCTATTTTCAGGTTCTCGATTCTATATAAAACCATGTGTTCGTCTATGTTAATACTAGTTTTATTTTTAGCATTATCATTAAATTCTGATTGGTGAGAATCGTCTTAGAATCATAGAAATTTACAGCACGGAAGGAGACCATTTTGACCCATCGTGTCCGTGCCGGCCGACAAAGAGCTATCCAGCCTAATCCCACATTCCAGCTCTTGGTCCGTAGCCCTGCAGGTTACGGCACTTCCAAGTGCACATCCAAGTACTTTTTAAATGTGGTGAGGGTTTCTGCCTCTACTACCCTTTCAGGCAGTGAGTTCCAGACCCCCATCACCCTCTGGGTGAGAAAATTTCCCCTCAAATCCCCTCTAAACCTCCTACCAATTACTTTAAATCTATGCTCCCTGGTGCAGACAGCTCAGCTAAGTGTATTAGGGATGGTTTTCTAGACCAATATGTCGAGGAACCAACTAGAGGGCTGGCCATCCTAGACTGCGTGATGTGTAATGAGAAAGGACTAATTAGCAGCCTTGTTGTGCGAGGCCCCTTGGGGAAGAGTGACCATAATATGGTAGAATTCTTCATTAAGATGGAGAGTGACACAGTTAATTCAGAGACTAGGGTCCTGAACTTAAGGAAAGGTAACTTCGATGGTATGAGACGTGAATTGGCTAGAATAGACTGGCAAGTGATACTTAAAGGGTTGACGATGGATAGGCAATAGCAAACATTTAAAGAACTCATGGATGAACTTCAACAATTGTACATCCCTGTCTGGAGTAAAAATAAACCGGCGAGAAAGGTGGCTCAACCGTGGCTAACAAGGAAAATTAAGGATAGTGTTAAATGCAAGGAAGAAGCATACAAATTGGCCATAAAAAGCAGCAAACCTGAGGACTGGGAGAATTTTATAATTCAGCAGAGGAGGACAAAGGGTTTAATTAGGAGGGGGAAAATAGAGTATGAGAGGAAGCTTGCTGGGTTCATAAAAACTGACTGCAAAAGCTTTTATAGATATGTGAACAGAAAAAGATTAGTGAAGACAAATGTAGGTCCCTTGCAGTCAGATTCAGGTGAATTTATAATGGGGAACAAAGAAATGGTGGACCAGTTAAACAAATACTTTGGTTCTGTCATCATGAAGGAAGACACACATAACCTTCCGGAAATACTAGGGGACCGAGGGTCTCGTGTGAAGGAAGAACTGAAGGAAATCCTTATTAGGTGGGAAATTGTGTTTGGGAAATTGATGGGATTGAAGGCCGATAAATCCCCAGGGCCTGATAGTCTGCATCCTAGACTACTTAAGGAAGTGGCCCTAAAAATAGTGGATGCATTGGTGATCATTTTCCAATATTCTATCGACTCTGGATCAGTTCCTATGGACTGGAGGGTAGCTAATGTAACACCACTGTTTAAGAAAGGAGGGAGAGAGAAAATGATGAATTATAGACCGGTTCGCCTGACATCAGTAGTGGGGAAAATGTTGGAATCAATTATTAAAGATGAAATAGCAGCGCATTTGGAAAGCAGCAACAGGATCGGTCCAAGTCAGCATGGATTTATGAAAGGGAAATCATGCTTGACAAATCTTCTAGAATTTTTTGAGGATGTAACTGGTAGAGTAGACAAGGGAGAACCAGTGGATGTGGTGTATTTGGACTTTCAATAGGCTTTTGACAAGGTCCCACACAAGAGATTGGTGTGCAAAATCAACGCACGTGGTATTGGGGGTAATGTACTGACGTGGATAGAGAACTGGTTGGCAGACAGGAAGCAAAGAGTGGGAATAAACGGGTCCTTTTCAGAATGGCAGGCAGTGACTAGTGGGGTGCTGCAGGGTTCAGTGCTGGGACCCTAGCTATTTACAATATACATTAATAATTGAGATGAAGGAATTGAGTGTAATATCTCCAAGTTTGCAGATGACACTAAGCTGGGTGGCGATGTGAGCTGTGAGGAGGATGCTCAGAGGCTGCAGGGTGACTTGGACAGGTTAGGTGAGTGGGCAAAAGTATGGCAGATACAGTATAATGTAGATAAATGTGAGGTTATCCACTTTGGGGGCAAAAAATGAAGGCAGAATATTATCTGAATGGTGGCAGATTAGGAAAAGGGGAGGTGCAATGAGACCTGGGTGTCATGGTACATCAGTCTTTGAAAGTTGGCATGCAGGTACAGCAGGCGGTGAAGAAGGCAAATGGTATGTTGGCCTTCATAGCTCGGGGATTTGAGTATGGAGCAGGGAGGTCTTAGTGCAGTTGTACAGGGCCTTAGTGAGGCCTCACCTGGAATATTGTGTTCAGTTTTGGTCTCCTAATCTGAGGAAGGATATTCTTGCTATTGAGGGAGTGCAGCGAAGGTTCACCAGACTGATTCCCGGGATGGCAGGATTGACATATGAGGAGAGACTGGATCCTGTATTCGCTTGAGTTTAGAAGGATGAGAGGGGATCTCATAGAAACATATAAAATTCTGATGGGACTGGACAGGTTAGATGCAGGAAGAATGTTCCCAATGTTGGGGAAGTCCAGAACCAGGGGACACAGTCTAAGGATAAGGGGTAAGCCATTTAGGACTGAGATGAGGAGAAACTTCTTCACTCAGAGTTGTTAACCTGTGGAATTCCCTACCGCAGAGAGTTGTTGATGCCAGTTCATTGGATATATTCAAGAGGGAGTTAGATATGGACCTTACGGCTAAAGGGATCAAGGGATATGGAGAGAAAGCAGGAAAGGGGTACTGAGGGAATATTCAGCCATGATCTTATTGAATGGTGGTGCAGTTTCGAAGGGCCTAATGTCCAACTCCTGCACCTAGTTTCTATGTTTCTAGATTTCTATGTTTCTAATGGAAATAGTTCCTTCCTATCCACTCTTTCCAGGCCCCTCATAGTTTTATACACCTCAATAAGGTCTCCCCTCAGCCTCCTCTGTTCCAAAGAAAACAAACCCCAGCCTATCCAATCTTTTCTCCTAACTAAAATTCTCCAGTCAGGGCAATATCCTTATAAATCTCATCTGTACCCTCTCTAGTGCAATCATACCTTTCCTGTAATGAGGTGACCAGAACCGCATGCAGTACTCTAGCTGTGGCCTAATTAGTGTTTTATATTTCAAGTATAACCTCCCTGCTCTTATATTCCATGTCTCAGATCATAAAGGCAAGTATTTCATATGCCTTCTTAACCACCTTATCTACCTGGCTTGCTACCATCAGGGATCTGTGGATATACACTCGAAGGTCCCTTTGTTCCTCTACACTTCTCAGTGTCCTACCATTTAATGTGTATTCTCTTGTCTTGTTAGCCAACCCCAAATTCATTACCTCACACTTAGAACATAAGAACATAAGAATTAGGAACAGGAGTAGGCCATCTAGCCCTTCGAGCCTGCTCCGCTATTCAACGAGATCATGGCTGATCTGGCCGTGGACTCAGCTCCACTTACCCGCCCGCTCCCCATAACCCTTAGTTCCCTTATTGGTTAAAAATCTATCTATCTGTGATTTGAATACATTCAATGAGCTAGCCTCAACTGCTTCCCTGGGCAGAGAATTCCACAGATTCACAACCCTCTGGGAGAAGAAATTCCTTCTCAACTCGGTTTTAAATTGGCTCCCCTGTATTTTGAGGTTGTGCCCCTTAGTTCTAGTCTCCCCGACCAGTGGAAACAACCTCTCTGCCTCTATCTTGTCTATCCCTTTCATTATTTTAAATGTTTCTATAAGATCACCCCTCATCCTTCTGAACTCCAACGAGTAAAGAACCCAGTCTACTCAATCTATCATCATAAGGTAACCCTCTCATCTCCGGAATCAACCTAATGAATCGTCTCTGTACCCCCTCCAAAGCTAGTATATCCTTCCTTAAGTAAGGTGACCAAAACTGCTCGCAGTACTCCAGGTGCTGCCTCACCAATACCCTATAAAGTTGCAGCAGGACCTCCCTGCTTTTGTACTCCATCCCTCTCGCAATGAAGGCCAACATTCCATTCGCCTTCCTGATTACCTGCTGCACCTGCAAACTAATTTTTTGGGATTCATGCACAAGGACCCCCAGGTCCCTCTGCACCGCAGCATGTTGTAATTTCTCTCCATTCAAATAATATTCCCTTTTACTGTTTTTTTTTCCCCCAAGGTGGATGACCCCTCATTTTCTGACATTGTATTCCATCTGCCAAACCTTAGCCCATTCGCTTAACCTATCTAAATCTCTTTGCAGCCTCTACACAACCCGCTTTCCCACTAATCTTTGTATCATCTGCAAATTTTGTTACACTACACTCTGTCCCCTCTTCCAGGTCATCTATGTATATTGTAAACAGTTGTGGTCCAAGCACCGATCCCTGTGGCACACCACTAACCACCGATTTCCAACCCGAAAAGGACCCATTTATCCCGAATCTCTGCTTTCTGTTGGCCAGCCAATTCTCTATCCATGCTAATACATTTCCTCTGACTCCGCATACCTTTATCTTCTGCAGTAACCTTTTGTGTGACACCTTATCGAATGCCTTTTGGAAATCTAAATACACCACATCCATCGGTACACCTCTATCCACCATGCTCGTTATATCCTCAAAGAATTCCAGTAAATTAGTTAAACATGATTTCCCCTTCATGAATCCATGTTGCATCTGCTTGATTGCACTATTCCTATCTAGATGTCCCGCTATTTCTTCCTTAATGATAACTTCAAGCATTTTCCCCAATACAGATGTTAAACTAAACGGCCTATAGTTACCTGCCTTTTGTCTGCCACCTTTTTTAAACAGTGGCGTTACATTAGTTGCTTTCCAATCCGCTGGTACCTCCCCAGAGTCCAGAGAATTTTGATAGATTATAACGAATGCATCTGCTATTACTTCCGCCATCTCTTTTAATACTCTGGGATGCATTTCATCCAGACCAGGGGACTTGTCTACCTTGAGTCCCATTAGCCTATCCAGCACTA
The DNA here is from genome assembly GCF_044704955.1 of Pristiophorus japonicus. NCBI lineage: Eukaryota > Metazoa > Chordata > Chondrichthyes > Pristiophoridae > Pristiophorus > Pristiophorus japonicus. The sequence continues at coordinate 63,236,974 of NC_091980.1, read as the reverse complement.
CCCCCCTAGTGATAGTGATTATCTCAAGGTCCTACCTTCCCACATTCCCGTGACCAGCAATTTTTGGCATGGTTTTTGTGTCTTCCACACTGAAGACCGAAGCAAAATAATTCTTTAAGGTCTCAGCCACTTCCACATTTCCCATTATTAAATCCCCCTTTTCATCTTCTAAGGGGGACCAACATTTACTTCAGTCATTCTTTTCCGTTTTATATATCGGTAAAAGCTTTCACTGTCTGTTTTTATGTTTTGCGCAAGTTTACTTTCGTAATCTATTTTTCCTTTCTTTATTGCTTTCTTAGTCGTTCTTTGCTGTTGTTTAAAATTTTCCCAATCTTCTAGGTTCCCACTAACCTTGGCCACCTTATATGCATTGGTTTTTAATTTGATACTCTCCTTTATTTCCTTGGTTATCCACGGCTGGTTATCCCTTCTCTTACCGCCCTTCTTTTTTTCTTCTCCGGATTGAATTCCATTTGCCACTGTTCTGCCCAGTTGGCCAGTTTATTGATATCTTCCTGCAGTCTACAGCTTTCTTTTTCATTATCAACCACACAGTCAATTTTTGTATCCTCTGCAAACTTCTTAATTCTACCCCTTACATTCAAATCTAAATCATTGATATATACCACAAAGCAAGGGACCTATAGCTGAGCCCTGCAGAATCCCACTGGAAACGGCCTTCAACCATCACAAAAACACCCATCAATCATTATCCTTTGCTTCCTGCTTCTGAGCCACATCTCACCATGGCCTTCCCCTCCCCATCTCTGTGTAACCTCTTCTGGCCCTGCAATCAATGTTCCCTTTAAGCTGCGCCACAGTACTCTAGCTCTAGCGTAGTCAGTGAACTGGCTTTTAAATTGAAAAACCACACATGCATGGAACTTTAAAGGGGCCGCATGGCCCCAAAAATAAATTACTGGGAACATTGCCTATAACCCTCCGATATCTGCGCATCCCCAATTTTCATCATCATCATCATCCGCAGTCCCTCAGCGTCGAGGATGACTTGCTTCCACACTTGAAATGAGTTCTCGGGTGACTGAAGAGTCCAATGTGGGACCTACAGTCCCTGTCACAGATGGGGCAAATGGTGGTTGCAACAACAGGTGAGTAGGGTGTCTGGGTTGCCACACGCTCCTTCCGCTGTTGACTCATGGCTTCAGCTTGCTCTCAGCGAAGTGACTCAGCGTTCAGCGCCTTCCCGGATGCTTTTCCTCCACTTTGGGTGGTCTTGGGCCAGGGATTCCCAGGTGTCAGTGGGAATGTTACATTTTTTCAAGGAGGATTTGAGGGTGTCCTTGAAGCTTTTCCTCTGCCCACCTGGGGCTCGCTTGCCGCGTCGGAGCTCCGAGTAGCGTGCTTGTTTTGGGAGTCTCTTGTCAGGCATGCAGACGATGTGGCCCATCGAGCATGGTCAATGCTTGATGCTGGGGATGTTGACCTGAGCGAGAACACTGACGTTGGTGCGCCTGTCCTGCCAATGGATTTTCAGGATCTTGCAGAGGCAACATTGGTGGTACTTCTCCAGTGTTTTGAGGTGTCTGCTGTACATAGTCCATGTCTCTGAACCATATAGGAGGGCGGGAATCAGCACTGCACTGTAGACCATGAGCTTGGTGCCAGGTTTGAAGTCCTGGTCTTCAAACACTCTCTTCCTCAGGCGACCGAAGGCTGTACTGGGACACTGAAGGCAGTGTTGGACCTCATCGTAGATGTCTGGCCTTGTTGACAGTGGACTCCAGAGCTATGGAAAATGGCCCATGTTGTCCAAGGCCTCATCATGGATCTTGATAATCGGGGGGTAGTGCTGTGTGGCGGGGGCAGGCTGGTAGAGGACCTTTGTCTTACGGATGTTTAGTGTAAGGCCCATGCTCTCGTGTGCCTCGGTGAAGATGTTGACGATGGCTTGGAGTTCGGCCTCCGAGTGTGTGCAGACGTAGGCAGACATACTGTAGTTCGATGAGAGGATGGGGCGACCGCGGATCTGGCGTGGAGGCGGCGGAGGTTGAACAGATTCCCGTTCGTCCTGTAATTTAGCACCACTCCAGCGGGGAGCTTGCCAAGGGTGAGATGGAGCATTGCAGCATGGAAGATCAAGAAGAACGTTGGTGCGATGACACAGCCTTGCTTGACACCAGTCTGAACGTGGAATGGGTCTGTGGTGGATCCGTTGGTCAGGATCACGATTTGCATGTCGTGATGGAGCAGGCGGAGAATGGTGACAAACTTTTGAGGGCAGCCAAATCTGAGGATGATGCTCCATAATCCTGTACGGTTGACTGTGTCGAAGGCTTTTGTGAGGTCGAAGAAGGCCATGTACAGGGTTTGGTGCTGTTCCCTGCATTTCACTTGTATCTACCGCGTGGTGAAGATCATGTCCAATGCGCCCCTTAGGGGGGAAGAATCCGCATTGCGACTTTGGGAGGAGTTCTTCAGCCACAGGAAGGAGGCGATTCAGGAGGATTCTTGCGACGACTTTCCCGGTGGTTGACAGCAGGGAGATTCCTCTGTAGTTACCACAGTCAGACTTGTTACCTTTCTTGAAGATGGTCACGATTACAGCGTCTCTGAGATCACCTGGCATGATTTCCACCTTCCAGGTAAGAGAGATGAGGTCATGGATCTGCGCCAGTAGTGCTTCTCCACCATGTTTTAGTGCTGCGGTCAGGATTCCATCTGCTCCTGATGACTTGATGTTCTTCAGTTGTCAGATGGCCTTTTCAACCTCGTGCCGGGCTGGGGTTGTGCTGAGATGGTGGCAGGTGGCATGCTATGGGATGGAGTCAAGGACACTCACGTCGAAGACAGTGTCTCGATTGAGGAGATCCTCAAAGTGCTCCTTCCAGCTGGCACTGACTGCCTCTCTGACCTTGGGGCTTCTCTGTTCTTGGCCAGTAGTGGGGTAGAGCCTTTGGTGCTTAGGCCGTAGGTCGTCTTGATTGCGCTGAAGAATTCTCGCACATCGTGGTTGTCGGCTAGCTGCTGGATTTCTTGAGCTTTCTCCACCCGCCATCTGTTCTTTAGGTCGTGGGTTTTCTGTTGGATCTCGGCCTTCAGATATCTGTAGAGCTGCTTTCTTGTCCTCAAGTTGTGTTGCTGCTTCCGGTCCAAGAATTGCACTTGTGGCATGTTGGGGTAAAAAGAAGACTTCTCTTCTTCAAGTTGGACTCCCTGATATAAGGAATCAACACCCGCCCGTTAATGCGACCACGGAATCACTCAGACGAAACCTCGGTTCAACCGTTTTTTATTCAAGCATTAAGGTGAAGAGTTCCGACGAACACTTCTTAGAACAGAGGTTTTACATCTACAGTTATACATTTTCTTAGGTGCACGACCCTCTGACAAAACCACCAATTGGCCAACTGCTATCAGCGAAGTTACATTGATTTGTTGACCCTCATCAGACTGGCTCTGAGTGGTTCCCCCCACCTGTCCATCTCCCATCACAAGTCACCCTTCTGGAATGTGTTGTTCAGTGGTGTCAACTTTGCCTCAGTTCCTCATAATGTGTGAATTAACCTGGTTTCCCAGGGTTTGCTATCTTGTTCCCAAACACCTGCTTTCTTATTCCTTTCCCAAGAGAACTCCAGTCAAAATGTTCTCATTCTCATGAGATTCAGATGTTGCTACAATCTATGTTTCTAGATTGTTGACTCCCTCCTGTTTTGGTGGATGTTGTTCTGTACTGAATGTAAGTTTCCATCAGTCTGTACTAAGGTTAACACAAGGATGGTTCATTAACCATCAAGCTTTGCTGCATAGCAAGCTTTACTGCTTCCCCTTCTTAAAACCCATTGTAAGCGAGTGTTACAAACGTGTTTACATACATAAGTGAGCTTTACATACAATCTGTTAATTTACAATATATTATAATCCCTACTGTAAGGTAGAGGAACTCCCGATTCCTCATTACCTCCTAATTCTGATAAGCCCTACAATGTGAACTATGTCTGAGATCAATTCACTACCTTCAGTATCCATTTTAGTGACCATCTATCTGTCTGTCTACTTCCACTTTAGTGACCGTATGTTATCACCTTACAATTCTTCTATACCCCTTACAGGGCATATTAGCTCCTGGATCTCCTGGTCGTTCTCATCGAACCAGTCTTGATGTTTCTTGGTTGAGTGATCGAGTGTCTCTTCGCAGGTACTGATTATGGAAGCCTTGAGGATTTAAGTGGTGGTCCGTCCAGCAGTCGTCATCTCCTGTCATGGTGCGGGTCGGTCCCTCGCTCGGGCGATGACGCAGTCTAGCAGATGTCAGTGCTTGGAGCGAGGGTATTGCCATGAAACTTTGTATTTGTCCTTCTGACGGAACAGGGTATTAGTTATGATGAGGCCGTGCTCTAAGCATTTTGTCAGGAGGAGGGTGCCATTGGAGTTGGCTTTCCCTGCCCCCCCTCTCTGCCGATCACACTTCCCCAGAGGTCAGTGTCCTTTCCGAAGTCGCCAAGGAGGATCAGCTTGTTACTCGGGACTTGGGACATGGATTGTTCGAGGCTGGAGTAGAAATTCTCTTTGATCTCGTCTGCAGCTTCCAGTGTTGGGGCGTTGGCGCTGAAGAACATAGCGCAATGTTTCAGAGCTAGGGTGAGCCAAAGAGTCATGAGGCGTTCGTTTATCTCACAGGGGAATCTCTGAGACAGCCAACTAGTTCGTTTTTTACGGCGAAGCCAACCCCATGGAGGTGACGTTCTGCTTCTGGTTTGCCTTTCCAGAAGAAGGTATAACTACTACCTTGTTCTTTGAGCTGGCCTTCCTCTGTACACTGGATCTCGCTTAGGGTGGTGATGTCGATGTTGAAATACCCGAGTTCCCGGGCAACTATAGCGGTGCGGCGTGCCGGTCTGTTGCTGTTAGGGATTTTAATCACCCCACCAATGGTGGCCATGCCCTCAGCTCCTAAGCTCTGGAATTCCCTCCCTAAACCTCTCCACTTTGCTACCTCTCTTTCCTCCTTTTTAAGATGCTCATTAAACCGTTTTGACCAAGTTTTAGGTCAGCTGCCCTAATATCTCCTTTTGTGGCTTGGTGTCAAATTTTGTTTTATAATGATCCTGTGAAGTGCCTTGGGATGTTTTACTACATTTAAGGTGCTATATAAATGCAAGTTGTTGATCACTGTTCCCAGAGATGTTCCCCCATATGACTTGTGGGAAATTGCCCCGCGGGAGCGGCGCCGCCATGGGTCGGTACCCCCGACAGCTTTCCCCGGCGGGAAGCTGTGTGTGCCTGGGAGGGTGAACTGCTGCACCTCCATTTTATTTTAATTATCGGCCGACTCTGAGGTCACGGGTTTGGCCGGGCCGCCAACAGGAAACCCTCCTGGTGGCCTAGTGGGCCTACCTAAACTAAATGCAGAGTTCGCAGCGGCCCTCCCCTCGAACTGAAGGGGAGGGACGTTGTGATGTGTCAGCGTGACGTGGTACGTCCATGTCGCGCTGACATCATCAGCACGGCGCTGAGGACTAGGAGCTGCGGCCGACCCGACACACCGGCACTTCCACTCTGCACCCGCCGGCAAAAAACAATTAGAGAACTCAACATCACTCAACTCTTCATCCCATGGATTGTTTAAACATTATTTGGTGAACCAGAATTGTTAGCGTATGCAGCAAGCAGTGGAAAATTGTTGATTTGCCTATTAGTGCCTCAGTATAATGTTTTCTTTTTGTTTCTGTTCCCAGCAACTGTTCCTCATTACAATTGCCTGAAACTCCATCCTGCTGTATTGCTGCCAAATAAATCTGCTGCTTGTACCACACAATCTGTGAACTTTGAAATTATTACCTCACATTGGGTTGTGATACATGAGATTAAAATATACACTGATTCACATTGTTTTTCTTGACAATGATCTGATGGCTATAATATTCTGTTGGTGAGGTAGCCTTTGTTCTTTTCTGATGCCACGTAACTAAATAAGTATCAGGATCCAACTAGTTGTAATGGATATTGCTACATATTTTCAGTGTCCCACTTTCAAGTTTTCACCTTACTGATTCACCGTCGGCAAAACTTTGTAGCCAAGTTCAAGACTTTTAAGTTAATTCCATATAATTACAAACCTGCCATTTGCGATGTCAATGGACGATATAGATAATGGCATATATTGTTTATCTGCAATTTTTTTTCTCTCTTGTTTGGAGTTGGGGATTTTAAATGAATACTCAAATGCAAAATTAATTATGAAATGAACTTCACGGTCACTTAAATGCTTCTCTGTGTCAATCTAGTTCAGGACTGATTTTAATTCTCCACTCCCATTATCCAGTTAAAAGCTGTAAAACATCGATTGATACCTATAAGCCTTCATTATAATTGTTCTCGGTGTCTTTTGGTGACTTCCCAGTTTTATCAAATTCAATGTTTTTTTCATTGATTTCATTTTTATTTTTTTTTAAAAAGGCAAAACCATGTAAAATTGAACATAAACTTTTACTCATAGATACATCAAATGTCTTCATTGGTAAGATGAAAAAATAGAATCATAGAATCTTACAGCACAGAAGGAGGCCATTTGGCCCATCGTGCCTCTTTGAAAGAGCTGTCCAATTTAGTCTTGCACCCAATGAACTACATCTAACTAATAAAATGAAAAGTCTTGCATCTAGCACAGATTTCCCGAATCATTTCAAAAGCACCGCATGTCAAAAGTGTCACACTTTGGCATTGCACCTCAAAGCATCATAATTCCATAGAGCAGAGAGTGACTTACTGAAATAAGTAATTATCTATTAATCCAACAAACTGTTAATAATTTAAAGAGTAGAAAAACGTGTAGGAATCAGTGCCATGGGAAAGAATAAGATGGAGAGAGCTTGAGGAGTATAATGAGAATGGCTTGTAAATTTATTCTCAAAATGGAGTTTCAGTCTAAAGGTGTTCATCACAATGAGTCTGAAGCCAGATGGAATTATGGGATATACTAAATGGCTAAGAGTTGTGAATGGCCTCGTGAACCAGGCGTTTTCAGTGAGAAATATAACATTGAGGCCACGGAGCAGAGGTATCTCAGTAAAAGGAGATAAACTTGGAACTCTAACTCAGAAAGAAACACTTTGTTCTGTTCTGTTGGCAAAGGTAAGAGAACAAATTACCACCTGACATGTCTCTGTCCTGAAATAGTCAGCAAACTGAGTAACTGGAAGAACATGAATGTAGCTGTTTGAGATGGTTGATACAAAAAGATGTGAACTCATGACACAGGTGATTCATTGGCCAATTGAAGGAAAAGATAGGGGGGCGGGGGGGGGGGCAGTTCCTTTGACTTTAAGGTATATAAGAGGGTGATTGTCAATAATGGGTTGTGGGGGGGGGGCGGCGGATAGGAGACAGAGTAGGGATAAAGGATTCATTCTCTGATTCTCTGATTGACGGATTGTGAAAAGTGGTGTTCCTCACGGATTGATACTGGGGTCTCCGCTTTTTACCATATATATTAATGAGTTGGATGAATGGAGTGTTGTATACCCAAGTTTGCAGGTGGCACCAAGTTAGGAGGCATAGCGAGTTGTGTAGATGCTAGGAGGAACTGATAAAGGGGTCTCGACATAGTAAATGCAATGCTTGACTGCGTTATGATATAGTACATTAGACGTGCTGTGAGAGCTAATTTGCATATTAACCTGGTTATGGCGAGTTGCCCAGGTGGCAAAATAGGAATGAAAGTAGTACACTCCTAGGTGACAGTAACGACAACATGATCTGGGATAAATCAATACTGAGGTATATGACTTTTTTTTTAAAGTACATAGAGACAAATTAAATACCACTGAGCATTCATTAAGGAAGAAATAACGGGACATCTAGATAGGAACAGTGCAATCAAGCAGACGCAACATGGATTCATGAAGGGGAAATCATGTTTAACTAATTTACTGGAATTCTTTGAGGATATAACGAGCATGGTGGATAGAGGTGTACCGATGGATGTGGTGTATTTAGATTTCCAAAAGGCATTCGATGAGGTGCCACACAAAAGGTTACTGCAGAAGATAAAGGTACGCAGAGTCAGAGGAAATGTATTCGCATGGATAGAGAATTGGCTGCCTAACAGAAAGCAGAGAGTCTGGATAAATGGGTCCTTTTCGGGTTGGAAATCGGTGGTTAGTGGTGTGCCACAGGGATCGGTGCTGGGACCACAACTGTTTACAATGACCTGGAAGAGGGGACAGAGTGTAGTGTAACAAAATTTGCAGATGGCACAAAGATTAGTGGGAAAGCGGGTTGTGTAGAGGACACAGAGAGGCTGCAAAGAGATTTAGATAGGTTAAGCGAATGGGCTATGGTTTGGCAGATGGAATACAATGTTGGAAAATGTGAGGTCATCCACCTTGGGGAAAAAAAACAGTAAAAGGGAATATTATTTGAATGGGGAGAAATTACAACATGCTGCGGTACAGAGGGTCCTGGGGGTCCTTGTGCATGAATCCCAAAAAGTTAGTTTGCAGGTGCAGCAGGTAATCAGGAAGGCGAATGGAATGTTGGCCTTCATTGCGAGAGGGAGGTCCTGCTGCAACTGTACAGGGTATTGATGAGGCCGCACCTGGAGTACTGTGTGCAGTTTTGGTCACCTTACTTAAGGAAGGATATACTAGCCTTGGAGTGGGTACAGAGACGATTCACTAGGCTGATTCCGGAGATGAGGGGGCTACCTTATGATGATAGATTGAATAGACTGGGTCTTTACTCGTTGGAGTTCAGAAGGATGAGGGGTGATCTTATGGAAACATTTAAAATAATGAAAGGGATAGACAAGATCGAGGCAGAGAGGTTGTTTCCACTGGTCGGGGAGACTAGAACTAGGGGGCACAGCCTCAAAATACGGGGGAGTCAATTTAAAACAGAGTTGAGAAGGAATTTCTTCTCCCAAAGGGTTGTGAATCTGTGGAATTCTCTGCCCAAGGAAGCAGTTGAGGCTAGCTCATTGAATGTATTCAAATCACAGATCAATAGATTTTTAACCAATAAGGGAATTAAGGTTTATGGGGAGCGGGCGGGTAAGTGGAGCTGAGTCCACGGCCAGATCAGCCATGATCTTTTTGAATGGCGGAGCAGGCTCGAGGGGCTAGCTGGCCTACTCCTGTTCCTAATTCTTATGTTCTTATGTTCTTATGTTTATTATGCATAAGTATGTACCAAGGACTAGTAAGGGCAGATTTAAGAAATGTGTTAGTAAATAGATTACTAATGAAAAAATAAATTCTACAAGGAGAAGGATGAGGGACAGTTTAAAAATAAAGGAACCTCCAAGAATTTAAAAAAAAATGTGATCAGAGGGGCAAAAATGGAACACAAAATGAGCATAGTTGTGGAAGATGAGCAACAGGAAAAACTTCTTCCAGTATTGTAACAACAAGAGCCTTATCAAATAATTCAAACCCTTTAAAGTGTTAAAAGAAAGGGTGCTACACAAGTTTAAGGTCACAGGTATACTGGATAAAACTTTGAGGTGGGTAAAGAAATGGCTGAAAGAGAAAGAAGAAGGTATTAGTGAGTGAGTGATGCTAACTTGAGGAACTGCTGCTGCTTCTGATTCATGTAACAACCTGGATTCAGAAACACTATGCAGCTTGGTCAGATTTGCTGACGATAGCAAAACCAGGCAGGGCAGCAGAGTTTGAAGCAGTAAAGGATTTGCAGAAAGACCGAGACATTAAATCTAACTGGGCAGGGTGTTACACAGTGGGGAAAAAAATAAAATGGTGTATTAGCTTGAGTAGAGACCAAAAGAAATCTAGGAGTGAAAGTAAGACTCAACACTGACCATATCCACGTCTAGAAGAGCAACACTCAATAAAGCATACTGAATCCAGAGAAACTGAATATTGGAAAATCAACAAGTTTGCTGAGGTTGTACATTACTCCAATCAGTTTGTGCCAACTTTAGTACATTTAACTTCCAACAGATACAATGGCAACATCCAAGCCCTGGAAGCATCACAGAAGGACCATGAGTTGATCCTTCGTGTCAGAGTATTGCGTTTTGAGGAAAGGTTAGAAAATATATATATTCCTCAGCGTTGAAAGGAGGCAATGAGAGGGCACCTCATTAAAGTATTTAAAATCATCCTCCCCCTGCTTCATGATGACCTGCAAGTCGTGATCCTGATCCACCACAGACCCATTCCACTTTCAGACCGGGGTCAAGCAAGGCTATGTCATCGCACCAACGCTCTTCTCGATCTTCCTTGCTGCAATGCTCCATCTCGCCCTCAGCAAGCTCCCCGCTGGAGTGGAGCTAAATTACAGGATAAACGGGAATCTGTTAAACCTCTGCTGCCTCCAGGCCAGATCCAAGGTTGTCCATCCTCCATCATCGAATTACAGTACGCAATGACACGTCTACGCACACTTGGAGGCCGAACTCCAAGCCATCATCAATGCCTTCACTGAGGCGTACGAGACCATGAGCCTCACACTAAACATCCGTAAGATAAAGGTCCTATACCAACCTTCCCCCGCCACACAGCCCCCGGTTATCAAGATCCACGATGAGGCCCTGGACAACGTGGACCATTTACCATTCCTCGGGAGCCTACTGTCAATAAGGGAAGACATCGACAACGAGGTCCAACACTGCCTTCAGTGTGCCAGTGCAGCCTTCAGTCACCTGAGGAAGACCAGGACCTCGCACCAAGCTCATGGTCTAAGAGCAGTAGTGATACCCGCCCTATATGGCTCATGGACTATGTACAGCAGGCACCTCAAAACACTGGAGAAGTAATACCATTATTGCCTCCGCAAGATCCTGCAAATTCATTGGCAGGATAGGCGCACCAGTGTCGGTGTTCTCGCTCAGGCCAACATCCCCAGCATCGAATCAGTGACCACGCTTCATTGGATGGGCCACATCGTCCACATGCCTGACACAAGACTCCCAAAACAAGCGCTCTACTCGGAGCTCTGACATGGCAAGCAAGCCCCAGATGGGCAGAGGAAACGCTTCAAGGACACCCTCAAAGCCTCCTTGAAAAAGTGCAACATCCCCATCGACACCTGGGAATTCCTGGCCCAAGACCACCCAAATAGAGGAAAAGCATCCGGGAAGGTGCTGAACACCTTGACTCTCTTTGCCGAGAGCAAATTGAAGCCAAGCGTCAAAAGCAGAAGGAGCGTGTGGCAACCCAGTCACCCCAACCTCCCGTTCCTCCAACCACCGTCTGCCCCACCTGTGACAGAGGCTGCAGGTCACACATCGAACTCTTCAGTCACATGACTTATTTTTAGCATGGAAACAAGTGATCTTTTACTCCCAGGGACTTCCTAAGAAGAGAAGATTTAAAATATTGTTAAGTGAAATTTTAAAAGTTTATCTTGAGCACTACTTCATTGAACCACGACTGCAGGATGAGGAAACATAAGTATAAATTGGTTAAAGGCAAGCTCAAGATTGATGTCTGGAATCATTTGTTCATGCACAAAGTGATCAAGAGCTTGAGTGGTGGATGCAAAATTTCTGAAATCATTTAAGAGGCAGTTTGATGCTGTGGTGGTGCTGGCTCGGGGGAAAATGGAATGTCATGGATTTCTGTGGATAGGGCTGAATGGCCTATTTCACCTGTAGTTATCTTTTTGATCTTGGGAATGTTTTGACAATTTCGCTGCCAACCTTTTGGGGAAAAGTATCAGTCTGATTTAGACTAACTCCATTACCTTTTGCGAATTTGTGAGCAACTTTTTTCAATCTCTTGTTTCTATTTGAACATAGTTATGGTATCAACAAGGGAAATCTGGACTACTCCATATTTATTTGTGTCTTAAGATTGCATATGTTTGCAAGTGCACATCTTTAACTGTATAGATTGCAGTCTTTCCAGAAGTATTGTTTTGCAGTAAGGCTTGCACATGAAGACTCTAGGTAATACTTAGAAATCAAATCCCATGGCAAAATGTTTTCATCTCTTGTACCTTCTACGATAAAATTGGATTATCTCTCTGGTTAGTCTTGAAGAGTTTGGGTTTGGCTTGGTGTCTCTGCATAGGTGTTCGGGATAGCACAGGTCTATAATGAGTCCAGCATTGCGGAGTCAATGACCAGAACAGTGGACATTCCAAATCTTAGCTGGAGTATCTGGGAATATTTACAAATGAAATTGTGGGGCTGTTCTATTGCTCCAATTGATGATGGGCCTTAGCCATTTTTTATGATTGGGTGTGTACAGTTTATTTATGGCACCTTGTTGTGAGACTATATGAGCTAAAAAAATTAGGCCAGTTATGGTATGCGTGTGTCAGAAATTTGATGAGGATACATGATACTCATCCTTGGTCTGTGGAAGGCCTCTCCTAACTCATGAACTGTTCCTTTTTAAATTGAAACCTTGGATCAAGCAATTTAAATACTGAACATTTTAATTTAAATTTTCAAACCATCTATAGTGCAACTGCTGGCATGGCTCTGTGAACTACTTGCTTTAATGCTGCAGGCTTTATTTAACTTTGTCCAACAATCCCTAGGTATATTCTATGAAGAATAATGAACCATTGCAAGAAAGCCACAACTATAGAATCAAGATTTAACAGTAAATTTGATAGAACCCAAGATTAACTGTTGAGGGTGAATATAACTATCACCACTTTTCTTTTGCTTTATCCTATTAGGAATTGGAGAGCAGGGGAAACCTGTCCCATTGTCTAATGAAGATCGAGCTGATCAAGCATATAGGGAAAATGGTTTTAACATCTACGTGAGTGATAAAATCTCTCTCAATCGGAGCCTCCCTGACATTCGACATCCAAAGTGAGTGAAGCAGCTTCCTTCCATCTTGTAATGAATTAAGTCGTCCTTATTTGGTTAAAATATTGTTAACTATCTATATCAACCATATCTTAGTTTGTTTTGTTGATACCAAACCTTTGTACTGAGATCTTTATTGCATGACAGCTATTCTATTACAGTTCTCATGGTTTACACTGCCCCGCTTAGCGTGGGCAGATGACGATATCGGGCAAACAGTGCTCACCATTTGCCATTTCCATAGGAGTCAATTATGAAGACGGTGCATAACAGTTTGGCCAAGAGATTCCACTTTCGGTGCAATTGGTGATCCGAGTGCAAATTGCGCTAGCTTTAACAAGTTTTTTTTTTTTTGCTCAATTGTCTGCTCAAACTCATTGGCATATGGCAACCAGCGCAATCAGGTAGCATTTTTAAAACTTAATTTTTTTTACATTTGCATAAAAAAATATGTCTTGATATATTTAAGAGTGGTAAACTGGTGCAGTTCTACTAATACAGATGAAAATGGGTTTATCACAAACATTAAGCATTTTTAATCAAAGTCTAGTCCACCACTTTTGAATAACCTAATTTTGAATAACAGAAATAGACTTTACTAGTTACATTGGTGTACAGTAGTTAGTTTTAGTAAATTAAAAGCTTTTATAACATGCCTATAAGTGCTCTTGCACCTTTTTAAAAAATAAATAAATAAATAAATAAATAAATAAAAGGGATGATTCTGCTATTGCCATTTACACCTCTTGACCCATCATTTGCTTCATCACTGTTCCCATTACCAACATTCACTCTCTGCTGGTTCCGCCGAGCCTAGGACTGGCTTTTTCAATGTTCCACGAAACTGAATGGGCTGCACACATCCCCCAAAAACTTTGGACTGATGATATGCTTGAAGATGTGGGTGCCCTTCTGCGCATGTGCACCGTGGACTCCGCCCCTTTTTGCGCATGCCACTCGATCCAGTTGCGCATGCGTCATGCGATATGAGGTAGCCGGAAGTGGAGCTGAGCCACGTTGCCAAGCTTGGAGCTGTTGCCAAGCTCCAAGCTTGGAGCTGTTGCCACTAGAGCCTGAGCCTACTACTGGAGCATTTGTGTTGTCTCCAGGGGGAGGGAGGGAGGGAGGGGAGAGAGAGAGAGTGGCAGGGGAGAGAAAGAGAGAGAGGAGGGAGAGAAAGAAAGAGAGGGGGGGGGAGAGAGAGGGGGGAGAGAAAGAAAGAGAGAAAGAAAGAGAGAAGGGGGGAGAGAGAGAGTGGGGTGGGGAAGAGAGAGAGTGGGGGGGGGAAGAGAGAGAGAGAGAGAATGGAGTGGGGGGGGGAGAGAAAGAGAGAGTGTGGGGGAGAGTGTGTGGGGGGAGAGAGTGGGGGGGAGAGAAAGAGAGAGAGAGAGAGGGGGGGAAAGAGTGGGGGGAGAGAAAGAGAGAGAGTGGGGGGGAGAGAAAGAGAGAGTGGGGGAGAGAAAGAGAGAGTGAATGGGGGGCAGAGAGTGAGAGACACACTGGGGCAGAGAGAGATTGGGAGGAGGCAGAGGGAGAGGGGAGAGAGAAAGAGAGGGAATTCAGGGAGAGGAGGTCAGGAACTCGGTGTGGGCGGGGGGGTGGGGAGTGGGGGGTAAAGAGCACACAAAGCCCGATGGGGATGGGAGATGAACGTGATCCAGTTCTGAAGAGGAGAGGGGGTTGAGAGCAAGAACCTGATCCAGATGGTGACGGATCATGTTCTTCCAACTCCACCCCCTTTACACCCGCACCACATTCTCCCTCTCCTCCCCAACACCTGGTTGATCTCGGTGCTTGTGTGGCAAGTGACATCATTGGAGTGGACAAATCTGGAAGTCACAACACTGCAACTATTCACTTCAAACCCAATAAACCTGTTAACAATCCATGACCCCATCTATGGTGGGAGTGGGTGGTTTCGGTGAGGGAAGATGGTCAGGAACTTGGGCAGGGGGGCGGCGGGGGAAGGTCAGGCACTTGGGCGGGAGGAGAGTCAGGAACGTGTTTTGGTGGGGTGGGGGGGGGGCGAGGGAGAAGGTCTTAACTCAAGAGAGTGAGCCCTGTCTATTCCAAATGAGCTCTCTTCGGTCTGGAGTCGGCAGTCAGAATGGCTCGAATTACATTTTGTGAAGTTACTGATTACATAGGCAGGGCGGTTCTAATGACACATTCCAGAGAAACTGTGGGTGTGTCTTATCCTCCAAGGGGAACAATCAGCAATCAGGTCTTGTGATCAAGGGGACCCAATCAGAGCTTTAGGTGTTGCAAACTAACATGTCCCAATAAAATAGGGGGAGCATTGCCCATTACCATCTCCCTTTGCCTTGCACCATCATCCCTTTTGTCATTTTATCTCTTCTGCCTTCCACCCTATCACAGACCTTCCCTTTTGTTCGTTCCTCCCCTTCCCCACTGTCCCTGTCTCTGTACTTGCTTTTAACCTGTCATATCTCTAACTTTTTCCAGGTCTGTTGCAAGGTCATCGACCTGAAACGTTAGCTTTGTTTTTCTCCTCGGAAATGCTGCCTGACCTGCTGACTACTTCCAGAATTTTCTGTTTGAATTACTTATCATGTACTTGCCCATTTAAAAGGCTGTGCTGCTTTCACCCAGAGTCAGGTCTGCGAGCAGTTTCAATGAGCTGTTCACATCTTTGTAATCCTTATTATTGTATTTACCCATTTAAAAGGCTCTGCCGATTTCTGGCAAAGTGAGTCCTCCAGCAGTTTCAATCAGCTGTTCGCACTTTGTTGAAGTGAAGTGCAATTACTTTAGTAATGAGATTCTGGATGCAACTGCGAACAATTAGGAGAGGCGGTCAAGAAAAATTGAGGAAGCAATGTTTCAGTTGTACAGAGCCTTAGTCAGACCCCATCTGGAGTACTGCATTCAGCTTTGGGCACGGAAAGGATTTAATGCAGATTCACCAGAATGCTACCAGGGTTTAAGGACAGTTTGCATAAACTCTGGTTGCATTCACTTAAATTCAGAAGATTGCTGGGTAATCTAATTGAGGTGTTTAAAATTATAAAAGGATTCGATGGAGTAGCTATGGAGAAGCTATTTCCTCTGCTGGGAGATCCAGAATGAGAAAGCATAATATTAACATAAGAGCTAGGCTGTTCGAGTGAAATCAGGAAGCATTTTTTTCCACATAAAGGGTAGTGGAAATGTGGAATTATCTTCCCCATAATGCTGTGGATGCTGGTCAATTGAAATTTTCAAGACTGAGATTAATAGACTTTTGTTATGTAAAGTATCGAAAGGATATGGAGCAAAGGCAGTAAATGGATTTGAGGTATGGATCGGCCATGATCGCATTGACTAGGGCTGAATGGTCTACTCCTGTTTCTATAGGGCCCAAGTTTCGGGTGGAGTTGCTCCTATTTTTTTGGAGCAACTAGTGTAGTTTGGAGTATCTTAGAAATCACAAATCTTGGGATTTAGTTTGCTCCAGTTCTATCGAGTTAGTTTAGCTTCGTTTTAGTTCAGTTTTTTTTTTAAGGGGGCGTTACCAGCCCCTTACCCCTGTTTTGCAAGTTTAGGCGCCGAAAAGTTACTCCAAACTAACTTAGAACGGAGTAAGTGTCGACATTTGTACGCTCAGAAAAAGCTTGCGTACACTTTAGAATTAGGCGCAGTTAGCCAGAAATAGTGGTGGGGAAGGGAAGTTAGAGGGAAGTTGGGGATTTTCCAAAGCATTAAACACTTCACTTTTAAAAATAAAGAACCATCATCAATAATAAATGATAAATAAATCAATAAATAAAAAATAAAAAGTTCCTACCTCACCTACCCGTTCGGGAGCACCGGGAACCCGGCCAGGCTGGAAATCGGCATTCTGCCCGTTCCAGGAGCTCATTCGGCCGGGGCTCAGGTCGGCGTGCTTCGGGCCCCTCCCACACAGTCAGCAGCACACGCACACAGAATTTGGTGGCCAGGAGCTACTGCGCACGCGTGCAGCTGCCGGCACTCTTTTTGGCCCAGGGCTGTAGCTCCGCCCCCCGCTGTTATGCTGCGTCGCGCTGACTGCTGAACAGGCCTGCTGCACTCGGAGAATCGCGAGGTAAGTTTTCATTCCACAAAATAGACGGGCCTCTCTGAGGTGCGCCATTCTAGTGAATATCGGAAACTTGGGCCCTATGTTCCTACAATCAGGATCTTATTGCATTTTTTGTAACAAGCCTCCTATGAGCCACCTCATCGAATGTCTTCTGAAAATTCATATGCACATATACTGTATTCACTGTCTGCACAATTAAATATAACTCTTAAATTTAACACATACAACTCCTTAACAAATTCATGCTGTCTTGATTGGCCTATCCATCTTTAAATGCTCAGTGATTTGATCTCAAATAATGGACTTTAAGAGCTTGTCCACAACTAACTAATCTAAAGTCACCCAATTTACCCGCCTCCTTTTTTGAACAGAGGTGTTACATTGGTGACTCTCCAGTCCCCTGGCACAATTTGCAAGTTCGAGGTTTGAAAAATTGTGGTCAGAGCCTCCTGTATGTTCTTTCTCACTTCCTCCAAAAACCAAGTAACATGCCTATTTTGAAGTTTGCTAATTTTATTCAGAACCAAATCCCTTTTCTAATTATTTCTAACAATTTTTGCACATCTCCTCTTGTACACCTACATTCTAATTTCAGCTTAGCTCAGTGGATGTACTCTTGGCTAATTTAGAAGGTTGTGAGTTCAAGCCACACTCAAGATTTGAGCACATGACCTAGGCTGTTAATGCAGTAGTGAGGCAGTGCTACAGTGTCAGAGGTGCCGTCTTTCAGATGAAACGTTAAACTGAGGTCCTGTTCAGGTGGATATAAGGAGGTTCATATATTGGCACTATTTGCTGAATGAAATAGTGTTCAAGACAACATTTATCTATTCCCTGCCTTGGGAAGGCGGCGATCACCGCAAGTTTTCTGTGCCATGTGGTAAGAGGTTGCTTGGAAGGTGTCGGCCAGTACTGAGGTGCAGAGAAGAGTCACCCAGTGCTACCACCAAAGCAGCTAAATAATTATTTACTATTTCTGCTATTTTGCTATTACTGCCAATGATCTCATATCTCTGCCATACTTTCAGCCTTTACAACTAGATTCCCCATTCATCTCTGAGCAATCCTAGCCTCCCTTTAACACATGGGGCTGGATTTTTGGCTTTTTGCGTTTTCGCCCGTTTCCGGGCGCAATTCGCGGCAGATTCAAACATTTAGCACCGGGTTAACGTTGGTGCCAGAGCGCACAACTTTCGCTAATGAAAGTTCACGAGGAGCGTTAGCATTAACTCCAGCATTGCACCACACAATTTGTGCGTCGGAGCCGAAAGTTCCGGTGCTAAAAAAAAACTTCCGTTCTGCGCACGCGCAATTTTTTTTCTCTTCCCGCGCTTGTGGTCTGATGTCCGATCGCAAACACTAATGTAGGGTACAGCCGCGCGCATGCGCAGTACACCCGGGGCTGAATCAGCCATTTTAACATTGGATTTTAATGATGGAGGACAAGGAATCGAGACAGCGTGCCAGGCGATTCAGCCAGGAGTCTAACAAAGCTCTAGTGGGGACTGTGGAGAGACAATGGCAGGAGTTACATCGTAGGGGTGGATCTAGACCACTGCCATCCATTTTCAAGTGCATTTGGAGGGAAATCGGTGAGGAGGTCTCTGCCTTAACATTGTGGGTAGGAGTGGCTTATCGTGCTGAAAAAAGTTCAACGAGCTTTCAAGGGTTGTTCGAGTGAGTACAATTTTAATTCATGCACTCCTTCATTACGTCAATTATAAATCTGACACACTATTTGTTCTCATGCTGTTGGTGCCTGTCAGCAGTCTGTGGGTTGCCTCCTAAAATGCATGACACATAGGTAGGCTTAGTTTGGCAACCTACTTGTCCTGAATGATCTTTACACATTATTAAGATAGCTTTCTGAGATCTCATCAGATGTCTCCACACTTCAGTGTCCTCCTTATGAACCATGTGCAACTTCCAAGGCCATTAAACAAAGACAGTATTACATTCAGACAATATGGTATAAATGCTTTAATGGCTATCTGTGCCACATGGACCCTCTTGTAACCATTCCCATTTTCATCTTTGCAGGCCGTCACATAATCATTGCGAGCAGGTGAGGACAAGTAGCGGTCCGCCTCAGACTCTGCCACTCATGGACATTGAAGAGTGAGTGGCAGGCCTCATCGACATCTCAGGTTGGACAGCTGCCAGTGGGGGCACGGACCCCCGCTTGAAAACTGAGGGTAAGTCCTGCATACTCCCTAGGTTGGGTTGGCACAGTGTCTGTGGACTAGATATAATGGAGTAGCGACGGTCCGCCAAATTAACGTGCTATGTGTCCTTCCTCATGTCACCCTGCCCCCTTCCCTGCTGCTAACCACTCATCGGTTGCTTTCTACTTCCAGATGACCCACCACAGCCGCAGAATTCCTCAAGGCAACACTCCACATCAGGCCATCATCCGGAGGAGGAAGATAAGGAGGAGGAGGATACCTACCAGCCGACTCCGGTGCAGCTGCAATCCACCCCTGTTTTACCACCGGCATTCACCTTGTCTGAGGACGACTTCGTGACTTTCTCGGGGTTTGACAACTCCACGGCTCCTGGGACCAGTGGCTTGCAGCAACATAGTTCTGGGGTCGAATCCCGTACGCCATCTCTCTGGAGGGTGAGTCGGCAATGTCGGTCTGCTGACAGACAGGCAGCCATGGAACTGGACATGGTGTGACTGATCAGCTCCTTAATGTCGTGAGTAGGATTCCCGCGAGCACCGAGAGTCTCACTGCGACCATTGCGGAGGATGAAGTAACTGCGCAGGCAGCTATTAACGATTATGATATAATTGGGATTACGGAGACATGGCTCCAGGGTGACCAAGGCTGGGAACTCAACATCCAGGGGTATTCAACATTCAGGAAGGATAAACAAAGAAAAAGGAGGTGGGGTAGCGCTGCTGGTTAAAGAGGAAATTAACACAATAGTAAGAAAGGACATTAGCTTGGATGATATGGAATCTGCATGGGTAGAGCTGCGGAATACCAAAGAGCAGAAAACGCTAGTGGGAGTTGAGTACAGACCACAGACCACAGACCACCAAACAGTAGTAGTGAGGTTCGGGATGGCATTAAACAAGAAATTAGGGATGCGTGCAATAAAGGTAAGCAGTTATCATGGGCGACTTTAATCTACATATAGATTGGGCTAACCAAGCTGGTAGCAATGCAGTGGAGGAGGATTTCCTGGAGTGTATTAGGGATGGATTTCTAGACCAATATGTCGGGAATCCAGCTCGGGAGCTGGCCATCCTAGACTGGGTGTTGTGTAATGAGAGAGGACTAATTAGCAATCTTGTTGAGCGAGGCCCCCTGGGGAAGAGTGACCATAATATGGTAGAATTCTGTATTAAGATGGAGAGTGACAGTGTTAATTCAGAGACTAGGGTCCTGAACTTAACGAAAGGTAACTTCGATGGTATGAGACGTGAATTGGCTAGGATAGACTGGCAAATGATACTTAAAGAGTTGACAGTGGATAAGCAATGGCAAACATTTATAGATTACATGGACAAACTTCAACAATTGTACATCCCTGTCTGGAGTAAAAATAAAAAGGGGAAGGTGGCTCAACTGTGGCTAACAAGGGAAATTAGGGATAGTGTTAAATCCAAGGAAGAGGCATAGAAATTGGCCAGAAAAAGCAGCAAACCTGAGGACTGGGAGAAATTTAGAATTCAGCAGAGGAGGACAAAGGGTTTAATTAAGAGGGGGAAAATAAAGTATGAGAGGAAGCTTGCAGGGAACATAAAAACTGACTGCAAAAGCTTCTATAGATATGTGAAGAGAAAAAGATTAGTGAAGACCAACATAGGTCCTTTGCAGTCAGAATCAAGTGAATTTATAATGGGGAATAAAGAAATGGCAGACCAATTGAACAAATACTTTGGATCTGTTTTCACTAAGGAAGACACAAATAACCTTCCGGAAATATTTGGGTTTCGAGGGTCTAGCGAAAAGGAGGAACTGAAGGAAATCCTTATTAGTCAGGAAATTGTGTTAGGGAAATTGATGGGATTGAAGGTTGATAAATCCCTAGGGCCTGATAGGCCGCATCCCAGAATACTTAAAGAAGTGGCCCTAGAAATAGTGGATGCATTGGTGATCATTTTCCAACATTCTATTGACTCTGGATCAGTTCCTTGGAGGGTAGCTAATGTAACACCACTTTTTAAAAGATGGAGAAAGAGAGAAAACAGGGAATTATAGACCGGTTAGCCTGACATCGGTGGTGGGGAAAATGTTGGAATCAATTATTAAAGATGAAATAACAGTGCATTTGGGAAGCAGTGACAGAATCGGTCCAAGTCAGCATGGATTTATGAAAGGGAAATCATGCTTGACAAATCTTCTAGAATTCTTTGAGGATGTAACTAGTAGAGTAGACAAGGGAGAACCAGTGGATGTGTATTTGGACTTTCAAAAGGCATTTGACAAGGTCCCACACAAGAGATTGGTGTGCAAAATTAAAGCACATGGTATTGGGGGTAATGTATTGATGTGGATAGAGAACTGGTTGGCAGACTGGAAGCAGAGAGTCGGAATAAATGGATCCTTTTCAGAATGGCAGGCAGTGACCAGTGGGCTGCCCCCAGCTATTTAGAATATACATCAATGATTTAGATGAAGGAATTAAATGTAATATCTCCAAGTTTGCAGATGACACTAAGCTGGGTGGCGGTGTGAGCTGTGAGCAGGATGTTAAGAGGCTGCAAGGTGACTTGGACAGGTTAGGTGAGTGGGCAAATGCATGGCAGATGCAGCATAAATGTGAGGTTATCCACTTTGGTGTCAAAAACAGGAAGACCGAATATTATCTGAATGGTGACAGATTAGGAAAAGGGGAGGTGCAACGAGACCTGGGTGTCATGGTACATCAGTCATTGAAGTTTGGCATGCAGATACAGCAGGCGGTAAAGAAGGCAAATGGCATGTTGGCCTTCATAGCTCGAGGATTTGAGTATAGGAGCAGGGAGGTCTTACTGCAGTTGTACAGATCCTTGGTGAGGCCACACCTGGAATATTGTGTTCAGTTTTGGTCTCCTAATCTGAGGAAGGACGTTCTTGCTATTGAGGGAGTACAGCAAAGGTTCACCAGATTGATTCCTGGGATGGTAGGATTGACATATGAGGAGAGACTGGATCAACTGGGCTTGTATCCACTGTCGTTTAGAAGTATGAGAGGGGATCTCATAAAAACATATAAAATTCAGACGGGATTGGACAGGTTAGAGACAGGAAGAATGTTCCCGTTGCTGGGGAGTTCCAGAACCAGGGGTCACAGTCTAAGAATAAGGGGTAAGCCATTTAGGACCGAGATGAGGAGAAACTTCTTCACTCAGAGAGTCGTTAACCTATGGAATTCTCTACCGCAGATAGTTGTCGAAGCCAGTTCGTTAGATATATTCAAAAGGGAGTTAGATATGGCCCTTATGGCCAAAGGGATCAAGGGATATGGAGAGAAAGCAGGAAAGGGTACTGAGGTTGAATGATCAGTCATGATCTTATTGAATGGCGGTGCAGGCTCAAAGGACCGAATGGCCTGCTCCTGCACCTAATTTCTATGTTTCTATCTAATCAATGCCCACCTGCAAGGCCATCAATGCCCACACGAGGCTGGTAGCCTCCAGCAGTGACAGTGGAGAGTGTGGCACGAACCCTTGCGGAATATGGTGCATCACTAGCACAAGCTCTGCTTCAGCTTGGGCAGGTGATGCATTCCATAAACCCTCCCACCATACTCTCTACGTTCCCCACTGCCACACCCAACCCCAAACCATCTGTGACTGGCGATGCCAATGAAGAGGCTTGCCAGTCAGAAGCCGGGCCTTCCACGCCCCGAGCTTTTCCAGTGTTTTCCCAGGCACTCTGGCAAACTTGCTGCACGCCATCTGGAGAATCAAGCAAGGGAGGATGATAAATGGAAGGGGGGCAAAAGCCAGTGGTAACAAATAGTGGAGCAGGAGTTGCTGCATTATGTTGTTGATGCTGGATGCATTCTATGTTTTATGTTTTATATTGGCCCTGAAATTTCGTTTTGTCCTTCCCGCGGGCATTTTAGAGAGAAAATCCGCACCTACCTTAAGCTGCTGCCCATGTTTGGCTTTCCGATGCTGAGTCCTCCTTTGTCTGCGATTCGCAGTGCGCGCACATCAGGACGTGCGCAGGCCTGGAGCTGGAGTCACATGGCTCTGGGCAGCCAATCAGGTAAGGTATCATAGTAATAGGAGTTCCATGAGGTCCTAACCTCCTATTACTATGATTGTGATAGAGTCCGAAACACTCAAAACCCAGCCCCAAACACCCAAAACACCCATAAAAAAAATAGAAAATATACACTATATTCATTTAAATTAAAGTTATTAATGTCTTAAAAAATATATATATTTTCCCGATTTTTTTTAAAAAGTTTTTTAAAATAAACTTACCATTGTGGGGAGTGTTTTTAATGATAAAATATGTTTTTATAACTTTATTTTTATATGTTTTTGTGTTTTTTTAAAAACACTTGCACCTGTAAAAGTAGATTATGCGCCTGCTTTTTCAGGTGCAAGATTTTTGAGGACATTCGTATGCATAAATATTGGAAATTTGCACTTGCAAATGTCCTCGTTCCCAATCTGCGGATGATCTGTTAAGCTAGAAACTTGACACATCGGAAAAGCCGGTTTTCAGCGCATGCGCATTGTGCGCCGAAAACCGGCTTTTCCGATGCCTTGCCAGGTTTGTACAAACTTTGTATGGACCTGGGAACGTCGGAATTTCAGGGCCATTATGTTTTGAATTATGTTGTTCATCATGTTGTTGAATGATCACATTGCTGGATGTAGTTAATTTGTTATTTTATTAAAGTTTCAAAGTTTCACAATTAAGTTTACAAAGTTGACAAAGTTTACAATGTTTAATAAAATATTTTGTTCACCTTAACGATTCCTGTGTAGTGTTTCATTTGCAGAATAAGAGGGAGAATAGTCAAAATGGTGGGATAGAGTGGCCAGACAACGCGCAAACATGCTGTTCACTCTTAAAGCAAAGCATTCAATTATGAGCTGCCGACATAAGGCTTTTGCTGCGGCAAAATTTCAATGATGCCTCCCCTGTGGTGGTGGTGGGGCTGGTGGTTGTGGCATGGGTTCCTCGCCAGGCTCCTCTTCCTCGTCTTCCTCCTCCTCCGCTGCCCCCCCTCACCCCCTCTCCTGAGGTGGTCCTGCAATCCCTATTGGCAATTTCTGTTCCTCATGATGGCTAAGTTGTGTAGCATGCAGCACACCACAATGAACTCAGAGACCTGCTGAGGGGAGTATTGTAGGCAACCTCCAGAGTGGTCCAGGCATCGGAAGCACTGCGTGAGCATTCCAATTGTCTGTTTAACAATATTGCCTGTGGCTGTATGGCTCTCATTATAGCGATGTTCGGCTTCTGTCTGAGGATTTCGAAGGGGGGTCATGAGCCAGGTAACGAGGCTGTAACCTTTGTCCCCGAGCATCCAGCTCTGGTCTGTGGTTGATGCTGGAACATGTGTGAGACACTGCTCTCACGCAAGATGAAAGCGTCATGGATGCTCCTTGGATATTAGGCATTGACTGCCATGATGCACTGAGTATAGTCGCAGACGATCTGTACGTTCAGGGAGTGAAATCCTTTTCGATTTCGGAAAACCTCTGGATTCTCTAAAGCTGCTCGCAGGGTGGTGTACGTACAGTCAAGGGCACTCTGAACCTTGGGGAAGCCAGCAAATTGTCCAAAACCTACAGCCCTCTCATTTTGGGTCTCCTTAGTCATTGGGGAGTTTATGAAGTCCACTCTGCATGCGTACAGTGCATTAGTCACCTGGCGAATGCAGCAATGTGTAGCATGCTGTGAGATGGAGCTTATGTCCCCCGCTGATGCCTGAAAGGAGCCGGAGGCATAGAAGGCAAGTGCCACAGTCACCTTCACCTCGATGTACAGTGCAGTCCTGTTGCCGCTGGTAGGCTGTATGTTTGCCTGTACGAGCTGGCATTTCTCTGTGACCACCTCTTTTTGGAAGCGCGGCCTTCTAACGCCCTGTGCCTCAGAGAGCTGCAGGTATGAGCGATGTTCCCTGTAAACTCATCGGGGGTAAAGCATTATCCCCATATGTCTGCGACCTTTCTGATTACGTTCCAAATGATCATCAATAAACATTCTTCTAGCTTGACACCATATGAATATAGCAACCCGATTACTGGCTGACATAGCATGATCTCCATCTTTTAAAATGTCCTTAAATATCTTTTAAAACCAACTAAAACTCACATAAAACTTCACAATCAAAAGTATGCAGTAATGCAGCATTCTTCTCCCAATCCTTTTAATCACTGGCAACTGTGACTTTCTCCTCCGTTTTCAAGATGACGCAGTTAGCGCCTCGTGCGCCCTGGATCCGACTGTTTTTTCTTGGCGGGTTCCTGGTCAGACACTAAATCGGGCGATATGTTCGAAAGTTCCGGCCGGGGCGCTAGCGAAGCGATGTACAACGATTTACATCATCCAAATGGTCAAACCAGCGATGGTGGCGCCGCAAAACCATTGACGCAAATTCTGCCCGGGCGCAAAATCTTGTGTGCCTCGTTTCCGCCCCCCAAAAAAAATCATTTTTGCGCCCTGCCAAGATGCTAAATGGGGCGCAAAGGAGCTGAAAATCCAGCATTTAATATGGTTTCACAAACTGAATTGGGGAAAATGAATTATGAGTTTTCTCAAATAAAAGCAGAAAATGCTGGAAATCTCAGCCGGTCAGGCAGCATCTGTGGAGAAGAAGCAGAGTTCACGGCCCCAAGTTTCGTGCTGTGGTGAAAACGGCGCACCTCCGAGCTGGGCGCCTGTTTTTCGCGCCGAAAACTGCGCCGAAAACAAAGTCCGATATTCTCGAGCTCCTTGGAGCTCGATGTCTGCTTGGCGCGGCGCGCTCATCGCAGCAGGGGGCGGAGCCTAACACTCGCGCCGATTTTCTAAGTAGCAGGGGGCGGGTACAATTTAAATTAGCCTTCGTGGTGCTGGCAACCCTGCGCGTGCGCGTTGGAGCGTGCGTGCACGCGCAGTCTCACACAAACATTGGCACTCGGCCATTTTTAAAAATACTGCAGAAAAAGTGAAGATTTGTTTCTTGGACCCCTGCAAAGGCTTGTAATTTAATTTTTTTTGATATTTCTGTGTGTGAGGGAGTGCTTTTAACAGCACTGCTGAATAAATCACCTGCTGAAATCAGTGAGTTCAGCTTTTCACTGCTAAACTTGCAGAACCGGTGCTGCATTGGTGCATGCAAATTAAGGACTGTGTGTTTGGAGAAATAAGAGTGCCAATTCAACTTTGCAATAATACGTGGTGTTGACAATGCAGCACCCATTCTGCAAATTTAAATATAAAACTGTCGATGTGGCTGCCTCTCCCTGTCCAAATGGCCTCAGTCCCCCTCACAGCTCGAAGGCTGCTGCTGTATCTTCGGCTGCCGGCCAGCCACTGACGCCGCTGATATCCTATGGCCGAATGGCCTCACGTCCGTCCGCTGCTGATTCTTTGGCTGCCGGCCAGCCACTGACGCCGCCCCTAAAGCGTGGCCGAATGGCCTCCAGAACCTGAATGAGCTGCGTGTGTCCTGCGTTGATTCTTCGGCTGCCGGCCAGCCACTGACGCTGCTGCTTATCTCATGGCCGAATGGCCTCACATCGGGCCACTGATTCTTCGGCTGCCGGCCAGCCACTGACGCCGCTGATATCCTATAGCCGAATGGCCTCACATCGGGCCACTGATTCTTCGGCTGCCGGCCAGCCACTGACGCCGCTGATATCCTATGGCCGAATGGCCACACGTCGGTCCGCTGCTGATTATTCGGCTGCCGGCCAGCCACTGACGCCGCTGATATCTCATGGCCGAATGGCCTCGGGTCCGTCCGGTGCTGCTTCTTCGCGGCCAGCCACGAAGAGAATGAAGGCCTGCCTCAAGCACTGCAGCTCAGCTCGAAGCTTGCTGCCGTCGAGACACTGACGCCACACCGCTGCCTGTCTCCAACATGAAAGGCCTGCCTGAAGCGCTTTCACACAGGTAGGAGCATGGTTTATTTAATCTTTTCTTTGCTTATAAATTTTTATTCAGGTTGGATTTATTTGTATAATATTTGTATAAGTATAACTAAGGATTGATTGTAGAATTTAATGACTTCCCTTCCCCCCTCCCCCCCACCTCGTTCCCTACACCTAATTTGTAACCGACGCCTGATTTTCTAAAGTGTAGACAAGGTCTTTTCGAGCGTACAAAAATCTTCACTTACTCCATTCTAAGTTAGTTTGGAGTAAGTTTTCACTCACGAAACTTTGAAATCAGGCGTAAGTGGCCGGACATGCCCCCTTTTGAAAAAAGAATTCTGTTCCAAAGTGAAACTGTTCTACCTGACTAGAACTGGAGCAAACTAAATGTGGAGAATTCCGATTTCTAAGATACTCCTTTCTACACCAGTTGCTCCTAAAAATCAGGAGCAAATCATGTGGAAACTTGGGGCCAACATTTCTGGTCAATGCTTTTGTATGAGTTTTCTCATATTGGAGAACATGAAGAATTTTCAAAAAATCAAAGGCATTTGAAAGGCTGCTCTTATTTTACAATTGTAGGGGGTACAAATTAGGCAATATTCAATCTACTTACAATTCTAGTTGAGGTTAGAAAAGAATATCAGCCAGTGGTTCATGCTTCCTTCCACAATTCAGCAACCTCAACTGGGAGCTAGCTTATGTGAATATTATGCTAGAACAGGATCTCGTTCAGCTGTGATTGATTATCTTGCTAACACTCACTGTCTAAGCCCTCAGAAATAATGACTGTTGGAGCAAGGTATCAGACACTCTTGGTTCCCATGGAATCATACCCCAGCACGCATTGAATGCTGTCAAGAGTGGAGAAGGGAAACAATAGCAGATCATGGAGGGAGATCTTTTTCAAGTAAAGATCTATTACTTTTATGGTAAATGCCTGTGTGCTGAGTTGAGCAAAGCTGTTTGTGCCAAAAAAACAAGCTCACTAAGCCAATTTAAAAAGTCTGCTCACAGTGGTTTATTACATCTCATAACTGTGGGCACAAACTACTGCCAGCTCATATGCAGCCTCTTATACAGTGACACTGTTTGAAACTGTTTTTATATTGCAAAAGACCTGTGCTCGTATGACTGGTTCCTGATGCGTGGATCTTGCACAGCAGGATACAACATGAAGGTAAACTGACCAAGATTTGCTAAGGCTGGCAAAATCTAATTTATTTTTAAAGAAATATCTAACCGGCCACTAGCCTGAGTAAATTCTGGACAATTTATCTTTGAATTGCAGCAGGCTACACTGAAACCGTGCATTGGAACTGGCGATGCAAGCACAGGTCTTGCACAGTGAAATAAACAGCTTTAGTTTGGATTCCAGGATACCAGTGTCCATGAACCAAATTCTGCTCTTTAGACTTCTAACTCCAGTTTCTGACTTCTCTTCTTAGGCAGTCCCTTGGAGTCGAGGATTACATGCTTCCACACTAAAAATGAGTTCTCTGTCTATGCTTAGCTTCAGCTTGCTCTCGGCATTGAGACTTGAGGTGCTCAGCACCTGCCCGGATGCTCCGCCTCCACTTTAGGCATTCTAGGGCAGGGATTCCCAGGTGTCGGTGGGGATGTTGCACTTTTTCAAGGAGGCTTTGAGGGTGTCCTCTGCTCCCCTGGGGCTCGCTTGCCATATAGGAGTTCCGAGTAGAGTGCTTGCTTTGGGAGTCTCGTGCCAAGCATGCGGACGATGTGGCCCATCCAATCCTGATAACAGACTGGTAAACCCAGCTTTTTACTGCATTCGTCCTCTGCCCTTCTGACACAGAACTTTTCCTTACTTCTCACCCTAATCATTGGGTTAAAGGAAATGGAGCAGGTAAAGAAAAACAGCTGTAATATTTAGCTTTCCTTTTTCAAATCCCTACCGATGAAATTTAATTCCACCATAGCTTTGATGTAGGCATACACTTTTTTTGCAGCAATGGTTACAGCTTCCGAGATGCTATTGTGCACATTTTTATGATTTATGTGTACTCTTCTGTTAGCTTGGGAATTGCCAGACTGTCACCTGCATTGACTTTTGCTTGTAAAAATATTCTGGGCAAAATCAAATTTATTTATGGAGGAATGAAATGGGTAACTACCACATTAAATGAAATGTGCTAGTAGCTGATTAATGGCCCAAAAATTGCGGTCGGTGGTGTAGCTTTGGAATACGCCGCCAACCTACGAATAGAATACGAACTTGCCTTGTGCAAGGCCCAGAATGGAGACTTGCTCTTCTGTGCTGCAGAGTTGTGCACAGCGCATGATATCCAGGAGGCCAGGAGTGCAGCATTCAGCCCATAAGTGAGGGAAGACACGCCCACAAAATCTGTCAAAACTAAGCTATGCCCACAGAAACATCTGTCTCTTCCATTGAAATTATATTCTAAAAAATTATAAAAACAATTAATTAAACTGGTACTGTGATAACTATGTTCTTAGCAATACAATGCTACAAATATTTACTTGTGTGCTTGTATATGTCTCTCTCACATACACACAAAAAACACCAATTTATATTGAACATCGTGTTAGCAAAATTGAAACCATTTTATTCTCGTTTGACATGTTTCCTGGTTTTGAAGATTGGGTGTCAGTTCTGTACTGAGTCACACTATATATGCTTTAAATTGAAAGGCACGGCCATTTGAATCTTAATTGACCCACAAAAAAAGTTTCCTCCACTAAAATCCATACATGGATCTTTTAAGCTATGAAACGGGGTCCTGCGCCTGCTTTCACTAACCGTAACATTTTTGAACGTAATTTCTGGGCAGATGGTGGGAAAATAACCCAACTCTGCAGCAGCAATAGTGATTTCCAAGGTGAAACAGATGATCTGTAAAGGCATACCTTGACAGATCGCAAGTTCGAGATTTAGCGCATGCGTACGGTATACTTTAAAGAATTCAAGACGACAATAGTGTTGAACAACAACTTCTATTTATATAGTGCCTTTAATGTAGTAACATGTCCCAAGGTGTTTAACAGCAGCATTATCGATCAATATTTGACAACGAGCTACATTAGGAGATATCGACCTGGATTTTGCGTTAATAATGGTGAGACTATGAACGCTCACTATTATTATGGAGTAAATCGGACAGCAACTTCTGCTGTATGCACATGTGCAGTTAAAGGTCGAATTCCAGAAGTTGCAGTCCAAGTTGCTTTGCTCCTCCACAGGCCGCAGTATAATGGTACCTCTTCAATAGACTCGGCATTGAAATTTATGTAAGGGCATGAAGTTGGGGTACTAGTTACTCACAAAAAACACACTAGAAAAGGTTAGGGCTAGTGCACTCAGGAGTAGTTAATTTTTAATGGCATGATAAGTGATAATTACTGCCAAACATCTCTGGTCCTGAAAATGTAATTTTACAAGTGTGGAGTCTCATTCCTTCAGAAGTTAATTAGTGTTAGAGATTTTTTTTAAATAGTTTTTTAAAACTCTTTCTGTCTGTCTCTCATCTCTCTCTCTCTCTCTCTCTCTTCTCTCGCTCTCAATTCCAGCTTCCTTTCACAATCTTCATTTCGCTTTCTGTACATGATTGGAATCTAATTTATACTTCCTGCTTTGCACTTCCTGGTTTAGATTCTGCGTGCCTCAGTGAGGATTCTTTAATCTGATTGGTTGACAAAAGGCCATGTTTGGAGGAACTCAGAAATCTGAGTGTTGTAGGGCTGGAGGAGATTACAGAAATAGGGAGGGGTGAGACCATGAAAATTTTGAAAACAAGGATGAGAATTGAAAAATTGAGGCATTGCCAGACCGGAAGCCAATTGTATCAGTGAGCACAGGGGTGGCAGGTGAACAGGACTTGCTGTGAATTAGGATACGGGCTGCAAAATTTTGGATGAGCTCAAGATTATATGGAGGGTGCAAGGTGGCCAGGAGAGCATTGGAATAATCGAGTCTCGAGGTATCAAAGGCATGGATAAGGATGAACTGCTTTCTAATGCACGGATTATGCAGGAAGCTAATCTTTTATTGGGTCGTAAAAACCCTTCAGTTCAGCTGAAAAAACTCACCAACATGTCTTGATAATTTTTAGGATTCCTCCAAATCCCTGAGATCAGAATAGGTACTCGTGACTTTCATCATTGCTATGGGTGAAGAAACATGCTCTGCTACAATTGATAGGCTCTCAAGGATTCCAAGATTCCAGTTTAGGAACCAAATTGCATCAAAAAATATTCTGACAGAATGCAGGGAGAAAAGTGGCTTTCTATCTAAAGCAATGGAAAGTTAAATTTGAGCTTCAGTAATTGGTAATATTGACGCATGTCTTTTTATTGTTATAGGATCAGTATTTGAAGAGGCATGATACAGCAGTTTATAAATAGAGACATAGTGTACACAAGCAAGGAAGTTATGTTAAACCTTTATAAATCACTGGTTAGGTCTCAGCTAGAGCATTGGTGTATGCCAATCCCCATCTTAGTTGCAAATAGCAAAAATTAAGTGGTGATGCTGCTAAAGATGTGTTCGTCACAATGTGACGGTGATAATACTCTCTGCGGTATACTTTTATGATTATTGTATTGCTCTTCATTGCCATTGCAATTGATGTGTATTTATTGTAATTGTTCTTTGGTTTTAACACAGACATATATTGCATTCATAGTGTACAATATACTTATGTACATGGCGTATTGTGATAGCGAGCAAACATTACTAACTGATTGAGGTTGTGGATCACCTTGGAAACCGATTCCATTTGATGGCAGTGGTAATGCCATGCAATGCTGTACTCACTTGCTTTGTTAGTGCCTCATTGGTTTCGACTGTGCCACCAGATATTTGACAGTTACTCTGGGTGGAATGGACTTTGGTCTCACTGCCTGACATGCTGCTGTTGATAGTCAGTGGACCAAACATGGCCCAGTTTTTGAAGAATTTTTCCTCAATTAACCTGAGAGAGTACATGATATTCTCAAACTGGGCTATTTTTCATAGGACATCAATTCATGTTGACCAGATGGGGACCCCTTTTACGATCACCTCGACGCCATACACCAATGGATTGTGGTGAAGAGGAAAGACGATGTTAGGATCCAGGTGGTCACAACAGTGAGACCCAACAGGCCAGTGGGGTGCTTGGTGATCTTATGGATGTCAAAGTGCACCTTCTAGGATTAACTGTCTATTTATACAGAGACTGAGAAAGTTGCTGGTTTTATGTTTGATAAAGCCCTAAACTGAGGGCTATTGATTGTGTATAAAAAACTATAGTTTTAAAAACTGGCCTACATTTTGCCACAATGGCTACTTCAGATTCTACAATGGTGTTTGCACAGTAACCATTAATTGCGCACATTTGATTAACAGCTGCAAGAAGAAACTGTATATGGAGAAACTTCCAAATACCAGTGTCATCATACCATTCCACAATGAAGGCTGGTCCTCGCTCCTTCGAACTGTGCACAGTGTTCTTAATCGCTCGCCACCAGAGCTTATCGCAGAAATCATACTTGTCGATGACTTCAGTGATAGAGGTAAAAATGTTGAGTTTTTATTTAAGCTATTATTAAGGGTACATTGTTAGGGGCCGAAATTGCCCCTTTCTATAAGGGCTGTGACCGCCTCAATCACCGCTCGGTCGGCACAGATGAGCTGCCATTTTGTATATTACCCTCTTTTTTTTTTAGTTTTGGAGCAGTGTACGGGACTGCCACGCCCGTTTTCCTGCCGTGTTGTGCATGCGCCAACCCCTTCACAACCGGCGGCGACCCCCTTTCGAAATTGCCCCACGGGAGGGACACCTTCGCGGTCAGTGCCACTGACCGCTTTTTCTGTCGGTACCCTTTTTGTGGCTGGGCCGCCCTTAAAGGGGAGGTCGCGCTGCCGGCGATTCCATTTTATTTTTTGTCAGCCGATTGCCAGGCCGACAATTATGCCCGCGGGTTCAGCCAGGCCGCCAACAGGCAGCCCGGCATCTTCTCTTGGGTGCCAGGCCACTGGTACGGCTGAAACCCTCCCTGGTGGCCCAGTGTTTGCCACTAAATTGGCTGCAGAGTTCGCAGCAGCCCTCCCCTTTAACTGTCCCGACACCAACACCACTCCGACCGGAAACATAAACCAAAGAGCTGAAAATTGCCAGAATGTCCGCCATTTCGGGAGGAGGCAATTTCGGCCCCTTAGTGTTTTAAATATTTTTTTTTTATTTGAAATGAACTAAATCTCATCATTTTGACTTTTCAAAGCTGTAGTGACTCAAATATTCTTCACCCCAGCTCCATTTAGTTGGGATGTCTCAATAAAAACAAAAAAAAGGCAGCCAGTACACAACCAAAACTAGCTTTACTAATAAATTCAAATGCTGCCAGTTGTGTATTGTAAATAATGAAAAAGGTGGTTTGAAGAAAGTTGAGAGCTGCTGTGGCTTTGCTGTTTTCATTATCAGACCTGCTCGACAGTTACTGTTTTCAGTTTCAGTGTCAGCTATCTGTAATCCTCTCTACAATATAATATTCAAACCCCAAAGACGAAGTTCAGTAAACCAAGACTGTACTGCTTTGGACAGTTCAGCATAATGAGATTTTTTTTTTACACAAACTTTAATGAAACATTGGTATTCATCAAAAGACACTAATAAATTTTTAAAGGTTAAAATACAAACATGTCCCTGTGATTCATGGAGTTAACTCTTTTCCTTGCTCAATAATGAGCTTCAGTGTGTTTTATTACAATTCTCTTTTGCTTCAGAAATTAAAAGTTTAATATTCATAATTTTCATTGCCATTATTCAGAAACAATATTATAACTGTGTGAAAGTAAATTTGATCTTGGATTAGGACTATAAAAGATGGGTTTAGGAGTTATTATTGAAAATGTATATTCTGGTGCACTGTGGCTGCAGTATGTATGATGTACACGATGCACTATAGCAACTCACCTAGGTTATTTTGACAGTACCTCCTTCCCCTGTGACCTCTACCGCTGAGAAAGACAAGAACTGCAATATTTTGGGAAATACTATTGCCTCCCAGTTCAGCTTTAAGTCGCACACCATGCTAACTTGGGCTCACTTAAATAACAAATACATGGTTTAATGCCACATAATAGCAATGTGCTGAGCGTGGGGCCTTTGTGCTACTAGCCTCTCGGAGTGCTGAGTATTGTGGGGATATCCAGTTTTATGTCTCCTGACAATTTTCTTTAGTCACTCTCTAATGATAGAGATTAAAATAAAACAGAAAAAGGATGCTTATGATAAATGTCAGACTCCTACAGTAGCGAACCAAGTTGAATACAAAAAGAAAAGAGGAGAATGGAAAAATGAAATACTAGGGGCAAAGATAGTATATGAGAATAGATTAGTGGGCAACATAAAATTGAACCCAAGTGTCTTTTATAAACATGTAAATGGTAAAAGAGTCGTCAAAGAAAAGATGGGACTGATTAGGGACCAAAAAGATCATCATCTGGAGGCAGAAGGCATGGCTCAGGTACTAAATTAATACTGTGCATCTGTTTTCACCTTTTTAAAAAAAAACGATGTTGCCAATGTCACAGAAAAGGAGGAAGTAGTAGAGAAATTGGATAGGATAAAAATAGATAAAGAGGAGGTACATAAATTGTTGGCAGTCCTCAAAGTAGAAGATTCACCCGATCCGGATGGAATGCATCCTAGGATGCCGAGGGAAGTAAAGGTAGAGATAGCGGAGGCTCTGGCTACAATCGTCTGATCCTCCTTAGATATGGGAGTAGTGCCAGAGAACTGGAGAATTGCAAATGTGTTGCATCCCTATTTAAAAAAAGAGAGGGATAAACTTGGCAACTACAGGCCAGTCAGCCTAATGTCGGAAAGTGTTGGAAAAACTTTGAGACATTAATCTGAGATAAAATTAATTGTCGCTTGGAAAAATGTGTTAATAAATGACAACCAGCATGGATTTGTTAAAGGCAAATTGTGTTTAACTAACTTGCTAACTTGATTGAGTTCTTTGAAGTAACAGAGAGGATTGATGAGGGCAGTGTGTTTGATATTGTGAACATAGACTTTCAAAAGACTTTGATAAAGTACTACATAATAGACTTGTTAGCAAAAGTAAAGCCCATGGGATTAAAGAGACAGTGGCTGCTTGGATATGAAATTGGCTGAGGGACAGAAAGCAGAGTAGTTGTGAACAGTTGTTTTTCAGACTGGAAAGACGTATTCAGTAGTGTCCCCTAGGGGTCGGTATTGGGACCATTGCCCTTTTTGATATATAATTAAACACCATATACAAGGCATAATTGCAACGTTTGCAGATGATACAAAACTCCAAAATGTAGTAAACAGTGAGGAAGATAATAATAGACTTCAGGAGGACATAAAGAGACTGATGAAATAGGCGGACACATGGTAGATTAAATTTAATGCAGAAAAATGTGAAGCAATGCATTTTGGTAGGAAGCATGAGGAGAGGCAATGTAAACTAAATGGTACAATTTTAAAGGGAGTGCAGGAACCGAGAAATACATACACAAATATTTGAAGGTGGCAGGCCAAGTTGAGAAGGCTGTTTTTTAAAAAAAAAAGCATACAGGATCCTTGGCTGTATAAACAGAGGCAGAGTACAAAAGCAAGGAAGATGTGCTAAACCTTTCTAAATCATTGGTTAAGCCCCAACTGGAATATTGTCCAATTCTGGACACTGCGAAGGCCTTGGACAGGGTGCAGATGAGATTTACTAACATGGTATCAGGAATGCAGAACTTCAGTTACATGGAGAGAATAGAGAAGCTGGGATTATTATTCTTACAGCAAGGACGGTTGCAGGGGAGATTTAATTGAGGCGTTTTAATAAGTAAATAAGTGGCAGAATGGTCGGTAACCAAAGGACACAGATTTAAGGTGAAATAAAAACAGAAAATGCTGGAAATACTCAGCAGGTCAGGTAGAATCTGTGGAGGGAGCAACAGTTAACGTTTCAGGTCCGTGACCTTTCGTCAGGTGATTGGTAAAAGAACCAGAGGCAAGATGAGGAGAATTTTTTTTTACGTAGCAAATTGTTATCTGGAATACACTCCCTGAAGGTTGGTGGAAACGGATTAAATAATAACTTTCAAAAGCGAACTACATAAATACTTGAAGATGAAAACATTTACAGGGCTATGAGAAAAGAGCAGGGGAGTGGGACTAATTGAATAGCTCTTTCAAAGAGTCGGCACAGGCACGATGTGCTGAATGGCCGCCTTCTGTGATGTATGATTCTATGATGTTTTTTCCAATACATACCTTTGTTAAACAGTTAAGGGTAGAAATTTACCACTGCCCGAAACGGGGCTCACCTTCCGTTTTTTGAAGTTTTTCTCCGCCGCATGCGCGCCATCGATATTCGGCACTTGGACGTTATTCTTTGCTTGAGGCTAAGGGACAGAATTGCCTTACGGCAGCTCGGCCGCCCCGATCGCTCGTCAGCGCCGCGCGAATGATGTCAGCGCCGCACTAATGATGTCAGCATGCCGCTGATGATGTCAAGTGCTGCGCTGATGATGTCAGCACGCCTCTGATTATGTCATCACGACGCAGAAGCGCCAAACCTAGGGGCATAATTGTCGGTCGCCCAACAATAAAATATAAAATGGCGTCGCTGGCAGCACCACCTCCCCTTTAAGGGCGGCCGCGCCGCCGACCAACAAGGAGTGCACCAATGCAAAAAGCTGTCGGGGGCCACTTGTGCCAGACATGTTACTAACTCTCCAGTCACCTTACCTTTCAAGCAGGCATAACATCCATGCGATCTACCCTTTACAGATGTTTCTGCTTGAGAAAGTTGCAACATATTAGTAGCGGTAGATCTTAATTTGTAGTAAAATATTTGGACATCCCAACTGTGATACTGTACTGTGAAACTGTTGGAAACAGCCATCAGGGTGCTGTAATACTTTCGTTTTCTGAGGCACAATTTTTGTTTGAGAACTTTTGAGTCTTTTTGAAATGCAGTATTGGCAGACAATAACAAAGGTTTTGTGTTGGAAAATAGTCTTGATTACTTAGGAATCTTTCCCAATTGTTTTGTGCAATTTTTATATGTAGATGTTTTTTAGTTCTATATCCTCCCTTAATTTTAGTTTACAGGGTACTGCATTCTGAAATCTCAAAGATCAGTTGTAGACGTTAATGGAAATTGGATCAGTATGAAATTGATTTGGTACACAAAGGATTTTGTATAAGGTGACATGATTTTTAATGTTTACAAAGTGTATATTTTAAGATTTAACATTTCTCGTGTTACTCTAATTATCAGCAGAACATGCTTCTTACCTAATCTGGTCCATTTAAAAAAAAAACTATATTTACATAAGAACATAAGAAATAGGAGCAGGAGTAGGCCATCTGGCCCATCAAAACTGCGTGCAGTTTTGGTCACCTTACTTAGGGAAGGATATACTGGCTTTGGAGTGGGTACAGAGATGACTCACTAGGCTGATTCCGGAGATGAGGGGGTTACCTTATGATGATAGATTGAGTAGACTGGGTCTTTACTCGTTGGAGTTCAGAAGGATGAGGGGTGATCTTATGGAAACATTTAAAATAATGAAAGGGAGAGACAAGATAGAGGCGGAGAGGTTGTTTCCACTGGTAGGAGAGACTAGAACTAGGGGGCACAGCCTCAAAATACGGGGGAGCCAATTTAAAACCGAGTTGAGAAGGAATTTCTTCTCCCAGAGGGTTATGAATCTATGGCATTCTCTGCCCAAGGAAGCAGTTGAGGCTAGCTCATTGAATGTATTCAAGTCACAGATAGATATATTTTTAACCAATAAGGGAATTAAGGGTTATGGGGAGCGGGCGGGTAAGTGGAGCTGAGTCCACGGCCAGATCAGCCATGATCTTATTGAATGGCGGAGCAGGCTCGAGGGGCTGGATGGCTTATTCCTGTTCTTAATTCTTATGTTCTTATGTAAAACTGCTCCACCATTCAATAACATCATGGCTGCTCTGATTTTGGCCTCAATTCCATTTTCCTACCCTCTCCCTATAACCCTTGACTCCCTTATCTTTCAAAAATCTGTCTCCACCTTAAATATATTCAATGACCTAGCCTCCACAGCTCTCTGGGGTAGATAATTCCAAAGATTCACGACCCTCTGAGAGAAGAAATTCTTCCTCATAAGGCGACCCCTTATTCTGAAACTGTGCCCCCTGGTTCTAGATTCCCCCACGAGGGGAAACATCCTCTTTGCATCTACCCTGTCAAGCTCCCTCAGAATCTTATACATTTCATTAAGATCACCTCTCATTCTTCTAAATTCCAATCAGTATAGGCCCAACCTGCTCAATCTTTCTTCATATGACAAACCCTTCATCTCAGGAATCAACCTCGTGAACCTTCTCTGAACTGCCGCCAATTCAAGCGTATGAGGAAAGGTTGAGTAGGTTGGGCCTCTACTCATTGGAATTCAGAAGAATGAGAGGTGATCTTATCGAAACGTATAAAATTATGAGGGTAGCTTGACAAGGTGGACGCAGAGAGGATGTTTCCACTGATAGGGGAGACTAGAACTAGAGGGAATGATCTTAGAATAAGGGGTTGCTCATTTAAAACTGAGATGAGGAGTAAGTTCTTTTCTGATGGTTGTAAATCTGTGGAATTTGCTCCTTCAGAGAGCTGTGGAAACTGGGACATTGAATAAATTTAAGACAGAAATAGACAGTTTCTTAAGCGATAAGGGGTTATGGGGAGCGGGCAGGGAAGTGGTCATGATCATATTAAATGGCAGAGCAGGCTCGAGGGGCCGTATGGCCTACTGCTGCTCCTATTTCTTATGTTCTTTATGTTTTTATCCCTCCTTAAATAAGGAGAGAAAACTGTACGAGATACTCCAGGTGTTGTTTCACCAATACCCTGTACAGTTGTAGCAGGGCTTCCCTACTTTTATACTCCATCCCCTTTGCAATAAAGGCTAACATTCCATTTGCTTTCCTAATTACTTGCTGTACCTGCATGCTAATTTTGTGTTTCAAGTACAAGGACCCCCCAGATCCCTCTGTACTGCAGCATTTTGTAATCTCTCCCCATTTAAATAATCATTTGCTTTTTTATTTTTTCCACAAAAGTGGATAACTTCACATTTTCCCACATTATACTCCATCTGTCAAATTTTTGCCCACTCACTTAGCCTATTCTTTGCATCCTCCACACAACTTGCTTTCCCACCTATCTTTATATCATCAGAAAATTTAGCTACATTATACTCGGTCCCTTCATCCAAATCATGAATATAGATTGTAAATAGTTGAGGCCCCAGCACTGATCCCTATGGCACCCCAGTAGTTACAGTTTGCCAACCTGAAAATGATCCATTTATCCCAATTTTCTGTGTTCTGTTAGTTAGCCACTCTATCCATGCTAATATATTACCCCCAACCCTGTGAGCTCTTATCTTGTCCAGTAACCTTTTAAGTGGCACTTTATCGAATGCCTTCTGGAAATCCATATACATGACACCTACTGGTTCCCCTTTATCCACCCTGCTCGTTACATCCTCAAAGAACTGGAGCAAATTTGTCAAATATGATTTCCCTTTTATAAAACCATGCTGACTCTGCTTGACTGTATTATGATTTTCTAAATGTCCTGCTACTACTTCCTTAATAATGCACTCCAGCATTTTCCCAATGACAGATGTTAGGCTAACTGGTCTATAGTTTCCTGCTTTCTGTCTTCCTCCTTTTTTAAATAGGGGCGTTAGATTTGTGGTTTTCCAATTTGCTGGGACCTCTCCAGAATCCAGGGAATTTTGGTAGATTACAACCAATGCATCCACTATCTCTGCCGCCAATTCTTTTAAGACCCTAGGATGCAGGCCATCATGTCCAGAGGACTTTTCCACCTTTAATCCCATTGGTTTGCCTAGTACTTTTTCTCTAGTGATAGTGATTGTTTTAAGTTCCTCCCCAATAGCCCCTTGATTATCAATTTTTGGGATGCTTTTAGTGTCTTCTCATGAAGACCGATACAAAATATTTGTTCAAAGTCTCTGCCATTTTCCTGTTTCCCATTATTAATTCTCCAGTCTCAGTAAGGGACCAATGTTTACTTTAGCTACTCTCTTCCTTTTTATATACATGTAGAAGCTCTTGCTGTCTGTTTTTATATTTCTTGCTAATTTACTCTCAAACTATTTTCTCTCTCTCATTATCATTTTTTTAGTCGTCCTTTGCTGGTTTCTAAAAATATCCTAATCCTCTGGCCTACCACTGCTTCACAACATTTTATACCTTTGTTTACAATTTGATACTATCTTTTACTTCATTAGTTAGCCACGACTGGTTCATCCTTTTCTTAGAGTCTTTCTTTCTCACTGGAATATATCTTTGCTGAGAGTTATGAATTATCTTCTTAAATGTTTGCTGCTGCTTATCCTGTTTTACCCTTTAATCTATTTTCCCAGTCCACTTTACTACATCAATGTCTATTGACCAGGGTTGATAACAGTTTAAAAGAAATTGCAGGCTATTGTGGTAAATGTATTTTATTATGTAAATTTCAGATAAACTATGCTTTGGTCAATGATACTCTAGATCCTTATACTAATTGTGACAAACATCACCAAGATCAGCTATTATAATACTGTGAATCAAAAAAGTCATATTAATGATGTATACAAGTAAAGAGCTGGAGATTCCAAAGGAAATTCCATGAATTGATATCTAGGCTCATCTTGGATATCAGTGAAAAGATAGTCCAAATGACAAATCTCATTACAGTATCATCAGCATTTAGATTTGATACAGACAATAGTGAACCAAAATGATGGAATGAAAATAGATATTTTATATATTTAAAATATTGCTCATGGAATGCAGCAGTTTGAGGAGACCATGACCACCTAATCTGGGCAACTAGGGATGGAAAATAAATATGGGCCGTAGTGCCCGATTTTAGGTGCTTTGTGTCAATGGCATCCGCGCAGGTACACTTCTGATGCGGGCCACGTCAGACGTCATTTTGGTGAATTGTGTAAGGATTCAGCGAAAACATCGACAGTAAAAGCATAAAGTTTTGGACTTTTAAGTTTTGGACATTGCTTTTAACTTTACTGTTACTGCAGAAGGGCAAAGAACATGACGTGGGACAGATCCAAACGTGTTCCACAGGAATACACATCAGGTGGGCATGAATGGGCTGATGGCTGGATGCAGGAACGCATCGCAGGAAGATGGTTGATGGGGAGCCCATCAGGAAGATCGGTCGATGCTCAAGACACAAAGGAAGCTTTTCGGCCACCCAGACTTGTTGAGGCCTTATCCCCAGGAACAGAACAGTTGACAAAGACACCGGCCAAAAAGGTGTTTTCATTTTGTTCTTTCAGTTGTACTGCCTCAGGCGAAGGGCTAACTTTTGGCTCGAGAAGAAGCATTTTTGAAAGTAGAAGAGAGGCAGTTTTGGCTGCCATCTCTCTTTCTCTCTCCTCCTCTACGCTTGCTTGCTTCGTTAAACGCACTCAAAGACCGAGCACTCCGTCTGGGATGGAGTGAAGAAACCACCATCTACAAGCAAAGAGAGCCTTGCCACTTCGACTGGGAAGCTGACTTTGAGACTGGACTTGAATACCACAGATTGGTGCAGTGCCTCATCGGGAGAAGCAGCAAGTAAGCCAGAGGGGTAATTGTTGAGCATTTATCCCAGCCCACATATCTTTAAGACCACCGCATAGTATGAAGGGGTGTCATATGTCCCAACCAAGCCTTAGGGGAGATTTGCTACACGGATCATAGGTGTACGCACAGTCTGTTAGATAGATTCGGTGGTGCCCTATCGAACCAAGCAAGGGTGTTTTCGTCATGGGTACTTCACGTTAGGGACCTGTTCAGATGGGCCAAGATTGTGTGTTGTATTGTGTTTGTTTTACACCACCAGGGTGTGTTTTACTGGGTGCAGGTGTGTGCTTTAAATTGAATAAAAGTATTGTGATGGTTGAGGCCGAAAGATCTGGCTATAACTGTATTTTTGTTCACTACTATAATTCCGGTGTCTAGAACTGTTGTAAGGGGAGGTGATTCGAAACCACCAAGGGCAAAACCACTTACAATTCGTTTGTGTGCGGCGGAAGTATGCAGAGTAGGCAGATCGTGACATCAATCAGTGTGCAATGTTGATTTAATGGCAGCGCTGAAATTTCCGTCCTCAGTGCTGGACTATTGCTCTCATGCTTTCAGCAGCAGGAAGGACCCCCCCCCACCAGCGCTATTTAAAAGGATCTTTATCTGCTTTTAGGTTTGTTGCTGATTAATTTCTACAGGTTCTTGATGCGTTTGTAGAGGTGTTTCTTGGTTTGGTGTCTTATTTTAAGTTGCTGAAGTCTCAACGGAGTGGTATGGCAGGTTACTTCAAGGCTTCGGCTCAGACCAGGTGCTCCCAGACATTGGTGTAGCAGTTTGTATGATCCTTGGCCTGCTGCATAATGGGGAGAATGAGCAGAGGGGGCAAAGAGGAGGACAAGGTGCTCAAAGAGGGAGGATAGGGAGAAGAGCTCTCAGCAGGAGGCCATATCCACCTAGCACGATTAGGGAGCAATTCTCCTACCTCAACCTCAGCGAGGAACAGTGCATGTGATGTCTCACTTCACTAAGGAGGTGCTCACTGAAATCTGCCACCTGTGCCGGGCAGACCTGCAGTCTCAACAGGGTGAGGACGGCATTGTCAGTGGTTGTGAAGGGTAGCGTGCCATGAATTGATATGTATCTGGTACCTTCCAGGCTGCAGCAGGCGACATTTCCAATATCTCTCAGTTCACATTCATGGTTGCATATGGGAGTTGCATGAGGCTCAGTATGCAAAGAGAGGTCAATACATTTCATTCTCTCTTGCCAAAGAGAAACAGGTGGAATGAGTACATGACTTTGCCAGGATAGCCGGCTTCCTCATGGTGCAGTGTGCCATTGACTGTACACTCGTTGCATTGCGGGCACCACATGTGAATACGGGGATGTACCATAATCGGAAGGCATTCTCCTTCCTCAATGTCCAGCTGCTGTGCGACCATACTCGGTGCATCATGCAAGTTAATGCTCGGTATCCTGGCAGCAGCCATGATGCCTTCATTCTGCAGCTGTCTGCTGTACCATCTGCATTTGATCCACCACAACAAACCAGAGGGTGGTTACTGGGTGGCCTGGCTATCGCTGATCACCTGGCTCTTGACTCCAGTGTGCAATCCAACCACATGTGGCCAGCACGCATATAACAAAAGTGATCGAGCAGACCTTTGGGGTCCTCAAACAACGCTTCCACTGCCTGGACCACTCTGGAGGAGCTCTGCAGAACTCGCCAGAGCATGTCTCAAGATTCGTTGTGGTTAGCTGCATGCTGCACAACCTCGCCATCATGAGGACACAGCCCTTGCCGCCAGGTAAAGAGAAAAAGATTAGTCTATAGATATGTGAAGAGAAAAAGATTAGTGAAGACAAACGTAGGTCCCTTGCAGTCGGATTCAGGTGAATTTATAATGGGGAACAAAGAAATGGCAGACCAATTGAACAAATACTTTGGTTCTGTCTTCACGAAGAAAGACACAAATAACCT
This sequence comes from Pristiophorus japonicus, assembly GCF_044704955.1. Classification (NCBI taxonomy): domain Eukaryota; kingdom Metazoa; phylum Chordata; class Chondrichthyes; family Pristiophoridae; genus Pristiophorus; species Pristiophorus japonicus. The sequence continues at coordinate 63,193,549 of NC_091980.1, read as the reverse complement.
TCCGGAAGTACAAGGGGACCGAGGGTCTAGCGAGAAGGAGGAACTGAAGGATATCCTTATTAGGCAGGAAATTGTGTTAGGGAAATTGATGGGATTGAAGGCCTATAAATCCCCGGGGCCTGATAGTCTGCATCCCAGAGTACTTAAGGAAGTAGCCCTAGAAATAGTGGATGCATTGGTGATCATTTTGCAACAGTCTATCGACTCTGGATGAGTTCCTATGGACTGGAGGGTAGCTAATGTAACACCACTGTGTAATTGGACCAGCCGCAATCAACTTGGGACTGGGTAGGCTTCGGAAGCTAATCGGAGCTGACACGGACTCATCGAATTATCATATGGGCTGAGCGCTGCAAGGTGCCGGTTGCTAACCCACGATGGGACGCGACCTTGCTGTAGGTCCTCCAGATTACTGCGCCCCTCGTTTAACAACCAGGCCCCGTATAACACGCATATATCATTCCTGGCTGCCTGCACCGAGGCATTCCGAGATGCAGGAGTGCATGGTGTCGGGAGGCCTATAAAGGCCCAGCGGCAGCGAGACGCGGCGGCAGTCCGAGAGGCAGGAGTGCGTGGTGTCGGGAAGTCTATGAAGGCGTGATTGTGCAGCTGCAGCGGGGAGAGAAGGCAAAAAAGAAGCAGAAAGAAATTGAAAGGTGACGTCACAGACAAGGGGGTAAATGATTAGCTGGTGATTGGGAAGTAGCTTTTCTTTTTTCTTTTCTATATCAGTAGCTCACCTTTAGCCTTGTTTTTGCCACATTAAGTTTATCTAAGGGTTAAGCCAATGGCAGGACAGCTCGGACACGTGTTATGCTCCGCCTGTACTATGTGGGAAGTCAGGGACGCTTCCGGTGTCCCTGACGACTACGTGTGCGGGAAGTGCATCCGCCTGCAGCTCCTGACGGACCGCGTTGTGAAACTGGAGCTGCGGGTGGATTTACTCTGGAGCATCCACGATGCTGAGAATGACGTGAATAGCACGTTTAGTGAGTTGGTCTCACCGCAGGAGAAGGGTACACAGCCAGATGGGAATGGAAGACCAACAGGAAGAGCAGTGCAAGGAAGGTAATGCAGGGGTCCCCTGCGGTCAGTCCCCTGCAAAACAGGTACACCGCTTTGGGTACTGTTGAGGAGGATGACTCATCAGGGGAGAGCAGCAGCAGCCAAGTCCATGGCACCGTGGGTGGATCTGCTGCACAGGAGGGCAGGAAAAAGAGTGGGAGAGCGATAGTGATAGGGGATTCAATTGTAAGGGGAATTGATAGGCGTTTCTGCGGCTGCAACCGAGACTCCAGGATGGTATATTGCCTCCCTGGTGCAAGGGTCAAGGATGTCTCGGAACGGGTGCAGGACATTCTGAAAAGGGAGGGTGAACAGCCAGTTGTCGTGGTGCCTATAGGTACCAACGATATAGGTAAAAAAACGGGATGAGGTCCTACGAGATGAATTTAGGGAGCTAGGAATTAAATTAAAAAGCAGGACCTCAAAGGTAGTAATCTCAGAATTGCTAACAGTGCCACGTGCTAGTCAGAGTAGGAATCGCAGGATAGCTCAGATGAATACGTGGCTTGAGCAGTGGTGCAGAAGGGAGGGATTCAAATTCCTGGGGTATTGGAACCAGTTTTGGGGGAGGTGGGACCAGTACAAACCGAACGGTCTGCACCTAGACAGGACCGGAACCAATGCCCGAGGGGGAGTATTTGCTAGTGCTGTTCGGGAGGAGTTAAACTAATATGGCAGGGGGATGGGAGCCTATGCAGGGAGACAGAGGGAAATAAAATGGAGACAGAAGCAAAAGCTAGAAAGGAGAATAGTAAAAGTGGAGGGCAGAGAAACCCAAGGCAAAAAACAAAAAGGGCCACTTTACAGCAAAATTCTAAAGGGTCAAAGTGTGTTAAAAAGACAAGCCTGAAAGCTCTGTGCCTCAATGTGAGAAGTATTCGGAATAAGGTGGATGAATTAACTGCACAGATAGCAGTTAACAGATACGATGTGATTGGCATCACGGAGACATGGCTCCAGGGTGACCAAGGCTGGGAACTCAACATCCAAGGGTATTCAGCATTTAGGAAGGACAGACAGAAAGGAAAAGGAGGCGGGGTGGCATTGCTGGTTCAAGAGGAAATTAATGCAATTGTAAGGAAGGACATTAGCTTGGATGAGGTGGAATCGGTATGGGTGGAGCTACGGAATACCAAAGGGCAGAAAATGTTAGTGGGAGTTGTGTACAGGCCACCAAATAGTAGTCATGAGGTTGGGGACAGCATCAAACAAGAAATAAGGGATGTGTGCAATAAAGGTACAACAGTAATCATGGACGACTTTAATCTACATATTGATTGGGCTAACCTAACTGGTAGCAATGCGGTGGAGGAGGATTTCCTGGAGTGTATTAGGGATGGTTTTCTAGACCAATATGTCGAGGAACCAACCAGAGAGCTGGCCATCCTAGACTGGGTGATGTGTAATAAGAGACTAATTCGCAATCTTGTTATTCGAGGCCCCTTGGGGAAGAGTGACCATAATATGGTAAAATTCTTTATTAAGATGGACAGTGACAAAGTTAATTCAGAAACTAGGGCCCGGAACTTAAGAAAAGGTAACTTTGATGGTATGAGGCGCGAATTGGCTAGATTAGACTGGCAAATGATACTTAAAGGGTTGACGATGGATAGGCAACGGCAAACCTTTAAAGATCATATGGACGAACTTCAGCAATTGTACATCCCTATCTGGAGTAAAAATAAAACTGGGAAGGTGGCTTAACCGTGGCTAACAAAGGAAATTAAGGATAGTATTAATTCCAAAGAAGAGGCATACAAATTAGCTAGAAAAAGCAGCAAACTGGAGGACTGGGAGAATTTTAGAATTCAGCAGAGGGGAGGACAAAGGGTTTAATTAAGAGGGGGAAAATAGAGTATGAGAGGAAGCTTGCCGGAAACATAAAAACTGACTGCAAAATCTTCTACAGATATGTGACGAGAAAAAGATTAGTGAAGGCAAACGTAGGTCCCTTGCAGTCTGATTCGGGTGAATTTATAATGGGGAACAAAGAAATGGCAGACCAATTGAACACGTACTTTGGTTCTGTCTTCACAAAGGAAGACACAAATAACCTTCCGGGGATCGAGGGTCTAGTGAGAAGGAAGAACTGAAGGATATCCTTATTAGGCGGGAAATTGCATTCAGGAAATTGACAGGATTGAAGGCCGATAAATCCCCAGGGCCTGATAGTCTACATCCCAGAGGACTGAAGAAAGTGGCCCTAGAAATAGTGGATGCATTGGTGATAATTTTCCAACAGTCTATCGACTCTGGATCAGTTCCTATGGACTGGAGGGTTGCTAATGTAACACCACTTTTTAAAAAAGGAGGGAGAGAAAACGGGTAATTATTGACCGGTTAGCCTGACATCGGTGGTGGGGAAAATGTTGGAATCATTCATTAAGGATGAAATAGCAGTGCATTTCGAGAGCAGTGATAAGATTGGTACAAGTCAGCATGGATTTATGAAAGGGAAATCATGCTTGACAAATCTTCTGGAATTTTTTGAGGATGTAACTAGTAGAGTGGACAAGGGAGAACCAGTGGATGTGGTGTATTTGGATTTTCAAAAGGCTTTTGACAAGGTCCCACACAAGAGATTGGTGTGCAAAATCAAAGCATATGGTATTGTGGGTAATGTACTGATGTGAATAGAGAACTGGTTGGCAGACAGAAGCAGAGAGTCGGGATTAACGGGTCCTTTTCAGAATGGCAGGCAGTGGCTAGTGGATTGCCGCAGGGCTCAGTGCTGGGACCCCAGCTCTTTACAATATACATTAATGATTTAGATGAAGGAATTTAGTGTAATATCTCCCAAGTTTGCAGATGACACTTAACTGGGTGGCAGTGTGAACCGTGAGGAGGACACTAAGAGGCTGCAGGATGACTTGGACAGGTTTGGTGAGTGGGCAAATGCATGGCAGATGCAGTATAGTGTGGATAAATGTGAGGTTATCCACTTTGGTGGCAAAAACACGAAGGCAGAATATTATCTGAATGGCGGCAGATTAGGAAAAGGGGAGGTGCAGCGAGACCTGGGTGTCATGGTTCATCAGTCATTGAAAGTTGGCATGCAGGTACAGCAGGCGGTGAAGAAGGCAAATGGTATGTTGGCCTTCATAGCTAGGGGATTGAGTATAGGAGCAGGGTGGTCTTACTGCAATTGTACAGAGCCTTGGTGAGATCTCACCTGGAATATTGTGTTCAGTTTTGGTCTCCTAATCTGAGGAAGGATATTCTTGCTATTGAGGGAGTGCAGCGAAGGTTCACCAGACTGATTCCAGGGATGGCTGGACTTACATATGAGGAGAGACTGGATCAACTGGGCCTTTATACACGAGTTTAGAAGGATGAGAGGAGATCTCCTAGAAATGTATAAGATTCTGACAGGACTGGACAGGTTAGATGCGGGAAGAATGTTCCCTATGTTGGGAAAGTCCAGAACCAGGGGACACAGTCTTAGGATAAGGGGTAGGCCATTTAGGACTGAGATGAGGAGAAACTTCTTCACTCAGAGTTGTTCACCTGTGGAATTCCCTGCCGCAGAGAGTTGTTGATGCCAGTTCATTGGATATATTCAAAAAGGAGTTAGATATAGTCCTTACTACTAGGGGGATCAAGGGGTATGGCGAGAAAGCAGGAATGGGGTACTGAAGTTGCATGTTCAGCCATGAACTCATTGAATGGCGGTGCAGGCTCGAAGGGCCGAATGGCCTACTCTTGCACCTATTTTCTATGTTTCTATGTTTCTAACCCACTGCCCCCCAAAGGCACAATTACTCTGTGAGCTAGCATAAAGTCAGCCACTAGGACTCCTGACCCCGGCTGTTCCCATTTCATTAGGGCGCATTCTCACCTTGTGTGGAGGGATACTAATTCTATGGCCAAAGGTCTGGACCTCGCTCCCGCCTGAATGGGACCTTGCTAGACCAGGGTGAATTGGCCGGGTCCCTTGCACGGGTCACCCTGCTCGAAGCTCCGGTGTGCACCAAGTACTTCCCGTGTACCATCTCCACCCCCATCCTCACACAAGGTCTGCCCCACTCATCGTACATGAGCGGACACAGGAATTCAGGCTGGGCGCGTGCTAGACAAGGTGGTGGGCTCACGGGAACGGTCGGGATCACTGTGCTCATGGCAGCATCTACCCTTCCCTTCCCTTCTGCCCAAAAACTGTCTGATGGGCGGCCACCAGAACGTCCAGTGGTTCCCCGGTCGGCCCCTTCGGTTCGACAGGTCTTTCCGTGGGCACCGGAGGACTCCCTTTGCCTTGCCCCTTTGTCTGGGTCAGGCACTCTCGCCTCCAGTGTCCCGTCTTTCCACACCTAAAGCATGTCCTTGCCTTCTCTACACTCCCCCTTCCTGATACTATTCCTTCTTGCTACCCTCACTAGCCTTCATCTCATGCACTCGGCCTTTACTTGGTTTGGTCTCCTCCTCTGAACCGGTTTTAAAAGCCAGGTTGATCCTACGAGATTTGCGAGATCCTCAGAGTCAAACCAGGCCTCTGCTTTTACCCTGATTCGTGGCAAAGGGTCCTGAGCCAGTGGTTCCTTGGCTCCCCTAGCAACTGCAATCTGTCCATCACGCCACCCACGGCCTTTTTGTAGACAAGCCATAGACTGGCCCTCAGGATCTCTTCCTTCAACCCCACAGTTGTTCCCTATGCCAACTTGGTAGCTGCGGACAAGGTCTGATAAAGTTTTCCCTCCAGGGAAAACAGTAGCAGCTTGTGAGCTTTACCCTCACTACACCCATTGAGCCCCCCTATCTGTTCCACGTCCGCGAAGTGGATGGAGGGATCTCCTTCCTTTCTGAGCTTGGGTAAGTTTACTAACATCGCCTGCAGTTGTGGGGTGGTAAATGGGACCACGTAATCACTGTGCAGCTGGCCTGGTGGACCGAATTTCTGTTGCCGCAGAGGACACATGGGTCCCGGTGGCGCATCCAGCACCGGTCGAGCTTCCTTATCCCAGACCCAATCCTCAGTCTCCTGCCTTTCCTCTTCCCAGTCCACCCGAGCTTCCCCAGGGCAATTAAACAAACCATCCCTCTGGCTTTGGACAGGGTCTGTGTTAGGCTCTGGATTCTTTCCTCACAAAGTCCGTGGTGCGAATCCTCGTACCTCCTGCTCCTAGCTACTCTGTACACTATTTTGATGTCTTTTATCTGCCCTGCCAACCCACCAACCTTCCCTGTTAACCGGGCATTATCCTGCCATGCAGCCTGCTCACTGAGCTTTGCCTCAGTGACCTGGCACTGCAGGTAGTCCCCGGTATTGTGGAAGGTTTCTTCCTGAGTGCGCTTCTCCTGCCTTTCCTCGTGCAACTCCTCTACTAGTCTGTTACCGACTAACCCCCTCGCGGCTGATTGCTCTTCCGACTCTGAGCTCGGCCTGTAGTTTTCCAACCTGCTCCCGGAGCAGCTGTACCTGTTGCTGCAGGCGCAGGAGCCAAATCGCCTTTTCCTTCGCCTTTTATGCTCCTTGCTCCCTGTCCACTCTGCAGCCCTGTCCTGAGGACTATCAGCCCGTAACAGATCAAACACCCATTGCTGGGTTACATTGACTTTCCCGAAAACCTATGAGGAAATCCTATCCCCCATTGCCGATCTCTTGGCTTCTAGACCTTTCATGCTCTTCTGTTCCCTTAATCTGTGTCCTGCTGCGGTCACCAGATTCTGTAGGCGGTTTGCCTTGGTGGTTTCAAATCACACCAGCCTACGGTTCTAGACACAGGAATTATTTGGGGGAACAGAAAACTGAACCAGAGACAGATCTTTCGACCTCAACTGTACAATACTTTATTCGGTTCCACACACACACACACACACACACACACACACATACACACACATGTACACACACTACTATAAGTAACACCTGGTGGCGTAAATGAAACAGTACAACAGTACAAAAGCTGGCCTATCCTAACAGGCCCCTGTCGCGAATTAAAACGATTAAGAAAACAACACACTACGGTAATGTACAGGGCTTAACTGGATTCGTCCAACAAATTCTACCTTACACACACTATAATCACATGCAGCACCTCCCACTAAACCACTAAGGCTTCGTTTGGGACACACGACGCTCCCTCACACTTGATTCGTGGTCTTAATGGTGCGTGGGCTTAGTTAATGCTCACTCAGATTATCCATTGGCTTACTCACTGCTTCTTCCTTGGGGAAAACTTTCCCTTCCGATTCCGTGCCGCTGCTGCAGCATTCAGGTCCTGGTCTTGAGGATCCTTCCGAAGGTAGAGGAGCGAGGCTCTTGGTCCTTCATTCATGGGTTTCCTCTCCGTCCCGGATGGAGTGCACAATTCTTGAAGTGAAGAGAGAAGAGGGAGAAATGGCAGCAAACTGCCTTCTCTTATATGTTGCAGTCCATGCTTCTTCCTGCCAAAATAGAGTATTTCCTTTGGCAGGGGTGATTATCTGAATGGCCCAGCATCCCAGATCTTACGTTCAGATATTCTGTTGATGGCTCCTGATGGCTTCTGCTTCCATTGGGTCTGGGACTTAATGGCAGTTCTTTGTTCAGTTTCCCGCCTTTCGGGGCTATCTCATCCAGGTAATGGCGTAAATGGCCATTGATTGGTTTCTGCTTCACACCCGATCTTGGACTAAGTGGTTTTCCATTACTGAACAATCCTGCCAATCGCCTGGGATGAGTTTTCTCTCCTGGCCATTGTTGCTCAGAAACCTCGGTCTGCTCCAGACATTTTCAGCAAACAAGAAAATACAATGGGGCTGAAATTCCGATGTCCAGATGTCTTCCTGGGTCTGTACTAAGTGTCTACGGACCTGGGAAGACATCGGAAAAGCCGGTTTTCAGCGCACAATGCGCATGCGCTGAACACCAGCTTTTTCAACCTGTCCAGCTGGACCTTGACAGGTCTTGCCCGGCGATGAGTTTTCACGCAGACATCCGAGCTTTAGAAATCTTCTGCCCTGGATTAGGGCACAAAAGTTCTGCACCCCATAAAGCAGGAGTACAGCCTGCATACTGTGCGCATTGTATAGCGGCAAGAGAGGAATAAAAATGCAATGTGATGTATATTGGTTAAAAACACCTTTTATGGAAATAAAAGCATGTTATATTCAATCCAATCTTTGAACCTACAATCCTATACATAGCCAGTTTCAAATGTAGTCTCCTAATCACTGAGCTATGCTGACAGATGTGATCGGTGTGGCATTTATAATTTATCGAAAGCATCCTATGAAAGATTCTCAGTTTTTATCTTGTGTTTGTGTGACCTCATACAGAACCCTGTTTAGTATTCCTCCTCTCTCCAGGCAGGGTCATAACAGGTTGATTTCCCTTACAGCTCCGCCTTCAGCATAAGCAGCAGTCAGTCGATGCTGAGGAGTTCTTAACACAAACTGAATAAACAGCAGTAAATGGAAACAAGCTTACGAGGTGATGATACAGTCTCCTCCTCCCTCACCATCTCCACCCCGCCCTCTCGCCCGGCCCAAGCCCAGCAAGGCACAGAAATGAAACTGAATTTAAAGTGAAAAAGTAAAATGTTATTGCATCAAAGTTTTTCATCTTTGTTCGATAATTGCTACCTTACAAACATTTTCAAAAGTCTGTGTCTTTGATTAAAACATGTAAACAGTTTAAAGTGATTTATTTTGTTTCTTACTGTAATAAAGACTCACCAATAAGATATATTTGCTACTTTTCAAACAGTTGTAATGTTTCGTTGGTTGTTAATAAAAAAGTTAAATCAAAATTTCAAGTGACTCCAGGCTATACTGTAAATATTAAATAAAATAGTGAAATACAAAATAAAACAACACCGAGCACCTGGATCTCTTGGAGACACACAAATGTTCACTTTTTACAACTTAGAAGCAGTTCAATGTAAACAAGCCCTTTCATTGAACCACAGCCACAAAACTTCACAATGAGCTCATCTTGCCAGATGAATTAAGTCAGTTAACAATGCACTTTTAAATAGATTAAAAACATTTAAAATTTCTTATAACTATAGAAACCTTAGCAGATCTCATCAAATCATTTAATTTCATGCGGCATTGTTCCCCTGTCTAGATACATCCATTCACTCACCTGTTTAATGATAATTATTACAAATGATTAAAAAGGATTTTAACAGTCTTTATTGCTTGAATTAACTTTTAAAGTGCTTAAAACTGTTAAAATATTTAAAATAATTTCGACAATCTTTAAACTAAAAGATTAAAAAATCATTGCAAAATCTCACCTTTCAAAGCCTTGTAGTGATCTCTAACCTCCATCATCATAAGCAGTCCCTCGAACGAGGATGACTTGCTTCCACATGAGTTCACAGATGTTTCAATGAAGGACCCGATGTTCCAGTCCTGAACTCCAATTGAAGGGTGGAAGATGGCTGAGCGTGGATTTTTTTAATGTGTGGTGGCCGTTGCACATTAGCCACCATACGGGCTTGACAGAGCTAGGCCTTTATCCAGTGGCAAGGGTTGACCAGGACGACTGGAGACCTGCTCTGCTGCACGGACAGAGTGTACACACATATCACAGTGTGAACTGGCCCATGCTGCCCCTGGGCCCTCGGCTCTTCTGGGCCCCGTACCCTCATTCACCGCTCCTCCGCCACGATCTCTCGCCGCTCCTCCGCCACAAACTCTCGCCGCTCCTCCGCCACAATCACCCACCAAATCTCAGCCACGATCCCTCATCACTCCTCTGCCCCGATCACTCGTCGCAAGTTCGCCATGACCTTCCCACTCCTCCGCTGTACCAGGGCCCTGCCGATGCTTCTGCCCACGCTCCAAACAGCGACCTGGGTCCTGATGACGTCACCCAGTCACCCATCTCAAAGCCATCGCACATTTGTGTCGGCTCATGCTGGAAGCTGCAGTGGCATGCTCCACTTCTTATACTCCCGACCTGCGGTGGTGTCCTCTCGCAGGTTGGGGTGGCTCACGCTGTTGCAAGGGCTCGGTGCTCCAGTTCTTTATACTCCCGACCTGCGAGAGATCTCTAACCTACTGCAGCACAAGGCAAAAAAAAAAATCAGGGGCGTGTCCTATTTAAATGAGCTCCTTTTGACAGCTCCTGTGGGCGGGACCAGACTACAAAAGAAGCCACAGGCTTCGTGCGCGCTGCATTCCCGGGCGGCATGACGTCATATGCTGCCCGGGAATCTTCACAACAAAATCGCAAGTTCAAGACGGCGCAGGAGAGAAAATTAAGTGCGCAATTTTTTTCTTTTTGCAGTTTGCCCGCGGGAATGGCCTAACAGGAATTTCAGGGCCAATTTGTCCCAACTCCCAATCTTTGGGAAACAGTAGTGTCCAGCACGTTCTTTAATAAAACCTTCTGGCGTAAGCACGTTCTTCAATATCCTTTAATATCTTCCTGTGGCCTGCGCTGATGCTTACAACAGAGACACTACCACTCTTTGGGAGCGGCATCACAGCAATCCTCGAAATCCATTGGAGGACAGATTGCTGGACTACAGTGACACCCTGCAAGCCCCTTTCAACACGGGTAACTGCAGCCATGATGGCAGCAGTTGTGCTTGTGTGGCAACAAGTTGAGCTTGCATGACTTCAGTCTAAGGTTCCACAATTTGGGTGGCTTTTTCTTGTGCTGCATCACGGTTGGGTCCACAACTGTGCTAGTGGATGTGGCCACTACATCCACGCTGGAAAGGATGGGCACCAAGCTCTGCGCAAAGCTCTGTGCAATGTTGTTGCTAGACTCCTCCATGCTCATTGACTGGCAGGTCTGCACCAAGCATTTCATTGCGCATACCCATCAACCTTCTTCCGTAGGCCACCCCCATCTGAATCCTCTGCAGCAGAACACATGTGCGACCTCACCTTCCAGAGCAGGCAGCTGCGCTACCCTTTCATCCTGCCCTGGTTGCAGCCCACTCATGCCCGGTGACTCACTATGTGCAGATCCTGCCTCTAAGCTACACTCTAAAGTATGTGCAGTGCCTCTATCTGAGTTGGTGGCTTCGAGTATCAGATCAAGAGACGGTGTTACTTGTTCTTCCACCATTGCCTGCCCAGGTTGGAGTTCTTGGGTGTTTGAAATGAGAAAGGCACAAGGGCATGGTTATGGTGGGGGGTGATGTGTGCCTACACCATGTGCAGCTTGTAAATCAGAAGAGATTGTGGAATCGGGGAATTGGGATGTGAGGAGGAGGATTAGGTATGAGCATACCGTCATCGTCAATGGTTTTAGCCCCGCTGCTGGCCATGGACTCTGTCACAGCCGCTCCAATAATGCCAAGCACCGTTTCTTCCATTGGGGTTAGGATACGCATTTGTGGCTGTCCCCCTCCAGTTAGCTGCCGCTGCCTGCAGATGTGCGCCACCTTCTCCTGCAAAAAAGAGGGAAGTGTGTCAATGAGTGTGGTGCAATGTGCTTGGTTGATGTATTTGTCATGGTTGAATAGCTGGCAGTGTGTACAAGCTGTGAGATGTGGGTGTGATGCTTACAGCTGTGGTAAGTGTGTGAGGGTGAGGTGGAGCATATGACGGTCTGAGTCGTCATTGATAGAGATTGTTGGTAGGTGAGTGATGGTAGTGTGGTACATTGAGCAGCGTGTGAAGCTAGTGGTGCAATTGGTGGGATAGTGCATTTGAAAATGCAGTCACTGACTTTGATCACTCGTGAGGTCATTGAACTTCTTTCAGCACTGCAGCCAGACTGCTGACATTCACCTCCACTGCTATCTGCTCCCATTGATTTCAGTGTCTGTTTGGCGGGCTGCCTGGCTCCCTACGAATACAGGATTTCTCTCTTCCTGTCTTCCTCCTGCTCTAAGGCCTCCAGTGTTGTGCAGAGAACCTTGGTGCCTTTTCTCTATCATGTTGTGCCATTCTTGTTTCTTTGCCCGATCAAACTTACTTCTGAAATGACTTCCAGCACATGCTCTTGACAAACTGCACCTCCCCTTTAAGAGATGTAGGCTAGCTTTAATTGGTGCTAACTTCACATGAACTTGTGCTCCCTGCTGAGCGTGCAGCCACTCAGCAGCACTTTCAGCTCTGGGCTGCACGCTGCAATCATGTAAATTATCAGGCAGCATGAAGTTTGCATGCTGCCTACATCGGAACGAGCGGGCACTTGCTGGACAGAGTAGGCTGGATGAGGCCATTTGTCCAAGGGGCAAACATGCAATATGATACCAGCCAGGTGGCCTTTGCCATGCACAAAGTCATGGAAGAAAACGATAAACCTGAGAGTGGCATATCTTTCCGGTAGGCATTCATGCAACCCGAGATAGGCTGACACACAGGCTGCTTGGTCAGCCATTCCAAGTGTTTTGAGCACAGTTCTCTCGAGCAAAGCATTGGATGCACGTCGCGATCCCCACAGCCATTTTCAGGGGCAATCAAATATTTAGCCCTTGGTCTTGCCAACATTGCACAGATCCTTAGAATAAAGTAGACAAATATTTTGAGACATTCTGCTACTAACTAAGGAAATAAGGGATGGTAGCAAATTGAAAACAAGGGCATACAATGTGGCCAAGGCTAGTGAGAGGCAAGAGGATTGGGAAATTTTTAAAAGCCAGCAAAGAACGACTAAAAAAATGATAAAGAAGGAAGATAGATTATGAAAGTAAACTAGCACATAATATAAAAACAGATAGTAAGAGTTTCTACAGGTACATAAAAAGGAAAAGAATGGCTAAAGTAATGAGACTGGGCAATTAATAATGGAGAACAGGGAAATGACAGAGACGTTGAACAAATATTTTGTATCGGTTTTCATGGTAGAAGACACTAAAAACATTCCAATAGTGGATAGAGGGGCTATATGGATGGAGGAACTAAATACAATCACTATCACTAATGAAGTTGTACTCGGTAAAATAATGGACCCAAGTTTCCCCAGGAGTTGCTCCGTTTTTTTTGGAGTAACTTAAAAATCGGAATTCTCCCCATTTAATTTGCTCCAGTGTTCTCCCCATTTAATTTGCTCCAGTGTAAGTGAGTTAGTTAGGTTATTTTTTGTTTCGTTTTTTTTTCAAAAGGGGGCGTTACACCTGTTTTGGCCATTTAAATAAGTTTAGCCAGCTAAAAGTTACTCCAAACTAACTTAGGCCAGTGTATATGGCCGCTTGTGTCCGCTCAGAAAAACCTTGCGGTGAATTAAGAAATCAGCGCAGGTGGGGGGGGTGGTGGGGGGGGGGGGGCGGGAGGGAAGTGAGAGGATTTTGCAAAGCACTAAACACCTTCACAACAACATTAAAGAAGCATAAAAACCATGATCAATAATAAATGAAAAATAAATCAATTACTGAAAAATAAATCAATTACTAAAAAATAAAAATAAAAGACTGCAGCACGCACCGGCAAGCTCTTCAGCCAGGGCTAGGGACGGGAGGCTCGCAACCCGCAGCAGGAGAGCCTTCCGGGGCACGACACGCCGCAGCAGCAAGGCCTTCGGTCAGGGCTAGGGTGGGGGGCTCGCAACAAGCAGCAGGAGAGGCCATTACTCATGCAGGAGACCAGACAGTGTCAGCACGCTGTTCAAAGACATGAGGCTCCACAGCAGAACCCAATCCAGTCCTTAATCGACACCTGTATTTTTCCAACAAGGATCAGTCTGTAATAATCAGGAGTAGGAGCTCGGAATTTTCTCCTATTCTAGCCCAGGGATGCGGAAGACTTGCGTGGTGCCCTTAGTAACCAAGATCAATTAACACAGCAGAGATTGATGATTTAAACTGGGAGCTTTTTAATCTGTACGACTCAGTACAGGTACCAACAGTACTGTCCACTGACCTCCTGAGCCCATCATACACCTCTGAGCTAAAAAAAATATTGAGGGAATATTTTTCACTCAGTGCAGAGCCAGTTGCAGCTTGGCAGCAGAGGATGCAGGCAATTAGGGTGCGAGCGCGGGAAGGCAGCGGCCGGCTTGTGCGGCAGGCCACTCGGCCCTGGATAGTGGCGGCGAACATCGGGTCGTCCCTTCAGCCAGGGATAGGGGCGGTGAGCATCGGGATGCGCTGGGAGGGCAAGGAACTACTGCGCATGCGCGCAGACTCCACTGCGCATGCGCACAGCTGCCGACACTCTGTTCAGCGCAGAGTTGTAACTCCATCCCCCACTCAAACGCTGCGCCAGGACCCGGGACACACCAAAGAGCTGCCAGAATACACAGTAACTTTTTGGACACCATTTTGAGCGCACAAAGTTGGCGCATCTCGTTTTAGTGAGCCGTAAAAAGGGGTTGAGGAAACTTGGGCCCAATGGAACTAAAGACAGACAAGTCCCCTGGACCTGATGGCTTGCATCCTTGGGTCTTAAAAGAAGTGGCTGCAGAGATAGTGGATGCATTGGTTGTAATCTACCAAAATTCCCTGGATTCTGGGGCAGTCCCAGCGGATTCGAAAACCGCAAAGTAACATCCCTATTTAAAAAAGGAGGCAGACAAAACACAGGAAACTATAGACCAGTTAGCCTAACATCTGTCATTGGCAAAATGCTGGAGTCCATTATTAAGGAAGCAGTAGCAAGACATTTGAAAAAGCATAATTTAATCAAGCAGCGTCAGCATGGTTTTATGAAAGGGAAATCATATTTGACAAATTTGCTGGAGTTCTTTGAGGATGTAACGAGCAGGGTGGATAAGGGGGAACCAGTGGATGTGGTGTATTTGGATTTCCAGAAGGCATTCGATAAGAGGTAAAAGTTCATGGGGTTGGGGGAAATATATTAGCATGGATAGAGGATTGACTAACTAACAGAAAACAGAGAGTCAGGATAAATGGGTCATTTTCCAGTTGGCAGGAATCGGTGCTGGGTCCTCAACTATTGACAATCGATATTAATGACTTGGATGAAGGGACCGAGTGTAAAGTAGCCAAGTTTGCTGATGATGGGTGGGAAAGCAAATTGTGAGGAAGACACAAAAAATTTGCAAAGGGATACAGACAGGCTAAGTGAGTGGGCAAAAATTTGGCAGATGGAGTATAATGTGGGTAAATGTGAGGTTATCCACTTTGGCAAAAATAATAAAAAAGCAAATTATAATTTAAATGGAGAAAAATTGCAAAGTGCTGCAATACAGAGGGACCTGGGTGTCCTTGTGCATTGAAACACAAAACATTAGTGTGCAGGTACAGCAAGTGATCAGGAAGGCAAATGGAATGTTGGCCTTTATTGCAAGGGGGATATAATATAAAAGCAGCGACATTCTGCTACAACTGTACAGGGTATTGGTAAGGCCACACCTGGAGTACTACGTACACTTTTGGTCTCCATATTTAAGGAAGGATATACTTGCATTGGAGGCTGTTCAGAGAAGGTTCATTAGGTTGATTCCGGAGAGAAGGGGGTTGACTTATGAAGATAGGTTGAGTAGGTCGGGCCTATACTCATTAGAGTTCAGAAGAATGAGAGGTGATCTTATCGAAACATATAAGATAATGAGGGGGCTCGACAAGGTGGATGCAGAGAGGATATTTCCACTCATAGGGGAAACTAAAACTTGGGGACATAATCTCAGAATAAGGGGCCGCCCATTTAAAACTGAGATGAGGAGAAATTTCTTCTCTCTGAGGGTTGTAAATCTATGGAATTCTCTGCCCGAGAGCTGTGGAGGTTAACATAGAAACATAGAAAATAGGTGCAGGAGCAGGCCATTCAGCTCTTCTAGCCTGCACCGCCATTCAATGAGTTCATGGCTGAACATGAAACTTCAGTACCCCCTTCCTGCTTTCTCGCCATACCCCTTGATCCCCCGAGTAGGAAGGACTTCATCTAACTCCCTTTTGAATATATTTAGTGAATTGGCCTCAACTACTTTCTGTGGTAGAGAATTCCACAGGTTCACCACTCTCTGGGTGAAGAAGTTTCTCCTCATCTCGGTCCTAAATGGCTTACCCCTTATCCTTAGACTGTGACCCCTGGTTCTGGACTTCCCCAACATTGGGAACATTCTTCCTGCATCCAACCTGTCCAAACCTGTCAGAATTTTAAACGTTTCTATGAGGTCCCCTCTCACTCTTCTGAACTCCAGTGAATACAAGCCCAGTTGATCCAGTCTTTCTTGATAGGTCAGTCCCACCATCCCGGGAATCAGTCTGGTGAATCTTCGCTGCACTTCCTCAATAGCAAGAATATCCTTCCTCAAGTTAGGAGACCAAAACTGTACACAATACTCCAGGTGTGGCCTCACCAAGGCCCTGTACAACTGTAGCAACATCTCCCTGCCCCTGTACTCAAATCCCCTCGCTATGAAGGCCAACATGCCATTTGCTTTCTTAACCGCCTGCTGTACCTGCATGCCAACCTTCAATGACTGATGTACCATGACACCCAGGTCTCGTTGCACCTTCCCTTTTCCTAATCTGTCACCATTCAGATAATAGTCTGTCTCTCTGTTTTTACCACCAAAGTGGATAACCTCACATTTATCCACATTATACTTCATCTGCCACGCATTTGCCCACTCACCTAACCTATCCAAGTCACTCTGCAGCCTCATAGCATCCTCCTCGCAGCTCACACTGCCACCCAACTTAGTGTCATCCGCAAATTTGGAGATACTACATTTAATCCCCTCGTCTAAATCATTAATGTACAATGTAAACAGCTGGGGCCCCAGCATAGAACCTTGCGGTACCCCACTAGTCACTGCCTGCCATTCTGAAAAGTACCCATTTACTCCTACTCTTTGCTTCCTGTCTGACAACCAGTTCTCAATCCACGTCAGCACACTACCCCCAATCCCATGTGCTTTAACTTTGCACATTAATCTCTTGTGTGGGACCTTGTCGAAAGCCTTCTGAAAGTCCAAATATACCACATCAACTGGTTCTCCTTTGTCCACTTTACTGGAAACATCCTCAAAAAATTCCAGAAGATTTGTCAAGCATGATTTCCCTTTCACAAATCCATGCTGACTTGGACCTATCATGTCACCATTTTCCAAATGCGATGCTATGACATCCTTAATAATTGATTCCATCATTTTACCCACTACTGAGGTCAGGCTGACCGGTCTATAATTCCCTGCTTTCTCTCTCCCTCCTTTTTTAAAAAGTGGGGTTACATTGGCTACCCTCCACTCGATAGGAACTGATCCAGAGTCAATGGAATGTTGGAAAATGACTGTCAATGCATCCGCTACTTCCAAGGCCACCTCCTTAAGTACTCTGGGATGCAGTCCATCAGGCCCTGGGGATTTATCGGCCTTCAATCCCATCAATTTCCCCAACACAATTTCCCAACTAATAAAGATTTCCCTCAGTTCCTCCTCCTTACTAGACCTTCTGACCCCTTTTATATCCGGAAGGTTGTTTGTGTCCTCCTTAGTGAATACTGAACCAAAGTACTTGTTCAATTGGTCTGCCATTTCTTTGTTCCCCGTTATGACTTCCTCTAATTCTGACTGCAGGGGACCTACGTTTGTCTTTACTAACCTTTTTTTCTTTACATACCTATAGAAACTTTTGCAATCCGCCTCAATGTTCCCTGCAAGCTTCTTCTCGTACTCCATTTTCCCTGCCCTAATCAAACCCTTTGTCTTCCTCTGCTGAGTTCTAAATTTCTCCCAGTCCCCAGGTTCGCTGCTATTTCTGGCCAATTTGTATGCCACTTCCTTGGCTTTAATACTATCCCTGATTTCCCTAGATAGCCACGGTTGAGCCACCTTCCCTTTTTTATTTTTACGCCAGACAGGAATGTACAATTGTTGTAATTCATCCATGCGGTCTCTAAATGTCTGCCATTGCCCATCCACAGGCAACCCCTTAAGTATCATTCGCCAATCTATCTTAGCCAATTCACGCCTCATACCTTCAAAGTTACCCTTCTTTAAGTTCTGGACCATGGTCTCTGAATTAACTGTTTCATTCTCCATCCTAATGCAGAATTCCACCATATTATGGTCACTCTTCCCCAAGGGGCCTCGCACAATGAGATTGCTAATTAATCCTCTCTCATTACACAACACCCAGTCTAAGATGGCCTCCCCCCCTAGTTGGTTCCTCGACATATTGGTCTAGAAAACCATCCCTTATGCACTCCAGGAAATCCTCCTCCACCGTTTTGCTTCCAGTTTGGCTAGCCCAATCTATGTGCATATTAAAGTCACCCATTATAACTGCTGCACCTTTATTGCATGCACTCCTAATTTCCTGTTTGATGCCCTCCCCAACATCACTACTACTGTTTGGAGGTCTGTACACAACTCCCACTAAAGTTTTTTGTCCTTTGGTGTTCTGCAGCTCTACCCATATAGATTCCACATCATCCAAGCTAATGTCTTTCCTAACTATTGCATTAATCTCCTCTTTAACCAGCAATGCTACCCCACCTCCTTTTCCTTTTATTCTATCCTTCCTGAATGTTGAATACCCCTGGATGTTGAGTTCCCAGCCCTGATCATCATGGAGCCACGTCTCCGTAATCCCAATCACATCATATTTGTTAACATCTATTTGCACAATTAATTCATCCACCTTATTGCGGATACTCCTTGCATTAAGACACAAAGCCTTCAGGCTTGTTTTTTTAACACCCTTTGGCCTTTTAGAATTTTGCTGTACAGTGGCCCTTTTTGTTCTTTGCCTTGGGTTTCTCTGCCCTCCACTTTTCCTCATCTCCTTTCTGTCTTTTGCTTTTGCCTCCTTTTTGTCTCCCTCTGTCTCCCTGCGTTGGTTCCCATCCCCCTGCAATATTAGTTTAACTCCTCCCCAACAGCACTAGCAAACACTCCCCCTAGGACATTGGTTCCGGTCCTGCCCAGGTGCAGACCGTCCGGTTTGTACTGGTCCCACCTCCCCCAGAACCGGTTCCAATGCCCCAGGAATTTGAATCCCTCCCTGCTGCACCACTGCTCAAGCCACGTATTCATCTGCGCTATCCTGCGATTCCTACTCTGACTAGCACGAGGCACTGGTAGCAATCCCGAGATTACTACTTTTGAGGTCCTACTTTTTAATTTAGCTCCTAGCTCCTTAAATTCTTTTCGTAGGACCTCATCCCTTTTTTTACCTATGTCGTTGGCACCAATGTGCACCACGACAACTGGCTGTTCTCCCTCCCATTTCAGAATGTCCTGCACCCGCTCCGAGACATCCTTGACCCTTGCACCAGGGAGGCAACATACCATCCTGGAGTCTCGGTTGCGGCCGCAGAAACGCCTATCTATTCCCCTCACCATCGAATCCCCTATCACTATCGCACTCCCAATCTTTTTCCTGCCCTCCTGTGCAGCAGAGCCAGCCATGGTGCCATGAACTTGGCTGCTGCTGCCCTCCCCTGATGAGTCATCCCCCCCAACAGTACTCAAAGCAGTGTATCTGTTTTGCAGGGGGATGACCACAGGGGACCCCTGCACTATCTTCCTTGCACTGCTCTTCCTGCTGGTCTTCCATTCCCTAGCTGGCTGTGGACCCTTCTCCTGCGGTAGGACCAACTCACTACACGTGATACTCACGTCATTCTCAGCATCGTGGATGCTCCAGAGTGAATCCACCCTCAGCTCCAATTCCGCAACGCAGACCGTCAAGAGCTCGAGGCAGATACACTTCCCGCACACGTAGTCCCCAGGGACACCGGAAGTGTCCCCGAGTTCCCACAAGGTACAGGAGGAGCATATCACGTGACCGAGCTCTCCTGCCATGCCTTAACCTTAGATACCCTTAAATTGGTAATAACAATGCTAAAGTTCACTTACTGATATAAAAAATAAAAAGAAAAGCTACTCACCAATCACCAGCCAATCACTTACCCCATTGGCTGTGATGTCACTTTTTGATTCCTTTCTACTTTTATTTTGCTTTCTCTACCGCTGTAGCTGTACAAGCACACCTTTTAAAGGCCGCTCCGACGCTGCTCCCACCTCTCGCCAACTGCCGCTGGTACTCGAGCTCCCGCTGGGCCTTTTAAAGGCCGCTCCGACGCTGCTCCCACCTCTCACCAACTGCCGCTGGTACTCGAGCTCCCGCTGGGCCTTTTAAAGGCCGCTCCGACGCTGCTCCCACCTCTCGCCAACTGCCGCTGGTACTCGAGCTCCCGCTGGGCCTTTTAAAGGCCGCTCCGACGCTGCTCCCACCTCTCGCCAACTGCCGCTGGTACTCGATCATTGAATATATTTAAGTCGGAGATAGACAGATTTTTGAGTGATAAGGGAGTAAAGGTTTATGGGGAGTGGGCAGAGAAATGGAGCTGAGTCCATGATCAGATCAACCATGATCTTATTGAATGGCAGAGCAGGCTCGAGGGGCCAAATGGCCTACTCCTGTCGTTTTTCTTACGTTCTTATATCTGAACAGTCTCACAAGTTAGGCTCCTACACATGAATTGTAAAGCTACTGTGCTTTTCTTTTGGAAGATTACACTACACTCTAATGGCATGTTTCTAAGGAGCAAAGGGCTAGAAATTAGTCAGCCTTACGCACATTGTAACGCAATTTTTTCACATTAAAACTGCTTTTTTATTATTAATATAAAGTGCACAAAATTCCCCAAAGGTTAAGAATGGTGTTTTCAAAATGTCGGCATTTTTCGGATCGCCATACCTTAAAAATCGCACTGCCTAAATTTGGCCATTTGGCGAACCCGTACTCGGGTCAAAAAACAACGCATGGAAAAAGCAAGCGTTGCAGCCCAAAAACCATCAGTAAGAAGATTTACAAAAAACGTAAGTTGAAGTTTTTTTTAAAAACCATTTTTTCAGCGATTCATTTCTTAAGGTTTTTGTGAATGTTTTCTCATTTTTTATTTTTACTACTTTTTCTTGTGTTTTCTCCCCTGTATTTTTGACGATATCGGCCTCGCTGTAAAGTTAGAGAGGATGGCGGTATTAAACACGATTCCTTCAGCAATGCCCTTTTTTAACGATAGCGGTATTGTTTGGACAAACTTGCCCCCTTAAAAAAATGGTGACATTTTTCTTATTATTTCTTCACAAAAATGTCATTATTTATCAAATAACGACAGGCTAGCTAATCTCTAGCCCATAGTGTTTTGCTTGTTAAAGAGGAAACCTGAGCCATGAGGTATATTCTGCATTGCAAAGGGATCAGGACTGTGTGACTTTGTTTCAGTGGGGAAGTGTATCGCTTGAAATATCATTGTACTCCCATAATGGGTTTTTGCATTCCAAAGGTTTTAGGCCACAGATATATAGGGTAAAGACGAATTATTGTTTCAATTCGCCAGACTGATTTCTATTTAATTGAATTGATGAGCAATTCAGCATTTTGAAATCTAGAGAAAATAATAGATGAATAGATTTAACTATCAGTCCGCAATTAATATTGTTAGTATCAGTCCTATTTTTCTCCTGTTTCTGATAAATGGTGAAAGTGCACATACAGTCGCTGAAGGATTTCTTAGTGGTGATGCAGTAAACGTACACAGCAGTATTTAGGTCATTATCTCAAAGATTTGTCTTGCTGTTGACATACTTGTAATAAAGGAATGTCTATTTTTAAGAGATAAGAACACCCTCCAACAAACGAAGGTGAATTTCAGGAGTCTTCACTCATTTATCACTGAAGATAGCATTTGGCATAATTTATGTTACATTCTTGAGTCCTGAGAGGATGTCAGATGATATCAATGTAGGATTTGTGCAAAGTAGATCTTTGTTGCAGTAAGTGACACCATGATCAAGTCATTTAAATTAGATTGATAAATGTAACATTTGTGAAGCTCATTAAGGTTTAAGAACAAAGGCATGAAATGCGAAAAGGCCATTCAGCTTATCAAGTCGATTCATTCTATAGACTTTATACATGATCCGTAATGGACTTCCCAGTCTATTTAATTTTGTGAGGTAAAGTTCTGCATAAGCACTGTTTGCCCCACAAAGCCAATTCCATAAAATTCTACAATACCCATCTAACCTTTGACTCTACATTATAAACCCAAGACTAGTTGCTAACGTGGCATAACCTATCCATAGTTCCAGTAGCTCAGGTTCTGCAGAGCATTTTATTATCTTAATCAACACCAATTCTTCTTAGAATTTATCCACATAAGCCTTAATTCAATTCCTTACAAGATCCATCGAGCTTTATTTTTAAGATCCTATTATCACTGCACTGGTGCTTCACCTTTAACTTGCAACATGATTATGCATTCAAATAGATTTTTAAGTTTTCAACAAGCTAAAAGTTTGAATCTTGAGCTAGTTTATTAAGTTGATGTGTCTTGCTCTGTACTTGCAGTGTGACCAATGTTTGTGTGCATATAAAGACATATGTATACGTGTACATGGTCAAATCTCTTTCTGATCTCCCTCCTGATCTCTGCTTCTCCCAATTTGCCTTACTGAAAAATATCAGGGTTCATCTGCTGCCATTCACATCTTCAGTGTCAGGGAACAAGAGATGTATTATTTATTGAATAATACAATTGTGTGGTGCTTAAATATATCTTGATTATAGCTGGTGTTTGCAAAAAAATGATTTAATTTAAAAACAGAAAATGCTGGAAATACACAGTAGGCCCTCCATATCTTTTCTCTTATTCTATGCTGATGGATTTGCTGCCTATTTGTGAATTTTTTATTGTAGAAGATTTGCAGTTTTTTCTTAAATTATGTGATAGTTGTTTAATTTCTGTCCATTCATAATTCTCATAGTGAATTTAACATCTCATCCAAAGACGGTGTCTCTGACAGTGCAGCTTTCCCTCAGCACTGCACTAGTGTCAGCCTGGCTAATATGTTCAAGACTCTGGAGTGGGACTTCAACCCACAACTTTCTGAATTGGAAGTGAATGTGCCATCAACTGAGTCACAGCTGATACCAAACAAGAATAAATCACTTTTTGAAGGATTGAAAAAAATAAAATGTTTATCTTTCCATTGAAGGAGGGGATCAAAATATGGTGATTTAGCCAGTACACGAGAATAATGGGAGGTTGTGTATAGCCTATGTAATCTGAAGGAAGGTGCCAAATGCAAAATATAGTTATCAACAAAAGAAGTAGATAGGTTTGTATGATGAATAAAGATTATTGAAGAAGAACAGAGTGGGAGAGTTGAAAAACCCTTCTGAAACCATTTTGCCTCACTCCTCATGTTAATTGCAAATGACCCATCAGCTACAGCAATGTTGGAGCAATTTGAGGGGAAACTGGATAGCTATAAACAGCTTGAGTGTGAGTCAATTTGTGAACTTGTTTTCAATGACCAAATTGGGGTGCTCTTCAGTGAACAGTTTTATTAAATTATAGATAATTTCTGAAATTACATTGGAGTGTTTCTGTAGCCAGGGTCAAATATGAAACCTATCAGAAGCCTAATGATTTAATAACTGACATACTTTCCCAGGTTTTAATTACAGTGTTGCTGACGTCAACAGTAAATAAAACCCAATCATGTTATTAACTTTCGTAGATGTGGGAAAGCAGCAATGAACACTGATTTCTTGTTACTGCAGCACATGCTGAGAAAATCAAGTGTCTTGAAACATAATAAAAATATCAGTAACATCTTACATATGTAAATATTGTCAAAGGTTTTGAAGAAATATTTTGATTCAAATTATTGGATTCAAATACAGTAACACTATTCGTCAAATGCAAATCTGAGAAAAAGGCAGAAATCCAATATTTTTTTAAAAACCTTGTTCATTATGTTCAGTTCAGAATTACTAGAATTATGATTTACAATCCTTAATTTACACCAAGGAGAAAAACCAGATTTTCATGTTCCACCATATAAGCGTCTGATGTAGTGGTATGCTTAGAGAGGGATATACAAGTATGTTATGATTAAGTGGTTTTGTTTATTTGGAATTAAAATAAACAGGTGTTGGAGAAAGATAAGGCAGATTCAGAATTCAAACACATTATTGATTCATCACAGAAGGGTAATATCTCAAGAAATAGAAAAAAGTGCTCCAGAACATACCCAGCAAGGCACTATCAAGCAGAATCAAATAGAACAAAAGTGTTGGACAGGAACCAGTAGCCTCTGCACTCACTTTCATTTCATTTGTCCAATAGAATATTTGAAAAAGCGCTTGGAAGAATATATGGCTCGATTTCCAAAGGTCAGGATCATGCGGACTAAGAAGCGAGAAGGTTTAATTCGAACGCGACTACTGGGGGCCTCAGTGGCAATCGCAGAGGTCATAACTTTCTTGGATTCTCACTGTGAAGCAAATGTGAATTGGCTGCCCCCACTGCTTGGTAAGAAACAAAATTCTAAGTAGATAATGCACAAAGTTTGGAATTTGATGGACATCTTTTAAGAGAGATTTCGTTAGCAGTAGCTCTCTGAGTTTGTTTCTAGTTTTAGCATCTTTGGAGAGAAAGCTATTTATATACTGTGCGCGATGATGGTTTTGTTCATGAAGAATTGTGATTAGTAGGTTTATAAGATGTCAGACAACATAATCCCTGTGGATTGAATCTATCCTGTTGTTCCTTTATTTGGGTCATAGTGAGCTTTTTTATTTAACAAGACATGTAATTGTCTCTTGAACCTAGTTATAAATTAGGTAACATCCAAACCAGGTGCCTTGGAGTTAATGTGTTGTATTTTATTCTTAACATTTGCAGCTGTCTCTATTCATATTAAAGATCATGAAGTCAAATTGACTAGATTTGAAATGTGTTCACAGTGGGACAAAAAAATGGGCCAAGGGGGAAGTGAATAAGCATGTAAAGAAATGAAAAGGAAAGTTAGAAAGGTGGAGATAAATTAGAGAATGTTTTCAAGGTGAGAAAAGACAGTTATATAGTTTCATACTTCCAAATTGCAACCATCTTTTAATTTAGGTGTTCCACAATGATCATCAGCTAGATAGGAGAAATTCATCCAATGTAGCCTAACCTTAATTGTTATCTGCTGAGTCCTGCTGCAAGAGTACGTGTGTGAACAAGATTAGAGTTTGTTCAAATGGATCCCATGGTCAAATAGCTCACCAACACACACTGCCCATGCTTACACACAAAGAATGCTACTTCCTCGTATTGTCCCTGTTCTCTTCGATCTGTTGACTTTTCCCAATCATGTTTATATCGTAACTTTTTTGTCCATTGAATGTTAGTGTTTATGTTGTGATTTTAAAAATACAGTTTTAATTTGAATCCCCATTCCTTTCAATCTTTCAGATAGAATTGTTCAGAACCGCAAAATAATTGTGTGTCCTATGATCGATGTTATTGACCATGACCATTTTGGATATGAGACTCAGGCTGGTGATGCAATGCGAGGAGCATTTGACTGGGAAATGTATTATAAACGTATTCCAATTCCAGTAGAGCTACGCAAACCTGATCCAAGTGACCCTTTTGAGTAAGTTTTAGTCATTTGAAACATTAGTGATCAACAAGGATCGGATTGTTGTACTAGTTAAGTGAACAAGGGTTTTTGTCATCCTTTGCCCTAATCAGTTCACACTTTTTTTTAAACCTAGAGGTTAATTTATTTTCCTGCAAAATTTCCTTTATGAATCGAATAACAAAGCACCATCTAAGTGCAGTCTGTTTTAAAACAATAATTGCACAGTGCAAACAATCTCCCTACTCTTTTATATAACCATGCTTCCCTTGAGTGCTTCCACATGTCCCCCTCTCACCTATTCTAGGCTCCTACTAAGTACGACCTGAAGATGTGAATTCCAAGATATGGGAATTTGAGACTTCATGTAGGTGAGATCACAAGCTGCTGTATTTTGGATAAGTTCAAGCATGGGGTGGGTTCAGGCAGGAAGCTCCAGCTAGGTCAAATCTGGAGGTGAAGGCATGACTAGATATGGTGCTTCTTGATGCTGTACAGAAGGGTCACGGGACTAAGGTGGCCCTTGTCAGCATACATTTGATTCAGACCTCTAAACCCTCCTCAAGGAGTTTGAAGGCAGGAGGCACAGACTCCTGGGTGTTGGTGCCACCAAGCCACCAAGAAATGTAGATTGTGCTGCCTGAAGTGATGAGGCACTAGCTCTGAGTGCCTGCAAGCTCCCTCACCCCCCAGGACTGCAGAACATTACGGCAGCTGGCTCTTGGCATAGAGCTGCTGCTGGCTGCATCTCTGGAGCTTGCTCCTGTGCAGCCTGGTCTTGCCTCCCATGTTCTGCTGGCATGGTGTTCTGAGGGTGAAGGCCAGAGGTCTGACTTGCTGCTGTCCTGAGAGACAGCAGACAGGTGAACCCCAACTGTCACCATTTCCACTGGTCCCTGGATCTCCCCAGCTCCTTCACCTCATCATCATCCTGCTCCTCCTCCAGCACCACCTATTTCTCTGGTGGATCTGCAGGAAAAGAGGGTAGAAGGCAAGACTAATTCCCTTGGAGTTAAGGAGACAGAAAAGTGGTGGAATTTTCTGTGTGGTGTTTCATAGGGATGTCAGGGCAACATTGCAAATGTTCAGTCACTAACCTGGCCCTGGCAAGATGCCATCAACCTCATCATTTCCCATAACAAGATCTGAATGCGTGCCCACTAGCTCCATGGCCTTGTCCTCAAAGAGGGTGCGAGGTTCAGAGGTGGGGATGCATTTTCCAGTGGCCTTCCTTTGATAGGCATTGTGCATCAATTTGTCTGGGAAGAAGGTAGAGGAAATGAGTATAAGGCTAGCAGTTGAAGAGTATTTGCCAAGTGGCATGGGAGAGCTGAGGAAAGTGATGTGGGGCTTTAAGACTGTTGAAGTGGAGGAAGGCGGTACATGTAAGCGATTGCTGTGAGGGGAGCTGGGTAGCTATAGTGCAGAATACGGATTTAGAGCCCACCCCAACCAAAGGGTTGTGTGAAGGGTTAATTATGGAAGTGTTACTTTAAGAAGCTGATGCCCAAGATAAAAGCGAATACCAGCGTAAATGTATTAGCTTGCCAGTCCTGTTGAAATCTTGGAACATTTTGCTGTAATGTTCTGCAATCCTGGGGGTGAGGGAGTTGGCAGGCACTCAGAGCTAGTGCCTCATCACTTCAGGCAGCACAATCTACATTTCTTAATGGCACCCATATCCAGGAGTCTGTGCCTCCTGCCTTCAAACTCCTTGAGGTGGGTTTAGAGGTTTAAATCATATGTATGCTGATGACATCCTGCTCTACCTCGCTGCTTTTTCCATTGATCCGAAGGTTGGTGTCATACTCTCCAATTGCCTATCTAATAATCCAAGACCTGGATGAGCAAGACTTCTTCTAGCTGAATGCCTTCGGCCTTTATTCCATCACACTCACCATCTGCCATCTGAACCACAGATGGGAAATGTGGAACATTTAATTGACCCAGAGCTCAGCTTCCCCCTTTACATGTGCTCCATTATTAAAATTACTTTCTGCCCCTTTGTTGAAACCCTAGTCGTGTCTTCACCTCCAGATTTGGCCTTCCTGCCTGAACCCAACCCATGCTTGAACTTATCCAAAACACAGCAGCTCTAGATCTCACCTTAATGAAGTCTCAAATTCCCATCACCTTGTCCTTCCGATACTCTTGATTTCAAAATTCTAGTCTTGTTTTTCAAATCCTAGCCAGGCTCCTCCTCTCCCCTACACACACACTTAGTGATTTCCTCTTGCTTCCTCCATTTCATCACTGGTGCATGCTTATTCAGCCGCTATGCTTCTTTGTACTGAAGCACTCTACTCAGTTTTCTCTACCTGACCACCTCCCTACTTGCCTTTAAAACCCTCTTCAATTGGACCCTAGTTCCCCACCCCAGTCTCTACATTCTTCCCTCTTGTCCTTGTGGTATATATCATAGATCGAAGATATTTTGCAACACTTCCTATTTTCATATCTTTTATAACTGATCAAATTAAAATGCAATCAATCTACTTGTATCTTTCCAGATCACCTGTCATGGCTGGAGGTTTGTTTGCTGTTGATAGAAAGTGGTTCTGGGAGCTGGGTGGCTATGACACAGGTTTGGAAATTTGGGGAGGAGAGCAATATGAAATATCATTCAAGGTAAGCTACATACCATGGTCCGATGTATGCATTCGTAACATTCCTAATTGAGTATGAAGTGGTACAATACCACTAAAATCCTCTTTAGCACAGCAAGCTACCTGCAAAACCTAGATCTATCATTCTCTTAAGGATTAAATATTGCATCTTAATTGGAAATCTTTCACTGCTAATGAAGATTGCTCATCTTTCCCAAGATATTGACTTTGCTATATTGAAGTACAGTGGTGACAGTTGTTAACCCTGTGATCATTTGTTTCTTTTCATTTTTCATTTGAAATGTTCAAGTTATATGTTGCACTCTATAGTAACATTTGGATTCTTGAATTGTGTAACTATTATAGGTTATAATTACCAGAAAATATTGAACAGATTGGGGATCTTTTCTCCAGAAAAGAGAAGGCTGAGGGGTGACCTAATAGAGCTCTTTAAAATTATGAACAGGTTTGATAGAGTAGACGTAGTGAGGATATTTCCATCGTGGGGGAGTCCAAAACTAGAGGTCATAAATAATGTTCCCTGTGAGCTGCGCTTTGTTTTGTGCGGCCTGTTTCTTTTAATGCGCTGTCGCTTTAAATTTCTGCGCATGCGCAGTATTTACAATGTAAAGGCCGGTGAGCAGCCTGCGTGGGACTTTCCTATTACTGCATGGCCACGGAGGGAACATTGGTCATAAATATAAGATAGTCACTAATAAATCCAATAAGGAATTTAGGAGACACTTATTTACCCAGAGAGTGATTAGAATGTGGAACTTGTCGCCATATGGAGTAGCTGATCGACTAGCATAGATGCATTTAAGGGAAAGCTAGATAAGTACATGCAGGAAAAAGGAATTGAAGGATATGTTGATAGAGTTAGACGAAGTAGGGCTGGAGGAGGCTCGTGTGGAGCATAAACATCTGCTGGGTTGAATGGCTTGGTTTTGTGCTGTAAAGTCTATAGGCTCAATTTTCCCCAATGCTGTTTTTTGGCGTATTTGAAGAGTTATGCCCGACTATGCCAAAAAAATAGTTGAAAGTTTCCCTGTTTTAACTTGTGAATGTGGCCCGGCGCACATTGTCCGTAGCTCTGTGGGTGGAGCCTAAGATGTGCGCCAAAAAGATTGGGTTGCCAGGGTAATGAGGGACACACTGAGGACTGTGGCTGGAAAGTGAAACATGCAAGACATTCTGGCCAGCTCTCAGCAACCTGCACAAGCACAGTGCACATTGCAGCTATTTAAGGCAGCAACTTACCAACATGATAATATTAAAGAGTCTCTGTTCCAAAAGTCTATCCTGTAAACTGTATGAATTCGAAAGGACCCCCTCCCTCCGGTGCCACTTCTATCCTGGGCCGAAAGGTCTCCCTCCCCCCGGAGCTGGTGCCACTTTTAGCCCGAGCTGAATGGGCCCCTCCCCCCGGAGCTGGTGCCACTTCTAGCCCAGGCCGATTGGCTTCCCTCCCCCGGAGCCGGTGCTGCTCCTAGTCCAGGCTGAATACTTCTCCCCACCCTTCCTCTCTGCCGCTGCTGTCCCGGCCGTGGAACAGGATCTTCTGCGCTGATTTTGTTAACTGCCCAAAAGGTTTTTTAGAGCGGTCACATATGCCGTCTTAACAAAAATCGTAGTTGTCCAAACTTGCTTAAATGGCCAGAATTGGCATGGGTGGCAGTTTATGCCCCCAATGAGGTAAAAAAAATTGTAGCCTAAAAAATCCTACCTAAGTGAATTACGCTGGTGCAGAAACTTTGGGGGAAACTCGGAGAGTTTAATTAACTCCAAAAAAACAATGCACGGCAAAAAAAGTGCGCAGATAATTGTGGAAAATTGAGCCTTATGTAACTGCTTGATAACTCCTTTTAGCTCACCTGTAACCATCTACAGGTATTTCAATGAGCTTTCCAAGTTCTGAAGTAGTATTTATGAGACTAGGTGTTATTTGAAATCACTCTTAATCGGTTATTGCTAAATTTTACAAAATATCTATTGCTGTGTTTCATTTAAGCCGTTGATTTTGATTTCCTGACGCTCCTTTTACAAATATGTTTTTACTGTGGATTAATACCGGCCCTGCCAATTAAGCCATTTATTTGATGTAATTGCTGACGTATGTGTGCTGTATAAGTGATTCATTTTACTGTGTTACATATAGCTCATTGACCTGTATGAATAAGGGGCAACTTATGGAAGTACCACAGGTTCAGTTGTCGCATGCCATACAAATCCTGTACATGTTAACTGGAGCCTCCTCTTGGGTAGTTTCTAACCAATCGTCCCCTCACTCCTTGGATTCTGAACTTGTGTAGCAGGTCTGCACCTCCTCTCCTAGCTCTCAGGGCGTGAAATTCCATTATGTCCGTTTGGAGACGGTAACCGAGGCGAGGCAGGGCTCCCTGCCCCCCGCAACAGAAGTACCGGCCTGGCTGCAAAATTCCAGTTACTTTTGGGGCGGGTTTGGGAGCGCTACGCAGCCTCTCCACATAGCGCTGATGCATTTCAACGCCCCTCCCCTTCTGTAAAAGGGAAGGGATGCTGCGAACTCTGCAGGCCCTGTAAAGGCCTTCACTGGGCCACCAGGGCTAAGGGGAGCTGTGGCCACAGCCCGGCATGCAGCCTAGGCCCCAACCGGTAAGGGAGAGGGGAAATAAAAGATGGCGATGTGGGGCGCACAGCACCTCGCCTTTAAGGTTTGCCCCGCGATGGGTGACTGGCCCGGTTCGCAACCCGCGAGGCGTTGCTCGAGGCAGCCTCATGAGGGGCGAGTCATTTTCCGCTGTGGGGCGAATAGGGGTCACTGTGCACAGCGCTGAGGCACAATAGCCTGGGTCGCGACCAACCGGGTCGAGCTGCTACTGTTTTCGTGCTTCCACTAACTCTCATGCTATTCTGTGGGAGCCAGTCACCCCGCACACCCCCCAGAGACGCGAACAGGGGCATTTTGGCCCCTTAGTCTCTGGAACCTTCAAGGCACTCAGCAGGCCCTTCTGTGTGCTGATTAATCCCCATCAACCTTTCACCTTTGCAGCCCTCTTTCCTCCCTGTTCCGTGCTACATGTGGGACATTATACAAGCTCCCTCGCTCAGCGTCTTTGGACCCCGCGAGGTCTGTTCCCTGACAGTGGAAACTCCCATGCTATGCATGTTTTCAGGGGTTAATCCTCATCTGTTCACTCCCATCTCTCCCTCTTCTCATCGCTGCTCACCGTCTCCCACCCTCTTACTGAATGCTGCTCCCCCGTCTCCTATCCTCTTTCCCTTATCAAAATATTGTATTGAAAATGCCAGAATGTATAATTTTAAAATGGGAATTAAATTAATTCTGTAGGTCCAAATCCAATTATCCCTCACCTTTCAACTCAACTTTAGCTGAAGACTACACTTGGTCTTCACCCCCTGTGTAAAATGTCATGGGAGGTTGACTGGTGTTAAATAAATCTGAACTTTTGGAAGTACAATGGGTTAGTCAGATCATTTTGAAGTGCTAATAGCTTACATATTATGCATGTGGGTTCCACATTGGCTATCTTAAATTGACATTGTTAATATCCTTGCTTCTGAATGGGGTTTCAGGTATGGATGTGTGGTGGCCGGCTGGAAGACATCCCTTGCTCCAGGGTAGGACACATCTACAGAAAGTATGTCCCCTACAAGATTCCAAGTGGAATTGGCTTGCCCAGAGTAAGTGATTTCTATTTACATGTCTTTACATCTTTTCTCTCTGGTTTTCATTGTAATAACTTGTCTGACTTTTTTAAAAAAATGGAGACTCTATAAGGTCTCAGATAAAGTGCAACACAGGAGGCTTTTTAAGAAGATGGAAGCCTGTGGAATTAAAGGAAAAGTGGTGGTATGAATACAAAATTGGCTCAATGACGGGAAGCAAAGGGTGGTGGTGGATGTTTTTCAGATTGAGAGGTGGTTTGAGGAGGTGTTTGCCAAGGGTCAGTTTTCAGTCCATTACTCTTTCCAGTTTTTATAAATCACCGAGGCTAGGGCGTATGGAGTAGCATTATAGAGTTTGATGATGATATGAGACTTGGCAAAGTCGTAGATCATAATGAGGATAATTATAGGCTTCAGGATGACATAGCCAGGATGGTGAATTGGGCAGAAACATGGCAGATAGAGTTCAATGTGGAGAAGTGTGAAGAGATGGGAGGACTAATATGGAAAGACAGTATACTATAAATGGCATGATTTTGAAAAGTATAGATGAGCACAGAGACCTTGGTGTCCATAGAAACAAATCCTTAAAGGTGTCAGGGCAAATTGATCAGGTGGTTAAAAAAGCATATGGGTTATTTGAGTTTTTAAATAGAGGAATAGAATATAAAAGCAAACAGGTCATGCTAGAACTTTATAAATCATTTATTAGGCCTCAGCTGGAGTATTGTGAACAATTCTGGGCACCACACATTAGGAAAGCTGTAAATGCCTTAGAAAGGTCTTGGGAGGTTTACCAGGATGTTGTCAGAGACGAGGAACGTCAGTAATGAGGAGAGGTTGGAAAAGTTAGGACTGTTCTCCTAATCGACGATTTCAAGCTGATGAGAGATGTAATGTATTTGCTTTATGCGTTCTTTGCTTAAGAATTCCTAACAACACATTCTGTTAAGAACTAGTTAGTTTATTAACAAAGATTTATCACACTACACATTACCAGTTCATCCACTAGGCTCACAACTGCATACCTCATCGCAAATGACCCAGACCCAATTGACTAGTAGTATAGTATTAGGCAGTCTCTCGGTCGAGGATGACCTGCTTCCAGTTCTCAGGTGTTTCCATGAGGGACCTGACGTTCCAGGTCCCGAACTTCTTTCTGAAGGGTGGACGATGTCTGTGCATGAATTATTTTAACGTGGGATGCCCATTGCACACCAGCCAGCAAACAGGCTTGACAGAGCAGGGTCTTGGTCCAATGACAAGGGGATCCAAGATGACTAGAGACCAGGCTCCGCTGCATGGGCCTAGTACACACATATATTCCTGCTGTCCCTGGGATTTATAGGATGCAGTATGGGCCTCACGTCCTGGCTGCTGGCCTGTGCCACACCTTCCCTGGGCCCCAACCCCATTGCTGGTACACGCCTCACCGCTCCCGGACCCCGGCCTCGCCGCTCCCGGGCCACGGCCTCGCTTCTGGGTCCCGGCCTTCCCCCTCCTGCGCCCCGGCCTTCCCCCTCCCGCGCCGCCGCCCCGACCTCGCTTCCGGGCCCCAACGTCGCCACTCCTGGGCCCCGATCTCGCTCCGCTCCTGGTCCCCGCCAGTCCCAACCTCCGCTCCATGCCTCCTCCGATCGTTGCTCCCCACTGGTTTCTATCTCCGGGCTTCACCGCTCCTCCTGCACCTGGATTCCGACCCCGCCGCTGGTCTCGTCGATGCTCCAATCGGCTACCTGGATTCCGGTGACGTCGATCCAGTCACTCTCCTCTATTCCGTCACCCTCCCAGGATGGCTCGTGCCACCCCCTGCGATGGCAAGCTGATGGTGTTTTCTCGCAGGTCGGGTGGGCGCCTTACCTGGGTCCTGGGGCACTCCTGCTTATATCCCTGCCTGATGCTGATCGTGTTTTCTTGCAGGTAGGGTGGGGTTTTATTGAGTCTTGTGAACATCATGTGACTGGCTAAGCCACTCACAATGTAACAGCTCTAAAAACCTGTGAGCATCCTCACAGGTGCATACATTACAAGAAGTTTTGATCGAGTAAATAGGGAAAAAATATTCCCTCTGGCCGGTGGGCCAGTAACTCAAGGTCATAGATCCAAAATCATTGCAAAAGATCTAGAGGGGAGAGGAGGAGAATATTTTTCACTGTGTTGTCGGGATCTCGAATGCACTACATAAAAAGGCGGTGGAATGTGATTCCATAAATAATTTTAGAAGGGAGCTGGACAGGTAGGGAGGAACTTACAGGGTTATGGACAAAAAGTGGGGATGTGAACCTAAGCATGGCTGCTCTTTCAAACAGCCAGTACTGGCATAATAGGCCGAATGGCCTCCTTCTGTGCTGTAAGTTTCTATGATTCTGTGTATTGCTTTGCTTTCATCATAAAAGATAGGTATAACTGTTGCCTCCTGCTATTTTTAAAAATTTGTTCCGGGATGTGGGGGTTGCTGGCAAGGCCAGCATTTATTGCCCATCTCTAATTGCCCTTGAGAAGGTGGTGGTATAGCTGCCATTTTGAACTGCTGCAGTACTTGTGGTGAAGGAACTCCCTCAGTGCTGTTAGGGAGTTCCAGGATTTTGATCCAGTAACGATGAAGGAATGGCGAGATATTTCCAAGTCAGGATGGTGTGTAACTTGGAGGAGGTGATGGTGCTCCATTGTCATGAAATTATTCTATTAACTTTTCAAACTGCCTCTGATTTTCTGACTACACAAGTGTGGAACATGTTTAGCCTTTAGAGACAATTTTGGAGGAAGCACCTATCTTGTATGTTTTTTTTGATTGTCAACCAGTCCAATAAGATCCAAATGGAAGGATAAGAAAAGGTCCAGCTCGGCATTGGTTCCTGTGGGTCTTGCACCCCCTACATGACAGTTTGGCATTACTGAGGTGTAATGGCACAGGTCTTACGGAGTGCTCAGGACTCGTCACCAACAAGTGCTAAATGGAACAAATGTTTCATAGTGCACTTGTGTTGAGTTTCGGGTACAAAGGCCAGCTGCTTGAGGTTAACTATTAAATCCTGCTTCCCTTAGCCTGCCAGTAGAATTGTAGACCCAGTTTGTAAATGAGTTATGCGAAGTTCTGCAATTTATACTGCTTGTTTGTAAATGTACACATCATCTATGATTCAATTTTTCTCCTATTTTATCAAGAAAATTCAGCAGTGAGTTGGGCTCCAGTTTACAGTGACGTATGCCCAAGTGGTACGAGACCTTCCCTGCACATAATTTTTTCAGCACATAATGGAGTCAAGTTTGTTTATTAAACAGAGAATAGCTTTGACTGCGTTCAGTTCCATGTGTGACTTTGATTTGACAGTATGAAGAAAATGTTGAGTTGTACTTGTATAAAAATTTGAAACTAATCAACATTGACACTTGATGAATTGTGCCTCCAGTAATAAATATTGGTGTGAGGACTTCAGATTTGTGTAGGTTGGCAATGTGATAAGGCAAATTTAGAGGCTGGAGGGGCTTCAGCCAAGTGGGTGCATTGCTAAAGTTCAGGATACTTCCACACACAGTTGGGTCACAACTTGGCAGATCACAAAACTCCACCAATTTGTGTAATGTGCCTCTTCTTGGAGTTTGACAGGCATCAAAAGTCTGGAGTCCACTTCCATGTACACCCAAACAATGCCCAATACAGGAAGGGGAAATGGATTAACCAATACTCCTGAAAACAAAAGCTCCAGATTCCACGATTGTCAGTCCACATAGGCAGAAAATATGGGCCCAAGTTTCCACAAGAAAAAAAACGGGCGCCCCTCCGAGCTGGACGCCCGTTTTCCGCGACTAAAACGGCGCCTAAAAAAATTCTCCACCTACCTGTAGGTCCTCTGGCCCTCGGCGCAGTCAGCACAAGCTGTGGGGGGGGGCAGAGCCTGGTCCCGGCGCTGAAAACAGTGCCGGGACCTCTGCACATGCGCGCTACAGTGGGCACGCAAGTGCAGTAGCTCCAGGCGCCGAACTGTGTGGGAGGGGCCCGAAGCACGCATCCCCTAGCCCTGGCTGAATGGCCTCACTGGGGCTGCGTGAATGAGGCTCCTCCCACGGCCAGCTCCTGCTCCCCGCCCCCGACAAGACCCGACACCCGCTCCCCCCCGCCGCCCCGCCCCCCCCCCCCAGACCCGACACCCGCTCTTCCCCCCCCCCGCCGACCAGACACCTGCTCTTCCCCCCCCCCGCCGACCAGACCCGACCAGACACCCGCTCTCTCTCCCCCCCCCCGCCGACCAGACCCGACCAGACACCCGCTCCACCCCCCCCCGACACCTGCTTCCCCCCCCGCCCCGTCCCGACACCCGCTCCCCCATCCCTGCCCCGCCCGACCCGACACCCGCTCCCACCCCCCCGACCCGAGACCCGACACCCGCTCCCCCCCCCGACCCGAGACCCGCTCCCCCCCCCTACCCGAGACCCGCTCCCGCCCCCCCGACCCGAGACCCGCTCCCGCCCCCCCGACCCGAGACACGCTCCCCCCCCTCGACCCGAGACCCGCTCCCCCCCGACTGACCCGACCCGACCCGTGCTCCTGTTCCCCGACCCGACCCGCCTCCCCCCCTCTCTTCCCTCCCCCTCTCCCTCTTCCCCCCCCTCCCCCCTCTCTTCCCCCCCCCCTCCCCCCTCTCTTCCCCCCCCTCCCCCCTCTCTTCCCCCCCCTCCCCCCTCTCTTAGAAACATAGAAACATAGAAAATAGGTGCAGGAGTAGGCCATTCGGCCCTTCTAGCCTGCACTGCCATTCAATGAGTTCATGGCTGAACATTCAACTTCAGTACCCCATTCCTGCTTTCTCGCCATACCCCTTGATCCCCCTAGCAGTAAGGACCTCATCTAACTCCTTTTTGAATATATTTAGTGAATTGGCCTCAACAACTTTCTGTGGTAGAGAATTCCACAGGTTCACCACTCTCTGGGTGAAGAAGTTCCTCCGCATCTCGGTCCTAAATGGCTTACCCCTTATCCTTAGACTGTGACCCCTGGTTCTGGACTTCCCCAACATTGGGAACATTCTTCCTGCATCTAACCTGTCTAACCCCGTCAGAATTTTATATGTTTCTATGAGGTCCCCTCTCATTCTTCTGAACTCCAGTGAATACAAGCCCAGTTGATCCAGTCTTTCTTGATAGGTCAGTCCCGCCATCCCGGGAATCAGTCTGGTGAACCTTCGCTGCACTCCCTCAATAGCAAGAATGTCCTTCCTCAGGTTAGGAGACCAAAACTGTACACAATACTCCAGGTGTGGCCTCACCAATGCCCTGTACAACTGTAGCAACACCTCCCTGCCCCTGTACTCAAATCCCCTTGCTATGAAGGCCAACATGCCATTTGCTTTCTTAACCGCCTGCTGCACCTGCATGCCAACCTTCAATGACTGATGTACCATGACACCCCCCTCCCCCTTCTCCCCCTCCCCCTCTCTCCCTCTCTCCCTCTCTCCCTCTCTCCCTCTCTCCCTCTCTCCCTCTCTCCCTCTCTCCCTCTCTCCCTCTCTCCCTCTCAGCGGCACGAACGGCTGCAGAATTCTCCCTGGCTGAAGCACTTTCACACAGGTAGGAAGATGGTTTATTTAATCTTTTCTTGGCTTATAAATGTTTATTCAGGTTGGATTTATTTGTATAATATTTGTAGAAGTATAAATAAGGATTTATTGTCGAATTTAATGAGTTCCCTTCCCCCACCCCCCTCCCCCCTCCCCCCACCTCGTTCTGGACGCCTAATTTGTAACCTGCGCCTGATTTTTTAATGTGTAGAACAGGTTTTTTCAGTTCTACAAAAATCTTCACTGGCTCCATTCTACTTTAGTTTGGAGTACATTTTCACTGTGGAAACTTTCAAATCAGGCGTCAGTGGCCGGACACGCCCCCTTTTGAAGAAAAAATTCTGTTCTAAACTAGAACTGTTCTACCTGACTAGAACTGCAGAAAAAAAAATGTGGAGAATTGCAATTTCTAAGATAGTCCGTTCTCCACCAGTTGCTCTTAAAAATCAGGCGCGAATCATGTGGAAACTTGGGCCCATTGTATCTCCTAAAGCACTTGAACTTCAGGAATTATAAACAAATGTTCTCTGCCCTTACAGCATCTTCAAAAAATGTGTGTATGTAATGTTCCAAATTTGATTTTAAATGTGCAAAAAAAGAACCTATTACTTATCTAATTCAGAGAAGCTGTGTTTGTGTTACAGAATTTGAAACGAGTTGCTGAGGTCTGGATGGATGGGTATGCTGAGTATCTCTATCAGCGAAGACCAGAGTACAGACATATTTCTGCTGGAGATGTGAATGTACAGAAAGAACTGCGGAATTCTCTTAATTGCAAAAGTTTTAAGTGGTTCATGACTGAAGTGGCATGGGATTTGCCTAAATACTATCCACCGGTGGAACCTCCAGCTGGTGCCTGGGGAAAGGTGGGTTTGCTGGAATTTATAAAGTGATATTATGTTCAGTGTTGCCGAATTGACAGAAAGTGAAGGAGATGATGAGATTGTACAAGTATTTAACGTTCCGTGAAGCAAATACAATTGAAACTATAAGTATAAACCTTATAAATATGACTTCAGCAGTCAGTGCTATCGTGGAGACCTTTAACTAGGAGACTGTACTGGGTTCCTGAACTAATGAATAGGTACTCATATAAAAGATCAGTTTAAGTGGAATGAACTGGTACAGGGAATAGAAAGCAGGAGCATAGATAGGAAAGCCATTGTAATAGGGAAGAGCAATTATATAGGTAGACAGTGAAATGTAAGAGGTAAATAATGTTAAGAGCTTTTTTTTGTTTTCCTAGGGTAAGGAATATAGAAACAAGGGTTGATGAGTTAAGAGGGGAAAGGCCATGAACCAGTAGAAGGGTGTTACATGTCAAATGGAATTATTTCCTGAACAGATGTCAATGGAGCTATAACAAGGAATCTAAAGGTACATTTACAAACAAAATTCCAGAAAAGATGGTGATTTTTCTGGTTGTTCAACTGTCTGGGAGCATGGAAGGGTTTGAGAATCTTAAACACTAAAAAACAATTAGTTAACCAGTAGAAAGAAGAAATAATAATGTTGGCAAAGAGAGGAATATAAAACGTGGTTGGTGAACAATTACAATATTATTAAAATTAATAGTCTGAAAGAAATAAACAAGTAGAGAATATCGATGGATTTCTTCTTTCGTACAGTAGTAGCAAAGCAAATCAAATGTCAATATCCATGTCTGATATCCAGGCCAAAGCTTCCAGTGTAACAGCGTGGATATCTTGTAGCCTACCTGCAAATTTCCTCTGAGGGCAATACTCAATGATGTGGAGCTCCACAGTCACATGCTTTAATCTTCCACCTATGGAGAAGTTGGTAGCATCTACCATGACCACATCATCATCATAGCCAGTCCCTCGGAATCGAGGAAGACTTGCTTCCACTCCTGAAGTGAGCTCTTTGGTGGCTGAACAGTCCAATATGGCCACTACATCGTTCATGTAAGGGAATCGTGTTGATGGCCAAAATATGTTTTCTTTCTTCCATACTTTGTTTTCATTGCTAGTAAGGGAAGATCAAAGTTATTGAAAGGGGGGAGGTTAAGCTACTGTGACAGGAGATTTGAGTCCGTGTAATGCACTGTCGTCCCTGTGTAAAGCTCAAGAAACCAGAAAAGCCCATGCAACAAAAAAAATACAAGTTTAAAAACAATTCCTGTTGCATTTGAAGTCCTCTTTTGCAGTCATTAAAAAAATAAATTTGAGATTCACGTCAACAACTTTCTTTCCCAGATTCGTAATGGTGGTATTGGTCTGTGTGTGGACAGTAAACATGGTGCTTCTGGTTCACAGCTGAAATTGGATGTCTGTATCAAAGATGATGCAGATGGATTTTGGTCACATGAACAGGTGAGTAAGCTGAAACAGTGCTTAAATTTCAGTTAACAAATTAAGAACCAGTTGGTTATAACATCATGCTGCTAATTCTCTCTGTCTCTCCTCTTCTGCTTCTGTCTGTCCCTTTCCTACTACTTCTCTCCCCTTAACTCTTTCTACTTCTTTCTCTCTGTATTTCCTGCTTCACACACTCTTTTTGTGTGTGATCTGGTGTGTTGTAGAGGGAAAGGAGCCACAAACATTTGCAGGCTGCCTTTGGGATGGGAGTTGTGGGGAAAATTGGACCTTCAGTGGCCCTTTCTTCTTCCTTCTCCCACCGCCTCCATCCCATGTTGTCTCTTCCCATTACCTTTCATAGGCATTGTAGTGTAAGCTTTTCAGTATTTTGTCATTTTTTGCAGGTGTTTGTGACATTACTACTTTCATAACCACTTCTGAACTTTGCACATCAGGTATTCACATTGGGTTGGCGAGAAGATATACG
Source organism: Pristiophorus japonicus (assembly GCF_044704955.1). NCBI lineage: Eukaryota > Metazoa > Chordata > Chondrichthyes > Pristiophoridae > Pristiophorus > Pristiophorus japonicus. The sequence continues at coordinate 63,153,623 of NC_091980.1, read as the reverse complement.
CCCTGGAGATCGCTTGCACACTAGAAAAGTTTGTTTTGATGCTGTTTCACATACCAGTCCAGTCATACTATTTGACTGCCATGGAATGAGTGGAAACCAGCTGTGGAAGTATAAAAAGGTGAGACAGACAAAGAGTAGCCTTTCCCAGTGCCACTAACTTTTGGAAGCTCTTTTCTCCAAATTGACATAGGATATTACCTGTGCAGTGCCTATTGATCAATCAGCTGCATTAAGTTAAAATAATTAAATGAAGTGTAAATAAATGAAAAGTTCTAATACAGTACAAGTTGAATCTCACCAATTTCTATAATTGAAGAAATTCTACTTAAGGGAAATGTCAAAATATTTCAAATGATTACACATCCATCATATAGCACACCCATCACAGCTCAAAGTGCTATACTTTAAAGTATATCACACAATGTACCTGATTACCTCAAATATAATTTCCATAAAACTACAACTCACAACTGAAAGTATGGAATATATTTGAGGGTATAACTAGCAAAGTAGATAAGGAGAAAATGGTGGAGGTAATATATTTGGATTTTCAGAAGGTGCCACACACAGGTTGTTGCACAAGATTAGGGCTCATGCAATTGGGGGTAATATATTAGCCTGGATTGAGGATTGGTTAACCAATGGAAAACAGAGAATGGGAATAAATGGGTCATTTTTGAGATGGCAGGGTGTAACTAGTAGAGTGCCTGAAGGGTCAGTGCTTGGGCCTCAGCTATTTAAAATCTATATCAATGATTTAGATTTAGATGGGAACCGTTGTGATTCAGCAAGAAGGTGGCAGATGGAGTATAATGTGAGGAAGTATAAAATCATCCACTTTGGTAGGAAAAATGAACAAACATTCAAAAGGTGCAAGATTAGTAAATGTTGGTATTGGGAATTACTGACAGTTAACATGCAGGTACAGCGAGCAATTCGGAAGGCAAATGGCATGTTGGCCTTTATTGCAAGGGGGTTGGAGTATAAGAGTAAGGAAGTCTTCTTGCAATTATATAGTGATTTGGTGAGACTACACCTGGAGTACTGTGTACAGTTTTAGTCCCTTACCTAAGGAAGGATATACTTGCCGTAGAGGGATGTAACGAACATTCACTAGATTGATTCCTGGAATGAGAGATTGAGTAGAATGGGTCTATATTCTCTGGAGTTTAGAAGAATGAGAGGTGATCTCATTGAAACATATAAAAATCTTAGACAACTTGGCAGGGTGGATGCTGAGAGATTTTTTTCCCCTGGCTAGAGAGTCTAGAACTAGGGGTCATAGTCTCAGGATAAGGGATCGGTCATTTAGGACTGAGATGAGGAGAAATATCTTCACTCAGAGGGTTGTGAATCTTTGGAATTCTCTACATTAGAGGGTTGTGGATGTCTAGTCGATGAGTATATTCAAGACTGAGATCGATAGTTATGGGGATAGGGCGGGAAAGTGGAGTTGATTTCGAAGTTCAGCCAGGATCTTATTGAATGGTGGAGCAGGCCCAATGGGCCTTATGGCCTACTCCTATTTCTTATGTTCTGAAAATGTAGCAAGTGGGAATGCAAATTACTAATCAAGAATCAACAGTCAGAGAACAGCTACCAATACAACTAGCTAGGAAGAGAAAAAGAGCAATGAAATTACTCAAAATATTGATTGACACAGGGGTTAAATGAACCTGTATGCGGAGTTAAAACTCCTGGTCTACACCAACACCCTGCTGTGCGCTTGTCAAAGTAGTCTTGGCAACAGATAAAATGCGGACAAGAAGCTCGGCATGGGTTTAAGCAGGATTCTAAGCCTTTACATTTCTGGGCTTAAAGTTGCAGTTGAGGAGGTTGATTGAGTCAAGGATTGTGGCATGGAAGTGCAGCTGGAATCAGTTTTACCAACACTTACTTAGAGGAAGTTATGACTATTCCAGAGCTTAATGTTAGATAGACATTAGGAAAGGGTGGCAACAGTGGTGACATCAAAGGTGGAGACCAAGAATTAAAGCAGCATGTCAAATTGACTCCATATTTCCAGATGATGTTGCCAATCAACAGTATGTAAATGAAGATAATAAGGATGGAGCCCAGGGGTATACTAAATATTGACCATATGGGCGCAAAAGGAGAAACCATTGAAGATGTAGTCACTTTGTAATAAGGGCTGGATAGGACTAGAATTGGGAGGAACAGTGTCATGGAGATGGACTGCACTGGAAAATGTATAGAGGTAGTCCATAGAAACATAGAAAATAGGTGCAGGAGCAGGCCATTCGGCCCTTCGAGCCTGCACCACCATTCAATAAGATCATGACTGATCATTCACCTCCGTACCCCTTTCCTGCTTTCTCTCCATACCCCTTGATCCCTTTAGCCATAAGGGCCATATCTAACTCCCTCTTGAATATGTCTAATGAACTGGCATCAACAACTCTCTGCAATAGGGAATTCCACAGGTTAACAACTCTGAGTGAAGAAGTTTCTCCTCATCTCAGTCCTAAATGGCCCAACCCTTATCCTAAGACTGTGTCCCCTGGTTCTGGACTTCTCCATCATCGGGAACATTCTTCCCACATCTAACCTGTCCAGTCCCGTCAGAATCTTGTAAGTTTCTACGAGATCCCCTCTCATCATTCTAAACTCCAGTGTATAAAGACCCAGTTGATCCAGTCTCTCCTCATACGTCAGTCTTGCCATCCTGGGAATCAGTCTGGTAAACCTTCGCTGCACTCCCTCAATAGCAAGAATGTTCTTCCTCAGATTAGGAGACCAAAACTGAACACAATATTCCAGGTGAGGCCTCACCAAGGCCCTGTACAACTGCAGTAAGACCTCCCTGCTCCTATACTCAAATCCCCTAGCTATGAAGGCCAACATACCATTTGCCGTCTTCACCGCCTGCTGTACCTGCATGCCAACTTTCAATGACTGATGAACCACGACACCCAGGTCTCGTTGCACATCCCCCTTTCCTAATCTGCCACCATTCGGATAATAATCTGCCTTAGTGTTTTTGCCCCCAAAGTGGATAACCTCACATTTATCCACATTATACTGCATCTGCCATGCATTTGCCCAATCACCTAACCTGTCCAAGTCACCCTGCAGCCTTTTAGCATCTTCCTCACAGCTCACACCACCACCCAAGCTTATTATCATCTGCAAACTTGGAGATATTACACTCAATTCCTTCATCTAAATCATTAATGTATATTGTAAAGAGCTGGGGTCCCAGCACTGAGCCCTGTGGCACTCCACTAGTCACTGTCTGCCATTCTGAAAAGGGCCTGTTTATTCCGACTCTCTGCTTCCTGTCTGCCAACCAGTTCTCTATCCACATCAGTACATTACCCACAATACCATGTGCTTTGATTTTGCACACCAATCTCTTGTGTGGGACCTTGTCAAAAGCCTTTTGAAAGTCCAAATACACCACATCCACTGGTTCTCCCTTTGTCCAATCTACTAGTTACATCCTCAAAGAATTCCAGAAGATTTGTCAAGCATGATTTCCCTTTCATAAATCCATGCTGACTTGGACCGATCCTGTCACTGCTTTCCAAATGCACTGCTATTTCATCTTTAATAATTGATTCCAACATTTTCCCCACTACTGATGTCAGGCTAACCAGTCTATAATTACCCGTTTTCTCTCTCCCTCCTTTTTTAAAAAGTGTGTTACATTAGCTACCCTCCAGTCCATAGGAACTGATCCAGAGTCGATAGACTGTTGGAAAATGATCACCAATGCATCCACTATTTCTATGGCCACTTCCTTAAGTACTCTGGGATGCAGACTATTAGGCCCCGGGGATTTATCAGCCTTCAATACCATCAATTTCCCTAACACAATTTCCCACCAGGTTGAAGGCAGTGGAAAGTTTGAGGATGATAACTTGCTGTATCATGTGCAGCCAACCATCAGGAGTCACATTCCCGATGTGATCAGTTAACTGCACTTCAGTACAGACAGTAAGCTCATCTGTGTATTTAACTTGCCTTCGCATATTCTTTTTAAATAAGGTATAAGGTAAAGGACGCGACTGCTGCCAACAAAGTTGAAGTAGTTGCACATGCGCAGTCTCGGTTTTTTTGGGTTGTTCACTTCGGGACTCAAGGGATCTGGGGAAAAAATGCTGGGAATACAGAGCGAGCCTCCTGGTGTCACTGGTTCTATGGGAAAGAAAAGCAGAAACATTATTGATATCAGCTTACAGATTAATGCACAGAAAGGTTCTGTGCAGCTTCCGGCCTTTGGCGGTCACTCTGTTAAAATAAATAATCATATATAATACAAAATAAAATGGATTGTCAGTGATGATTTACAGAGTTATGTTTTAACTCTGCCATTCATATTATTACAAATGCAGAATCTTTGCAAGTTTTCTCGTTGCCTTGATGATTTTAGAAACAATCTTGAAATATATCAATCAAAATGTAACAAGTAGAAATGCAAATTACAAGCAAGAATCAATCGGTAAAATGATTAAGCAGTACAAAAAATTGCAAATATTCCTTAAATCCGATGTGTTGCTTTCATAGAATCATAGAATGGTTACAGCACAAAAGGCGGCCATTCGACCCGTCGAGCCCATGCCGGCTCTCTGCAAGAACACTGCAGCTAGTCCCACACCCTGCCCTTTCCCCATAGCCCTTCAAAAAACTTTCTTTTGGGTATTTATCCAACTCCCTTTTGAAAGCCATGATTGGGTCTGCCTCCACCATGCTCTCAGGCAGTGCATTCCAGATCCTAACCATTCACTGTGTAAAAAAAGTTTTTTCTCGTGTTGCCTTTGGTTCTTTTGCCAACCACCTTAAATCTGTGACCTCTGGTTCTGACCTTCTGCCAATGGGAGTAGTTTCTCTCTATCTACTTGGTCTAGACCCCTCATGATTTTGAACACCTCTATCAAATCTCCTCTCAATCTTCTCTACTCTAAAGGAGAACAACCTCAGCTTCTCCAGTCTATCTATGTAACTGAAGTCCCTCAACCCTGGAATCACTCTTGTAAATGGTTACGGACACGACAGCGGCACACCCAGCCCAGTTGACCCTGCAAAGTCCTTCTCGCCAACATCTTGGGCAAGAAAATCTCCTGCTGATTACCACCTATTGCCCTCCCTCAGCTGATGAATCAGTACTCCTCCATGTTGAACACCACTTGGAAGAAGCATTGAGGGGAGCAAGGGCACAGAATATACTCTGGGTGGGGGACTTCAATGTCTATCATCAAGAGTGGCTCAGTATCGCCACTACTGATCAAGCTGGCCGAGTCCTGAAGGACATAGCTGCCAGACTGGGCTTGCAGCAGGTGGGGAGATAGCCAACACGAGGGGAAAATCCTACTTGACCTCGTCCTCACTAATCTAGCTATCACAGATGCATCTGTCCATGACTTGGGAGGGTGGTAGGTGGTAATTAGCAGGAGGTTTCCTTGCCCGTGCTTGAACTGAAGCCATGAGACTTCATGGGGTCCGGAGTCAATGTTGAGGACTCCCAAGGCCACTCCCTCTCGACTGTATACCACTGTGCCAGTACCCCTGGTGTGTCTGTCCTGCCGGTAGCAGCAACCACTGCAGTCATTGTGGAGACGAAGTCCCGTCTTCACACTGAGGACATCATCCATCGTGTTGTGTGGCACCACCACCGTGCTAAATGGGATAGATTCAGAATAGATCTAGCAGCTCAAAATTAGGCATCCATGAGGAGCAGTGGGCCATCAGCAGCATCAGAATTGTATTCCACCACAATCTATAACCTCATGGCCCAGCATATCACTCACTCTACCATTACCATCAAGCCAAGGGACCAACCCTGGTTCAATGAAGAGTGTAGAAGAGCATGCCAGGAGCAGCACCAGGCATATCTAAAAATGAGGTGCCAACCTGGGGAAGCTGCAACACAGGACTACATGCATGCTAAACAGCGGAAGGAGCATACCATAGACAGGGCTAAGTGATCCTACAACCATCGGATCAGATTAAAGCTCTGTAGTCCTGCCACATCCAGTCGTGAATAGTGATAGACCATTAAACAACTAACAGGAGGAGGAGGCTCCATGAATACCCCCACCCTCAATGATGGCGGAGCCCAGCTCATGAGTGCAAAAGACAAGGTTGAAGCGTTTAGTCATCTTCAGCCAGAAGTGCCGAGTGGATGATCCATATCGGCCTCCTCCTGAGATCCCCACCATCTCAGAAGCCAGTTTGCAGCCAATTCAATTCACTCCATATGATATTAAGAAATGGCTGAGCGCACTGGATACAGTAAAGTCTATGGGCCCTGACAACATCCTGGCTGTGGTGCTGAAGACTTGTGCTCGAGAACTAGCTGCACCTCTAGCCAAGCTGTTCCAGTACAGCTACAACATCCATCTGACAATGTGGAAAACTGCCCAGGTATGTCCTGTTCACAAAAAGCAGGACAAATCCAATCCGGCCAATTACCACCCCATCAGTCTACTTTCAATCATCAGCAAAGTGATAGAAGATATCATCAACAGTGCTATCAAGCGGCACTTACTCACCAATAACCTGCTCACCTATGCCCGGTTTGGGTTCCGCCAGCACCATTCGGCTCCAGACCTCATTACAGCCTTGGTCCAAACATGGACAAAAGAACTGAATTCCAGAGATGAGGGAAGAGTAACATCCCTTCACATCAAGGCAGCATTTGACTGAGTGTGGCATCAAGGAGTCCTAGTAAAACTGAAGTCAATGGGAATCAGAGAAAACTCTCCACTGGCCGGATACAAAGGAAAATGGTTTTGGTGGTTGGAGATCAATCATCACAGCCCCAGGGCATCACTGCAGGTGTTCCTTACAGCAGTCTCCTAGGCCCAACCATTTTAAACTGCTTCATCAATGACCTTCCCTCCATCATAAGGTCAGAAGTGGGGATGTTCGCTGATGACTGCAGAGTGTTCAGTGCCATTTGCAACTCCTCAGATAATGGAGCAGTCCATGCCCGCATGCAACAAGAACTGGACAACATTCAGGCTTGGGCTGATAAGTGGTAAGCAACATTCGCGCTGCACAAGTGCCAAGCAATGACTATCTCCGATAAGCGAGAGTCTAACCACCGCCCCTTGACATTTAACGGCATTACCATCACCGAATCCCCTACCATCCTGGGGATCACCATTGACCAGAAACTTAACTGGACCAGCCACATAAATACTGTGCCAACAAGAGCAGTTCAGAGGCTGGGTATTCTGCGGCGAGTGTCTCACCTGACTGCCCAAAGATTTCCACCATCTACAAGGCACAAGTCAGGAGTTTGATGGAATACTCTCCACTTGACTGGATGAGTGCAGCTCAAACAACACTCCAGATGCTCGACACCATCCAGGACAAAGCAGCCTGCTTGATTGGCACCCCATCCACCACTTAAATATTCACTCTCGCCATCACCGATGTACTGTGGCTGCAGTGTGTACCATCTACAAGATGCACTGCAGCAACTCGCCAAGGCTTCTTCGGCAGCACCTCCCAAACCCGCGACCTCTACCACCTAGAAGGACAAAGGCAGCAGGCACATAGAAACATAGAAAATAGGTGCAGGATTAGGCCATTCGGCCCTTCTAGCCTGCACTGCCATTCAATGAGTTCATGGCTGAACATGCAACTTCAGTACCCCATTCCTGCTTTCTCGCCATACCCCTTGATCCCCCTAGTAGTAAGGACTTCATCTAACACCCTTTTGAATATATTTAGTGAATTGGCCTCAACAACTTTCTGTGGTAGAGAATTCCACAGGTTCACCACTCTCTGGGTGAAGAAGTTTCTTCTCATCTCGGTCCTAAATGGCTTACCCCTTATCCTTAGACTGTGACCCCTGGTTCTGGACTTCCATGGGAATACCACCACCTCCACGTTCCCCCCTCCAAGTCACACACCACTCTGACTTGGAAGTATATCGCCATTCCTTAAATCCTGGAACTCCCTCCCTAACAGTACTGTGGGAGTACCTTCACCATATGGAGTGCAACGGTTCAAGAAGGCGGCTCACCACCATCTTCTCAAGGGCAATGAAGGATGGGCAATAAATGTTGGCCTTGCCAGCGATGCCTACATCACATGAACGAATAAAAAAAATATATATGTTCTGCACCCTCTCGAAGGCCTTCACATCCTTCCTAAAGTGTGGTACCCAGAATTGGACACAATAGTTGAGGCCAAACTCCAGTTGAGGCCGAACCAGTGTTTTATACAAGTTCATCATAATTTCCATGCAGTGGTACTCTATACCTCTATTCATGAAGCCCAGGGTTCCATAAGCTTTTTAATGCTTTCTCAACCTGCCTTGCCATCTTCAACGATTTGTGCACATATCATCTCTCTGTTCATGCACCCGCTTATATTTCCTCTCCTCATTCTACCAAAATGCATCATTTCATACTTTTCTGCATTAAATTTCATCTGCCACATATCCACCCATTTCACCAGCCTGTCTATGTCCTCTTGAAGTATATCACTATCCTATTCACTATACTTCCAAGTTTTGTGTCATCTGCAAATTTTGAAATTGTGCATTGTACACCCATATCCAAGTAATTAATATCTGTCAAGAAAAGCAGTGGTCCTAGAACTGACCCCTGGATAACACCACTGTATACCTTCCTCTAGTCCGACAAACAACTGTTCACCACTACTCTCTATTTTCTGTCACTTAGCCAATTGTGTATTCATGCTGCCACTGTCCCTTTTTAAAACATGGGCTTCAACATTGCTGGCAAGTCTATTATGTGGCACTTTGTCGAACGCCTTTTGGCAGTCCATGTACACCACATCAACCACATTGCCCTCATCAACCCTCTCTGTTACCTCATCAAAAAACTTGGATCAAGTTGGTTAAACCCGATTTGCCTTTAACAAATCTATGCTGGCTTTCCTTAATTAATCCACACTTATGCAAGTGACTTAATTTTATCCCTGATTATTGTTTCTAAAAGCTTCCCCACTATCGAGGTTAAACTGACTTAACCTATAGTTGCTTGGTTTATCTTTATACCATTTTTTGAACAAGGGTGTAACATTTGCAATTATCCAGTCCTCTGGCACCACCTCCGTTTCTAAGGAGGATTGGAAGATTATGGCCAGTACCTCCGCAATTTCTTCCTTCGCTTCCCTCAGCACCCTAGGATGCATCCCATCTGGTCCTAGTGACTTATCTACTATAAGTACAGCCAGCCTTTCTAGTACCTCATCTTTATCAATTCTTATCCCATCAGTATCTCCTCTACCTCCTCCTTCACTATGTCTATGGCAGCACCTTCTTCCTTGAAGACAGATGCAAAGTATTCATTTAGTACCTCAGACATACCTTCTGCCTCCATGCATAGGTCTCCTTTTTTGTCCCTAATTGGCCCCACCCCTCCAGATACTACCTGTTTACTATTTATATTCTTATAGAAGACTTTTGGATTTCCTTTTATGTTAGATGCCATTCTATTTTCATACCCTCTCTTTGTCCCTCTTATTTTCTTTTTCACTTCTCTGAACTTTCTCTATTTAGCCTGATAACTGTTTGTTTAACATTGTAACCATTTCTATGTGCTCCTATGGTATTCAGTTAGATGGCGCATGAAAAGAAAAAGTTTGTGACCCCCGAGATAGTTCATTGTTGACACATTTAAAGGGGAAGGATCATCTTTGGAAAGTACTTCCTTTCCAATGCACATTTTTATGTATCAGCTATACATATCACAAATTTCCTACCTGTTCTGGAAAGTCATTATTAACAGGATTGTAACATAACCATATGGACCCAACATTTCAGATTAGGTCATGGCTGGATTTCCATTCAGCTGCTAACCAGTCACTGAATGCCTACATTAAGCAAAGGTTGGCATTCTTTTTGTTTATGGATGCTGATTTGAAGCTATTAATAATGAAATAATACCATACTGGTGAAGTACATACACCCACAGCTGGTACAGATAGCACTGGATGTTACAAGGCTACTCTACATTCAGCTACAGAACTGCATAATTCTATCTCTTGCCCCCATGCTGTTTCCTAATCTTGCGACTGAGAACTTGCCATGTGAAGAATTTTGCATGCAAGCTTACAATTTACCACAAAGTGGTGCAATTTACTTACAACAGAATGAACTGCAATTTTGTGTTTCCTCAGTTTCCCAGAAATGAAAAGAACTGCTAACAGTTCATTGGTCATTCCTGTATATGCCTAAACTGCTGTCTTAGAAAAGCACTCTCTTTTCACCTATCTTATACTGCATCAGAGTTACGTTTGTATCTTCTCTATTAGTCATCCTGATCACTGCTGGGTTGAGACTGTCTAAATCCAACTCTCGTGGACCATTAATTTACCAGGGAGAGAAAGTTTAGTATGCTTTATGTTAACATTTAGATTAACTTTTGGATTACTGGCAAGTCCAGAGAAATTGCAGGCACTTCTCAGGTTAGACAATTTTCCAAAATAAAATTCAGTTCACACACTAGCACAGAAACAAATACTGTTACTATAGTAATAAACCTACAAGGAGGTAAAGAATAGCTTTATTATAGTAATGTTAACCTTAAACTTAAAAATATGCAATTGCAAAACTACACATTGCTTTCAATTTTAAAAGTATTTCTGCTTTGCTCTGTCTTCAATTATTTAATTCTCTTTTTTTTCTCCCCTTCTCTCTCTCTCATTTTTCTATCTAACATTATTAATTCTAAACCTTTTATTCTTTAAAAAAAAAATGAATTTCAAACAATTTCTTTATTTGTTTTCTTCCTCTTCCTGGTTCCCACTCTTCATTTTGAGGGCAGTAACAACTTTAAGTCACAGTGTTTGGTTGAAAATTAACTACGAAGATCTTCTTTGAAGCCAATGAAATGCAAAATGTGTAAGAATTGACATGGTCATATCATGAATGCAACAAAGTCAATCTTTGACATGCAGAAATGCATCACATCAGTAACGGCTGCCACCAGATGAGTTATTTGAATCGGTACCCCCTGGATCTACTTCAAGGGTTAAGATTGGATTAAGAAATCTAATTTTTGGTTCCATTTTTAAAATTAAGCTGAGTGCATTCGTATTATATCCACTTGGTAAAGCAATATGATACAACCCAAATAAATCCCCATAGACACTATGATTTCCAGACCAATGCAGAAAGTAACCCTCCCTGCATCCGATGGTTGACCATGACAAAAATGCCTTTCGGAGAAATTCTCACTGAATCACAGTCAAGAATGGAATTTAAACTTTGTCCACTTAGACAAGAGTCCAATAACTAACATTGTTGATTCTGGGTTCAGGCTGGCTGCAGTGGTGTAAAGATACTGGGGCAGAGTTTCTGCTCAGGTGCGCTGGTTTTTTTCGGTGTAATTTGCCCAAAATCGGCTTAACCACGCAAAAGATCAAGGAATTTTGAGAGCAAATTTCATTCAGCACAAATCGAGTTTCTGCAATCTTTTGCGCTAGTTTAAAAAATATTGTGCAAGAAGCAGGCCTCACCCACAAAACTGGCCACGCCCCCAGGAAGAATTAATCACCATTGGGAGTTTCCGCTAATTGCACCTGTTTGCAGGCCTTCGAGGAGACTCTTAAAAATAAATACAAAAGCAAAATACTATGGATGCTGGAAATCTGAAATAAAAGCAGAAAAGGTTGGAAATACTCAGCAGGTCAGGCAACGTAGAAATTTATGGCACAAAAGGCGGCCATCGTGCCTGCGCCGATTGAAAAGGCGCTATCCAGCCTAATCCCACTTTCCAGCTCTTGGTCCATAGCCCTGTAGGTTACAGCACTTCAAGTGCACATCCAAATACTTTTTAAATGTGATGAGGGGTTCTGCCTCTACCACCCTTTCAGGCAGTGAGTTCCAGACCCCTACCACCCTCGGGGTGAAAAAAGTTCTGCTCAACTTCCCTCTAATCCTTCTATTTACCCAGTACTTTAAATCTATGTCCCCTGGTTATTGACCTCTCTGCTGAGGGAAATAGATCCTGCATATCCACTTTTATCTAGGCCCCTCATAATTTTATACACTTCAGCCTCCTCTGTTCTAAAGAACACAAACCCAGCCTATCCAATCTTTCCTCATAGCTAAAATTCTTCAGTGTTGACAACATCCTAGTCAATCTACTCCGTACCCTCTCTAATGCAATCACATATTTCCTGTAGTGTGATGACCAGAATTGTACACAATACTCTAGCTGTAGCCTAATTAGTGTTTTATACAATTCAAGCATAACCTCCCTGCTCTTATTATCTATGCCTTGGCTAATAAAGGAAAGTATCCTGTATGTCGTCTTAACCACCTTATCTACCTGTCCTGCTACCTTCAGGGATCTGTGGACATGCACTCCAAGGTCCCTCTGTTCCTCTACACTTCTCAGTATCCTACCATTTAATGTGTATTCCCTTGCCTTGTTAGCCTTCCCCAAATGCATTACCTCACACTTCTTCAGATTGAATTCCATTTGCCACTTTTCTGCCCACCTGACCAGCCAATTGATATCTTCCTGCAGTCCACAGCTTTCTTCCTCACTATCAATCACATAGTCAATTTTTGTATCGTCTGCAAACTTCTTAATCATGCCCCCTACATTGAAGTCTAAATCATTGATTATATACCATAAAAGGCAAGGGACCCAGTACAGAGCCCTGAAGAACCCCACTAGAAACAGCCTTGCAGTCACAAAAACATCCATTGACCATTACCCTTTGCTTCCTGCCACTGAGCCAGTTTTGGAACCAACTTGCCACTTTCCCTTGGATCCCATGGGCTTACACTTTTCTGACCAGTCTGCCACGAGGGACCTTGTCAAAAGCCTTGCTAAAATCCATGTAGACTACATCAAACATGCTACACTCATCAACCCTCTTGGTTACCGCCTCAAAAAATTCAATCAAGTTAGTCAGACACAACCTTCCCTTAACAAATCCATGCTGACTGTTCTTGATTAATCTAACTGAATTATAAGAACATAAAAATTAGGAGCAGGAGTAGGCCATGTGGCCCTTCGAGCCTGCTCCACCATTCAATAAGATCATGGCTGATCTTCAACCTCAACTCCACTTTCCCGCCCAATTCCATATCTCTTGATTCCTCTAGAGTCCAAAAATTGGTCTATCTTGGCCTTAAATGTACTCCATGACTCAGCATCCATAATCATGATCACAACCACCAAAATCCTCTCCCATTGATACCCCTTTCACCTTCCCAGCTTCATTCCCTAAAACTAAATCCAGAACGGCTAGGTACTGGCTAAAAAAGTTCTGCTGAATGTATTTTAAAAATGATGTGCCCTCTATACCTTTTACACTGATTCTATCCCAGTTACTATTAGGGTAGTTGAAATCCCCTGTTACTGCCCTATTATTTTTGACCTTACAAAGGCCATCTTCCTCGCCGCCATGCTCCACCTCACAGTTGATAAGCTCCCCGCTGGAGTGGAGCTAAACTACAGAACCAGAGGGAAGCTGTTCAACCTTCACCATCTCCAGGCTAGGTCCAAGACCACTCCAACCTCTGTCGTCGAGCTACAGTACGCGGACGACGCCTGCGTCTGTGCACACACACAGGCTGAACTCCAGGACATAGTCGATGTATTTACCGAGGCGTATGAAAGCATGGGCCTTACGCTAAACATTTGTAAGACAAAGGCCCTCCACCAGCCTATCCTCGCCACACAGCACTGCCCCCCAAACATCAAGATCCATGGCGTGGCCCTGGACAACGTGGACCACTTCCCCTATCTCGGGAGCCTCCTATCAACAAGAGCAGGCATTGATGATGAGATCCAACACCGCCTTCAGTGCGCAACTGCAGCCTTTGGCTGCCTGAGGAAAAGAGTGTTTGAAGATCAGTCCCTCAAAACTGTCACCAAGCTCATGGTCTACAAGGCCGTAGTAATACCCGCCCTCCTGTATGGCTCAGAGACGTGGACCGTGTACAGTAGACACCTCAAGTCGCTGGAGAAATACCACTAGCGATGACTCCGCAAGATCCTGCAAATCCCCTGGGAGGACAGACGCACAAACATTAGCGTCCTCGTCTGGGCCAACATCCCCAGCATTGAAGCACTGACCACACTTGATCAGCTCCGCTGGGCAGGCCACATAGTTCGCATGCCAAACACGAGACTCCCAAAGCAAGTGCTCTACTCTGAACTTGTCCACTGCAAACGAGCCAAAGGCGGGCAGAGGAAACGTTACAAGGACACCCTCAAGGCCTCCCTGATAAAGTGCGACATCCCCACTGACACCTGGGAGTCCTTGGCCACAGACCGCCCTAAGTGGAGGAAGTGCATCCGGGAGGGCGCTGAGCTCCTCGAGTATCGTCGCCGAGAGCATGCAGAAATCAAGCGCTGGCAGCGGAAGGAGCATGCAGCAAACCAGGCTCCCTGCCCACCCTTTCCCTCAATGATTATCTGTCCGACCTGTTACAGAGACTGTAATTCCTGTATTGGACTGTACAGCCACCTAAGAACTCATGCTAAGAGTGGAAGCAAGTCTTCCTCAATTCCGAGGGACTGCCTGTGGTGAAGAGTTGAAATCCCCTATTACTGCCCTATTGTTTTTGCACTTCTTAGAAATTTGCCTACATATTTGCTCTTCTATCTTCCCCTGACTGTTTGGTGGTCTATAGTACACTGTGGGTTCTGGGTTGGCGGTCTTTTTCGAAACATAAAATTGCAGTTAGTTCGGTCATAAGTAAATTGCACCGCCTGGTGGTATGTTGTGGGTTTGCATGCAACGTTCTTCCAATGGCAAGTTCTGTTTGGGGGTCTATAGTGCACTCCCAGCTGTGTGATTGTGTCTTTTTGTTCTTTAGTTCAAACCATATGGCCTCATTTGATGATCCTTATAACACATCATCCCTCCTCATAGCTGTAATTGTTTCTTTAACCAATATTGCGACCCACCCTCCTTTATTATCCCCCTCACTATCTCGTCTGTAAACCCTGTATCCAGGAATGCTGAGCTGCCATTCACGCCCTTCTTTCAGCCATGTTTCAGTAATAGCTTCTCTCCCTTCTGAATCTATGCTCAGGTACCCAGCCCCCTGCCAAGCTAGTTTAAAACCCCCACCACACAAGGATATTGGTTCTGGCTATGTTGAGCTTGTACAGGTCCCACCTCCCTCAGAACCAGTTCCAATGCCCCAGGAATCTAAAGACCTCACTCCTGCACCATTTCTCCATTCATCTGCTCTATCCTCCTATTTCTGTACTCACTAGCATATTGCACCAGGAGTAATCCGAAGATTGCTACCTTTTGAGGTCCTGCTTATTAATCTCTGTACTCCCCAGAGGAACCACTGTCTTTATCAGAATACTGGTTAGAGAGCGAGATGCACTCAAGGGATTCCTGCACTATCTGCTTGATTCTCCTTATCTGTCTGGTGGTCACTCACTCCCTATCTGCCTATCTGCCTATCTGCCTGCACACTCTTAAGCTCCGGGGTTACCACCTCCTGAAACGTGCTATCCCCATACCTCTCAGCCTCGCGGATGCACTGCAGTGACACCAGCCACTGCTCGAGCTCTGAAACCCAGAGCTTGAGGTTCTCCAGCGGACGAAACTTTCTGCACATGTGCTTATCCAGGACACAAGAAGCATCCTGGACTTCTCACATGGCACAGGATCTATGGAGAGAGAGAGAAACAAAGTTAACGTTTGATGTCGATAACCTTTCATCAGAACCTCTGAAAATTAAGCTGTCTTTTTTGGGTGCAAGAACACTACTAAGTACATTTTAAAAGTATTTGAATTTAACTTCAAACATTTTTTTACTAAGAAATTAATTACTGTGCACCAATATAACGAGCAAATGGTTTTGTATATTTTTTTTTCTCATTTTTAGTAATTTAAAATAATTAATTACAGGTGTTGAATTGACATTAAAAATGCTTATTTTTGTGATAAACCCATTTTCAGTTGTATTAATCAAATTGCACCAAGAATATATCAAAAAATATTTTATGATTTTTTTTTAATTACCTTTTAAAACGATGCTGGATTGAGCTGGTTCATGTAGATTTTGCAATCGATGATATGCAAATGAGTGTGAATTGAAGGGGAAAAAAAACACTTTTCAAAAACGGGCGCACTTTTGGGTGCAATTTGTGCCCGGATTGCCAAAGCGGAAACTCTTGTTCAGTGTTTCAATGCATTGTCAGCCTTCCAAGTGTGTGGTCTTTTTTTGTTCTGATCTTCAATATTTTCACCCCTCCAGAAGGTGCAGGGCTGTTTGACTTTCAGGATTATCATATTTGTGCTCAATCATATCCTTGTCTAACATCAAGACATGCTTACATTCCAGTCGAGATTACTGGATAGTGTTCAGGAACTGGAACTCTAGGCTGGTGATTTTCTTCTCCTTCCATAGCCTGTGGAATTTTTATTTCTGTTAAGGAAAACAGGTTAAGCATGTTGGCAGGAGGAAATGTATATACAATGGTTTTTATCATGCTGATGCCAAAACCATTTACTCTTATCTTTTTTAATCTGTCTTTTAGGACAAGACTCTGTACCATCCAGTCAGTAATAGCTGTATGGACTGCAGTGCAACAGATAAAAACATTTTTATGAATATCTGTAACCCTTCATCCTCTACTCAACAGTGGATATTTGAAAACATAAATGCAACAATCTTGGAAAAAATGATCAAAAATTTGTAGTGACTTGTATTTAAAACACTGAGATGTAATCATTCATTTTTATTGAGGGTGGTTTTTAGGGATGTTTTTATAGCTAAATCCAGGGTTTTTTATAATTATGGTATTTTGAAAGGTTTAATCTCAGGAATGAATCAGGTATAGGCAAGTGTTTGTTAATGATGACGTCAGACGCTCTTGCAGTGCACCAGTGCTTGTATGCTGAAATAATAAAACTTGAGCTAATTTCTAGTGCCTTGCAGGTGAAAAGCAGAGCGTATACACATGACTATGGTTCATACCTCACCCTGGCAATTAGCCATCTCACTGTTTGGCAATTTATTTTCTAATTTGACTAAAAGAGATTTATAATCTCGCTAAATTGATGCAAACAATTATTTCAATTAACTGATATGATAGCACTTTAGAGATAACGGTGCAGTGAAAAATAACAATTAAAATTGACAGCAATATTTTCCAAACTGGCTAAATAGTCCTTTTGACCTCATCTGCTCTATATAAAGCTCTGTTTTCCACTGTGTGCTCTGCTGCAGTTTCAAAATTCCTTGTTTGATAAAGTATGGAATTACTATAGTTTATCCGCTATTTAATTCATTATCCTAACTCTGAATTACTTTTGGAAGAACCCCATTGAAATGAAATTACATAAATGTGCTATGGTGCCTACATGATTGTACATTATCTGTTTTAATCAGGTTGCTATAGTTACATGTTTCTCATGCAGACACCAATATTACATTTTACATTGGATTCAGGGATTACTTATCCTTTTCATTTTGCACTTTAAAATGACATTTTTGCATGCTGCCAACCTAAATAGTGGTTATCTGAAATGACCTTACTTAAGAATGTACAAGGACCTGTATTCAAATAATTTTATGCAATGCCTGAAACAGAGACATTTTTGCAAAAGTGTCTTGTTTGAGCTTGGAATCAATGAACAACAGTTAAGCACAATTTTGCTTTTAAAAAACAAAATGATCAGCAGTGGGGAGTATTTAAACTTTTACTCATTATTTATGTCTATGCACAGGGCAGCTTCTAACTACCATACAGGATCAGGTGTGCTACATGATGATAGGGAGAACAAAGTTAGAGTAATGACATTGTTTATGAATGGACCTAAACTTTCCATAGTGAATGAGAGAAATAATTTCTATGAAATGCTTCAACTCAATTATGATTGAATTCAAAGCTCCTTATACAATTTTTATGGGATTATTATGAAGAAACATTTTTTATACAAGGATAGACTACATATTGCATAGCATTTTACAGCACAAAAACAGGCTATTCAGCCCAAAAGGTCAATGCCGGTGTTTATGCTCCACATGAGCCTCCTTGCACTGTACTTCATATCGCCCTAACAACATATTGTTCTATTCCTTTCTCCCACATGTACTGATGTAACTTCCCTTAAATGCATCTATTCTAATTGTCTTGTGCGTAGCAAGTTCTACATTCTCACCAATCTGAGTAAAGAAGTTTTGTTTTGAATTCCTTATTGGATTTTTTTAGTGACTATCCTATATTTATGGCCTGTAGTTTTGGACTCCTCCCCCCCGCCCCTCCCCTCCCCTCCAAGAAAAGCTCATTTTATTTTCAAAAATCCAAAATTAGTGGGTGGGAGGAGGTGGGGGGTGGCGGGGGCTAAGAGTTAAATACTAAGCTCATTGTGCTCCAGTCTTGGCTTGTAGAAATGTTATTGGTTTGTAGATACATCAAACAGATCATTTATATAAGCAGAAATTGGGTAAAAGCTTTCAGTCCATTACTGGTCTATGGGGTGGAATGCCTTTTAAGAAATCAGAATATCACATCATGTGTCAAATACGCATGCAAGATACCTACTGTATGTATAAAGACAAGTCAACCTCTCACCCTTGTACATTTACTGAGAAAGAACATGTAAATATGGCAGTTTTTTGCCTGTGAGAAAATGTGTATTTGAAATGTGTTGTTGGTCAGGGCACCCATATTACATTTTAATTACTTAGGACATTGTGTGTATCAGCTCCAGAATATATTCTAATGGAATAATTTAAAAATCATTGTTAGAACTACAAATTGCTTTTTATATTCAACAACTATACAGTCCTCAAATTGGATGTCCACATGCTCCAAAACAGCTTGATTAAAATACTTTCTGGTATTTTCCATCTTGTCCTTTTTTTTTTTGCTATGTGAGTACGATCATTGTAAACATCTGAGGAAGGTGACACAAATTGTACTATTAAATGAAACATGACTCCTTTCAGTTTGACCATTTGTTTTTCTTTAAGTGAACACATGCATGTTTGTAAAGTCACGACTGTTTTGTCACACAGCACATAGGCACATTTAGTGTGTTGATATGGTTATACAGAGGTCTGGAAACTGCATACTTTAAGGTTGGAATAATTTGATAAGTCTGTCGGATTTGGGGGGTTAGTCACTGCCCTTTGTGGGTGTTGCTCCAGGATCTTGTCTTACCTACACACCAAGATGAAGGGCTAGAAATTTGTCAGGTTTGCGCCCGTTTTTCGCCATGGTGAAGCGGAAAAAGTAATTTTTTTTGGCCCTAAATGAGTCGCACAAAATTTAGCACCCAGGTGGAAAATTCGGCAGTGGTTTTGCTTCGATGCTAAAAATGATTGCCCGCCTGTTTTATTAGCCATTTTTTATGACATCAATTGGCATGCAACTGTGCGCTATCGCCGGGGGGGGGTGGGGGGGGGGGGGGCGGAAAATTTGCTGATATCGCCATTTTTACCCCCCTCCCTCATGTCATGACCATACCCAAGGTGGTATCAAGACGTCGTGCAGCAGTGCTGCCAGAGTCCTGCTGTAAAAGGGGGATAGACAAGGAGACGCATGTATGGATTCCCTGGAGAAGCTCGGGGTATGGAAGAGCCCGGCTTCTGAGTGATGAGGCTCTTGCTCGGCCTTGCCACTCACAGGTGATGTGGGTCTGGATGCTGTGACACTGCAGACTGTAGTGCCAAAGGTCGAGATCATCAATTGCGCGTGGGCATTGACAGCCTCGGTGTTCTTGCGGGTCGCAGCGACAATCTGCAACATGCCCTCTCTCATGTCTGCGGATAGTGCCGCAATGCTTGCGGGAAAACCACCCAAGACCTCCAGGAGCTGTCGGCTGAGTTGGATGCTCTCCCTGGACAGTCCCACCATGTCCAGGTATGCATCTGCCTGTCTGTTAGCAGACAAGCTTTGCCAACTCACCCTCCGGAGAGACGGCATTTGGGATTCAACCCTGGGAGTGCGTTGCTGCCGCGACCTTGGATTGGTCAAATCCCAAAAATGTTTCTTCCTCATCAGAGCTACTGGCGGCAGCTAAAAGAGGTGTCAATTGGCCTACAAAAGACCCAGCTTTGAGTCGGGAGGCCAGCGGCAGATCAAGGAGATGGAGCAGCATCGGAGAGGCCTACAAAAGGCCCAGCATCAAGTCGGGAGACCAGCGGGAGATCGAGGAGGCTAGCTGGTGCAGCTGCAGGGAGAGAAAGCAAAAAAGTAGAAAGAAATGGAAGGGTGACGTCACAGCCAAGGGGGTAAGTGATTGGTGAGTAGTTTTTCTTTTTCTTTCCTTTGTCAGTAGGTAACCTTTATCATTGTTGTTGACAAATTAAGTTAAGTCATGGCAGGAGAGCTCGAACACGTGTCATGCTCCTCCTGTGCTATGTGGGAAGTCAGGGATGCTTCCAGTGTCCCTGATAACTATATGTGCGGGAAGTGTATCCGACTGCAGCACCTGACATACCGCATTGCGGCACTGGAGCTGCGGGTAGATTTACTCTGGAGCATCTGCGATGCTGAGGATGTTGTGACTAGCATGTTTAGTGAGTTAGCCATACCGCAGGTAAAGGTTACACAGCCAGATAGGGGATGGGTGATCAACAGGAAGAGCAGTGGAAGGAAGGTAGTGCAGGGGTCCCCTGCGGTCATCCCCCTGCAAAACAGATACACCGCTTTGGGTATTGTTGAGGGGGATGAGCAGCAGCAGCCAAGTTCATGGCACCGTGAGTGGCTCTGCTGCACAGAAGGGCAGGAAAAAGAGTGAGAGAGCTATATTGGTAGGGGATTCTATTATAAGGGGAATAGACGGACGTTTCTGCGGCCGCAATTGAGACTCCAGGATGGTATGTTGCCTCCCTGGTGCAAAAGTTAAGGTTGTCTCGGAGCGGCTGCAGGATATTTTGAAGGGGGAGGGTGAACAGCCAGTTGTCATGGTACATATAAGTATCAACTATATAGGTTTAAAAAAAAAGGGATGAGGTTCTACAAGACGAATTTAGGGAGCCAGGAGCTAAATTAAAAAGTCGGACCTCAAAAGTAGTAATCTCAGGATTGCTACCAGTGCCACGGGCTAGTCAGAATAGGAATCGCAGGATAGCTCAGATGAATACGTGGCTTGAGGAGTGATGAAGAAGGGAGGGATTCAAATTCCTGGGACATTGGAACCGGTTCTGGGGGAGGTGGGGCCAGTACAAAACGAACGGTCTGCATCTGGGCAGGACCGTAATCAATGTCTGAGGGGGAATGTTTGCTAGTGTTGTTGGGGAGAGGTTAAACTAATATGGCAGGGGGATGGGAACCTATGCAGGGAGACAGCAGGAAGTAGAATAGGGGCAGAAGCAAAAGATACAAAGAAGAAAAGTAAAAGTGGAGGGCAGAGAAACCCAAGGCAAAAAGCAAAAAGGGCCACATTACAGCAAAATTCTAAAGGGGCTAAGTGTGTTAAAAAGACAAGCCTGAAGGCTCTGTGTCTCAATGCGAGGAGTATTCGTAATAAGGTGGACGAACTAACTGCGCGTATAGCTGTTAACGGATATGATGTAATTGGCATCACGGAGACATGGCTCCAGGGTGACCAAGGCTGGGAACTCAACATCCAGGGATATTCAACATTCAGGAAGGATAGAAAGAAAGGAAAAGGAGGTCGGGTGGCGTTACTGGTTAAAGAGGAAATTAACGCAATAATAAGGAAGGACATTAGCTTGGATGATGTGGAATCGGTATGGGTGGAGCTACGGAATACCAAAGGGTAGAAAACGTTAATGGGAGTTGTGTACAGACCACCAAACAGTAGTAGTGAAGTTGTGGACAGCATCAAACAAGAAATTAGGGATACGTGCAATAAAGATACAGCAGTTATCATGGGCGACTTTAATCTACAAATTGATTGGGCTAACCAAACTGGTAGCAATGCGGTGGAGGAGGATTTCCTGGAGTGTATTAGGGATGGTTTTCTAGACCAATATGTCAAGGAACCAACTAGAGGGCTGGCCATCCTAGACTGGATGATGTGTAATGAGAAGGGACTAATTAGCAATCTTGTTGTGCAAGGCCTCTTGGGGAAGAGTGACCATAATATGGTAGAATTCTTTATTAAGATGGAGAATGTCAGTTAATTCAGAGACTAAGGTCCTGAACTTAAGGAAAGGTAACTTCAACAGTATGAGACGTGAATTGGCTAGAATAGACTGGCGAATGATACTTAAAGGTTTGACGGTGGATAGGCAATGGCAAACATTTAAAGATCACATGGATGAACTTCAACAATTGTACATCCCTGTCTGGTGTAAAAATAAAACGGGGAAGGTGGCTCAATCATGGCTAACAAGGGAAATTAAGGATCGTGTTCAATCCAAGGAAGAGGCATATAAATTGGCCACAAAAGCAGCAAACCTGAGGACTGGGAGAAATTTAGAATTCAGCAGAGGAGGACAAAGGGTTTAATTAGGAGGGGGAAAATAGAATATGAGAGGAAGCTCGCTGGGAACATAAAAACTGACTGCAAAAGCTTCTATAGATATGTGAAGAGAATAAGATTAGTGAAGACAAATGTAGGTCCCTTGCAGTCAGATTCAGGTGAATTTATAATGGGGAACAAAGAAATGGCGGACCAGTTAAACAAATACTTTGGATCTGTCTTCATGAAGGAAGACACAAATAACCTTCCGGAAATACTAGGGTACCGAGGGTCTAGTGAGAAGCAGCAACTGAAGGAAATTCTTATTAGGCGGGAAATTGTGTTAGGGAAATTGATGGGATTGAAGGCCGATAAATCCCCAGGGCCTGATAGTCTGCATCCTAGAGTACTTAAGGAAGTGGCCCTAGAAATAGTGGATACATTGGTGATCATTTTCCAACAGCCTATCGACTCAGAATCAGTTCCTATGGACTGGAGGGTAGCAAATGTAACACTACTTTTTAAGAAAGGAGGGAGAGAGAAAATTATCGACCGGTTAGCCTGACATCAGTAGTGGGGAAAATGTTGGAATCAATTATTAAAAGGTGAAATAGCAGCGCCTTTGGAAAGCATTGACAGGATCGGACCAAGTCGGTACGGATTTATGAAAGGGAAATCATGCTTGACAAATCTTCTAGAATTTTTTGAGGATGTAACTGGTAGAGTGGACAATGGAGAAGGAGTGTATGTGGTGTATTTGGACTTTCAAAAGCTTTTGACAAAGTCCCACACAAGAGATTGGTGTGAAAAATTAAAGCACATGGTATTGGGGGTAATGTACTGATGTGGATAGAGAACTGGTTGGCAGACAGGAAGCAGAGAGTCGGGATAAATGGGTCCTTTTCAGAATGGCAGGCAGTGACTAATGGGGTGCCGCAGGGCTCAGTGCTGGGACCCCAGCAAAATACAATATACATTAATAATTTAGATGAAGGAATTGAGTGTAATATCTCCAAGTTTGCAGATGATAATAAGCTGGGTGGCGGTGTGAGCTGTGAGGAGGATGCTCAGAGGCTGCAGGGTGACTTGGACAGGTTAGGTGAGTGGGCAAATGCATGGCAGATGCAGTATAATGTGGATAAATGTGATGTTATCCGCTTTGGTAGCAAAAACACGGAGGCAGAATATTATCTGAATGGCGGCAGATTAGGAAAAGAGGAGGTGCAACGAGACCTGGGTGTCATGGTACATTAGTCATTGAAAGTTGGCATGCAGGTACAGCAGGCGGTGAAGAAGGAAAATGGTATGTTGGCATTCATAGCAAGGGAACTTGAGTATAGCAGCAGGAAGGTCTTACTGCAGTTGTCGACGGCCATCATGAGACCTCACCTGGAATATTGTGTTAGTTTTGTTCTCCTAATCTGAGGAAGGACATTCTTGCTATTGATGGAGTGCAGCAAAGGTTGATCAGACTGATTCCCTGGATGGCAGGACTGACATATGAGGAGATACTGGATCGACTGGGCCTGTATTCACTGGAGTTTAGAAGGATGAGAGGGGATCTCATAGAAACATATAAAATTCAGACGGACAGGTTAAATGCAGGAAGAATGTTCCCAATGCTGGGGAAGTCCAGAACTAGGGGACATAGTCCAAGGATAAGGAGTAAGCCATTTAGGACTGAGATGAGGAGAAACTTCTTCACTAAGAGAGTTGTTAACCTGTGGAATTCTCTACCGCAGAGAGTTGTTGATGCCAGTTCATTGGATATATTCAAGAGGGAATTAGATATGGCCCTTATGGCTGAAGGGATCAAGGAGTATGGAGAGAAAGCAGGAAAGGAGTACTGAGGTGAATGATCAGCTATGATCTTATTGAATGGTGGTGCAGGCTCGAAGGGCCAAATGGCCTACTCCTGCACCTATTTTCTATGTTTCTATGTTTCTATCTTTCCCTGCAAAGATGACACTTGGAATGGTTACCTGAGGGCCCATCTGCACTTGTGGCACACACAGATAGATTTCAAAGCACTTATACCATACTGTGTACATTTAATACAGTCCTCTGAGTTATGTCTTGAATAAAGAATCTGACCAGATATTGTAAGCTCAAAATAATGTGTGACCGTAGTCCTTTATTACAGGTCTCCAGAGTCCTTCTCCAGCCTGTGAGGCCTCCTTATATACAGGTGCTCCCAAGGGATTGTGGGATCTGGTGGTTAAGCAAGGTATTTACAGGTTTACATAGATAACAACACTCCCCCGCCAGCCCCCCGCCCCCCCCCCAAAGTCAATAGTGTAACTATTTACAAAATGAGTCGATCTGGGGCCTTCCTTTCCCTGGTTGATCGTCTCGGTGCAAATGCTAGTTTTGGTGAGTCGTTTGTTGGGTCCTCGTTGTGCTGCTGCGCAGCTGGGTTTGCCGGGCTGCTGGGTATGGTGAATCCTGCTGGGTTGCTTCGTGGTCAACCACTGGGTCGGTTGCCACTTGTGTATGTTTGTGGGGGAGGGGGGGGGTCGAAGAAGGTAGAGTCTATTGTGGGTTGTTTTGGATAGTCCGTGAATCTGAGTTTGGTTTGGTCCAAGTGTTATCTGCAGGTGAGTCCATTTAAAGTTTGACCAGAAACACCTTACTCCCCTCTTTGGCCACGATAGTGCCGGGAAGCCACTTTGGACCTTGTCCATAGTTTAACACAAATACAGGATCATTAATCTTGATTTTGCGTGACACATTTGCGCAATCATGATATGTATTCTATTGAAGCCGCCTGCTCTCTACTTGTTCGTGTAGATCAGGGTGGACTAACGAGAGCCTTATCTTAAGTACCCTTTTCATGAGCAGTTCAGCGGGGGGGAACCCAGTGAGCGAGTAGGATCTTGTGCGGTAACAAAGCAGGACTCGGGATAGGTAAGTCTGCAGTGAGCCTTCAGTTACCCTCTCCAAGCTCTGCTTTATTGTTTGCACTGCTCGCTCTGCCTGACCATTGGACGCTGGTTTAAACAGGGCAGATGTGACATGTTTGATCCCATTGCAAGTCATGAACTCTTTGAACTTGGCAGTGGTGAAGCATGGCCCATTGTCACTCAAGGACATCAGGCAGGCCATGCGTGGCAAACATGGCCCGTAGACTTTCAATGGTAGCAGCGGACGTGCTTGCCGACATTATCTCACATTCAATCCATTTGGAGTATGCATCTACGACCACAAGGAACATTTTTCCCAAGAATGGGCCTGCATAGTCAACATGGACCCTGGACCACGGTTTGGAGGGCCAAGACCATAAACTTAGTGGCGCATCCCTGGGTGCATTCCTTAACTGTGTTACATTTATGCACGCAGGACTCTAAGTCTGCATCGATACCGGGACACCACATGTGGGATCTGGCTATCGCTTTCATCATTACAATGCCTGGGTGGGTACTGTGGAGGTCACTAACGAAAGTGTCCCTGCCCTTTTTTGGCACCACTCCCCGATTACCCCATAGGACGCAGTCTGCCTGTATGGCCATTTCATCTCTGCGCTGCTAGTACGGCTTTATTTCTTCCTGCATCTCTAATGGGACACTAGATCAACTCCTGTGGAGCACACAGTTATTTATTAAGGACAGTAAGGGATCCTGGCTCGTCCAGGTTCTAATCTGTCGGGCGGTAACAGGTGATTGCTCACTCTCGAATGCTTCCATTACCATAACTAAATCTGTGGGCTGTGCCATCTCCACCCGTGGTGGACAATGGCAGCCCACTGAGAGCATCGGCACAGTTTTCTGTGCCTAGCCTGTGGCGGATGATGTAGTTGTATGTGGACAACGTGAGCGCCCATCTCTGGATGCAGGCCAATGCATTCGTATTTATCCCCTTTCTTTCAGAAAAGAGGGATATAAGCGGCTTATGGTCGGTTTCCAATTCAAATTTGAGCCCAAACAGATATTGATGCATTTTCTTTACCCCATAAACACACGCTAACGCTTCTTTTTCAATCATGTTGTAGGCCCTCTCAGCCTTAGACAGACTTCTGGATGCATAGGCAACCGGTTGCAATTTCCCAGATTTATTAGCTCCTTGCAATACACACCCGACACCATATGACGACGCATCACATGCTAGTACCAAACGCTTACATGGATCATACAACACAAGCAATTTGTTTGAGCATAACAGTTTCCTAGCTTTCTCAAAGGCATTTTCTTGGCTTTTACCCCAGACCCATTCATCTCCTTTAGTAAGGAGTGCAGTGGTTCTAACAGTGTGCTAAGACCCGGTAAGAAGTTACCAAAGTAGTTCAGGAATCCTAGAAATGACCGCAGCTCCGTCACGTTCTGTGGTCTTGGTGGGTTCTTGATTGCCTCCGTCTTCGACTCGGTGGGCCTGATGCCGTCCGCTGCGATTCTTCTCCCCCGGAACTCCACTTCAGGCACCAGGAAACGTTTTAACCCGAGCCCCACATGATTAAGCCGACTAAGAACCTCCTCCAGGTTCTGCAGGTGCTCGACGGTGTCCCGTCCTGTAACCAAGATGTCGTCCTGGAAGACTACAGTGCACGGGGCTGACTTCAGCAAGCTTTCCATCTTCCTCTAGAATATCGCCGCGGCTGATCATTTACAACAGATGCCCGTTTGGGATTCGAAGAGACCTTTGTGCGAGTTGATGCAGGTGAGGCCCTTCGATGATTCCTCCAGCTCCTGCATCATGTAGGCCGAGGTCAAGTCCAGCTTAGTGAATGTTTTTCCTCCCGCCAGCATCGCAAATAGGTCGTCTGCCTTTGGTAGCGGGTACTGATCCTGCAGGGAGAAACGATTGATAGTTACTTTGTAATCATCACAGATTCTGACGGTGCCATCTTCCTTGAGGACTGGAACAATCGGACTGGCCCATTCGTTGAATTCGATCAGCGAAATGATGCCCTCTCATTGCAGCTCGATCTCCACCCTCTCTCTCATCATGTACGGTACCGCTCTCGCCTTGTGATGGATGGGTTGTGCCCCGGGAATCAAGTGGATCTGCACTTTTGCTCTTTGGAAATTCCCGATGCCTGGTTCGAACAGTGAGAGGAACTTGTTTAGGACTTGGGCACATGAAGTGTCATCAACGGATGAGAACGCTTGGACGTCGTCCCAGTTCCAGCGTATCTTTCCCAGCCAGCTCCTGCTGAACAGCGTGGGGCCATCGCCCGGTACCACCCAGAGTGGTAAATTGTGCACCGCTCCATCGTAGGAGACCTTTACCGGTAGCACTGCCGATTACGGGAATCAGTTCCTTTGTGTACGTTCTCAGTTTAGTACGAATGGGAGTCAGGACTGGCCTTGAGGCCTTGCTGCACCACAATTTATCGAAAGTCTTTTTGCTCATTATGGACTGGCTCGCGCCCATGTCCAGCTCCATTGACACCAGGAGTCCATTTAATTCAACCTTCGGCATTATCTGGGGTCATTTTGTGGTAAATGTGTGCACCCCATATACCTCTGCCTCCTCAGTCTGAGGCTCTGGTTCATCGTGATCCACCGTGGATCTGTCCTCCTCTGCAACATGGTGGTTTGCAGGATTAGCAGGGTTTGCAGCTTGCCTGCAGATACATTGGAGGTGTCCCATTGTTCCACAGCCCTTGCAAACGTATCCTTTGAAGCGGCATGAATGGCAGCGATGATCACCCCCGCAGCACCAACAAGATGTTAAAGGCCTTGCATTCACCACCCTTGATGGTGGACTCTCAGACATCTGCGGACATGCAGCTGCAGGCATGTGAATTCTGCCCTGTACGTTACAATTCGAAAACCACATCACTTTGTTCACAGTACTTGCAGCAGCACTCGTGTGCTGAGAGATTTATTTGATATTGTCACTGGTGGCGATGAACGCCTGGGCTATCGCTATGGCTTTAGTCAAGGTTGGGGTCTCTACAGTCAAAAGTTTGCAAAGTATTACTTCATGGCCAATGCCAAGTACAAAGAAGTCCCTTGGCATGTGCTCCAAGTGTCCTTCAAATTTTCAATGTCCTGCAAGGCACCTTAGCTCGGCAATGTAGCTCGCCACTTCCTGGCCTTCAGACCTCTTGTATGTGTAGAACCGGTACATCACCATCAGAACGCTTTCCTTCGGGTTTAGATGATCCTGGACCAGTGTGCATAAATCATCGTACGACTTCTCTGTGGGTTTCACTGGAGTGAGCAGATTTTTCATATGTTGGTGCCCCGCAAATGGTGAGGAGGATCGCCCTTTGTTTTGCAGCGTTCACTTCTCCTTCCAGTTCATTGGCCACTAAGTATTGGTCGAGTCGCTCCATGAAGATTTCCCAATCATCTCGTTCTGAAAATTTCTCCAGGATGCCCACGGTTCTCTGCATTGTTGCGGTGGGGTTCATCATCTGTATCTCGTCGTCAGTTGTTATGTCTTGAATATAGAATCTGACCAGATACTGTAAGCTCAAAGTAATGTGTGACTGTAGTCCTTTATTACAGGTCTCCAGAGTGCCTCTCCAGTCTGTGAGACCTACTTATGTACAGGTGCTCCCAAGGGATTGTGGGATCCCTTTAATGGCCCTGGTAGTTGCATGTGGTTCATGAGGAAGACATCGAAGTGCAGAAACATCTTTTGAGATATCAAAAAGCAGTCTTACTAATGTGTAACGATCATTCATGGAAAATAAGGTGCAACACTAAGGCTTCCTATACCAACATGTGTCCGATTTACAATTTAAGTAATGAAGGAGTGCATCAATAAAAATATTACTGACTCTGACGAGTCTGCAATGGTCATTGAACCTTTTCCGACATTGCTTATGCTCCCTCTTGCTATCGTCCACTGAGGAATCCTCCTCGGCCACACTGGTCCATAGTCACCTTAGCACAGCTGGGAGGGGTTTACTGGCACCCCTCCTTTTAAAATCCCCCCATAGCTACAAAGAGGGCCTCATTTGCCTCATAACTGAACTTTTTGGCTCTCTGCCTGCTGATGTCCCCTTGCATCGTGGCTGCTTGCTCTGTGAAAAATAGCTGATTCAGCCCTGGATGTACTGCGAATGTGCAGGCACACCCTGACAGCTGACCAGAATCGTGGGAAGAAAAAAATAAAACTAGTAAAAAAAAAAATTTGCGCATGCGCAGTAGGTCGTTTTTTTTTCGATCGCAAATTTTGACTCCGGCGCACACATTCACTCATGCAAGGCTGGATTTACCGCTATCGCTGGTCCACAGTTTGGCGAATTTTGCCACATCCAGCGATAGCGGTACCCTGGCGGTAAAAAAAAATTCCGCCACGATTATTGCCCAAAAATGGGTGAGATTGCTAAAACCCAAATTTCTAGGCCCATGTGAAGTTCAGCAGAATTACTCAGGCAGTGAAATTCGCAACAACCCCGTTCACTAGGGCAAATCCTTCTACGGGTCCAATTCCTTATAGAACTGATTCTTGCATCTCTCTGGCATCTACAACAAAGATCTCTCAAAATCTCAGAGATAGAATAGGAAAGGAGGAAAATTTAAACAAATACCCATTAGGGAGTTATGGAGTGGGGAGGGTGGGGGTGGGGGCGGGGGGGTGGGGCGGGGCGGGGAACCACGGTAATCAAGGTAACTTTTAACCTAAATCCAGGCCAAGTATCCTTGTTCAAGATGGTTACTTGTAAGTGCCCCAGATTGCAGGTCTTAAAAGTCTAGAAGAAATCCAACAAGTGGTTTGAAATATCCACAAATAACTGTTGAAGCTGGCAAGGTGCATAGGGTCCAAGTGATTCTTTGTTCAAAATAACTCTTGAATCTTACTGCAGACGTAGCTTAAATTACATTATATCTGGAAAATGCATTGCAAGCTCACATTGTTGCTTAGAAAATGAGTATTAACTTTGTTAACCAGTTCTAACAAACTTGTGTTTGTCTAATGGTAGATGAGTGTAGCCTTAATTGGCACGCTCTGGAGAAGAAAAACATTTTTGCTTCTGAACTCAATACAGTTCAAAGACAAGCAGATCAGTAGAATGAGGATGGCTTGCTCTATGCCAGAATCCATCTGCAACATTGGAAAGAACTGGCAGGGTTTTAATCTTCTAAAAGATAATAACTGAAGCAGTTTCATAAATGTTTGTTTACACAGATTAGTACAAGTACACCTTAAAATTTAGCATCAGTCCAAAAGTTCCACAGAGAATACCAGATCAAAGCCTGTGGATGTTTTCCCAAACAGTATCACCTGGAACTCTATCCCTTTAATTCAGAAATCAAAGGAATGTCTAAACACACTCACCAGAACTGTGACTTGAGCGTCAGTAACCCAATGCAGTTTCTCAACATCGTTCTGTATTCCCAAGAAACATCAGTCTCATTTGTAATATATCCCAACAGTAACATTTGTACCAAATTGATAAACCACTATATATCGCATTGGTTCACTATACATTCTGGAGTAATGCCATCATTGAAATGATGGCTTCGCCAGTGATTACATACTGCAAACTCCCAAGCCAAGTGTTTTGACCATTCAAGAGGAATAATAATATTGGTACAGCACCATACTTTTTCTGTTGAGACCATGGTAATTTTGAGTCGCTTTTGCTCTGCACATGCTGTAGAGGTACAGTGTATCTTATTTATACAACTGATTTGCTTCAAGTCAACACGATTGTTTGGGCCATATACTTGGGAGCTGTTCACGTGAATGTGGTAAATATAACAAAATATTTCAATTCTGTGTCCAGCAATAAAATAATTTGACAGTTACCAGCAGAATGTAAAATTTATACTGGTTTAAATTCTTTAAATTGCTAACTTGACCAGTTTTGGGATCATGATTTTACTTTCTAGTACAGTAGTTTACAATTTTCTATACCGAAAATTGTTATGTATGTAAACTTTACTAGTGTGTAAGACTTGCCACCAGGGGGTGCACAATTTGGAGACCCAAAGGTCACCTACACACCCCATAATAGACAGTCTACCATGCTGCTTCATCACTCTGAAGTTACATTAAAGAGACCAATGCCACAACAGTTCGAGCTTACAGTATACAGTCTTGTGGAGTTATTCAGAACATAACAATTGGCGATGAGTAACAGATAACGAACTTTCACGCGGTTATGGCTGCCCTTGGTATTCTTGAGAGATTTGTTGAGGGTGATGATTGGGAAGCCTTCGTTGAGCGTCTTGACCAGTACTTCGTGGCCAATGAGCTGGATACGGAAGATACCGCAGTCAAGCGCAGGGTGATTCTCCTCACCATTTGTGGGTCCACGGTATATGGCTTCTTCAAACATCTGCTAGCACCGATGAAACCAACTGGCAAGACATATGCAGAGTTGTGCACGCTGGTTCGAGAACACCTCAAGCTGAAGGAGAGCATCATAATGGCCAGATAACGCTTTTACACGCACCATCGCTCCGAGGTCTAGAACGTGGCGAGCTATGTCGCCGACCTAAGACATCTTGCGGGACCATGCGTATTTGCTGGATTTTGGGGAAAAATGTTGCGGGACTTTTTCGTGCTTGGAATCGACCACGAGGTCATTCTTCGCAAACTGCTGTCTGCTCAATCCTAGATCTGAGCAAGGCCATCACGATAGCCCGCGCTGTTATGTCCACGAACGATAACACTAAATAGATATCTTTGCAGCATCGAAGCTCACCAGCAAGTACTGTGCATAAAATAACACCTTTAGCAGGCAGAACTGTACATGGCAGGGCCTACACGCCTGCAGAGGCCAGACCTAGGATGATTCAGAGTCCGCTGTGGGGCGTGAATGCGAATCCATTAACACCATGTTGGCGCTGCAGGGGTGATCATCGGGCCCATCAATGTCGATTCAAGCACTACGTGTGCAAGAGCTGTGGAACAATGGGGCACCTCCAGCGAATTTGCAAACATACCGCAACTCACCACATGTCAGAGTCGGCAGAAGATGACCGATCTGGCGCGGATCACGCTGAACGAGTAAGAGAGGTAACTCAACCTGAGGCTGAAGAGGAAGTGTATGGGGTATACACCTTCACCACCAAAAGCCCTCCGATAATGTTGAAAGTCAAATTAAACAGCATTCCAGTTTCCATGGAATTGGACATGGGGGCGAGTCAGTCAATTATGAGCCAGAAGGCTTTTGAGAAACTGGGACAACAAGGCACAAAGCCCAAAACTAAGCCTGATTCAAACCAAGCTGTGCACTTACATCAAAGAGCTCATACCAGTCATTGGCAGTGCAGCAGTGAAGGTATCGTACGATGGAACTGTGCATGATTTATCACAATGGACTGTACTAGGTGATGGCCCAACGCTGTTCAGCAGAAGCTGGCTAGGAAAGATCCAATGGAACTGGGATGACATCAAAGCACTGTCCTCGGTGGATGACGTCTCGTGCGCCCAAGTGTTAAACAAATTCCCGTCGTTATTTAAACCAGGCATCGGCAACTTCACAGGTGCCAAAGTGCAGATCCATCTAGTCCCTGATGCACGGCCCGTTCATCACAAGGCCCAAGCGGTTCCATATATGATGTGAGAGAAAGTCAAGATCGAGCTGGATCATATCGCCAGTCGAGTTCAACGAGTGGGCCAGTCCAATTGTTCCGGTGTTGAAAAGCGATGGGACAGTCAGAATCTGCGGGGACTACAAGGTAACGATCAACCGAGTCTCGTTACAGAACCAGTACCCACTACCCAAAGCGGATAGAAACATAGAAAATAGGTGCAGGAGTAGGCCATTCGGCCCTTCTAGCCTGCACCGCCATTCAATGAGTTCATGGCTGAACATGCAACTTCAGTACCCCATTCCTGCTTTCTCACCATACCCCTGGATTCCCCTAGTAGTAAGGACTTCATCTAACTCCTTTTTGAATATATTTAGTGAATTGGCCTCAACAACTTTCTGTGGTAGAGAATTCCACAGGTTCACCACTCTCTGGGTGAAGAAATTCCTCCTCATCTCGGTCCTAAATGGCTTCCCCCTTATCCTTAGACTGTGTCCCCTGGTGATGACCTGTTTGCAACGCTAGCAGGGGGGAAGTCGTTCACCAAGCTGGATCTAACCTCTGCTTACATGACACAGGAGCTGGCTGAACCTTCGAAAAAATTGGCATGCATCAACATGCACAAAGGACTATTCATATATCACAGGTGCCCTTTTGGGATTCGCTTGTCTGCGGCCATCTTCCAGAGGAACATGGAGAGTCTGCTGAAATCGGTTCCACGAACCATGGTGTTTCAAGACGATATCCTGATCACTGTTCATAACACCACCAAACACTTGCACAACCTGGAAGAGGTTCTATAGCGACCGGACAGAGTGAGACTCAGGCTGAAATGCTCCAAGTGTGTTTTCCTGGCACCAGAGGTCAAATTTTTGGGGAGAAATATTGCGGCAGACGGCATTAGACCCACTGACTCCAAGACGGAGGCCATCAAGAATGCACCCAGACCATAGAATGTGATGGAGTTGCATTCGTTCCTGGGACTCCTCAACTATTTTGGTAACTTTCTACTGGGGTTGAGCACTTTGCAGGAACCTTTGCATTTATTGCTACGCAAGGGTGACGACTGGGTTTGGGATAAATCTCAAGAGACAGCCTTTAATAAGGCCAGAAACCTGCTATGGTCTAACAAGTTACTTGTATTGTATGATCCGTGTAAACGTTTAGTACGAGCTTGTGATGCATCTTTGTACGGGGTCGGTTGTGAGTTACAGTTAGGCAAACTGCAACCGGTTGCATATGCATCCAGAAGTTTATCTAAGGCTGAAAGAGCCTACAGTATGGTTGAGAAAGAGGCATTAGCATGCGTATACGGGGTTAAGAAAATGCACCAATACCTATTTGGACTCCGGTTCCAACTTGAAACCGACCACAAACCGCTCCTTTCGCTGTTTTCAGAAAGCAAAGGTATTTTAACACCAATGCTTTGTCCCGCATCCAAAGATGGGCACTAACATTATCTGCGTATGCCCATGTAATCCGCCTCAGACCAGGCACTGAGAACTGTGCTGATGCCCTCAGTCGGCTACCATTGCCCACCACCGGGGTGGAAATGGTGCAACCCACAAACTTGCTTCTTGCAATGGATGTTTGAGAGCGAGGGGTCACCCGTCATGGCTCGCCAGATCAGGATCTGGACTAGCCAGGACCCTGTGCTATCACTAGTAAAAAGCTGCGTCCTTAATGGGAGCTAATCGGCTGTTCCTGGGGAAATGCAAGACAAAATTAAGCCGTTTTACCGAAGCAAGGATGAAATCTCCATCCATTCGGATTGTCTCCTATAGGGGAATCGCGTGGTTCTGCCAAAAAAAGGCAGGGAAACATTTATACGCGACCTACACAGTACCCACCCGGGTATAGTCAAGATTGTTATGTATGCAACACTTTGTAACCAGCATTCTACTGCCACCAGAGGGCGCATCTGTTGGAATCCCAAGGGATCCCAGCATCCCTTGGGAGCACTGCAAGCCTCCCATGCTGTGCCGGCATTCTGGAGTCAGAATAAAGAGACTAAGGTCAAACTTACTCAAGTCTACAGTTCTCAGTCACATTGCTTTATTTGAGACGTAACAATGATGAAGGCCATCACCAAATCGCACGTTTAGTGGCCCGGCATTGACTCGGAATTAGAGTCATGCGTACACCAATGTAACACTTGCTTACAGTTGAGCAATGCACCAACGGAGGCCCCACTGAGTCAGTGGTCATGGCCCTCCAAACCGTGGTCCAGAGTCCATGTAGATTTCGCTGGCCCCTTTCTCGGAAAGGTGTTCCTAGTAGCAGTGGACGCTTACTCTAAGTGGATTGAATGTATAATAATGTCATCATGTACATCCACTGCCACTATTCAAAGCCATCATTGAAAGCCTCCTGGCCATGTTCACCCACGGTTTGCACAATGTCCTTGTTAGTCACAATGGACCATGTTTCATCAGCTCGGAATTCAACTAATTCATGCAATGGCATCAAGCATCTGCCCCATTTAAGCCCGCATCCAATGGTCAAGCGGAATGAGCCGTCCAAACTATAAAGCAGAGCTTGAAACGCATGATGGACAGTTCCCTGCAGCCCCGGTTATCTCGGGTTCTACTCAGCTACCAGACGCAACCCCACTTGCTTACTGGTGTTCCCTTGCAGGATGAAGAGAGCACTTAGAACCAGGCTCTCCTTAGTCCACCCAGATCTCAATGATCATGTCGAAACCCGGCGTCACCGGCATAACGTGTACCACGATCGCTCAGCTGTATCATATGACATTGAGGTTAATGACCCTGTGTTTGTTCTTAATTACGGTCATGGTCCCAAATGGGTTGCTGGCACTGTTTTAGCCAAGGAGGGGAATAGAGTGTTTGTTGTCAAACTGTTGAATGGACAAACGTGCAGAAAGCATTTGGATCAGATCAAACTGCAATTTACTGACAACCAAGAACAGTTTGAAAAGGACATTACCATCATTGATCCACCAACAGACACCCAACCAGCAATCGACTTCGCAGTCAACCACGAGGATGAACCCACCATGCCCGACAGTCCAATCAGACCAGCCGTGCTGCAGTGCAGCAATGATCCGACCAACTCACCCATGCCAGGACTTCAACTCAGGCGATCAACCCGGGAATGTAGAGCCCCAGATCGCCTCAACTTGTAAATAACTCGTATCTAAGACCTGGGGGGGGGGGGTGGCGGGGAGAGTGATGTTATGTATGTAAACTTTACTAGTGTGTAAGACTTGCCACCAGGGCGCGCACCTGTTGGAGACCCAAGGGTCACCTGAACACCCCGTGGTCTACTATGCTGCTTCTCACTCTCGAGTTACATTAAAAAGACCAAGGTCACAACAGTTTGAGCTTACAGTATACAGGCTTGTGGAGTTATTCTGAACATAACAAAAATAAAATAATCTATAATGGAAGCAGAACAGATTTTAATAGAAAGTGACCGGGGGAAATTTTGGC
This sequence comes from Pristiophorus japonicus, assembly GCF_044704955.1. NCBI lineage: Eukaryota > Metazoa > Chordata > Chondrichthyes > Pristiophoridae > Pristiophorus > Pristiophorus japonicus. The sequence goes on along the minus strand of NC_091980.1, from coordinate 63,117,406 downwards.
TTAAATTTATCCCTAGGGCAAATACTTAGAAAAAGTTGACTGAAAATCTGGAAATATTACTGTGTTGATTTTTTTTTAAAGTTATTTAGGTATAGTTGCTGTAATCCTTTAACACATTAAAGCCCCCTTTTTCCATGAAATTAATCTAATCTGGTGCAATATTTGTAATTCACAATAATAATTGAAGGAAGAAAGATAGTATAATCATCCCAAGTATATGGCCCTATTTTCCATACATTTTTCATGCCTCCTCTGTCAGCCTCTGAACACTGATGTCCACCTCTGTTCCAGAATCTTGTGTAGAGAGATTGATCTGAGCAAAATGGTATACAACTGTGCCTGTGAAAAGTGCAGAGCAGTAGAATGTAATAATAGTATTTTTCAACTGTGGTGTTTTTTTAAACAAAGTTCAAATGAATCTGCAATGTACATTTTGCAATTTGCATATGAAGAATTGTAGCAGCACAGACACTGAATAAAATTGATATTCATGATGTAAGAAGCTGGCTTTGTAAAATAATTTTTTTTTAAAAGTTTGCTAGTTGATTGTATGATTGCATCAGATTTGCCACATCACCAGCTCCATAGGCTTCCTTGTATATTACTTGCATACAATGGGGTGGAATTTCCTGTGTATTTGCGGCCAGAGAGACACATGCGTAATTGGGGCATAAAGCAAATACCTGGCTTAAAAAAGCGTTAAGCACATCATTGCGCTAGGTCTCGACCTTTTATGCTCGTCTATTGATCCCTACCCACAAACGCATCTCGGCCAGGTATAATGGCTCTGCCCCATGCTAAAGAGCCAAACATACATATTTCCTGGTTCAAGGGGGGTAGATAATTAAGTCTAGAATTTTAGGCATAGCAGGAAACAATCATTTTTCTGCTGTTTTTAGTGATTGTTTTTAAGTAATTTTAAAAATTTATCCTCGAGATTTTATGTTTTTTTGAAAGCATTTTTAAGGCTTTAGTATGAGTCACATTAAAAATTGAAAAGCTTCCAGAATTGCATGTTGTTAAATATGCTGTGCCTAATGTTCATGAATGATTGTTAGCTGGCTTGAAACTTTCATTTTCATATTTAACAGAAGGAATATATGGTGTGATTTCCATGGTCCCCGATTGTTTATGCTGATTTATGGTAAACTAAACATTCCAGCGTATGCTAATGAGATTAGCAGGAAATTTAAGCGTAAACTGATATCGGCAAAATGAGTGCACGATTGAGCGTAATTTCAAGTGTAACTTCCCAATTATGCCCTCACAGGAAATTCCACCCCAACAGGCTCATGTTACGCCATGATTTAATTATACACTGCTCTAACTTCAATGGCTCAGTTTAGTTCAGACTGAATCGAAGTTGGAATACATTTCCACGCAGGCTTCAGAGGACAAAAATTCTGCTTTCACCAGATTATTTTTCTTCTCCACCACTTATAAATCTTAATGTTCGTGCAGGAAACATTATGCATTAGAACAGGCATTACTGCTTTGAGTGCACTGAAACAAAGTTAAGCCAAGTGTTAAGTACTGGTACTGAGTACTTCCCCCTTTTGCATGTAATTATACCCTGTGGATTGCTGTTGAAATTCATAACTGGCATGGTGCCCACTGCCATAAAATTCCAGCCATGTAAACCGAGAGGGACCAAGAAACAAAATACCATCGAAGAGGCAATTCAACCTTTAGTTAGTCTCATCTTCATAACTGGTCACATTGCTTTAAACAGGAAAGCGGAATTAAATGATCTCATTCTGCTGACCTTTCCACAGAACTTGCTTTCCTAAGTGTTAATAGTGGCTGTTCACCACATATACTTTGTGGTTGTGAAGTTGAAATTGGAAATCTGCTCGTAGTTTCATATACAACAGTGCCACCAGATCAAAAAAAATCATTATACTGATGGTAGTACAACGCAAGAACTTAAGAATTATCAATGGTGAGCAAGGGCCATTTGGCCTAAAGCTTTTCCCGCTACTACAACTCAGAAAGCCAATGCATTTTCAACATCCATATCTGACTCTGCTTCCTTGCTTGGTAGATTATTTCAAATGTTTATCACCATTGAAGTAAATATTTTTCTCCCGATATCAGTTTTAACTTTTAATTAATTTAATGTTATCTCTTCTAGTTCTGCTGGCCTGAAATTATGAGTAATGACAAGCAAAATTCAACCCTCATTCATACTGTCTTCCATTAAAGGATATTTAAAATTAAGTTTCAAATACACAGGTTAGTTTGAATACAAGTATACAAAATACCTATATTGCACATTTGTTTTTAAAAACGAAGCCAATGAAAGTCAGCAAATCAAAAATACAGCAAAGAAGTTTATCTATTAAATATTAATCATCGAAAAAGCCAAGCCTAAAGGTTTATTATGCTGATTATGAAATGTATAACCTGATTGAAAAGGAGTGTTAACCTATATTCTAATTTTTAAGAGTACATGTCAATAAAAGCATGTTATAAATTGCTGTTTCATATGAATAAAATATGAAGTGGCATCAATAAGTTTGAAATTCCCTGCACATATGATTAATCCTGTTCCCACAGGAGGTTTTTCCATTTTTAGTGTGCTGAAGGCAATTTTTTATTATTATTACTTCCATGCACTGCAGGAACATAGGAATTGCTAGAGGAAAAAAGACCATGATCTATCGAGTTTGCCTTCTACCATCCTGGTAGTCGCATGATACAAAAATAATGGAGTCGTTGACTAATCATGGCAATCAATCTCTATCAATTAGTCTATAACAGATCTAGACATGAGGCGAGGAAAACCCAAGTAGTGAAAAGCTTTGGGAACGATGGCCTAGAAATTCGGGGGGTGGGGGGTGGTTAGTGCCGGCCATTACTGCCCGATTCAGGGGAAAAGAATGGCGGCCACTGCACTTTAGCCCGCTGCCGGTGGGTCCCTTGGCAGCCGCCATTTTCGGCAGGTCGGCAGTGCTGCTGTTGCCTAAAGAGCATCAGATTGCCTGGAACTCCACTGCAATGTTTGAAGATAAGATCTCATTTATCTTTATGATAGCAGCACCAGAATGTAATCCCCTAGCAAATCTGCTTAAGATTTTAAAGAATTATAATTTATTCAAAATTCCATAACCAATTATTTATCAAATAATGATTTTGTGTCATGTATGCAAGACCAACTAAAAGCTTGCATGATTACTACACATTTAAACACTTTCAAGAGTAACCATTGGGGAAAGATTAGTGCTACAGAGAATGCAGACAGATTCATTTCATGAACTATTAAAAATTCAATACACATAGCTAATAATCGGGTAGCAGGTAATATTGTTGTAACAAGTACTGCAACTGTTCCGTTCATGGTCTATGGGTTCGCTCGTATTTTCCCCGTTCTCCTTCACTCCAAGTGGGACACAGACGTAATCTTTGCCCTCCGACTGAGCTTAGCATTAGAAAGAGTGCGTTACACCACAAATTCTCCGTACCGCTGATGTTAATTAGCAGCACCAAAATACCAGTGTTGCCTGTGCTCTCTTGGCAAGCAGCCGTTAGCTTTGGCCAGCTCTGTTAGCGGTAGGTTTCCAGCGCACTGGAATTTCTAGGCCCATATGTCCAAAGTCACCTGTTGCTCCCAAGGTTATTGCACAGTGAGGGAAATATCTGCACCACAATTGGTAAATGCTTCCCTGTCCTCTGGTGCTGCACCCCTCCCTTTTGAAACTATCATTATCACCCCCTCCTCAAAAGCTCACCCTCTATCCTTCTGTCCTTGAAAACTACCACCCCATTTCCAATTTTAGTTTCCTCAAAATTCCTTGAACATATTGTTACCTCAAAGAGTAACATACTCTGGGCCAATGACACACACTGGATGGATATATTTTGGTGTTTGCCAGAAATATATGATATTTTAAGTGAATATGAAATCCTTGTAACATTTCTGTAAGATGTCGAAAGAAAAAAAAAATTGTGCTATAGTTCTTGAATAAATTGTAATTTTGATAGTAGGAAAACTAAAGTACATTTTGTAATTCATATTTTTTTAAATCAATTTCCTACTTGCATGCTTAGAACCAATTGTAGAACTGTATTTAGGTACTGTAATGTAAGTATCTACGTATGTAAACATATTTTTTTGCAGCATTAATAAAAATGGGTGGTATTTGCTATCCGTTTTGATTGTTTCCTTCTTAGTATTTACTCCAGTGTCACTACTATCGAAACATAACACTATCTAAACATAACACGAAGACAGATTATTATCTGAATGGTGGCAGATTAGGAAAAGGGAAGGTGCAACGAGACCTGGGTGTCATGGTTCATCAGTCATTGAAAGTTGCCATACAGGTGCAGCAGGCAGTAAAGAAGGCAAATGGTATGTTGGCCTTCATAGCTAGGGGGTTTGAGTATAGGAGCAGGGAGGTCTTACTGCAGTTGTACAGGGCCTTGGGACGGGACAGGTTAGATGCGGATAGATTGTTCCCGATGTTGGGGAAGTCCAGAACCAGGGGACACAGTCTTAGGATAAGGGGTAGGCCATTTAGGACTGAGATGAGGAGAAACTTCTTCACACAGAGTTGTTAACCTGTAGAATTCCCTGCCGCAGAGAGTTGTTGATGCCAGTTCATTGGATATATTCAAGAGGGAGTTAGATATGGCCCTTATGGCTAAAGAGATCAAGGGGTATGGAGAGAAAGCAGAAAAGGAGTACTGAGAGAATGATCAGCCATGATCTTATCGAATGGTGGTTGAAGGCTCGAAGGGCCAAATGGCCTACTCCTGCACCTATTTTCTATGTTTCTGTGTTTCTATATGCTTTTAAGTGAGAACACATCAGTGCGGTCCTGATTTCACCATGTCTTTCATCAATGCCAGTCAGCCCAGGAAAGCTGTGCTTACTGTGGGGTCACAGACATTACTGGAACTTTTGACTTCAGAGTTGTTTGTTCTATCTCTCTCATTAAAACAACTGGCATATCCATACATGCAATCTGTAATAACAGGGTGTGAAGCTGACGACTTAGGAATAATGGAACAGGAATAGGCTATATTCAGCCCCTCGAGCTTGTTCCACCATTCAATTAGATCATGGCTGATCTGTATCTTAATTGCATCTACCCTCCTTGGTTCCGTAAGCCTTAATACCCTTGCCTAACAAAAATCTATCAATGTCAGTTTTTAAATTTTCAGTTGATCTAGACTCAACAGCTTTTTGGGGGAAAGAGTTCCAGATTTCCACTACCATTTGTGTGAAGAAGTATATTCTGATGTCACCCCTGAATGGTCTAGCTGTAATTTTAAGGTTATGTCCCCTTGTTCTGGATTCTCCCACCAGAGGAAATAGTTTCTCTCTATCTACCCTATCAAATCCTTTAATCACCTTAAACACCTCAATTAGATCAGCTATTAATCTTCGAACTCAAGGAAATACAACTCTAGTCTATACAACCTGTCCTCATAATTTAACCCTTTTAGCCCGGTATCATTCACGTGTATCTGCATTGCACCCACTCCAAGGCCAATACATCCTTCTTGAGGTGCAGTGCCCAGAACTGAATGTAGTACTCCAGATGGGGCCTAACCAGAGATGTGTACAGCAGTAACATAATTTCCACCCTTTGTATTTCAGCCTCCTTCAGATAAACACCAACATTCCATTAGCCTTTTATTTTTTGCAGCTGTCTACTAGTTTTTAGTAATTTCTGTACTTGGAACCCTAAATCACTCTGTTCATCCACAGTTCCTAGCTTCTCATCATTTAGAAAATAATCTGATCTATCTTGCTTAGGTCCAAAGTGGATAACCTCACACTTTCCCGGATTGAACTCTAACTGCCACAGTTTTGCCCACTCACTAATCTATCAATATCCCTTTGCAACTTTCTGCTCTCATGCATATTTACTGTGCCACCTAACTCAGCTCTCTATTCCTTCATCCATGTCATTTATAAATATAGTGAAAAGCTGAGGCCCCAATACAGATCCATGGGGATACCATGAGTCACATCCTGCCAAATGTGAGTACATACCCATTAAACCTACTCTCTGTCTCCCACCTCCTAACCACTTTCCTATCCAAGCCAATAGGTTGCCTCTAATTCCATGTGTCATCACTTTACTGTTACATCCTCAAAAGAACCTTGTTGCAGTTCAGGTTGTCCCATAACACTTAACATCTGCCTACATCACAGAAGCAGTTTCTATTAGCAGAGCAAAATTTCTATTAACTGAAACCTGCATGTTCATGTGTGTGATGAATGGCATAGTATACCATGGGGCTAAAAATTACCCCTGGATTATCATTTAATATACTGGAGATTAAATTGAATGTTCCCTACATTCTCCTATCTTCTCTGTATGGTTTGAATACCAATGTCCGATCATTATATTCAGGCTAAAATGAATAGCCTGAAACAACAGCAACAGAAACAATCTTCTAGTAAAGGATCCCCTCAGAATGAGTGATCATAGCATGATTGAATTTCAAATCCAGATGGAGGGTGAGAAAGTGGGATTTCTAACCAGCGTACTAAGCTTAAATAAAAGAGACTATGAAGGTACGAGGGTACGAAGGTACGAAGAGACTAGAACTAGAGGGCATGATCTTCGAATAAGGGGCTGCCCTAAAACAGAGATGAGGAAAAATGTCTTCTCTCATAGGGTTGTTAATCTGTAGAATTCGCTGCCTCAGAGAGCTATGGAAGCTGGGACATTGAATAAATTTAAGACAGAAATAGACAGTTTCTTAAACGATAAGGGGATACGGGGTTATGGGGAGCGGGCGGGGAAGTGGAGCTGAGTCCATGATCAGATCAACCATGATCTTATTTAATGGTGGAGCAGGCTCAAGGTGCCGTATGGCTCACTCCTGTTCCTATTTCTTATGTTCTTAAAGACACATCAAAATATTGACTGTAGAAACTTAGAAAGTGACAAAGATTGAATCATTCCACAAGGGATTAAAATACTCTTTCAAGAATGTATTTCTTGCACAGTTCTTTATGTAACAATGTTTTAAGATGAAAAGTTTGGGGATTTTCAAGATGTTTAAGGTGCTTCACAAAGGAATAAATACAGAGCAGTAATAGAGGAGTTAGGAGAGATGACAGAAGGAATGGTCGAAATGATAGGTTATGAGAAGACATTTAAAAGCAGGGAGGGAGAAAGTATGAAGGGAGTCTTAGAAAACTCTGGTTGAAGACTTTGTCATTGCTGGAGGAGGAACGTTGCACAGGAAGCTAGAGATGGACAACGAAGAGCACAGGTTTGAGTAAGGCTGGTGGAGTTTGCAGAGGTAGGGTGGGGAGAAGCCATTAAATGATTTGTAGACTAAAACAATATTCAGTTCAGTGGATTAGAGAAAAGGGAGCAAGTGGTGAGTGAGGAACAGGATTGAGCAATGACATTACAGAGGAATTGAGTTTATTTAGGATAGAGCTCAACAGTTGGTGAGGAGAGTTTTTAAAAATTTGAGTTTTGAGATAATAAAGGTTTCTCTGGTGGTGGAGGTGAGTCAGGTCTAAGTGGACAATATAGTCGAGATGTGTTAGTGATGGATAGGATGTGGACTTTGAAGTTCAGCTCAAGGTTCATTGATACCATCTGGTTCAGCATGAATGAGTATCTAGGGGATGGAGCCTGAGTGAGGTTATCAAACTTTTGGTGGGAGGTGAAAAGGATGGATTCTGTTTTCCCAGTGTTTACTTGGAGAACATTTTTGGCTTACCCGTGACTTGATGCCAGATAGGCAGTCTGACAGAACAGAGATGCTCGTAGAATTGAAGGTAGTTTTAGGAAGATAATGCTGGGTATCATCTGTGTAGATGATTTCTTCAAGAGGTAGCATGTTAATAAGGAAATTGAGGAGCCAAGGATTGAGCCTTGGGATATTGAAAAGGTCATTATGTGGGAGCAGGAAGTGAAACCATTGCTGGAGATATGCTCGGTGCACTGGGATAGGTAGGAGTGGAACCAAGGAGGCCAGTCCAGTATTGCTCATCTACACTCTGCCCTAACATGGATTATCCCAACATGTGTACACTGGGGAAAGATTTTCTAAACTCTCTCCCATTGTATTCACCTTACATTAGCTGCAGCTTGTTGGTGAAAAATGAAGTGTAAATAGCTGTCAATGCTTTTAAACTGATTTAATTGTGGAAATATCCCAGGAATGTTTCATTCTCCTGCCCTTAAATTCTGGCACAGTTCAATGTTGGAATAAAAAGCATTCCCATAGTACAAGGGCAAGTGTATTCTCTGTTACAGAAGAAAAGACAAGAGATTAGACAAAAGATCACTGTATGTTTGAACACGCAGACATTCTAACCCTTTAGTTACCACTTATGTTCAAATACTCAGGCTGCCTCACCTATTTGTCATTATAATTACTAAAACATATTTTGCCTATACAATTAAAAACATATTTTTGCTATTTTTTTCCTGACTTCCAAAAATAACTCAGTGAAATTCCAGAATATTGTCCCTCTGACCTGACAACATATAGTATTCTATCTTGGCTTGATGCTTTCCACAGATGGCATTTTCATGGACTCAGCAGCATAGGAACTCATGTACCATGGCGTACTTATCCTATACTAATCTCTATAACCATCAACCCATTTCTAAGTATGTAGCCAGCTTTTTTTTTTAAAAAAGAAATTTAATGAACACAAAATGAGCTGCTTTTACAAAGCGTCCGTTCCATATATACCTTTGGGGAAGGGGGTGAGAAACAACCTCTAATCTCTCAATTTGCTTGGGTCTTATACTTTTTCTGCCCTTATTCTTTAATTCTGTATTCACATTTCAAATTAACAACTTACATTTATACAGAATCTTTAAAGTAGTGGAATATCCCACAACACTTAACAAAAGGAGGAATGGATAGTCAGCATTAATCAAAAGGTTAGAATCGGTGACTGAAAGCCTTCCCAAACCTTTCTTTTTGACGATGCTTTTGTGATATATTCACAGAGCACCAGCACACACAGCTTCTAACATGGCAGGCAGCTCTCTTGGAAGCCTCCGGAAATCTGTCTGGTTCTGTTTATTATTAACCCTGCACTTGCAGTACATAATAGGTCAACATCCACAGTGTGGAGCTACAAACATTACAAACTTACAGACATTACACTTCTGAAGTCCCTCCTTAATGAAGAAACCATCATAACAAACATCATACATAACTTTCATGTTTATACATAACACAGGATATATAACTTCTTTTTTTCATATTTACAAATTTAACTTTCCCACTTGTTTTCTGTTTCGAAGAGGATACCTTCGCTCTCGAACAGAACCTTCCAAACATGGTATCGATTTCATACTCATTCGAGGCTCATCCTGAGGAACGTTTTCCTCCATGGAATTTCCTTCGTTTTCATTTGAACTCACTCGAACTTCAGGCTCTTTGTTTTCCTGACTCGGACTTTCATTCTGATTCTCTCCTGGATTTGTTTCCAGTACATTGGATTTAGGATTTGTTACTGGTTTCTCAAAACTATCTGATGAGTCAGAAATAATTGAATCATTCCCATCATCAACTCCTTCCATGTCTGTAGGTAAAATATCAATATGAACAAACCTAACCTGTCCATTATCAAACATTTTTACCAAATATGTGCGAGGACCACATATCTTCACCACTCTTCCTGGTAACCACTTTACCCATTTATGGTGATGGTTCTTCACTCTCACCTTCTGGTTTAATTTCACACTTCTCTCTTTTACTCTACCTCTATCATGATTTTCTTTCTGTCTTAATTGTGTCTATGGACAGTGCCAAATTTGGTTTTAACAACGAGAATCTGGTTCGTGGCTGTGGTTTGAGAAACAACTCTGCTGATGTTCTGCTGGTGAGTAGCATGTGTAGCGAATTGGTCATACCGCAGGAGAGGGGTCCACAGCCAGCTAGGGAATAGAAGACCAGCAGGAAGAGCAGTGCAAGGAAGGTAGTGCAGGGGTCCCCTGCGATCATCCCCCTGCAAAACAGATACACTGCTTTGAGTACTGTTGAGGGGGATGACTCATCAGGGGAGGGCAGCAGCAGCCAAGTTCATGGTACCGTGGCTGGCTCTGTTGCACAGGAGGGCAGTGAAAAGAGTGGGAGAGCAATAGTGATAGGGGATTCAATTGTAAGGGGAATAGATAGGCGTTTCTGCGGCCGCAACCGAGGCTCCAGGATGGTATGTTGCCTCCCTGGTGCAAGGGTCAAGGATGTCTCGGAGCAGGTGCAGGACATTCTAAAAAGGGAGGGAAAACAGCCAGTTGTCGTGGTGCACATTGGTACCAACGATATAGGTAAAAAAAGGAATGAGGTCCTACGAGACGAATTTAAGGAGCTAGGAGCTAAATTTTAAAAGTAGGACCTCAAAAGTAGTAATCTCGGGATTGCTACCAGTGCCACGTACTAGTCAGAGTAGGAATCGCAGATAGCGCAGATGAATACGTGGCTTGAGCAGTGGTGCAGCAGGCAGGGATTCAAATTCCTGGGGCATTGGAACCGGTTCTGGGGGAGGTGGGACCAGTACAATCCGGACGGTCTGCACCTGGGCAGGACCGGAACCAATGTCCTAGGGGGAGTGTTTGCTAGTGCTGTTGGGGAGGAGTTAAACTAATATGGCAGGGGGATGGGAATCAATGCAGGGAGACAGAGGGAAACAAAATGGAGATAGAAGCAAAGGACAGAAAGGAGATGAGTAAAAGTGGAGGGCAGAGAAACCCATGGCAAAAAACAAAAAGGGCCAATGTACAGCAAAATTCTAAAGGGTCAAAGTGTAATAAAAAGGCAAGCCGGAAAGCTCGGTGCCTCAATGCGAGGAGTATTCAGAACCCAGGAGAGGGCTCTGAGCTAGTTAGAGTGGGTGAGAGCACAGATGAACAGGACCCCAAGAAAGAATGCAAAAGGCAGGAGGCAACAGAGTAGAGTAGCACTGGGGTAAGTGTAAACCACAAGGTGATAGGAAGGGACAATATGTATGAAGATAAAGGGGCTGCAGGAGGGGTCAAAACTAAAAATCATGGTTTAAAAGCTAGTATTAAAACACTCTTCCTAAACGCACGCAGCATTCGAAATAAAGTAAATGAGTTGACGGCACAAATCATTACAAATGGGTATGATTTGGTGGCCATTACAGAAACGTGGTTGCAGGGTGGCCAAGACTGGGAATTAAACATACAGGGGTATCTGACAATTCGGAAGGATAGACAAGAATGGAAAGGAGGTAGGGTAGCTCTGTTAATAAAGGATGATATCAGGGCAGTTGTGAGAGATGATATTGGCTCATTGTGGGTGGAGATTAGAGATAGTAAGGGGAAAAAGTCACTGGTGGGCGTATTTTATAGGCCCCCCAAATAATAACTTCACGGTGGGGCGGACAATAATCAAGGGAATAATAGAGGCATGTGAAAAAGGAATGGCAGTAATCATGGGGGATTTTAACCTACATATCGATTGGTCAAATCAAATCACACGGGGTAGCCTGGAGGAGGAATTCATAGAATGCATACGGGATTGTTTCTTCGAACAGTATGTTACAGAACCTACAAGGGAGCAAGCCATCTTAGATCTCGTCCTGTGCAATGAGACAGGAATAATAAACGATCTCCTAGTAAAAGATCCTCTCGGAATGAGTGATCATAGTATGGTTGAATTTGTAATACAGATTGAGAGTGAGGAAGTAGTGTCTCAAACGAGCATACTATGCTTAAACAAAGGGGACTACAGTGGGATGAGGGCAGAGTTAGCTAAAGTAGACTGGGAACATAGACTAAACGGTGGCACAATTGAGTAACAGTGGAGGACTTTTAAGGAGCTCTTTCATAGTGCGCAACAAAAATATATTCCAGTGAAAAAGAAGGGCGGTAAGAGAAGGGATAACCAGCCGTGGATAACCAAGGAAATAAAGGAGAGTATCAAATTAAAAACCAATGCGTATAAGGTGGCCAAGGTTAATGGGAAACTAGAAGATTGGGAAAATTTAAGACGACAGCAAAGAATGACTAAGAAAGCAATAAAGGAAAGATAGATTACGAAAGTAAACTTGCGCAAAACATAAAAACAGATAGTAAAAGCTTTTACCAATATATAAAAAGGAAAAGAGTGACTAAAGTAAATGTTTGTCCTTTAGAAGATCAGAAGGGGGATTTAGTAATGGGAAATGTGGAAATGGCTGAGACCTTAAACAATTATTTTGCTTCTGTCTTCACAGTGGAAGACACAAAAACCATGTCATAAATTGCTGGTCACGGGAATGTGGGAAGGGAGGACCTTGAGACAATCACTATCTCTAGGGAGGTAGTGCTGGACAGGCTAATGGAACTCAAGGTAGACAAGTCCCCTGGTCCTGATGAAATGCATCCCAGGGTATAAAAAGAGATGGCAGAAGTTATAGCAGATGCATTGGTTATAATCTACCAAAATTCTCTGGACTCTGGGGAGGTACCAGTGGATTGGAAAGCAGCTAATGTAATGCCTCTGTTTAAAAAAGGGGGCAGACAAAAGGCAGGTAACTATAGGCTGGTTAGTTTAACATCTGTAGTGGGGAAAATGCTTGAAGCTATCATTAAGGAAGAAATAGCGGGACATCGAGATAGGAATAGTGCAATCAAGCAGATGCAACATGGATTCATGAAGGGGAAATCATGTTTAACTAATTTACTGGAATTCTTTGAAGATATAACGAGCATGGTGGATAGAGATGTACCAATGGATGTGGTGTATTTAGATTTCCAAAAGGCATTCGATAAGGTGCCACACAAAAGGTTACTGCATAAGATAAAGGTACACGGAGTCAGCGGAAATGTATTAGCATGGATAGAGAATTGGCTGGCTAACAGAAAGCAGAGAGTTGGGATAAATGGGTCCTTTTCAGGTTGGAAATCGGCGGTTAGTGGTATGCCACAGGGATCGGTGCTGGGACCACAACTGCTTACAATATACATAGATGACCTGGAGGAGGGGACAGAGTGTAGTGTAACAAAATTTGCAGATGAGACAAAGATTAGTGGGAAAGCGGGTTGTGTAGAGGACACAAAGAGGCTGCAAAGAGATTTAGATAGGTTAAGCGAATGGGCTAAGGTTTGGCAGATGGAATACAATGTAGGAAAATGTGAGGTCATCCACCTTGGAAAAAAAAACAGTAAAAGGAAATATTATTTGAATGGGGAGAAATTACAACATGCTGCGGTGCAGAGGGACCTGGGGGTCCTTGTACATGAATCCCAAAAAGTTAGTTTGCAGGTACAGCAGGTAATCAGGAAGGCGAATGGAATGTTGGCCTTCATTGCAAGAGGGATGGAGTACAAAAGCAGGGAGGTCCTGCTGCAACTGTACAGGGTATTGGTGAGGCCGCACCTGGAGTACTGCGTGCAGTTTTGGTCACCTTACTTAAGGAAGGATATACTAGCTTTGGAGGGGGTACAGAGCCGATTCACTCAGCTGATTCCGGAGATGAGGGGGTTACCTTATGATGATAGATTGAATAGACTGGGTGTTTACTCGTTGGAGTTCAGAAGGATGAGGGGTGATCTTATAGAAGCATTTAAAATAATGAAAGGGATAGACAAGATAGAGGCAGAGAGGTTGGTTCCACTGGTCGGGGAGACTAGAACTAGGGGGCACAGCCTCAAAATACGGGGGAGCCAATTTAAAACCGAGTTGAGAAGGAATTTCTTCTCCCAGAGGGTTGTGAATCTGTGGAATTCTCTGCCCAGGGAAGCAGTTGAGGCTAGCTCATTGAATGTATTCAAATCACAGATAGATAAATTTTTAACCAATAAGGGAATTAAGGGGTATGGGGAGCGGGCGGGTAAGTGGAGCTGAGTCCACGGCCAGATCAGCCATGATCTTTTTGAATGGCGGAGCAGGCTCAAGGGGCTAGATGGCCTACTCCTGTTCCTAATTCTTATGTTCTTATGTTCTTATGTAGAGTAGTTGTATGAGGAGTATTTTGATATGTAATCAAAAAATTAGCCAATTTGTGATCCAATGACAACTGTCGTTTCCTTGGATTTGGATCTAACATTTGTTTTATGAGGGCACATTTTACAATTTGTACAGTGCGCTCTGCTGCACCATTCGAAGCAGAATGGTATGGTGGAACCTTGGTATGTTTCACACCATTTTTGCTCGTGAATTGTGCAAATTCATCTGAACGAAATGTGCTCCATTATCGGAAACAATTTCTTCAGGGAGGCCAAATGAAGAAAATAATTTTCGTAAAATGTCCAATGTTTTACTTGTTGTTATTTTCCACATTTGGAAACACCTCAACCCACTTCGAATGGCTATCAATCACAATGAACAATTGTTGTCCTTCTAACTCAGCAAAATCAATATGTAGCCTTTGCCACACCCTGGGAGACCATTTCCATGGCTGTAATGGTACTGGTGGTGGTTGCTTGCTTACAGATTGACATGTCGTACACTAACTCACGATGTACTCGATATCTTTATCAAGACCTGGCCACCATAAATAACTGCGAGCAAAACTCTTGGTCAAGCACGTTCCCAGGTGCTGGTCATGGAGGTCGCCTAATAATTGGGACCTGAATTTATTTGGTATAACCACTCTCGCACCCCACATGATACAATCTTTATCGACTGATAATTCATTCCTACGAATGAAGAATGGATGTGTATCTTTGTCTGTTACCTGGTTTGGCCTTCCATTTGCAATATACTCATATACCTTTGACATCACTGGGTCACGTTTGGTTGCTCTACCAATCTCTTCAGCTGTGACTGGCAGTTCATCAATGCATGAAAAATAAAACACTTCTTCCCTTGTGACTTGTGATGGGGAAGGCAATCTAGACATTGCATTAGCATTACTGTGATCAGCTGATCGTCTGTATTCAATATCATATGTATATGCTGACAAAATCAAAGCCCATCTTTGCATTCGGGCTGCAGCTAATGTTGGAACTGGGGACTTTGGATGGAGGATTGCTGTTAGGGGCTTATGGTCCGTAACGATGGTAAACTTACGACCATACAAGTATTTGTGAAACTTCTTGACCGCAAAAATTAATGCCAAAGCTTCCCTTTCAATTTGTGCATAATTACTCTCATTGGCACTGAGAGTATGTGAAGGAAAGGCAATTGGTCTCTCCTGCCCACTACTTAATACATGAGAGATTACTGCCCCAACTCCATACGGAGAGGCATCACATGCTAGCTTAATCTCCTTAGTTCACTATGACATATCTAACATGGTGCTCTCTACCAATTTGCTTTTACATTCCTTGAATGCTGTATCGCATTCTTTTGACCACTTCCAATGGACCTGTTTTTTCAAAAGTTCATTCAGTGGATGTAATACTGTAGCCAAATTTGGTAGGAACTTCCCATAATAGTTCAAAAGACCCAAGAATGAACGAAGTTCAGTGACATTCCTGGGCGTGGGTGCATTTCTAATTGCATCCAATTTTTCCATGGTTGGATATAAACCATCTTTGTCTACTCTGTACCCTAAGTACTCCACTGAGTTTTTAAATAACTCACACTTACGAGCAGACACTCGTACTCTATGCTTCTCTAGCCGTTTGAGGACTTCATTCAATATGTTATTATAAATTTGCCTATTTGGTGCTGAAATTAGTATGTCATCCAAATAACATACTACCCCTTCAATACCTTGCAAAATCTGGTTCATCACCCTTTGGAATATGGCAGGGGCAGAAGACATTCCAAATGGTAGCCTATTAAATTGATATAGGCCTAGATGAGTATTTATAGTCAAACATAACTTGGACTCCTCATCTAGTTCAAGCTGTAAGTAGGCATTCGTAGGATCCAGTTTTGAGAAGATCTGACCACCTGTCAGTGTTGTGAACAAATCTTCTATATTTGGCAATGTATTGGGGACATTACCCTCTAGAACCTGGTTTACGGTTACTTTATAATCACCACACAATCTTACCTTACCATCGGACTTAGGTACAACAACAATGGGTGTAGCCTAATTATATCGATCTATCTTACAAATAATGTTCTCAGTCTCTAGTCTTTTGAGTTCTTGCTCAACTTTTTCCTTGAGTGCATATGGTACGGAACGTGGCTTGTAGTAAACCGATATCGCGTCCTTCTGTACCCTAACACTCGCCTTGAAGCCTTGGATCGGACTGCCCGTTTCGCAGAACACCTTCGGATACTTCTTGATAACCTCATCCATTGATGAAAATCTCGCTTCCACACAGAAAATCTTACTCCAATCCAGCTTCAGTGAGCTCAACCAATTTCTTCCTAATAAGGCAGGCTTGGCTCCTTTCACTACTATTAGAGGCAAGTTCTGAAATTGATCTTTATATTTCACCGGTACGGTGATACGACCTACCACAGGAATTTTCTCTCCCAAGTTGCCTCGCAGCTCTATCTTGGATTTCTCCAGTTGAAAATCACGCAATTTGTCGAGGTACAGTGACTCCTGTACTACACTCACGGATGCACCCGTGTCAATTTCCATTGGTATCTTGAATCCCACAACATCTATGTGGATTTTGATGCTTTCCGAATCGCTGTTCGTTAACCTCGTGCTCCTGATGACGTGTAGCTCTAACATCTCCTCGACCTGTTGTTGTTCTTCCATGCTATGTAGTCTCTTAGGATTTCTACTCATAGCTTTGAACGCTGAACTCGTAGCTTTAAAAACTGGTTCACCCTTCAGTTGGCATGCCTTCGCAAGATGCCCAGTCTTTCTGCAGAAGAAATACTCTGCCTTCACGTATGGACAACTTTGAGCAATGTGTTGTCCCAGGCACCTATAGCACGACTTCAACGCTCTGTTAGAATTTCCAGTTTGAGACTTTGGGCCCCCACCATCTTTTACTTTGAACCTGCAGGTGGTTTACCTCGGTTGACTGATGACCAAAATTATTATTTAATTCTCGGGAATATTGTTCGGCTATGCCCATCGACCTCGCTGTCTCACAAGCAATCTCAAAAGTCAAGTCATCCATCGTCAATAACTTCCTTTTGATCGCATCATTTTTCACCCCACAAACAAAACGTTCCTGTAATGCTCGGTTTTGAAAGTTTCCAAAATTACAGTGCATCGATAGCTTTTTAATGCTAAAATGTAATCAGTGATACTTTCATTTTGATTCCAAATCCCAAAACGATAGCTTTCAGCAATTTCTAACAGTGTGGGGTTATAGTGCTGCTCCAGCTTCGTTAAAATCTCTTTAAGCATTGTGTCCTTTCGCTCATCAGGCACAAGCAGATTTATAAGGGTTTTGTATAATGTTGGACCCGCCTCCGATAAGAAGATCGCTTTCTTACGTTCCAACACAGCCCAGTTCTGGACTGCATTGTCTGGAACTTCGATTATGTTATTTGCAATGAAATACATTTCTAGCCGATCCACATATGCTTTAAAACATTCCCGGTTGTGCCTATATTCCCCCAAATGTCTGATTACACCTGCCATTTTAATCTCTAGCTGTTCACACCATGTGCTGTATTGTACCTCGGATTTTTATAGCTTTTTCCAAAGACAGAAACTTCCAAAGTCTCTCTGTCGGCTGGCTGAATCCTTCATCAACAAAATTTAAGCTTTAAATTATCCGAAAAATCCCATCTCAATCACCAAATGTGATATATTCACAGAGCACCAGCACACACAGCTTCTAACATGGCAGACAGCTCTCTTGGAAGCCTCCGGAAATCTGTCTAATTCTGCTTATTATTAACCCTGCACTTGCAGTACACAATATGTCCACATCCACAGTGTGGAGCTACAAACATTACAAGCTTATAGACATTACAGCTTTCAAAGACATAGATTGAAGGAGAAAAGCAAAGGGGTTTATGCAGGGGGTTCCAGAGACGAAGGCCAAGGTAGCTGGGGGCTGTGCTACTGATGGTGGAGTGAAGGGTGGGTGGGTTGTGCAGGTAGGCAGAGCTGGTGAACTGGTTTAGACTGAGGTGTAGAGCTAGTGGAGCTTGTAGAGCTCGGGAGCAATGAGACCATGGTGGGATCCATAAACAAAGGATGAGGATTTTGAAGTTGTTGCATTGGGGGAATTAGGAGCCAATGGAGGTTGGTAAGAGAAGAAAAGGGGACTATGCAGAAATTGAGTCTGGAGGTAACAAGCTTGCATAAAAGTCTCAGTAGTAGAAGAAGTGAAGTAAGAGCAGAAGTGGACAATGTGGCACAGATGGAAGCAGGCAGTCCTGGTAATAGGATGTGGAATTCAAAGCTTAGCTCAGGGTTGAATAGGAGATAGAGGTTGCAAACTGTCTGGTTCAGCTTTAATCTGGGAGGAACCTAATAAGAAGCCGTGGGTCATCCTCCTGTTCAATTGGAGGAAGGTCTGGCTCCTTCGCAACTTCATTGAAAGAAGTGGAGGT
Source organism: Pristiophorus japonicus (assembly GCF_044704955.1). NCBI lineage: Eukaryota > Metazoa > Chordata > Chondrichthyes > Pristiophoridae > Pristiophorus > Pristiophorus japonicus. The sequence goes on along the minus strand of NC_091980.1, from coordinate 63,099,076 downwards.
TTCATCAGCATGCACGTGGCAGGTGACCTCCTGTCTGCAGATATATTAAGAAGCCTATTTCTATCTCATTATTCATGCTTCTCAGCATGTTAAAAGCCTAGATCATTTTTACTTTAAATTATCTTTTCTCAAATAAAAACGTTCAGTTTATTCAGAGGCTGACTTTGTGCCTCAAATCCTGGAACCACCCTTGTCACTTTTTTTCTGGACCCACCTAATGGACATTTTGCACTGTATATAAAGCAGGCAATTGGCCTTCTCTGGTATGTTCCTTGGTCACATATGCAGTGGACCGTCCATATTTTATTGAGCAATTAGGAGAAGGTCCCGAGGAGCAACCTGCCATGGGTGCAACATTGCCTTGCTATATTACAGAACTTTTGTCAAATACGTTCTGAAATTCTTAGTAAACTATATGTACCAGGTAGCTCTCATATACCTTGTCCTCACCTTTCACCCCATCAACTTCCACATTCAACGGATCATCCTCCACCATTTCCGCCAACTCCAGCGTGGTCCCACCACCAAACACATCTACACCTCCACTCCCCTCTCAGCATTCCGAAGGGACTGCTCCCTCCGCGAGACCCTAGTCCATTCCGCAGTCAACCCCAGCACCCCCTCCCCTTCCCACAGCACCTTCCCGTGCAAGCGCAGGAAATGCAATACCTGCCCTTTTACCTTCTCCCTTCCCACTATCCAGGGCCCCAAACACTCCTTCCAAGTGAAACAACGATTTACTTGTACTTCTTTTAATTTATTATACAGTATTCGCTGCTCACGATGAGGTCTCCTCTACATTGGGGAGACCAAACGTGGATTGGGTGACCGCTTTGCGGAACACCTCTGTTCAGTCTGCAAGGGTGACCCTGAGCTTCCGGTCGCTTGTCACTTTAATTCTCCGCTCCACTCCCACTCTGACCTCTCCGTCCTCAGCCTCCTACACTGTTCCAATGAAGCTCAATACAAGCTCGAGGAACAGTACCTCATCTTTCGTTTAGGAATTTTACAGCCTTCTGGACTCAACATTGAGTTCAACAATTTCAGACCATATCATCTGCCCACTTTTTGTTCCCTTTTCTCACTTTTTTTTTTAACAAAAATTACCCCCCCACCCCAAACTTTTTATTTTTATTTTGTTTCTCTCCGTTTCTCATGGCAGCTGGCATTTATTCTGCCATTCACACCCTATCTAGACTCACCTTTTGTTTCCTAACTTGTGCTATTACCATCTTAATTCGGCCCATCATCCTCTTTGTCTCTCAATTCTCTTCTGCCTTTCACTCTATCACAGACCTTCCCTTTTGTTTTTTCCACACCTCCCCCCCCTCCTCCTCCACCATCTCCTCTCCTCCCCCTTTCAGGGCCCCAGCACTCCCTTAAGAATCTGTTACATTTCAAACTGTTGCCAGTCTGACGATGGGTCATCGACCTGAAACGATAACTCTGTTTCTCTCTCCACAGATGCTGCCTGACCCGCTGAGATTTCCAGCATCTTCTGTTTTTATCTACATACTAGTTTAGTTAAATCCTGAAATTATCCCAAAAGATTTGTGAAGGCATGACTTAATGCTCTTCAGTGCATGCTGATTTATAAAGGTACTAATCCAATTTGATATCTTTGATATCAGAAAATTCCTAAAAATATGAATCATTCCAAAGTAAACATAAAAAGACAAGAGATTAAGAGAGTATGTTTACTGGTAACTCCTCCTTAACTGGAAGAGGACGAGGTCCTGTTAAAACCATACCCCGAGTCCTGTGTATAGTACAGAATATAATGCATAAAAGGAACAAATTCCAGGTGGATGGAGGCTGTATGCTAAACATAACAACATAAGAATCTAATAAACTAAATAACAAAAAAGCCATTTTCCCATCATTCTTGTTCTTCTCAGAGACCACATAACATTTTCTCTGTGATGTACTTAACCCAACTGCATCTTAAGTAATGACCCGGAATTTGCAGTCATGATGACGGTAAACTGGAAGCGTTTGCTATCATTTCGCCCTTGAAACTGACCACAACTTCAGGATTTAGTGCATGCGCAGCTTAATGCGAAAATCCTGAAGTTGCGGTCTATCATTCACTGCTCCTTCACAGGCTGTGTTATGGTTCTCACCCCCCAGAACCGGCAATCAGTGATATCTTTCAAGTCATGGGATATTTAGCAGTAATTATGCTGCTAAATATCCCATTAAAAGTTAGACCCAAAGGGATTAGGTGTAACTGGAGTTTGTAGTGGTATATTGATTGCTAAACAAAGGTTATGGCCCTGAAAATCTAATTTTAATTTTGTGTCGTATCAAATTTATCCATTTTAATAAAAAATTACAATTTTTAAGAAACTTTGAAAATTGAAAAAAAAAACATGTTTTAAATTAGTTCATCTTTATTTCAGGTTTGCCTTTTCCCCATGTGAGAGCCCCAATCTTTGTTTTGATCTCTCTACCATTTAATTTTAGGAACTTACCCACTTCCTGGTTCACTGTGAGAATTTTGAACTTGGCAGCTTAGATAGCTTGTTGACATCACAGCAGCTCTTCGCTGGGAATCCCCATTAACTTCCATTGATTTCAACTACGCGTTTGAAAATCCAAAATTCTCCACACAGAGTTTGTGAGATCTTTGTGCAAAGCTATTTTCAGGGCCAGTGGGGAACGCCTTTGCTTCGCCACTGACCACAAATTACAGGCCAAGATAGGACCAAGTGTGTTGTTAGGCTTGTTCCCACAACTCCCAGCTTGTACTTAACAGAACTCCCTGAGGAGGTCAGGTGTTTGGCACCTCAATTTCTCTCTTTTGGGGAATTGATTCTACCTCATACATATTAGGCATGTTTAGTGTTCTTTCGGAAGACCAAACATGTCCCAGAGAACTCCCTTATATGCTTATTGTGGAGTGTCAAAATGTTCTTTTTAAAGAGATTACGTTATTGAATATATGCATCCAGAATTAAAAAAGCAATAGATTCTCAAAAGTTTCTAAAGGAAAGAACTGTATATCTAGAGGCAGGTTACAGGATCTACAGCACCGTAATACTTTGAAAGCCTCTATTGTAACCCAAAGGTGATTCTGACTATATTTATATGGAATGAGTCATTTGTTTAACCATTTGCAATTATTACAAACACGATGATAGCCAAGCTGGCTGCTTCCCTGTGCACCTCATCAAAAACAGGACAGTAAAACAATAGGGATGACTAACTGGCCTGTAAGCTTGTCGAAATTGTTATGTATGTAAACCTGTAAATACCATGTCTCACCAGCAGAGGGCTTATCCCCTGGAGTCCCAAGGGATCCCACAATCCCTTGGAAGCACCTGTATATAAGGAGGCCTCACAGGCTGGAGAGGCACTCTGAGATCTGTAATAAAGGTCACACTTTACTTTGAGCTTGCAATATCTAATCTGACTCTTTATTCAAGACATAACATAAATGGAACTAGCTTTTAAGTACTTTTATGCAGTTCTTTACAGGTTAAATCCAATTGCTGGTCTGGGTGAAATAAAGGAATTCTTGAAATCATTATTGATGCTATCTCACTTGGACGACCGAATTATCTATTGACTGGATTCACCTGTATTATTGGAGAAGATCCTTCAATCCATCAAATTTATCAAGGTGGAGAAGGCTCCTAGTTTTGAAGGCTTTCCTACAAATATTTCTAAAAACAATTGCCCGCAGAGTCTGAGATGGACTCGTGAAGGGCTAATTTTCAGGTCCTGATCAAGTTTAATTCAGAATGAGCAGAAACAAGTGTAATGCTGGCCAGAAATGGAGTGTGGTGATTGCATATAATTTTCAATGGTGAGCATATTTATTCATAGCTCCATGTAAACTTTGGTTTTGTGCAGAGAAGTCACCCAACTGGGGAAGGGAATGGAAAATTGCATTTTTTTACTGAAATTTAAAGTAATGTATAAGCACAACAGGGGAATAAAAACTCTGTTTTTGGAAAGACTCAAAAGACATTTCAACATGAAAGGAGAGAGAGGGAAAAATGATAGACAAAAATTAAGTTAAAGGAAACCCAACTTGGAGGCACAAAACAGAATCTGTAGTAATCTAGTAGTGCATCCAGCACCTGACCTGTTGTTTCATGAGTACTGAAGTGGAGGTGGCACTGCATAAAGGGTTGTTAAAAAAACGGTCGTTTGCCACTCTAGGGAACGCTTCCTATATGACAGCACTGCAGCATGCCTGAAAGGAGGCATATGCAAATCTGAGACAGCAGACTCCTGTGACATCACCATGGTACATACAGGTGTCCTGGCAGCTGATTGCACAATTCTGTATCTGGTTCTCTGCCTACCTGGAACTTGTGGAGCAGTTCCCTATGATTGTTGCCAGATTGATATTCCAAGTTCTGCAGATGTGGTTGGTGACATCATGATAGGTGCAGCCAATCAGACTTTGCTGGCTGTGATTTCCATGACATCTCTTCATTCATCTGGTACCACTTAAAGCATGAATGCTGTGCTGTGATTGGAGTACTTCCAAAGAACCACCCAGCATTAAGGTTTGCCAGGCTTTCACATTCATGCATTTGTGCTATTAAATCTGCTGTCACAGCCTCTCTTGAGAATTGGAGCATCTACATGCACCAATCCTTTGACAAAGGTGAGGACGTGGCACACAGGTAAACACTTCAGTTGTATGTGTTATGCAGTCAGGGTGCTGAAGATGAATGCACCCTTATGATTCTATATGCTCTTGGTTTATGTACCCCGGGCCACCTTTACCACTTTGTTTGTAAGGATATTTGTCTGACAGAAAGCCTTCTAAGTATCCAGGAATTTAATTGCTTGTTTAAATCAATCAATACCCTCACTTCGAGGCTGATACCTCAATTTTGAACGACCACCCACACTTTAAAAAAAATATATGCAGTTATCTCACTTTGCACAGGCATGGTTTACTGATATAATTTATATCAGGAAGAATGAATTAAGGAACATTAGAAGAGGAGTAGGCTATTCAGTCCCTTGAGCCTGTTCTGCCATTCAGTTAGATCATGGGTGATCTGTACCTCAACTCCATTTATCTGCCTTTGATCACTATCCTTACCTAATAAAAATCTGTCCATCTCAGTCTTGAAAATTTCAATTGACTTAGCATTCAGAGCCTGTTGGGGAGAGAATTCCAGATTTCCACTACCCTGTGTGGCAAAAGTACTTTCTGATTCCACACTTGAATAGCCTAGCTCTAATTTTAAGATTGTGCTCCCTTGATCATCATTCCCCACCAGAGGAAATAAGGATTTGTGACAAACCAGTTTGGGGGGCACAGGTACAACCATGGAGAAGGAGGATATATCCCACTCCAAGCTTTTTTGAGCATGGGTTCTGTCTCCATTTGCCCCGCCATTTCAATTCATGGAATTGTGCCCAAAGTTTATGAGCTATTCTCCTTCTTTCTGGGGCTCAAATGAATCCCACAATCACTAACACATCTGACACTAACACATCTGGCACTACCTCACACCTTTGTCATATGGCTGAGCTGTCACCCTTTCAAAATCCTCCACAGGTAGTAAGATTTATTAGTTCTGTTATGGGGTGATTCATAATTGTCCAGCTCTTGAATAGATCTCTGTATTTCAAGAACAACCACGGATTACATGGGAGCAAGCTTGCTGTTGCATTCCCCTTGTCTTTCACAGACCCATTTTCCAGATCTGCTTTGATATCTATTATTGGATCTCTGCAACCGCAAACTGTACATCACTGTTAAGCCGAGTTGATTGATAGGAAATCATTTTATTTTATCAACCAATTGGGAAAATACAGTGCCTCATTTAAAGCTACAATTAATTGTCTAATACTTCAAACAACCTTCAGTAAGATTCTGATGTAGGCAGCACATGGATGGGTGCCCAGATAAGAATTCTGTACATGAACACATATAGCTTTAAAAAACACCATGTGAATTAGAAGCACAAATTCAACTTAAAAGTTATGATGTCGTAGCTATTACAGAGACTTGGTTACAACCAAAGCATAATTGGGAGCTAAATATTCCAGGCTATAGGATTTTTAGAAAGAATAGGGAAATTGGGAAAAGGGGTGTAGCAACAGATGAGGTAATTGCAGATACATTAGTCATAATTTTCCAAAGCTCCCTAGATTTGGTCAGGAATTGTACCTTTCGATTGGAAAATTACAAATGTCACTCCATTATTTAAGAAGGGAGGGAAAACCACATAACTGCAGACCTACCAGTTTAACATCAATTGTGGGCAAGTTACCAGAATCTATAATCAGAGACAGAGTGATTGAGCACTTGGACAGGTCTGAGCAGATCAAAGAGAACCAGCATAGATTTGTGAAGGGCATATCATGTCTGACTAATCCAGTTGAATTTTCTGAACTCAGTAGCATGGTGCATTGAGGAGTGTCTATGGATATTGTCTATGCGGCCTTGCAGAAGGCATTTGTTAAGGTTCCGCACAAGAGAGTAATAGCAAAAATGAGAGTGCATGGATTTGAAGATAACTTTGTAACATGGATTGGTAATTGGTTGGGAGCTCGGAGACAGAGAGCAGGATAAAGCGTTTGTTTTCCGATTGGTGGGATGTGATAAGTGGTGTTTCTCAGGGAATTGTTCTGGGCCTCAGCTTTTCACTATATATATTAATGACTTGGATGGAAGAATGGAGAGATGTATACCTGGGTTTCCTGATTTCACTAAATTAGGAGGTAGAGTAAGTTGTCTGGATGCGATCAGGAAGTTACAGAGACATTGACAGACTAAGGGGCAAAACTATAATAGATGGAGTTCAACAGAGGCATCCACCTTGGATCTGACAAAGACAAATTGGAATATTTTCGTAATGGTGATAGACTAAAAGCTGTGGAGGAGCAAAGGGATTTAGGTGCTCATATACACAAATCACTAAAAGCTAGTGCACTGATACAAAAAGGCTACTGGAATGTTGACCTTTATCTCAAGGGGGTAGGAATTGAAAAGTGAGTAAATGTGCTTCAGCTGTACATATCCTTGGCCAGACTTCATCTGTTGTATGGCATTCAGTTTTTAGCATCACACCTCAGGTTGGAAGGGGTTCAGCGCTTGGAAGATACTAGGGCATAAAGGGTAAAATTATGAGGACAGGTTGCATAAACTTGGCTTGTATTCCTATGAGTTTAGAAGATTCTGGGGTGATTCACTCAAGGTCTTTAAAATGAAAAAGAAATTCGATAGGATAGATATAGAGCCACTATTTCATTTGGTGGATGAATACAGAATAAGAGGGCATAATCTTGAAAGTAGAGCTCGGCCATTTAAAAGTGAAATCAGGAAGCACTTTTTCACACAAAGGGTTATAGAAATCTGGAATTCTCTCCTGTGGGTACTGGGACAAATTAAAAATTCAAAACTGAGATGGATTGATTTTTGTTAGGTGAGGGTATCAAGGGATAAGGAGCAAAGAAGGGTAAATGCAGTTGAGCTACAGATCAGCCACAATCTAATTGAATGTGTCAGCTGTGGCTCAGTGAGTAGCACACTTGCCTCTGAGTCAGAAGGTCGTGGGTTCAAGTCCCACCCACTCCAGGGACTAGAGCACAAAAAATATAATGCTGAGGAAATGCTGTTTTTTGGATGAGATATTAAACCAAATCTGCACTCTCACGTGGACGTAAACGATCCCATGGCACTATTTTGAAGAAGAGCAGAGGGTGTCCTGGCCAATATTTATCCCTCAACCAACATAACAGAAACAGATAATCTGGTCATTATCAGTTTGTTTTCTGTGGGAGTTTGCTGTGAGCAAGTTGGCTGTTGCATTTCCCCCACTTCAAAAGTACTTAATCGGCTGTAAAGCGCTTTGAGACGTCTCGTTCGGTGGGTCTGAACGGCGCTATATAAATGCGTCTTTCTTTAATGGTGGAGCAGGCTCGAGGGGCTGAATGGCTTATCCCTGTTCCAAAAGTATGTTCCCGAGAGTGCAATCTGCATGTTTTGAAATATCTTACTTACCCAGCTGGGGGTTAAATGTGTTGTAAATCTTTTCGCGACAAAGCTGATCTGTTGAAAGTGAGACTTGCATGAGTTAATATACATTTCACAACGCGTATGAAAAATTCTGTCACCGACCCTTTAAGGTTTGGGCGCGCGCCAACAATTGCCTTCAATCTGCACAAGCCCCGCCCCCTGACCGCCGTCATAATTGACAAGAATGCGATTCAACCGAACTTGATGCCGCTGCCTCGATTGGTCCGATCTCTGATTGGCTGCTCCTTCCATCAACGCAACCGCAGCCAGCAGCTTAGGTTGTCCGGCTGACGGAAGCGCGAGCGGATCCTTCATGAAGTTTCTCAGCAGAGATGTGAAGTGATCGGAAACGGCGGCCGACTCCAGCCTGGATTGAGCAGTGTACACAGCGGGCCATCGCCAGAGGCCGGGCAGCTCTGCGGGAGATATAACAAGTTAGGAGTCCGGAGGGGGCAGTGAAAAGGCGAGCCCTCAGGAAGAGAGTCACTAGGGAGAGGGGAGGACCAAACACACACACACACACACACTAGGGGGAGGGAGACAGTCACATACACACCCATATACGAGGGTGGGGAGAGAGAGAGAGAGAGAGACAAGTCTCACACACACCAGGGGGAGGGAGACATACACACTGGAGTGAGACACATACATACACACACCCACACGAGAGAGAGAGAGACACACACACATATGTAGTAGGGTGGGGAGAGAGACACTGACTCTCACGCACACAAACCAGGGAGCGGGAAAAAAACACCGATACCAAGGTGAGGAGAGAGACAGTCTCTCCCCGCCCCCACAAACACACATCAGGGAGAGGTAGAGAGACATAAACATTAGGGTGACACACACACCAGGGGTAGAGAGAGACAGATACACACACGTACATCCACGTTAGAGAGAGAGAGAGAGCGAGAACCCCATATCCATAAGGGCGAGTGAGACAGAGAGAGAACGACACTGATTGAGCCCTGGGAAGGGCAAAGTGAGAGAGAACAGAGTGCAAGTGAACGCCCCCATCCAGGAACCGAGCGAACGAGTGCCCAGGGCCAGGCACAGAGTGAGAGAGCCTGCCCAGGAGGAGAGAGCTCAGTGGGTCATTGTGTAATTTATTCACTGGAGTCATATGCAGTGCAGTAATTCAATTTGAAAGATTGCGAGAACTATAACATTGTAGTTTGGACCCTGGTGCCTTTGAACTGCTGATTGTTAGCCTTTCTCCTGTTGGTAACCATGGGCCTACCTGCACTGGAGTTCAGTGATTGCTACTTGGACAGCCCGCAGTTCCGGGATAGAATCAAGTCTCATGAAGCAGAGCTGGAAAAAACAAACAAGTTCATTAAAGATCTGATTAAAGATGGAAAAGCATTGATTCAGGCGCTGAAAAGTAAGTTTTAAAAACCGGCATTATGTACCCGCTGGCATGAGATGGAGATGATCGTTGCTGAAATGTAATTTAAAAGGATCCTCTGTAAATTCCTGTTATAAACTTCAGGATGCTAGCTAAAAAGTGTCTCTTGATAATGGTTTCTGTTAAAGGTAGCTCAATACGTACGTTCACAATGTTGTGAAATAATCGCTTTCATTGTCTTCCTTTAAGATGTACTTATTTGATCACGGTTATGATAGTTAAAATCATTTTTTGACGGGGTGGGGGTTGTGGGAACATTCTCATTTAAAATAAGAATAAGATCATATTTAGTTCCTATAACTATTTTAAAACTTGCAGCTACTTCGACCATTGGTTGGTATTTGCTTACCAGTGTAGGGAATGCAGATTTAGTTCTATACAATACTTCCGAGTCCCAATGTGCCAGAAAGGTTGTATTTAAAATATTCTATTATGTAACCGATTATTGACAAAATGAGAAGTTGACAGCAAACCACGTTACAACACTGAAGTGCAACTTATCAGTTGCTAGAGGTATCAAAGACCAAGTCAGACAGAGAGATGCATTACTCACACTAGTTCATTTAACTACATCTGCAAAAAAAGTTAATGGTGCTTACAGTAAAAGTAATTCCTTAACATCAAGCAGCACAATCTTAAATCATCATAAACATGAATGCAATGATCACAATATATCCACATTAGGTGGATTTCATTTGGTAAGTGTAACAATTATGTTCAAGATTACAGTGTAGACTTAGTAAGGTATCTATATTTAGTGTATCACTTCTAGTATTGCAGCTGTCACTTGACGTGAGCATAAGATTATCAAACATTCTTTTTGAGTAGCAGACTGGCTCTCTGATTCATTGGGTTCTTTACCTTGGGGTTTATGTCTGTGGCAAGTCATTGTATTTTCTTCCTAACTAAGCTTACGTATATACTCTGCCTATTATACTGTACTTTGTCTCTGTTCTGACGAAAAGGCTTTTGAATTAACTGTTGCAATATACTTTACTTTCTCTACTTTGTGTTTGAATTAAAACAATTTAACTTTTCTTAAACCATGTAACTTTACAATCTTACAAACTCTCATTTTCCAAAGATCTTCTTGAGCCTTTTGATCACTTTTGAAAGCTTCCAAAGTTTTTGAAACATTTTTGAACTTCTCAGAACCTTGTTCTTGAAGTGAACAATACCTGACCTTAGGCCTATCCTCTGATTTAAAGTTGCTTAACTTGAATTATCTGTCAATTTGAATTGACATCGTTCAAAAGAGCCTCCTGTTTTATTAAAATTGCTGAATTTGTCCTACTGGATAATACCTATTGTTTCAGGGCAAAAAACAACTTTGAATTCGCAGGAGTAGACTGTGTTCCAAATTGCCACTTCCGATGAGCTGACCAATCAACGGCCAATTCGGATCTGGCAACCCTTTTTTCTAAGGTGTCGCTCAAGCAAAAGGGCATGTCTAGGAAAATGGTAACTGTCAGCCTGTGGGAACTTTAGCAAGATGAGAGTTAAAAAAGTTATACTGATCCTAGGAAGTTCAGAATGCAGTGCAGTCAGCCATAAGTCTCTAGCTGGTTTTCTCTTTTTTTCTTAAAGGTCAGTGTTTGGTCGGCTCCATCTGTTTTTTAATGTGAAGAACATCCATCCCATTAGAACATTGAAATCACTTGAGGAAATTAACTCTTTTTAGTGAAACTACAGCTTCCCTACACAAATCAGATCAAATAGTTTTTTATTCTCTAGATTAGCATTACCCTTTGTTGCAGTGTTTAAACAGAGAGCATTAACTCCATTTTTAAATGAAGATTTAATTTTAAAAAGATGAACAACCCATAGGTTTTAGACTTGATTCAGACTTCACATTTATGCAGGCCAGAGTTAAGCTTGGTTCCTTAGTTGCTAAGAGAAAAGTTAGGCAGGCAGGCAGGAATGTGCTTTGCAGTTTGAGCAGCAGTTATGTTTTTTCACTGTAAAAGCAGGGTTAAAGAGTTCTTATGTAATTGCTGAGAGAGATTCATTTTCCAGATATGCATCACCACATTGGCATCCCAGTTTTAATGGAGCTGTATGTTAAAGGTGACCAGTGGTACTTTGGGTTTCCATTTATGCTGCAGTGAATGGTCTGAGGGTATCTCCCTTTTTGTTTGAAGATCCTGTTGTATGCTACTGAACAAGTGCAAACATGAAGGCAAAAATGTTCAAACTACACTGCAGGGAGTGTCTGCAGGTGATGTGCATTGTGAAACTATAAAAATAACTTTGTAAAGGTGCTCCCTTTTAATGCTATGCTCAGAGCTGATGGTTTGAGTGCTCGTGTTGAAAAGATCTCAAAGTAAGCTTGTTTGTGGGAGCATGTGAGTTGTTACATAGTTTCAGTCTTTGATACTGGTTTCTGCAATAAAATTAACTAGTATTTAGGGCTAGGAGAATTTCCATGTGCTGCAACAAACAACCTACAGTAACTACCAGGATCTTTTAATTGTAAAATAATATGGCATTGTTACAAATTTAGGGCCTTGGCTTAAATACTCTGATATTGCTAGTTATTCCCATAAGTGGTCTGAACATTTTTTGTATAGGGGTGTGCCCATACTACCAATATCTAACTATATGATAGTCTAACCCAGGGGTACAGCAGTAGTTTCATCTTGTGATCTGAACTGGATATTTGTGTCAGTCGCACATGTGTTTCTTCATGAATTTTAAGGCAGACTGAGGAAAAACCTTGAGATGAGGCCAGGTATGAATTGTTTAGAGTGACAGTTATGACCAGATTTATTTAGTTCAATCAGTACAACTTGATTTTGTGTAATAATACAAAATAAAGAGAACACGACTCCTGCCTACATCAGTGGATCATCTTACCTGATTTAAACAAAATAACTCCTAGCTACCCTGCTGCGTGCTAAATATCTGAAACTGGCCAAACCTTGCTCTTGCAGCTTTCTGTTTAAAGCCTGACAAACTTCACAACATTCGTTGGGCCTGACTGACTTATCTCTCTCTTTTAAAAAAAAAAAAATGCCTTGTGTTCACAGTTGGAAGGCATTAGAACTTCCCTATACATTGGGTGTGAGGTGTTTATTGAATGCTGAGATAGGCTAATGAATTGCTTATTATTTATTGTCTATAATCTGAGATCAGGCTGAGCATTGCACACCTTTAATAAATGCATAATAGTGTCCAGCAGTGCCTTGATTTAAAAATTAACATCCTTGGGTTCAATTCCCTCATGTCTTGCTCCTTCCTATCTCTGTACCGCCGAGAACTCTGCATTCCTCCAACTCTGGCCTCTTGTACATCCCACGCTTCCTTTGTCCCATCATTGGTGGCCGTGTCTTCAGCTGCCTAAGCCCCAAGTTCTGTAATTCCCTCCCTAAACATCTCTGCCTCTCCATTTCTTTCTTTCCTCCTTTTAAGATGCTCCTTAAAACCTACCTCTTTGATCAAGCTTTTGGTTACCTGTCATAATGTCTCTCTTGGCTCAGTGTCAATTTTTGTCTCATTAAAAATCCTAAGAAGCCCCTTGGGATGTTTTACTACATTAAAGGTGCTATATAAATGCAGGTTGTTGCTGTCTTATGACATCATGGGTCTGAGTTTGAATTGTCAAGATTTATAGTCACCATTTAAAAGTTCAAAGTGAAATGAGTTTTAGTTGTACAGGTATTGATCTAATTCTTACTAGGTGTAAGTTCATGATACAAAATTGCCTGCAGCTTTGCATTCTTTGTCATTCTCACTCAGGCTCTAAAGATGGCTACAGTGGGAAATGGAAATGCTGTTGATGCAGTAGAGGGTGCTCATCTTGGCTTGGGCTGAAGGTATATTTTTGGAAAAGTGTAGAGGGAGCATTCCTCTGGTTTGGTTGAGTGATACTTGACCTGGGATTGCTTGATGCTCATAATGATTAATTGACAAAAATGGAAAGGTAATATTCCTTGAGCACAAAATTTGTCCCAGAGGTATAAATGGTGCATGCTCACTTTATTTTCTGATACTGACCAGTGAAAGATGCATAGTGGTTTGTTTGCTGATGTAAGTAACCTACATAATAAAAGGACATGCTTATCTGACAAGACAGTTTAACAGCTTGGTGAAGAGAAGAGAATGCAGTGAGATTTCATAGGTTACTGCTTGTTCCCCAGTCCACCATCTGATACCAATCATTCAGCAATCATTCAGTCCCTCCTCTCTAAACTTATGTTCCAAAACAACACTGTCTTGATATCTCTCTCCCTGCGTTCTAAAGCCTCAAGAAAACTTTATCACTACCCTGCAGCAGCCCCCACCCCCTCCCCTCCCCTCCCCTCCCTGGCTCAATTCCTTCATCATTCTGCTTCGTGTTCACCTCTCCATCTTGTCGAGTGCTTTGAGACGTTTGTCTTTGTGAGGAATGCCATGTAAATATAAGTTGTTGATGGTATTACCATGATTGGCTTCCACAACATATTTGAATTGTCTCATATGTTCTACTTTTCCACAAATAGTAGTTTTTTCAGTTAAATGTTGATCACTTTGCAGTTTGCATTTGAAAAGGCAACCTTATTTTCTTTTTTAATCTAAAACGACCAAGGGAGTCGAGATTGAGTGTAGTCTTCAAGTAAAGTGTTGTTGGAGAGCCAGAGGAAGGGAAATTGGACCAGGGAACACCGATGTAATTGAGGACCCATTTTAAAGTCATACATTCTACACTTTTTTTTATAATACATGGAATTTATATTTATTAAATAATAAAACAAGAATTTGAGAAAGTTGGAGTTGGTTAGAGCAAAGTGTTTCACTAGTATAGGCTGAGTTGGAAAATGCCAAACTGAGGTGCGACATCACCACAGGTGTTAGGGTATAATTGCAGTGTGACATGATTATGTGGACAGTTCCCTTATAAATGTGGGCATAGGAATTTATAATGAGGAAAAATTGGCAACAGGAAGAATGGTTTTGTTAACCAGTGGCTGCTTTTAATTTTTATATAATGTGTATGTAATATATTTGTTAATTGTATTTCTAATTCTAGCAACAGAAGAAATGTGCTCATGCTGCACAAATTCTTTGTAATGCAAACCTTTTAAATTTTTGGATGTGGGGTGTACATCAAAATGGATATTCAATACCATGGTGAAGGGGGTAAGAGTTGGATCTTTTGAGACTGCCTTTTTCACAATTAATGATTTGTGTCATGGTTTATTTGAAGAAATGGGTCATTTGTTTTTTTTTTAAAAAGACTAGTAGGAACACTAGGGTCTACATGGTACATTGGTTTCCATTATGACTATAGTTGTTTTCCTTTCACTTGACGAAAGAGCATGACAACTGTAATGCACTGCTGAACGTTCTTGAATTGTGTTGTTCACTTTCAGTGTAGTTAGAATTGATGATTCTGCTCAGTGAGTGATTTGATCATCCTATGGCTTAGTGTGGGCAGCAAAACCTAGCCATTTTCATGAAACGGGTCAAATTTATGATGACTTCTTCCACCAAAGTGATAGACATTTATCTGAAATGCCACAGAAATTTCTGTCAAACCCATACAAATCAATAAATGATATGCACCAATGATTGGCTTTTGCAGTAAGTGCGTGCAAATATGTAAGTTTCGGTGAAACTAAATCTCCATGCACGAGGCAAGCAGATCTGCAGATGATCGTACGGTGTCATCTTTCAAAATAGGGTGGCGATAGGTTTGGTGTGTTGATCTGTCAGTTATAAAAATACCTGTTTAAAATTAGAACTTCAGTAATAGAAATGAAATGGACATCTGATTCAGGTACAGAAATAACCAAGTGCAGAGCCTTCAAAAGTACCTTGCATCTGGAGAGTCCCACGCTGACTTAGACTATAGGGGCAGAGGAGGAATAGTAGCAACTTTAAACGTGTTAGGACTGCAGTAGATTTCAAAGTTTGTAACATTACGGGTTTCAAGAATAGCATGTGTTGTGAAATATTTGTACTTTTGTTAAATTAGAACCTCAATGTGACACTGTAGCATCAAGTTGGTTACCATGACTACCCATTTTCAAGTTATTTTTAAGATTGTCTACTGTAGCCACACATGGTGAACAGAATGACTCTTGTGGAGTGACTGGTTTAGGCAGCTGACATGATTTTGGACTTAATGGTTACACTAGTTGCCTGTGGAAAATCTATAGGTACAGGTTATCATTTCAAAAACAACATCTTCTAATTTCAAAATATTTGTAAATCTCCAGTAAGCTTGATTATGACAATAACCAGATTATTACAGTGCACCAGTAGAGAATTTTGAAGGCAAACCATGGTTTTTGGATTGATGTCTCCTAAATACTGTATCATGCAACACTATTTTATCAACCATCCTATAAGGAAAAAAAACTTTTGAATATGTCTCACCTTGCTAGAATTGAAGTGCAAGCCTTTTCTAACAGGCTTTGCCCTTTATAAAACCTTGCTATTAGCTGAATCCAAGCCCATCTTTGAGGGTCTAGAAGGTTATCTTTGCTGCATTCTGCAATGTCCTTTTGGGGTCTAAATATTGAGTTGTTTTTCTAATTAAATTCTTGGTAGTACTTGGTATTGGTGAGTTATATTATGTTGAATGCATAAAAAAATCTTCCTCTTTTTATCTCTGGCTTCATGCTCAGAAACTGAATTTCAGTTTCATTTCAACATGATTTTGGTCAAAATCGTGTGTGTTATAAAACCAGAGACTGTTGTCCAGTAATACTATCCTCTGTTACCCTTGCAGCAATTCCAGACTGTCTCTGCTTTGTTCAGCGTACATATTTGTGTAAAAACAAACATATCTGACGTGGCGTTTAAGGCAGCAATTAAATTTTACAAATCTGGTTAAATTCAATTCTTGCAAGTTTAATGACTTCCAAATTGATTGACTAACACATTGTCAGACAGTTCTTATCCTGTGTATATGTATTTGAAAAATATTAATGTATTAGGTCTGTTTCAAGTACTCTCAACATTGAACATCTGTGTAGTATTCTGCTTACTTCAATACATGTGAGGAATTAGTTCATTTTGTTGGTTCCAGAATTTATACCCCAAAATATATCCATCTTAATTCCCCCCTGCAAATTTTCAGAGTAAAATGATCTTTCTCCACAATAAGCATCATTAACAGGTAGTATATCCATCCCTATCATGAATTTGAGAAGTTATGCGTTAAAATGTTAGGTTTTTTCCCCCCTGGTATTCCCTTGTGAATTGGAGTTTTATAACAAGGGGTGTGTTTTCCTCAGTTTGCTAATGTTATTAAAACAGTTGGCGTGAGATTAAAGTGGGTTTCTCTACCTTCTACATCTGCCAACTTTTTTTTGCTAATGAATGGAGGAGAATATGTTAGCAAAAGTTCTGCGTTTTGGTCAAATTGAAATCACAGATACTTAAAAAGAAACAAATTCCTTTCCTCTCCTCCTCCCCCACTCCCTGTCTTCCTAATGTGACAAGCTTTCAGGATTTCTCCTGTATTGCCTTGTGTGATCGTGTAAGTTATGCAATTTATATTGTGTTTGTTCACTGAAACAGATTGTATTTTCTGTTTTAAAATAGGAGAACAATATATATGTTTGGTTGAGTGTTTTTAAAAAAAAATACATTTTAAGCTAAGACTTGTACAGGACTGAAAGGGTTTAAAGCTTATTTTAGAGGTGGTGGTGGTGGGGGGGGAGCGAATCTAGCACAATTCATGTCTCTCTTAATGCTGTTTTGTAAGGATATGAAATTGTTCCAAGTTAATAAAAATGTAGAAGCTTACTATAGTGCTGCAAAACGTGAGTATATCTTTGGCATTTGGAAGTAATAGATAATAGGCCTGAATTTGGTGAAGGCCTCAGCCCGCCCAAGTGCCGCCCAAATGGCCGTCGAGGTCCCTGCTGGTTCTTTGGGCGGGGTTTTCGTCAGCAAGGTCCCTCGAAGGTTGACAGGCGGCAAAGCAGCGCCGTACACTACCAATCTGGGTGGGAGCTGGTGGGAGCCCTCATTCTCGCGGCAAATTCACTTGCCGCCCAAGTGCCGCAGAGAATGGAGTCGGGCCCAGGGAGGGTCGAACACCTAAAAATAAAAAGCATAAAAAAAAATACATTTGATGACCTTCAGGGGACCCCATCCAGGTAAGTCCCTGTAAAGAAATACATTTAAAAAATGTCATTAACCTATTTTCCTACATCTTCACATTTACCGTTGAGGACAGAGCAGCCTGCACTCAGCGGTCCGCCGCCAGCTCCTGCCCGCATGAATCTGGCATCTCGGCGGCGGGAGTGTACTTGCGTGCATCGGCCATCTGCTGACGTCGGCGGGCGCTACCCGGCGTCTCTCCCCTCCCGCCCACTCTAGGCCATGACAAAAGTGACATTGGGCGGTTTGAGCAGAGGAATGTCGGCGGGAGTGGGCGGTGAGTGCGTCAATTTCGGGCCCAATGTCACTTTCGACCTTGCTTTAGCGACTAATGATATGTTGTTAAAAATGCATTTTCTGTTCTGAGCAAACTTTTTCTTGTGTTTATGGATCATTCTGTCAAACAGATGTTGCTCAGTTCATTGGCATTACTGGACTATTTTCTTCTCGGCCAATTATAATGGCTCACCACTGTCCTGGCTGAGATCAGCAAACTTCGCGCAGGCAGTGGTTAAGCCTGAGACCCTTATGATCTGCCGAGCCCGTTGCCACATCATGTGGTTTGTCTACTAACTGAGCCATTGGGAGAGCGTCTTGTGATTATAATTTTTAAATGCATGTTTCATCTGAAACTCTGATACTCGGGTAAGGCTCAAAATATGCAAAATGTGAGTGATTAAATCTGAGCAAAGTTGACAAACATGTCATAACATCTGTAACACTAAAGTAGCTCAGCTATCTATATTATGCTATTGTTCCTAGGTCCAGATTAAGGGTGGATTTAATTGTATTTCTTATGTGTATTAAATGGTCTAAGTGGGGGAAAAAAACATCTGTTGATGCCAAATGAGAAGTCGTTTGTTAAGTGGAATTAAGTGCTTTGTGTAAGTATTTATCAGGAGTTGACTTGTGTGAATACTTTTTGTTGGCTTTCAAAATGATTACTTGAAGATTTAATCTCCTGAAACAACTGGTTATGCAGAATCCCCTGCCCAGCATACTAATACAAGAGCTCTAGTTAAAATGCATGGCATTTCTTAGTCCTTGACAGAATATACCTTCATTGTAACACAGCCCAGTGCTGGTGGTTTCTGATGCAGTGCATTCTGTCTGGTTGTCTGATTAAAATTGGGTGGTAGTGGACACACTGCATACTGTTTTGCCAGATTGAGATTTAGCTGGATGATTGATAGAGTTGGCCTTTGGCTTTACTGTTTAGGTTTCCATTTAATCCTTTGTTTGGCAAGACTGCACAAATTAATCCATTATTCTTTGCAGAATTTTACATTGATTATTTTGAGTTGATTAATTCAACCATACCCCTAAACTGCTTGTGGTTGACTCCAGTTTAATAATTATTGTACAACAGTGATGATTACATACAACTAGTTGTCGTAAATCTGCCCCCCCCCCACCCCTCTCCTCCCAATCTCACTGTTGCTTTTTCCATTTTTTGCCCTCTGTCACCTTCACACACTTGTCGCCAGTACTGCTTTCATTTAAAAAAAAAACTTTACTTTGATTCTATGAAAGGGTGACTATTATCTAGATTTATATTTATATGGTGCGTGTATATATATATCCAGATATCATTTGATGGTCAAGGGTTGCCACCTTCTCTGAAAGCTAATGCCCATTTTTCTTTTAGGTTAAAAAAAAATAAATGGTTGCTGTTAATTGTATTCAGGTGGTGGGTATTAATTGGGGACTCTTTTGTGTTCATGTATGTGGTGAAAGCTTATCTTGAGCATGCACAGTATGTAGTGTGTACCTTTTTTGTAAATAAAGGCTTGTAAAGTGATTTTAAAAACTAGGCTCTAGTATTCTATCCTTCACCACCTGGTTATCCGACTTTTACAGTTGCTACCTGCTGTTTGCATACGGATTTTTAAACTGGGTAGGTAGTATACAATAAGGAATTGTGTTTTGGGGAAAAATTACTTGACCTAATTTAAAAGGTAAAAAAAACTTTAACTTTAACTGGAGGGAAGCTGAAAGTAATCTCGAGGATTGGTTTTGGTGAGAGTGGGAGCTGATGGAACGAGCACTGGATAGAACATTGTCGTATGCAAAATTGATGGTGGAAAATGTATTCAGTATAAATTTTACATGATTAGATATAGAAGTCTTATAAGAACATTTCTGGATGTTTATTATCTGGTCTGGCCTTTGTTACACTTGCACTGAGTTCTTGATGCTATGCTGCCCCAGGTATGTGATAACACCAACTTTACAGCACCATGTATTGACATATTTTCACTTTTTTCACTTTAGTCTTTTTTATTTCACCGAGCAAGATTTCCAGTTTATGTGAAATTTATGGGTTGTTTGTATTGTGGGCTGGTTCCAACTAGGAAGTGGATTGAGACTGCCCAGCTGATTAATGTAGAGCGCTCCTTAGTATAAATATTTCAACCTCCAATTAATTAACGGCATTACAGACCCGCCATCTTATTTGCTCCAAGTTTACAAGCCACAAATTATGGATAAATGGTCTTTAAATGAAATGTGTGTTTTTTTTGATGCAGTGGATTTTGTTCTCTTCAGAAGGAAGAGTAAGTCTTTCTGACCATCCAGTTTAATCTTTGTTATAGGTGTATTTTCAGTATTACTAAGGACAATATTTGAAGTATATCACTTAACTTGCAAGGTGACCGTAAACCTAGATTGTGGGAAACCATCTATAGCAGCCATGTTGCTCTTAGGCACTTCAATTCTATGAAGCTAAAGTGAAGTATTCCCTTTTCTTCAACATAAAATATCAGCCTTTTTGTTTCTAAAATTGTTTTTACTATTTTGCATACTGGGTGAATTACCTCTAATGAGGGGGATTGAGTGGCAATTAAATAGTAAAGAATTGTTATACAAGGCCTGTTTCCTAAGTTCCTTTTAGGAAATGGATGAGGCTTAGTGTTAATCAGTAATGTAAGGAAGGGAAAGAGGAGAAGGTTTTTATTTTGTGAAATACTTTCCTTGAAATAGAATTTTAGAAGGGAAATTTTAAATGCACTAACTTGATCTTAGCACAACAGTTGACTTCCTAAAATTGGAACTGCAATGCTAAGGCTATGCAGTGTGTGAATTTTTTATAAGAGCGTCTTGTCCCTTGGTTAAAGTGTATTCTGTGGAGTTTTTACATGGAAGCAGATAGAATGTAGCTGAGAATTGTTTCAAATCAATGCAGGTACCACTGGTTATTTTCTAAAAGAAATTGTTCTGTTCTAACGTTAGATAACAACAGAAAATGGCTAACCATGGTTTGATTTGTTTTAGGAGGATGAGAATCTTTTGTAATGAGCTTGTTTTTTCCCCCTCTTTTTTTTTTTCTCCCACTCCCTGTTCCTCACTGTGGTTTTGTAAGGGCTGACCACTCTCCCAAGTGGTGAATCTTCATGTCTAACTCTACATAGTAGCTGTTGAGACCTATTCAGGGCGAGGTGGTGGGGACAGAGATCACAGCCCAACCACATTCTGACATCACCTGGCGTTCACACACGTGCTTTGTACAGGGATATTTGAACTGTGATCAGGTGACTAACTTTTCCCCTTTCTACCCTGTAGCCCGATCGCCTGTTGTGCCTGACTTCTGGTGCTGTCTCAGTTGAGATCAACATAGTGATTTTTATGGGTCTTACAAATTCTGAACAGTTTACACACACAAATATGAACTGAACAGTGAAGGTTTTGGTGTGGCTCCACCTGAACCACTGGTATTGTGGGTAGACTGCGACCCCGTGTGATGTTCGCAGTATCTTTCCTCATGAAGCTGTATCGCTTATATGAGGAACTAAGCTCCGATTTAGCATGCTTTCTTATTTTGATATGGAAAAATACAAAATAATGTCCCAAAGATAACAAACTATTTTCTTGGCCTATAAAAATAACACATTCTTGCTCATTGTTCATGAGTATTCTGTTTGAGCCTAAAATAGATTCTTGCGAATGAGATGATAACAAAATACATTTTATTCTAATGTAGGTGAAGCAAAATCTTTTTGGTAATGGAGTACCCTAAGCATGTGATCACTCTCTCAAAACATTAATGCTTTAGTAATTTGAGACTTTTCAATCTGGGAAACGTTTGTCATCAATGGGTGACACTATCAGGAACTGTTCAAAGACTGTCGTTCACATCTGGGTAAATGGCATGCAAGTTCAACACTGCAACAGAATTTCAGTGAGTTTGGTTTTGAGTTCAGAGAATTGTAGGGGGAGAGGAGGAAGCTTATTTATCCCACAGGCATATTTTAGATACATTTATGAAGGGAGACTGTTGCCAGGGAGAACTTACATGACAATTTAGATATTTGTCATTTAGAGCAATCTGTTTTTATCTGGATAAGCTGAGAGCATATTTTCTTTAAAAATCATTAGTATCTGTGTTCTTGATGTTTGTATTAGATAATGCCTTGTTTCAGTTTTATTGTTGGGTGAGAGATTAATTTCAAGGGATGAGCTTTAATTGTCATCATTTGCAGCACCACCAATTGTATGCCATTTTAATTTGCAAGATTCCCCACAGTTGATCTGTGGTCCTGTTAATTTGGACCCTTTTTTTAATCTAACTGAATATTGCCCTTTTCTTGTCCATTACTGTTATATTTGACTCTTCAGTATTCTTTTCTAGTATAATGTTGAGCCTAACTATGTTGTAGTTTCTATTTCCCGCATTTTCAACACTTCATTTCCCAGATCTTAAGCAAACAATGCTTCATTTGTTATTGGACTAGAAACATACAGGTCTAGGTAGCAGTCATGGATGCATTCTGAAAATTGTTCCCCACTTTGACCACATGCATCACCTTTATTCCAGTCTATAATTGGGATAGGTAATATCACCTAATTATTGCTCTCTGAACCCTCAGAAAATCTCTCCCACTATTCATGTCCACAGTTTGTTGATCTGCATTACGTACCAAGGAGTGTACCATTTCCCTTCTTATTCCTTAACTGTATCCATATGGATTCTGTCTTAATGCAACTGCCAAGAACATTGTTATATTCTAGTGCTGTGATGGAATCCTTTACTAATGCAGTCACCCCATCACACATTTTATCCTTCTCTGTTTCCTGAAAATGTTCTAGTCAGTACTGTATTAAGTCCCCAGTCCTGCTTAAACTACGTTTCTGTCATTGTTACATTATCATACCCTGCTAGAGCTTGAGAGCTGCAGTTTAGACATAACTGGTAAACAGTAATAGCATTACCCACTAGGAAGTCAGTGACTGCCTGGGATCCCTTCGTGAAATCCAAATTTGAAAACTTAGATGGTGGATAATAATGCATCTGATGAAAAGTCATTGACCTGAAACGTTAACTCTGTTTATCTCTCCACAGATGCTGCCTGACCTGCTGAGTATTTTCAGCATTTTCTGATTTTATTTAAGGGATGTCTGCTGGCCTTGACCTACAGTGTAAATTCCACTAATCTGTGATCCTGTGATGAAATAGTAATTGAGTGGTACAGGGCAGACCTGAAATATTGCAGTATATTGGTCGTTGTACTTTTGACCTATTGTGTGCAACAATGTTGGTCAGAGAAGAAATCCATTTGATTCACATCTGAATATTCTTCTCTTTCTCTTCTTTCCCTCCAACCTTCCAAAAGACCATCTTTGTTTTGATGATACCAAATTTGTTTTGAGTGGAGCAGTTTCCAATTATATAGTGTTTTCCCTCGCCACCCCCCCCCCCCCCCCACCTCACCTCCAGGGTCGACAAATCTAGAACTTTATTTTTTTTTTGCATTGCTGAAATTTAACACTGGTCCTTGAGACCAAAATGGCTAAATCTTACAGCACAAAATGATTGTATGCATTCTGACACTGACCTCTACGTTTCATTCTTCACTTGTTTAGATAAGCTTCCTGTGTAGGCTTTTTGCACATCTTTTGGCAAATTTTATGTGTGTGTATATTTTAGTTTCAGCAGTTTTGGCAGGCCATTGCCTCTGACAGCTATGGTTCTGCTGTTGAATATTCATGCAGTCTTAATTTTGAATTGTGCTACAGCCTCGTAGTCTATCATAAATCTTCCTTAATGATACAGTAACACATTGTACAGTAATGCCCAGAATGTTATTGGCCTATTCACTAGGGAGAATTGGCAGAGGTTCATTTTGCTTTCTTAATTTTTCTTTTGTTTAAAGGAATAAATACCCTATGGTCCATCCAGCCTGTCCCACACAGTTGCGATACCCCATACATTACAATATATACACTCTTCACCCCACCCAAAAACCATGTGAGCCAGATTGGGTTTTCTGACCTTCAATTCAAATCAATGAAGTACAGTCAGTGGGGATCCCCTTGTTTGAACTGCTGTTACATCAGCGAGCTGTCCAAGCAGCCAATCAAAAGGCAGAATTTTCACACCGTGAACAAGGAAGTGAGTAAGCTCTTAAAATGCTAACTTTTAAAAAATGTTAAAGAGCAAACAAAGATTGGGGCTCTCATGGGGAAAAGGCAAACCTGAAATAATGATGGATAAACTTAAAAAAAATTGTACATTTTTTTTTCTGAAAGATTTATTAAAAATGGACAAATTTCGCACTGCACAAAATTAAAAATTAGTTTTCCAGGCCCTTAATATTTGTTTAGCAGTAATAACGCTGTCAGTGCCTCAGTTGCACCTAATTCTTTTGGGTCTAACTTTTAGTGGGGAATTTATCAGCGTAATTACAGCAGAAGAGCTGAAGGTTTAGTCAGTTTCCCTGATTTGGATGATTACACAGATTGCTGACTCTAGGATTTCCGCGCACACCTGCGCATGCACCAAATTCCGAAGTTATGGTCGGTTTCAAAAGCAGAATGATGGCAAACTTGAGAAACTTATGGGATTTAAAAGCCGACAAATCCCCTGGAGCTGACGGCCTACATCCTACGGTTCTAAAAAAGGTGACTGCAGAGATAGTGGATGCATTGGCTGTGATCTTCCAAAATTCCCTAGATTCTAGAATGGTCCCAGCAGATTGGAAGGTAGAAAATTTAACCCCACTATTCAAGAAAGGAGGGAGAGAGAAAACAGGGAACTACAGATACAGACCAGTTCGTCTGACATCAATTATCGGGAAAATACTGGAATCCATTATCAAGGAAGTGGTAACAAGGCACATAGAAAATCATAATATGATTAGGCAGAGTCAGCATGGTTTTATGAAAGGGAAATTGTGTTTAACAAATGTATTCATTTTTTGAGGATGTAACGAGCAGGGTAGATAAAGGGGAACCAGTGGATGTAGTATATTTGGATTTCCAAAAGGCATTTGATAAGGTGCCATATAAAAGGTTGCTGTACAAGATAAGGCTCATGGGGTTGGGGGTAATATATTAGCATGGATAGAGGATTGGGTAACGGACAGAGAGTAGGGATAGATAAATGGGTCATTTTCCAGTTGGCAGGCTGTAATTAGTGGGGTGCTGCAAGGGTTAGTGCTTGGGCATCAGTTATTTACAATCTATATTAATGACTTGGATGAAGGGACCGAATATAATGTATCCCGGTTTTCTGATGGTACAAAACTAGGTGGGAAAGTAAGCTGAGGAGAACACAAAGAGCCCGAAAAGGGATATAGACAGGTTAAGTGAGTGGGCAATATTGTGTCAGATGGAGGAAATGTGAGGTTATTCACTTTGGTAGGAAGAATAGAAAAAGTGAATAATTTTTAAATGGTGAGAAACTAATAAATATTAGTGTTTGGAGATTTATGTGTCCTCATACAGGAAACAGACATTTAGCATGTAGGTACAGCAAGCAATTAGGAAGGCAAATGGCGTGTTGGCCTTTATTGCAAGGGGGTTGGAGTGCAAGAGTAAGGAAGTCTTGCTACAATTGTACATGGCTCTGGTGAGACCACACCTAGAGTCCTGTGCGCAGTTTTGGTCTCCTTATGAGGTTCACTAGACTGATCCCTGAGCTAAGAGGGTTGTCCTATGAGGAGAGACTGAGTAGCTTGAGCCTGTCTGTACTCTCGAGTTTAGAAGAATGAGAGGTGATTTCATTGAAACATGTAAGATTCTGAGGGGGATTGACAGGGTAGATGCTGAGAGGTTGTTTCTCCTGGCCGGAGGCGTCTAGAACTAGAGGGCATAGACTCAGGATAAGGGGCTGGCCATTTAAGACTCCGATGAGGAATTTCTTCACTCAGATGGTTGTGAATTTTTGGAATTTTCTACTGCAAAGTGCTGTGGATGCTGAGTCCTTGTATAGTCAAGGCTGAGATAGATAGATTTTTGGACTCGAGGGGAATCAAGGGATATGGAGATAAGGTGGGAAAGTTTAATTGAGGTCGAAGATCAGCCATGATATTGAATGGCGGAGCAGGCTCAAAGGTCCATATGTCTACTCCTGCTCCTGATCCTTATGTTCTTATGGAATTTTACATAAAAATGAGGTACCATTTGACGCACCGGCTTGAATTATGCTTCCTGTTTCATTCAGCAACACTGTCAAACTCTGCAGCCCAGATTATCTTGCTGCCTTCCCTAAATATGATAGAAGGGGATTGATGGCATTTGTGGGGAAGAGAATCAGAAATAGCTTTCATGTCCTCAGGACATTCCGAAGTGCTTCACAATCAATTAATTACTTTTGAAGTGTAGTTACTGTTGTTATGCAGGCAAACCTAGTAGCCTATTTGTACACAGTAAGGTCCCACAATAACACAAAATAAATGACCAGTTAATCTGTTTTGGCATTGTTGGTTGAGAGATAAATGTTGGCTGGGATACTTCAAAGGACTACCCACGTCCTCTTTTTAGATAGCGCCACTGGAACATTAGTGACCATTGGAATAGCTAAAAGGAGCCACAGTTTAATGTCTCATTTGTAAGACCACAATCGTTCAGTGTTGCGCTGAAGTGTCAGTCTAGATTATATATCCTGCATTAGGGTTTGAACCACTAGGTTCTGACCGCAACTACTAAGCCAAACTGACAATGAAGCAATTTACTTTAGGTTTTTATTACTACTCTTGAAACATCTGTATCCTGTTGCATAAATTTTTTGTTGAAACTATATACAGGGTTAGAAATTCGTCTTTTGGCCATAGCGGTATTTTTAGGTATTTATCGCTAACAATACCACTAATCACACCACCATTTTTTAAAGGTTTAAGTTTCGTTAAAAGATGCGCCTAGTAGTAAAAAATCAGCGTTACACAAGGATTCGCAGCGGAAACCGCGATCCTCGCCAACTTTAGTCCGAGGCCGATTACCGCTGCGAGTTGGGCCTAAGGAGGGGGGAAAACACAAAAAAAATTGCAAAAAATAAAAAATTTCCACATTTACAAAATCCTTAACTAAATAATCGCTGCAAAAAAAGAATGTAAAATAAAAACTTTTAACTTGCCTTTTTTGCAGGTACCACCATTTTTGGAGCTGTAACGCAAGTTTTTCTTGGGCGTTTTTTTCCGCCCAGAATACGGGTGCGCCAAACGTCCAAACAACAGCAATAGCGGTATTAACAGTCTTGCACACCGGTGGTCTGTTTTTCAGAGGTATTTCAAAACCACCGGCGTAAGACTTTGGCGAAACTAGCGGATCACCGTTTTTCGTCAAAAATGGCGCAATATCGCCGAAAAAACAGGCGCAAAGTTGGTGAATTTCCAGCATATATATGTCTTCATATGTCTTCCTATCTTGCGTATTCAGAGGTTAATATTCTGAAAGTTAGGAAACTAACCCTGGTAACCTGTTACTGAAAGTTGTCTTCTTCATATAATCCCAGTGTCCATTTTGAGAACTGGGCACCAACTACTGAATTTTATTGATCTACACGTGCAGTAGAAACCAGTATTGTGTATCCAGTTCTGATAGAGTCAATACCTAAATGTTACTCCATCTATTTTCATTATGAATGCTGATGAACTTCCTGTGTATTTGCAGTATTTTCCATTTCTATTTCTCATTTGCATCTTTCTTTTTTATTTCCAGTATAGTTTTTGCCAGAGTAATGACATAATGTAGCAAGTTGCAGTTTGTGATCATTTATAATCCTAGGTGTAATTTACCCAGGCAATTGTGTATATGAGGTCTGTATTCAAGTGGTCCATGTAAAACGATCTGCTAGCATAATTTTGTACCTCCGTGTATAATCTAATATTTGAAAAATATTTTCTAACCAAACTTAAGGTTTTAAACCGTACATATATTGCTTATGAGCTACAGTTTATCCTCCACTAAATTTTATAAAAATAATTATATTTAGGCAAGTTTTGAATAGCGACCTATCCTTTTAGCTTTTGACTTTTGATAGTTAAATAATGCTTTTATTAACCTGGTACACGACGACAAACGAGCCAAAGGTAGGCAGCGGAAACATTACAAGGACACCCTCAAAGCCTCCTTGATAAGGTGCGACATCCCCACGGACAGCTGGGAGTCCCTGGCCAAAGGCCGCCCTAAGTGGAGAAGGTGCATCCGGGAGGGTGCTGAGCACCTCAAGTCTCAACGCCGAGAGCATGCAGAAATCAAGCGCAGGCAGTGCAAAGAGCATGCGGCAAACCTGTCCCACCCACCCCTTCCCTCAACGACTATCTGTTCCACTTGTGACAGAGTCTGTGGCTCTCGTACTGGACTGTTCAGCCACCAAAGAACTCACTTCAGGAGTGGAGGCAAGTCTTCATCGATTCCGAGGGGCTGCCTATGATGACTGATTTTAGTAGTACGATCTAAGTTGGTTGTAAATGATTTAGAACTGTTGCAATTCCTGCTTAAAAGGCCAAGTGCAAGTCGCACTCAATTCTCTGATCGAAGCTCATTTGGATGAGCCTAGCCATGACATGAATGATGGGATAGGAAAATTGCATGCAAGTTCATTTTAAAGACGTGAGGACAATTTAAAGGTGAAGGCAATGACAAAGGCAAAACACAAATTGAGCCAGCTTTTGGAGAGCCTTTTGGTATCTCAACATGTCCGCAACCTCTGCCCAGGCTAAAGTGGCTCAGGGTTAAGCAGATAAAGGAAAGGGTAGTGTGGGTCCAGGTGCAAGTCTGCACACAAGTGAGCTGCCCAGCACCTGACTTTCTATTTGGCTGCTGCACTCTTGCTGTGCTGCATGAGTACTTGCCAGGACAGTTGCCCTCTGTGCCACCATACCAATAAGTCGGCTTGCAGAATATCTGGAAGGAGGTGAACCTTTATAATCCCTGCATGTGCTAGCTCTCTGCTGCCTAGTAGCCATCAATGTCTGAGATAGCATATGATGACACAACTTTCCATCTGCATTTCTCTTGACCCAGATCCTAAATGGGAAACTCCCTATGCATCAGCCCCCTGCTCCCCCCATTGCTAATCACTGATAGGTGTGCTGTGGCCTGCAGAAATGGTTGATAGCTGCAGTGCTGATCACCCTGGTCTGCCTTATTTTTTGCAATGACATGAAAAATATGCCATACTGTGATTAAGGGCTTCTGAAGAATCATCCAGCCTCACAGTTAGTCAGGTACTTAAATATTGTAGTGATGTCACTAGGAATCTGCTGGAGCTACTTCTTTTTAGAAGTAGAGCCTTGACTGGCACTAAATCTGTGAAAGTGAGATAATTTTATCTCTTGGGTTTTGCAGTAAGGCTTGGAGTACCTCTTAGGCAGTCTAAACTGTCTGACATCCCTTGTTGGGTCTTTTTTCTTCTTTAGGACATGTTAGGTTGTTGGTGCCAGGAAAGGAAGCTGGGAACAAAAAATAACAATTGGGGACAAGTGGCTTAAAGGATTATGAAAGCCTAAATGCAAAAGTAAACCCAAAAGAGGCTCCAAAATGGCTAAAAATAAAAAATAAAACTTTCCTGTTAAATTTGGTGCCCTTTAAATGACCTTCCACCTGAAGATCCTTGTAACAACTCTGGCTGCAGCTTTTTCTGGGCAAGTGTTGTGGACTTGGCATCCAACACACCTTCTGACAGTTGCTTTCCACAATACCATTTGAATAAGCTAATAAAGCCCCTGCCTACTTCAGACGGGAGCTTCTGACACTTAACCCAAATTCGACAGGAAGTCGTGTGAAAATCCAGTGGATTGATTTTTACCTGAACCCTCAACAATGTCCAGACCGTTGTTGTATGGCTAGAGTATCCCAACATGCAGGTTGTGTAAGGCTACAGTTACTTTTTAAAATCTCAACCATTCTTTATAAAGAAAGAAAGACTTGCATGTTTATAGCCAGTGAAGTTCACATTGTTTGTAAACCACTTTGAGTGTGCATTCCAGGATCTAAAAGTCTCAATAGTGTAATGTTAAATTTGTACTTTCCATAATTTGAGTATGAACTGTTTAATATAATTAATAACTTTGTACCCATGTATATATACTTACTTGACAGTGCACAGGAATAGACCTGGTGGACTTTTCCTTTTTTAATAGGTGCCATTTGTGGTGTATGTGAATACACTTTGGACTTTTCCCAAATCACCTTCGTGAGCGTGTTTGTTGCAAACAGTGCATATGTCAAGCATTCTTCAGCTCACCTTGTGAAGGATGCAGAGTACAAGTTTATTTACACTCCTAAAAAAAAATTTGCTTTTTAGAGCATAAGAACACAAGAAATAAGAGCAGGAGTAGTAGGCCATATGGCCCCTCGAGCCTGCTCCGCCATTTAATATGATCATGGCTGATCCGATCAGGGACTCGGGTCCACTTCCCTGCCCGCTCTCCATAACCTCTTATCCCCTTATCGTTTAAGAAACTGTCTATTTCTGTCTTAACTTTATTCAATGTCCTAGCTTCCACAGCTCTCTGAGGCAGAGAATTCCACAGATCCACAACCCTCTGAAGAAATTTCTCCTCATCTCAGTTTTAAATGGGCGGCCCCTTATTCTAAGATTATGCCCTCTAGTTCTAGTCTCCCCCATCAGTGGAAACATCCTCTCTGCACCCACCTTGTCAAGTCCCCTCATAATCTTTTACGTTTCAATAAGATCACCTCTCATTCTTCTGAATTCCAATGAGCAGAGGCCCAACCTACTCAACCTTTCTTCATAAGTCAATCCCCTCATCTCTGGAATCAACCTTGGAAACCAAAACTGCACGCAGTATTCCAGGTGTGGCCTCACCAATACCCTGTACAACTGTAGCAAGACTTCCCTGCTTTTTTCTGCCAAAGTGCATCCAACATTATACTCTATCTGCCAAATTTTTGCCACTCACTTAGCCTGTCTGTCCTTTTGCAGATTTTGTGTGTCCTCCTCACACATTGCTTTTCCTCCCATCTTTGTATCGTCAGCAAACTTGGCTACGTTACACTCAGTCCCTTCTTCCATGTTATTTTTGTAAATAGTTGGGGTCCCAGCACTGATTCCTGCGGCACCCCACTAGTTACTGGTTGCCAACCAGAGAATTAACCATTTATCTCTACTCTGTTTTCTGTTTGTTAGCCAATCCTCTATCCATGCTAATATATTCCCCCCAACCCCATGAACTTTTATCTTGTGCAATAACCTTTTATGTGGCACCTTGTCAAATGCCTTCTGGAAGTCCAAATACACCACATCCACTGGTTCCCCTTTATCCACCCTGTTCGTGACAAACGCAAAGAATTCTAGCAAATTTGTCAAACTTGACCCAGCTTGAAGTCATATGCAAACAAAAATGTAGTATATGCACATGAAATGTTCTATTTTCAGTTGAGAATCAGCAAACAGTACGTGTATGGTATTTTAGATCCTGGAATGCACACTCAAAGTGGTTTACATGTATACATGATCATACATGATCTTGCAAATATTGATGCAGAAAGTTGAAGCTTACACTACCGTACCCTGACAGCAGAGCTGTCTCCCTTTTATACTCAAAATATCCCATTAGACATTGGGGGGCTGAAATTGCCAGTTAGCGCTGACAATAACGGTGTACTAAAGAGTTAGTGTACGAGCACGGCGGTCATATCGACCCGTGCGGATCTGACCCTGGGGCTCTGCCAGCGAAAAGTAGCTTGCGTTGCGCCCTGCGAATAGCACATCATCATCATACATCATCCCCGTGCTTACCGACCCCTTATCGCCCCACGCCGGCTCCTTTGCGCCCCTCTGGGGAAAGTGCCCCGCGGGATGCGAGTTTGGTGCAAGAAGCTGTGGTGCCCCAGGCGTCCTTAAAAGGGAGGTCGTCATCATCATAGGTGGTCCCTCGAACGAGGATGACTTGCTTCCACATGAGTTCATTGATGTTTCAATGAAGGACCCGATATTCCAGTCCTGAACTCCAGCTGAAAGGGTGGAAGATGCTTGTGCGTGGATTTCTTTTAATGTGTGGTGACCATTGCACATCAGCCACCACACGGGCTTGACAGATCTAGGCCTTTATCCAGTGGCAACGGTTAACCAGGACGACTGGAGACCTGCTCTGCTGCATGGACCTAGTGCGCGCACACATCGCAATATGTGCTGCCCCATGGCCCTCGGTTCTTCTGGGCCAGCTCGCGCTGGAGGTTGTAATGGTAAACGGGAGGTGATAGTACGGTGGCCACCTTTTCTCTGTTGGCCGACTTTTCAGTCGGCCCGACAGTGGCAGCCGTTGGTGTGGCCGGGCCACACTGGCCTGGCTGACACCCTCCCAGGTGGCACAGTGGGCACCTGCGACCCACGTGAACACCGCACGAATGCTCCGTTAGCGCAACAACAATTTGTTTTGCTCAAAGAGCCCAAATCCGTGCGAGTGCCTGCGCTTCCCACGCCGGTGCGAAAAAAATAACTAATTTGAATCATGTGCTCCAAACCCAACACAGGACAAATTTGATCCCTGGATGTTTGGTTCTGATTAAAATTTTACAACCAAAATATATCTGGTCGAATAATCTTCAGACATTTGTGAAAAAGTAACAAGTGTCTTAAGTCCGAAGTGGAAGGTACTGTCCTGTCAACCAATCAAAAATCTAAAACTGTTTTTTTTCCACATTTATTGGTCAAGGTTTCCACATTTGTGCTGTCCTGCCCATAATTTTCCACCCATTAATATGATTGGGCTGAAATTTGCAGGCTAGCAAGCACAGAAGTGAAAACTCAGGTTATGATGTTTACTGCTTTCAATCGAATCATTTCACACGTGAAATGAAGAGAATTTTTTTTTGCATGCAACCTCCAATTATTGAATCTCATCTCACTGATTTCTATTTCCACTCTTCCACCGTGTGTCTCATTGGGGAGGTTTCCAGGAGATGTTCCCATTGGCAGAAGGGTCGCGAATCAGAGGATGCAGATTTAAGGTGATTGGCAGAAGAGCCAAAGGCGATATTAGGAAAAACTTTTTTTACACAGCGAGTGGTTAGGATCTGGAATGCACTGCCTGAGAGGGTGGTGGAAGCAGATTCAGTTGTGGCGTTCAAAAAGGAGTTGGGTAAGTACCCGAAGGGAAAAAAAATTGCAGAGCTTCGGGGAAAGGGCGGGAGAGTGGGACTAGCTGAAGTGCTCTTGCAGACAGCTGGCACAGGCTCGATGGGCCGAATGGCTTCCTTCAGTGCTGTAACCATTCTATAATTCTATGACTTTCCAACTGGTGTGTTTATCTGCTCTCCTGGGTGGGACAGGTTTGACACACGCTCTTTCCGCTGCCTGTGCTTGATTTCTGCATGCTCTCAGCAATGAGACTCAAGATGCTCAGCGCCCTTCCGGATGCACTTCCTCCACTTAGGGCAGTCTTTGGCCAGGGACTCCCAGGTGTCAGTGGGGATGTTGCACTTTACCAGGGAGGCTTTGAGGGTGTCCTTGTAACGTTTCCTCTGCCCACCTTTGGCTTGTTTGCCGTGAAGGAGTTCCGAGTAGAGTGCTTGCTTTGGGAGCCTCGTGTCTGGCATGCGAATAATGTGGCCTGCCCAGCGGAGCTGATCAAGTGTGGTCAGTGCTTCAATGCTGGGGATATTGGCCTGGTCGAGGACGCTAACGTTTGTGCATCTGTCCTCCCATGGGATTGGTAGGATCCTGCGGAGACATCGTTGATATTTCTCCAACGATTTGAGGTATCTACTGTACATGGTCCATGTCTCTGTGCCATACAGGAAGGCGGGTATTACTACAGCCCTGTAGACCATGAGTTTGGTGGCAGATTTGAGAGCCTGGTCTTCAAACATTCTTTTCCTCAGGTGGCCGAAGGCTGCACTGGCGCACCGGAGGCGGTGTTAAATCTCGTCGTCAATGTCTGCTCTTGTTGATAAGAGGCTCCCGAGGTATGGGAAATGGTCATGTTGTCCAGGGTCGTGCCGTGGATCTTGATGACTGGGGGGCAGTGCTGTGTGGCGAGGACAGGCTGGTGGAGGACCTTTGTCTTACGGATGTTTAGCGTAAGGCCCATGCTTTCGTACGCTTCAGTAGATACGTTGACTTTGACTTGGAGTTCAGCCTCTGTATGTGCGCAGAAGCAGGTGTCGTCTGCATACTGTAGCTTGACGAGAGGTTGGGGTGGTCTTGGACTTGGCCTGGAGACGACGAAGTTTGAACAGGTTCCCACTGATTCTGTAATTTAGTTCCACTCCATCGGGAAGCTTGTTGACTGTGAGGTGGAGCATGGCAGCGAGGAAACATAGAAACATAGAAACATAGAAAATAGGTGCAGGAGCAGGCCATTCAGCCCTTCTAGCCTGCACCGCCATTCAATGAGTTCATGGCTGAACATGAAACTTCAGTACCCCCTTCCTGCTTTCTCGCCATAACCCTTGATCCCCCGAGTAGTAAGGACTTCATCTAACTCCCTTTTGAATATATTTAGTGAATTGGCCTCAACTACTTTCTGTGGTAGAGAATTCCACAGGTTCACCACTCTCAGGGTGAAGAAGTTTCTCCTCATCTCGGTCCTAAATGGCTTACCCCTTATCCTCAGACTGTGACCCCTGGTTCTGGACTTCCCCAACATTGGGAACATTCTTTCTGCATCTAACCTGTCTAAACCCGTCAGAATTTTAAACGTTTCTATGAGGTCCCCTCTCATTCTTCTGAACTCCAGTGAATACAAGCCCAGTTGATCCAATCTTTCTTGATAGGTCAGTCCCGCCATCCCGGGAATCAGTCTGGTGAACCTTCGCTGCACTCCCTCAATAGCAAGAATGTCCTTCCTCAAGTTAGGAGACCAAAACTGTACACAATACTCCAGGTGTGGCCTCACCAAGGCCCTGTACAACTGTAGCAACACCTCCCTGCCCCTGTATTCAAATCCCCTCGCTATGAAGGCCAACATGCCATTTGCTTTCTTAACCGCCTGCTGTACCTGCATGCTAACCTTCAATGACTGATGTACCATGACACCCAGGTCTCGTTGCACCTTCCCTTTTCCTAATCTGTCACCATTCAGATAATAGTCTGTCTCTCTGTTTTTACCACCAAAGTGGATAACCTCACATTTATCCACATTATACTTCATCTGCCATGCATTTGCCCACTCACCTAACCTATCCAAGTCACTCTGCAGCCTAATAGCATCCTCCTCGCAGCTCACACTGCCACCCAACTTAGTATCATCCGCAAATTTGGAGATACTGCATTTAATCCCCTCGTCTAAATCATTAATGTACAATGTAAACAGCTGGGGCCCCAGCACAGAACCTTGCGGCACTCCACTAGTCACTGCCTGCCATTCTGAAAAGTACCCGTTTACTCCTACTCTTTGCTTCCTGTCTGACAACCAGTTCTCAATCCACGTCAGCACACTACCCCCAATCCCATGTGCTTTAACTTTGCACATTAATCTCTTGTGTGGGACCTTGTCGAAAGCCTTCTGAAAGTCCAAATATACCACATCAACTGGTTCTCCTTTGTCCACTTTACTGGAAACATCCTCAAAAAATTCCAGAAGATTTGTCAAGCATGATTTCCCTTTCACAAATCCATGCTGACTTGGACCTATCATGTCACCATTTTCCAGATGCACTGCTATGACATCCTTAATAATTGATTCCATCATTTTACCCACTACTGAGGTCAGGCTGACCGGTCTATAATTCCCTGTTTTCTCTCCCTCCTTTTTTAAAAAGTGGGGTTACATTGGCTACCCTCCACTCCATAGGAACTGATCCAGAGTCAATGGAATGTTGGAAAATGACTGTCAATGCATCCGCTATTTCCAAGGCCACCTCCTTAAGTACTCTAGGATGCAGTCCATCAGGCCCTGGGGATTTATCGGCCTTCAATCCCATCAATTTCCCCAACACAATTTCCCGACTAATAAAGATTTCCCTCAGTTCCCCCTCCTTACTAGACCCTCTGACCCCTTTTATATCCGGAAGGTTGTTTGTATCCTCCTTAGTGAATACCGAACCAAAGTACTTGTTCAATTGGTCTGCCATTTCTTTGTTCCCCGTTATGACTTCCCCTGATTCTGACTGCAGGGGACCTACGTTTGTCTTCACCAACCTTTTTCTCTTTACATACCTATAGAAACTTTTGCAATCCGCCTTAATGTTCCCTGCAAGCTTCTTCTCGTACTCCATTTTCCCTGCCCTAATCAAACCCTTTGTCCTCCTCTGCTGAGTTCTAAATTTCTCCCAGTCCCCAGGTTCGCTGCTATTTCTGGCCAATTTGTATGCCACTTCCTTGGCTTTAATACTATCCCTGATTTCCCTAGATAGCCACGGTTGAGCCACCTTCCCTTTTTTATTTTTACGCCAGACAGGAATGTACAATTGTTGTAATTCATCCATGCGGTCTCTAAATGTCTGCCATTGCCCATCCACAGTCAACCCCCTAAGTATCATTCGCCAATCTATCCTAGCCAATTCACGCCTCATACCTTCAAAGTTACCCTTCTTTAAGTTCTGGACCATGGTCTCTGAAATTACTGTTTCATTCTCCATCCTAATGCAGAATTCCACCATATTATGGTCACTCTTCCCCAAGGGGCCTCGCACAATGAGATTGCTAATTAATCCTCTCTCATTACACAACACCCAGTCTAAGATGGCCTCCCCCCTAGTTGGTTCCTCAACATATTGGTCTAGAAAACCATCCCTTATGCACTCCAGGAAATCCTCCTCCACCGTATTGCTTCCAGTTTGGCTAGCCCAATCTATGTGCATATTAAAGTCACCCATTATAACTGCTACACCTTTATTGCATGCACCCCTAATTTCCTGTTTGATGCCCTCCCCAACATCCCTATTACTGTTTGGAGGTCTGTACACAACTCCTACTAACGTTTTTTGCCCTTTGGTGTTCTGCAGCTCTACCCATATAGATTCCACATCATCCAAGCTAATGTCTTTCCTAACTATTGCATTAATCTCCTCTTTAACCAGCAATGCTAGCCCACCTCCTTTTCCTTTTATTCTATCCTTCCTGAATGTTGAATACCCCTGAATGTTGAGTTCCCAGCCCTGATCATCCTGGAGCCACGTCTCCGTAATCCCAATCACATCATATTTGTTAACATCTATTTGCACAATTAATTCATCCACTTTATTGCGGATACTCCTTGCATTAAGACACAAAGCCTTCAGGCTTGTTTTATTAACACCCTTTGTCCTTTTAGAATTTTGCTGTACATTGGCCCTTTTTGTTCTTTGCCTTGGGTTTCTCTGCCCTCCACTTTTCCTCATCTCCTTTCTGTCTTTTGCTTTTGTCTCCTTTTTGTTTCCCTCTGTCTCCCTGCATTGGTTCCCATCCCCCTGCCATATTAGTTTAAATCCTCCCCAACAGCACTAGCAAACACTCCCCCTAGGACATTGGTTCCGGTCCTGCCCAGATGCAGACCGTCCGGTTTGTACTGGTCCCACCTCCCCCAGAACCGGTTCCAATGCCCCAGGAATTTGAATCCCTCCCTGCTGCACCACTGCTCAAGCCACGTATTCATCTGCGCTATCCTGCGATTCCTACTCTGACTATCACGTGGCACTGGTAGCAATCCCGAGATTACTACTAAGCTTGAGAAGAGGGCTGGGGCGATAACACAGCCCTGTTTGACCTCGGTCCGGATTGTGTTTGTAATGGATCTGTTGGTAAGGATCACGGCGAGAGGCGGAGCAGGGCGATCGAGGTGGCCTACTTAAGGCCCAACTTTGTGGAGGCTCGGGAGTTGGCGAGAGGCAGAGCAGGGCGATCGAGGCGGCCTATTTGAGGCCCAACTTCGTGGAGGCCAGCTTGTGCAGCTACAGGGAGAAGGCAAAAAGAAGTAGAAAGAAATCGAAAGGTGATGTCACAGCCAAGGGGTAAGTGATTGGCTGGTGATTGGTAAGTAGTTTTTCTTTTTCTTTTCTTTATCAGTAAGTAACATTTAGCATTGTTGTTGCCAAATTAAGTTAATCTAAGGGTTAACTCAATTAGCTTCTTTTTAAGAAGAGGAAGGAGAAATAAATGTATTGCAGCAATAGATATAAGAAAAGATGAGGTCCGGTTACTGTTATATATGTAAACTTGTATATACTCTGTACTGCTACCAGAGGGCTCATCCCCTGGAGTTCCTTGGGAGCACAGGTATTTAAGGAGGCCTCACAGGTTGGAGAGGCACTCTGGAGACCTGCAGTAAAAGACTACAGTCACACTTTACTTTAAGCTCAGTGTTCAGACTGAACACTTTCTCCATACATAAAACATTGTGTTTTCTGTTGTTTGAACAGTCTGACAAATCAAAAATTAGAGCAATATGAATCATATAAATTATTGCACAGATGTCTATTTAGCCTGTGCAGGTGCGAGGTCTTTAAGTGGAGCTGCCATTGGAGTAGATTATCCATTTTTCTTCCCATTTCCTATATCATTTTAATGGTTTCTTTTCAAATACTTATCCAATTCCCTTTTAGAAGGTACAGTCTCTGCCTCAATAGCCAATTGCAGTAAAGCATTCCTTATTCTAATAACCCTTTGTGTAATTTCCCTCTTTTTGCCTCTCCTGATGATCCTGACTTGATGCCCCCTTGCTACAGATTTGCTAGCCAGTGAAACCATTTTCCACTTTTTACCCTCCAGCACAATCTCTGCCCCCAAGATAATTGACATGTATTATGGCTGAGTGAATGTGGCTGCCTTTGAAGGAATCCTCTGTGCTGAATCTCTCCAAATTTGATCATATTATTCATTTGGACTGCAACTAAAGTCACATGAAGGCAACTCCTGGTCCAGGCCAATGTTGATCGTATGTACAAGGTGTCTAATGTCTGTTGAACACTTGTATTTGTTTCCTGCCAGTGGGATGTCCTGTATGGTAATACCACAGCCCATAATGTTCTTCCTGATCATGAATCTAAAGGGGTTGAATCATGGGAATAACCAAGCCTCGTCACACTGGTTGGTTCAGCTAAAGATTGCCTGTCATCAAATCCGCATGACTAGTTTCTTCAACAAAAGGACATCTCTGGCTAGTTATGGCTGAAGGTCCACATTAACATTTCCTCTGCTGTGTCTGGGTGATGTGCTTCATTCTACCATATTATAGCAACAGGCTGCAGTGGTGTATTGCCTAAGAATGTAATTGTTTTTGTATAGCTTTGCATTTTGTATTACTTTCACCAACTGAAGGTGAAGTTGTTTATAGATGTTTTTAATTATGTAAGGCTTAGCAGCCAGAAGAACCTTTTGGAGGGCTGTACATTTTACCAGCAGAGTCTATAGGATATCCCAGATATGGCAGCAGGCATGCCTATTGAAGGATAGGATTGCCATGGCTATATTATGGTTTTCTGAGGGACACCAGGATCCACACCACTGCTATGGTCTCAATATAAGCACATTTTTCTGAATTCTGCTCGAGCTACCCAGCATTGGCTTTTTTCTTGCATCTCCAGATAATATGGTGGACGTAATGTTCTATAGGGCAAAATGGGGAAACTGCGGGGAAAAAAAATCACGCTTAGTTCAGGAAAACTATGAAGTAAGTTTACCTCTGAGCATTTCCATCCTTTATTGAAATGATGCACATAATGGAGGATCCCCAATCACTGATCATCCAAGCAGCTACTGTCCTTGGCTATAACCTAACAAATTTGCTGGTGAGCAGGAACAGATTGGATTTTACTTCATGCAAGTATCTGCAGAAAAAGACTAAGGGGGAGAAACTGCATCATCTGCGCCTCCCGTTAGTGTCCCCGAGGCGGAAATGACTTCTCCTGCAGGCCCGCTACTGCCACCCGCAAAATTCTGTGGGAGTTAGCACAGGTGCAAATCTGTAGCACCCTGGGCTGCTGCACCGCCAATGACTACATCAATGACACACTCAACAACCAGTTTTCACTCCGGAGCAAAACTTTGGTAACATCCCGTGAGGCCACCGTGGGCGATGCCCACGCCAGCTTTTCATGTCATGAATCTGGCTGCTCTCCGTTCGCGGGGTGAGAATTTAAGGGGAGGTGCAGTGCCCAATTTCTTTTACAATGGCCGACTTACCGTTTGTGGCTTTGCCTTGTTGAATTCGCGGGGTCCATGCCGCAATGTTGCAGCCCGGCATTCCGTTTCTATGCTGGGCTGCTGCCATGGCGCCATGGCACCCCGCTCCCTGCTGGTGAAGTGGTGGCCCCATACCCCATTGCCGAGTTTGCAGCATGGCCTCCCCTTTAATGGAAGGGTAGAAGCCTATGCTCCCTCCAACACTCTGCCTAACGATGGTAAATTCCCATTGTTAGTGCCCCAGTCTCACCCCCAAGAGTAAGTGGAGCACGTGACATTGCACTCCTCTTCCTCTCGGGGTTGGTAACCCAAATTTTGCTGCCGGGGCGATACTTCAGCCTCACCTCAGTTACGGAACGGTACAAATTTTGCCCCTAAGACTCCTTGGGGCTGAAATTCAGGGTCTCCAGGAGACCCATTAATGCTCTGCTTTGGGGTCAATAGGCTGACCCGATTAAAATCTAAGTCGGGGATTTTTCGGCCTGGACCCCGTCCCGCCCAAGTAGATGCACCGCCAGATTAAAATAGAATCCATTTTCAGCTCGATCCGTCAATCCCCTGCCGCGCGGTGCCCCCGGCAGGTTTTTCAGCCCAGCAGCATGGCCACTCTTAAAGGGGAGGGCTCACTGCTCATCGCACCAAGAGTTCCAGCGGTGAGTACCGGTTCAAAACTCATAGGTACGCCAGCTTTCTGGTCCTCCTGAAAAGGTGCATGCTTGAAAAAGTACGAATTACAAAAATAACATTTTCCCATAACATTTTAATGCTTTATTTTTGTTTTTATGTTGCATGCTTTTATAGTGTTACAAAGGTTCTATTATTGCTCCTTAACACAAAAATTAATGAAAGCATATATTTTTTTTTGCTTGGAATGGGAAGTTTCTAAACCTAGAAAGGAAAATAACTTTCATGTTTGGTTGCTTTGATAGAAACATAGAAACATAGAAAATAGGTGCAGAGCAGGCCATTCAGCCCTTCTAGCCTGCACCGCCATTCAATGAGTTCGTGGCTGAACATGAAACTTTAGTACCCCCTTCCTGCTTTCTCGCCATACCCCTTGATCCCCCGAGTAGTAAGGACTTCATCTAACTCCCTTTTGAATATATTTAGTGAATTGGCCTCAACTACTTCCTGTGGTAGAGAATTCCACAGGTTCACCACTCTCTGGGTGAAGAAGTTTCTCCTCATCTCGGTCCTAAATGGCTTACCCCTTATCCTTAGACTGTGACCCCTGGTTCTGGACTTCCCCAACATTGGGAACATTCTTCCTGCATCCAACCTGTCCAAACCTGTCAGAACTGTAAGCGTTTCTATGAGGTCCCCTCTCACTCTTCTGAACTCCAGTGAATACAAGCCCAGTTGATCCAGTCTTTCTTGATAGGTCACTCCCACCATCCCGGGAATCAGTCTGGTAAATCTTCGCTGCACTCCCTCAATAGCAAGAATGTCCTTCCTCAAGTTAGGAGACCAAAACTGTACACAATACTCCAGGTGTGGCCTCACCAAGGCCCCTGTACAACTGTAGCAACACCTCCCTGCTCCTGTACTCAAATCCCCTCGCTATGAAGGGCAACATGCCATTTGCTTTCTTAACCGCCTGCTGTACCTGCATGCCAACCTTCAATGACTGATGTACCATGACACCCAGGTCTCGTTGCACCTTCCCTTTTCCTAATCTGTCACCATTCAGATAATAGTCTGTCTCTCTGTTTTTACCACCAAAGTGGATAACCTCACATTTATCCACATTATACTTCATCTGCCATGCATTTGCCCACTCACCTAACCTATCCAAGCCACTCTGCAGCCTCATAGCATCCTCCTCGCAGCTCTCACTGCCACCCAACTTAGTGTCATCCGCAAATTTGGAGATACTACATTTAATCCCTTCGTCTAAATCATTAATGTACAATGTAAACAGCTGGGGCCCCAGCACAGAACCTTGTGGTACCCCACTAGTCACTGCCTGCTATTCTGAAAAGTACCCATTTACTCCTACTCTTTGCTTCCTGTCTGACAACCAGTTCTCAATCCACGTCAGCACACTACCCCCAATCCCATGTGCTTTAACTTTGCACATTAATCTCTTGTGTGGGACCTTGTCGAAAGCCTTCTGAAAGTCCAAATACACCACATCAACTGGTTCTCCTTTGTCCACTTTACTGGAAACATCCTCAAAAAATTCCAGAAGATTTGTCAAGCATGATTTCCCTTTCACAAATCCATGCTGACTTGGACCTATCATGTCACCATTTTCCAATTGCGCTGCTATGACATCCTTAATAATTGATTCCATCATTTTACCCACTACTGAGGTCAGGCTGACCGGTCTATAATTCCCTGCTTTCTCTCTCCCTTTTTTAAAAAGTGGGGTTACATTGGCTACCCTCCACTCGATAGGAACTGATCCAGAGTCAATGGAATGTTGGAAAATGACTGTCAATGCATCCGCTATTTCCAAGACCACCCACTACTCTGGGATGCAGTCCATCAGGCCCTGGGGATTTATCGGCCTTCAATCCCATCAATTTCCCCAACACAATTTCCCGACTAATAAAGATTTCCCTCAGTTCCTCCTCCTTACTAGACCCTCTGACCCCTTTTATATCCGGAAGGTTGTTTGTGTCCTCCTTAGTGAATACTGAACCAAAGTACTTGTTCAATTGGTCTGCCATTTCTTTGTTCCCCGTTATGATCTTTTATTTTATTGCTGTTTGTCACTTTGGACAGGGTTAGCCTGGTTCAGTTGGCAGCATTCTTGAGTCAGAAGGTTGTAAATTTAAAACCCACTCTACAATTTGGGCACGTAAGTATAAGCCAGGCTGACTCTGCAGACCAGTATTGAGAGTGCTGCGTCGTCACAGGTGCTGTGCATTGGATTAAGCGCTAAACATCCTATAATTGAAGTGGATGTTGAAAATCCTATGACATTATTGAAAGAAGATGGAGCTGTGTTTCTGGCGTCCTGTCCAACATTCCTCAATGAACACAACCAAAGATAGATTAACTGGTCATTCATCTTGTTACAGCAGTGGCCTACATTGCTGCACTTCAAAACAAAATTGTACATGAAGCACCTTAATATTTCTGAGAGCGATCCTGTATAAATGCAAGTCTTTTTGCCTTTGAAATTAGGGGCAGTTTTGAGCTCTAGCTCAAAAGTCATATTCCCACAAAGACCTGGATTCAAAATTATAAGGCTAATTTCATATTGGACCCTTGCTGCCAACAGACTTTCATCAGATTGGCCCAGGTTACATCCATACATGAAAATGAACCTTAGCTGTCACATTGTTCCCAGTTTTGGTAAGC
The DNA here is from genome assembly GCF_044704955.1 of Pristiophorus japonicus. Lineage (NCBI taxonomy): Eukaryota > Metazoa > Chordata > Chondrichthyes > Pristiophoridae > Pristiophorus > Pristiophorus japonicus. Next base: position 63,055,972 of record NC_091980.1, on the reverse strand, counting down.
TGTTATACATTTTCAGGTTCATAGCGTTGTAATGTAAATGTTGCTCACATTTGACATTTTTGAGGTGGTTTCTGCAGGATGTCGGTGATGGTGGTTTTACTGAGGTTTCAGAGTTGAAGAGATAATATAGTAACTCCTCAATAGATACATTTTTAAATCAAAATGAGACACTTGCTTGCATGGTACTTGTACTCTGGATTGCATATAGGAACAGGAATAGGCTATTTGGTCCATTGAATCAGCTTTGTCTTTTGAAACTGGTCTAAATGTTGGAAGTGTTCATCTGTAATATGCTGGTGTGCCAATAGTATAGAGGCTGTGTTTTATTTGTCTACAGGAGTTGAAAATGGCTTTAAATTATTCTGCATCGTGATGTCAAGTCACTTTCTCGAAGACAGCCGTGTCAAACACTTGTAAGAGCATGCTCAGCATGACCGAGAAAGATCGATTGTTGCTTCATTCCAACAGGAGATTATTTGGAATGGTTTGTTTGAAAGAAAATGTCTGATGGCATTAATCTTCTCCTGCTACGGCCATCCAATAATGCTGAGTGACTGACAGGAAATGAACCTCAACTGTCACATTGTTGTCATATATCTTCAGGTTCATATGGTTGTAATGTAAACGTTGCTAACTTTTGAAATTTGTGAAGAAGTTCATACAGGATGTCAATGATTTTTTTAAATTCTGGTCAGTATGATCTGAAGCCCTGGAAAACAATTGAGTAATGGGGAGGTTGAGTTGTGTTGTCAGTAATGTTGGGGGAACTTTGCATTATTAGTTTCTTTTTCAAATTATGAATATTCTTACCAAGGGGGAAATAGAGACACACTAAAGCTTCAGAACATTGATGCGGAGTTTCTCAATTTAACTTCAGAAATGGCATCAGTAGACTTGTAGCAGAAGAGGCTTTCATACATGCTTTCTGATATGAGCAGGTTTGCTGGGATAGAAAGCACTACCACTTTGGGATGAGGAAAAATGGGAGGAGAGCACTATTCACTATCCTTTTATTTATGGGGGAAAAAAGTCAACTCCTAAAAAGAACAGTGTGTTGACCCTGGGGATTGGTTGAGTTGAAATGTGTCTTGTATGTTTAAATTCTCAGTATCCAAGGGATGTCTGCAGCCCATATCAGAGGTCTGTCGTGCTTTTGCTTCCCCCTCTTTTCTCACTCTTTTCCCCCCACCACCCCCCGGAAAGTGCTGACACTATGTTGGAATATAGTTCTATGGATACAGGCGGTATTCGAGTGCTATGCTTTTCCTCAGCTGTTCAAGAATGATAGAATCTCTGGGCCCAAATTTCCCAGGAGTTGCTCTGTTTTTTTTGGAACAACTTGATTTTTCTGGAGTATCTTTTTAGTTGCAATTCTGGCCATTTAATTTGCGCCAGTGTAAGTGAGTTAGTGAGGTTTTTTTTATCAAAAGGGGGCGTTACCAGCCACTTACACCTGTTTTGGCCATTTAAGAAAGTTTAGCCAGCTAAAAGTTACTCCAAACTAACTTAGGCCAGCGTAAGTGGACACTCTTGTACGTTCAGAAAAACCTTATGGTGACTTAAGAAATCAGCGCAGGCAGCCAGAGATTGGGGAGGGGGGGGGGAGGGATCCTTGCAAAGCACTAAACACCTTCATAACAACATTAAAGAAGCATAAATACATTTAAAGCACGAAGCACTAAACAAAGCAGTACATTTGCACCAAGCACTAAACAAAGCACAAAAAGTAATAAGCAATTAATTAACAAACATAAAAATGGAAGGAACACTGCACCTAAAGCACCAAGACCAAAGTAATAAGCAACCAGTAAATAGCAAATAAAAAATTAGAAGTCCTACCTTGGGGAACGCAGTGGGCCGTCGATGGGGGAGCCCATTTGGCCAGGGCTAGGGACGGAGTGCTTCGGGCCCCTCCCACACAGTCTGCAGCGCGCACTCACAGATTTGGTCTGCCAGGAGCTACTGTACATGCGCGCAGACTTTAACGTGCATGTGCAGAGGTCCCGGCACTGTTTTCAGCGCCGGGACCTGGCTCTGCTCCCAATCCACTGGGCCACACTACGCCACCACTGAGGCTGGGAAGCAGCCAGAATCTGGATGAAGATTTTCAGCGAGCTTGGAGGCGGACAAAAGCGGCACACCTCGGGTGAGGGCGCCAGAAAAATGGGTTGGGGAAAAGTGAGCCCCCCTGTGTCTTCCTTGAGCTGAACCATAGCACTAATTAGCAATTTACTACCTCTGTGAATAAAGATATGTTCCTAAATGTCTTCAACTTGTTTGGTTATAAGGAATAATGTTAGCAATTACACTGAGCTCTGGGCATTGCTGATTGATGTTACATGCGGTTACTAAGTCTCTTCAGGGAGTATCGACTGTCTCTTTGAAAGGATGGCAATAAAGTAATTGGGTTGTGTAGACTGATTTGCCCATCTCTATTCTCTTTCCTTACTTTCCCCCTCCCCCGCCCCCCCCCCCCCCCCCCCCCCCCCAACTTCAAAAACACACCAATGTTGGTGCTTTGATATTGCTCCTTGGTTACATTATAGTAGCCACATTCATCTATCTGGGACAGGAGCAAATATCTTTGTGGTGAATCAGTTTTATTACTAGCAAAGTACTGTGGATCCCTTTAACACAATTTTTGTTCCTTATGTAATTTGTTGACAAAAATGCAGTAATTTAGAGGAGTTACCTGTGCTCTTGGATATTTTGTAGCGCAGAACCAATTTTGCTTGCTCACACTATCTGAAATATATTGATCCAGTGAGTGATCCCACACTGGTGAATATGTTCCAGGCAAACACAATCCCTTCTTTGAGTGGCAGGAGGTAAGTTAGTTCAGTTTGGAGTCTTTAGAATGCAAAGGAGGTCCTGCTACAAAATTATGTTTTGCAAGCTGCTCATAAATGTGTTCTACCTCCAACATCTGTAAAATGCATACGGAAAATCACAGCAGTATATGGAACTGAAGGAAAAGTTAATATTTCAGGTGGAATGCTTTTTCAGAATGATCTGACAGGCCAGTGAATGCAACGTTTGAGGGAGGGACAAAGACAGAATGTATCCCACTTTGGAAGTATTTTCAGCTACAGAGCTGAAATCATGGAAAGCCATGTGCAGTTCCACCCAGCAAGCTGTATGACTGATGGGATGATGGTGAGAAGTGCCAGAAATGGGATTGTACAGGAAAAAGGGAAGGAACTATTATTAATAATAAAAACTGAAAATGCTGGAAATATGTGGAGAGAAACAGAGTTAACGTTTCAGGTCTGTGGCCCTTTGTCAGAACTGGAAAAGTTCGAGATATAACCGGTTCTTAAGGAAGTGCAGGGGCAGGGAAAGTGGGAGGGGAGGAAAGAACAAAAGGGAAGGTCTGTGATAGGGTGGAAGGCAGAAGAGATTAAGAGACAAAAAGGATTATGAGCAAAAATGAGATGGTAATAGGACAAGTGGAGAAACAAAAGATGAGTCTAAATGGGAAAGAGAAAAAAAAGAGGGGGTGTTAAAGGGTTGGGGGGGGGGGCGGGGGGGGGGGGGTGGTGGGGGAGCGGAAGTATGGGCAGAGGTTATCGTCTAAAATTGTTGAACTTGACGTCGAGTCCAGAAGGTTGTAAAGTGCCTAAACGAATGATGAGGTGCTGTTCCTTGAGCTTCATTAGAATAGTGCAAGAGGCCAAAAACAGAGATCGGAGCGGGAGTGGAGCGGGAGTGGAGCGGAGAATTAAAGTGACAGGTGACCGGAAGCTCGGTTACACTTACGGACTGAACGGAGGTGTTCCGCAAAGCAGTCACCCAATCTGTTTGGTCTCCCCAGTGTAGAGGAGACTGAAGTGTGAGCAGCAAATACAGTATACGAATTTGCAAGAGTAGAAGTAAATCGCTGTTTCACTTGGAAGGAGTGTTTGAGGCCCTGGACAGTGGGAGGGGAGGAGGTAAAAAGGCAGGTGTTGCATCTCCTGCGCTTGCATGGGAAGGTGCCGTGGGAAGGGGAGGAGGTGCTGGGCATGATTGAGGGTGTCGCGGAGGAAGCGGTCCCTTTTTGGAATGCTGAGTGAGGGGGCAAGATGTGTTTGGTGGTGGGATCACGTTGAAGGTGGTGGAAATGGCGAAGGATGATCTGTTGAATGTGGAGGCTGGTGAGGGCAAGGGGAACCCTATCGTGGTTCTGGGAGGGAGGGGAAGAGGTGAGAGCAGAAGTGCGGGAAATGGAATGGACAAGGTCGAGGGCCATGTTAACAACAGTGGAGGGGAATCTTTAGTTGAGGAAAAAGGAAAACCTATCGGAGGCACTAGTATGGAAGGTGGCATTGTCACAACAGATGCGACGAAGACTGAGAAACTGGGAGAATGGAATAGAGTCCATGAAGGGTGGAAGGAAGTGTCGTCCAGGTAGCTGAGAGTCTGGGCTTATAGTGAATGTTTGTCAATAGCCTAGCCCCAGAAATGGAGACCAAGAAGTCGGGGAAGGGAAGAGTCGGAGATGGACCATGTGAAGGTGAGGAAAGGGTGGAAATTGGATGTAAAATAAATGAAATGTTCTCATTCAGGGTGAGAGCAGGAAAAATACCGATACAATCATCAATGTAGGGAACTATTATTTCCTGTTCAGGTGGCCATAAAGATCCTGTTGGCAATATTTATTCCTGCACCAAGACCACCAAAACAGATTATATGGTAATTTATATCATTTTTGTCTGGGGCATTACATCTGCAAATTGGCTGCCATATTTGTCCGTTAGTGAGTACACCTCCTAAGTAATGCTTTGGCTGTGAAGTGTTTTAGGATGTCGTGAAGATGTGAAGGGTGCTATTTAGATGCAAGTTCATTCTTTGATGTTATAATCCCTGAATTACAGTATCATTTAATGAGATAATTAGCAGTAAAATTGCTCTCCAAATTGTAGGGAATGTGACGTCCACTTATGGGAGTGACCGGTGACGCTAAACCCGATAGTATATCTATCCACTGTCAAACTCTAAATTTGCAGCTATTAGACAATGAGCGAAAATTTTGACAAATTTGCGACCGGGTTTTTGTTGTGATTTGACCCTCCGCGGCGCAAATGCATTCGGCGAGATCTTCGGGATACCTTTTTGTAGCGGCGCTTCCACGTACCACCGGGAAGAGGAGCACCAATGTGCAATATGGCAAATTGCATTTGCCATTGATTTTTGGCGCTCTCGGGACCCATATTCTGTGCCCAGAATACCGACCAGGTCAAACCTGTGGTACGCCTTTGCCAGCAGCGGTAAGTATGAAGAACTGCAAAAAAGGTAAGTTAAAGTTTTTATTTTGCATTTATTTGCAGTGATTTAGTAGGTAAGGGTTTTGTGAATTTTTTTTGTTGTTGTTTTTTTCCCCCCCCTTCCAAGGCCCCTCGCAGCGCTATCGGCCCCGAACTAAAGTTGCTGAAATTCGCCTTTTGCATCACGAATCCTCGTGCAACTCCGATTTTTACCAATGCACATAATTAAAGGCCAAAAAACGGGCCTGGAAATGGTAGCGCAGCGAAACGGTAAATTTAATGTAAAACTACCGTTTGTGCTGAAAACCAAAATTCTAGCCCCATAGGGCTGTGAACACTTGGAAAATTTCGCTCGAAGTGCCTCTGCAGTGGAAGTATACAAAATAGCTATGTTATTAACTTGGCTGAAAATATTTAGAATCCTTTAATAAAGGTCTCTATAAAAATGGCCTCATGGTTAGAATTGAATCTCTTATTGTAAATGCAGTCCAAAAATAGGGGCAAAATGTTAGTAATTAAATAGTTGTGATCTGTCTAAGTTCTGTCATTCACAAATTTATAATGTAGAATAATTTATAGATTCTTATTTTGAACAGGTGATGCCAGTCTTAACGATGCACAGGCAGGATTTAACGGCAATCGGATTTAATGGCAATCTGATTCTGCTTATTTTTAGAAAGAAACTAAGTGGAAATTCAGATCAAGTTTGGAAGGGGAAATTGAAGAACAAATTAGTGCCACAAGGTAATGGCTTGAACAATGTGGGGAATGACAAGTCAATTTGGATTGCACACCAGGGCTTTATAGGGTTAACTTTAACCAAAGCAAAACTGGAACCAGATATGTTGTCAGGAACACAGAATTTGCTTAAGCCTGTTTTTACTGGAACCCGTGTGATTCAGTCTCTCTGAAGCCAGACTGAATGAGTTGCAGCATAAAATTGACTAGTGTCTTTCGAGTTTCACCTGCATCAAAGCAGGTGAGCAGTGCTAGTAATAGAATAGCTTTGAGGGTGTCCTTGAAGCATTTCCTCTGCCCACCTGGGGCTCGCTTGTCGTGTCGGAGCTCTGAGTAGAGCACTTATTTTGGGAGTCTAGTATTGGGCGTGCGGACGATGTGGCCTGTCCATTGGAGCTGATCGAGCGTGGTCAATGCATCGATGCTGGGGATGTTGGCCTGAGCAAGAACACCGACGTAGGTGCGCCTATCCTGCCAGTGGATTTGAAAAAGTGCAACATCCCCACCAACACCGGGGAATCCCTGGCCTAACACCACTCAAAATGGAGGAGAAGCATCTGGGAAGGTGCCGAACTCCTGGAGTCTTTTCGCCAGGAACATGCAGAAGCCAAGTGCAAACAATGGAAGGAGCACACGACGACCCAAGCACCCCACCCACCCGGCCCTCCAACCACTGTCTGCCCCACCTGTGACAAAAACTGTAGGTCCCGCATTGGACTGATCAGTCACGTGAGAACTCCTATTAGTGTGGAATCAAGTCATCCTCGACTCCGAGGTACTGCGTAAGAAGAGAAGAATAGAATGGCAGTGTGTGCTCATGATTTCTCCACACAAGTTCCTGGTCTCACCCAGGTCAGTTGGGAGTGATTGTCAAATTTCACCAAAAATGTGTTGCCTGCATAAACTGTACAGTTCATGTAAAACACTATTGCACAGATTGCTTTTTGAATAGCACTATTATGACCAGTTGAAGTATATACCACTTTTGCATGAGACCACGATTATATATTGTGTACGAAAGAATACAGCACAAACCATTCCAATCCCAGCATAGTACAAAGCCATGCTGAGCTGGTAAATCTGAAGTGTAGAAAAATGAAATAAATAGGTCAGGCAGACATCTTCCAGCAACAGCTGAGTCCGTCAACTCTTGACCATCCAATTACTCCTGAACCTAGCAACCAAAACAAAACCACACAGTGACCTTCTTAGGATGGTAGCCATGCTGAACCAATTTCTATACTTCACTGCATTCCTGAACACTGCTCCTGGCAGCCCAAACATGCCATCACTGTAGTAAAAAAAAAACAGATCTATCTTTCTGGTACATTCACAAAACATCCACAAACAATCCAAAAGGATTACAACTGAATGAAATTCCTTCAAATGTTATGATTCCTGAGTGCTCAGAAACTGTTGATTCTTGAAATATATTCAGCAAGACCAATCAGGCAATAGAATAAGGATTTTGGTTTACAAGCAAGCTGTTTTCATGGAAGTTCAGCTGATTTCCCCATAATCAATGGAATTATATGATTTGATTCTTTTTTAATGATCCCCAGACACACATTACATACTCTGAAGCCAAATCAACAACACTCCATTGTGATATAATCCAGTGAAGTGATGACTATAGCATGTCCGGAGATGTCCACTTGTAGGTGGACTACTGGATCTTTGTGGTGAAGAGTATATGGAGTATTTTGATTGATCTGTTTGATTTTTTGATCATTTATTATTGATGATGGTCTTTATTTGTAAAAGTGAAGTGTTTAATGTTTGTAAACCCCCCCCTTCCCCCCCCCCCCCCCCCCCAACCATATCTCTTGTTCCCTACGCCTGATTTATGTGTAGGCATGGTTTTTCTGAGCATACAAAAATCTACACTTACTCCATTCTAAGTTAGTTTCGAGTAAGTTTTCGATGCCTAAACTTGCAAAACAGGTGTAAGTGGCTGGACACGACTCCTTTTGGAAAAAAAATCTGTTCTAAAATGAAACCATTCTAAATCACTCGAACTGGAGCAAACTAAATGCCGAGAATTGCAATTTCTAAGATGCTCCATTTTAAACTAGATGCTCCAAAAATATAGGAGCAACTCAGGCTGAAACTTGAGCCAAAGACACTACATTAATGCACGTTGTTATGAAAGACAATGCTTATCATCCAACAACCTATCTCAGCAGGTAAAATTTCCAGGTTACTGTTCAAAGACCAGAATTCATAAAGGCCTAATTTTGAAATCATTGGTAAACTCACTGTTTGTTTTAAAAAAAAAATACAAATAAGTGTCAGGGTCTATATTCTGATATCTTGATCACAGTCTTGAATATTTTGCAGGAGGTGTATGGCCATCAGGACCCAGCTATTGTTACTGTTGGCAGTTTGAGTGAAGAAATTTACAGGATCTTTTCAGTGGCAATTCAGATTTTGTGGATACTTTAAAATCCAGAAAAGCAGATCTCTCCTATCAAAGCAGTGAAATTAAGACTGGTGTTATACAGTACTCCATGCAAATTCAAAGTGGCATGACATTGCTTCTAGGCACACCCAAAACTGCTTTGCATTAATGTGAAAGAGGCAGTATAACTCCCTCCTTGCTGTCCATGTTGATAAGGTATCCTGGAAGCATTCTTCCGAGTTATATATTGGAAACCCAGATTGTCTGGAGATGGCAGTCTATTTTTCTACTGTTGAGGTTCAGTCGCCACAAATTAGTGAAGGTGCTTGGAGCTTTTTTTTTAAGATAACTAGTAAAGTGGCTGTACATTTTAATTTTTGTTTCTATTCCAGGGCACTACAGTTTAAGCATACCCAATTTTCAGAACATAAAATGTTCCTAAGTTTGAGCACTCTCATTCAGGTTGCAAGGAATGTGACTATCTGCAATGGGGGTGGTGCGGTTGCAAAGAGGAGTGCAATTCTGGACACTGATGAAAACACGTCATTAGATAGTGCAGGAGGAACCTCTGCATTGCAGCTTATCTGTACCACACATGACCTTGGTGCTGTTGCACAACACAAAGTGGAATAGATGTTTCTTTCATCCCAGCAATATCAAACTGTCTTCCTTCACCTTCAAACTATAAATGCATAAAAATGCTGAGGTAGGGATCTTAAATCCCATCAGAAGACACTGCAGTTTTCATGAAAAAACATTCCTGGACAGGTTTTTACTGAGAGGAACTAGTTTTGTGGTTTTGCAATAATTAGATGCCGAATACAAGAAATGGTATGTAGCAATTTCGGGGGGGGGTTTTTTAAGTTCTGGTTTCAGTAGAAATTCTTTGTTTGCTTTAAAATATACCAGAGGAGAGGTTGTAACAGAAGCTCTTACACAGACTTTGTAAGCAATTTTGGTTGATTTTTAATGTCCAATCAATATTTTTTCCAAAGGGTATCAGTTTCTAAGGTTTTAGAATATGGCATGTTGGTTTTCCTTCATCAAGGGAAACTGCTACATACTGCTTCACAGTGTGCTCTTTAGCTGTTAACAGTTTAGTTTTAGTCCAGGAGTTGCATTTTCAATGAGTCTTTCAAAACCAAGGCTCCGTATTGCCTTCAGACAATGATCTTCCGAGCTGACGTGATTTTGATTTTAGTAGCTTGTATGGCATTTGTTTTTACGCATACCTCTGTCTTCTACCCCCTCCCAAAGAAAAGATAGTCCTCTGCTCACAACACAATTCATACACTCTGACCAAGAGTACATACCGTGTGATACTGTGAAATTCTTGCCAGAATGAGCCCATTCAAATTTTCAATATACACCGGTGTAGAAAGCCTAATTTACTTACCAAATCATTTCTGAACTACTTTTGTATGACCTCCAGTTCTTCAATTCAGTTAGACTTCAAAGTGGCTACATTTTAATGGGACTGAACCAGACTGGAGTGCTGGATGGCTGTAATATTCAGATTATAAATAATGACATTTTGTGCCTTAAACTGATAATAGCAGATGATGAGGGGTTGTATGATTGTGGTTAACTCATTGAGTACCAATTTTTTTAAGTTTCTAGAAAGATGTTAACAAAGCATGTGAGGTTAATTGTCGGTATTGCCTGGATCTTTTCTCAATGTAGAATGGTCAGTCTGATTTGATATTAGTTGATACTGACCTGATGGAACAAGGTTGGTACCAACTGACAAGCAATCTGAGGTCAACAGGACTATACTAATGCTGCTATTGATCAGATGAATCCTGAGCGTAAACTGGCAACCATTACTTGAGTAACTTTTTTTTTGTCTTGTCTTGAGACAAGGGGACAGAACACTACTCTGGACTTGTACTCATATCATTTCTGTAAAGGCGAAGACCATCTTTCGGAAAATAATTTTCGTTGCAAGGCAGTTTTCAAGTCATCGCATCGGGTTTATTTGTCTAATCCTTCATGAACTACCTTTTTGAAGTGATTCAGTATACCACTATGTCTGTAAATAACTCTTGGGTGTACAGCACAAACAAGCCATTGGGCCCAACTGGTCTCTGCAAGTGTTTATGAACCCCAGTGTTTGGTTTTCTTTTTTTTTATGGCCTTATTAGAATCATAGAATCATAGAAATTTACAGCTCAGAAGGAGGCCACTTCATCCATCGTGTCTGTCAGTTGAAAAGTGCTGTCCAGCCTAATCCCACTTTCCAGCTCTTGGTCGGTAGCCTTGCAGGTTACAGCACCTCAAGTGCATAATCCAAGTACTTTTTAAATGTGATGAGGATTTTTGCCTCTACCACCCTTTCAGGCAGTGCATTGTAGACCTCTACCGCCCTCAGGGTGAAAATATTTCTCCTCAACTCTCCTCTAATCCTTCTACCAATTACTTCAAATCTATGCCCCCTGGTTAGTGACCTCTCTGCCAAGGGAAATAGGTGCTTCCTATTCAGTCTATTCCCAGCCGATCCAGTCTTTCCTCATAGCTAAAATTCTCCATCCCTGGCACCATCCAAGACAAAGGAGCTTGCTTGATTGGCATCCCATCCACTGTCTTAAACATTCACTCCCTTCACCACCGGTGTACTGTAGCTGCAGAGTGTACCATCTGCAAGATGCACTGCAGCAACTTGCCAAGGCTTCTTTGATGGCACCTCTCAGATCTGCGACCTCTACCACCTAGAATGACAAGGGCAGCAGGCACATGGGAACACCATCACCTGCAAGTTCCCCTTCAAGTTACACACCATATTGACTGGAAATATATCGGCGTCTCTAATAGGCCCTACTCTTTCTTTAGTTATCCTCTTGCTCTTTTTGTGTATATATAAAACATCTTTAGGTTTTCCTTGATTTTATTTGCCAGTATTTTTTCATGCTCTCTCTTTTTGCTTTCCTAACTTCCTTTTTAATTTCACCCCTGCACTTTCTATACTCCTCTAGGCTTTCTGTAGTATTGTGTTCTTGGTATCTGACAAAAGCTTCCCTTTTTTCCTACCTCATGTGCTCCTTGACATCCAGGGGGCTGTAGATTTGGGAGTCCCACCTTTTTTCTTAGTGGGAACATATTTGCTCTGGACCTTCACTATCTCCTCCTCCTTGAATGCCTCCCACTGCTCTGACACGGATTTACCTTCAAGTAGCTGTTTCCAGTCCACTTTTTCTAAATCACACCTCAGCTTAGTAAAATTGGCCTTTCTCCAATCGAGAACTTTTACACCTGCCTATCTTTGTCCATTTCCATAACTATGCTAAATCTGTATTGCTACTTTTAGTGATTTTATGAATCTGTGCCCCTAGATCCCTTTGCTCCTCTAGCCCATTCAGACTCTTGCCATCCAAGCAGTATGTGGCCTCCTTATTCTTCCTACCAAAATGCACCCCCTCACATTTATCTATATTGAAATTAATTTGCCCATTACATGCCCTTTCTGTAAGCTTCTTCATGTCTTCCTGTATTTTGCCATATTCTTCCTTTTTTATATTAACTACACCTCCCAATTTGGTGTCGTCCGCAAATTTTGAATTGGACTTCCGAATCCCGAGTCCAAATAATTAATGCAAATTGTGAACAACAGTGGTCCCAGCACTGATCATTGTAGAACACCTGTTCCCAGTCTGAGTTGCTCCCCTTAGCCCCTACTCTGTTTTCTATTTTGTAGCCAGCTTGCTATCCATTCTTCTACTTGTCGCCTGACTCCACATGCTCTGAACTTCATCATGAGTCTACTATGCGGTACTTTATCGAAGGCCTTTTGAATAAACTTATTTAATAATTTAGTTTATTGTGAAAATTGTTTGGTGTGGCCAACAGTATCCATTTTCCAAAGTGATGTAGAACATAGTGGCATTTAATAAACGCATACATTGTTTAGTACGAGCATGCTGCCTCAGATTACTTTGTGCATAAGGTCATCTATTACAAAAATTAAGCATTTACTGTAACAAAAATGAAAATGAAACATTTTTGTCTGATGTATCTTTCTTTGTCACAGTCCATGAAGTTACAAATAAGGCCCACTCACAGAAAACAGTCCAGTCCATTATTGCAGCCCCAGAACGGTCATTAGGTTTGTAACCAGTATCCACGGGAGCTGCTAAACTATTCAATTTGGCTCTTGTATCCTGTGGGATTTATTGGTTGTTTTGATTGGGAGGTCTGTTTTAGTTTGATATCTTTTTATTTAAATTTTTTTGTGGAACATCTTATGGCGTGCCCTATTAGTTTGTCTTTTCCCCTTGCCCTTAAGCTTGAAATAAATGCTGGAAATGTGAGCTGACAATGGGGCATCTGGGACCTTGGTGAATGATGGGACCAACAGTCTATCTCCACAACCAATGAGATTTAAGGATTGTGAAAGAAACCGGAACAGTGGAAATGAAGTAAATTAGGTACAAAAAGAGAAATACAGAGAGGGAACGAAACATTGGATTGAGAAAGAGAGAGAAAAAATAAAACCATTTTTAAAGAATCTCGAAGAACAATTTACTTCCTGCAGGAATGAGACGCCACAGTTTCATTTGCTTCCTTTCTGGGCTGGAGAGTTTGAGTGGCACTGCAGCAACATAAATCTCATGCTTAACGGTGCAAGTACCCCTTTAATTATCAGCAGTGTTATAAGACAAAACCGATAAATTTGGCACCAAGCCACATGAGAAGAAGTTATGGCAGATGATTAAAAGCTTGGTCAAAGAGGCAGGTTTTAAGGAGCGTCTTAAAGGACGGGAAAGAGGCGGAAAAGTTTAGGGAGGGCGTTCCAGAGCTTAGCGCCCAAGCAGCTGAAGGCAAGGTCACTGATGGTTGAGCAGTTATAATCAGGGATGCTCAAGAGGGCAGAATTTGAGGAATGCAGACATCTCGTGTGGTTGAGGGGCTGAAAGAGATTACAGAGATAGAGAGGGGCAAGGCCATGGAGGGATTTGTAAACAAGGATGAGAATTTTGAAATTGAGGCGTTGATTAGCTGGGAGCCAGTGTAGGTCAGCGAGCACAAGGGTGATGGGTGATCGGGATTTGGTGTGAGTTAGGACACGGGCTGCCGAGTTTTGGATGACCTCAAGTTTACTTAGGGTAGAATGTGCGTGGCCAGCCAGGAGTGCGTTGGAGTAGTCTAGTCTAGAGGTAACAAAGGCATGAATGAGGGTTTCAGCAGCAGATGAGCTGAGGCAGGAGCAGAGGTGGGCAATGTTACTGAGGTGGAAATAGGCAGTTTTAGTTATGTCACTTGGAGAGTTGCTGCAGTGCATGTTGTAGATGGTACATCCTGTGCCGGTGGTGAAGGGAATGCACGTTTAAGGTGGTGGATGGGTTGCCAGTCAAGTGGGCTGCTTTGTCCTAATGGCTAATGGCCTAAGGATTTAGAATATGGAGTGTTCGTTTACCTTTATGAAATAAAACTTACATACTGCTTCACAGTCTTCTCTTTAGCTGTTAACAGTTTATTTTGTTAGTTCAAGAGTAAGCCAAATCATACACTACGCGGTTAACATATATTGGCCTCTGAGGTCTATGACCTAGCAAGCCACTCGCTTGTAAAAATAGCAACTATGGATAGACAATAATACAGCTTGCAAGTGTTACCCACATCCTGAGAGCAATTTACAAAAATTGTTTTTGGTCTTGAAGCCAAATTCTAGGGTCCATGTGGTAACGGTTTTGTTGAGTTTCATGAAAAAGACCTAGAACTCTAGCCCCACTAGATTTACTCCATTTCTTCTTTGGGAGCTAAATATGGTACTTTGTAAAATGACAAACCTTCCTTCTTAACCCATGTGCTCTTGTGAACTTGCATTTCTTAGTGCTGGATAGATGAGTTAAGAAAAGAAAAGAAAGAAAGAGAGACTTGCATTTAGACTTGACTAAATTGACTTGCATTCACCTCTAGACTTGACTACTCCAACTCACTCCTGGCTGGCCTTTCACATTCCACACTACGTAAACTTGAAGTCATCCAAAACTCAGCAGCCTGTGTACTAACCCGCACCAAGTCAAGATCACCCATCACCCCTGTGCTTTTTGACCTACATTGGCTCCCAGTTAAACAACGCTTCGATTTCAAAATTCTTATCCTTGTTTACAAATCACTCCATGGACTTGCCCCTCCCTATCTCTGTAATCTTTTTCAGCCTCACAATCCCACAAGATGTCTGCGCTGCTCAAATTCTGGCCTCTTGAACATCCCTCATCATAACTACTCAACCATCGGTGAACATTCCTTCAGCTGCCTGGGCCCTAAACTCTGGAGCTCCCTCCTTAAACTTCTCCATCTCTCTACCTCTCTTTCCTCCTTTAGGACGCTCATTAAAACCTACCTCTTTAAACAAGCTTTTGATCACCTGCCTTAATTTCTTCTGTGGCTCAGTGTTAATTTTATCTGTTTGTCTGTAACACTGTTGTGAAGCGCCTTGGGACATTTTACTATGTTAAAGTTGTTGTTGTATTTTATTATTATTTAAAAATGAGAGAATTTGCACTTGTATAGAACCTTTCATGACTTCCAGATGTCCTAAAGATAGAAAGAAGAAAAGTAAAAGTGGAGGGCAGAGAAACCTAAGGCAAAAAGGGCTACATTACAGCAAAATTCTAAAGGGGCAAAGTATGTTTAAAAAGACAAGCCTGAAGGCTCTGTGCCTCAATGCGGGGAGTATTCGGAATAAAGTGGACGAATTAACTGCGTAGATACCAGTTAACGGATATGATGTAATTGGCATCACGGAGACATGGCTCCAGGGTGACCAAGGCTGGGAACTCAACATCCAGGGGTATTCAACATTTAGGAAGGATAGACAGAAAGGAAAAGGAGGTGGGGTGGCATTGCTGGTTAAAGAGGAAATTAATGCAATAGTAAGGAAGGACATTAGCTTGGATGGTGTGGAATCGGTATGGGTGGAGCTACGGAATACCAAAGGGCAGAAAATGCTAGTGGGAGTTGTGTACAGTAATAGTGAGGTTGGGGACAGCATCAAACAAGAAATTAGAGATGCGTGCAATAAACATACAGCAGTTATCATGGGCAACTTTAATCTACATATTGATTGGGCTAACCAAACTGGTAGCAATGCGGTGGAGGAGGATTTCCTGGAGTGTATTAGGGATGGTTTTCCAGACCAATATGTTGAGGAACCAACTAGAGGGCTGGCCATCCGAGAATGGGTGATGTGTAATGAGAAAGATCTTGTTGTGTGAGGCCCCTTGGGGAAGAGTGACCATAATATGGTAGAATTCTTTATTAAGATGGAGAGCGACATAGTTAATTCAGAGACTAGGGTCCTGAACTTAAGGAAAGGTAACTTCGATGGTATGAGACATGAATTGGCTAGAATAGACTGGTGAGAGTGTTACTTAAAGGGTTGACAGTGGATAGGCAAGGGCAATCATTTAAAGATCATATGGATGAACTTCAACAATTGTACATCCCTGTCTGGCGTAAAAATAAAATGGGGAAGGTGGCTCAACCAAGGCTAACCAGGGAAATTAAGGATAGTGTTAAACATAGAAACATAGAAAATAGGTACAGGAGCAGGCCATTCAGCCCTTCTAGCCTGCACCGCCATTCAATGAGTTCATGGCTGAACATGAAACTTCAGTACCCCCTTCCTGCTTTCTCGCCTTAACCCTTGATCCCCCGAGTAGTAAGGACTTCATCTAACTCCCTTTTGAATATATTTAGTGAATTGGCCTCAACTACTTTCTGTGGTAGAGAATTCCACAGGTTCACCACTCTCTGAGTGAAGAAGTTTCTCCTCATCGCGGTCCTAAATGGCTTACCCCTTATCCTCAGACTGTGACCCCTGGTTCTGGACTTCCCCAACATTGGGAACATTCTTCCTGCATCTAACCTGTCTAAACCCGTCAGAATTTTAAACGTTTCTATGAGGTCCCCTCTCATTCTTCTGAACTCCAGTGAATACAAGCCCAGTTGATCCAGTCTTTCTTGATAGGTCAGTCCCGCCATCCCGGGAATCAGTCTGGTGAATCTTCGCTGCACTCCCTCAATAGCAAGAATGTCCTTCCTCAAGTTAGGAGACCAAAACTGTACACAATACTCCAGGTGTGGCCTCACCAAGGCCCTGTACAACTGTAGCAACACCTCCCTGCCCCTGTATTCAAATCCCCTCGCTATGAAGGCCAACATGCCATTTGCTTTCTTAACCGCCTGCTGTACCTGCATGCTAACCTTCAATGACTGATGTACCATGACACCCAGGTCTCGTTGCACCTTCCCTTTTCCTAATCTGTCACCATTCAGATAATAGTCTGTCTCTCTGTTTTTACCACCAAAGTGGATAACCTCACATTTATCCACATTATACTTCATCTGCCATGCATTTGCCCACTCACCTAACCTATCCAAGTCACTCTGCAGCCTAATAGCATCCTCCTCGCAGCTCACACTGCCACCCAAGGAAGAGGCATATAAATTGGCCAGAAAAAGCAGCAAACCTGAGGACTGGGAGAATTTTCTAATACAGCAGAGGAGGACAAAGGGTTTAATTAGGAGGGGGAAAATAGAGTATGAGAGGAAGCATGCTAGGAACATTAAAAATTGACTGCAAAAGCTTCTATAGATATGTGAAGAGACAAAGATTAGTGAAAACAAATGTAGGTCCCTTGCAGTCAGATTCAAGTGAATTTATAATGGGGAACAAAGAAATGGCGGACCAGTTAAACAAATACTTTGGTTCTGTCTTCACAAAGGAAGACACAAATTACCTTCCGGAAATACTAGGGGACCGAGGGTTCAGTGAGCAGGAGGAACTGAAAGAAATCCTTATTAGGCGGGAAATTGTGTTAGGGAAATTGATGGGATTAAAGGCCAATAAATCCCCGGGGCCTGATGATCTGCATCCCAGAGTACTTGAGGAAGTAGCTCTAGAAATAGTGGATGCATTGGTGGTGATTTTCCAACAGTTTATCAACTCTGGATCAGTTCCTATGGACTGGAGGATAGCTAATGTACCACCACTTTTTAAGAAATGAAGGAGAGAGCAAACGGGTAATTATAGACCGGTTAGCCTGACATCGGTAGTGGGGAAAATGTTGGAATCCATTATTAAAGATGAAATAGCACATTTGGAAAGCAGTGACGGGATCGGTCCAAGTCAGCATGGATTTATGAAGGGTAAATCCTGCTTGACAAATCTAGAATATTTTGGGGATGTAATAGTAGAGTAGACGAGGGAGAACCAGTGGATGTGGTGTATTTGGACCTTCAAAAGGTCCCACATAAGAGATTGGTGTGCAAAATTAAAGCACATGTTATTGGGGGTAGTGTACTGACGTGGATAGAGAACTGATTGGCAGACAGGAAGCAGAGAGTCGGGATAAACGGGTCCTTTTCAGAATGGCAGGCAGTGACTAGTGGGGTGCCGCAGGGCTCCGTGCTGGGACCCCAGCTACTTACAACATACATTAATGATTTGGATGAGGGAATTGAATGTAATATCTCCACGTTTGCAGATGACACTAAACTGGGTGGCGGTGTGGGCTGTGAGGAGGACACTAAAAGGGTGCAGGGTGACTTAGACAGGTTAGTTGAGTGGGCAAACGCGTGGCAGATGCAGTATAATGTGGATAAATGTGAGATTATCCACTTTGGTGGCAAAAACACGAAAGCAGACTATTATCTGAATGGCGGCAGATTAGTAAAAGAGGAGGTGCAACGAGACCTGGGTGTCATGGTTCATCAGTCATTGAAAGTTGGCATGCAGGTACAGTAGGTGGTGAAGAAGGCAAATGGTATGTTGGCCTTCATAGCTAGAGGATTTGAGTATAGGAGCAGGGAGGTCTTACTGCAGTTGTACAGGGCCTTAGTGAGGCCTCACCTGGAAGATTGTGTTCAGTTTTGGTCTCCTAATCTGAGGAAGGACATTCTTGCTATTGAGGGAGTGCAGCAAAAGGTTCATCAGACTGATTCCCGGGATGGCAGGACTGACATATGAGGAGAGACTGGATCGAGTGGGCCTGTATTCACTGGAGTTCAGAAGGATGAGGGGGGATGTCATAGAAACATATAACATTCTGATGGGACTGGACAGGTTAGATGCAGGAACAATGTTCCAGAGGTTGGGGAAGTCAGAACCAGGGGACATACTCTAAGGATAAGGGGTACGCCATTTAGGACTGAGATGAGGAGAAACTTCTTCACTGAGTTGTTAACCTGTGGAATTCCCTACTGCAGAGAGTTGTTGATGCCAGTTCATTGGATATATTCAAGAGGGAGTTAGATATGGCCCTTATGGCTAAAGGGATCAAGAGGTATGGAGAGAAAGCGGGAAAGGGGTACTGAGGTGAATGATCAGCCATGATCTTATTGAATGGTGGTGCAGGCTCGAATGGCCGAATGGCCTACTCCTGCACCTATTTTCTATGTTTCTCTGTCAAGCACTTTGCAGAAAATTAAGTAGTTTTGATGTGTAGTCACTTTTGTAATGTAGGAAATGCAGCCAATTTACACACAGCAAAATCCCACAAAGAGCAAGGTGATAATGACCAGATAATATGTTTTAGTGATGTTGATTTGAGAGATAAATATTGACCAGGACACTGGGGATAGCTTCCCTGCTGTTCTTCAAAATAGTGTCATGGGATCTTTTGCGTTGCCCGAGAGGGAAGACGGGGCTTCGGGTTTAATGTTTCATCCAAAAGATGACACTTTCGACAGTACAACACTCCATTAGTGCTGCACTAGATTTTGTGTTCAATTACCTGGAGTGGGACTTGAACCCACAATCTTCCTACTCAGAGGTGAGAATACTACCATTGAGCTTACAGCTGACATGCAGGGCATTTTCTTTTACGTCCACATTTAGTGGGTAAGAAACCATACGTAGAGTTGCAAGTTAGTGGAGATCCTATTAGATCTCCACTAACTTGCAATAAAACATTATTATTGGTGGTATCTGCTTGGAAATAGCTATCATAGTGTTATAAAGTAGTATTCCGGTTTAGCAGCTGAAGAGAACCTACATTTTGGTGAGCATGCTTTGTTTGCCGATGTTTATTTAATGTACCGTCTAGCTTTGGAATCTCTCTTTTGGGCATTCATATTTGTGCATAATCATTAAATGCAGTTGTAATTCATTGTTTGTACTTGTATAACTTCTTAGTGGATTTTCTGCAATGTCTGGGAGGAGACCGCTAACAGTGGGTATTTTGCAGTGGCACCAGGCTCAGCAGAGGGGAAAGAACAGGAAACTGATGGGAACAACAGTCATAAATAGATATGAAAGCAAATCATAGAATTACATAGTACTGTATGTACAGCATAAAACCTGGCCATTCGGCCCAACTGGTCTGTGCCAGTGTTTATGCTCTACGTGTGCCTCCTCCCACTGTAATTCATCGAATCCTATCTGCAGAGCAGGCTCAAGGGCTGTATGGCCTACTCCTGCTCCGATTTCTTACAACATTCTATTCATTATTTCCTTGTGTTTATCCAGCTTCCCCTTAAATTCATCACGGAAAGGGTTCCGCAAACAGCAATGAGACAAATGACCAGATTGTGGCCCCAAGTTTCCACACGTGGCAAAACAGGCGCCCCTCCGAACTGGACGCCCGTTTTTCACGCCGAAAACGGCGCCTGAAAAAAAACGCGCTATTCTCGAGCGCTTTGCAGCTCGATGGCTGCTTGGCGCGGCGCACAGGGGGCGGAGCCTACCACTCGCGCCGATTTTGTAAGTAGGAGGGGGCGGGTACAATTTAAATGAGTTTTTTTTCGTGCCGGCAACCCTGCGCGTGCGCGTTGGAGCGTTCGCGCACGCGAAGTCTGAAGTAAACATTGGCACTCGGCCATTTTAAAAAGTGCTGCAGAAAAAGTGAAAATTTGTTTATTGAACTCTTGCAAAGGCTTGTATTTTAATTTTCTTGACATTTCTGTGTGTGAGGGTGAGGGAGTGCATTCTGTAATTAAAGATAGACTGTGATAACCGGGACACATGCACTTGTTTGAGACTATTCAAATTCTTTGTAGCTGTTCAATTTTTAACATTTTTTAATAAAACCACATTGCCCTTCCATGATCAGCACTGAGGCTTCTTGCAGCTTTCTCCCCCTGCCGTCCGTCGGTCCCGACGGCAAACCGCTGCCTCAAGTACTGAGGCTTCCTGCAGCCTTCTCCCTCCTCCTGCCGTCGGTCGGTCCCGATGGCAAACCGCTGCCTGAAAGGCCTGCCTGAAACACTTTCACACAGGTAGGAACATGGTTTATTTAATCTTTTCTTTGCTTATAAATTTTTATTCAGGTTGAATTTATTTGTATAAGTATAACTAAGGATTTATTGTAGAATTTAATGACTTCCCTTCCCTCCCCCCGCTCTCCCCCCCCCCACCTCGTTCCCGACGCCTAATTTGTAACCTGCGCCTGATTTTTTAATGTGTAGACAAGGTTTTCTCAAGCCTACAAAAATCTTCACTTGCTCCATTCTAAGTTAGTTTGGAGTACGTTTTCACTGTGGAAACTTTCAAATCAGGCGTCAGTGGCCGGACACGCCCCCTTTTGAAAAAAAAATTCTGTTCAAAAGTGAAACTGTTCTACCTGACTAGAACTGCAGAAAACTTAAATGTGGAGAATTGCGATTTCTAAGATACTCCGTTCTCCACCAGTTGCTCCTAAAAATCAGGAGCAAATCATGTGGAAACTTGGGGCCCATGTGCTGTAATGCTGTTGCTTCTGCGGAGTGGAAAATTCATTTTTAAAAATGAAGTGTGTTCATTTCGGTATGTAACTTACAGGTGCAGCATCGAAAATCTGGAGATCCATGGTAGGGTTGTCCAGAATCCGCAAAATGTTCCGGAATCCGGACACTGCCACCAGCTGGGCCCAGGGAAATGTCAAGAAATGAAATCCAACTACTGTACAGTAACCAAAATTGCAAGAATAAAAACGCCAATCCTACCTGTTCCAGGCCAGGTCTTCACAGTCACTGCACCACTGCTCCTGGGTCTTCACCAACTCTGCACAGCACACAAGTCCCCGGCCAGAACCAACTCTGCACAGCACACAAGTCCCCGGCCAGAACCAACTCTGCGGAGCACGCAAGTCCCCGGCCTGAACCAACTCTGCGAAGCACGCAAGTCCCCGGCTTGAACCAACTCTGCACAGCACGCAAGTCCCTGGCCTGAACCAACTCTGCGGAGCACGCAAGTCCCTGGCCTGAACCAACTCTGCACAGCACGCAAGTCCCCGGCCAGAATCAACTCTGCACAGCACGCAAGTCCCCGGCCTGAACCAACTCTGCACAGCACGCAAGTCCCCGGCCTGAACCAACTCTGCGGAGCACACAAGTCCCCGGCCTGAACCAACTCTGCGAAGCACACAAGTCCCCGGCCTGAACCAACTCTGCGAAGCACACAAGTCCCCGGCCAGAACCAGCGAAGCACACAAGTCCCCGGCCAGAACCAATCAAGCTCCGCGCGCAAGTTCCCAGCCAAAATCAAACTCTGCACAGCACACTGCAGCTTCCCAAAGCAGCAACCGCACAATCGAATCGCTACACCCCATGACTCCGAGCGGAGCTGACCCGACCTCACTCGACCAGATTTCGATTTTAAGTTTGCACACCTGTACTTGTAATAAAAAATACTACCTGTACCTGCACCTGCACTTTTCAATTCAGCATTTTTTTTAAAAATTAGTGGCATCAGCATTTTTTTTAAAAATTAGTGGCATTAAACGTTATAGGGCTACCCCAGCTGACCCACCTACATCCCATGATGAGACCCCCACCTACATCCCGGATAGATTGATTGTGCTTGCTGCTGCAAATGCGGCTGGGATACATAAGTGGAAGCTTATGGTCATTGGGAGAAGCCAACGTCCAAGCTGTTTCAAGGGTTTTTAGAGTATTGCCAGTACATTATTATGCCAATAAGAAAGCATGGGTAACCAGAGTAATCTTTCTCAACTGGTTTGAGAAGCATTTTGTCCCTCAGGCTCATTGCACGGAAGTTGTCCTTGAGGAAAACTTCAAGATATACTTGCTGCTAAACAATTGCTCAGCACATCCCGATGTTGAGCTTTTGGTAAAGGATAATGTCCATGGAATCTACTTACCTCCAAATGTTACATCACTGATACAGCCAATGGACCAAGGAATTTTGAGATCGATGAAGTGTCTCGACAAAAACAAGTTTGAGGTGTTTGCTTAATGCTGTGAACAAGGCATAGGAATAAAAGCATTCTCAAAAGCTTTCTTTATCAAGGATGCCATATGGGCAGCTGCCGATGCATGGAGCCTGGTTACTGCAGATACCTCGGTCAATGCTTGGCATAACATCTGGCCATCAACTATGTTCGCTGACGATGATGCTGATGATGCTCCTCAGGACTTTCAAGGCTTTCGTGTGTCCAGTGAAAAAGCAATGATTGCTCAACTTTTAGATTATGCAAGAGGATTGAATATGCAAGAGGATTGAATTGACAAGCTGCACAGGAATTGAATGAGGACGATGTGGCAGAAGTCATGGACATAGCCAAGGATGCGCCCATTGTGCATGCAGTGACAGATGAAGGAGTCATGCAGAGGGTTTTGCATCCAGAAGGAAAGGATGAAAGCAGTGGGGATGATGATGCCTGTGATCAAGTTGAAAAAGTGCCCATTGACAAATCAATCAATCTTTGTCAAGAATTAATTAACGTCTTAGAGCAACAAAGCTTCATAGGTGAAGAAGAAATACAGCAGGTACCCAGAATTCGGGAAAAATTAGTGAAAGAAAATCCTAAATTATTTAAACAAACAACAATATTAAATATCTTTCAAAAGATGTTGCATCAGAAGGCCCAAGACCTACAGCGTGCAACTACACCAGCAATTTCCACACTAGATAATCCTATTGCTGGCCCATCATCAGCCCCAGACATCATAGCTGAGCCCTCTACCTCAAGCACAACCTCCAGCCAATTGTAACTGTACTTGTTTATTTTGACTCTGTTTACGAAATAAAAGCCTTTATTTACAGTTTTTTATATTTCATAACTTTACTCGCCTCTTCCCTTCTCCCTCGCCTCTTCCCTTCTCCCTCGCCTCTTCCCCACTTTTCCCTCCCTCCCTCCTCTTCCCCACTTTTCCCTCCCTCCCTCCTCTTCCCCACTTTTCCCTCCCTCCCTCCTCTTCCCCACTTTTCCCTCCCTCCCTCCTCTTCCCCACTTTTCCCTCCCTCCCTCCTCTTCCCCACTTTTCCCTCCCTCCCTCCTCTTCCCCACTTTTCCCTCCCTCCCTCCTCTTCCCCACTTTTCCCTCCCTCCCTCCTCTTCCCCACTTTTCCCTCCCTCCCTCCTCTTCCCCACTTTTCCCTCCCTCCCTCCTCTTCCCCACTTTTCCCTCCCTCCCTCCTCTTCCCCACTTTTCCCTCCCTCCCTCCTCTTCCCCACTTTTCCCTCCCTCCCTCCTCTTCCCCACTTTTCCCTCCCTCCCTCCTCTTCCCCACTTTTCCCTCCCTCCCTCCTCTTCCCCACTTTTCCCTCCCTCCTCCCTCTTCCCCACTTTTCCCTCCCTCCCTCCTCTTCCCCACTTTTCCCTCCCTCCCTCCTCTTCCCCACTTTTCCCTCCCTCCCTCCTCTTCCCCACTTTTCCCTCCCTCTCTCTCTCTCTCTCCACACAAAGGTAGGCACTTGGCTTTTAGCCAATGTTCATGTAGAGTTTCTGCTAATATGTTGTCAAACATTGAAATCTTTAGTTTGAACACTTTGTTCTTGGACAGATTTGTGTGCACCTTTAAAAGTGGCTTAGTGAATAGCCAGACATAAGGGTACCCTGCACAATGGTGATGAGTGTGAAAGGAATGGCTTGAGCATTGCAGGGATGATTTATGGAGCTGGTGTGGAATGGTGCCAACCTGACGCATCATGTGGCAGCCAGGGTGCACAGCGTCAAGTCAAGTAAATGTAGCCATGGTGAAACTATCCCTGGAGTCCCGGGCAGCAATGCTGATGCCCTGTTTCCTGTGCAGCATCAGGTGATTGCGGAGAAAGTTGGTGATGTTGGTGTTGGGGCTGATCGTGGTGGGTTTCTGAGGACCCAAGATGCGATTTTTTTTTTTTTCCAAGGACACTGATGCTGCTGGAGTAGATGGCAGGTGATGTTGAAATGACAGAAGCAATCTGTCAATGGTGAGAGAGATTGCTCCAAGGAGGTGACAGTGAATAGAGTTCACTGCAAACAGCTCAAAGGTTTCTTCCAAATCCTGTAGGCTTCAACTTCTGATATTGGAAAGTGAACAGCTGTGAAATGGTAGCTTTTGCACCACTTCTGCAGCTGTCAACTTGCCAAAGCAATAGAGAATCACTGAGAACCCGACTCCACTTATCTGGCGTGTTCCCCAAGGGATGCCAAAAGTTTGGTAAAATTGTAAGTGCCTGCTTTAAATCCTCTTGCATAGCATTCAACTACCTCTTAACGACCTTAATTCACTGGCCCGCCGCTGTCGGGTCTGCAGTCCGCACGCAGACGTGATGGGTCAGAAACTCTCACGGAGGTGGGTCTGGAGTGGGATACCAACCCACTGTCAATCAGGGCCCGCCTCCAAACCTGCACTCGCAGGGCTGGGAAGATTTCGGCTGAAGAATCAGACTAATTTTACTGACAAGAGTCGTGCCAGCTCTGGCCAGCACATCATGATGTATTGGATCATGACATTTGATTTGGGAGTCAATAGCCTTCATTTGAAGATGTGATTAAAATGCTACAAAGCAAGGAACAATAATGTATTCGTATCATACAAAAAGCAGTGCTACAATAAAATAAAATAAAATGATTTACCCTTTAGAACTAAAGTCAAAAGAAATAGGAGCAGGAGTAGGCCATTTGGCCCCTCGAGCTTACTCCTCCATTCAATAAGATCCTGGTTGATCTGATCATGGACTCAGCTGCACTTCCCTGCCCACTCCCCATAACCCTTCACTCCCTTATCATTCAAAAATATGTCTATCTCCACCTTTAAATATATTCAATGACCCAGCCTCAACAGCTCTCAGGGGTAGAGAATACCACAGATGCACGACCCTCTGCGAGAAGAAATTCCTCCTCATCTCTGTTTTAAATGGACGACCCCTTATTCTGAAACACTGCCCCTAGTTCTAGATTCCCCCATGAGGGACAGTTGGTAACCCAAAATACTTCAGTTTTGTCACTTTTTAGCTGTTTTAAGTCTGATCCCTTACATTTTTGGGTTTTAATATCATTAGAACTCATTGGGTGGGAAATTCCATTGACTTGATCCCGCATCATGGCGTTACTTTGCCGGAAGCGCAGTAGTGGGAATCTGACTTGCTGCTGTTTATTTATTTTTGGCACTGGAGACCATAGGGCTTATGAGCACTTCCAAAAATACATATCTGTAAAATTCATATTCTGGATGTGTGTGTCATTGGCAAAGCCGTCATTGATTGCACATCCCCAGCTGTCCTGACAACTGAGTGGCTTGACGTGGGACTGGGATTACATAGCCCCCTCCCCACAATAACTAGGGCATGTCCCCTAGTTTGGGAAGCACTGAATTAACTGAAAATTAGTAACTTGTTTCAAGTCGATTTATATCATGCACAGTGTTTGGCAAACAATGGAATAAAATTGTGTGTTATTTCATAAAGGCAGTGTCCCCTTTAAAAACAACCAAGTGCTCCTCACCACTAAATTCAATTTCTAAAGTTTGAATTATTGTTCTGCTTTGGTTGGTTTGTTCCTACAGAAACTGAGTGTTGGTTGTGTTAAAAATTGGTCTAATTGCTCCTGGAGTTTATGCAGAAAGTCGGGTAGTATGACTTCCAATGCTAGTGAAACAAACCCAAGCATTTTGAATCTACATTGCTGCAAGATTCTTGCCACTATTCTCCAGCTCTGATTAGATTCGCAACCCTGATAGCTGTAAACAGATTCTTCCTAAAGTCCCACTTACAGGGCCCAAGTTTCCACAAGAAAAAAAACAGGCGCCCCTCCGAGCTGGGCGCCTGTTTTTCGCGCCTAAAACGGCGCCTAAAAAAATCTTCGGTATTCTCCACCTACTTACAGGTCCTCTGGCTCTCGGCGCAGCCAGCACGAGCTGTGGGGGGGGGCGGAGCCAGGTCCCTGCGCTGAAAACAGTGCCGGGACCTCTGGACATGCGCGCTACAGTCGGCATGTAAATACATTAGCTCCAGGCACCGAACTGTGTGGGAGGGGCCCGAAGCACGCAGCCCCTAGCCCTGGCTGAATGGCCTCACTGGGGCTGCATGAATAAGGCTCCTCCCACGGCAAGCTCCTGCTCCCCCCCCGACCAAACCCGACACTCGCTCCCCCCCGCCGACCAGACCCGACACCCGCTCTTCCCCCCCCCAACGGCCGACCCGACCCGACACCCGCTCCCCCCCTCTCTCCCTCCCCCTCTCTCTCCCTCCCCTCCCTCCCCCCCTCTCTCTCTCTCTCTCTCTCTCTCTCTCTCTCTCTCTCTCTCTCTCTCTCTCTCTCTCTCTCTCTCTCTCTCTCTCTCTGTCTCTCCCCCTCCCGCTCAGCGGCACAAATGGCTGCAGAATTCTCCCTGGCTGAAGCACTTTCACACAGGTAGGAAGATGGTTTATTTAATCATTTCTTGGCTTATAAATGTTTATTCAGGTTGGATTTATTTGTATAATATTTGTAGAAGTATAAATAAGGATTTATTGTCGAATTTAATGAGTTCCCTCCCCCCCACCTCGTTCTGGACGCCTAATTTGTAACCTGCGCCTGATTTTTTAATGTGTAGAACAGGTTTTTTCAGTTCTACAAAAATCTTCACTGGCTCCATTCTACTTTAGTTTGGAGTACGTTTTCACTGTGGAAACTTTCAAATCAGGCGTCAGTGGCCGAACACGCCCCCTTTTGAAGAAAAAATTCTGTTCTAAAGTAGAACTGTTCTACCTGACTAGAACTGCAGAAAAAAAAATGTGGAGAATTGCGATTTCTAAAATAGTCCGTTCTCCACCAGTTGCTCCTAAAAATCAGGCGCGAATCATGTGGAAACTTGGGCCCTCAGTATAGTACAACATTTTTTGACTTAATTTGGATTCCACTTGATTGGCATTTCAAAGCAGAAACCTTGAAGTTGGTGCCTGATGAACCATATTCTGTATTTGACTGAAGTCAGTTGCCTTGTGGCAAATAGTTAAGCTATTGTGCTGGTGTGATTTCACACAGGAGTGTCCAAGTTATAAAATGATAGACCTTAAGTGATACACTGTACCTTGATTTGAGCTATGATATACCCGTAGTTTCTTAGGCCCCAAGTTTCCACATGATTTGCTCCTGATTTTTAGGAGCAACTGGTGTAGAACGGAGTATCTTAGAAATCGGAATTCTCCACATTTAGTTTTCTGCAGTTCTAGTCAGGTAGAACAGTTTCACTTTGGAACAGAATTTTTTTTTTCAAAAGGGGGCGTGTCCGGTCACTGACGCCTGATTTCAAAGTTTCCACAGTGAAAACGTACTCCAAACTAACTTGGAATGGAGTAAGTGAAGATTTTTGTACGCTTGAAAAAATCTTGTCTACACTTTAAAAAATCAGGCGCAGGTTACAAATTAGGCGTAGGGAACGAGGTGGGGGGGGAGAGGGGGGTGGAAGGGAAGTCATTAAATTCTACAATCAATCCTTAGTTATACTTATACAAATATTATACAAATAAATCCAACCTGAATAAAAATTTATAAGCAAAGAAAAGATTAAATAAACCATGTTCCCACCTGTGTGAAAGTGCTTCAGGCAGGCCTTTCAGGCAGCGGTGTGGCGTCAGTGTCTCGACGGCAGCGGCAGCAAGCAGCCTTCGAGCTGAGCTGCAGAGGTGTGGCGTCAGTGTCTCGACGGCAGCGGCAGCAAGCAGCCTTCGAGCTGAGCTGCATGCTTGAGGCAGGGATGTGGCGTCAGTGTCTCGACGGCAGCAGCAGGCAGCAAGCAGCCTTCGAGCTGAGCTGCAGAGGTGTGGCGTCAGTGTCTCGTCTCGATGGCAGCGGCAGGCAGCAAGCAGCCTTCGAGCTGAGCTGCGATGCTTGAGGCATGCCTTCATTCCCCGCGAAGATGCAGCACCCGGATGGACTTGAGGCCATTCGGCCATGGGATTGCAGCGGCGTCAGTGGCTGGCCGGGAGCCGAAGAAAGAACAGCAGCAGCCTTCGAGCTGTGAGGGGGACTGACTGAGGCCATTTGGACAGGGAGTGGCAGCCACATCGACATCTTTATATTTAAATTTGCAGAATGGGTGCACCACATATTATGCAATGGTTTGCTTCCTCATGCAAGAAATTCTTTGTTCTTGGTGGAAGTTGATCCATTGCAAAGTTGAATTGGCACTTTTTTATTTCTCCAAACACACAGTCCTTAATTTGCAGGCACCGGTTCTGCAAGTTTAGCAGTGAAAAGCTGAACTCACTGATTTCAGCAGGTGATTTATTCAGCAGTGCTGCTAAAAGCACTCCCTCACATACAGAAATATCAAGAAAATTAAAATACAAGCCTTTGCAGGGGTCCAAGAAACAAATCTTCACTTTTTCTGCAGTACTTTTAAAAATGGCCGAGTGCCAATGTTTACTTCAGACTGCGCGTGCGCGAACACTCTAACGCGCACACGCAGGGTTGCCGGCACCAAGAAGCCTCATTTCAATTGTACCAGCCCCCTCCTACTTACAAAATCGGCGCGAGTGGTAGGCACCGCCCCTTGTGCGCGCGCCAAGCAAACATCGAGCTCTCTTGGTGCAGAGAATACCGCACTTTTTTTTCGGCGCGAAATACAGGCGCCCAGCTCTGAGGTGCGCCGCCTATATCCTTGCCACTGGAGCAAGACCTAGCTCTGTCAAGCCAGTGTGGTAGCTGGTGTGCAACGGTCACCACACGTTAAAAAAATTCACGCACATGCATCTTTCACCCCCTCAATTGGAGTTCAGGACTGGAGCATCGGGTCCTTCATCCTGTGAACTTGTGGAAGCAAGTCATCCTTGTTCGAGGGACTGCCTATGATGATGATTGTATAAGAGTATTGGTTAGTTAAAATCATTTGAGGATTTGAAGACAAACTTCAGTCTTTTAAGAGTGAGCATTTTATTTGCAGATATGTTAAGTTTGGATTAATGCAACGCAACAGCATACAGTAGAATTTTATTCTTCCTCGCTTGTCCATCTCCATTTTAGAAATAAATATTCCATCCAATTTTGTTTTCAGAGAGGGAGAAAGGTGAGAAGCTGTCCCTTTTTAAGGCTTTGCATCATTCTTGGTGCAGAACAATAATTCCTTCCCTATGTCTTTCGTCTAGGAAGTGTACCTTGGTTCTGTTTGTTCTGCTGGAAACGCTTCTCCCTAATCTCAGTGCATAGGACATATTTTTTTTTACAAGAGGTTGATTTACCAATGGCCCTGCACCTGAATGCGAGGCAGGTAGATTGTCCCTGAAGTGCACTGAAGTGACCTGAACAAGCCTGCATTTTTGGATTCAAGTCATTTAAATGGTCCAGTTGCAATCCCTGATGCAGACTCTTTCCCCAGCGAAATCCAGTGATTGAAATTGATTGAAGAAAGTCAGCAATTGCTGCAGATCCAAGAAACCTACAAGAGCAGGAGTGGCTGCTAGTGTTAGGATCTTGAGGCTGCTGTCCAAAAATAGCAAGCAGAGACATACCAGGGTTGGGTGGAAGATCGACCCCTAATAGCACCCCTCAAAATGGGTGTTTCACTGGAAAATGAAGATAATGATGAAACAGGAGGGCCAGAAATGGAATTGATGTCCTGGGGGTAACATTTGCTAATGCAGTTTGGGAGTGTTTAAACGAATATGGCAGGGGGATGGAAACCTATGCAGCGAGACAGGGCGAAGTAATATGGAGTCAGAAACAGATGGTAGAAAGGTAAAAAGCAATAGTGGAAGGCCGAGTAAACAAAGGCAAGAAACAAAAAGGGCCACACTACATCATAATTCTAAAAGGACAAAGGGTGTTAAAAAAACAAGCCTGAAGGCTTTGTGTCTTAATGCATGGAATATCCGTAATAAGGTGGGTGAATTAACTGTGCAAATAGATGTTAACAGATATGATGTGATTAGGATTACAGAGACATGGCTCCAGGATGATCAGGGCTCGGAACTCAACATCCAAGGGTATTCAACATTCAGGAAGGATAGAATAAAAGGAAAAGGAGGTGGGGTAGCATTGTTGGTTAAAGAGGAGATTAATGCAATAGTTAGGAAGGACATTACCTTGGATGATGTGGAATCTATGGGCCCAAGTTTCCACATGATTCGCGCCTGATTTTTAGGAGCAACTGGTGGAGAACAGACTATTTTAGAAATCGCAATTCTCCACATTTTTTTTTCTGCAGTTCTAGTCAGGTAGAACAGTTCTAGTTTAGAACAGAATTTTTCTTCAAAAGGGGGCGTGTCCGGCCACTGACTCCTGATTTGAAAGTTTCCACAGTGAAAATGTACTCCAAACTAAAATAGAATGGAGCCAGTGAAGATTTTTGTAGAACTGAAAAAACCTGTTCTACACATTAAAAAATCAGGCGCAGGTTACAAATTAGGCGCCCAGAACGAGGTGGGGGGGGGAAGGGAAGTCATTAAATTCTACAATAAATCCTTATTTATACTTCTACAAATATTATACAAATAAATCCAACCTGAATAAACATTTATAAGCCAAGAAAAGATTAAATAAACCATCTTCCTACCTGTGTGAAACTGCTTCAGCCAGGGAGAATTCTGCAGCTGTTCGTGAGGGGGGGGAGGGAGAGGGGGGGGGAGGGGAGGGAGAGGGGGGGGAGGGAGAGAGGGGGAGGGGAGGGGAGGGAGAGGGGGGGGGGGAGGGAGAGGGTGTCGGGTCTCGGTCGGGGCGGGGGGGAGCGAGTGTCGGGTCTGGTCGGGCGGGGAGCAGGAGCTGGCCGTGGGAGGAGCCTCATTCATGCAGCCCCAGTGAGGCCATTCAGCCAGGGCTAGGAGCTGCGTGCTTCGGGCCCCTCCCACACAGTTCGGTGCCTGGAGCTACTGCACTTGCGTGCCGACTGTAGCGCGAATGTGCAGAGGTCCCGGCACTGTTTTCAGCGCAGGGACCTGGCTCTGCCCCCCCCACAGCTCATGCCGGCTGCGCCGAGTGCCACAGGACCTGTAAGTCGGTGGAGACTACGGAGGATTTTTTTAGGCGCCGTTTTAGGCGCGGAAAACGGTCGCCCAGCTCGGAGGGGCGCCCGTTTTTTTTCTTGTGGAAACTTGGGCCCAAAATGGGTTGAGCTGCAAAACACCAAAGGGCAAAAAACGTTAGTGGGAGTTATGTACAGACCTCCAAACAGTAGTAGTGATGTTGAGGAGGGCATCAAACAGGAAATTAGGGGTGCATGCGAAAAAGGTGCAGCAGTTATCATGGGTGACTTTAATATGCATATAGATTGGGCTAACCAAACTGGAAGCAATACAGTGGAGGAGGATTTCCCTTATGAAGTGCACAAGGGATGGTTTTCTAGACCAATATGTCGAGGAACCAACTAGGGGTGAGACCATCTGAGACTGGGTTTTGTGTAATGAGAGAGGATTAATTAGCAATCTCGTTGTGCGAGGCCCCTTGGGGAAGAGTGAACATAATATGGTGGAATTCTACATTAGGATGGAGAATGAAACAGTTAATTCAGAGACCATGGTCCAGAACTTAAAGAAGGGTAACTTTGAAGGTAGGAGGCGTGAATTGGCTAGGATAGATTGGCGAATGATACTGAAGGGGATGACAGTGGATGGGCAATGGCAGACATTTAGAGACCGCATGGATGAACTACAACAATTGTACATCCCTGTCTGGCGTAAAAATAAAAAAGGGAAGATGGCTCAACCGTGGCTATCGAGGAAAATCAGGAATAGTATTAAAGCCAAGGAAGTGGCATACAAATTGGCCAGAAATAGCAGTGAACCCAGGTACTGGGAGAAATTTAGAACTCAGCCGAGGAGGACAAAGGGTTTGATTAGGGCAGGGAAAATAGAGTACGAGAGGAAGCTTGCAGGGAACATTAAGACTGACTGCAAAAGCTTCTATAGATATGTAAAGAGAAAAAGGTTAGTAAAGACAAACATAGGCCCCCTGCAGTCAGAATCAAGGGAAGTCATAACGGGGAGCAAAGAAATGGCAGACCAATTAAACAAGTACTTTGGTTCGGTATTCACTAAGGGGGATACAAACAACCTTCTGGATATAAAAGGGGTTAGAGGGTCGAGTAAGAAGGAGTAACTGAGGGAAATCCTTATTAGTCGGGAAATTGTGTTGGGGAAATTGATGGGATTGAAGGCCGATAAATCCCCAGGGCCTGATGGACTGCATCCCAGAGAGTACTTAAGTAGGTGGCCTTGGAAATAGCGGATGCATTGACAGTCATTTTTCAGCATTCCATAGACTCTGGCTACCCTCCACGCCATAGGAACTGATCCAATGTAACCCCACCTTTTTTTAAAAAAAAAAGAGAGAGAGAGAAAACAGGTAATTATAGACTGGTCAGCCTGACATCGGTAGTGGGTACAATGATGGAATCAATTATTAAGGATGTCATAGCAGCGCATTTGGAAAGAGGTGACATGATAGGTCCAAGTCAGCATGGATTTGTGAAAGGGAAATCAGGCTTGACAAATCTTATGGAATTTTTTGAGGATGTTTCCAGTAGAGTGGACAGGGGAGAACCAGTTGATGTGGTGTGTTTGGACTTTCAGAAGGCTTTCGACAAGGTCCCACACAAGAGATTAATGTGCAAAGTTAAAGCACATGGGATTGGGGGTAGTGTGCTGATGTGGATTGAGAACTGGTTGTCAGACAGGAAGCAAAGAGTAGGAGTAAATGGGTACTTTTCAGAATGGCAGGCAGTGACTAGTGGGGTACCGCAAGGTTCTGTGCTGGGGCCCCAGCTGTTTACAATATACATTCATGATTTAGACGAGGGGATTAAATGTAGTATCTCCAAATTTGCGGATGACACTAAGTTGGGTGGCAGTGTGAGCTGCGAGGAGGATGCTATGAGGTTGCAGAGTGACTTGGGTAGGTTAGGTGAGTGGGCAAATGCATGGCAGATGAAGTATAATGTGGATAAATGTGAGGTTATCCATTTTGGTGGTAAAAACAGAGAGACAGACTATTATCTGAATGGTGACAGATTAGGAAAAGGGGAGGTGCAACGAGACCTGGGTGTCATGGTACATCAGTCACTGAAGGTTGGCATGCAGGTACAGCAGGCGGGTAAGAAAGCAATTAGCATGTAGGCCTTTATAGCGAGGGGATTTGAGTACAAGGGCAGGGAGGTGTTACTACAGTTGTACAGGGCCTTGGTGAGGCCACACCTGGAGTATTGTGTACAGTTTTGGTCTCCTAACTTGAGGAAGGACATTCTTGCTATTCAGGGAGTGCAGCGAAGGTTCACCAGACTGATTCCTGGGATGGCGGGACTGACATATCAAAAAAGACTGGATCAACTGGGCTTGTATTCACTGGAGTTCAGAAGAATGAGAGGGGATCTCATAGAAACGTTTAAAATTCTGATGGGTTTAGACAGGTTAGATGCAGGAAGAATGTTCCCAATGTTGGGGAAGTCCAGAACCAGGGGTCACAGTCTAAGGATAAGGGGTAAGCCATTTAGGACTGAGATGAGGAGGAACGTCTTCACCCAGAGAGTGCTGAACCTGTGGAATTCTCTACCACAGAAAGTTGTTGAGGCCAATTCACTAAATATATTCACAAAGGAGTTAGATGTAGTCCTTACTCCTAGGGGGATCAAGGGATATGGCGAGAAAGCAGGAATTGGGGTATTAGAAACATAGAAACATAGAAAATAGGTGCAGGAGTAGGCCATTCGGCCCTTCTAGCCTGCACTGCCATTCAATGAGTTCATGGCTGAACATTCAACTTCAGTACCCCATTCCTGCTTTCTCGCCATACCCCTTGATCCCCCTAGTAGTAAGGACCTCATCTAACTCCTTTTTGAATATATTTAGTGAATTGGCCTCAACAACTTTCTGTGGTAGAGAATTCCACAGGTTCACCACTCTCTGGGTGAAGACGTTCCTCCGCATCTCGGTTCTAAATGGCTTACCCCTTATCCTTAGACTGTGACCTCTGGTTCTGGACTTCCCCAACATTGGGAACATTCTTCCTGCATCTAACCTGTCTAACCCCGTCAGAATTTTAAATGTTTCTATGAGGTCCCCTCTCATTCTTCTGAACTCCAGTGAATACAAGCCCAGTTGATCCAGTCTTTCTTGATAGGTCAGTCCCACCATCCCGGGAATCAGTCTGGTGAACCTTCGCTGCACTCCCTCAATAGCAAGAATGTCCTTCCTCAGGTTAGGAGACCAAAACTGTACACAATACTCCAAGTGTGGCCTCACCAATGCCCTGTACAACTGTAGCAACACCTCCCTGCCCCTGTACTCAAATCCCCTTGCTATGAAGGCCAACATGCCATTTGCTTTCTTAACCGCCTGCTGCACCTGCATGCCAACCTTCAATAACTGATGTACCACGACACCCAGGTCTCTTTGCAACTCCCCTTTTCCTAATCTGTCACCATTCAGATAATAGTCTGTCTCTCTGTTTTTACCACCAACGTGGATAACCTCACATTTATTCACATTATACTTCATCTGCCATGCATTTGCCCACTCACCTAACCTATCCAAGTCGCTCTGCAGCCTCACAGCATCCTCCTCGCAGCTCACACTGCCACCCAACTTAGTGTCATCCGCAAATTTGGAGATACTACATTTAATCCCCTCATCTAAATCATTAATGTACAGTGTAAACAGCTGGGGCCCCAGCACAGAACCTTGCGGTACCCCACTAGTCACTGCCTGCCATTCTGAAAAGTACCCATTTACTCCTACTCTTTGCTTCCTGTCTGACAACCAGTTCTCAATCCATGTCAGCACACTACCCCCAATCCCATGTGCTCTAACTTTGCACATCAATCTCTTGTGTGGGACCTTGTCGAACGCCTTCTGAAAGTCCAAATATACCACATCAACTGGTTCTCCCTTGTCCACTCTACTGGAAACATCCTCAAAAAATTCCAGAAGATTTGTCAAGCATGATTTCCCTTTCACAAATCCATGCTGACTTGGACCTATCATGTCACCTCTTTCCAAATGCACTGCTATGACATCCTTAATAATTGATTCCATCATTTTACCCACTACCGATGTCAGGCTGACCGGTCTATAATTACCTGTTTTCTCTCTCCCTCCTTTTTTAAAAAGTGGGGTTACATTGGCTACACTCCACTCTATAGGAACTGATCCAGAGTCAATGGAATGTTGGAAAATGACTGTCAATGCATCCACTATTTCCAAGGCCACCTCCTTAAGTACTCTGGGATGCAGTCCATCAGGCCCTGGGGATTTATCGGCCTTCAATCCCATCAATTTCCCCAACACAATTTCCCGGCTAATAATGATTTCCCTCAGTTCCTCCTCCTTACTAGACCCCCCGACCCCTTTTATAACTGGAAGGTTGTTTGTGTCCTCCTTCGTGAATACCGAACCAAAGTACTTGTTCAATTGGACCGCCATTTCTTTGTTCCCCGTTATGACTTCCCCTGATTCTGACTGCAGGGGACCTACGTTTGTCTTTACTAACCTTTTCCTCTTTACATATCTATAGAAACTTTTGCAATCCGTCTTAATGTTCCCTGCAAGCTTCTTCTCATACTCCATTTTCCCTGCCCTAATCAAACTCTTTGTCCTCCTCTGCTGAGTTCTAAATTTCTCCCAGTCCCCAGGTTCGCTGCTATTTCTGGCCAATTTGTATGCCACTTCCTTGGCTTTAATACTATCCCTGATTTCCCTTGATAGCCACGGTTGAGCCACCTTCCCTTTTTTATTTTTATGCCAGACAGGAATGTACAATTGTTGTAGTTCATCCATGCGGTCTCTAAATGTCTGCCATTGCCCATCCACAGTCAACCCCTTCAGTATCATTCGCCAATCCATCCCAGCCAATTCACGCCTCATACCTTCAGAGTTAGCCTTCTTTAAGTTCTGGACCATGGTCTCTGAATTAACTGTTTCATTCTCCATCCTAATGCAGAATTCCACCATATTATGGTCACTCTTCCCCAAGGGGCCTCGCAAAACGAGATTGCTAATTAATCCTCTCTCATTACACAACACCCAGTCTAAGATGGCCTCCCCCCTAGTTGGTTCCTCGACATATTGGTCTAAAAAACCATCCCTTATGCACTCCAGGAAATCCTCCTCCACCGTATTGCTTCCAGTTTGGTTAGCTCAATCTATGTGCATATTAAAGTCACCCATTATAACTGCTGCACCCTTATTGCATGCACCCCTAATTTCCTGTTTGATGCCCTACCGAACATCACTACTACTGTTTGGAGGTCTGTACACAACTCCCACTACCGTTTTTTGCCCTTTGGTGTTCTATAGCTCTACCCATATAGATTCCACATCACCCAAGCTAATGTCCTTCCTAACTATTGCCTTAATCTCCTCCTTAACCAGCAATGCTACCCCACCTCCTTTTCCTTTTATTCTATCTTTCCTGAATGTTGAATACCCCTGGATGTTGAGTTCCCAGCCCTGATCATCCTGGAGCCACGTCTCCGTAATCCCAATTACATCATATTTGTTAACATCTATTTGCACAGTTAATTCATCCACCTTATTGCGGATACTCCTTGCATTAAGACACAAAGCCTTTAGGCTTGTTTTTTTAACACCCTCTGTCCTTTTAGAATTTTGCTGTACAATGGTCCTTTTTGTTCTATGCCTTGGGTTTCTCTGCCCTCCACTTTTCCTCATCTCCTTTCTGTCTTTTGCTTTTGCCTCCTTTTTGTTTCCCTCTATCTCCCTGCATTGGTTCCCATCCCCCTGCCATATTAGTTTAACTCCTCCCCAACAGCACTAGCAAACACTCCCCCGAGGACATTGGTTCCGATTCTGCCCAGGTGCAGACCGTCCGGATTGTACTGGTCCCACCTCCCCCAGAACCGGTTCCAATGCCCCAGGAATTTGAATCCCTCCCTGCTGCACCATTGCTCATGCCACGTATTCATCTGAGCTATCCTGCGATTCCTACTCTGACTAGCACGTGGCACTGGTAGCAATCCCGAGATTACTACTTTTGAGGTCCTACTTTTTAATTTAGCTCCTTAAATTCATTTCGTAGGACCTCATCCCTTTTTTTACCCATGAACTCATTGAATGGCGGTGCAGGCTCGAAGGGCCGAATGGCCTACTCCTGCACCTATTTTCTATGTTTCTATGTACCTCCAACCTCATTACTATAGCTTGTGGAGACAGTCCATTACTATTGACATTTTCATAACCTTGAGGACCTCTATCAGGTAACTACATAACCATTTTTGTTCAAACTGGCCTGAAATGTAGGATAAACATGAAATAGTAGATTTTGTGAATGATCAGCTCCTCAAAGTATTATGGGAAGATCCCCACCGAAAAAGCAAATTCATGATCCTGATATAAAAAATAAGTAATTTCTGGACAAGATGGAAGGGATTTAAAGAAATAAATCCCCAGGGTTAGATGGTATTTATTTCAGAATGTTGAGCAATGAGGGAGGAGATTTGAGGTGCCAACAATCATTTAAGCGGGAGTAAAAGGACACTGATGATGACCTGGTAAACAGTAGTAGAAATGACTTTAGAAGGGGAAGATCCAACCTGAATAATTTGCTTGATTTCTTTGAGGAAGTGACATGTGGATTGTGGTAAACGCTAATATGTTGTATATTTAGACTTGGAAAAAGGCATTTGACCATGTCCCATATGAAAGGCCATTAGTTCAGCTCAAATCTATGGGGATTCATGGCAAGACTTGGGAATGGATACAAAATTGGCTTCAGGGTAAAAAAAAAAGGAAAGACTTGCATTTATATAGTGTCCTTCTCGACCACAGAGGTCTCAAAGCGCTTTACAGCCAATGAAGTGTAGTCGTAATGTAGGAAACATTAGGTAGAAAACAACTGTTTGGTATTAGAAGACTCCTGTTCGGACGGATGGAGTGGAACATTTGAGTCGTGTGCCCCAGGCCTTGGTGTTTCTAATTAATACCAATCACTTGGACTCAGCAACGCATTTCAAATGGGTTACATTTGCAGACGATACCAAATTAAGAGAGGCAATAGAATCTGAGGAGGCAGCCAGAAATTACACTCATGTAAGCAAAATATGTGCCGGGGTAGAATGGTGGTAGAAGAAATTTAATGCAGACAAATGTGAAGTAACGCACGCAGAAAGGAAAACTGGTGACGCATGTATTCCTTCACTGGTGTCAAAATAACTAATGATGAATTTGAAAGAAGCCTAGTAGTCATAGTAGATTTGACACTAAATATATCCAACAATACAGTGCAGCAATGAACAAAACCAATAGAACGTTGAAATACAATGTCAAAACAGTAGCACATAGCTCAAAGAATGTTTTAATCAAATTGTGCAATGCTGTGGACCCAAGTAATGTGTCCAGTTTGGTTGCAGAGAAAATAGTGAGATATTCAATAGTTGGAACCAGCGCCGAGAAGAAACACAAGGTTAATCCCTACTGTCACAGTTCTGAGTTATGTAGAAAAGCTGGAGTTAAGAGGTGATCTTGTAGAAAAAAAGACTTGGAAAGGTAACGCTTTTCAAGAACACCAGATGTCTCAAAGCGCTTTACAGCCAATGAAGTACTTTTGAAGACTGTTGTAATGTGAGAACGTGGCAGCCAATTTGCACACAAGCAAGCTCCCACACATAGCAATGTGATATTGATCAGATAATCTGTTTTTTTTTGTTATAGATTGAGGGATAAATATATGCATGGACAACAGGGATAACTTCCTTTTTCTTTGAAATAGTGCCATGGGATCTTTTACATCCACTTGAGAGCAGATGGAGCCTCG
Organism: Pristiophorus japonicus; assembly: GCF_044704955.1. Classification (NCBI taxonomy): domain Eukaryota; kingdom Metazoa; phylum Chordata; class Chondrichthyes; family Pristiophoridae; genus Pristiophorus; species Pristiophorus japonicus. The sequence goes on along the minus strand of NC_091980.1, from coordinate 63,016,702 downwards.
GTTTAATGTCACCGAAAGACGGCACCTCTGAAGTGCCAGCTTAGATTTTTTTTGTGCTCAAGTCCTGGAGTGGGACTTGAGCCCACAACTTTTTGACTCAGAAGCGACAGTGCTGCCTATTGAGCCACAACTGAAATATATAAGGTATTTAATGAAATGGCAATGGTAAAGACAGAATACTAATTTCACATTGAATTGTGAGAGCAGCTCATGGGGACAACTAGTTCAAACTGGTAAAAGATAAATTTAGGACAGAAATATGGACATTTTTCTTCACTTAAGGAGTGATCAACACTTGGAATAGACTCTCGGAGCAGTGAAAGTGATAACCTTGGAATAATTTAAGGAACAGATGATGAAATAATGAGACTGTAGGATGAGCAATAATTGTATTGTAAACTGTGGGTTAGAACTGTATGACCATAATACTTCCATCCTGACAAGTAGATAGGAGACCAGAGCCCATTTTGTGAGAATGAGGAGCAAAGAAAGGTGTGTGTAACATGATGTTTTAGTCTGAGTACATTTAAAAAAAAAAAATGATAGTTTTTAATTTAGCCTGCCTCTGCGGTGTAAGAAAAAGGTTATCCGTCAACCGGCTAAAAGGAGAGTACGCCATTGGGCAGCCCGATAGTGTCTTTATCTTATTGATTTGGTAAGTTGTCCATTAAGACATGAATCATCATCATAGGCAGTCCCTCAAAACGAGTATGACTTGCTTCCACGCCAAAAAAGGATGAGTTTACCGGTGTTTTGAAAGAAGAACCCGAACTACATCTTCCTATAAGTGTGGAAAGATGCCTGTGCGTTGATATTTTTTAACGTGTAGTGGCTGTTGCACACCAGCCACCACACAGGCTTGACGGAGCTTAGTTTTGGTCCAGTGGCAAGGATTACCCAAGACAACTAGAGACCTGCTCTGCTGCACGGACCTAATGCGCACATATATCACAGTGTGGGCTGGCCCGTGCTGCCCCTGGGCCACTGGCCCCGAACTCATGCCTCCCCTGGACCCCGATCACATCCCTCCACAGTCTCCACTCCTTCGCCCCGATCTCGCCACTCCTGCTGCACCTGCCCGTGCTCCATAGAACATAGGCTACTGCTGGTTCTGCTCCAGTGATGTGTGGAAGATGGTGAATGAAGATTAGTTAAGAAACTGGCATTTTTCTTTTATTATGAAACCGTTGCAATTTGAGGCATTGTTGGATGATACAATTGTATTCCTTATCCCCTATAACAATGATATCCAAACTTGTTCCCTTCATTAGCCGCGTACTCATTATGGAGTCTGTGGACCAATTTTTTTTAAAAGCCCATTGAGAACCCATTTAGGATGAGTTTTTTAACGCTCATCACATTGTTTTAATGCGGACATTACCACACCCCTCCCGCCTAAGGTGGCAGACGTCTTTCATTTTCCTCCCCCCGACATTCCTATTCACAACACAGCTCCAAGTTCCCACCCCTACTCTAGGTGGCCGAATACTGCTGCATACTGAGAGAATCTCCACAATGTGCATCAGCAGTCAATCAGCAGCAGGAGGTAAGTATTGGCAGCATTGCTGAGGAATGGTGTGATGAGCCTGGAGATGCACTTACAGGATTGAAATGATCAGACAGTGCTGTACGCTTCAAGCCAGATAACTTGAGTCCCAACCCCCTACAGTCTTCAAGGGCAGATTTATTTACAAATGTTTTTACTTCCAGAATAAAAATAAAACACTAATACACAGCTGAAGAAATGAACTTAATCAACATTAATACAGTTTCATTAATTAACAATTGTAATAAAAAAAACTAAGGTTGAAAAAAACTAAGCAGTTTTAGGAGGGTCAAGTTTCGGCCTGGGTTGTTTGGAGCAACTGGTTTAGAATGGAGTATCTTAGAAATTGCAATTCTCGGCATTTAGTTTGCTCCAGTTCTAGTTGGAACAGTTTCATTTTGGAACAGATTTTTTTTTCAAAAGGGGGCATGTCCGGCCACTTACGCCTGTTTTGAAAGTTTAGGCAGTGAAAACTTACTCCATTCTAAGTTAGTTTGGAGTAAGTTTAGATTTTTGTACGCTCAGAAAAACCTTGCCTACACTTTAGAAATCAGGCGTAGGTTACAAATCAGGCGTAGGGAACGGGGGGGGGGGGAGGGGGGGCAGAAGGGAAGTAATTACATTTTATAAGCATTCAACAGTCTTACTTATACAAATAAAGAGCCATCCTGAATAAAAAATTATAAACAAAGCAATACAAAATATTGAATATTCCTACCTGTGTGAAGCAGCAGCAGCCTTCAAGCTGCAGTGTTTCAGGCAGGCCTTCCTTCCGTGTAGGAGACAAGGGCGGCGTCAGTGGCTCGATGGCAGCCGAAGACACAGCAAGCAGCCTTCGAGCTGCGAGGGTAACTGAGGCCATTCGGCCACGGGACAGGGAGAGGCAGCCAGATAGCCAGTTTGAAACTTAAATTTGTAATTGCAGAATGGGTGCTGCATTGTCACACCACGGATTATGCAATGGTTCGCCAGCAATTCACTGCACAGGAGAGAATTGATTAGAGCTCACCGCACCAGGAATGTTATAGCCCATAGGCTAATGGGCAAGAGACCTTGCCCATGTCGGCAATATCGAGCCAGGTGCTTGTACCTGGACATGAACGAGGCTGATTGTGTCAAAAGGCTGCGTTTCTGCAGAGAAGTTGTTGTTGAGATCTGTGATGTGCTGAGAGCAGATTTGCAGCCCAGAAGCAGAACACCAACTGCCTTGTCTGTTGAAGTGAAGGTAATAGCTGCACTTGCCTTCTCTGCCTCGGGATCGTTTCAGGCTACAACTGGAGATGTGTGCGCCATCTCTCAATGTGCAAATACATGCCTGTGTTTACCAGGTCACGGCTGCACTGTATGCGCGGAGGAATGACTTCATCAATTTCCCAATGACCGCACAGGCTTTGGGCTTCTTCAGGATTGCTAGCTTCCCAAAGGTACAGGGCTGCATTGATTGTACCCACATCGCCTTGCGAGCACCTGTGGAGGATTCAGAGCAGTACAGGAATAGAAAAGGATTCCAACCCATCAATGTGCAGCTTGTGTGTGACGACTAGCAGCGCATCATGTCAGTTGATGCGAGATACCCTGGCAGCACCCATGATGCGTTCATCCTACGCGACAGCGTTATATCTGACATGTTTGAGCAGCAGCCAGAAGGGCAGAGCTGGCTACTAGGAGACAAAGGGTACGGGCTGACCACCTGGCTCATGACGCCCCTACGCGTGACACGGACAGAAGCTGACCGTCAATACAACATGACGCACATTGCGACGCGCAGCATCATTGAGAGGACCATTAGCATATTGAAACAGCGTTTCCGATGCCGGGACCATTCCGGAAGCCACTTGCAATACTCTCCTCAGATTGTCGGTCACTTCACTGTTGTGTGCTGCATGCTCCATAACTTAGCCATCATGAGGCAGCAGGAGCTGGTAGTGAAACCAGAAGACCCACGTGAGGGTCCAGTGCATGATGATAGTATTTTGGAAGAGCAGGATGAGTATGATGATGATGATGAGGAAAGCATGCAAGTGCCTGATGCCGGAGCACGAGGTCGGAGGAGGGCCGTCCATCGTGCTCCTTTAACGATTGCTCGAGCCCTGCGCCAGCAGCTCATCTATGAACGCTTCAGTTACTAATGCCTGAGGGCTCTGCGATCACTGTTGCGCATGGACATGTTTATTCTTTGGAGGAGTTCTACGTTGTGTTGTGTTAATGGAAGATGATTCAGTTTTAATGAAAAAATATTTTATTGAAAAGTTAACATCACTGATAAAATATTTGTTGTATCGAACTTCACTTTTTAATATGACTCTTGAAGATCACTTATAAACTTGTAAAGTTACAGAACAATTTCAATGTGAAAAATCTTACACTCTTAAGATCACTTAAACGTCAAGATCACTTTTAGGTGCGAAATTAAATAAGTTGCAAAAAGTGAGATCATTTACACTATAAGATCACTTTAAAAACTCTAAGATCACTTCTAAGTTGTAAAGTTACAAAACTTACAAAACCATTTCAATGTGAAAAACGCTACTACAGCTACATCAAGAACAAGAACAAAAGCAGCAAAGAAAGGCTGCAACCATCTCTCATCCACATCTCAGTGAATGTTCACTTCTTCATGGGGGTGTCATTTGATTGGTGGGGCTGTGTGCCCTTATTGCAGCAGCTATCTCCATGAGGGCCTGTGCCGTCGATTGCACTCCCTCGGACCTTCCCTCCCTAAGTTCCTGTGTCATTACTGCTATTTCTCCCGTCAGGACCGTCACCTCTTCACCCACTGCACTGATGCTACCGATGAGTGATCGGGTAAGCTCATTGGTCTCCATACCCAATGCCACAACCTGAGCTGCATCTCAGGAGAGCGTGTCTCCAATCTCCTCCTCTGCCTGGGTCTGCCTCGCGGCACCACTACACAGGGAGACGCGAGCAGGGACGGTGGGACGCTCTGTGTTCCAGACGACAGCACTCTAGTGCAAGCTATGGACTGGGATGGTGGGTGAATGGGTGTAAACTGCTCCATTATATCACCGGCACCACTGGGACCCGCAACATCGCAATCAAAACCATGGAAGGTGGAACCAGAACCTATGCAAGGGGTTGAAACTCTGATGCCCCTTAATGGGGCTCATAAACATTAATTTGGAAGCTCTCCCTTATAGACATTTCAGTCATCGCTGCCATCATCAAGTCTGGATCATCTGCATCTGGTTGTACTGGTTCTTCTTCTGTATTATCATCATTATTATCATTATTATTATTCGTCGTCGCCGCCGCCACCTTCTGTTCCGAGGGTGCTGCCTCCCGTTCGAGCTGCTTCCCTGTTGTTGTGGACCAATTTCTTATAACTTTACAGAGTGCGTCTTTCTGCAGGGTGGGACATAGTCACGTTACAATTACGATTACATTTAAAAAATGAAAATATCACTTACACTAACTACTTGAACAAGGTCGTGCCATTTATTTTTACACTGGCTTCCAGATCTCATTGTATGTACCACTGCGCAGTAATCTTCTGCAACTTGGTTCCAACGTTTCTTTTCTTTATGTGGCACTTTTATGCGACCTCTGTTGCTGGTATCTAGCTCCTGCCATCTCTGCTCAATGACGTTGACTAACCTCCACTTCCTCATGCAAGAAATTCTTTGTTCTTGGTGGATGTTGTTCCATTGCTGTATTGAATTGACACTCTTATTTTTCAAAACACACAGTCCTTAATTTGCATGCACCTATGCAGCACCTGTTCTGGAAGTTTAGCAGTGAAAAGCAGCACTCTGATTTCAGCAGGTGATTTATTCAACAGTGCTGCTAAAAGCACTCCTTCAGACACCAAAAAATCACCAAAATTCAATCCCAAGCCTTTCTGGAGATCCACGAGACAAATCAGCACTTTTCTTTAAGTTCCTTTAAAAATGGCCGAGTGCCAATGTTTCTGGGCTACTGCGCGCGCTCCAACGCGCACGTGCAGGGCTGCCGGCATGACGTTCCCTCATTTGACTTAGCCCCCCCCCCCTCCACTTGCAGAATCTGCGCGACTCTGTGGCTCCGCCCCCGCTGCTGTCTGCGCACCGCGCCGAGCTCCCAGAGACCAGCAAGGAGCCAGAGAATTATGAGGTAGATTTTTGTCGTGCCTTTAGGCACGAAAAACGGGTGTCCATGTCGGGGCTGCGCCATTCTAGGCGCGGCCCGAAACCTGACCCCAGGATGTCTGTCATTTTTATACTTGCCTTATGAACATAAAAAATCAAAATGTTGACAACTCCTGGCAAAGGCTGCAAGAAACTTGAAGTAGTTATATAAGTGAACCCCATTATAAATGTGGGCATAGGTATTTGTGAGTGAAAAGTTAACGTGCAAAGTGTGACAACAAGAAGTCAAGTGGCATGCAGACAGGAAGTGGGCAAGATTTTTATAATATAAGATATATTATTAAAAATGTTGCATTTAGCGTGTGCATCCTGTACACACACGCTACTTCCTGTAACACTTTATGCTAGTAGTTAGAATGGAAACATTCTATGTACACATTTATAATAGGATTCTGTACCGTAACATTTTGTAATGGGAGAAACAGCAGGAAATATACTTGAAAAATGTTTGTCTGATCCTTTCTTCTCAGCAACTGAAATTAAGCTTAAACTAAAAAAGATACAAAGTTTCACAACATGATTACATTTATACACTGAAATTACATTTTATGTCATTTAATATCTTCATTTAAAGTTTTTCAGGACCTCAGTCTTTTTCAAAGATCTGGGCTTGAAATGGATATATTTGCCCAGAGCTCTAATGCTGTTAGCTGAAGTCCGAGAGAGAGAGAGAGAGAGAGAGAGACAGACACGGCGACAAACTTCTGGGAAACGATCACAACACCAGATTGAATGTTTGCAAAGATCCAGACCACCACAGTGCGACCAAAATGCGGCTAAATTCCATTCCCTTTATCATCAAGCTGTTATATATGTAAACTTGTATTTACTCTGCACAGCCACCAGAGGGCTCATCCCCGGAAGTCCCAAGGAATCCCATAATCCCTTAGGAACACAAGTATCTAAGGAGGCTTCATAGGTTGGAGAGGCACTCTGGAGACTGCAGTAAGGTCACACTTTGAGCTCACTGTTCAGTCTGACTCTTTCTCCATACACAACAATTACTACATACCAGATAGCTAACCACCACCTCCTACCTATCTAACTGCAACTAGTAGATTTTGCATTCTATCTTGCTGTGTATTCTCAGCTGTCAAACTAGCAAGGGATAAAAATGGAATACCCAAGTAAAACAATATAATGTTGCATGTAAAATAATAGCTTACTCATTTATGGTCTTCACAGAATAATGGACAGAGTAGTATAATTCAATCTCCAAAACATCAGTAAAAATCTCAGTGACTGCATAAGTAAAATTCAATTTTATTAAATGGCATTGAGATTCGGTATGTTTACCTGCATTTCCTGGCAGCTTCTTCCATCATAAATTGCTAGAGCCTATGCACTGCGCCCATATAGCACCAGAAAAAATGATGCAATGCATAGAAAAAATGGGCACTAATCCTTTGCTTCCATTCAACTCCTCAATAACTCTGCATACGATCTTACTCTCTGGCTTTTCTATGCCTGAAAAGAAAGCAGCAATTTAAATTTCAAGCAAATATATGCCAGAGATCTATACACCAAGATTTCCTCTATTATTACTGGCCACAGTTCAGCACCAAATTGTCCCAAGTGAAAAACCTGGTGCTACTGATTCCAGAGCTACAGTTGAGATGTTTGCTATCTCCGGGACAAGGCTGTTATTGCCAAGAAAGGTGTTTATTTCTGATGCTTTGAATTAAAAAGTGGTTTAGTTGCTATCTTTTATAATCTGTGATTGAGGCAGCACTGTGCCACCCCTGTTTTGTGATGGGGCTTATTTGGAGGCGGATGAGAGAAATGACCACAATCCTTGACTGCTACTGAAGTCATTTGCCTGGGCCTCTCCTGAGCCATTGACAACTGTTTCTCTCCCACAGGGTAGGAACCCTTCCCCTCCTTAACTGTACTACTGTTCCATGCTACTTGAAATAAAAAGTGAAGCCTCACAGTCAAACCAGCACCGTCATATCATGATGCTCTTGAAGCCCTGGAAGAGCTCAGCCTTCCTCCTGTCTTCACAGCTGCAGCCAATACTGTGCCTCCAAATGGACCCACATGGATGATTCTTTACTTTAATTAGGCCTGAGCGCCAGTTTGGGCATTGTGCTTCGGGTTCCGTTGGACACATTTCTGGTCCATTCTAGTCCATTCCAGGACAATTGGCCATCTTACGCCCACTATAGTTGGGAGAGTATAATTACAACCTAATAAGTTTACATAGAGACTTTCCATTCTAAAGATAGATACAAGAATTTATAATGGAAATATAAAAAAAAGACAGATGGTATGACTTTAAAATCATGATTGAATTGTATCTGCTTGATCTGGTCCAATTATTCCCTGCAAACTTATCTGCTTCAACTAGAGACTACACTTGATCTTGTCTGTCCACCCCCCTCAACACAAGGCCATGGGAGGTTGACTGGTATGTGTGTCGGTGTGAGTTATAGTTTATAATTTTCTCCTCTCTCTTCTCAACCACCTAACCGCGCCGCCCCCCCGCCCCCCGGCCCTGCTCCCTCACCACCACCACTTTTTTTTAAAATGAATAGATTAGATGATTTTCAATGGTATGCTCTTAACTTGGGGTTCAGGTGAATAATAAATAAACTGATTGAACTTTCTTCACGCAACCCATTTCTTTGGGAGCTCTTGATCAGATTCCTACTTTTTAATCATTTCTAGCTCTCCTCCATTATTCATTAATGTAAATTTGTTAGACTTGGGCAGAGGTTATCTCTTTTAAACAAATGAGATTCAAAGTGTCAGTGAAATAATCTTGCCAGTAATAGACCACCATCATGTTGAAAATTCTGTGATCTGGGTGAGTTTAGCTGCTCATTTCATTGAAATTAGCTTTGAAGGCTGTATTCAGAGAGAGCAGATTCTTGGCCTCAATATAACTGTCTGGTTTGCATCAATGTGACAGTCTGATTGCTCGTCCCCTCAGCCTTATTAACAAATTGTAAATCGCTGTTCTTGGAGAATTTTGCAAGTTGCTACTGTAATGCCTCATTTCCTATAGTCTTCCTCCTGTTACTGTACTATTTCTCAGAAGCAGATGCACCATCCTGGACAGCAGGCTATTAACATCATGTGTGCTATTCCCCTTTGCCTTTTTTAAATAACTTTATTGTGTTTATCAAGGTGAGCATGTTATTGCAAGGGAATTAGATACTTTCCATTTCGAGCACCCATTGTCAACATCAGAACTTTGATGGGATCAGGATGTCTGTATGATGCACATAAACAGTCGAGTAAATTGGATTTTTTTAGTCCTCTATCTTCCCAATTTTCCTTTAGATATCTGACTCAGTCTATATTTACAGCATTTTTCTCCTCAGCCAGTGATATTCTTAAACAAGGAGGCTTGTTTGACGTAGGTGCCTTAGCCCAATTGGTTTTAGGTCGTGTCATGATGAATGCTGACTTGTCATCACATGATGCTGCAAGTGCCTGAACACAGAAATAACTTCTAGGGTCCAAGTTTCCACACGATAAAAAACGGGCGCCCCTCCGAGCTGGGCGCCCGTTTTTCGCGCCTAAAACGGCGCCTAAAAAAAAAACTTGCGATTCTGGAGCGTTCTGCAGCTCCTTGTCTGCCTGGCGTGGCGCCCAGGGGGGCGGAGCTTACACTCGCGCCGATTTTGTAAGTGGGAGGGGGTGGGTACTATTTAAATTAGTTTTTTTCCTGCCGGCAACGCTGCGCGTGTGCGTTGGAGCATTTGCGCACGCGCAGTGTGAAAAAAACATTGGCACTCGGCCATTTTTGTAGTTTTTTGTAGCTGTTTAATTTTTGAACATTTTTTAATAAAAGCACATTGCCATCAGCACTTGCAGCCTTCTCACTGTCTCCTTCCCCCCTCCCCCGTGGGAAAGAACGGGCGCCTCCTCCCCCCACCCGCGGGAAAGAACGGGCGCCTCCTCCCCCCACCCGCGGGAAAGAACGGGCGCCTCCTCCCCCCACCCGCGGGAAAGAACGTGCGCCTCCTCCTCCCTCCCCCGCGGGAAGAACCGGCGCCTCAGGCTGACTGCAGCATTCTCTGTGCTTGAAGCACTTTCACACAGGTAGGAAGATGGTTTATTTAATCTTTTCTTTGCTTATAAATGTTTATTCAGGTTGGATTTATTTGTATAATATTTGTAGAAGTATAAATAAGGATTTATTGTAGAATTTAATGACTTCCCTTCCCCCCCTCCCCCCCCCACCTCGTTCTGGACGCCTAATTTGTAACCTGCGCCTGATTTCTTTTATGTGTAGAACAGGTTTTTTCAGTTCTACAAAAATTTTCACTTGCTCCATTCTAAGTTAGTTTGGAGTACGTTTTCACTGTGGAAACTTTGAAATCAGGTGTCAGTGGCCGGACACGCCCCCTTTTGAAGAAAAAATTCTGTTCCAAAGTAGAACTGTTCTACCTGACTAGAACTGCAAAAAAAAAATGTGGAGAATTGCGATTTCTAAGATAGTCCGTTCTCCACCAGTTGCTCCTAAAAATCAGGCGCAAATCATGTGGAAACTTGGGCCCCTAGTTGTGGCAAGACTTGTCCTATGGCAGTTATCATTCTGCTGCCTTGTGTACATTGGAATTGTTTGCTTCGATTATAAATGCATTTGTCTTATTAAAGTACATGCAATTAAATCAACCTGGTTGTCCTGCCTACCTGTTGATTTTCTGTTATGGTTTTCTTTTCTTGGGTCTCCCATGCATACTGATGTTTCTTGCTGAAAAGCTAGATGGGTGATCTGATCTTTAGTCTCTGACCAGACACAAGTAGGTTTTCAAGATTGGTTTGATGCTTCATTTTGCTCATCTTAATATTAAAGTTTTAGAACAAGACAAACATAAAGTAGAGCAGTGTTGATCAAGATAGATATCTACAAGGAAGTCTAATTCACCTTTGTCTAATTTTGTTTTCCTTAGTATTTGGTGCAAGTGATGCTTGCAAACAGGTTTTTTATATTATTTTACACGGAGCTGGAAAGTAGCTCTCCCTAGGTTGGCTGGTGAGTGGAATTTCTGAATATGATCTCTTGCATACTGTGAGTTTGCTGTACATGGATTTCAGAGAGTTTCTGACAAGTAATTGTAGACATCAGATGACAGCTAGATTGTTTTTATTTTAAACAACGGTTTTCCTTTGGGAAAATTGAAGCACCGTTTTCTGTTCAGGCCATAGTGGAGCCAAAATTGCTCCCTGCCCAAAACGGGGCGCAGCTACTGATTTTTAAGTGCTCCGTCTGTCCCAATGCATGGGGTGGACAATCCAAGGAAATTCAGCTCTTTTTTTTTTTCTTTTTTTGGAGTGGGTTAGATGTGGTGTCATCAGTGGGGCGGCAGTACGGGTGGGTGGAAATGCCTGTCACTCCGAGTCATCAGCACCACGCTGATGATGTCAGCGCGAACGGAAGTGCCACATCGCGCTGATGCGTCACAACGTCCCTCCCCTTCAGTTAAAGTGGAAGGTCGTTGCAAACTCTGCAGCCACTTTAGTGGCACACACTGGCCCACCAGGGAGGGTTTCGGCTGGGCCACTGGCCCATTACTCAAGAGGGGGTGCCAGGTTGCCTTTTGGTGGCCCAGCCAAACCCGTGGCCACCATTGTCATGCTGACAGTTGTCTGACAAAATAAAATGGCGGCCGTGGCAGTGTGCCCTCCCCTTTAAGGACGGACGCGCCGCCCAACCACAAGATGCTTCCTGCTGGATAAAGCTGTCAGTGGCTTCGACTAGCAGTCGATCCGCTCCCATGGGGCAATTTCCCACGCAGGGTGGAAAGGGGACAACGGGGTGGCAACACGGGCGGAGCGGAGACAGTCTCCGCGAGGAAAATCCATGAGGGCAATTTTCAAAATGGCGGCCCCTCATCGCCGACCAAGCGGTGCGTGCTTACCGACCCATGGCAGCCTCTTTGAGGCGGCCACGGCTCTTACAGAGAGGGACCCTGTATGAGCAAAGACTTCGAGAACTGCAGAAATGTTGACAAATGCAAGTTTCTGTGATAGCTCACTGTCTATCTAAGGAATAGATCTGTTTGCTGAACAATCCTCGTCGTCTACTCATTTCAAATGGGAAGTTTTAGTAAGCCAATCATTGGACTTTATTTGTTGAGGGAGAATCCTGGATTCAATAGTGTTCCCAGAATGCTTCAGATGGTAACACAAGATAGAAATTAAAGTGAATTTTTAACCTGTGGTTTTTAATTTGTTAATCGAAAAGCAGTATTTCCTCAAATGTTGCTCCACAGGTTTTGCCTTCGGCTTTTTGTTAAAAATTCTGAAGTGGATACATGATTTGGGAATGGTTATTTGCTGAAAAATAACTCAGTTGTGACTTGAGCCCTTACAAGCTCTTAATGTTATGCAGGGTGAGATCACTCAGCTTAATTTTAGGTTAAAGTATTCAGTTGTGTCCTCTGTGTAACCCTATTTTATCCGAGAAAAAGTTTAGTGAAAATTTGTATTCTTGATGGAAACCACTGTAAAACTGAGCTTGCATTCACTTTTCTTAAAGTTTCTTCAAGGTTGGAGTAACACTTTGTGTTGTATATGCAAGCAATCTAATAATGACTCCACGAGGTAAGTGTATCGTACTTGAACTGTAGTGACCGTAGTCCTTTTTTGCAGCTCCTAGAGTGAGGACACCAAGAGGTGAGCTCCCTTTTATACCTGGTTACATGCAGTGTACAGGTGACCCTTAGGTCTCCAGCAGCAGCACCCTCTGGTGGTACAGGTATAGTGTATACAGAGTGAAGGTACATTCAGTGGTCTAGTGTTACAGTACATACATTAACATGCATACATAACACTTTGTAACTCCGACATGCTGAGTTGTGAAATTGTAGGAAGTGTCAACACTGAGTTCTTGATCTTAGTAAAATAATTTTTTGTGGTTGAGTGTGGAAGAGAAGGGTTGCTGAACAAAGAGCAAAGATTTCCTGATTAGCAAGCAAATGAAATTGGAGGCTATGTCATCTCAGGCCGTACAGAGTGGTCAGTTACAAAGCAGCATGGCCAGAGATTTTGTGAGCATATCTCATGCCTAATCTCTTTGCTGAGACATGGGCCCTGATATTTAGAGGGAGTGTGGCGGTTTGGAACTTGGAAATGCTGGAAACACTGAGTTCCTGCCGAATTCATCATTATCATTTATTTACTCTGTTTCCCGACTGACAACTGCCAAGATTGACTGGCTGGCCGGCGGGAAAACCAGCGGTACAAGGCTGAGGCCGGGGACTGTGTGGTAGGTGGGAGTTCGGACCGGCAATCTGGAGGGATGGCAGACCAGGAGAAATCACAGGTTTGATGGGAGAAGTGAGTTGGTCATTCATGGATGGTGGTGGTGGGGGAGCGAGGGGAGAACCTCTCTCCCTCCTGGTTCACAAGCAGTGCTATAAAAAAACATTTACCTGCTGGATCCAGCTGTTCCTGCCTCCCTTTAGCTGCCGGGTGTTAAATTAGAAGCACTGCCAAAATATCAGGAGCAGAACCACATTTTAATATAATTATAGACCCGCCTCTCGAGCGGGTTACTTGGATGCCCAAAACCCTTTGCGGTTAAAATGGAAGAAGGCAGGTTCGCGGCAGATTGGGGTCCGGTTTCACACATTTGCCGATTTTTTTTTATTTATTTATTTTTTTTTTTTTTTAACCCCATCCCCGACCCTCTGCCGTTAAACTTGGCTCTGCTCCTGATATTTTGGCAGTGCTTCTAATTTAACACCCGGCAGCTAAAGGGAGGCAGGAACAGCTGGATCCAACAGGTAAATGTTTTTTTATAGCACTGCTTGTGAACCAGGAGGGAGAGAGGTTCTCCCCTCGCTCCCCCACCACCACCACCCATGATTGACCAACTCACTTCTCCCATCAAACCTGTGATTTCTCCTAGTCTGCCATCCCTCCAGATTGCCGGTCCGAACTCCCACCTACCACACAGTCTCCGGCTTCAGCCTTGTACCGCTGGTTTTCCCACCGGCCAGCCGGTCAATCTTGTCGGCTGTCAGTCAGGAAACAAAGTAAATAAATGGTAATGATTAATTCGGCAGGACCTCAGTGTTTCCAGCATTTCCAAGTTCCAAACCGCCGCACTCCCCGTAAATATCAGGGCCCATGTCTCAGCAAAGAGATTAGGCATGAGATATGCTCACAAAATCTCTGGCCTGAGATGACATAGCCTCCAATTTCATTTGCTTGATAATCAGGAAATCTTTGCTCTTTGTTCAGCAACCCTTCTCTTCCACACTCGACCACAAAAAATTATTTTACTAAGATCAAGAACTCGGTGTTGACACTTCCTACAATTTCACAACTCAGCATGTTGTGTCCCTAAGTCATTAAGAAACATGAAGGGAGAAGAGAAACCTCCTTCCCAAAGAAGAAAAGAACAGGTAAGCTAATGCCAACTTAAGGACTCCCAGGTGTCAGACAGAGGCTTGGTCGAACGTTATAATATTTGCATTTCTATAGCACCTTAGCATGACAAAACCTCTCTAGGCACTTTACACAGTGAATTGCATTTAATTAGTGACTATTATGTAAGCAGACATATCTGTGTCTTAACATTCTAACGAGGATATAAATATAACGTAATCTTTCTGCAGTTTTTTGGGACAAGAAAGCTACTTTAAATTCTGTTTGTTTTCTCTATTCAGATCTGTCCGTTGCGAAGAGGAAGTTTGCAGAATCATTGAATGAATTTAAGTTTCAATGTATTGGAGATGCAGAGACAGATGATGAGATCTGTATAGGTGCGTTTTATTTTTATTCTGTTCACTGCATGCCCTTTGTGAAAAGCTTCACAAACTACGAATGGAATGAAATTGATAAATGACCATAGCACAAAATGGGTTAATAGAGAATTGGCAGCCCGCTTTGCACTGCGCCTGATTTTAGTTTTCATTGGTTAACAAGGTGAGTTGGAGCTTGACAGGTGCATGGTCTGAAACGGATATGTCTCAATATTGGTAGATTAGGGAGTGAGTGTGAAGAGTTACTGATGCATGGTCCGAGATGGCTATGGCCCTGTGATGCAACTTTTGATTCCACGTAGGTGTAACTGTTTTAGGAAGAAGATTTTTAGACTCTCTTTTTGTGGGATTTGAAAGAAAATGAATTCAATGTCTGAACCACGTAGCTTGCCGTACATCCCCGTGTCTCTCCACCTCTTTCTCAGTCTCTTCATCTCTCCAATTCCCCAGTCTCCACTTCTCTTCCAGCCTCCAATCCCCAGCCTCTCCATCTCTCCCCAGCCTGGAGGCCTGTCCATCTGTGGATGGCAGATACAGTTTATATCTCCTACAATTCTTCTTTGTGCAGAAGCAAGCAAAAGGAATGTTGCTATGGCAAAAATACACTAAATATAATATCCCCCCCTGCTATTCAACCCCTAATGAGGATGCCTTTTATCCAGGGTGATCTTTGCAAGAGTATAAGGCAGATGCTCATTAGTCACTTTATGGCCAATCCTCTGTCCCTGGATGAGTTTGGTGTGCTCTGAAATGCCATATTGGATTGCTCTTTCTAGGGGTAAGCCAGAAATTTCTTTCCATTTGGCTGATTGAGACTGTTGACCAGTGTTGAGTTGCTGTGTTGTGTGCACTGGTTTGCTGGGCATGTTGTCCACAGATAAAGATAGCTTTTCTGTGGGTTGCTGAAGCACCTCCCCCAGTGGGCCTCCAATTATTAGGTTTGTCCCTTTCCTTCCCTTTGGTGCCTTCATGACCTGTGTAAGTGCTTTCCCCCAGGTCTATCACTCTGTTTGCTCTTGTGTAACATCGTGTATACCTTTTCCCTAGTATAATGTTTTAAGGCCAGCTTTTTTTTTAAAAATCACAGTACGTTCTGGTCCATTAGCCCAATTAAGTCTGGTCCATTAGCCCAATTAAGAAAATAATCTTCAAATTTGTTGCTACCTCGCAGACCACTTTTTTGATTTGTTTTATTCACTCAACTTATTTCTTCAGTGCTCATTTATTGAACAATTCTGGAGCAAAAAGTAACAAGCCTAATTAGATTTACTCTGCACAACAATATGACTCTAATTTAATCGCATTTTTTTTTGTAATCCATTACTCTCTCTGCCATTACTACATTATACATCAATGGGACAGGTTAGACAATGTCATCTCATTTCCATGAAATACTTTTCTGTTTAGAGATACGATCATGATGGAGAACAGAAGGCATTGTGAGGAAAGTAGCTATAACCACCAAAATTGTGGATCATTAGAGTTTGTATTTATAAAAAATATTTACAGCTTTTATATCATTTATCGAACTAATTGCCTTACTCTACGCTATGTTTTACTTTTGATGCCAGCTGAGCTAGCAGGTGGAATGTTAGTTTCATCTCTGCTTTTTGCCTTGTGTATTGGAAGACCAGTGAACCATGCCACTGTGTGATCCTGTACTCTGGCCTTCAATTTTGTTTTATGCACAAAGTAATTGATGTCAACTTAAGTTGATTCCATTTATTATTTTTAGAGGCAGCTGTAGTCATTTCTATTGGTTAATTTGTACTTTTTCTTTAAAGCGAGGTCACTTCAGGAGTTTGCAGGAGTTCTAAAGAATCTTGAAGATGAGCGAGGGCGATTGGTGAGTTTTATCTTGGGTAATATTTATGAAATATGCATTACTTTTGAAGGGGAGGAGACTAAGATCGCTGTAATGGGGACTTAGCATAATGGGTAAGATTTTACATGGGCAATATAAAATTTGCTGTTTGAATGTTCCAGGGAATTTTAGGCAGAGGTTTGAAAAAACATTCCAGTAAGTTGCTGGTGTAATTCTGCCCCCTTCTGGATTGCACCAAAAATGCATGCATCAACTTCAGTGTTTTAACTCTGATATCAATTGATACGTTTTAATTAAAAAAATACAAATTTAAGATACATTTTATACTAAGGAAACATATTCTCTATACTTTCTCTGCCTGAACTGACTATAGGGTAATTGTTGGAAATTTATCCTTCACCTTTATTTCATTACACAGAATTGACACAATAACCTAGCCCACCTGGGGGGAAACTAGATTGGATTGGCCACCTGATTAAACCCCATCCGATTTGACTTTCTGTTGACTTCAACATCTGCACACATGATTGTTCAAGTAAAAACCTACTGAAACAAGTGCATTTAGTTTATTGAATTGTTGAAGTTTGCACTAGGAGAAAAGTTGTGCAATCTTTGCAGTAGAGATGGTGTTTGAGTGTTTGTGGTTTACACAAATACAATTTGTCCTCGATCTAGTGATGGTGCAGACAGAGCTCCTGTTTTTATACACAGGGACTACAATGGTTCAAGAAGAAGGCTGACCACCATCTTCTCAGGGCAACTAGGGATGGACAATAAATGTGGTCTTGCCAGTGTTGTCCATTTCCCAAAACCAAAATAAAAAACTTCTCCCGTGTCATATGAGTATACAATGTTCTTCTACTTGAAGCTCTAAATAGATATGTTACTTGGTAGTGACGTATGAAGACAAAGGATTGACTCCTTGTGAAAAATGAATTCGGAGGAATATGGCTATTGCTGAATTTAGGCTGGCTTTGCGGTCTTGGACTTTGATTTCAATGAGCTACAATATGTTGACGAAAAAAATAAGTTCTGCTTTAATCATTGGAATTGTACTGAAGCTTAATGTTAGAGATGCATGCTATTATGAAATTAGTTGCACCTTGCCCATTTAAATTAATTTGAGAAAAGGAACATTGTCCTATTACTCGAGCCATGTTTCTTTGTATTCTGTCCACTTGCAGGGCCCAGGTTTCGAGCCACGCCTAGAACGGCGCAGTCCCGACCTGGACGCCCATTTTCGCGCCACAAAGTGCGCCTAAAAAAAACCTCCAGATTCCCCACCTCCCTGCAGGTCCTCTGGCCCTCGGCGCAGCAGGAGCTGTAGGGGGCGGAGCCAGGTCCCTGCGCTGAAAACAGTGCCAGGACCTCTGCACATGTGCGCTACAGTGGCGCGCATGTTCAGTAGCTCTAGGCGCCCAAAACTGTGTGGGAGGGGCCGAAGCACGCAGCCCCTAGCCCTGGCCGAATGGCCTCACTGGGGCCGCGTGCATAAGGCTCCTCCCACGGCCAGTTCCTGCTTCCTCCTGACCCGACTCGATTCCCACCTCCGGACCGGACCCCGACCTGACACCCGCTTCCCCTCCGCCCCCCCCCCCCCCCCCCAGGCCCTGGACCCGACACCGACCTGACTCCCGCTTCCCCCCCGCCTCCGACCCGACTTCCGTTCCCCACCCCCCGCCCCCGGACCCGACACCGACCTTACTCCCGCTTCCCCCCCGCCCCCGGACCCGACTCTCGATTTTCCCCCCCCCCCCCCCCCGCCTCCAGGCCTGACCCCGACTCCCGCTGCCCCCCCCCCCCGCCCCGGACCCGACACCGACCTGACTCCCGCTTCCCCCCCGGACCCGACCCGACTCCCGCTCCCCCCCGCCTCCGGACCGGACCCGGCACTGACCCGACTCCTGCTCCCCCCCCCCCCCCCACCTCCGGACCCGACTCCCGCTCCCCCCCCCCCCGCCCCCGGACTGGATCCGACCTGACCTCCCTCCCCCCGACCTGACCTCCCTCTCCCTCCCTCCCCCCGACCCGAACCGAACCGACCTCCCTCCCACCATCCCCCGACCCGCGCTCCCCCCGACCCGACCCAACGCCACCTACCTGTAAATCTGGTGCTGGGGGACGTGCCCTACCCGAAGTCTTGGGCCCGACCCGTTCAGCCTCCCTCCCCCTTCTCCTTCCCACCACCCCCCCCCAATCTCCTTTCCCCCGCCCCCAATCTCCTTCTTTCCCCTCCGCCCAATCTCCTTCTTCCCCCCCCCCCCCAATCTCCTTCTTCCCCCCCCCCCCCAATCTCCTTCTTCCCCCCCCCCCCCCCCAATCTCCTTCTTCCCCCCCCCCCCCCAATCTCCTTCTTCCCCCCCCCCCCAATCTCCTTCTTCCCCCCCCCCCCAATCTCCTTCTTCCCCCCCCCCAATCTCCTTCTTCCCCCCCCCCAATCCTCCTTCTTTCCCCCCCCCCAATCTCCTTCTTCCCCCCCCCCCCAATCTCCTTCTTCCCCCCCCCCCCCCCAATCTCCTTCTTCCCCCCCCCCCCCAATCTCCTTCTTCCCCCCCCCCCCAATCTCCTTCTTCCCCCCCCCCCCAATCTCCTTCTTCCCCCCCCCCCAATCTCCTTCTTCCCCCCCCCCAATCTCCTTCTTCCCCCCCCCAATCTCCTTCTTCCCCCCCCCCCAATCTCCTTCTTTCCCCCCCCCCCAATCTCCTTCTTCCCCCCCCCCCAATCTCCTTCTTCCCCCCCCCAATCTCCTTCTTCCCCCCCCCCCAATCTCCTTCTTCCCCCCCCCCCAATCTCCTTCTTCCCCCCCCCAATCTCCTTCTTCCCCCCCCCCCAATCTCCTTCTTCCCCCCCCTCCCCCCAATCTCCTTCTCCCCCCCCCCCCAATCTGCTTCTTCCCCCCCCCCCTAATCTCCTTCCTTCCCCCCCCTACCCCCCCCCATCTCCTTCTTCCCCCCCCCCAATCTCCTTCTTCCCCCCCCCCCCCAATCTCCTTCTTCCCCCCCCCCCCAATCTCCTTCTTCCCCCCCCCCCAATCTCCTTCTTCCCCCCCCCCAATCTCCTTCTTCCCCCCCCCCCAATCTCCTTCTTCCCCCCCCCCCCAATCTCCTTCTTCCCCCCCCCCAATCTCCTTCTTCCCCCCCCAATCTCCTTCTTCCCCCCCCCCAATCTCCTTCTTCCCCCCCCCCAATCTCCTTCTTCCCCCCCCCCAATCTCCTTCTTCCCCCCCCCAATCTCCTTCTTCCCCCCCCTCCCCCCAATCTCCTTCTCCCCCCCCCCCAATCTGCTTCTTCCCCCCCCCCTAATCTCCTTCCTTCCCCCCCCTACCCCCCCCCAATCTCCTTCTCCCCCCCCCAATCTGCTTCTTCCCCCCCCCCCCCTAATCTCCTTCCTTCCCCCCCCTACCCCCCCCCAATCTCCTTCTTCCCCCCCCCCCAATCTCCTTCTTCCCCCCCCCCCCCAATCTCCTTCTTCCCCCCCCCCCCAATCTCCTTCTTCCCCCCCCCCAATCTCCTTCTTCCCCCCCCCCAATCTCCTTCTTCCCCCCCCCCAATCTCCTTCTTCCCCCCCCCAATCTCCTTCTTCCCCCCCCCCCCAATCTCCTTCTTCCCCCCCCCCAATCTCCTTCTTCCCCCCCCCCCAATCTCCTTCTTCCCCCCCCCCAATCTCCTTCTTCCCCCCCCCAATCTCCTTCTTCCCCCCCCTCCCCCCAATCTCCTTCTCCCCCCCCCCCAATATGCTTCTTCCCCCCCCCCCTAATCTCCTTCCTTCCCCCCCCTACCCCCCGCTAATCTCCTTCCTTCCCCCTACCCCCCGCTAATCTCCTTCCTTCCCCCTCCCCCCCGCTAATCTCCTTCCTTCCCCCTCCCCCCCGCTAATCTCCTTCCTTCCCCCTCCCCCCCCCAATCTCCTTCCTCCCCCCCCCCCCAATCTCCTTCCTCCCCCCCCCCCAATCTCCTTCCTCCCCCCCAATCTCCTTCCTCCCCCCCAATCTCCTTCTCCTCCCCCCCCCAATCTCCTTCTCCTCCCCCCCCCAATCTCCTTCTCCTCCCCCCCCCAATCTCCTTCTCTTCCCCCCCCAATCTCCTTCTCTTCCCCCCCCAATCTCCTTCTCTCCCCCCCCCCCAATCTCCTTCTCTCCCCCCCCCCCCAATCTCCTTCTCTCCCCCCCCAATCTCCTTCTCTCTCCCCCCCCCCCAATCTCCTCTTCCCCCCCCCCCCCAATCTCCTTCTCCCCCCCCCTCCCCAATCTCCTCCCCACCCCAATCTTCTTCTCCCCCCCCCCCAATCTCCTTTCTCCCCATTATCCCCTTCTCTCCCCCATCCCTCCCCTATCCCTCCCTCCCCTCTACCCCCCTCCCCTCGCTGTCAGAAACACAGTCACTGACAGACAGAGAATGAGAGACACACACAGACAGACAGAGATAGAGACACTGACAGAGACACACTGGTGGGGGGGCGGGGGGGCATCCCAGCACGCTGTTGGAGGGCTCCCGGTGCTGCAGTCGGTAAGTAGAAAATGTTTTATTGATTTTTTAAAAATTATTTCTTAATTTTTTTGATTGATTTATTGATGTATTTATCATTTATTATTGATGATGGCTCTTTATTTGTAAAACTGAAGTGTTTAATGTTTGTAAACTTCCCTTTAAACCCCCCCACCCCCCATTCCCTACGCCTGATTTGTAACCTACGCCTGATTTTCTAAAGTGTAGACAAGGTTTTTTCGAGCGTACAAAAATCTTCACTTACTCCATTCTAAGTTAGTTTGGAGTAAGTTTTCACTCACAAAACTTTGAAATCAGGCGTAAGTGGCCGGACACGCCCCCTTTTGAAAAAAAAATTCTGTTTCAAAGTGAAACTGTTCTAACTGACTAGAACTGGAGCAAACTAAATGACGAGAAATCTGATTTCTAAGATACTCCGTTCTACACCAGTTGCTCCTAAAAATCAGGAGCAAATCATGTGGAAACTTGGGGCCGCAGTGTGTATGGGGTGAAACTTTTAACACTGGTTTATTTTCATGCAAGATTGAGAATGCTGGTGAAGTCCTCATCAGTCCACTGGAAAGATTTCGGAAGGAGCAGATAGGAGCTGCAAAGGTAATCTGCCTAATTTCGTTCTGTCTCTTCCTTCTTTCCCCCCTCATTTGTCTTGCTCTCCCTCACTTTTTTCTTTTTTTTTCTCGCCCTGGCTCCACCCCCCCCCCCCCCCCCCCACCCTAATAAGAGGTATTCTTCTGTTGTAGTGAGTACTTCCTCTACTCTGACAAGTTGTTTCATTATCGCAAAGTGCTTCATCAGGTTGCCACGTGCCAGTAGATCTGTTGTAGTGTGACCTTTTTATAACCAACAAAACTGAAGAAAGCAGAGGTTTTGCCCTGAGTCAAATGGGCCAGCTTATTATACAATATTTTTAGACAGGATAAATGTGATTTTTAAAATTGTTTTAGGTATCTGAAAAAGAGTTACTTTGCTTCATTCAGGGCAGCTACAAATACATAAATGGTTTCAATGAGAGGTGACTAGTTTTAGTGTGACTCAACCTTTAATTCGCACAAAATTTGCTCGCTGACTGGGCAATCTTTCATTGAAATGCTATTAAGTGCAAATAAGATGAACAAGTAAACACATCACGGCCCAATAGTCCAGCTCTCTATTCACAGGAGAAAATCTGTTATCTAACCCATCGAGTGGACGAAATATAGAAAGACCATAACTCAAAACCTCTAGAATCTGTTGTAAATATCTTTCAAATCCTGACTGGTATAATCTGTCGATTTCCTTTCAATTGAAGTGAATGGAAGATGAGAGGGGTTTGAGAGAAGGGGTAAGGGAGGCCCGTGCAGCAGAGCTGGCCTCCAGTCGTCTTGGGTAATCCTTGCCACTGGACTAAGACCTAGCCCTGTTAAGCCTGTGTGGTGGCTGGTGTGCAACGGCCAGCACACGTTAAGAAAATCCACGCACAGGCATCTTCCACCCTTCAGGATGTAGTTCGGGATCTGGAATATCAGGTCCTTCATTGAAATACCGATGAACTCATCCCTTTTTGTCGTGGAAGCAAGTCATCCTCGTTTTGAGGGACTGCCTATGATGATGATGATGATGTGCAAATCTGCAGACGAGGGAAATAAATGAAGTTGAATAAATGAATATATTTACAAGGAAGATGGTCAATGTCTATTAATATCTGTGACATGAAAAGCTGCTCTTGACATAAAGATTCCAACCAGCTGCTCAACTTCAAGTCCTTTTCAGATCAATTTGACTGCTAGGCCCTGAAATGTTCCCAGGATTCCACCAATCTCTTGCTGAAGTTACAGTGGGAGATAAGAACAACTTCTGCAATAACTTGCCCACAAGTCAGATAAAACTGCACTTTTAAACTAACAGCTGTCCAGCCTTTGGCCCTCCATTTGCCACAATACCTCCTGCAGCCAACAACTTGCAAAACCACTCCCTCAACTCCACCTTTTTGATAACCTTGCTCCCAGCTATGCCTTCTTTATCTCTTATTCCTGGCATTCCTCCTAGTATGGCCCAAATTGTAGTGTGAGCCGTGGCTCAGTGGGTAGCACACTCACGTCTGAGTCAGCAGGTTGTGAGTTCAAGTCCCACTCCAGGGACTTGAGCACATAAATCTAGGCTTGCACTCCAGTGTCGGAGGTGCCATCTTTCGGATGAGACGTTAAACCGAGGCTCCGTCTGCCCCCATAGGTGGACATAAATAAATAAATAGAAACATAGAAAATAGGTGCAGGAGTAGGCCATTCGGCCCTTTGAGCCTGCACCACCATTCAATAAGATCATGGCTGATCATTCACCTCCGTACCCCTTTCCTGCTTTCTCTCCATACCCCTTGATCCCTTTAGCCGTAAGGGCCATATCTAACTCCCTCTTGAATATATCCAATGAACTGGCATCAACAACCCTCTGCAGTAGAAAATTCTACAGGTTAACAACTCTCTGAATGAAGAAGTTTCTCCTCATCTCAGTCCTAAATGGTTTACCCCTTATCCTTAGACTATGTCCCCTGGTTCTGGACTTCCTCAACATCGGGAACATTCTTCCTGCATCTAACCTGTCCAGTCCTGTCAGAATTTTATATGATGCTATGAGATCCCCTCTCATCCTTCTAAACTCCAGTGAATACAGGCCCAGTCGATCCAGTCTCTCCTCATATGTCAGTCCTGCCATCCCGGGAATCAGTCTGGTGAACCTCCACTGCACTTCCTCAAGAGCAAAAACATCCTTCCTCAGATTAGGAGACCAAAACTGAACACAATATTCCAGGTGAGGCCTCGCTAAGGCCCTGTACAACTGCAGTAAGACTTCCCTGCTCCTATACTCAAATCCCCTAGCTATGAAGGCCAACATATCATTTGCTGCCTTCGCCGCCTGCTGTACCTGCATGCCCACTTTCAATGACTGATGTACCATGACACCCAGATCTCGTTGCACCTCCCCTTTTCCTAATCTGCTACCATTCAGATAATCTGCCTTTGTGTTTTTGCCACCAAAGTGGATCACCTCACATTTATCCACATTATACTGCATCTGCCATGTGTTTGCCCACTCACCTAACCTGTCCAAGTCACCCTGCAGCCACTTGGCATCCTCCTCACAGCTCACACGGCCATCCAGTTTAGTGTCATCTGCAAACTTGGAGATATTACACTCAATTCCTTCATCTAAATCATTGCTGTATATTGTAAATAGCTGGGGTCCCAGCACTGAGCCCTGCGGCATCCCACTAGTCATTGCCTGCCATTCTGAAAAGGACCCGTTTATCCCGACTCTCTGCTTCCTGTCTGCCAACCAGTTCTCTATCCACGTCAATACATTACCCCCAATACCATGTGCTTTAATTTTTCACACCAATCTCTTGTGTGGGACCTTGTCAAAAGCCTTTTGAGAGTCCAAATACACCACATCCACTGGTTCTCCCTTGTCCACTTTACTAGTTACATCCTCAAAAAATTCCAGAAGATTTGTCAAGCATGATTTCCCTTTCATAAATCCATGCTGACTTGGACCGATCCTATCGCTGCTTTCCAAATGCGCTGCTATTTCATCTTTAATAATTGATTCCAACATTTTCCCCACTACTGATGTCAGGCTAACCGGTCTATAATTACCTGTTTTCTGTCTCCCTCCTTTCTTAAAAAGTGGTGTTACATTAGCGACCCTCCAGTCCATAGGAACTGATCCAGAGTCGATAGATGGTTGGAAAATGATCACCAATGCATCCACTATTTCTAGGGCCACTTCCTCAAGTACTCTGGGACGCAGACTATCAGACCCCGGGGATTTATCGGCCTTCGATTCCATCAATTTCCCTAACACAATTTCCCGCCTAATAAGGATTTCCTTCAGTTCCTGCTTCTCACTAGACCCTCGGTCCCCTAGTATTTCCAGAAGGTTATCTGTGTCTTCCTTCGTGTAGATAGAACCAAAGTATTTGTTTAACTGGTCCGCCATTTCTTTGTTCCCCATTATAAATTCACCTGAATTTGACTGCAAGGGACCTACGTTTGTCTTCACTAATCTTTTTCTCTTCACATATCTGTAGAAGCTTTTGCAGTCAGTTTTTATGTGCCCGGCAAGCTTCCTCTCATACTCTATTTTCCACCCCTTAATTAAACCCTTTGTCCTCCTCTGCTGTATTAGAAAATTCTCCCAGTCCTCAGGTTTGCTGCTTTTTCTGGCCAATTTATATGCCTCTTCCTTGGATTTAACACAATCCTTAATTTCCCTTGTTAGCCACGGTTGAGCCATCTTCCCCGTTTTATTTTTACTCCAGACTGGGATGTACAATTGTTGAAGTTCATCCATGTGATCTTTAAATGTTTGCCATTGCCTATCCACTGTCAACCCTTTAAGTATCACTCGCCAGTCTATTCTAGCTAATTCACGTCTCATACCATCGGTTACCTTTCCTTAAGTTCAGGACCCTAGTCTCTGAATTAACTGTGTCACTCTTCATCTTAATAAAGAATTCTACCATATTATGGTCACTCTTCCCCAAGGGGCCTCGCACAGCAAGATTGCTAATTAGTCCTTTCTCATTACACATCACCCAGTCTAGGATGGCCAGCCCTCTAGTTGGTTCCTCGACCTATTGGTCTAGAAAACTATTCCTAATACACTCCAGGAAATCCTCCTCCACCGCATTGCTACCAGTTTGGTTAGCCCAATCAATATGTAGATTAAAGTCGCCCATGATAACTGCTGTACCTTTATTGCACGCATCCCTAATTTCTTGTTTGATGCTGTCCCCACCCTCACTACTACTGTTTGGTGGTCTGTACACAACTCCCACTAGCGTTTTCTGCCCTTTGGTATTCTGTAGCTCCACCCATATCGATTCCACATCATCCAAGCTAATGTCTTTCCTTACTATTGTGTTAATTTCCTCTTTAACCAGCAACGCCACCCCACCTCCTTTTCCTTTGTCCTTCCTGGATGTTGAGTTCGCAGCCGTGGTCACCTTGGAGCCATGTCTACGTGATGCCAATTACATCATATCCGTTAACTGCGACCTGCGCAGCTAATTCGTCCACCTTATTACAAATACTCCTCGCATTGAGGCACAGAGCCTTCAGGCTTGTCTTTTTAGCACACTTTGCCCCTTTAGAATTTTGCAGTAATAAGGCCCTTTTTGCTTTTTGCCTTGGGTTTCTCTGCCTTCCACTTTTAGTTTTCTTCTTTCTATCTTTTGCTTTTGTCCCCATTCTACATCACTCTGTCTCCCTGCATAGGTTCCCACCCCCCTGCCATATTAGTTTAACCCCTCCCCAATAGCACTAGAAAACGCTCCCCCTCGGACATTGGTCCCGGTCTGCCCAGGTGCAGACCGTCCGGTTTGTACTGTTCCCACCTTCCCCAGAACCGGTTCCAATGTCCCAGGAATTTGAATCTCTCCCTTCTGTACCACTCCTCAAGCCACGTATTCATCTGAGCTATCCTGCGATTCCTACTCCTGACTAGCACGTGGCACTGGTAGCAATCCTGAGATTACTAGTTTTGAGGTGCTGCTTTTTAATTTAGCTCCTAGCTCCCTAAATTCATCTTGTAGGACCTCATCCTGTTGTTTACCTATATCATTGGTACCTATATGCCCAGCGACAACTGGCTGTTCACCCTCCCCCTTCAAAATGTCCTGCAACTACCCAGAGACATCCTTGACCCTTGCACCAGGGAGGCAACATACCATTCTGGAATCTCGATTGCGGCTGCAGAAACATCTGTCTATTCCCCTTACAATAGAATCCTCGACCACTATAGCTCTCCCACTCTTTTTGCTGCCCTCCTGTGCAGCAGAGCCACCCACGGTGCCATGAATTTGGCTGCTGCTGCTCTCCCCTGATGAGTCATCCCCCTCAACAGTGCCCAAAGTGGTGTATCTGTTTTGCAGGGGGATGTCCGCAGGGGACCCCTGCACTACCTTGCTTCCACTGCTCTTCCTGTTGGTCATCCATCCCCTTTACCTGTGGTGTGGCCAACTCACTAAACATGCTATTCACAATATCCTCAGCATCGCGGATGCTCCAGAGTAAATCCACCCATAGCTCCAGTGCCGCAATGCGGTCTGTCAGGTGCTGCAGCCAGATACACTTCCCGCACATGTAATCATCAGGGACACTGGAAGCGTCCCTGACTTCGCACATAGCAGAGGAGGAGCATAACACGTGTCTGAGCTCTCCTGCCATGACTTAAGTCTTAGATTATCTTAATTTGGCAACAACAATGCTAAAGGTTACTTACTGATAAAGAAAAGAAAAAGAAAAACTACTCGCCAATTGCCAGCCAATCACTTACCCCCTTGGCTGTGACGTCACCCTTCGATTTCTTTCTACTTTTTTGCCTTCTCTCCCTGTTGCAGCTGTACCGGCTGGCCTTTTATAGGCCTCCCCACGCTACCGCTCTGCCTCACGAACTCCCCGCTGGCTCCTGGACGATGCTGGGCCTTATATAGGCCTCCCCACGCTGCTGCTCCGCCTCATGAACTCCCCAACAAATAATGGCACTATTTTGGAAAAGAGCAGGGGAGTTATCCCTGGTATTCTGATAATATTTATCCTCAATCATTGTAACAAAACAGATTATCTGGACATTATCACATTATTGTTTGTGGGAGTTGCTGTGTGCAAATATCTGCCGTGTTTCCCACATTACAACAGTGACTACACTCCAAAAAATACTTAATTGGTTGTAAAGTGTCGGTGGTCATAAAAGATGCTATATAAATGCAAGTCATTCTTTCAATCATTGCTGCTGCAATTTAAAAGAATGCAGACTTAACTAACCTTTTCTTAAATGTTGACATGGTCTCTGCTTCTATAACCAACTTTTACGATACTATTCGTAGCTTCATTACTGTGTAAATAGAAAAAAAAAGTTTCTCATGCTCTGTCTTAAAGCTTATGGTTATGTCCCCTTGGCCTGGGTCATTAACCACGGGAAACAGTCCATTTCTATATACCACAGCCCAACCATTCATAATTTTAAATTGCCCTATCAAATCACCCCCTTGGGAAAAGAATGAAGTGAATGTTCTTGCTTGGTTATCTGAAGGTGACCCACTGGTAAATTGAAATGTTTCATTTATTCCCATTTTTCTTTTGTGCAGGAGGCAAAGAAGAAATATGATAAGGAAACAGAAAAGTATTGCAATGTGCTAGAAAAACATTTAAATCTGTCATCAAAAAAAAAGGATTCTCATCTTCAAGAGGTAATTATTTAGCTGTGATTATTTGCACAACTACCTTTCCGACCTTCTGCCCATGTGCGCGGTACGTGGTATACCGGAGCCACCGTGAGCACCCGATTCCCTCTGTGCATGCATGCTGTATACCGGAGCTACATACGCGCAGTACCCAACCTGCAGTTGCGGCCTGCCGCATGGGCCACGCTTTCCCCGGCTCCGTGCGGAGGTGGTCAGAGGATCAGTGGTGGGTGGAGTGAGGGACGGGGAGGGGAGAAGATCGAAGATCAAAAGGGGAGAGGGGGAATTGAAAGAGAGAGAGGAGGAGATCAGGAGATGGGGGAGAGAGAATGGACCGATTGGAGTGGGGGGAGCAATGTAAGGAACTTGGGGTTGGGGAGATGAGAAGTTCAGGAACGTTGGGGGAATGAGAAGATCAGTAACATTGGAGGGATGAGAAGGGCCAGGAGCTTGTAGGGATGGTGGCGGGGGGGGGCAGGGGATCTGGTGTGGGGGAAGGTTAGGAACTTGTTGGGGGTGGGGCAGGAACTTGTTCGGGAGGGTGAGAAGGTCCTAACCTGCGAGGGTGAGCCCTGTCTGTTCTACAAAAGAACATAAGAAACAGGAACAAGATTAGGCCATACGGCCCATTGAGCCTGCTCCGCCATTCAATAAGATCACAGCTGATCTGATCATGGACTCAGCTCCACTTCCCCGCCTGCTTCCCATAACCCCTTATCCCCTTATCGATTAAGAAACTGCCTATTTCTGTCTTAAATTTATTCAATACCCCAGCTTCCACAGCTCTCTGAGGCAACGAATTCCACAGATTTACAACTGTCTGAGAGAAGAAATTTCTCCTCATCTCTGTTTTAAATGTACAGCCCCTTATTCTAAGATCATTCCCTCTAGTTCTAGTCTCCCCTATCAGTGGAAACAACCTGTCTGCATCTACCTTGTCAAGCCCCCTCATAATCTTATACGTTTCGATAAGATCACCTCTCATTCTTCTGAATTCCAATGCGTAGAGGCCTAACCTACTCAACCTTTCCTCATAAGTCAACCCCCTCATCCCCGGAATCAACCTAGTGAACCTTCTCTGAACTGCCTCCAAAGCAAGTACATCCTTTCATAAATATGGAAACCAAAACTGCAAGCAGTATTCCAGATGTGGCCTCACCAATACCTTATATAGCTGTAGCAAGACTTCCCTGCTTTTATACTCCATCCCCTTTGCAATAAAGGCCAAGATTCCATTGGCCTTCCTGATCACTTGCTGTACCTGCATACTGTTCTTTTGCGTTTCATGCACAAGCACCCCCAGGTCCCGCTGTACTGCGGCAGTTTGCAATCATTTAAATAATAACTTGCTCTTTGATTTTTTTTCTGCCAAAGTGCATGACCTCACACTTTCCAACCTTATACTCCATCTCCCAAATTTTTGCCCACTCACTTAGCCTGTCTATGTCCTTTTGCAGATTTTTTGTGTCTTCCTCACACATTGCTTTTCCTCCCATCTTTGTATCGTCAGCAAACTTGGCTATGTTACACTGAGTCCCTTCTTCCAAGTCGTTAATATAGATTGTAAATAGTTGGGGTCCCAGCACTGATCCCTGTGGCACCCCACTAGTTACTGGTTGCCAACCAGAGAATGAACCATTTATCCTGACACTCTGTTTTCTGTTAGTTAGCTAATCCTCTATCTATGGTAATATATTACCCCTAACCCTGTGAACTTTTATCTTGTGTAGTAACCTTTTATGTGGCACCTTGTCAAATGCCTTCTGGAAGTCTAAATACACCACATCCACTGGTTCCCCTTTATATATCCTGTTTGTTACATCCTCAAAGAACTCCAGCAAATTTGTCAAACATGATTTCCTCTTCATAAATCCATGCTGACTCTGCCTGATCGAATTATGCTTTTCCAAATGCCCTGCTACTGCTTCTTTAATAATGGAGCATTTTCCCAACCACAGATGTTAGGCTAACTGGTCTATAGTTTCCTGCTTTTTGTCTGCCTCCTTTTTTAAACAGGGGCGTTACATTTGCAGCTTTCCAATCTGCTGGGATCTCCCCAGAATCCAGGGAATTTTGGTAAATTACAACCAATGCATCCACCATCCCTGCTGCTATTCTCAAGACCTAGGATGCAAGCCATCAGGTCCAGGGGATGTTTCTGCCTTTAGTCCCATTCTCTTACTGAGTATCACCTCCTTAATGATTGTGTTTGTGTTAAGATCCTCCCCCCGCTATAGTCCCTTGGCTATCCACTGTTGGAATATTGTTAGTATCCTCTAACGTCAAGACTGATACAAAATATTTGTTCAGAGTTTATGCCATCTCCATGTTCCCCATTACTAATTCCCCGGTCTTGTCCTCTAAGGGACCAACATTTACTTTAGCCACTCTTCCTTTTTATATACCTATAGAAACTCTTCCTATCTGTTTTTATATTTTGTGCTAGTTTACTTTCATAGTCTATCTTCCCTTTCTTAATCATTTTTTTAGTCGTTCTTTGCTGGCTTTTAAAAGCTTCCCAGTCTTCTGTCCTCCCACTAGTTTTGGCCACTTTGTATGCCCTTGTTTTTAATTGGATACCGCCCTTAATCTGTCTGAAGCCTGGCAGTCAGAATGAATGGCTCGAATTACACAATGCAAAATACTTGATTATTTAGGCAGGCAGGATCTAATTACACATTCCGAATAAACTGCTGGGTATGTCTTGTCCTCCAAGGGGACCAATCAGAAGTCTGATGTTGGAAATAAACGCAAAGTAATTATTTCGCCCCTCAATTTGGGAAACTGATTTTTAATTTAGGATCTTGTAATAGTTTTGTTTTTCATCAACCTAGTTTAATCTGTAAGGGTCATAACTGGTTCAGTTGCTGATGGTCTTTCACCCATCTGTAAAGTCTTTACACAATACCACAAATCCACATTCTATGGACAAGGTCACTCCATGACCTGAACCTTTACTCACAGGACCAAGAAGTGATGACCCTGTATGGGACCTCCCTTTATATACCTGGATGACCAGGTGAGGAGTGTCTCCTACAAGTTCACCCCCTGTGGTCAAGGTGTGCATTTCTTACATATATACAGTATTGCAGTGTTGTTACATAATGGTTACGTACATGACATCACCTCCCCCTCAACATCTTATTGGGATCATAGGTTAAGTGTCTTGGGTGGTCTGCGCTCTCTCGTGGAGCGCCACAGTTGGGGCTCTGGTTGTTGAGCCTTGGTATGCGTGTCTGTCACCTGTGGTGATTCCGGCCTGTCCGGGCTGACTGCAGGGACTGTGCATGCTGCTGAATGTTCTTGTTGCTTATTCACTGGCGGTGTTGTGAATACCATCTCATGATCTTCCTCAGGTTCCTCAGTATCCATGCTGAACCTTTTTTTTACTTGGTCCAGATGCTTGCGGCATATCTGCCCATTGTTAAGTTTAACCACTATGACCCTATTCCCCTCTTTGTCTATTACAGTACCCTCAAGCCATTTGGGCCCCAAAGCGTGATTGAGAACAAATACGGGGTCATCAATTTCTATACATCTCCCCCTTGAATTTCGTTTTGGGACTGGCGTCTTGCCCTCAACAATGTCGGACAGGACTGGATGAATGAGGGACAGCCGAGTTTTGAGTGTTCATTTCATGAATAGCTCCACAGGCGGGACCCCCGTGAGTGAGTGCAGTCGGGACTGATAGGCCAGCAGGAGGCGCGATAGGCGGCATTGAAGGGAGGGTCCTTGAATCCGGAGCATGCCTTGTTTTATGATTTGGACCGCACGTTCTGCCTGGCCATTGGAGGCCAGCTTGAACGGTGCTGTCCTGACATGCTTAATGCCATTACCCGACATGAACTCCCGGAATTCGTAGCTTGTGAAACATGAGCCATTATCGCTAACAAGGATGTCCGGCAAGCCGTGGGTCGCAAAGACCGTGCGCAGACTCTCCACAGTGGTGGATGTCGTGCACAAATTCAAAATGATGCACTTGATCCATTTTGAGTAAGCATCAACCACAATGAGAAACATTTTTCCCATGAACGGGCCCACGTAGTCTATGTGAATACGTGACCATGGCCTAGTGCGCCAGGGCCACGGGCTGAGCGGGTCCTCCCTGGGGGCATTGCCTAGCTTGGCACATGTCGTGCATCTGCGAACACTGTTCCAGGTCTGAATCAATTCCCAGCCACCACACATGTGACCGGGCAATGGCCTTCATCAGCACGATGCCTGGGTGCTCGCTGTGGAGTTCCCTGATGAATGCTTCCCTGCCCCTCTGGGCATGACTACCCGGCTGCCCCAAGGTAGGCAGTCGGCTTGGATGGAGAGCTCATCCATCCATCTGTGAAACGGTCTGACCTCCTCAGGGCATGCTCCGTGTGTGGGCGCCCAATCCCCAGTCAGGACACATTTCTTAATCAAGGATAGGAGGGGATCTCTGTTGGTCCAGGTTTTGATCTGGCGGGCTGTGATGGGGGAGCCTGTGCTGTCAAAGGCATTGACAGCCATGACCATCTCAGCGCTTTGCTCCGCTGCTCCCTCGGTGGTGGCCAGTAGAAGCCTGCTGAGCGTGTCAGAGCAGTTTTCGGTGCCGGATGGTGTAGTCATACGCAGCGAGTGTGAGAGCCCATCGCTGTATGCGAGCTGACGTATTGGCATTGACAGTCTTGCTGTCTGATAGCAGGGATGTTAACGGCTTGTGGTCCGTTTCTAATTCCTGCCAAAAAGGTACTGATGCATCTTTTTCACCCCATAGACACATGCGAGTGCTTCCTTCTCAACCATCCCATATCCCCGTTCAGTTTGAGAGCGCGACCTGGAGGCATAAGCCACAGGTTGGAGTTGGCCCTCAGCGTTACGCTGCTGCAACACGCACCCAACCCCATAGGACGATGCATCACATGTCAGAACCAATTTCTTATGGGAGTCGTACAGGTTCAACAACTTATTTGAACAAAGTAGGTTCCGCGCCCGATTGAAAGCCCGTTCCTGACAGTCCCCCCAAAACCAATCGCAACCCTTATGCAGGAGCACGTGTAGCGGCTCCAACAATGTGCTTAAGTTCGGCAGAAGTTCCCGAAATAGTTCGAGTCCCAGAAATGAACGTAACTCCGATGTGTTGCAGGGCCTGGGCGCTCGTCGACATTTTGGATTCGGTCGTCTGAATACCGTCTGCAGCAACCCTCCTGCCCAGAAACTCGACCTCGGGAGCCAAAAACACACACTTAGACTTCTTGAGTTGCAGGCCTACCCGGTCCAGTTGGCATAGCACCTCCTCCAGATTGTGGAGGTATTCCTCGGTGTCACGACCTGTGATGAGGATGTTGTCCTGAAATACGATTGTTCCAGGAATGGATTTGAGCAGGCTTTCCATGTTTCTTTGAAAAATTGCGGCCGCTGATCGAATGCCAAACGGGCACCTGTTGTAAACAAACAGTCCCTTGTGCGTGGTGATGGTGGTCAGTAGATTAGATTCGTCGGCCAGTTCTTGGGTCATGTAGGCTGAAGTGAGGTCCAACTTGGTGAACAGCTTGCTGCCTGCCAGTGTGGCAAAAAGGTCCTCCGCTCTTGGGAGCGGGTATTGGTCTTGTAGGGACACCCGGTTGATAGTAGCCTTGTAGTCGCCACAGATCCTGACCGAGCCATCCGCTTTTAGGACGGGAATGATGGGGCTCGCCCAGTCGCTGAATTCAACGGGCGAGATGATGCCCTCTCTCAGCAACCGGTCCAACTCGCTCTCAATTTTCTCCCGCATCACATACGGCACAGCTCTGGCTTTGAGGTGCACTGGTCTGGCGTCCGGGGTGATGCGTGTCACTAGTTTGGTACCTTTGAACGTCCCGACGCCAGGTGACTCAAATTGCTGTAGGACCTGTGAGCATGAACTTCGCTCCACAGTTGACATGGCGTGCACATCCCCCCCCTTTCCAGTTCATCTCAGCTAACCAGCTCCTCCCCAACAGTGCGGGACCATTGCCCGGGACAATCCAGAGCAACAGCCAGTTCACCGATCCATTGTGTGTGACCACCAACATTGCACTGTCTAGCACTGGAATGATTTCTTTGGTGTACGTCCGTAATTGCGTCTCAATGCGTTCGAGTTTGAGTCTGCTGGCTTTGAGTGGCCACAGCTTTTCGAATTGTTGAATGCTCATGAGTGACTGGCTGGCCCCCATGTCCAGCTCCATGCGTACAGGGATGCTGTTTAATAGGTGTTTCATCATCATAGGTGGCGTTTTGGTATATGAGCTGTGAATGTTTTCCACATGAACCCGCTGAACTTCAGCGTCCATTGATTTGCCCCAAGCATCATCCTGCCTCGCAGACCCCTCAACTGGTTCATCCGCCTCGTATATTAGCCTGGTTACAGACTTTCTGCACATTCTGGCTAAATGGCCACTGAGGTTACAATTTCTGCAGATGAACTGTTGAAACCTGCAAGTCCTGGCAGCATGTCTGCCCCCACACCTCCAGCATGAACTGAGATTCCCATTGTTGTGAACAAAAGAGCTGTTACAAGGCATTCCTCGCTGATTGTCCCTTTGACTGCTCTTCAGCACCCTGTTAGTGGGTGTCAATGGCCCCATCCCGGGCTGCATTGTCTACTGCGGGGGCGTAAATGTCCGTTCAGCCTGCCATTGTCTCTGTTGGCGACTTACCCCAGGCAGCAATAGACCCAAGAGTGTATCGAACTGCCCTCGCCTGCCTGTGGGACTCTGTGTCGCGTTTATGATATTGACTCCCTGATCCATCGCCACGTTGGAGGCAGAATTGCGCGCGTATATTATCTTGGTTTCCTCCTCTCCTGCCATAAAAGTCTGAGCCATCAACGCCGCCACTTCCAAGGTCAAGTCCTTGGTCTCAATTAGCTTTCTGAAAATCCCAGCATGACCGATGCCCTCAATAAATAAATCCTTTCGCAACTCCCCCCTGTGAACTTAGAGGCTGGCTAAGCGCCGGAGGTCCGCAACGAAATCCAGTATGCTCTGTCCTTCCCGACATCAGTGGGTATAGAATCTGTGTCGGGCCATGTGTAAACTGCTCGCCGGTTTGAGGTGCTCACCGATGAGCTCTTCAAAGATTTTGTCCGCCGGCTTCTCGAGTGCTCGCAGGTCTTTCATGAGCACGTAAGTCTTAGGTCCACAACTGGTCAGCAGATGAGCCCTTCGCTTGTTGGCCACTGCGTCTCCCAGCCAGTCCTTCGTGACAAAACTCTGCTGGAGCCTCTCAATGAAATCGTCCCAGTCCTCACCAACACAGTACCGTTCATCTGTGCTGCCGGTGGCCATTCTCGTGGGTCGTTGATTCCCGTTTCTCATCGCCAATGTAAAGTCTTTACACAATACCACAAATCCACACGAGGCACATTCTATGGACAAGGTCACTCCATGACCTGAACCTTTATTCACAGGACCAAGAAGTGATGACCCTGCATGGGACCTCCCTTTATATACCTGGGTGACCAGGTGAGGAGTGTCTCCCACAAGTTCACCCTCTGTGGTCAAGGTGTGCATTTCTTACGTATATACAGTATTGCAGTGTTGTTACATAACGGTTACATACATGACACATTCTTTGTCATCTGGTGCATGAATTAACTTGTATCTGTCCTGATGGAACTAGTCATGTTATGTTCAACTCTCTACGTGGTAAGACAGACCTTGTGCTAATGAATAATTCATGATTAACAAGCTTCAGTGCACACTGCTACGAAAGCAGGACTTTAGTACATGATAACTACATTTGTCATGCCCACTTGGCCTGCAGAGTAGGATATAAACCAGTGCAGATGATCTATGGATCTCACTGAAGTAAGTGCATTTCTTCCAAGATTTATGAGCATACAACATTTCTATTCGTTCTCATTTAATTTTGTTTTATCATGTTTCTATTTGAAATACTTGTTGATGATTATCTTCAGTTTATCGGGTGCTACATCAGCAACTTGCATTCAATCTTAATGAAGTAAATTTCCTGATTTGATGTATTTGCCAAAAAAAACTTTTATTTTGTAGTCGTAAATCATTTGCTTAACTCAGTCATTCCTTAAATATCCCTTTCAGTGTTACTTGACCATACAAGTTATTGAGCATGCATCAGAGAATCCGTAATCTTTTATTTTAGATTTCCAGCGTTCATAGCTTTTCTCTATCTCTACATTATTAGTAATGTTAACATTTATCCCATGTTAGTGGAAATGTTCCTCATCATCATAGGCAGTCCCTCGGAATCAAGGAAGACTTGCTTCCACTCTTAAAAATGAGTCCTCAGGTGGCTGAACAGTCCAATACGAAAACCACAGTCTCTGTCACAGGTGGGACAGATCGTTGTTGTGGGAAAGGGGGTGGGATAGGTTTGCTGCACGCTCTTTCCGCTGACTGCGCTTGATTTCTGCATGCTCTCGGTGACTGGACTCGAGGTGCTCGGCGCCCTCCCAGATGCACTTCCTCCACTTAAGGCGGTCTTTGGCCAGAGACTCCCAGGTGTCAGTGGGGATGTGGCACTTCTTCAGGGAGGTTTTCAGGGTATCCCTGTAACGTTTCCTCTGCCCACCTTTGGCTCGTTTGCCGTGAAGGAGTTCCGAGTAGAGCGCTTGCTTTGAGAGTCTCGTGTCTGGCATGCGAATGATGTGGCCTGCTCAGTGAAACTGATCAAGTGTGGTCAGTGCTTCGAAGCTGGGGATGTTCGCCTGGTCAAGGACGCTGATGTTGGTGCATCTGTCCTCCCTGGAGATTTATGGGATCTTGCGGAGACATCATTGGTGGTATCTCTCCAGCGACTTGAGGTGTTTGCTGTACATGGTCCATGTCTCTGAGCCATACAAGAGGGTGGGTATTACTACAGCCCTGTAGACCATGAGCTTGGTGGCAGTTTTGAGGTCCTGGTCTTTAAACACACTTTTCCTCAGGCGGCCGAAGGCTGCACTGGCGCACTGGAGGCGGTGTTGAATCTCATTAGCATTACTTGTGGTTTTCTCAAAATACTTAATAATTCCATTGAACCTTGAAAAACTTTTCTAAAATCTTGTACCTAACTTTTTTAAAGCAAAACATAGCA
Organism: Pristiophorus japonicus; assembly: GCF_044704955.1. Classification (NCBI taxonomy): domain Eukaryota; kingdom Metazoa; phylum Chordata; class Chondrichthyes; family Pristiophoridae; genus Pristiophorus; species Pristiophorus japonicus. Next base: position 62,979,685 of record NC_091980.1, on the reverse strand, counting down.
TATCCTTTGATTAATAGAATCTTACCGTCAGTGTTGGGAAGGTGATAATTATGTTTAGCTTTTCTTTTCTTTGAGCAAAGTTTCAGGAACCATTAGCTGCTAAGGTTGGTATCATAGACATCATTCCTATCTAGCTCAAACAATCTGTTCACTTGGAAAGAATCCGATACTGTTCATTATTTTAAAGACCTCAGTCATATCTCCTCGAAGTCTACATGTTCCCAAAGCCTACCCTGACATCTCGGGGCTTTTAAACTAAGTGTAAGTTGAGTGGCCCTACCCTGGACCATTCCCAGTGTCGTCTTCTGCCATTAGAGGGGATGAACACTGGGCACAGTATTCTAGATGCAGTCAAACCAAGGTCTTGTGCAAGGTAAGAATTGTACTTTAGTTTTATATTTAATTATACTAGCTATACACCCCAGTGCCCTGTTCACTTTTATAACAACCTCATTACCAAGCTCATTTTTCTGCTCCGCAGCCTCAAAGTATATGAAGTATAATGTGGATAAATGTGAGGTTATCCACTTTGGTGGTTAAAAACAGAGAGACAGACTATTATCTGAATGGTGACAGATTAGGAAAAGGATAGGTGCAACGAGACCTGGGTGTCATGGTACATCAGTCATTGAAGGTTGGCATGCAGGTACAGCAGGCGGTTAAGAAAGCAAATGGCATGTTGGCCTTCATAGCGAGGGGATTTGAGTACAGGGGCAGGGAGGTGTTGCTACAGTTGTACAGGGCCTTGGTGAGGCCACACCTGGAGTATTGTGTACAGTTTTGGTCTCCTAACCTGAGAAAGGACATTCTTGCTGTTGAGGGAGTGCAGCGAAGGTTCACCAGACTGATTCCCGGGATGGCGGGACTGACCTATCAAGAAAGACTGGATCAACTGGGCTTGTATTCACTGGAGTTCAGAAGAATGAGAGGGGACCTCATAGAAACGTTTAAAATTCTGACGGGGTTAGACAGGTTAGATGCAGGAAGAATGTTCCCAATGTTGCGGAAGTCCAGAACCAGGGGACAAAGTCTAAGGATAAGGGGTAAGCCATTTAGGACCGAGATGAGGAGAAACTTCTTCACCCAGAGAGTGGTGAACCTGTGGAATTCTCTACCACAGAAAGTTGTTGAGGCCAATTCACTAAATATATTCAAAAAGGAGTTGGATGAAGTCCTTACTACTAGGGGGATCAAGGGGTATGGTGAGAAAGCAGGAATGGGGTACTGAAGTTGCATGTTCAGCCATGAACTCATTGAATGGCGGTGCAGGCTAGAAGGGCCGAATGACCTATTCCTGCACCTATTTTCTATGTTTCTATGTAAACCTGCATGGTGTACATAGCTGGAATGACCCTAGTCCCAAAACATCACACTGTACTAATCTATATTGAAAGAAATCTGCCACACACACACTCACTTCCAAATGCATCTAAATCCACCTGCACAATTTTTATTTCATCTAAGCTCCGAACACCACCCCCCCCCCCCCCGCCAAGCCAGGCACATCTACATGCCATCAGTAAACTTGTGATTGTTGCCCTAATGCCTTCATTAATACGATTAATAAAGATGGTGACGAGCAATTGGATCTCTCAGATCCTTGTGGGATTTCACTACAACAACTTGCTTTTATATAGCGCCTTTAAAGATGTTTCACAGGAATGTTATTAGAGAAGAATTGACACTGAGCCACATATTAGAACAGATGACCAGAGGTCAGTTTTAAGGAATGTGTTAAAGGAGGAGAGGGAGATAGAGAGGCGGAGAGATTTGGGGAGAGAATTTCAGAGCTTGGGGTCTAGGCAGCTGAAGGTACAGCTGCCAATGGTGGAGTGAAGGAATGCGTAAGAGGCTAGAATTGGAAGAACGGCGAGTTCTTAGAAGGTTGTAGAACTGAATGAGGTTACAGAGATGGGGAGGAGCAAGGTCATGGAGAGATTTGAACACAAGAATGAGGATTTTAAATTTGAGGTGTTACTGGACATGGAGTCAGTGTAGGTTAGTGAGCACATGGGTCGTTTGTAAATACCCTCCACACAGAGCTGCTACCATTAATAGCTATCCTCCTTCCATATGCATGTGATAAAACTGTATCTAACCTAAAATTTACCCACCAATCCCACAAGGCACAACCGTATTTAGTAGTCTTTTGTGTGGCACTCAAGATACATGGTATCTGGCAAAGTGTTGCCCAGTAGAAATTACTGGTCATAGATGTGGCTGCGGTGACATCGTTTTAGCCACCTACACTAATTTTAGTAGAAAACACCTTCCTTACACACTCACGCACAATACAGATAAATGTACTTCATGTGTATATTTACTGAACAAACATCTACCACCATTCAGTAACCAAGGAAATAAAGCACGCAATGATCAAAAAAACACTTGCGCTGCTTTTCATTTTACCAACAAACACACAAGGGTTAAATTGTACATGTATATGCCACGTGAATGTAAGTATTGAGACCACATGCCAAGCGACTGTGTGTGTGTGTGTGTGTGTGTGTGTGTGTTACTCATTTTTAAAATTTACTAATGCAAAATTCAATTAGCCACATCTGGATTCCCCATTAGCCAACTAATGTCACATTGAATGGCATCTGCCATAGTTTTGCTCACTCACTTAATCTGTCTATGAAAGAAAGATTATGTCCCTTTGTAATTTTCTCCCCCTATTCACACAACTTACTGTGCCTTCTAACTTAGTGTCATCTGCAAACTTGGATATACAACTCTTCCTTCACCAGGTCATTAATATATATGGTAAAAAGCTGAGGCATCAGTACAGATCCATGGGGAACAGCACTTGCTACATATCACCAATCAGAGAATGAACCCTTTAACACTACTCTCCTGATCGAACTCCCAACCAAGTTGCCTCCAATTCTGTGCACTTTCATTTTTGCTAATAATCTCTCACACGAAATCTTATCAAATGCCTCTGGAGGTCCATATAGACAACATCCATAGACACTCCCCTATCCACTATGCTAGTGACCGTCTCAAAACATTCAGCTAGATTAGTCAGACCTGACATACTTCTCTCAAATCCGTGCTCAGTCACTCTGTCCCTGATGATAGATTCAAGTAAATCTTCCACAACTAGTGTTAAATTGACTGGTGTGTCGTCGCCTGGTTTCTCTCTCCCTCCCTTCTTCGATAATGAAGTGACTTTATATTTAGAAATAAGTGCTAAATCAAAAATCTGATTCTGCTTCGCTATTCAGACCTACATTTCTGTTGTTTTTTGATCTATATTGAATGCTAATGTCTATTTTGGATTCTGAAAAGACTTTTGCTTTGACTTACAGGCAGACAGTCAAGTTGATGGCGTCCGACAACATTTCTACGAAGTGTCGCTGGAATATGTATTCAGAGTGCACGAGGTCCAAGAGCGAAAGATGTTTGAGTTTGTTGAACCAGTAGGTGAAAATTTTAAATCACATTGGATCACGGTACTGACTGCACGTTTAATATATTTCTTAAATGTCTCTGTTCAAAGCCCTGAGTGCTCCACAATTCCAACGGCACAGAGTTTCTCGTCCCCCAGTTATTTGATTGTAATGAGTGTTCCAAATTTAAATGTCAGTTTACCGCCAAATTTTCAATTCCCATTAATTTGTACTTTGTTAATCCACACCTTTTATACATAATGTGTTAGCTAGGCCACTCAGTTATCTAATCTAAAAACAAAAGCAAAATACTGCGGATGCTAGAATCCGAAATTAAAAACAAAAAATGCTGGAAATACTCAGCAGGTCAGGCAGCATCTGTGGTGAGAGAAACAGTTAACATTTCTGGTCGATGACCCTTTGTCAGAACAGGGTTTAAAATTGTAGTAATGTATATCCTAGTTTAATGTGCCAGTGAATCGAGGGCACATTATTAAATGTGACATTGATTGGTTACTGTGACTCCCTCAGTTTTCTTTGACATTGTGATTTAAGTATAGCTCAACATGTTGGGCAATGGCCAAATAGAAGATGTATATTTAGTGGAGCATGACATTTGATGAAGGTAAAAATTGATGGTTTATGACCCTGCATTTTTTGTCATTGTTTTACAGTTGCTTGCGTTCTTACAAGGACTCTTTACATTTTATCATCATGGCTATGAACTGGCAAAGGACTTTGGCCATTTTAAAACCCAGCTTCAGATCAGCATTCAGAATGTAAGTAAAGAGGAGGAAAATTTATTACCCCCCCCCCCTCCACCCAAAAAAAAGTCAGAAGAAATTGCTGCTTTGAGCTTTTAACTTACAATTGGTTTAATATTTCATTTCTTTTTTTGCTCATTCATATATCCTGTTCAAATTAATAAGTAGCCATCAAAACAAATTAAAATAAGGCAGGAAGTTGCCCCTTTTAAATCTTTGCATGCTATTTGGGAATGCTTAGTGACTCTAACCAAGAAAAGAAACAAACTTCCACAAATGCTTTGTTTTTTCATGTGCTCCAAGACTATTCTGTCTCGTGGTCAGAAAATAGTCACAAAAAAGGAAAACCCCAAACCATCCTTCCAGTGTAAATTATTCACTGCAATATGGTGTGGTGTAGTAGAACTGTCCCACATGGCTTAATGTGTTTTCCATCTTATGTGATTGAAAATCGAGCCAGATTTCTTTTGGGCATTATTCTTTGGTATCTTACAAATAAGCAATCTTTTCTCATCACTGACAAGTTTACAGTTAACTTATTTTTGTCATCTAAAAGGCATTCCCTCATTCCATACTATGTAAGCTCAGTTAGCTATTCCAACCAATTAACAAACTTGGCTAAGAAAAAGAAATGATGGGGCCGAAATTGCCCCTTCTGATAAGGCGCCTGGCAGCCACAGGGCGGTGCGAAATGGCTGCCATGTCTTCGCGGAGGGGCCACCATTTTGCCCTTCCTCAGTTTTGGAGCTGTGTCCGGGACCGCTTCGCCCGTTTTCCCACGGCGGCATGCATGCGCCGACCCCTTACCAGCTTTTGCTGCCAGTGCACTCTCTGTAACATGGCGACACGGTCGCCCTCAAAGGGGAGGGCGCACTGTTGCGGCTGGCATGCTATTTTTTTTTGTTGGTCGACTGCTAGTCCAACAGTTCTGACTACGAATTCGGCGACAGCCTGGCACCCCCTCTTGGGTGCCAGGCCGCTGGCCTGGCTGAAACCCTGGTGGCCCAGTGTTTGCTACCAAAGTGGCTGCAGAGTTCGCAGCGGCCCTCCCCTTTAACTGAAGGGGTGTTAGAAATATGGCAGGTTAAGGCTATCTCTATTCACTTTAATAATCAGGATCGACTGTAAAACCAATCTGGTGGATAAATTGTGTTTAATCAGAGTTTAAGACGGAATATAGCACATTAGCTATATAGGAAAAACATACAACTGTAACAGATAGTTGATACCGATTCCGATCGGACAAACCGCTGGTGCACATAAGCAGTTCTCTTTAGCTTGCAGTCTCTTTCTCTGTCTCGAGTTTCCTTCGGTAAAGCATGGGATCACTGAGTGTTTGACCAGCTTGACCTGATTCGCTCTCCCCTCCACTGTCTGTGACTACAAGTTTCCAGGAGGTCACTTTTAACCTATTTTTAGGGATGGGCTTGAACCTAGATATTGACGAGACCTTTTGACCTATAGAGGTTCTTTGTCTTGAAGCTCGAAACAAAGCCCGCCTTAAGCATGTCTTACGATTCTGGCCGCATGTCTTACAATTCTGGCCATATGTCATTGTTTATACCTTATTGAAGTCGCTTTTCTGTAGAATTCCTTTGATAGCTCTCTGTTTATACTAACCCAGGGTTTCTTCCTGTGGAAAACGTTTCATATCTCTCACGTCTCCTTTGATCCCATGAAGCCAAACCAGAAAACTGCTTGCCCCAGAGCCGTTATCTCTTTTTTACGACTTAGCAACATGTTTACGTTAACACCTACAACTTCCAGTTATTGTCTTCGTCAGCAGTTTTGTTACGATAATTTCAAACCCTACCCTTCGCATTATACATAAGACTTGAACCTTGTTTTTATATTTAAATTTGAAAACAACATAATCGCTTAGCAACGGAGATTGTATATAGTACGAAGAACTATATCATCCATTTCTAAACATTTCTCTGATTCGAATAGACATTCCGTCTGCAGTTCAAAACAACGATTTAAACACAGCATTCGTATCCGTTTTATACATTTTTAGGCATCCCTGATTTCTAATGGGAGCGACGTTATGACGCGCCGGCGATGACGTCATCAGCATGACTGACCACCTCGGTTACTCCGCCCCGTCCTGCTAATGACAGCCACTCTGCCAACCCCCCCCTCTTCCGCCCACATGATGAGGCCACTTCCGCCCCGCTCAAAAAAAAAAAAATCCCTGAAGTGTTGAACATCGAAACCGATAGGTGCACTTTGTTTCGGGCAGAGGGCAATTTCAGCCCCGATATCTTCCAGAAATAAGCTTTTCTTTTTTTTTCATATAACTTTCTTTTCTGTCTGTGAAATTTCAGAAAGACCAGAGAGGTGGAAGTACTATATGAACCATTAGATAATTTAGCAAATGTCTAATTAGATGACTAATTTATTTCTGGCACTTTCGAGTCTAATACAGAATGTGACTAACTATTGGCATAATTAACATAAGAAATGGGAGCAGGAGTAGGCCATTTGGCCCCTCAAGCCTGCTCCGCCATTCAATAAGATCATGGCTGATCTGAGTGGGATTGATAGAATACTGCACATCGTCAATGGCAAGGATAGTCTGCAATTGGGAATGCTCTTGCACAAATAAAGCTTGATGATTGTAACTCTTTTGAGCTTTTCTTTCCATTAAGAACATAAGAAATAAGAGCAAGAGTAGGCCATACGGCCCCTCGAGCCTGCTCTGCCATTTTATACTATCTTGGCTGAATTGATCATGGACTCAGCTCCACTTTCCCTGCCTGCTCTCCATAATTCCTTATTTCCTTATCGTTTAAGAAACTGTCTATTTCTGAATTAAATTTATTCAATGTCCTAGCTCCCACAGCTCTATGAGGCAGCGAATTCCACAGATCCAAATCCTCAGAGAAGAAATTTCTCCCCATCTCAGTTTTAAATGGACGGCCTCTAGTTCTAGTCTCCCCTATCAGTGGAAACATCCTCTCTGCATCCACCTCGTCAAGCCCCCTCATAATCTTATACGTTTCGATAAGATCACCTCTCATTCTTCTGAATTCCACTGAGTAGAGGCGCAACCTACTCAACTTTTCCTCATAAGTCAACCCCCTCATCTTCGGAATCAACCTTGTGAACCTTCTCTGAACTGCCTCCAAAACAAGTAGATCCTTTCGTAATTATGTAAACCAAAACTGCACGCAGTATTCCAGGTGTGGCCTCACCCATACCCTGTATAACTGTAACAAGACTCCCCTGCTTTTATACTCCATCCCCTTGCAATAAAGGCCAAGATACCATTGGCCTTCCTGATCACTTGCTGTATCTGCATACTAACCTTTTGTGTTTCATGCACAAGTACCCCAGGTCCTGCTGTACTGCAGCACTTTGCAATCTTTCTCCATTTAAATAATAACTTGGTCTTTGATTTTTTTCTGCCAAAGTGTATAACCTCACACGTTCCAACATTATACTCCTTCTGCCAAATCTCCGCCCACTCACTTAGCCTGTCTATGTCCTTTTGCAGATTTTCTGTGTCCTCCTCGCACATTGCTCATCCTTCCATCTTTATATCATCAGCAAACTTGGCTACGTTATACTCAGTCCCTTCTTCCAAGTCGTTAATATAGATTGTAAATAGTTGGGGTCCCAGCACTGATCCCTGCGGCACCCCATTAGTTACTGATTGCCAACCCGAGAATTAACCATTTATATCGACTCTCTGTTTTCTGTTCATTAGCCAGTCCTCTATCCATGCTAATATATTACCCCCAACCCCGTGAACTTTTATCTTGTGCAGTAACCTTTCATGTGGCACCTTGTCAAATGCCTTCTGGAAGTCCAAATACACCACATCCACTGATTCCCCTTTATCCTCCCTGTTCGTTATATCCTCAAAGAATTCCAGCAAATTTGTCAAACATGACTTCCCCGTCATAAATCCATGTTGACTCTGCCTGACCGAATTATGCTTTTCCAAATGTCCTGCTACTACTTCTTTAATAATGGACTCCAACATTTTCCCAACCACAAATGTTAGGCTAACTGGTCTATAGTTTCCTGCTTTTTGTCGGCCTCCTTTTTTAAATTGGGCTTACATTTGCAGTTTTCCAATCTGCTGGGGCCTCTCCAGAATCCAGGGAATTTTAGTAAATTACAACCAGTGCATCCACTATCCCTGCCACTACTTCTCTTAAGACATTAGGATGCAAGCCATCAGGTTCAGGGGATTTATCTGCCTTTAGCCCCATTATCTTACTAAGTACCATCTCCTTAGTCATTGTGATTGTGTTAAGTTCCTCCCCTATGGACCCTTGACTATCCACTGTTGGGATCTGCTGTTTGCTATTTTTGAAAAGATATGAGCACATGAATGAAGAATCTAGATCTTTATTTCACTCCAATCATTGTTTAGAGTCACTGGGCTCCACACTAGTTTAATTTTCATCAGTCTAGCTCTTACAAGTCTCCTGTTCTATCTGAGAAGATCTTCCAATTATGTATTCTACCTATACTGACTGTAAGCAAACCTGACTGTGCTGCTCCTTATTGCTGTTGGAAACAGGATGGTCAGCAGTCCGCAGAAGATGATCTGGTGATTAGTTGAAAGTGCAATGGTGTATTCAGCAATCTGATCAGTTGGAGATTCTACAACAGTACAGCAATGCATCACAGACACGAGATTTTCATTAATATAGATTATAGATAACTGCAGTCGTTCTGTATCAAACCAAAACATTTCATTTTTCTAGTTGCTCTTTTATGATGTGTTTCATAGATCTAGTAGCTAATTATCATTTTTGCAAATTCCTTCAATCAAGCTTATGTAAACTATTCTTTGGAATAACTTATACTCTTCTGATGCTCCATTTTCAGAATGCAGTTTATTCCCTTGATTTCCAATTGAGAAGTGCATTCATTACTTTAGCAGTGTTGCTCTGAGATTCTGCCATAGCTTTCTCAATATAGTTGTTAGTTGGTGTTAGAATTTAATTCAGTGGTAGGGAATAAGTTACTAGTGATAAAGTCATCAGAACATAATCTTTGATTTTTATCATTGAAGCAACATGGGAAGTAAAAGTAGTGCAGTTTAGTCCAACTGATGTCCTGACTGATAAATGAGCCTTTGGTTTGAGCACGAGGATCAGCACGCTGCAGATTGCCAAATCTTTTCAATCACTGACCGTGGTGAAAGAGCTACTAGAACTCTTGCCTGAAAAGGTCCTTTCTAATCAAGACATGTACTGACTCTATCTAATCTGAAAAGGGATAATTTCATTTAAATTTAAAAAAAAAAAGACTTTTCGGGATGAATACTTTGTACTTATTAAAAACTTGCAATTAATTGTCCGGAAAGTAATATTTTTCACCATACTACATCATCAGACACTCACACAACAGATGCAATAAAAAGCCTTATCCATATGATAAACCTGTCTTCATCTGAAGCATATAGAGATTTCCCTCTAAACAGACAGAAATATAGGAACAAGCCCCTTGAGCCTGTTCCTCCATTCTATTAGATCATGCCTGATTACCTCAACTCAGTGAACCTGCCTTTGCTCCATACCCTTAGCTAATGAGAAGCTATCGCTTTCAGTCTTCAAAGTTTCTATTGACTCAGCATCCACAACCTTCTGGGGAGAAAGTACCACTACCCTTTGTGTGGAAAAACTGCTTTCTGATTTCACTCCTTAATGGCTGAGCTCTAATTTTAATTTTATGTCCTTATAAATTAACACTCTAAGCCCTGGTATCATTCTGCTAAATCTGTCCAACGCCAACATATCTTTCCTGAGGTACTGTGGCTAAAACTCAATGCAGTACTCCAGATGTGGTCTGCCCAAGGCTCTGTAGAACTGAAGCATCACTTTTTTCACTTTTATATTCCAACTCCCACATTGAACCCCGTCTGCCATAGTTTTGTCCACTCACTTTGTCTGTATCCTTTTGTAACTTCCTTCCCCCATCTACACAACTTACTATGCTTCCTAACACGTCTGCTATTTCCTTATTGTCCATTATAGGCTCATCTGTATTTAATGGGCCCACATTCCCCTCTACCTCTCTCAATATATTTATAAGAAATATTGCTGTTAGCTTTGATACTCCATGCAAGTTTTTCTTTCATATTCTGTTTTTGCACCTCTTATCCTCTTATTACTTTCTTTGTATCCCTTTGTTGCTTTTTATAGCTAAAAGTCTGCTGAATTTTCACATTTCTTTACATTTGTATAGGCTTTTATTTTAGCATACTGGGGCCAAAATTCAACAGCGCAAGAAAGCTGGCGCACCTATGATTTTTTTTTTAGTGGCACTTACTGCTGGGATCCTTGATGCAGTCATAAGAGCCATTTTCAGGACAATCAGCGATGCAGTAGTGGTGACGTCACAGCGCATATGCGTCACCACGCTCTCGCCCCTCCATTAAAGGGGAGAGATTCTGTCATTTTTAATCTTCGGCCACTGAGCCACCCGGGAGCACTATTTTGCCAGTCAATCGGGAAGTCGGCCGGCAAAAATTTTCACATGGCGGCTGCAGCAGTAGGCCCTCTCTTTTAAGGCTGCTGGGCCGCACTCATTCTTCAGAGGGTGTACTGACAGAAAAACCTGTCGGGGGATTGAAGAGTTCAGCTGAATTTACGGAGGTAAGTATTTTTTTAATTAAAACCAGCGGTGTACTAACTGATGACTCGCTTTCGGCGGTCATCAGAATCAGGTGAGATCGGGTCCAGGCTGAAAAATCCCCGACCTAGATTTCGGTCAGGTCAGCCAGTTGACCCCAAAGTGGTGGCCATTCGATTTCGATGAATGGCCACCGCAAAGGGCTGTAAAGGTCCGAGACCCTGAATTTCGGCCCCACTGTCTCTTTCCACATTTGTTGATCCTCGTTGCTTAACCACACAAATGTAGCGCTTGCTTTTTAGGGGTATGTACGAGGGGCAGCTCACTACTTGATTTGGCTGAACCACCAGGTTTTAATGACTTTTTAACTTAAGATTGCTGTACACTTCTAATCATCCCTGCTTGGTTTGGTTAAGTTAAGTTAACTTCTCTGGCTGAATAAGGAAGTAGAGCATGGAGCTATTATGAGTAATTATCATAATTTCTGAAGGAACCTCTGCAGATCATAAATTAAGATCTCTATTCCGTTCATAACATCAAAGCCATGCATTATAAAACAGATCCAAAGTAGCACCAACATGTCTCAGTAGATTTGTGGCTGTCAGCTTTCTGTTTTTTATTGTGCACTCATTCATCCAAGCACCAAATACAGCCGCTCCTGTAGATGATTCACCACATCAGGAATTTTTTGCAATCATATCCACTCTATATGGTATTTAACAAGCAAAATGCCATTTCACAATGCACTCTTGCACCTTACTATCATGTTCTATTTGTCTGTCTTCCAAGTAGTGCATTATAGGAAGGCTCCAATAAGAAAATAAAAACAGACTGGTTTTGATCACAATGCCATAAAATTGCTTTTTAAAATAATTTATGAACTCCACTTCAATGACTATTTGTGGTGCAGAATTCTAATGACCAGCTACCCTTTGTAAAGAAATGTTTCCATGCCTCACTTTAAATTATTTTTGTGATTAGTCTAAATTTGTGCTCTGTCATTACCACCTCAATAACTGTGGAAAGAATTGATTACTACTTACCTTCTCATAGTCCTTCATAATCTTGGGCATCTCTATCAGGTCACCCCTTAACCTTCTCCATTAGAATGAAAAAACATCTTAACCACTTGTCTATTCCTTTATAACTGTAACCTTTCATCCATGGCAACATCCCAGTAAATTTATGCTGCATCTTTTTCATTGCTTTTATGTTCCTCTCATAATGGGATGACAAAAAACTGTAGAGACTACCCCAATCGTGACTTAACTGAGATTTTGTACACGTTCAACATTACCTCGTGTTTTTGTATTATATGCCCCTTTAGATAGAAAACTAGCAATCCGATTTGTCTTTACTATGGTCTATCTGTCTTGCACTGCCACTTTTAATTAACTGTTTATTTCCCCGCCAAAGTCCCTCTGCTTCTCTACTCCATTTATGTGTATTTCCTTTCCCTATTCTTATTTTCAAAGTATATTGCTTCACATTTTTCTACATTGATCTGCCAGTTATCTGCTCATCCTTTTGGCATATCTGTGTTCCCCTAGAGTCTTTCACAATTTTTTTCATAATTTGCCATACTACCCAATTTGAGATCATCAGTGAAGAGCTGTGTGGAATATCATTCACCACATTTTTCCAGTCTCCGAAATGTCCTTTTCATAAGATCACAGGATACTTGTGAATGGAGAAGATAATTCGGCCCATCCTAATTAATCCATTGCGAAAGTGCCTCCTGTCTCCCCATTGCTGCAACTAATTATTTCTTAAGTGATTCCAATGTTTTTGCCTCTGCTCTTCTATCTGGAACTCCATTCCAAGTTTAAAAAAAAATTCATTCATGGGATGTGGGTGTTACTGGCAAGACCAAGAATTGATTGTTCATTGTGTGAAGAAGAACTTCTTATCCAGACTGAATTTATCGTTTATTAATTTAAATTTGTGTTCTCTTATCCTGCTCTCAGTTTAATTTAAAGTAGCATTCTAGATTTTCCTTTACCATTCTCTTATGTAGCTATAGGCTTAAAAGCCCAAGTCTCTTTCCACTGATCGAAGCTTTCATCCTTATGGCTCCTCTTTGCACTGCCACAAACACACAATGTCTCCCTTGTCCTTCGTAAACAAAATTGGGCATGATGCTCGAGGTGTAGCCTGACTAAAGCACTTCAGTTTGATCATGACATCTTGGATTCTGCTCTTTTGGATATTTAGTTCAACAGTATATTGTTTTGTTTGTTGCTGCTCTGTATTGGCTGGATATGTTGAGTACATTAAGACTCCCAAGTCTTTTTCCACTCATCCTCAGCTATTTCAACACCATTCATTGATATATGTAGTGACTATTTTTTTTTCCTATGTGCATGTAGTATTTTATATTTTGTCTGAATTAAATTTCCTTTGTCATTGTTCTGCCCACTCACATATTTTGTTTTAACTCGTACTGTAGTTTCTGGGCTTTCTCCTTTGATTCTACTATCCCGCTTTAATGTGGTATTGTCTGCAAATTTGACCAGTTTGCAAAAAGTTTGAGTCCAAGTTGTTGATGTAAATTAGAAACAGTAGTGGTCCCAATGCTGAGCCCTTGGGCACCCTACTCAATATTCCACCGCCCCCCCCCCCCACCACCCCCCCCCCCCCCCCGCCATCCTGATCTGTTTTTTAACGTGAAGCCAATTACTTGTATATGCCCAGGTTTTACCCTGAATCCCTATAACTTTGAGCTCAATAAATGACCTTTCACATGGGACATGGTTAAATGTCTTTTGCAAGTCGAAACATACAATCTAGTAGGATTTACCACAATCCACTTGCCATTTCCTCAAAGAAATCAAGCAAATTATTTAGGCAGGATCTTCCCCTTCTAAATATCACCCATGTTTACTGCTGTTTACCATGTGGTCTCAAGTTTATGCCTGGTAATTATTTTTTTCCTCCTTCCTTGATGGAAATAACAACATATTGACTAAGGAAACAGTCTTAAACATGTGGCTTAAAGGCATTCACTTTCTCACCACAAACATTTTGTCAGTTGAGTTGGAAATACGATCAGTCAGGTTTCAGTAACCCACTAAATTTGAGTCTATCAAATAGCCGGGACATCTGAATGACTGTTGGTCTGAACATTGATATTTATTTAGCTAAGGTTTTCTGAATACTGCTGAGTTTAACCATTTTGGAAGAATCTCAAGAGTCTTTTCAGGTGTAAGGTACCACTCAACTCCAGTGGTGCAGCAGGGAGGGATTCAAATTCCTGGGGCATTGGAACCGGTTCTGGGGGAGGTGGGACCAGTACAAACCGGACGGTCTGCACCTGGGCAGGACCGGAACCAATGTCCGAGGGGGAGTGTTTGCTAGTGCTGTTGGGGAGGAGTTAAACTAATATGGCAGGGGGATGGGAACCAATGCAGGGAGACGGAGGGAAACAAAAAGGAGACAAAAGCAAAAGACAGAAAGGAGATGAGGAAAAGTGGAGGGCAGAGAAACCCAAGGCAAAGAACAAAAAGGGCCACTGTACAGCAAAATTCTAAAAGGACAAAGGGTATTAAAAAAAACAAGCCTGAAGGCTTTGTGTCTTAATGCAAGGAGTATCCGTAATAAGGTGGATGAATTAACTGTGCAAATAGATGTTAACAAATATGATGTGATCGGGATTATGGAGACATGGCTCCAGAATGATCAGGGCTGGGAACTCAACATCCAGGGGTATTCAACATTCAGGAAGGATAGAATAAAAGGAAAAGGAGGTGGGGTAGCATTGCTGGTTAAAGAGGAGATTAATGCAATAGTTAGGAAGGACATTAGCTTGGATGATGTGGAATCTATATGGGTAGAGCTTCAGAACACCAAAAGGCAAAAAACGTTAGTGGGAGTTGTGTACAGACCTCCAAACAATAGTAGTGATGTTGGGGAGGGCATCAAACAGGAAATTAGAGGTGCATGCAATAAAGGTGCAGCAGTTATAATGGGTGACTTTAATATGCACATAGATTGGGCTAGCCAAACTGGAAGCAATACGGTGGAGGAGGATTTCCTGGAGTGCATAAGGGATGGTTTTTTAGACCAATATGTCGAGGAACCAACTAGGGGGGAGGCCATCTTAGACTGGGTGTTGTGTACTGAGAGAGGATTCATTAGCAATCTCGTTGTGCGAGGCCCCTTGGGGAAGAGTGACCATAATATGGTGGAATTCTGCATTAGGATGGAGAATTAAACAGTTAATTCAGAGACCATGGTCCAGAACTTAAAGAAGGGTAACTTTGAAGGTATGAGGCGTGAATTGGCTAGGATAGATTGGCGAATAATACTTAAGGGGTTGACTGTGGATGGGCAATGGCAGACATTTAGAGACCGCATGGATGAACTACAACAATTGCACATTCCTGTCTGGCGTAAAAATAAAAAAGGGAAGGTGGCTCAACAGTGGCTATCAAGGGAAATCAGGGATAGTATTAAAGCCAAGGAAGTGGCACACAAATTGGCCAGAAATAGCAGCGAACCCAGGGACTGGGAGAAATTTAGAACTCAGCAGAGGAGGACAAAGGGTTTGATTAGGGCAGGGAAAATGGAGTACGAGAAGAAGCTTGCAGGGAACATTAAGACAGATTGCAAAAGTTTCTATAGATATGTAAAGAGAAAAAGGTTAGTAAAGACAAACGTAGGTCCCCTGCAGTCAGAATCTGGGGCAGTCATAACGGGGAACAAAGAAATGGCAGACCAATTGAACAAGCACTTTAGTTCGGTATTCACTAAGGAGGACACAAACAACCTTCCGGATATAAAAGGGGTCAGAGGGTCCAGTAAGAAGGAGGAACTGAGGGAAATCCTTATTAGTCGGGAAATTGTGTTGGGGAAATTGATGGGATTGAAGGCCGATAAATCCCCAGGGCCTGATGAACTGCATCCCAGAGTACTTAAGGAGGTGGCCTTGGAAATAGCGGATGCATTGACAGTCATTTTCCAACATTCCATTGACTCTGGATCAGTTCCTATCGAGTGGAGGGTAGCCAATGTAACCCTACTTTTTAAAAAAAGGAGGGAGAGAGAAAACAGGGAATTATAGACCGGTCAGCCTGACCTCAGCAGTGGGTAAAATGATGGAATCAATTATTAAGGATGTCATAGCAGCGCATTTGGAAAGAGGTGACATGATAGGTCCAAGTCAGCATGGATTTGTGAAAGGGGAATCATGCTTGACAAATCTTCTGGAATTTTTTGAGGATGTTTCCAGTAGAGTGGACAAGGGAGAACCAGTTGATGTGGTATATTTGGACTTTCAGAAGGCTTTCGACAAGGTCCCACACAAGAGATTAATGTGCAAAGTTAAAGCACATGGGATTGGGGGTAGTGTGCTGACGTGGATTGAGAACTGGTTGTCAGACAGGAAGCAAAGAGTAGGAGTAAATGGGGACTTTTCAGAATGGCAGGCAGTGACTAGTGGGGTACCGCAAGGTTCTGTGCTGGGGCCTCAGCTGTTTACACTGTACCTTAATGATTTAGACGAGGGGATTAAATGTAGTATCTCCAAATTTGCGGATGATACTAAGTTGGGTGGCAGTGTGAGCTGCGAGGAGGATGCTATGAGGCTGCAGAGTGACTTGGATAGGTTAGATGAGTGGGCAAATGCATGGCAGATGAAGTATAATGTGGATAAATGTGAGATTATCCACTTTGGTGGTAAAAACAGAGAGACAGACTATTATCTGAATGGTGACAGATTAGGAAAAGGAGAGGTGCAACAAGACCTGGGTGTCATGGTACATCAGTCATTGAAGGTTGGCATGCAGGTACAGCAGGCGGTTAAGAAAATAAATGGCATGTTGGCCTTCATAGCGAGGGGATTTGAGTACAGGGGCAGGGAGGTGTTGCTACATGTGTACAGGGCCTTGGTGAGGCCACACCTCGAATATTGTGTACAGTTTTGGTCTCCTAACTTGAGGAAGGACATTCTTGCTATTGAGGGAGTGTAGCGAAGGTTCACCAGACTGATTCCTGGGATGGTGGGACTGACCTATCAAGAAAGACTGGATCAACTGGGCTTGTATTCACTGGAGCTCAGAAGAATGAGGGAGACCTCATAGAAACGTTTAAAATTCTGACGGGTTTAGACAGGTTAGATGCAAGAAGAATGTTCCCAATGTTGGGGAAATCCAGATCCAGGGGTCACAGTCTAAGGATAAGGGGTAAGCCATTTAGGACCGAGATGAGGAGAAACTTCTTCACCCAGAGAGTGGTGAACCTGTGGAATTCTCTACCACAGAAAGTTGTTGAGGCCTATTCACTAAATATATTCAAAAGGGAGTTAGATGAAGTCCTTACTACTAGGGGGATCAAGGGGTATGGCGAGAAAGCAGGAATGGGGTACTGAAGTTGCATGTTCAGCCATGAACTCATTGAATGGCGGTGCAGGCTAGAAGGGCCGAATGGCCTACTCCTGCACCTATTTTTCTATGTTTCTATGCAAATTATCATTTGAAAACAATGGCACACAAAGTGGCCAAGAGCAGTGGGAGGCCAGAGGATTGGGAAACTTTTTAAAAACCAGCAAAGACCGACTAAAAAAAAAATAGCGAGGGAAGATAGATTATGAAAGTAAACTAGCAGGAAATATAAAAACAGATAGGAGTTTCTACAGGTATATGAAAAGGAAAAGAGTGGCTAAAGTAAATGTTGGTCCCGTAGAGGATGAGATTGGGGCATTAATAATGGGGAACAGGGAAATGGCAGAGACTTTGAACAAATATTTTGTATCTGTCTTCACAGTAGAAGACACGAAAAACATCCCAATAATGGATAATCAAGGAGCTATAGGGAGGGAGGAATTTAAAACTATCACTATGAAGAAGTACTCAGTAAAATAATGGGACTAAAGGTAGACATGGTCCCTGGACTTGATGGTCTGCATCCTAGGATCTTAAAAGAAGTGGCTGCAGAGATAGTGGATGGATTGGTTACAATCTACCAAAATTCCCTGGAGTTTGGAGAGGTCCCAGTGGATTGCAAAACCACAAATGTAATGCCCTTATTTAAAAAAGGAGACAGACCGAAAGCAGGAAACTATAGACCAGTTAGCCTAACATCTGTCGTTGGGAAAATGTTGGAGTCCATTATTAAGGAAGCAGTAGCCGGACATTTGGAAAAGCATAATTCAGTAAAGCAGAGTCAGCATAGTTTTATGAAAGGGAAATCATGTTTGACAAATTTGCTGGAGTTCTTTGAAGATGTAACGAGCAGGGTGGATAAGGGGGAACCAGAGGATGTATTTGGATTTCCAGAAGACATTTGATCGGTTGCCACATAAAAGGTTACTGCACAAGATAAAAGTTCACTGGGTTGGGGGTAATATATTAGCACGGATAGAAGATTGGCTAACTAACAGAAAAGAGAGAGTCGGGATATATGTGTCATCATCCCGTTGGCAAACAGTAACTAGTCGGGTACCACAGTGATCAATGCTGGGGCCTCAACTATTTACAATCTGCATCAAAAATGATTTGGATGAAGGGACCGAGTGTAATGTAGCCAAGTTTGCTGACGATACAAAGATGGGTGGTAAAGCAAGTTGTGAGGAGGACTCAAAAAAATCTGTAAAGGGATATAGACAGGCTAAGTGAGTGGGCAAACATTTGGCAGATGGAGTATATTGTGGGAAAGTGTGAGGTTATCCACTTTGGCAGAAAAAATAAAAAAAGAAATGTATTATTTTAAATGGAGAAAAATTGCAAAATGCTGCAATGCAGAGGGACCTGGGGGTCCTTGTGCATGAAACACACAAAGTTAGTATGCAGGTACAGCAAGAAATCAGGAAGGCAAATGGAATGTTGGTCTTTATTGCAAGGGGGATGGAGTATAAAAGCAGATAAGTCCTGCTACAGCTGTACAGAGTATTGGTGAGGCCACACCTAGAGTACTGTGTACAGTTTTGGTCTCCTTATTTAAGGAGGGATATACTTGCATTGGAGGTAGTTCAGAGAACGTTCACTAGG
Organism: Pristiophorus japonicus; assembly: GCF_044704955.1. Lineage (NCBI taxonomy): Eukaryota > Metazoa > Chordata > Chondrichthyes > Pristiophoridae > Pristiophorus > Pristiophorus japonicus. The sequence goes on along the minus strand of NC_091980.1, from coordinate 62,960,944 downwards.
TTGATTCCTGAGATGAAGGGGTTGACTTTTGAAGAAAGGTTGAGTAAGTTGGGCTTATACTCACTGGAGTTAAGAAGAACGCGAGGTGATCTTATTGAAACATATAAGATAATGGCCCTGAAATTCCGGTCGGAGGCTTCTTTCGGACGAATGCCTCTGACTGGAGAATTTTTACGAATTTACCTGGTAGACCCGGAGGAGCGTGTGAGGCCTTCTCTTCCTGCAATGCGATGTGCGCTCCCGTCCCCCAGGTTCCCACAGAGAAGGTGCGGTCACATGTGACTGTACAGTCACATCAGGTAAAGTATCTACGAGTTCTCATTGCTATTAATGAGGGGAAAAAAAACACTAAACACCATAATAAAAAATAAAAAACACACCTCACATAATTAAAATGAATTGAAATTAAAGTTAATAAATGTCTTAGAAATTTTTTTAAAAGTTTTTTTATTAAATTATGGTTTTAAATAAACTTACTGTAGTGGGCAGGGTTTTTAACAATAAAATTTTTTTTTTTAAATGTTATTTTATTATGTTTTTGTATGTTTTAAAACATTTATGCCTGTAAAAGTAGGCTATGTGCCTGCTTTTATCAGGCGCAAGATTTTTGAGGACATTTGCTAGGCAAGATATGGGTAAATACCGCAATCTTGCCCTTGCAAATGTCCTCGCTTCCGAGATGCAGAGGATTTATCAAGCTGGAGCTTGATCGGAAAAGCCGATTTTCAGTGCATGCACATTGTGCGCTGAAAACCGGCTTTTGCGATGCCCTCGGGCGGATCCATACACACTCCGTACGAACCCGGGGAGGCCGCGATTTCTGGGCCAATAAGGGGACTCGACAAGGTAGATGCAGGGAAGATGGTTCCACTCATGGGGAATCTCGAACTAGGGGCCATAGTTTCAGAATAAGGGGCCGTCCATTTAAAACTGAGATGAGGAGGAATTTCTTCTCGGAGGTTTGTAAATCTGTGGAATTTTTTGCTCCAGAGAGCTGTGGAGGCTGGGTCATTGAATATATTTAAGGTGGAGATAGACAGATTTTTGAGCGATAAGGGAATAAATGGTTATGGGGAACGGGCAGGGAAGTGGAGCTGAGCCTATGATCAGATCAACCATGATCTTATTGAGTGCTGGAGCCAAATCGAGGGGCCAAATGGCCTGCTCCTGCTCCTATTTCTTATGTTCTTATGTTTATCATGTATGATATGTGAGATTGGCTCTTAAAGCTAATTGATATCCTTTGTCAGTGTTGTCGCTGGACTTTTTACAAAACATATTGGTGCCAATACGCTACATGAAAATTTCACTTAAACTAACAGCATCACATAAGTATATTGATTTATCACCTTAAAGTGCTCCCACCAAAGTGAAATTTCTATAACTAGAAAAATATCACCCTTTTGTTTTATAATTCAAAATTATCCAACCAGTTGCAACCCAAGTTTAGCTGGACAAAATCGATAACATAAAAGTAGTTTAGAAAGTTTTATAGTTCAAGGGATTACAATACAAGAATTTTACACGTCCAACGTTAGACTTCACTAAATTCTTATTGAGAGACTTCACTAAATTCTTATTACAGACACGGGACCGTTTTGAGGGTACACGATCTGAAGTTGAGTCACTAATGAAGAAAATGAAAGAGAACCCTCAAGAACATCAGAGTGTCAGCCCTTACACAATGGAGGGCTACCTCTTTTTACAAAAAAAAAGTAAGGATAAACATTTATTTCTGTACACAATCAGTGGTTTTGAAAATCCTTTATGTATTACAAAAGCTTACCTGATATTAAGGTGGTTTATTTGGAATTAATTTTTTTGAAAATTATTTTTCTTTTCTAGGTCCTTTTGGATCCAGTTGGGTGAAGCACTACTGCACATATCAAAAAGAATCAAAGCAGGTTACTATGGTGCCATTTGACCAAAAAACTGGAGGAAAAATAGTAAGTTGTACTTTCATTAGATTGTGTGATGGTCTAAAATATTCCTCTGTGTAAATTAAAAGAGATGCTGTTGCTGTGGCAGAAATGTTCTTCACATGTGATAGAACATATATTTGCATTTCAACAACAGAATTAAAGGACTGCTGCCTCTGTGTAATTTTAGTAGCATGTAAACTGTAGGTGCTATTGTTCTAGAACTATATAAATTACAATACGGAGGTCATTCACTCCATCATGCCTATACAGTTGCAAGCTTTTCAACTAGAACTATCTGTTCCAATCCTGCTTCTTGCCTTTCAACCTAGCCTTGAAATTCTTTTTTCCTTAAATATTTATCCAATTCCCCTTAACTGTTGCAGTCTCTGCCATAATAGTTGCATGTGGTAACGTATTCCATATTCTAATAACCTTTTGCGGAAAAAAAAGTCTCCATTTATTCTTCTGGTGATCCTGAGTTTGTACCCCTTTATTGATTTTTGACAACCAGTCAATCTTTACTATTTATGCTCACAAAACCTATCATAATTTTGTAAACTTTTGTTAGTTACCCTTTTAACATTCTCTGTTCCAGTGAAAAAAGTCCCAGTTTTTGAGTCTCTCATCCTTGTATCATTCTTATGAATCTTCACTGTACCTTTTCTGTGGCTCTAATTCCTAAAATGGCATGCTCAGAATAGCATGCAATATTTCGTGCCTAACCAACGGCATCTACAAATTCAAAAACAAATAGGGGATTAAATTGCCCTCCCTCCATAAGCTCCATTACCGCTTCGAAGATGTGGGAATGGAGTGGAGAGGCCGTACCGACTGGGAGCAGATGGACAGATGGACTGACCCACCCGAAATTGCCCCCCGGGCTGGAAGCAGCAGAAAGGGTTACCGCATTGCCTGTTTTCCCACCGCGTCAGGCACGCGCCGACCCCTTACCGACTGGCGGCGACCCGCTTTCTGACCCCTGCGGGGAATTGACCTGCATCCGTCCTTAAAGGGGAGGTCGTGCTGCCGGCGACTCCATTTTATTCTTTATTGCCGGCCGACTGCCAGCTCGGGCCGACAATTATGCCCACTGGTTCAGCTGGGTTGCCAACAGGCAGCCCAGCACCACCTCTTGGGTTCCAGGCCGCTGGCCCAGCATTTGTCACTAAAGTAGCTGCAGAGCTCACAGCGGCCCTCCCCTTTAACTGAAGGGGAGAGATGTTGTGATGCGTCAGTGTGATGCGGCACATCACGCTGACATCATCAGCGATGCGGCACGTCACGCTGACATCACCAACACAGTGCTGAGGACTTGGAGCGACGGCCGTTCCGACTCACCCACACTTCCGCCCCACTGACGACAGCCGCTCCAACGCACCCACATTTCTGCCCCACTGACGACGGCCGCTCCGACCTGCCCGCACTTCCGCCTCACAACACCGCTCCGACTGATAATAAAATTCCAAGTCCTGAATTTCTCTGGATTCTCCACCCCATGGATTGGGGCGGAGAAACACTTCAAAAAACAGTAGGTGCAGCCTGGTTGGGGGCGGAGCTCAACTTCGGCCCCATAGACTCTAGCACAAGTCTAATGCAGAACAACAATCTAAAAGCCAATAGAATGTTGAACTCGATAGTTAAAACAATACAACACATGTCAGAGGAAATTATTAAACTGCACAGTTCCCTGGTCAGACTGCACCATGAGTACTATGTCCATTTTGGTTGCCAAGAAACATAGGAATTATTCAAATGTTGTATGGCAGTGCGAAGAAGTATCAAGAAATAGATCTCGAGGCTGGAATTTTGCCGGCACTCAGAGGGCGGGTTTGGAGGCAGGTCACTGTCAAAATATTAAAGATTGACAGCGGATCGACCGCCCGCTGCCAACCCGCCTCTACGTCAGTTTCCCGAGTGCCGGGTCTGTCTGTGCTTTACTGACCCAACACCAAGCGGCAGGGGAGCCAATTGACATAGCTACGAGCTTGTGAAAAGGTACTTAAACAGCATGTTACCAGGTACTTACCATTTTTTCAGCTTTTTCACGAGGTTTATGGTGCTCAGGGATCACGTCAGGTAAGTAGGTCGGGTTTTCAATAACTCTCCATTCCTCTGAATAGTTGACAGCTGCAAAAGTAGTATAAAAGCTACCATTTTACAGCTGCTAATTTTCCAATGTTAGAAGCTCTAGTCTTCAGGATTTGGATGACACTTTTCAACTTTATGCAGGTTGGAAGTGTTTGGAGTAAACTCTCTCCACTGTGACCTCCTTGGAGCAAGCTCTCACCATTGACAGATCGCTTCTGTCATCTCAACTTCAGCTGCCATCTATTCCAGCAGCATTGATGCTCTTGAAAAAAATCTCACCTTCATCCTCAGAATCCCACTGCGATCAACCCCAACACCAGCATCACCAGGCACACAAGCATCACCAACAACAGCACCAACTTTTTCCGCAATCACCTAATGCTGCACAGGACAACAGGGCATCAGGATATGACCACATTGCTGCCTGTTGGAGGCCTGGCTGAACCCCGGAGCATAATTGTCAGCCGACAAAAAAAATAAAATGGCCGCAGTGGCCGTGCGCCCGCCCCTTGACTGGCCGCTGCACAGCCATGTCATACACACTGAAAACACAGTACGCCGACAGAAAAAAAACTGTCAGGGGTACCGCTCTGCGGCCTGAAGATTTTTGTAGCTGAATTTGGATTGAGGTGCAGGAGATCAGAGATGCGCGCTTTGATAACGCACTTAGGAGGAGTCGGCAGCAGCGGGGCGGAAGTCGAGACCGCCGGAAAAGGCACTTCGGAGAATTTCGCGAGCGGCGGCCATACGACGCTGCCGCTTTCCGGCAGTAAGAGGCATTTTCGGAAGGCTGAATTTCGGCCCTTATACCTCTATTCATGAAGCCCAGGATCCCGTAGGCTTTTTTAACTGCTTTCTCAACCCTGCTACCTTCAACGATTTGTACACATATACCCCAAGGTCTCTCTGTTCATGCACCCCCTTTAGGATTGTACCCTTTAATTTATATTTCCTCATTCTTTTTACCAAAATGTATCACTTCATACTTTCTGCATTAAATTTCATCTGCCATGTGTCAGCCCATTCCACCAGCCTGTCTATGTCCTCTTGAAGTCTATCGTCATCCTCCTCAGTGTTTACTATACTTACAAAATTTTCAGATGACAAAACTTTTAATTGTGCCCTGCACCCACATCCAAGGCATTAATACACATCAAGAAAAGCAGTGGGCCTAGTACCGACCCCTGGGGATCACCACTGTATACCTTCCTCCAGTTCAAAAAATAACCGTTCGCCACTACTGTTTCCTGTCACTTAGCCAATTTCGTATCCATGCTGCCACTGTCCCTTTTATTCTATGGGCTTCAACTTTGCTGGCAAGCCTATGATGTGGCACTTTGTTGAACGCCTTTTAGAAATCCATTGACACCACGTCAACCGCGTTGACCTCATCAACCCTCTCTGTTACCTCATCAAAAAACTCGATCAAGTTGGTTAAATACAATTTGCCTTTAACAACTCTGTGCTGGCTTTCCTTAATTAATCCACACTTGTCCAAGTAAGTGTTAATTTTGTCCCTGATTATTGTTTCTAAAAGCTTCCCCACTACCAAAGTTAAACTGGCCGGCCTATAGTTGCTGGGTTTATCTTTGCACCCTTTTTTGAACAAGGATGTAACATTTGCAATTCTCCAGTCCTCTGGCACCACCCCCATTTCTAAGCAGGATTGGAAGATTATGGCCAGTACCTCCGCGATTTCTTCCTTCACTTCCCTCGGCGTTCTAGGATGCATCCCATCTGGTCCTAGTGACTTATCTACTTTAAGTACAACCAGCATTTCTCATACCTTGTCTTTATCAATTCATCCCATCCAGTATCTCCTCTACCTCCTCCTTTCCTATGTCTATGGCAGCATTTTCTTCCTTGGTGATGACAAATGCAAAGTAATCATTTAGTACCTCATCCATACCCTCTGTCTCCATGCGTAGGCCTCCTTTTAAGGTCCCTAAGCAGCTCACCCCTCCTTTTACTACCCGTTTATTATTTGCATGCCTGTAGAAGACTTTTGAATGACCTTTTTATGTTAGCTGCCATTCTACTCTCATACCCACTCTTTGCCACTCTTCTTTTTAACTTCTCCTCTGAACTTTCTATATTTAGCCTGATTCTCAGATGTATTCTCGACCTGACATCTGCCATACATGCTCTTTTTCTACCTCAAGAGCAGGAATGGCGAGAGACTGTGGAGGGATGTGATCGGGGCCCAGGGAAGGTGTGAGTTTGGGGCCAGGGGCAGCATGGGCCAGCCCACACTGTGATTATGTGTGCGCACTAGGTCTGTGCAGCAGAGTAGGTCTCCAGTTGTCTTGGGCAATCCTTGCCACTGGCCGGGATATAGTTTGGGTTCTTCATTCGAAACTCCTGTGAACTCATCCTTTTTTTGGCGTGGAAGCAAGTCATTCTCATTTCGAGGGACTGCCGATGATGATGATGATGATTTTCAACTTCATCTTACTCTCTCTCTTTCATCATCCAAGGAATTCTGACTTTCGTTGCCCTACCATTCCCCCTAGTGAGAATGTACCTTGACTGTAGCCGAACTATTTCCTCTTTAAAGGCAGCCCATTGTTCCGCTGTAGTTTTGCCTGTCAATATTTGATTCCAATTTACTCGGGCCCGATCCATTCCCATTGAAACTTGTCTTTCTCCAATTAAGTATTTTTACTCTAGATTGCTCCCTGTCCTTATCCATAACAAATCTAAACCTTCTGATACTATAATCACTGTTCCTTAAATGTTCACCTACTGACACTTGCTCCACTTGACCCACCTCATTCCCCAGAACCAGCAATGCCTTCTTCCTCGTTGGGCCAGAAACTTACTGATCAAGGAAGTTCTCCTGAACGCACTTCAGAAATTCTTCCCACTCTCTGCCCTTTACACTATTATTATCCCAGTTTATGTTTCTATGTTTCTATATTAGGATAGTTGAAGTCCCTCATTATCACTACTCTATAGTTCTTGCATCTTTCTGTAATTTCTCTGCAAATTTGTCAAAATGAATGTGGTCATGGTCCCGTTAAGGAAACCATCTCATGACGCATCATCAAATGACTTCAGACCCACTTTCTTTTAATTGGCCGAGAACCTCACAGGGCAGTCTTAACGAGCCCCATCAACGGAAAATTCTTTTCAGAGCGGGATAGAGCCAGGATTGGGTCACAACCCGCCACCTACCTCGGCCACACTGCGCCTGCCTCGGTAGGCGAAATCGCGGCCCTCGTGTCAAAGGACTGACTGAGTTGTGAGGAAAGCTGGAAGAAATTTGGGCTTTTAAGCTTGAAAAGGAGATGTCTGCGAGATCATCTAATAGAGGTATATAAGATAGTTAAGAGAATGTCACTGTAGGAGAGAGGGAGCAATGCTATTATGCTTCCATTTCAGAAGTGAGTAGCAATTAAACAAATATGGACCATATTTGTAACTTAAGGATAAACTTGTTTTCCCGTCACTTTCTTTCCCTTTTGCTGCACGCTATTGGCTCATCTACTGATTCAAATCCTTTTTAATGCTCTTTGCTCCTCACTTGTCCACATAGTTTGGTGTCATCAGTAAATTTTAGGACTTTATTACAGCCATTGCCCTTCTGTATCATGAATAGTGTAAACAGGTGTGACCTAGAACAGATCCCTAAAGGACGGGATAAAGGGGAGGCAGAAATTACTTATTTCCTGCTTATTTTGCTAAGCCAGTTTTCAAACTGAATTGGCTAATTTTTTATTAATGGCAAAAAGGTGCATTCTTATTCCTTTCTTATGGTTCACAAAAGTTGTATCCCAGTTATGTGGCTTCAGGTTTTTGTCAATGTCATCTGCATGGATGCTGTGGAAAATGGCTCAATCAGAATGAGTAATTACACTGTACAACTTGTTCTAGTCATGCTCCTTACGCTACGGTTTATTTGAAGCAGGGATTTGTGGGATACCTCGAGCTGAGTTGGCACCCTGCCAACATGATTCTAGGTTAGGGCAGAGAACGAGAACAATGGTAAATTCAGAGAATTGCCTGCCCCTTTCTCTTGTTTTTCTCCCCTTGCTCCTTTTTTTGTGCAGTGATTCTCTAAATGTTTCATCCCCAGTGTGGGGTATTGCTTTATTTGGAGGCTTTAGACCTCACGTATGCTTTTAATTTTGTTTGGGATGAAACCAGTCTGGGATATTAATGAGGTTGGGAGATGGGTGAAATAATTGTAGATTAGGGATTCTCTTGCAGACAGTGTGACCTTATTATTTCGTAATGCTGAAATGAATTAGTGTGACCTTCACTGGATGATCTATCCACGTTCATTGCATTTCTCCTTTTCAAATACTTGCGATTTCTGGTGGTGGGTTCAATGATGCTACAGAGAAGTATGAGCTTAATTTAGTATATTAACATTAATATTTGTGGAGTTTCTAAAATTCATTTGAGGTACATTGTAATGTTGCTTTGTGAACATTTATGTTCATTGTGTCTATTTATTGAAAATCTAAATTTAAAATAAAATTTCCAACAGCTGGTGGCTCACAATGCAACCCTGAGATATCCTGCACACATCTGATTGGCACTTATTTCCATGGCTGAACTTTTCTTTTGTTTAGTTGTTGAAAGGAATTAGTATGGCATTCAGTGACCAATGGTGCATTTGTTTTTCACAGGGGGATGAAGAAATTTTTACATTAAAATCATGCATTAGGAGGAAAACTGACTCCATTGAGAAAAGGTTCTGTTTTGATGTGGAAGGAGTGGACAGGTGAGTTGAATGTTGAGCATTGCATCTTTTTTTACATCACCTGAAATTTCTGCTGGTCTTTCTAACAGAAGTGGTTCTACTTTCTAAATATTCAGATCTAAACAACCTGTCTAGTTTCAAGCTTTCATGTGTATTGGTATTTCTCACAATTACTATGCTGGGGAATGGCATACTTTGTGTTCTGTATCTTTGGGAAAAATGTTGACTTTTACAAGTCAGGTCACAGCTGAGATTGCACAGGGGCCTAACAGTGGACCTATGCTTTTAATTTCATTTGTCTGAAAATGTATTCTATTCCATTGCTTAGAAATTGCAAACTAAAACTTCAAGAGTCATTTGAAACAGAGTGAGTTGGAGACCAGTCCTGGCCCCTGTTTAAGCCCTGAGAATTTTTATAACCTCAAATGCTTTTGCAGTTGTCATTCAGGATGAATATTTGTAGATGGATACGGTTGCTTTTCAGCATGTTGAGTTTAGCAGTTTTGCATTGTTCCAAATATGATTTAACTTTAGAATGGAATATTCCTGATAGACTAAATTTTCTGGGGGGTTTCTCAGTGAAGTAATACTACTTTACAGCAATCCAAACAATATTTCTCCACATAGAAATAATCCTTTTAAAATACCCTGTATATATTTTTGAAGCTATCAGAAATAGATTTTTGAAAAAGAAATCTAACGTGCATACAAAGGTTCTTCTATCAGAAGCATTTCACCCACTTCTAAATGTTGGTTGTTATTTTTTCCTTCTTCCCTCACTCTTTGTATTACTATGTCCTGCCATGTTTTGCATTTGCAGTAAAACAAGTCTCATGCCTCTATGGTGCTTTTAGAATGAAGTTCAAGTGGATTCCATTTAAGAGGAAAACAAGTTTGTTTAAGTAAATGAGTTTTGATTGATTGTATTTTGTACTCTACAGGGCAACCATGATCACCATGCAGGCACTTTCTGAGGAGGACAGAAGGCTGTGGATGGAGGCCATGGATGGCAGAGAACCAGTAAGGATGACCGTAATTAGGGAACGGTAGCATAGCGGTTATGCTACTGGACTAGTAAGCCAGAAGCCTGGACTAATGATCCTGAGACATGAGTTCAAATACCACCACAGCAGCTGAGTAATTTAAATTCAGTTAATTAAATTAATCTGGAATAAAAAGCTAGGATCAGTAATGGTGATCATGAAACTACTAGTTTGTCGTAAAGACCTACCTGGTTCACTAATGTCCTTTAGGGAAGGAAATCTGCCATCCTTGCCTGGTCTGGCCTAGATGTGAATCCAGATCCACAGCAACATGATTGACTCTTAACTGCCCTCTGAAATGGTCTAGCAAGCCACTTAGTTGCACCAAACCGCTACAAAGAATAGCGGTTCAAGAAGGCAGCTCACGACCATCTTAAGGGAAACTAGGGATGAGCAATAAATGCTGGCATTGCCACGGAAGAATAAACTAATTATCACAGTTTTTACCAGGTCTATAATTCCAGTTTGTTGCTTTCCACACTGGTCAATCTGAATTGAATGTCCGGCACTTATCCCTACAGGATGAGGCTCGCAGATTGCTGGTCCAATGTGTTACTAGCTGGAAAAATCGAAATAGCATTTGGAATTGAATCTTCATACATGTATTTCCAATGTTCATGAACCTAGTTTCAAACAGTGACTTAAGAAAAGGGAAGTAGAAGTTTTTAAAAACCTCTGATCTAAAATCCAGTTAAGTATATTCACTCTTTTTCAAAATTCATTTGTGTCTGAAATTGGAGCAAATTCAAAGAGTTTGTAGGTATTCTTTACTAGTCTGTCAGTTTCTTCACTGGTCTGTATTTCAATTAAGTAATGTCTTGTAGAGTTCAGCAGAGCAAGCTATGTATTTACTGTCTCCCTTGGAAAAAAAAGTGTACCCAGAAATTAAATGTATGTCTAAAAATATCAGAGAATTCTTAATATGAGTACATAAAATTTAACTTGGGGACGTTTTCAAGGATCAGCTATTGGGAATCTCTCAATTGTTTCACTGACAATACATCTAAAGGTCGAAAATTCTCAACCTTCCTGCACATTTCCACTGTAAATCAGCAGGTGTGTGGCAGAACAGTTGTAAACAAGGCTGGAACCCGGGCATGCTGCGTGCTAACCTTGTCGAGGAGTTTTCTTTGACCCATATTTGTTGTGGCAGTTGTGGACTGACATTGGGTTTCCAGGGTTGGGTAATGGCATTGTCCCCTGAAGGTGATTATTTTCTAAACAACTTTTAGAGTGCCTCTCCTCCCTGCCCCCCCTACCCCACACTCCTCCCCGCCCCCAGCAAGAGGGCTACAGGGACACAGAGAAGGCTTCTTTCATCGACTCTGGATCAATTCCTATGGACTGGAGGGTAGCTAATGTAACACTTTTTAAAAAAGGAGGGAGAGAGAAAACGGGTAATTATAGACCGGTTAGCCTGACATCTGTAGTGGGGAAAATGTTGGAATCAATTACTAAGAATGAAATAGCAGCGCATTTGGAAAGCAGTGACAGGATCGGACCAAATCATTATGGATTTATGAAAGGGAAATCATGCTTGAAGAATCTTCTGGAATTTTTTGAGGATGTAACTAGCAGAGTGGACAAGGGAGAACCAGTGGATGTGGTGTATTTGGACTTTCAAAAGGCTTTTGACAAGGTCCCGCACAAGAGATTGTTGTGCAAAATCAGAAGCACATGGTATTGGTGGTAATGTACTGACGTGGATAGAGAACTGATTGGCGGACAGGAAGCAGAGAGTCGGGATAAACGGGTCTTTTTCAGAATGGCAGGCAGTGACTAGTGGAGTGCCGCAGGGCTCAGTGCTGGGACCCCAGCTCTTTACAATATACATTAACGATTTAGATGAAGGAATTGAGTGTAATATCTTCAAGTTTGCGGATGACACTTGACTGGGTGGCGGTGTGAACTGTGAGGAGGACGCCAAGTGGCTGCAGGGTGACTTGGACAGGTTAGGTGAGTGGGCAAATGCATGGCAGATGTAGTATAATGTGGATAAATGTGAGGTTATCCATTTTGGGGGAAAAAACACGAAGGCAGAATATTATCTGAATGGCGGCAGAAGGGGAGGTGCAACGAGACCTGGGTGTCATGGTTCATCAGTCAATGAAAGTGGGCATGCAGGTACAGCAGGCAGTGAAGAAGGCAAATGGTATGTTGGCCTTCATAGCTAGGGGATTTGAGTATAGGAGCAGGGAGGTCTTACTGCAGTTGTACAGGGCCTTAGTGAGGCCTCATCTGGAATATTGCGTTCAGTTTTGGTCTCCTAATCTGAGGAAGGACGTTCTTACTATTGAGGGAGTGCAGTGAAGGTTCACCAGACTGATTCCTGGGGTGGCTGGACTGTCGTATGAGGAGAGACTGGATCAACTGGGCCTTTATTCACTGGAGTTTAGAAGGATGAGAGGGGATCTCACAAACGTATAAGATTTTGACGGAACTGGACAGGTTAGATGCGGGAAGAATGTTCCCGATGTTTGGGAAGTCCAGAACCAGGGGACATAGTCTTAGGATAAGGGGTAGGCCATTTAGAACTGATTAGGAGAAACTTCTTCACTCAGAGTTGTTAACCTATGGAATTCCCTGCTGCAGAGAGTTGTTGATGCCAGTTCATTGGATATATTCAAGAGGGAGTTAGATATGGCCCTTACGGCTAAGGGGATCAAGGGGCATGGAGAGAAAGCAGGAAAGGGGTACTGAGGGAATGATCAGCCATGATCTTATTAAATGGCAATGCAGGTTCGAAGGGCCGAATGGCCTACTCCTGCACCTATTTTCTATGTTTCTATGTTCCCCCCCCCCCCTCCCCCCCAAAGCCCATGCTCCAACATTGTATTTTGTCCTGAGTCACATACCCTCTGGTCTTGGATAACGCTTTTATTTCTCTAATTCCTCTTATTGTCTCCTTCTGTCTTGCATCATTATCACGTCTGTCGTTTAGTCAATTCCTGAGAGTTGGTTACCACCTGAGAGTTGAGGAATAGCATATTTTGAGAGACCTAAAGAACGAGGAAAGCTATTTTTAAAATGGGGATGGAGTGTAGAAAAAAGCTTACATAATCGATATGGGAATAAGAATAACTTTTTCATGTACAGTGAGCTGTCTCCATGCTTTACAAGGCACTGAGCAGTAGGGGTAACGGTGGTGAACATCAAAACATGGTTGAAGAAGAGAGTCCTAAAGATGTTTCAAGAGAAAATTCCAGATAGTGGGTGAAGTCAGCAATTAACTAGAGGAAGCAGGGAACAAGGAGTAGGATGGAGGGTGTGTGTAGGGAAGTGTGGCTGGAGGAGATAACTGCCATAGGGTGGAGTGAGGCCATGGAAAGATTTGAGAACAAGTGTCTTTGAACCTAATTCGCTGGACCATGAGGAGCTCAATTCTTCTTTTGTATGGTAGTAGCAAATCAAATGCCAATATCTAAGTTGGATATCCAAACCAAAGCTTTCGGTGTAACAGTGTGGATATCTTGGAGGCTGCCTGCAAATTTCTTCTGAGGGCAGTGCTCAATGATGTGTTCCAGGGTCTGATTAGGAGCTCCACAGTCATATGATGGGATGCTTTAATCTTCCATCTATGGAGAAGGTGGCAGCATCTAGCATGACCAGTTCTGAGGCGGTTGATGGTTGTCCACTATTTGCAAGGAAGGTTTGATCCTTCAGGATGTATTGTGGGGCCCCCTAAGGAATCCATTCCATATTTCGCAGTTCTTCCAAGCATTTTGCCATTGGTCATCAAGGCTGAGGGAGATCACTGAAGGGCTTCGGCGACGGTCCAAAATGGCCTTCTAGATTTGAGACGGGGTGGTGGTTGGTTGTTCAAGTCGGCCTGGATTGGCATGTCTTTGCTGGTGTAGCAATTGTATTCTCTGGACACTGCATATTCATGTTGTAGATGTGGTGGTGCGATGTTTGCAAGCACGGGCAGCCAAGCTTTTGGTGTCGATAAAAGCATACTGGTGATAATTCTCATAGTAGAATTCAGCTGGATATCAATGGATTTGACATGAGGACTTGATAGACATGCTCTAGAGCGCAGTACTCTGCTATAGAGTACACCAGGGCGAGTGCTGCCATACGGAGGGTTTGAGTGTCTGCTCTCCATGTGGATCCAGCGAGTTTCTGGATCAAGTTGACCCTACTCTTTAGTTTCTTCCCAAGGTTCTGGAGATGTCTATATGACAGGGTGTGATCAAACATGACTCCTAAATAGAAGGGTTTTTTGGCATGGTTTACCTCTGTGCCACAAAGGGAGACTTTCAAAGCTTGGTTGGCTTGATGGATGTTGAGGTGGAATGTCGAGGTGACGGTCTTTTGCAAGCTTGGCCAAAGTCACCAATGGCAGAAGTAGGCCTCCACCCTCTGTAAATCACTGGTCAGGGTCTCTTCGGTGATGGACAGATTCATATTTTGGATGACCAAGGCAATGTCATCAGCGTATAAGAACTTGCAGGACTTGGTTTCGGGCAGGTCAATGGTGTAAACGTTGAATAACTTGGGTGCCAGGTCAGAACCCTGTGGGAGTCCCTTGTTCAATGTCCTATATCTGCTCACTGAGGATGGAGTGCAGGTCTTATGGATGAGTTGGTGTTTCTGGAGGATAAAGACATGGAGACTGGAGAAAATTAAACCTCAAGCTAAGTGTGGACAGGGATTTTGGCAGCAGAGAGGGAGAGGTAAGGATGTAGACAAGCAATACTTTGGAGGTTAATTAAAGTGCTGTTTTCAACAGATTGAATGTTGAGAATGAAAATGGAGCTCCGTTATATTTTTACTACTAAGGCTAATAAGAGATGGAATCATGTTTATGTTTTCTGCAATCCGCAGTTCATTTTTTCTCCTCTAAGAGACAGCAGTGCTCTAGTTTGCAATCTGATATTTTTGTCATACAAAGTGGTATTGTAACACTTAATGTTAAACACATATAAAACTGTTGAGGATTTGCACAAGCTAGATGGGGAAATAGTTCAGGTAATTTTTTATATGCAATCTGCTAATGAATTTTCATTATAGTTGCAAAAAGCCAAATAGTGCAGATGCTCGGCATCTGAAAAAAAAACCGGTAATGCTAGAAGCATGTCAAGTAGCGTCTGTTGACTGGCTAATGCATTGAATCATAATTCTTCTGCAAAGTGCTTTGAGCTTTTCATTATAATCAGTTATAGTATATGAGGACACTATTATTTATGCTGCTGTCTATGCAATACCTGATTTGTTGGCTATAATAATGCAAAATTATTATTGAATCACCAAATTGCCTAGAAGTTTGGCCGCACAGGCCGCTAAACGAACTCCTAAGCCTCCATTATGGTGGGCAGAAGACGCAAGCTCATTTAGATCTAGAAGTATACTGCCCATCGTATTGATAAAGGCCAAAAATAGGCCTTTACCAAGTGCCCATGCCTGAAACAGGCCTTAGCCACTTTTCACGTGCCTAATACTTGTTTGATGCTTCTGCTGGAAAACTCCTTTGCCCTGAGATAGCCGACACCAGACACGGCTGCACTTAGGGAAAACCATGTCTACCTGCGTACCTTACAGATACCTTGTGTTAAGCCGCAACCAACAAGGTAAGTATTTTAAATATACTTCCCTAAATGTGGATCTGGAAGAAGCAGGAGTGCTCCTGCCAAACCCTATATTAAAAGAATGTGGGATCTGCTGGACACAAGTATACTATTTTATTTTTATTTTTCTTTCTCTTCACTGCCTTGGCCACCGCTACCTCCGCTCAACCATCGTTGCCACAACCCCAGCCACCTCCTGACCCGATCCATGGTTGCCACCTTCCTGGTTGCCCCTCCTGCACCTCACTTACATGAGGGCCACTGCAATGGCAGGAGCGGCCCGCTCTTTGCGCTTCACTGCCGTGCTGCCCATTGCTCTCTACAGCTCACCAACTCGATTGGAATGATGCCAGAGGCCCAATATCAGGGTCGCCTCATGCCTCACCACTCAGGTGCAGGCATCATTCCCCGTGCTACCTACGTGCCCAAATTTCTATTCCTTTGTCTCTCTCTCTGTCCCTCCACATCAAAAAATAGTGTTCCATGTAACAGAGCGATATTAATTTAAATCTGAACACCTTTTGTAATTTTTTTTGTTTCTGTTATTTCCTAATGAAGGACACGTTCTAAAGCAATTTCTGAAATAAATGAAAAGGTGACCTGGTTTCTGGGTGATCAAGCTCTCAGTGACTCATGCTGCCCTGTTTTGACATTTAAATTGGTACGTAATGTTCTCCACCAGCACATAGCCAATATAACTAAATGGATGTACGAATGAAAGGACCAGTTATATCTCAAGTGTCAGACTAGAGGCTACAGGTAATGCTGAAACTGAGAGTTTTTCTAAAAGTCTCTTTGCAGAAATGTTTTTTAAAAGACCTATGTAAAACCTAGTTCTCTTTTCCTCCGTGTAAGGCATGTATTCCAGGAAGGTAGCCTGCAATCTACTCGTGAGGTTTTGTCCCCTAGGACAATATAATAATGGGCCAAAAATTGCGGTTAGCGGCATAGCTCTGGAGTACGTTGCCAACCTACGAAAAGAATCCGTACTTGCCTTGAGCAAGGCCCGGAACGGAGAGTTCCTCTTCAGCGCTGCAGAGTTCTGCGCAGTGTATGATATCAGGAATGCCAGGAGCGCAGCGTACAGCCTATGTGTAAGGGAAGACACGCCTACAAAAGTTGTCAAAACTAAGCCACGCCCACAGAAACTTCTTTTAGTCTCTCCATTGAAATTACATTTTAAAAACTTCTAAAATGTTTAATTAAACGGGTATTTGCACTTATTTCATATACAGGTTGAACCTCCCGTATCCGGCACCCTTGGGACCTGGCCTGTGCCGAATAAGGGATTTTGCCGGATAAAGGAATGTCATGGAGGGGGGAGAGGCTGCCCGAGGAGGAGGGTGGGGACAGGGGGAAGGAGGTCGATGCCCTGGGCGGGCCCAAAGTGTCGGCAGACCTCAAAGTCGGGGAGGAGGTCGGCTGCGTTCTGCGCATGCGCCCCCGGCCACCAGTATCATGCCGGGCGAGGGTAGGTGCCGGATAAGGGAGTCCTGGATAAGAAAGGTCCAACCTGTATCAGCATTTTTATTCATCTAAACTTACAATTTATTAGTCCCTATGTATACAACTTCCTGTTTTGATAGTCAATAAAAGTCTAACACTCCTGCAAGTAATGTTGTTGAACTTCAGAAAAAGATTCCCAGCCATATATTAAACGTTAATTTTCAGTATTCAAATATATTCAGACCTCATTTAAACTGGTAATAGAAAAATCTATTTTCCTTGTTATAAATGCATTATATAGTTTATGTTCATTTTTGAGTTGAAAGAACAGAATTGGTCACTGAAATCTGATAGATCTTCACTTTATTTAACATTCTTCTTCAACTTCCCAAGTAATTAAAATGAAACTTGACTGACTAAAAAAGTTTCCTCCACCAAAACGTACACAATATACATCTGCTATTAATACAGGTTGAACCTCCCTTTTACAGCACCACCCCTCGTCCGTCACCATTCCTGGCCGCTGAGTGGTGCATGCGCAGAACTCGGACAGTCAAAATCCTTCCTTCCCCGGTCTCAGAACATACTTAAAAAAAAAATAAAAAAAATTCGACAGAATACTCACCAATATAATCTTTCTTCCCGATGTCAGGGTTATCGGCGGCCTCCGCCTCATCGCCCTGCTGGAACTCCTACAGCCACTGTCCTTGAGCCAGCTGCTCCTCCCCACAGCGCTCCCTCCGGGGGGGGGGGGGGGGTTGGGCCAGCAGGCTGCGTCCTAGGGCCGTGCCGACCTCTTGGGGCCCAGTGACAATTCGGGGCCCGCCGGCTCTTTAGGTCGCGCACCTCCTCCTTTCCTTCCCCCCCCCCCCCCCCCCCCTTCCCAGGGCCAATGACCTCCCCTCATCTGGCAAAATCCCTCATCCGGCACAGGCCAGGTCCCAAGGGTGCCAGATAAGGGAGGTTCAACCTGTACTCTGCCTAAAACTATCTCATCGTCTGTGTGCTGGTTTCTTTGTTCTAATGTAAAACAAAAAGCTTTATTCATCACACAGAAACTTCACAGGATAAATGAGATGATTTTATTCTATCTATTCATAAAATCAATTCGATCAGCTCTGCAGTCAGTTCCGGTTAAGCAAGTAGTCTGTTTGCCATATTTTCACCAATATTCATAAACCTTTTTTGTTGCAAGTGACATATTTTCTCAGTATCTTTTTTCCCTAAAATTGCTTTGTAGCATTGTTAAGGAAACATGTCGGAGCGGACTAATCATTTTGCAATGCATTCCAATCAATATTGTTTGCAAGCGGTGCTATCCTATGTTTGTCTTTGTATCGGGGAAATGCAAAGTGGTGATTTTTCTGCAGATCATCTTTTACAATGTGATACAGGCTCCTATGTTTCCGTAAGAGTTTTGTCCGTAATTGCTGGGCAGTTAGTGGGCAATTGGTAGGTAGATTGGGAAACTACCTTAAAAGCTATGACCGTAGACAAGCAATGGCTAGCATTTAAAGAACTAATTCTTAATTTATAACAAACGTACATTCCTTTAAGGCACAAAATCCTCACAGGAAAAGTGATCCAAACATAGCTAACAAGAGAAGTTGAAGATAGCATTAGATCAAAGGAAGAGGCTTATATATGTTGCCAAAAAGGGCAGTAAGCCTGAGGATTGGGAGGATTTTAGAATTCAGCAAAAGAAGACCAAGAAATTGATAAAGAAAGGGAAAATAGAATGCGAGAGACATGGGGCTCAATTTTCCCCCGGTCATTTGCGCCGTTTTTTCTAGCGTATTTTTTTTTCAAACTTTCCCCCTGCGATCTGCGCCGGTGTAACTGACTTAGTTACAATTTTTCTCGGCCAATATTTTTTGATGTCATAGTTCCCTTATGTCTGCGCCGGTTTTTTCAATTGTTTGCAGTTTGGCCAACATTTTTTTCTCTTAGGTTGGCGTATCTGGCCACTCCTGGAAAAACCTTCTGGTGAGTTAAGAAAACCAGTGCACATTCACAAATCGGTGCTGAAAGATGCCATTGTTTTTAAATTGAAGATTTTGGAGGGTGTCAAGAACATTGTCAAAATCAATAATAAAGTTCAACTTTTTTTTTTAACCAGTCAACATAGAAGTGTAAATTTGTTGGATTTCAGAAGGTTTCTCATTCTTTTACTCTCACATGCCACCAACGAATGTCTTGAAGCGGGGCTGGAGGATCGTAGGTTTGGCCGGCAGAATCGGCCTCACACCCGGACACACCGACTCGGGGTTCGGCTACAAAACAAGCCGTGGGGGTGATGGGGGGATGGAGAGAAGGAAGGAGGAGAGAGATCGAGGTGCCAATCGGAAGGCTTGGAGCCCAGGGAAGGGGAGGGAGAGAGCGAAGTCGCAAGACTCGAGAGGAGAGGAGAGGAGAGAAGAGAAGGAAGAAGTCACAAGACCTTTGGGTGTGATCCATCCATACAGGCCTGGAGAGATGCAACTGCGAACCTGTGCAGCCTGCTTTCCTGCCATTTTGAACTTCTTTCAAAGGTTAAATTTAAATATGGGGGCAATACTGACAATGCCATACCTTGTGCGAGCCTTCTGCATCATGGTGCTACGTAGGAGATAATTGATTCAACTTCATCGCATCAGGAACATCAGAGCCCATAGGGTGCTGGGCAGGAGGCCTTACCCACCTCGGGTATATCGTGACAGGCGTTCGTACCTCCACCTGAGTGACGCAGACTGTGTCAGAAGGCTGCGTTTCCGCAAAGAAGTTGTAAGTGAGATCTGTGGGTTGATCAAAGCAGACCTGCAACCTAGAAGCATCAGGAGGACTGCTTTGTCAGTTGAAGTGAAGATTACAGCTGCACTTTCATTCTATGCCTCCAGATCATTTCAAGCTACAACTGGGGATGTGTGCACCATGTCTCAACATGCAACACATGTCTCCATTCGCCAGGTCAGGGCTGTACTGTACGTGCATAGGAATTACTTCATAAAGTTCCCCATGACCGCCCAAGCAATCCATAACAGGGCTGTGGGCTTCTCCAGGATTGCTGACTTCCCAAAGGTACAGGGCTGCATTGATTGTACCCACATTGCCTTGCGAGCATCTTTTTGAAGGATTCCGAGATGTACAGGAACAGAAAAGGCTTCTACTCCATTAATGTGCAGCTCATGTGTGACGACATGCATCGCATCATGTCAGTCGATGCAAGATACCCTGGGAGCACCCATGATGCGTTCATCCTATGCATGTTTCAGCAGCAGCCAGAAGGGCACAGCTGGCTACTGGGTGACAAAGGGTAGCGGCCTCGCCACCTGGCTCACGACGCCCCTACGCGTAACCCGGACGGAAGCTGATCGTCAATACAACATGTCGCACATTGCGACGCGCAGCATCATTGAGAGGACCATTGGCATATTGAAACAGCTTTTCTGATGCCTGGACCATTCTGGAGGCTACTTGCTGTACTCCCCGGTCAGTTCACTGTTGTGTGCTGCATGTTGCATAACTTGGCCATCATGAGGCAGCAGCACCTGGTAGTGGAAGACCCACCTGTGGTGAGTGTGGCTGATAATGATGTGGAAGATGCAGGTGACGAGCAGGAGGACAACGAGGATGAGGAAGCCATGCAAGTGCCTGAGGCCAGAGCACGGCGTCAGCGGAGGGTGGGCCATCATGCTCCTTTAACGATTGCTCGAGCCTTCCACCAGCAGCTCATCAGTGAACGCTTTACTGATGCCTGAGGGCTCAGCGACAACTATTCCACATGAACATGTTTACTGTTTGGAGCTGTTCCGTAATGTTGTGTTAATGGAACATGATTCAGTTTTAATGTAAAATATATTTTATTCAAAAGTTTACAATGTACTTAACTTAATAAAATTATTCTTGTATCAAACTTTACTTTAATATCACTCTTTAAGATCACTTAAAAGCTTTAAGATCACTTGTAAATTGACATAACTTACAAAAACTTTTAATTTGGGAACAGATACAACAGTAACGATAACAACAACAGCAGCAGCAAAGAAAGGCTGCACCTATCTCTCATCCCCCTTATTCTAAGACCACCCGCTGCACTTGGTCTTGGACATTCCACCCCCCCTGCCCACAGGTGGTGGCGCAGTGTTTCTGGGCTTGATACCAAGCTTATTCTTTCTAACATCTCGGGTACTGCGCACCTCTTGAGGGTGGGGGACGTCCGCGTCAGGAGGCAAGTTGGAGGGCCCGGCTTTGGGCTCTTCAGAGACTGGTGTGGGGACTGGAGTGGGTGTGACAGTTGATTCTGTCAGTGGACACGGGGTCTGGGCATGTTCCCTTATTGCAGCAGCTAATTCCAACATGCCATCCCTCATGCACCCTGACAGTGTCTCAACGACCTGCAACATTCCCTCCCTAATGTTGAGCAAAACTGTCTGAACTACCTGCAACATTCCCTCCCTCATGGTCAGTGACATGGTTTGCACTACCTCTGACATTCCCTCCCTCATGGCCACTATTCCCTCACTGATGGTCCCAGATATAGTTCCCATTTCTCGTGTCATTGCTGTTGCTTCTCCCGACAGTCCCGCTACCTCATCACTTACCCCACTGATGGCGTCCAGGAGTGATTGGGTAAGGTCAATGCTCTCTGTACTCAATTATATCATCTGAATCACATCTGTTAGATCCTGCACCTCAGGAGAGCGTGGTCGAGCTCTCCTTCTCCTCCTCCCCATGGGTGTGAGTCGCACCCCAACACTGGGACCCGCAGCCTGGGACGGTAGGGCTCTGGGTGTGCCTCGCTGCACCACACCACTGGGACCCACAACCTCGGAAGGTGTGAAACCATGGAATGTCCCACCAACACTCAAACCACTCGTCATGGAAGGAGCTGTCCCCTCCATGAGCGACACCTCCTCCAAAGTCAGTACAACAGTGGGAGCTCCATCCCCCTCCCCCCCCCATGGATGGATTAGAAGATGTTCTCCTCTTCAGGCTCGTCTGCGTCTGAATAATCTTCTGCATCTGCAAAATATAACAGAACAGTCAAATGGTTAGCAGCAGAGGAGGGGGCAGGATGGGTGGCATGAGTAGGCTCTCACATCGCAGGCTAGGCAGCAGGTTGATTTTGAAGGACCACGATGAATTTGCAGGACTTTCCCTCTCCCTCGAGTGTGGGCCTAGCTTGTGCAGTACTGATTGCTTTTTTCCAGGCAGGACCCATCAAAGCAGCGACCCTCTCTTCCAAAGGTGTCAGTGGGTGCAGATTTGCCGGGCCTGCTCCTGTTCGAGTTCTTTCCTTTTTATTATGTGCCTCCTTCCTCTGCAAAGATGAAAATGCAACTTTTTAAAGAGGGTGTCTTTCTGCTGGGTGGGACATATACAGCTGGTCACATTTACAATTGCATTGAATAAATGAAAATATTATTTACACTAACTAGACCAAGGTCCTGCCATTTCTTTTTACACTGACCTCCAGATATCGTCGTGGTCACCACTGCGCAGTAATCTTCTGCAATTTAGTTCCAGCGTTTCTTCATTTCTTTCGGTGGAACTTTTATGTGACCTCTGCTGGTGTCCAGCTCCTGCCATCTGTTCTCAATCACAGTAACTAATGCCTTCACTTCTTTCTTTAAGAAATTCTTGATCCTTGTACTGCGTTGCATCTTGTATCGCTGCATCTGCAATTTTTCCAATGCTCTCACAGTACTCCTCTCGCACAACTGACTCTTTAAAAAATGGCCGATTGCCAAATCCGAGCTGTACTGAGTATGCGTGTCCATCGGAACAACGTCAAAAGTGTCACTTTTTTTTCCTGCGCATGCGCAGAAGGTGCAGCTTTGTTTTTCGGCGCAGACAGCATGCTCCACCCCCTGAAGCGACTGGATGTGCTGCGCGGTGACAAATTCAAATTATACATCGGGGAAACTTTGGCAAAATATTTCTTGGGCATTTCTGGCCTGGAAAAACGGGCGTAACTCTGGCAATATGCCAGAAAACGGGCTTGGGGAAAATTGAGCTCATAAAAACAGACTGTAAAAGCTTCTATAAGAATGTAGAAAGGAAAAAATTAGCGAAAGTAAATGTAGGTCCCTTGCAGGCTGAGACAGGAGAAATTATAATGGCGAATAAGGAAATGGCAGAGCAATTAAACAAATACTTTGTGTCTGTCTTCACGAAAGAAGACACAAAAAACCTCCCGGAAATAGTGGTGAACCAACGGTCTAGCGTGATTGAGGAACAGAAAGAAATTAATATTAGTTTTTAAAAAAAATAGTACTGGAGAAATTAATGGTACTGAAAGCCGATAAATCCCTTGGACCTGATGGCCTACATCCTAGGGTTTTGAAAGAGGTGGCTATAGAGATAGTGGATGCATTGGCTGTCATCTTCCAAAATTCCATAGATTCTAGAACGGTTCCTGCAGATTGGAAGATAGCTAATGTAACCCTGCTATTTAAGAAAGGAGAGAAAATGGGAAACTACAGACTAGTTGGCCTGACATCAGTCGTTGGGAAAATGCTAGAATCTATTATTAGGATGTGGTAACAGGACACTTAGAAAATAATAAGATTGGGCAGAGTCAACATGGATTTATGAAAGGGAAATCATGTTTGACAAATCTGTTTGAGTTTTTTGAGGTTGTAACCAGTAGAATAGATAAGGGTGAACCAGTGGGTGTGGTGTATTTGGACTTTCAGAAGGCATTCGATAAGGTGCCACACAAGAGGTTATTAAACAAAATTAGGGCTCATGGGATTATGGGCAATATACTAGCATGGATTGAGGATTAGTTAACAAACAGAAAACATAGAATAGGAATAAACGGGTCATTTTCGGGTTGGCAGGCTGTAACTAGTGGGATGCCACAAGGATCAATGCTTGGACCCCAGCTATTCACAATCTATCAATGATTTGGATGAGGGGACCAAATGTAATATATCCATGTTTGCTGATGATACAAAGCTAGGTGGGAATGTAAGTTGTGAGAAGGATGCAAAGAGGCTTCAAGGGGACATAGACAGGCTAAGTGAATGGGCAAATGGAATATAATGTGGAGAAATGTGAAGTTTTCCACTTTGGTCGGAAAAATAGAACAGCAGAGTATATATTAAATGGTGAAAGATTGGGAAATGTTGGTGTTCCGAAGGACCTGGGTATCCTTGTACACGAATTACTGAAAGTTAACATGCAGGTACAGCAAGTAATTAAGAAATCAAATGGAATGTTGGCCTTTATTACAACAGGATTTGAATATGAGTAAAGACATCTTATTGCAATTATATTGGGCCCTGGTGAGACCACACCTGGAGTATTGTGTACGGTTTTGGTCTCCTTACCTAAGGACGGATATACTTGCCATACAGGGAGTGTAATGAAGGTTCAGCAGATTGGACAATCCCCCCATCCCAGGAATCAATGAGGAGAGATTGAGTAGATGAGGCCTATATTGTTTAGAATTTAGAAGAATGAGAGGTGATCTAATTGAAACTTACAAAATCCTTACAGGGCTAGACAGGATAGGTGCAGGGAGGATGTTTCTTCTAGCTGTGAACCGGTCTCGTAATAAGGGGTCGACTATTTAGGACTGAGATGAGGAGAAACTTCTTCACTCAGGGTGGTGAATCTTTGGAATTCTCTATCCTAGAGGGCTGTGGAGGCTCAGTCTTTGAGTATTCAAGTCAGAGATCGATAGATTTTTGACTATTCAGGGAATCAAGGGATATGGGGACAGTACAAGAAAGTGGAGTTGATCATTTAACTTAATAAAATGTCTTCCATGATGACGATTTTGAGATATTTTAGTAATCGTAGGTGCAGGCTACAACATTGTGAGGCACTTGAACGTAAGCTTAATTTAGTTGGCATTGTCTTGGATATTTAGGGAGCAAAGTTCAATTTTTATTAACCAGTGAAAAATTACAAAACAGCAAATCATGACTTTTTTTTCTGAATGATGATGGGGGGAAATGTTACTTTCTTAGAGGCCAATGTTATTGGCTCCAGGTTTCAGAAATGCAGTTTGAGGATTTTGTTTTTTTTCCTGTCCTTGTGGAGTACTTTTTCGTTCAATGCATTAATGCTGGAAAATAATGCAAGAGTTGTTAACTGTTTGCTTTTCTTAATATGGAGATGCTTTATTGACTTTATAAACCGTTCCAGCCGAGATATTAATGCCAAAAGGTAATTAAGAGTGTTTAAATGTGTAGAAGTAGCTCGTTCGGTAAGACAGAAGGATAGAAGATAGATAAATAATGAAATTCAGGTCCAGTTTGTTTTTCAGCTGAAAGTTAATTCACCCACCTAGTTGGTGAGTGGCATTTTCCATCCATATCACATGATGAATGTGTATATTCCAAATAATTCACGCCAAATGAGCCAAAGGCGGGCAGAGGAAACGTTACAAGGACACCCTCAAAGCCTCCCTGATAAAGTGCGACATCCCTACTGACACTTGGGAGTCCCTGGCCATAGACCGTCCTAAGTGGAGGAAGTGCATTCGGGAGGGCGCTGAGTTCCTCGAGTATCGTCGGCGAGAGCATGCAGAAATCCAGCGCAGGCAGCGGAAGGAGCGTGTGATAAACCAGGCTCCCTGCCCACCCTTTCCCTCAATGACTATCTGTCCCACCTGTGACAGAAACTGTGGTTCTTGTATTGACTGTACAGCCACCTAAGAACTCATGCTAAGAGTGGAAGCAAGTCTTCCTCGATCCCAAGGGACTGCCTATGATGATGATGATGATGATTTCAAATAATAACAAACATAATTTCTACATTTAGTCTTGCCATTCGGAGATTTCTTCCAAATTTAAATTACGAAATTTTAGTAATAAAACTGGTATCATTTGTCAATTATGTTTTGAGCAACCTTTCAGTGACTTTGAGGAAATCTGGCTTGGGAAGTTACTAAGCCTGATTGCACCAGGGGGCTGAATCATCCTGTGCAAGGATGATTGTAAGTGTATAGTGCTTCAATGCACATATAGGGCCCAAGTTTCCACATGATTTGCGCCTGATTTTTAGGAGCAACTGGTGGAAAACGGACTATCTTAGAAATCGCAATTCTCTCTTTTTTTTTCTGCAGTTCTAGTCAGGTAGAACAGTTCTACTTTGGAACAGAATTTTTTCTTCAAAAGGGGGCGTGTCCGGCCACTGACGCCTGATTTCAAAGTTTCCACAGTGAAAACGTACTCCAAACTAAAGTAGAATGGAGCCAGTGAAGATTTTTGTAGAACTTAAAAAAACCTGTTCTACACATTAAAAAATCAGGCGCAGGTTACAAATTAGGCGTCCAGAACGAGGTGGGGGGGGGGAAGGGAACTCATTAAATTCTACAATAAATCCTTATTTATACTTCTACAAATATTATACAAATAAATCCAACCTGAATAAACATTTATAAGCCAAGAAAAGATTAAATAAACCATCTTCCTACCTGTGTGAAAGTGCTTCAGCCAGGGAGAATTCTGCAGCCGTTCGTGCCGCTGAGCGGGAGGGGGCTGGGGGGGAGAAAGCCGTTCGTGTCGCTGTGGGGGGAGGAAGGGGAAGAGAAAGCCATTCGTGCCGCTGAGTGGGAGGAGGAGGGAGAGAGAGAGGGGGAGGGGGAGAGAGAGGGGGAGGGGGAGAGGGAGGGGGAGAGAGAGAGAGAGAGAGAGAGGGAGAGAGAGAGAGAGAAGGGAGGGGGGGAGAGAGAGGGGAGAGAGAGAGAGAGGAGGTGGGGGAGAGAGAGAGAGGGGGGGGGGAGGAGAGAGAGGGGGAGGGGAGAAGAGGGGAGGGGGAGAGAGAGAGAGGGAGGGGGGGAGAGAGAGAGAGAGGGGAGGGGGGGGAGAGAGGGAGGTGGGGGAGAGAGAGAGAGGGAGGGGGGGAGAGAGAGAGAGGGGAGGGGGGGGGAGAGAGAGAGAGGGAGGGGGGGGAGAGAGAGGGAGGGGGGGGGAGAGAGAGAGAGGGAGGGGGGGGGGGGAGAGAGAGAGAGAGAGGGAGGGGGGGGAGAGAGGGAGGGGGGGGAGAGAGAGGAGGGGGGAGAGAGAGAGGGGGGGGGGAGAGAGAGGGGGGGGGAGAGAGAGGGAGAGGGAGAGGGGGGGGAGAGAGAGAGAGAGGGGGGGAGAGAGAGAGAGAGAGGGAGGGGGGGGAGAGAGAGAGAGAGAGGGAGGGGGGGAGAGAGAGAGAGAGGGAGAGGGGGGAGAGAGGAGAGAGGGAGGGGGGGAAGAGAGAGAGAGGGAGGGGGGGAAGAGAGAGAGAGGGAGGGGGGGGAAGAGAGGGGGAGAGAGGGAGGGGGGGGAAGAGAGGGGGAGAGAGGGAGGGAGGGGAAGAGAGGGAGGGGGGGGAAGAGAGGGGGAGAGAGGGAGGGAGGGGAAGAGAGGGAGGGAGAGAGAGAGGGGGGGAGAGAGAGAGAGAGGGGGGGGAGAGAGAGAGAGAGGGGGGGAGAGAGAGGGGGGGGGAGAGAGAGAGAGGGGGAGGGAGGGAGAGAGAGGGGGAGGAGAGGAGGGGGGAGGGAGAGAGAGGGGGAGGGAGAGAGGGGGAGGTCGGATCGGATCCAGTCCGGGAGCGGGAGTCGGGTCCAGTGGAGCGCGGGTTGGGTCCAGTTGCGGGGAGCGGGAACAGGAGCGCGGGTCGGGTCAGTTGGGGGGGAAAGAGCGGATGTCGGGTCTCGGGGCGGGGGGGGAGGGGGAAGAGCGGGTGTCGGATCTCGGGGCGGGGGGGGGTGAACGGGTCTCGGGTTTGGTCGGCGGGGGAGGGGGGGAGGGGGGGAGCGGGGGTCGGGTCCGGAGGCAGGGGGGGGGAGCGGGTGTCGGGTCTGGTCCGGAGGCAGGGGGGAGCGGCTGTCGGGTCTGGTCGGGGGGGGAGCAGGAGCTGGCCGTGGGAGGAGCCTTATTCACGCAGCCCCAGTGAGGCCATTCAGCCAGGGCTAGGGGCTGCGTGCATCGGGCCCCTCCCACACAGTTCGGCGCCTGGAGCTACTGCACTTGCGTGCCCACTGTAGCGCGCATGTGCAGAGGTCTCGGCACTGTTTTCAGCGCAGGGACCTGGCTCCGCCCCCCCACAGCTCGTGCTGGCTGCGCCGAGGGCCAGAGGACCTGCAAGTAGGTGGAGAATACCGAGGATTTCTTTAGGCGCCGTTTTAGGCGTGAAAAACGGGCGCCCAGCTCGGAGGGGCGCCCGTTTTTTTTCTTGTGGAAACTTGGGTCCATAGTTTCAACTAGTCTTAACTTCGATTCCTCACACTGTCAAACTGAGTAATTATTGCAAAGTAGCTCCAGCTGATTAGTATTTATTTCTCATGCAATTATCACATTGTTTCTCTCGCACTCTTTCTCGCTCATACTCTCTCTCTCTCATGCTCTCATTCATTCTCACTGCAACTTGCTAGAACAATCCCTCCTCTCACTACAATTGCAATCTGCTCTCTTGGTTAGTGACCCAGGCCTGGTTCCATTAGATCTCTTTCTGGTTCAGAATCCTGCCGCCTTCCCTTCCCACAGACTACTATGAAGAGACACACAGAAGAGAAATGGGAGAAAGTCAGGAGGGAATTTAAAAAAAAGACAGTAGTCACGTGAAAGAAAGGGTGATGACCACGCCACAGGGATGAAGCAGAGAGTGGCACAGAAGAGAGACCTACAGAAGGGGAGATGAGAAGTCAGTGGAATGTGTATGGGAAGGAAGAGAGAGACTAATTTTCAGTGTTGCCCGTATCTATATCTTTATAGTTATTGGGCCACACTTTCCACTTCACATCGCCCAAAACGGCCTTTTATCGCCCATTTTGACCAAAAGGTGGAAATTCAGGCTGGAACATCGCCGAAAAATGATCCCCTCCTACTTTCGGCTCACATTGCCGAGCTGGTCGCTGAGGTGATCGCCCGCACATCGCCCAGTCTAACTTTCGGCACATCGCTGGGCTGATTGCTCACCGATAACATTGCTGGAGAATTGTTGCTTTTCCAGTGCTTTCCTCACAGAACTGGGCACTTTGAATGCCATTTTGAATATCTGAGGAAGGGAGAAGGCTGCTAAAACAAAGAGTGCTTATTAATTTGTGAGTTATTAAATGTATTTTACAGATATATCCACTCAAATTTAAACTTGTATTTATTATTATAATATTTTCATTAATTTTAGTAGAAAGGTCAGTTTTAGTAGTAGAAAGGGTATTTATATCACCAGTGAAAGTAATAGCAATAGTAATGGGGGCTGAGGCTTCTTAGCCATTACTTGTAAGTGCACAACTGCTGGCATCTGAGCTTGAGTTAAGTGAAGGGTTTAGTGAAGGGGTCAATCATGGAGGTCGCAGACTAACGCGTGGACATAGGAGGAGAACTTGCAAGGAAAAGCACTCTTACCTCAACTTGTCTGATAACGCATGCCTTCGGAGGTTGCCAACGGCATGACATCCTACCGTGGTGGGGAAATTGCGAGTGCGATCGCCTGTTGGGGTGGGGGGGACGGTATAGGAGGGGAAGGCGAAGCATGGGGATCGCCTTCCGAGTCAGAAGGAATTGCTTCCTCCTGACCCGCTTGTGTGCTTGCGTTTGCGGTCTGCGGCATCACGTCACGTTCAAGTGCGGTGCCATGTCCCGCCAACACTGCATGCCGCAAGACATTGGTGGCGGTGACCTGCTCACGCATCTCCTCAAGCGTCTGCTGTGACACCCAGGAGAAGGCCTCCATGAAGTCCTCTGTGAAGGCCACAAAACGCCTGGAGATGGTCGCGACTTATTGCGACAGTCTCCTCGCACAGTTGAGCCAAACCGTCCATGTGATCGGCCAGGGTAGGCGTGTGCTCTACTTGCTGACGCAACCTCCGTGGGGTTTGCGAGGGCACTAATGCTCGCCTTAGCGTCGCCAGCTGCTCGCCGCTTGGTCCCGCTGCTTCTTCTGTTGAAGATGCCGACGTAATGGCCGCAGGTTGCACAGGTGATTCGTGCAGAGACAGAGGGATGCTAGGGGCATCCTCCTCCGTTTCCATTTCCTCCTCCTCCTTCTCCGCCTTCTCCTTCTCCTCCTCCTCAGACTCGGTGGTATCATCTTCCTCCTCCCCACCTGTGGTGAGGACTATCTGTAACGGTGCAATTCAGGTTTGCACATTGCTATTGTGGGACCTGCAAAACAGAATTGAGCTTATTAAAACAGAAGGGTACAATTCTTGCGCTGCGCTGGCATATGAAGGAGGAGTATCACTACTACAATAAATGAGACCAAGAGACATTACATAACAATGCATCATATGTTAGTACATATGGTAGTACATCTATGCGGAATTGAATAACAACGAGTTGTGGAGGCAGGATTAGTCTGAGATAGACAAATTGATTAAGAGGAGTGTACATTCATATATTGTAATGTAATGACATTACATTACTTTAACACTGCTTGACACGTTACTCACATGACGCATCAGAGGGCTCTGCAGAACTATGGGAGGTGGCCGCTCGACTGTAGCTCCCAATTAGAGCCGCAGCACCCTCCTCGATCTCATTTAGTGGCTGTAAGGCAGCAGGGCCCCCTCCTGTGCACTTCTGCTGGCCAGTTATTCGATATCTTCCCCTGCAAAAGTTGCAAAGTGTATGACATAAGCTCTATGGTATAGGTACTATCATGGAAAAACATTTTCACAGTTATAACAAATAGCGGGGATAGGAGCTTAATGATTGACACAAACATATCTCTCTCTGATACAATCTCCATTGAGGTTGGCAATGTCAGGAGCTAATGTACAAAAGTGTCCCACTGTACAAAATATATTTCAATCCAGGAGATAAGTAAAATTATAATTACAATGTTCATCAAGACAATGTAAAATCTGTATTTACTCTTGCTGACGCAACCAGGCTGTTCCAATACTTGTGGCGTTGGTCGGACCCCTCGCCTCGTTGGACACCGCAGAGACAACGTCTGAAATCTCGCTCCATATTTTCCAGTACACCTGGGGTGGGGGTTTCCCACTGCCACCCCGGTTAACTCGCCCCACCTTGAATGCACCGCATGAACGGGGGCCTCGTTTGCCTCATCTGAGAAAGGCTTGGCCCTTTTGCGAGCCCCCTTCACACACTCAGACGAGGAGGACATATTGTAGAATATTTATTTCTTTAGTATTTGTTTTTAAATTTTATATTGATTTAAAATTTTATCTACTTTGGCTTTTAATTCTCTCTCCTCTCAATTCTCATTTTTTGATTTCAAGTCACTTTTCTCTCTTTCTACTCTTACTCACTCCACTGCTTTCTCTCTCCTCCTTCTTGCTCTGTCTCCCCTCCCCCCACCACCACCACAAATGACCTCCCAAAACGCGGGAAAGGTTTCAACCGGAAAAGAAAATTGCATGCGCAGAAGGCCATT
Organism: Pristiophorus japonicus; assembly: GCF_044704955.1. Taxonomy (NCBI): domain Eukaryota; kingdom Metazoa; phylum Chordata; class Chondrichthyes; family Pristiophoridae; genus Pristiophorus; species Pristiophorus japonicus. The sequence goes on along the minus strand of NC_091980.1, from coordinate 62,929,854 downwards.
GCTAGGGAAGCTTTTGACTTCCACATTGCTGGGCGCACGTAACATAACTGACCTTTTGCATCACCCATTTGCCAAGTGGAAAATCGCAATCCAAAAAATGGCCGATGTTCCAGCGATCGGTAAGACTGAGACATTGACCATCGCTGGAACATCACCCATTTTTTGGGCGATCGACAGAAAAGTGGAAAGTTTAGCCTATAGAGTCAAGAGAGGCTTTTTGGTGGAGCCAGTTGTAACAAAAATTCAAAACTATTGATTTTGTATTTGCTTATATTTACGGTCCAGAATGATATCGATCAACTGCAAGGAGACTTAAAAATATTCAAATAAAATTTTATATAATTTGGCTCCAGAACTTCAAGATTTAGCCTCATAAAATGCTTAGTGCAGAACAACTGATGTGATTTAAAAAAAAAAACATGGAAACAAATTCTCAGATCACCATCTAGGCAAGGTATCTCCTGCATTATGTATCTATGTATGGTCTCATGTTGAATAACATGGACTTAACAATATTTGTGCTGATTCCAGGTTACCATAAATTTGTTCTGTTCTAATATAGTTTTTGTGTGGCTATTTTACCCGGTTAAAATAATGCCGTACTTCTTTCCAGGTGTACAACTTGAATAAGGACAATCCAATAAGTGAAGGCTGTAAGTATTTATTGTTATTAATAATTCTGGATGAACTCTGACAAACTAGAGGAGCATTTATAAAATATATTTCACAATCAGCTAAAACATACATCAAAATGTCCTACAAAAGCAAAATACTGTGGATGCTGGAATCTGAAATAAAAACAGAGAATGCTGGAAATCTCAGCAGGTCAGGCAGCATCTGTGGAGAGAAAAGCAGAGTTAACGTTTCGGGTCGATGACCCTTCGTCAGAACTGCCGAATATTCAAAAAGAACACATTCTTAAGCACTGAAAGGGGGAGGGGAAGAAAGAACAAGAAAAGGTCTCTGATAGGGTGGAAGGCAGAAGAGATTAGAGAGACAAAAGCGATGATGAGCCGAATTGAAATGGTAATGACAGAAGTTAGAAAAAGGTTCATCTGGATAGGGTGTGAATGGCGGAGTAATGACCAACTGCCATTGTAGACAAAGAGGGGGAGAAAAAGAAGAAAAATAAACATAATATGGGGGGGGGTGGTGGCAGGAAACGGAGCCAAAGATGGCCAGAGGCTATGCTCTGAAATTATTGAACTCGATGTTGAGCCCAGAAGGCTATAAAGTACCTAAATGAAAGATGAGGTGCTGTTCCTCGAGCTTGTATTGAGCTTCATTGGAACAGTGGAGGAGTCTGAGGACAGAGATATCAGAGTGGGAGTGGGAGTGGAGTATTAAAGTGACTGGAAACTCAGAGCCACACTTATGGACTGGACTGAACAGAGGTGTTCAGCAAAGCAGTCACCCAATCTACACTTGGTCTCCCCAATATACAGGAGACCACATCGTGAGCAGCGAATACAGTGTACTAAATTGAAAGAAATACAAGTAAATCGCTGTTTCACCTGGAAGGAGTATTTGGGGCCCTGGATAGTGGGAAGGGAGGAGGTAAAAGTGCATCTCCTGCGCTTGCACGGGAAGGTGCCGTGGGACGGGGAGAGGGGTCTGGGGGTGACTGCGGAGTGGACCAGGGTGTCGCAGAGGGAGCGGTCCCTTCAGAATGCTGAGACGGGAGGGGAAGATGTGATTGGTGGTGGGATCACGCTGGAGGTGGTGGAAATGGCAGAGGATGATCCGTCGAACGTGGAGGCTTGTGGGGTGAAAGGTGAGGACTAGGGGAATCCTGTTGTGGTTCTGAGGGGAAGGGGTAAGAATAGAGGTGTGGGAAATAGAAAGACACGGTCGAGGGCCATGTTGACCACAGCGGAGGGGAATCCTCGATTGAGCAAAAAGGAAGACATGTCAGAGGCACTAGTGTGAAAGGTGGCGCAGTCAGAGCAGATGTGATGGAGACAGAGAAACTGGGAGAATGGCATGGAGTCCTTACAGAATGCGGGGTGGGTGGAAGTGTAGTCCAGGTAGCTGTGGGAGTCAATGGGCTTATAATGGATACTGGTCGAAAGCCTATCCCCAGAAATGGAGACAGAGAAGTCGAGGAAGGGAAGGGAAGAGTCAGAGATGGATCATGTGAAGGTGAGCGAAGGGTGGAAATTGGATGCAAAGTGAATGACATTTTCAAATTCAGGGCGAGAGCAAGAAGTGGCACCGATACAGTCATCAATGTACCGGAAAAAGAGGTGAGGGAGGGAACCTGAGTAGGACTGGAACAAGGAAAGTTCCACATATCCCACAAAAAGGCAGGCACAGCTAGGACCCATGTGGGTTCCCATAGCAACACCTTTAATTTGGAGAAAATGAGTGGAGTTAAAGAAGTTGTTCAATGTGTCCTACTGCTTATTTATAGTACGCAATGCATTATGCAAAACTGGACTAGAAAAATATCAGAATTATTGAGTCGATCATTAGAAGTCAATTTTGTTTCCTAAGTGATCTCATAATTTGCCCAGTTTTTCTCAATCTGTGGTATTACTGCAACTAAATTATCCTGACACTTAAAACTGCTGTTCATGTTTAGAGGTTTGGAATTCCGTGGTGCTTCCCCTTTTGAATCTTTGTGTAATTGAAACAAGTTTCGTAATTTGGCTGAAATATTAGAAGCAATGGGGAAAAATAAAGCATTACAATGAATGTATCCACTTGATATTTCTGCGGCAGTACACTCAATTATCGTAATTTGGGAAGTCTGGTCCACTTTTCCCTCGCACACAAATAAAGGACAAAAGAGAAATAAGCATCTGACTGAAGGGAAGAAAGAGTAGTCTTAAGAAGAACTTGTTTACCATGGGGAAGCAAGATAGTTAAATTTGTAGTTGGCTCAAAGTTTGGGGAGGAGAAGCAACATGAGTTCCAATGAATCAGACAAGTTCTTACAAAAAGAGTGTGACAGGATTTCCAGCTGGGTTAGTAAGTGGCAATTAAGTTCAATAAAGATAAATGCAATGTTCTACATACTGGAAATAAAAACAGGAGGCATGTGTCCCCCATAGATGGGATAAAACTTACGAAGAGTAGATGAGAGACCTATGGGTGTTCATTGACTTGTCACCCACCTTATCTAAACAGCGTAAAGTGGGTTATGTTGCCAAAACCTCCATGGTCAGGCTGACACGCCCAGGTCTTTTTCATCTACCAGCGTGATTAATTGTATTCTGAAAATGTCTCTGCTGAAGTTTAAACTCCCTTATTGAAAATGATGGATTTGTTTCTGATTTTCAGCTGCACAACTGGACAAAGTTGGATTTGATTTAGTCAAGAAATGCATTCATGCAATTGAAGAAAGAGGTATCGCAATTTTTATTATTTATGTCAATCTTGAATTAAAAACATTTAAGATAGCATATAATTCCTCTCCAAAAAGCTCTGGCATCACAATTCTGCACCACTTTATGACTAGTTGGTTGACATACGAAAACATACGAAAAATTACGGCTAGGTAAAGACCATCTGGTCCATCAAGCCTGTCCCACACAATTGCAATATCTTGTGTATCTCAACATATACACTCCACCCCACCCAAAACCATGTGATCTCCTGGGGGAGGTAAAAAAACAGATTTTTAAAAAACCCGGGCCAATTTGGGGGAAAAAATCTGGGAAATTCTTCTGACCCATATAGGCAATTGAAACTAGTCCAGGAGATCACTGGCCATTAAATTCCATGCAGTATCTTCCTTCTGTAAGAGGTGATCTCCGCCGCAGCCAGAAATAAATCCAGCTTTTGCTTGAAGGAGTTCAGTGAGTCTGCATCCACCACATGAAAGGGCAGCTTGTTCCAGAGGTCTACCTAGTGACATCTAACCTAGATCTAGCCTTATATAACTTAAATTTGCGCCCCTGGTCCTGCCTAACCTATTTAATTGAAATAAACTGTCAGCTGGAACAGTGCATACCTTTATTATCTTTTTTAAACCTCAATCAAATCCCCCCCCCCCCCTCCCCCTGCCTAAGTCTACGCTGTTCTAAGGTAAAGAGTCCCAACTCGTTTAACCTATCTTGATAACTAAGATGCTTTAGACTTGGAATGAGTCGAGTGGCCCTTTTCTGCATTCTTTCCAGAGCCTCAATATCACCCACCATGTAAGGAGACCAAAAACTGGGCACAGTATTCCAAGTGCGGCCTGACTAAGGTCTTGTATAAGGACAAGACAGTATGCCCCGACTTATACTCAATTGTCCTATGGATACACTCCAACAGCCTATTTGCTCGAGCTATCACTGCACGGCATTGCTCGTGTACCTTTAAGGATATATGCACTAGAATGCCCAAATCTCTTTCTATCTCCACCATCTTTAATACCTTTCCCTGGAGGGTGTATGAATGTTGAGCATTTACCCTTCCCACATGCATAACACAGCACTTATCTAAATTATACATCATTTTTCAGTCTTGAGCCCAATCTCCCAGCGAAGGTTCACCAGACTGATTCCCGGGATGGCAGGACTGACATATGAGGAGAGACTGGATCGACTGGGCCTGTATTCACTGGTGTTTAGAAGAATGAGAGGGGATCTCATAGAAACATATAGAATTCTGATGGGATTGGACAGGTTAGATGCAAGAAAAATGTTCCCGGTGTTGGGGAAGTCCAGAACCAGGGGACACAGTCTAAGGATAAGGGGCAAGCCATTTAGGACTGAGATGAGGAAAAACTTCTTCACTCAGAATTGTGAACCTGTGGAATTCTCTATCGCAGAGAGTTGTTGATGCCAGTTCATTGAATATATTCAAGAGGGCGTTAGATACGGCCCTTACGACTAAAGGGATCAAGGCGTATGAAGAGAAAGCAGGAAAGGGGTACTGGGGTACTCAGCCATGATCTTATTGAATGGCTGTGCAGGCTCGAAGGGCCGAATGGCCTACTCCTGCACCTATTTTCTATGTTTCTATGTTTAAGATCTGCCTGAATCAGACGAGCCTCTTCTACAGTTCTAGCACTCACAGATCTTGGTATAATTTGCAAATTGTGCCGCCAACCCCTGAATCCAGATCATCAATAAAAATAGTAAAAAACAACGGTCCCAACACTAATCTCTGCGGGACACCACTGGTGACCGGTCTCCAAACAGATCCAAATCCATCTATAACTACTCTTAACCTGCGTCCTGCTAGCCAGTTCTGAATCCAGCTCAATATATTTCCACTAATACCAGAGGCTTCAATCTTATAGAGAAGCCTCTTATGCCGTACCTTGTCCAAAAATTTTATGGAAATATAAGTAGCCAATGTCTAAGAAAAGCTACATTTCTGTAACTATTATGACTCCGTTGTAATGCTCTTGACGCAAAAAAATCTATTACACCTGTACTAATCAAATTGCTAAACAAATACTTTCAAAATCCATTTCAGTCTCCATTTTTTCTTTAATGCAGGTGCAATGTCCCAAATCCGGAACTCCAAAACCGGACATTTTGCGCATAGCTGATGGAGTCGTCCGGAACTATTGTCCAAAAACAGGACATTTTTGAGGCAAAACCCAAAATGCGGCACGGACTCAGTCGAGGATTCCGGATTTCAGTCAACAAAATCAAGCCTGAAATCTGGAATCCTCAACTGAATGTGTGCCGCATTTTGAGTTTCGTCAGATTTCGGATCTCTCCACTCAAAACCCAACACAGATTCGGTCGAGGATTCTGAATTTCAGATTTGATTTTCTTGGCTGAAAACCGGAAAAGCCCAAAAACTGGAATGAGGATTCCGGATTTTGGACATTTTACCTGTAATTGAAATCTGTAGTGTCCAAATTAAGGTTTGTAACACCATTTTTAAAAAATTACACATTTCACAATAATATGGTTAAACTTACATTTGAATTCTTTTTGGTGTCTGTCAATTTTGGTGATTTTCAACAAGCACATTATATGATTTCTAATCCCAGCAGAAGGATAATTTTAGTATGATCTTTTTGTGCCCACTGTGTTGTGTTTTAAGGTTTGTAGCACTTTCTTAAACGAAGGCTTAGCAGTGCATTTGCAGTGAAGTTCTGAAATAATTTGCAATACAGCTCTCTCTTTGTCAACTTGCATGTCCAAGCACATTCACATGGTATTTCACATATATACATTTACATATAATATATAATATAGTCATGTGATGTTCACAAGACTCAATAGAACACAATAGTTGGGTCCAGGTCATCCATGATGAGGTATGCAGTTGTGAGCCTAGTGAATGAACTGGTAATGTGTAGTGTGATTATTAAACCTTTGTTAATAAACCAACTAATTCTTAATAGCAGCAATATGTTGTTATGAATTCTTAAGCAAAGAACCCATGAATCAAATACATTACAAGACATATAAGCAAATAGGCAGCCAATTGCATATCCCAGTATACTTCGGATACATTAGCATGGAGGTATGCATATACAAAGCCACCTCTACAGACACAAGCATGGACATATGAATATGCAACTAAAGGCTATCCTAATTTAAAATGTCTAATATATATTTAATTTAATTTAAGTTATTGTAACTATAGTAATTATAGATTGTGATAGTATAGTAAATAATTCAGTAATTACAGATTTCACTAACAGCAATATTAGAAATTCAGCGTGATATATTAGCAAAAGTTTTTTCTCTACTTTAAAACAGGTATCAATGAGCAAGGCCTCTACCGAATAGTTGGTGTTAACTCCCGAGTTCAGAAACTGTTAGGTTTACTAATGGGTAAGTACTATGTTTCATTTCCTTATCTTTTTGTACATGTTTGTATGTATTAAGTCGGGCAGCATTTTACAATGTAATTTTTTTTCCCGAAAAATATTCCTTGATGCAAGAGTGGTAACCTGGTGCAGTTTTATTAGTACCACTGAAATGGGTTTATTACAAAAAAAAGCATTTTTACTAAGAGAGTCTAGTCCACCACCTGTGTGTAACCCAATTTAAAGTCACTGAAAATAAGTTTTTAAAAAAGCTGTACAGACCATTTATTAATTGCAGGTGCCAATTGATACCCTCGCGCCTGAAGAAAAAGCTTCATTTTAAGGGCTTCCTTGAAAGGCCACAAAAGGGTGCAATTAGCGCAAACTCATCATGGTGATTAATTTGATATAGCAGTGTGGCCAGATTTGTGGGCGGGGTCGACTTCCACGCGATGGTTTTTAAACCATCGCAAAAACTTGATTTGCGTTCAATGTAACTGGCACTTGAAATTCCTCGATCTTTTAAAGCTGGTTTGGCCAATTTGGGGTGAATTACTCTGGGGGGGGGGGGGGGGGTGGGAAACAGAGCAACCTAGCGGAAACTCTAGCCCCATAAATATATCTAATTAAAATCAATAACTTATCTCGTTCAATAACACTGGTGTTCTGAATTGGACTTGTCAATTGACATCACTGCTCATTGATCTGGGACCATTAAATCCCTGTTGCACCTTGCATATGTAGCTGTTCAACTCCACTTAATTCCTGCAAAACCAACTGATGAAGCAGCTGCAAGCAACGGGGTTGCAAAATCCTCACACCTTTAACACCTTTCACACTTCAACTGCAAGTGAATTGTGCAAATGGCAAATACATATTGATTAAGGAGTTGCATGTCAATAAGGATTGGTGCGACTTGGCGCTCTTTGGAATCCACAAACCAGGCATTGGATCCAGTATAGTTACAATAAATATTTCCATTAAGCTGCATGTCGTTGCAGCTGTCTGGAGGTCCAGCACAGCCAGCTCACTGGTTTTTAAATGGCAAAACCACGCATGTGTGGAATTTTGAAGGGCTATGCAACCCCCCAAAAATTAGAGGGAACATTGGTTACAATGGGAAAAAAACAAGACCCATGGTAGGTTGAAGAAAAAGAGTGGGGTGGGGGTTGCTGGGGCAAACAACAGAGAGTAATCCAAACATAGTGGAAGTCGATGGGTTAAATGCTTCAGAGGAAATTGCTATTTGATATAAAAGATAATTTTATTGAGGTAATGGAAAGACATTAAAAGAACATGCAAATAGCTAATACAGTGGAGAGGCATGGGGGACCCACACATTTTTTTAAAAGCAAGAAAGTGGAGTAAATGGGTACCTCGTGTACAGGTGGTCTGGAGAAGAAAAAAGCAGGCTGTTAATAAATTTCATGGCTACAAAATTGGGAAATGGCAGTGGTCCTGGCAATATGAGACCAAATGTCTCAAATGAAATGATTATTCAGTTAGTTTTGTAGGAGAACAATTCACACATCTCTGTCAAATATTCAAACTATTCAAGGTTTCTCATTTAAATTGTGAAATCTTTATTGGCATCACAAAAAATGTCCACATTAAAAGTTTGGTACCAAGTAGGAACAGTTCCTTAGTGACAAAATAACAAATACGCCATAGAACGTTATTCCAACTGTCCTTATTTATTTAAAGTATTTACTGATTCTGCTCCAGAATGCCAACAAACTAATTTAAGAATTCATGTTACAGATGTTGTAGAAACATAGAAACATAGAAAATAGGTGCAGGAGTACGCCATTCGGCCCTTCTAGCCTGCACCGCCATTCAATGAGTTCATGGCTGAACATGCAACTTCAGTACCCCATTCCTGCTTTCTCGCCATACCCCTTGATCCCCCTAGTAGTGAGGACTTCATCTAACTCCCTTTTGAATATATTTAGTGAATTGGCCTCAACAACTTTCTGTGGTAGAGAATTCCACAGGTTCACCACTCTCTGGTTGTGTATTTGTAAAGCATGCACTTCCATGTTCCGCCATCAGGGAGCTCATCCCCTGAAGTCCCAAGGGATCCTAGCATCCTTTGGGAGCACTGTATATAAGCTGGCCCCTAAGGCCTGTTCCTTACTCTGGAGTGTCTTATTAAAGACTGAGATCACTGTTACTTTAACCTCCCTTGTGCAGCCTCAGCTGTGTTAGGAACACAATAACTGCCGATGAGAATACGAATCCAACGCAAAGATGCAGCAAACTATGGGCATCCTGGAGAAGTTCTCGGAGGCTGAGGACTGGGAAGCCTATGTCGAACGACTAGACCAGAACTTTGTAGTCAACGAGCTGGACGGAGAAGGAAGCGCTGCAAAAAGGAGAGCGGTCCTCTTCACAGTCTGCGGGGCACCGACCTACAGCCTCAAAGAATCTTCTGTCTCCGGTGAAACCCACAGATAAGTCGTATGAGGAGCTGTGTACACTGGTTCGGGAGCATCTTAACCCGAGGGAGAGCGTGCTGATGGCGAGGTATCGGTTCTACACGTGCTAGTGATCTAAAGGTCAAGAAGTGGCGAGCTACGTCGCCGAGCTAAGGCGACTTGCAGGACAATGTGAGTTTGATGGCTACCTGGAGCAAATGCTCAGAGACTTTTTTGTACTGGGCATTGGCCACAAGACCATCCTACGAAAACTTTTGACTGTAGAGACACCGACCCTCAGTAAGGCCATTGCGATAGCACAGGCGTTTATGTCCACCAGTGATAACACCAAACAAATCTCTCAGCACACAAGTGCAAGCAATGTTCATAAATTAACTGAAACTTGTGAGCAGAAATGTACAGGGCAGAACCCAGGAGTCTGCAACTGCCAGCAGGCCTTAGGTGACCCAGATGACTGAGTCTGCAACAAAGGATGAATGCAAGGCAATTCACATCTTGTTGGCGTTGTGGGAGGCTTCCATTCAACCTATTTATGTCGCTTCAAAGGGTATGTTTGCAAGAGGTGTGAAGCAATGGGGCACCTCCAACGAGCTTGCAAGCTCTGCAAAACCTGCTAACCACTATGTGGCAGAGGAAGATCAAAGTGGATCAAAGCAATTTTGAGCCTCAGAGAGGAGGCAGATGCTGAAGTACACTGGGTGCACACATTTTCGACGAAATGTCCAGCTATAATGATCAACGTAAAATTGAATGGCTTACCCGTAGCCATGGAACTGGACACTGGCACTAGCCAATCCATCATGAGTAAAAAGATGTTTGAGAGACTGTGGTGCAACAAGGCATTCAGACCAGCCCTCAGCCCCATCCACACGAAACTGAGAACGTACACCAAAGAGCTTATCACTGTCCTCGGCAGCGCCATGGTCACGGTCACCTATGAGGGCATGGTGCACGAACTGCCACTCTGGATTGTCCCAAGCGATGGCCCCACACGGCTTGGAAGGAGCTGGCTGGACAAAATCCGCTGGAACTGGGATGACATCCGAGCGCTATCACATGTCGATGAGGCCTCATGTACCCAGGTTCTTAACAAATTTCCTTCCCTTTTTGAGCCAGGCATTGGAAACTTTTCCGGGGCGAAGGTGTGGATCCAGTTGGTCCCAGAGGCACGACCCATTCACCACAAGGCGCGAGCGGTACCTCACATGATGAGGGAGAGAGCGGAAATCGAGTTGGACAGGCTGCAACATGAGGGCATCATCTCCCCAGTGGAATTCAGCGAGTGGGCCAGCCCGATTGGTCCAGTACTCAAAAGTGATGGCACGGTCAGGATTTGCGGCAATTATAAAGTAACTATTAATCGGTTCTCGCTACAGGACCAATATCTGCTACCTAAGGCAGACGACCTATTCGCGACGCTGGAAGGAGGCAAGACGTTCACCAATCTCGACCTGACTTCGGCCTACATGACACAGGAGCTGGAGGAGTCTTCGAAGGGCCTCACCTGCATCAACACTCACAAGGGACTGTTCATCTGCAACAGATGCCCGTTTGGAATTCAGTCGGCTGCAGCGATCTTCCAGAGAAACATGGAGAGCCTACTCAAGTCGATACCACACACGGTGGTCTTTCAGGACGACATATTGGTCACGGGTCGGGACACCACCGAGCACCAACAAAACCTGGAGGAGGTCCTCCAGCGACTGGATCACGTAGGGCTGTGGCTGAAGAGGTCGAAATGCGTCTTCGTGGCAACAGAAGTGGAGTTTTTGGGGAGGAAGATTGCGGCGGACGGCATTCGGCTCACAGCCTCTGTCTTGGCGTCTATCAAGAACGTGCCCAGGCCACAGAACGTCACGGAGCTGCGGTCGTTCCTGGGACTCCTCAACTATTTTGGTAACTTCATACCTTTTAGAGCCCCTACATGTGTTATTGCGCAAAGATGAGAACTGGGTATGGGGAAAAAAGCAAGTAATTGCTTTTGAGAAAGCCAGAAACATTTTATGCTCCAACAAGCTGTTTGTATTGTGTAACCCGTGTAAAAGACTTGTGCTAGCATGTGAGGCGTCGTTGTATGGAGTCGGGTGTGTATCACAACAAGCTAACGTTGCGGGGAAGTTGCAACCTGTCACCTATACTTCCAGGAGCTTGTCTAAGGCCGAGAGAGCATGATTGCGAAAGAGGCATTAGCGTGTGTGTTCGGGGTAAAGAAAATGCATCAGTACCTGTTTGGCTTCAAATTTGAGCTGGAAACCGATCACAAGCCCCTCACATCCCTGTTCGCTGAAAACGAGGGGATAAATACTAATGTCTCAGCCCGCATACAAAGGTGGGCACTCGCGCTATCGGTGTATAACTATACCATCCGCCACAGGCTAGGCACCGAGAACTGTGCGGATGCTCTCAGTCGGCTACCATTGCCCACCACGGGGGTGGAAATGGCGCAGCCTGCAAACTTGTTGATGGTGGCGCAGCCCGCAGACTTGTTGATGGTCATGGAAGCGTTTGAAAATGATAAATCACCTGACACAGCCCACCAGATTAGGACTTGGACCAGCCAAGATCCTGTGCTGTCCCTAGTAGAAAACTGTACTGCATGGGAACTGGGCCAGCATCCCCGTTGAAATGCAAGAGCCAATCAAGCCGTTCCAGCAGTGAAAGGACAAGCTATCCATTCAGGCAGACTGCCTGTTGTGGAGTAATCCCGTAGTGCTACCAAAAAATGGCAGGGAGACGTTCATCTCGGATCTCCACAGCACACACCCGGATATAGTCACGATGAAAGTGATAGCCAGATCCCACGTGTGGTGGCCCGGTATCGACTCTGACTTAGAGTCCTGTGTACGGCAATGCAGCGTATGTGCTCAGTTGAGCAACGCGCCCAGAGAGGCACCACTAAGTTTGTGGTCCTGGCCCTCCAGACCATGGTGGAGGATCCATGTCGACTATGCGGGCCCGTTTCTCGGTAAAATGTTCCTGGTGGTGGTGGATGCTTTTTCAAAATGGATTGAATGTGAAATAATGTCGGGAAGCACCGCCACTGCCACCATTTATAGCCTGAGGGCCATGTTTGCCACCCACGGCCTGCCTGACATACTGGTCAGTGACAACGGGCCATGTTTCACCAGTGCCGAATTTAAAGAATTCATGACCCGCAATGGGATCAAACATGTCACCTCGGCCCCGTTTAAACCAGCCTTCAATGGGCAGGCAGAGCGGGCAGTACAAACCATCAAACAGAGCCTTAAACGAGTCACAGAAGACTCACTCCAAATCCGCCTGTCCTGAGTACTGCTCAGCTACTGCACGAGAGCACACTCGCTCACAGGGGTGCCCCCGGCTGAGGGCTGAGCTACTCATGAAAAGGACACTTAAAACCAGACTCTCGCTGGTTCACCCCAACCTGCATGATCAGGTAGAGAGCAGGCGGCAGCAACAAAATGTAAACGATGGTCGCGCCACTGTGTCACGGGAAATTGATCTGAATGACCCTGTGTATGTGCTAAACTATGGACATGGTCCCAAGAGGATCGCGGGCATGGTGATTGCTAAAGAAGGGAATAGGGTGTTTGTAGTCAAACTGGACAATGGACAAATTTGCAGAAAGCACCTGGACCAAACGAGGCTGCGGTTCACAGACTGCCCTGAAGAACCCACAGCAGACACCACCTTTTTCGAGCCCACAACACACACCCAAAGGATCAACGACACCACGCCGGACCAGGAAATCGAACCCAACAGCCCAGCAAGGCCAGGCTTGCCCAACAGCCCAGCAAGGCCAGGCTCACCCAGCAGCCCTGCAGGGCCAACAACACGCCAGCCCAGCGAGGGCACAGCCAACACACCAGAACAGACATTTGTACCGAGGCGGTCCACTAGGGAAAGAAAGGCTCCCGACCACCTCGCCTTGTAAATAGTTTTCACTTTGACTTGGGGGGGTGGTGGGGTAGTGATGTGTATCTGTAAAGTATGCACTCCCATGTTCCACCACCAGGGAGCTCATCCCCTGAAGTCCCAAGGGATCCCAGCATCCCTTGGGAGCACTGTATATAAGCTGGCCCCTAAGGCCTGTTCCTCACTCTGGAGTGTCTCATTAAAGACTGAGGTCACTGTTACTTTAACCTCCCTGTATGCAGCCTCATCTGTGTTAGGAACACAATAATAGACACCTGCTTTTGATGGGGAAGTTTGCAGACAGCCAATTTAATGTGCCGCCGAGCTACAAACGAACAAATTATATGAAATGCGTATTGAAAGATGTAGAAGTAAGTAACACAGTTGATTCTGAGTATTCGGAATTGAAGTTACTAGGAAAGGTTAAGGTAGTTTTAATTTGTCTATTGGAAGATTTTGAGCTAATTTAATTGAAGTTTTCTAGATGATTAGAAAATGATGCAAGCAATTTTTTCATTAAATCAAAGGAGTCAAATATTGGGTGTGGGGTGGAGTGTACAAAATTAGAAGTAAGAGAATTATACAATTTACAACAATGGCCCAGATTTTATTGTAGCAGGGCATCCAACGGTGTCTAGTTAGTTAGACTCTTGCACGTTTATAGGTTTCAAAAACATTTTGTGTGACAAGTTGCTGAAGGTACGAGCTGATAATGGCACAGCATGGGGAACAAGACAGGGCAACCAACTGTTTATCTCCTTAACCAATCAGTTTGCAGGATTGAGAAATAAACAGGAATGACGCAGAAGGAAGTGTGAATTAGAGTGGGTGCATTCACTGTCAAATCGGATACAGAAAGAGAGATAAAAAGAGGGAAAGAAAGATTGCATTAAGAGAGAGAGGGAAAAAAAGACAAAGGAAAAGTAAAATGTTAAATTTTTAACATTTTTAAAATTATCAACAACTATTAATAACTGACTGAATGAGACGACACTTTTATTGGCTAATTTTCAATGCTAGAGAGGTTGATTGGCAATAATTAACACTTAGCACGTCATTGTGCTAGCATAAAAGGAATTCAAAAGTCTTCTACACACACACAAATAATCAATAGGTAGTAAGAGGAGGGGTGAGGCCGATTAGGGACAAAGAAGACCTACGCGTGAAGGCAGAGGGCATGGATAAGGTACTAAATGAGGTTTGCATCTGTCTTCACCAAGGAAGATAATGCTGCCAAAGTCATAATAAAAGAGGAGATACTGAATGAGACAAAAATTGATAACGAGGAGGTACATAAGAACATAAGAAATAGGAGCAGGAGTAGGCCATATGGCCCCTCGAGCCTGCTCCGCCATTTAATACGATCATGGCTGATCCGATCATGGACTCTGGTCCACTCTTCCCTGCCCGCTCCCCATAACCCCTTATCCCCTTATTATTTAAGAAACTGTCTATTTCTGTCTTAAATTTATTCAATGTCCTAGCTTCCACAGCTCCCTCGGGCAACAAATTCTACAGATTTACAACCCTCGGAGCAGAAATTTCTCCTCATCTGTTTTAAATGGGTGGCCCCTTATTCTGAGATTATGCCCTCTAGTTCTAGTCTCCCCATCAGTAGAAACATCCTCTCTGCATCCACCTTGTCAAGCCCCCTAATAATCTTATACGTTTCGATAAGATCACCTCTCATTCTTCTGAATTCCAATGAGTAGAGACCCAACCTACTTGACCTTTCTTCAAGTCAACCCCCTCATCTCTGGAATCAACCTAGTGAACCTTCTCTGAACTGCCTCCAAAGCAAGTATATCCTTTTGTAAATATGGAAACCAAAACTGCACACAGTATTCCAGGTGTGGCCTCACCAATACCCTGTATAACTGTAGCAAGACTTCCCTGCTTTTATACTTTATCCCCTTTGCAATAAAGGCCAAGATTCCATTGGCCTTCCTGATCACTTGCTGTACCTGCATACTATCCTTTTGTGTTTCATGCACAAGTACCCCCAGGTCCTGCTGTACTGCTATACTTTGCAATCTTTCTCCATTCAAATAATAACTTGCTCTTTGTTTTTTTCTGCCAAAGTGCATGACCTCACATTTTCCAACATTATACTCCATCTCCCAAATTTTTGCTGACTCACTTATCCTGTCTATGTCCTTTAGCAGATTTTCTTGTGTCTTCCTCACACATTGCTTTTCCTTCCACCTTTGTATCATCAGCAAACTTGGCTATGTTACACTCAGTCCCTTCTTCCAAGTCAATATAGATTGTAAATAGTTGGGGTCCCAGCACTGATTCCTGCGGCACCCCACTAGTTACTGATTGCCAACCAGAGAATTAACCATTTATCCCGACTCTCTGTTTTCTGTTAGTTAGCCAATCCTCTATCCATGCTTAATATATTACCTTCAACCCCGTAAACTTTTATCTTGTGCAGTAACCTTTCATGTGGCACCTTGTCAAATGCCTTCTGGAAGTCCAAATACACCACATCCACTGGTTCCCCTTTATCTACCCTGTTTGTTACATCCTCAAAGAACTCCAGCAAATTTGTCAAACATGATTTCCCCTTCATAAATCCATGTTGACTCTGCCTGACCGAATTTTGCTTTTCTAAATGTCCTGCTACTGCTTCTTTAATAATAGGCGCCAACATTTTCCCAACCACCGATGTTAGGCTAACTGATCTATAGTTTCCTGTGTTTTGTCTGCCTCCTTTTTTTAAATAGGGGCGTTACATTTGCAGTTTTCCAATCTGCTGGGACCTCCCCAGGATCCAGAGAATTTTGGTAAATTACAACCAATGAATTCACAATCCCTGCCGCGACTTCTCTTAATACCCTCGGATGCAAGCCATCAGGTCCGGGGGATTTATCTGACTTTAGTCCCATTATCTTGCTGAGTACCACATCCTTAGTGATTGTGATTGTGTTAAGTTTCCCCCCCCCCCAACCATAGCCCCTTGACTATCCACTGTTGGAATATTGTTAGTGTCTTCTACCGTAAAGACTGATGCAAAATATCTGTTCAGAGTTTCTACCATCTCCATGTTCTCCATTACTAATTCCCCGGTCTCGTCCTCTAAGGGACCAACATTTACTTTAGCCACTCTTTTCCTTTTTTATATACCTATAGAAACTTGCTATCTGTTTTTATATTTCATGCTAGTTTACTTTCTATGGGCTCAAATTTCCACAGCAATTGCCCCGCTTTTTTTGGAGCAAGTAGCTTTTTTTGGAGTAACTTAAAAATCGCAAATTTCCCAATTTAACTTGCTCCAATGTAAGTCAGTTAGTTAGGTTTTTTTTTTCTCCAAAAGGAAGCCACTTACGCCTTTTTTGGCCATAGAAGCAAATTTGGTCAGCTAATAGTTGCTCCAAACTAACTTAGGCCAGAGTGTGTGGCCATGTTTTAGGCGCAGAAAAACCTTGCCTACATTTAAGAGATCAGTGCAGGTAGCCAGAGATATGGGGGCGGGAAGGGGAGGAGAAAAGGTAAGTTAGAGGATTCTAGAGCACTAAACACCTTCACAGCATCAGCACAACATCTTCAGCACAACATCATCAAAAATAAAGGAAAGATAAATCAGCTACTGAAAATAGAGCAGTCCTGCCTTGCCAACTGCAGAATGCACCGGCTAGGGCTAGGGGCGGCAGGCACGCATGACTGTAGGGGTGAGGGATGGTTTTTTTTACACAGTTCCTAAATGTTGTTTGGTGATAATGGAACATGATTCAGTTTTAATGCAAAATATCTTTTATTGGAAAATTTACAATGCACTTCAACAACAACAGGGACAACAGCATCTCTCTCCCACATATCGGGAAATGTGCACTTCCTCATAGGGGCGGTGATGGTGGTTAGGCGGGGTTGGGGGCCCAGCTTGGGCCTCAACAGAGGCTGGTGTGGGGATTGCAGTGGGAGTGGCATTTGATTGTCCGGCCTGTGTGCCCTTATTGCAGCTGCTAGCTCCCTCATGGCCTCTGCCATTGTTTGCACTCCCTTGGACATGCCTGCCCTCTGTTCCCATCTCAGTGTTGATATTTCTCCCGACAGTGTCACAACTTCATCACGCACCCCACTGACGGTGGCCATGAGTGATCGGGTGCGGGCATTGGTCTCTTCACCCAGTGACATAACCTAATGCACATCTGATGAAGGCTGCATCTCAGGAGAGACTGGTCGGCGTCGGCTTCTCCTTCCCCTCGCCGTGGGTCTGCCTAGTGGCATCCCTCAAGTGCAAGGCGCAAGCTGGGATGGTGGGGCCCTGGATATTCCAACCTGCATTTCAGCACCGCCACTGGGACCTGCAACCTCGGAAGGTGTGAAACCAAGGAATGTCATGGCAGAGCTCATGGAGGTGTCTGGCAAAGTGATGCCCCATACCATGGACTGATCCTTATCACGATCAGCATTCTCCCGTGAACACAGATCCATGGACCCCTCCTCCCCTCACCCATATTGGTCTGGAGCGGATGCATCTGGATCTTCTCGTTGATCTTCAGGATGTTCAGGATTGTTGTCTTGTTCTGCAAAATATAGCAGATCAGTCAAATGGCTAGCAGCACAGGAGGGGGCAGGATGGGTGGAATGAGTAGTCTCATGTGAAGCAGGCCAGTCAGCAGGTTGATTTGAAGGACGACGATGCATTTTCATGATTGACCCTCACCCTCGCATGTGGGCCCAGCTTGTGCAGAGCTGATTCTTTTTCTGCTGGTGCGACTCAGCAAGGCAGCGATCCTTACGTTCTAGTGGTGATAGATGGTGCAGATTTGGCGGCCCTCCTCCTGTTCTAATTCTTTCCCTTTTATTGTGGGCCAATTTCTTCTGCAAAGATGAAAATATAATTCTTGACACATGGTGAGCTTCGGGTGGGTGGGACATATACATATGGTCACAGTAACAATTGCAATTCCAGTTAAAAATCAACGTCCTGCTATTTTTTCTTACACTGGCTTCCAGTTCTTGCAGTATTCACCCCTGCGGAGAATTCTTCTGCAACTAGGTTCCAGCGTCTCCTCAGTTCTTTGGGTGTAACTTTTGTGGGACCACTCTTACTGATATCCAGCTCCTGCCATCTGTCTTCAATGACAGTGACAAGTTTCTCCACTTCCTCATGCAAGAAGTTCTTCGTGATTGGTGTATTGGATTTACACGCGGGTGATCTTGAAAACACAAAAGTTCTCACCTTTCATGCACTTATGCAGCATTCCTTTCCACTCCCTTAGCCATCCAAAAATCACAATTCACACCTTACCTTCTAATATGGCCCACTGCCGATGCTGTTGAGGCACTGAGGATGCTGTCCCTTTAAATGGCTGATTGCCAAGGTTCCTGCCCCATTGCGAATGTGCGCGCGCACAAATGGTCCTGCCGGCACTCGAGGACACGCTGGGCCCAAGCACCTCCCCCCCCCCAACCACCAGCTGCTCTGAGCACGCGGTCCAAGCTCCGCCCCCCGCAGGTTTCTCAGCACCATGCCACGGGACCACAAGGATCGAGGAACGGCCAAATTATACCGGTAAGTTTTTGCCGTGTTTTTTCCCCCACGAAGTTGGCATACCATGGCTAACTATGCTGCTCTAAGCGGCTGGAGAAATTTGGGCCCATAGTCTATCTTCCCTTTTTAATCATTTTTTTAGTCATTCTTTGCTGGCTTTTAAAAGCTTCCCAATCTTCTGTCCTCCACTAGCTTTGGCCACTTTGTATGTCCTTGTTTTTAATTGGATACCGTCCTTTATTTCTTTAGTTAGCCACAGATGGCTATCATTTCTTTCACACCCTTTCCTCTTCACTGGAATATATTTTTTTTGAGAGTTGTGAAATATCTCCTTAAATGTACACCATTGTTCATCAACGGTCCTACACTTTAATCTGTTTTCCCAGTCCACTTTAGCCAACTCTGCCCTCATACCTTCATAGTCTCCTTTATTTAAGCTTAGTACGCTGGTTAGAGATCCAACTTTCTCACCCTCCATTTGAATTTCAAATTCAATCATGCTATGATCACTCATTCCAAGGGGATCCTTTACCAGGAGATTGTTTATTAATCCTGTCTCATTACACAGGACCAGATCTAAGATAGCATGTCCCCTGGTTGGTTCCGTTACGTACTGCTCAAGGAACCCGTCCTTTACACACTCTCTATGAACTCCTCCTCAAGGCTACCCTGACCAGTTTAATTTGTCCAATCAATATTGAGGTTAAAATCACCCGTAGGAACGTAGAAACATAGAAAATAGGTGCAGGAGTAGGCCAATCGGCCCTTCGAGCCTGCACCACCATTCAATATGATCATGGCTGATCATGCATTTCTGTACCCCATTCCTGCTTTCTCTCCATACCACTTGATCCCTTTAGCCATGAGGGCCACATCTAACTCCCTTTTGAATATATCTAGCGAACTGACCCCAACAACTTTCTGTGGTAGAGAATTCCACATGCCCACAACTCTGAGTGAAGAAGTTTCTCCTCATCTCGGTCCTAAATAGCTTACCCCTTATCCTTTGACTGTGACCCCTGGTTCTGGACTTCCCCAACATTGGGAACATTCTTCCTGCATCTAACCTGTCCAATCCCGTTAGAATTTTATATGTTTCTATGAGATCCCCTCTCATTCTTCTAAATTCTATTGAATACAAGCCTAGTTGATCCAGTCTTTCTTTATATGTCAGTCCTGTCATCCTGGGAATCAGTCTGGTGAACCTTCGCTGCACTCCCTCAATAGCAAGAATGTCCTTCCTCAGATTAGGAGACCAAAACTGTACATAATATTCAAGGTGTGGCCTTATCAAGGCCCTGTACAACTGTAGTAAGACCACCCTGCTCCTATACTTGAATCCTCTCGCTATGAAGACCAACATGCCATTTGCCTTCTTTACTGCCTGCTGCACCTATATGCCAACCTTCAGTGACTGATGTACCATGACACCCAGGTCGCCACCTTCTTCTTTACCAATCTGTCACCATTCAGATAATAATCAACCCTCTTGTTTTTATCACCAAAGTGGATAACCTCACATTTATCCACATTATACCGCATCTGCCATATATTTGCCCACTCACCTAACCATAATTATTGCTGTTACCTTTTTACAAGCCCCCACTATTTCCTGGTTTATGCTCCGACCAACAGAGTTGCTACTGTTAGGAGGCCTATACACTATGCCCACCAGTGACTTTGTCCCCTTATTATTCCTTATCTCCACCCAAACTGTTTCAACATCCTGATCATTTGAGCCAATATCGTTTCTCACTATTGCAGTGATTCCATCCTTTATCAATAGAGATACCCCACCTCCTTTTCTTTTTCTGTCTGTCCTTCCGGATTGTTAAATACCCCTGAATATTTAATTCCCAGCCCTAGTCACCTTGCAACCACGTCTCTATAATGGCGATCAGATCATACCCATTTGTCTCAATTTGTGCCGTCAACTGATCTATTTTGTTACAAATGCTACGTGTATTTAGACAAAGTGCATTTAAATTTTATTTTACCCTTTTTTCCTGCTTGTTTCCTCTCTCCTTCAAACTCACTTGCTTTATTTTTGCTTTCTAAATCCAGCTTTACTCCCCTCCCTACAGAATCTATTTTCAGGTTCCCGTCCCCCTGCCAAGCTAGTTTAAACTCTCCCCGACAGCACTAGCAACCCCACCCCCCAGCGAGGATATTGGTCCCAGCTCTGTTCATACTAGGTACTAGAAAGGCTGTCAATACTTAAAGTTGATAAATCACCAGGACTGGATGGGATGCATCCTAGGATGCTGAGGGAAGTTAAGGATGAAATTGCGGAGGTATTGGCCATAATCTTCCAATCCTCCTTAGATACAGGTGACTGGATAATTGCAAATGTTAGACACTTGTTCAAAAAAGGGTGTAAAGATAAACCCAGCAACCACAGGCCGGTCAGCTTACCCTCTCGTGGGGAAGCTTTTAGAAACAATAATTAGAGACCAACAGTCACTTGGACAAGTGTGGATTAATTAAGGAAAGTCAGCATGGATTTATTAAAGGCAAATCGTGTTTAACTAACTTGACCGAGAGTTTTGATGAGGTAACAGAGAGGATTGATGAGGGCAGTGCGGTTTCCGTGGTGTACATGGACTTCCAAAAGGCGTTGGATAAATTGCCACATAATGGGCTTGCCAGCAAAGTTGAAGTCCATGGAATAAAAGAGACAGTGGCAGCATGGATACGAAATTGGCTCAGTGAAAGGAAGCAGAGAATAGTGGTGAATGGTTGTTTTTCCGACTGGAAGAAGGTACACAGTGATGCTCCCCAGGAGTCGGTACTAGGACCACTGCTTTTCTTAATATATATTAATGACTTGGACTTGGGTGTACAGGGCACAATTAAAAAATTTGTAGATGGCACAAAACTACAAAACTTGGAAGTATTTTGTGATCAGTGAGGAGGATAGTGATAGACTTCAAGAAAACAGGCTGATGAAAAGGGCAGATACGTGGCAATTGATATTTAACGCAGAAGAATGAGGAGAGGTAATATAAACTAAATTATACAATTCTAAAGGGGGTGCATGAACAGAGGGACCCAGGGGTATATATGCATAAATCGTTGAAGGTAGCAGGGCAGGTTGAAAAAGCAGTTTAAAAAGTTTACGGGATACCGGGCTTCATAAATAGAGGCATAGAGTACAAAAGCAAGGAAGTTATGATCAACCTTTTATAAAACATTGGTTTGGCGACAACTGGAGTATTGTGTACAATTCTAGGCACCATACTTTAGCAAGGATATGAAGGCTGTAGAGAGCATGCAAAAAGATTTACGAGAATGGTTCTAGGAATGAGGGACTTCTATTACGTGGATAGACTGGAGAAGCAGGGGTTGTTCTCAAAGAAGAGAAGGTTGAGATGAGATTTGATAGAGGTGTTCAAAATCCTGAGGGGTCTAGACCTGAGTAGAGAGAAACTGTCCCCATTGGTGGATGTGTTGAGAACCAGAGGACACAGATTTAAGATAATTGGCAGAAGAACCAAAGGCAATATGAGAGAAAACATTTTTTACGCAGCCACGTGGTTAGGATCTAGAATGCACTGCCTGAAAGGGTAGTGAAGACATACTCAACCATGGTTTTCAAAAGGGAATTGGATAAATACCTGAAGGAAAAAAAATTGTAGGGCTATGGGGAAAGGGAGGGGGAGTGGGACTAGCTGAAGTGCTCTTGCAGAGAGCCGGCATGGATTTGATGGTCCAAATGGCCTCCTTCTGTGCTGTAACCATTCTCATCATAGGCAGTCACTCGGAATTGAGGAAGGCTTGCTTCCACTCCTGAAGTGAATTCTTTGGTGGCTGAACAGTCCAATATGAGAGCCACAGACTCTGTCACAGGTGGGACAGCTAGTTGTTGAGGGAAGGGGTGCGTGGGACTGGTTTGCCGCATGCTTTTTCCGCTGCCATTCTATGATTCTTTTTAAAAGGATACTTGGCTTGTAATGACAAGACTTAACTTTCTGTAGCGCATTTAGTTCGTAACACCTGCACAAATACAGAAACTTTACGTTACTCAATGCATTTCTTGTTAAGGCAGGCAGCGAAATGTCATTTTCGCAAAGCGGTGCAACTCAGACTGCAACATTTGGGTATTGGCATTTAACTGCACATATGACCTTTATGCTTAAATAACGGCAAGCGTCATTAGCATCATCTTTAGTTTGACAGAGAAGTCTGGGGCAATAAGTTCCTAGGGAAGGCCATTCAAATGAACAGCTTAAATAGATTGAAAGGTCATTCTAGCAGAGAGAAGGCATTGATTGATATGGCGGAGCAAAGAGGTCAAATCAATCAGAAAATGCCAGATTGTTGGGTAAAATGGTCTTTTGCTTTTCTGACAATGTTGTGTTTTTTTGTATTCAAAAGGAGCAGCTGATGTAGATCTGGAGACTTCAAGTGAGTGGGAGATAAAGACTATCACCAGCACACTGAAACATTACCTGAGGTAAGAGCTTCAAGAGAAAAAAAGTGTCATAATATCTCTGTTTAATAAATAAGTAAATATGCAGTTGGACTTCACTCAAACACATGGTTCGCGATTTCCCCGACCGAGGCAGGAGAGAGGCAGGCGACGTCGGGAGTGGATTCAAACTCCACTCTTGGCTCCACCATGACTTTTCCCCGATTGGGCTTATTAAACCTGCGAGTTTCCCAGCCAATTAAAAGAAAGTGGGTCTGATGACATCATTTGATGACACTTCATCAACAGGTTTTCTTAAAGGGATCATGTCCACATTCATTTTGACAGCTGTGCTATCAGTGTTCTGCAGCATTGAGCTGCGCCCAAGCTCTCCCATGACTCTCCATATGCTTATGGAGGAAGTCACAGCACGCAAGGAGGTTCTCTTCCTTTTCAATGGCCAGAAGAGACCTCTCCAGGACACCAGCACAGCCTGGTTGTCCCTTGCACAGGAGGGCACCAGCAGGGATGTCATCAGGAGGACCTGGCTGCAGTGGTGCAAACCTTTCAATGATCTCGGTAGATCACAAAACGTTAAAGCAAAGCCACACTCAACCTCATCCTGCTGTGCTACTCATCACATCCCCATCACTCTGCCTTCCCTACCCTACTCCTGCACATCCTTACACCAACTTACCTTGCACCTTCACCTATTCCCCCTCTATCTACATTATCACTGCTCCATCTCACTAGCCATCCCTCACACTCGCCCTCATTCTTGTCCAATCATACCAATTAACAACACACAAAGGTAGGCACTTAGGTCTTTTATCCATTGTTCATGTAAAGTTTCTCAATGTGTTGTCAAACATTCAAATCCTAATTTTCAACGCTTTGCGTTCTTGGACTGATTTGTGTGCTCCTTTTGGAAGTGGCTTAGTGAGTTGTCGTGTATGGTGATACTTGATGGTAACACCCGCAATGGTGATGAGTATGAATGGAATAGCTTAGGCATTGCAGGGATGCTTTATGATGTTGGAGTGGGATGTTGCCAACCTGGCACATCATGTGGCAGCCAGGGTGTACAGCATCAAGTGAAGTAAATCTGACCATGGTGATGCCATCCCTGGCCTCCTAGGCAGCAGTGAAGTCATGTCCTGACGCTCTGTGTCCTGTGCAGCATCAGATGATTACAGAGAAGGTTGGTGGTGGTGTTGGTGATGCTGGTGGTGATGGTGTTGCGGCTGATGGTAATGGAATTCTGAGGACCAAGGTGAGATTTTTTTCAAGGGCACCGATGCTGCTGGAATAGATGGCAGCTGAAGTTGAGATGACAGAAGTGATCTGTCACTGGTGAGAGAGGTTGTTCCAATGAGGTGATAGTGGATCGAGAGTTCAATCCAAACACTTCCAACCTTCCGAAAGCTGAAACGTATCTTCCAAATCTTGAAGGCTCCAGCTTCTAACATTGGAAAGTGGACAGTTGTGAAATGGCAGCTTTTATACCACTTTTGAGGCTGTCACCTACTTAAAGCAATGGAGAATTGTTGAAAACCCGCTGTACTTGCCTGACGTGATCCCCGAGTGACAGGAACCTCGTGGAACGTTGGCAACATGGTTAGTAGGTCGTAAACTGATGATCAACTACCTTTAAACACCCTCTTAATATTTCAATTGGCTCGCCCGCCGAGTAGTGCCAGGTCTGTAAAGTGCAGGCTGACAAGGCACTTGGTAAAAGGGGGGGTGGGTGTGCGGTGGAGAAAGAGAGTGAGAGAGGAGGAGGAGGGGGGATTGGGGGGGAACGAAAGAGAATGATGGGGGGGAGAAAGAGAGTGATGGGGGAGAGAAAGAGAGTGAGGGGGGTGGGGGAAGAGAGAGTGAGGGGGGTGGGGGAAGAGAAAGTGAGTAAAGGCAGGGGGCAAGAGAAAGAGAGTGAAGGCGGGGGGCAAGAGAAAGAGAGTGAAGGCGGGGGGCAAGAGAAAGAGAGTGAAGGGGGGGCAAGAGAAAGAGAGTGAGGGGGGAGGGGGAGAAAGAGAGTGAAGGGGAGGGGGGGAGAAAGAGAGTGGAGGGGGGGAGAAAGAGAGTGGAGGGGGGGAGAAAGAGAGTGGAGGGGGGGAGAAAGAGAGTGAGGGAGGAGGGGGGGGAAGAGAAAGAGTGGGGGAGGGGGTGAAGAAAGCGGTGGGGGGAGAGCGAGAGAGACGGGAACAGGAAAGACGGATCACGTTCTTCCAACCCCCTACAAGGGACATTGTCAGTATTCAATTCATACCCAATAAACCTGTTAATAATCCATACACAATGTGCCATCTATGGGAGGGGGGAGGGGGCGGGGGAGGATGCACTTGCGCTTGGGTAAGGCACTTTGGATGTAGGATGGATGTATTTGCACTGGAGTACAGGACTTTGGCTGACCCTTGCTGTCTTCGAGGGAGTTCTGTCTTCTGTTGCTTCAGGAAGTCAAAGTGGATCGAGTTACAATTTGCAGTCAGTGAAACATAGAAACATAGGAAATAGATGCAGGAGTAGGCCATTTGGCCCTTCGAGCCTGCACCACGCTTCAATAAGATCATGGTTGATCATTCACCTCAGTACCCGTTTCCTGCTTTCTCTTCATACCCCTTGATCCCTTTAGCCGTAAGGGCCATATCTAACTCCCTCTTGAATATATCCAATGAACTGACATCAACAACTCTCTGCGGTAGGGAATTCCACAGGTTAACAACTCTCTGAGTGAAGAAGTTTCTCCTCATCTCATCTCAGTCCTAAATGGCCTACCCCTTATCCTAAGACTGTGTCTCCTGGTTCTGGACTTCCCCAACATCAGGAACATTCTTCCTGCATCTAACCTGTCCAGTCCCGTCAGAATTTTATATGTTTCTGAGATTCCCCCCTCATCCTTCTAAACTCCAGTGAGTACAGGCCCAGTCGATCCAGACTCTCCTCATATGCTAGTCCTGCCATCTCGAGAATCAGTCTGGTGAACCTTCGCTGCACTTTCTAGGGCTATTTCCTTAAATACTCTGGGATGCAGACTATCAGGCCCCAGGGATTTATCGGCCTTCAATCCCATCAATTTCCCTAACACAATTTCCCGCCTAATAAGGATTTCCTTCAGTTTCTCCTTCTCACTGGAACCTCGGTCCCCTAGTATTTCCGGAAGGTTATTTGTGTCTTCCTTCGTGAAGACAGAACCAAAGTATTTGTTTAACCGGTCCGCCATTTCTTTGTTCCCCATTATCAATTCATCTGAATCTGACTGCAAGGGAGCTAAGTTTGCCTTCACTCATCTTTTTCTCTTCACACATCTATAGAAGCTTTTGCAGTCAGTTTTTATGTTCCCAGCAAGCTTCCTCTCATCCTCTATTTTCTCCCTCCTAATTAAACACTTTGTCCTCCTCTGCTGTATTAGAAAATTCTCCCAGTCCTCCGGTTCGCTGCTTTTTCTGACCAATTTATATGCCTCTTCCTTGGATTTAACACTATCCTTAATTTCCTTTGTTAGCCACGGTTGAGCCATCTTCCCCGTTTTAGTTTTGCCCCAGACATGGATGTATAATTGTTAAAGTTCATCCATGTGATCTTTAAATGTTTGCCTTTGCCTATCCACTGTCAATCCTTAAGTATCACTCGCCAGTCTATTCTAGCCAATTCACGTCTCATACCATCAAAGTTACCTTTCCTTAAGTTCAGGACCCTAGTTTCTGAATTAACTGTGTCGCTCTCCATCTTAAAGAATTCTACCATATTATGGTCACTCTTCCCCAAGGTGCCTCGCACAACAAGATTGCTAATTAGTCCTTTCTCATTATACATCACCGAATCTAGAATGGCCAGCTCTCGAGTTCGTTCCTCGACATATTGGTCTAAAAAACCATCCCTAATGCACTCCAGGAAATCCTCCTCCACCGCATTGCTACCAGTTTGGTTAGCCCAATCCGAGTCAGCATGGATTTGTGAAAGGGAAATCATGCTTGACAAATCTTCTGGAATTTTTTGAGGATGTTTCCAGTAGAGTGGACAAGGGAGAACCAGTTGATGGTTGGACTTTCAGAAGGCTTTCGACAAGGTCCCACACAAGAGATGTAAAGTTAAAGCACATGGGATTGGGGGTAGTGTGCTGACGTGGATTGAGAACTGGTTGGCAGACAGGAAGTAAAGAGTAGGAGTAAATGGGTACTTTTCAGAATGGCAGGTAGTGACTAGTGGGGTACCGCAAGTTCTGTGCTGTGGCCCCAGCTGTTTACATTGTACATTAATGATTTAGACGAGGGGATTAAATGTAGTATCTCCAAATTTGCGGATGACACTAAGTTGGGTGACAGTGTGAGCTGCGAGGGGGATGCTATGAGGCTGCAGAGTGACTTGGATAGGTTAGGTTCGGGGCAAATGCATGGCAGATGAAGTATAATGTGGATAAATGTGAGGTTATTCACTTTGGTGGTAAAAACAGAGAGACAGACTATTATCTGAATTGTGACAGATTAGGAAAAGGGGAGGTGCAACGAGACCTGGGTGTCATGGTACATCAGTCATTGAAGGTTAGCATGCAGGTACAGCAGGCGATTAAGAAAGCAAATGGCATGTTGGCCTTCATAGCGAGGGGATTTGAGTACAGGGGCAGGGAGGTGTTGCTACAGTTGTACAGGGCCTTGGTGAGGCCACACCTGGAGTATTGTGTACAGTTTTGGTCTCCTAACTTAAGGAAGGACATTCTTGCTATTGAGGGAGTGCAGCGAAGGTTCACCAGACTGATTCCTGGGATGGCGGGACTGACCTATCAAGAAAGACTGGATCAACTGGGCTTGTATTCACTGGACTTCAGAAGAATGAGAGGGGAGCTCATAGAAATGTTTAAAATTCTGACTGGTTTAGACAGGTTAGATGCAGGAAGAATGTTCCCAATGTTCCCAAAGTCCAGAACCAGGGGTCACAGTCTAAGGATAAGGGGTAAGCCATTTAGGACCGAGATGAGGAGAAACTTCTTCACCCAGAGAGTGGTGAACCTGTGGAATTCTCTACCACAGAAAGTTGTTGAGGGCAATTCACTAAATATATTCAAAAAGGAGTTAGATGAAGTCCTTACTACTAGGGGGATCAAGGGGTATGGTGAGAAAGCAGGAAGGGGGTACTGAAGTTGCATGTTCAGCCATGAACTCATTGAATGGCGGTGCAGGCTAGAAGGGCCAAATGGCCTATCCTGCACCTATTTTCTATGTTTCTATGTTTAATATGTAGATTAAAGTCGCCCATGATAACTGCTGTACCTTTATTACACGCATCCCTAATTTCTTGTTTGATGCTGTCCCCAACCTCACTACTACTGTTTGGTGGTCTGTACACAACTCCCACTAGCGTTTTCTGCCCTTTGGCATTCCGTAGCTCCACCCATACCGATTCCACATCATCCAAGCTAATGTCCTTCCTTACTATTACATTAATTTCCTCTTTAACCAGCAGCGCCACCCCACCTCCTTTTTCTTTCTGTCTATCCTTCCTAAATGTTGAATACCCCTGGATGTTGAGTTCCCAGCCTTGGTCTGTGTCTATGTCTCCGTGATGCCAATTACATCATATCCATTAACTGCTATCTGCGCAGTTAATTCGGCCACCTTATTCCGAATATTCCTCGCATTGAGACACAGAGCCTTCAGGCTTGTCCTTTTAACACTCTTATTGTCCCTTTAGAATTTTGCTGTAATGTGGCCCTTTTTGATTTTCGCCTTGGGTTTCTCTGCCCTCCACTTTTACTATTCTCGTTTCTATCTTTTGCTTCTGGCCCCATTCTACTTCCCTCTGTCTCCCTGCATAGGTTCCCATCCCCCTGCCATATTAGTTTAACCCCTCCCCAACAGCACTAGCAAACACTCCCCCCTCCCCCCTAGGACATTGGTTCTGGTCCTGCCCAGGTGCAGACCACCCGGTTTGTACTGGTCTCACCTCCCCCAGAACCGGTTCCAATGTCCCAGGAATTTGAATCCCTCCCTTCTGCACCACTTCTCAAGCCACGTATTCATCTGAGCTATCCTGCGATACAGTGAGACCTTGGGATGGGCGGATCCAGTGACACATTCCTGTGAAACTTCAGGGTGTGGCTTGTCCCCCAAGGGGACCAATCAGAAATAAGGGGTGGAGCCTGTTGGCCATTTTTGCAATACAAATAAGCACATCCAATATTTATTGCAAATTACAACCGATGTTCCCTCTAATTTTCATTGGTTGTGCTGAGCAGGTCACGAATTCCATTGAGCGGGACCTTTTTTTTCGATGGACAAATGTTACCACAGTAACCACAGAAAAGCATATATAAAGTAATGCCATATTGCCACCCCACTACCATCTCAAACCATATTGAAGGGTGGAAGATGCCTGTGCGTGAGTTCTTTTAAAGTGGGGTGGCCGTTGCACACCGGCTACCACACGGGCTTAGCTGAGCAAGGTCTTGGTCCAGTGGCAAGGGGGTCCAAGATGACAGGAGACCAGGCACTGCTGTATGAGCCTAATTGCCTACAACGTGATGCGGGCCATAAGCTCGGCGCTAAGAAGCGCCCAAGCTCTACTCTGAACTCCTACACGGCAAGTGAGCCCCAGGTGGGCAGAGGAAACGTTTCAAGGACACCCTCAAAGCCTCCTTGATAAAATGCAACATCCCCACCATCACCTGGGAGTCCCCTGCCAAAGATCGCCCTAAGTGGAGGAAGAGCATCCGGGAGGGCGCTGAGCACCTCGAATCTAATCGTCAAGAGCATGCAGAAAGCAAGCGCATGCAGTGGAAGGAGCATGCGGCAAACCGGTCTTCTCACCCACCCTTTCCTTCCATCTATGTTAGAGACTGTAATTCCTGTATTGGACTGTTCAGTCACCTAAGAACTCACTTTTAGAGTGGAAGCAAGTCTTCCTTGATTTCGAGGGACTGCCTATAATGATTGTCTCATGGTTTGAGATCATCAGAAAATGCTGGAAATACTCAGCAGGTCACGCAGAATTTGTGAGGAGAGAAACACCATTAACGTTTCTGGTCGATGATTCCTCGTCAGAACTGGAAAAAGTTCGAGATGTAACAGATTTTAAGCAAGGGTAGGGAAAGGGTGGAGGGGAAGAACAAAAGGTCTGTGATGGGGTGGAAGGCAGAAGAGATTAAGAGACAAAAGGGATAATGGTAATGAGACAAGTTAAGAAACAAAAGATGACTCTAGATAGGGTGTGAATGGAGATGGCAGTCATCAACAGCTGCTGTGGGAAAGGAAAAAAAACAGTAAAAGAAAAGAGAAAAAAACATTAACTCTGTTCCTCTTTCCACAGATGCTGCCTGACTTGCTGGGTATTTCCAGCATTTTCTGTTTTTATTTCAGATTCCAGCATCTGCCGTATTGCTTTTGCATAAGACAATCAGACCAACTCTTAAAAATCATGATATCAGTTGCTTTTTATTTTGGTTTATAAATGTCGTTAGTGGCTTTATTTCATCATCATCATTGTAGGCATTCCCTCGGAATCGAGGAAGACTTGCTTCCACTCCTGAAGTGAGTTCTTTGGTGGCTGAACAGTCCAATGCGAGGGCCACAGACTCTGTCACAGGTGGGACATATAGTCGTTGACGGAAGGGGTGGGTGGGACTGGTTTGCCGCACGCTCATTCCGCTGCCCGCGCTTGATTTCTGCATGCTCTCGGCATTGAGACTCAAGGTGCTCAGCGCTCTCCCAGATGCACTTCCTCCACTTAGGGCGGTCTTTGGCCAGGGACTCCCAGGTGTCAGTGGGGTTGTTGCACTTTATCAGGGAGGCTTTGAGGATGTCCTTGTAATGTTTCCGCTGCCCACCTTTGGCCCGTTTGCTGTGAAGGAGCTCCGCACAGAGCACTTGCTTTGGGAGTCTCACGTCTGGCATGCGAACTGTATGGCTTGCCCAGCGGAGCTGATCGAGTGTGGTCAGTGCTTCAATGCTGGGGATGTTAGCCTGGATGAGGATGCTGATGTTGGTGCACCTTTCCTCCCAGGTGATTTGTAGGATCTTGCAGAGACATCGTTGGTGATATTTCTCCAGCGACTTGAGGTGTCTATTGTACGTGGTCCATGTCTCTGAGTCATACAGGAGAGCGGGTATTACTACAGCCCTGTAGACCATGAGCTTGGTGGCAGTTTTGAACACTCTTTTCCTCAGGCGGCCGAAGGCTGCACTGGTGCACTGGAGGCGATGTTGGATCTTGTCATCGATGCCTGCTCTTGTTGATAGGAGGCTCCCGAGATAGTTGCTTTATTTAATCTCTTAACAGATCACAGCTCTTACAAAAACTATATTACACATGTCTCGGGTTAGAATTTGCTCTGTCTGGTATCTCATCAAAGTTAATCATAACATCTTGGGGTCATTGTATGATTAGGATATGTTAATATTGGAGATTAGTTGGGACATTGGTGGAGTTGGACTAAAACAGCGGTTCCGCGGCATCCCATGTGAGGTGTTAATGACAGATTGGTCCGAACAATAGAGGCACTGAAACTAACACATTTGCAATTATTAGCAAGGTCACATTAACTATTTAAGATTGTCCAGGTCAGCTCCTGTTCCTTTGTAACAAGAAACATTAGGTTAAATTGATTAGCAGTTAAACTAAAGATAGCCATTATGTCAAGGTCTGATGGTTTCGAGAAAAGGAACTTCACTTCAATATACATTCTAGGCAAAGTCGCACACATCCCATGCTAACTCTCTCAATTTGCCTGAAAAAAAAATCCATGCATCTAAACCACAGGAGCAGATTTAATGCCCCATCCCAATAATAAATAGATGGGATATTGTTGGTGGAAGGAAAACACTTGAATCAAGAACACTTGATGAACCAAATTACTTGTTCTGTTAAGTTTTCATATTATTACACCAGACATTAACATTTGTTGGGAGGTGGTGAGAAACTAAAGCTGGATTTCACATGCACTCAGTGCAAACATAACCCCGTCCGAGGCTCATTCCTCATGCATTTACTACCTTCAGTTATCTCTTGGGTTATACGACCACTTTTTCATTGAAGTGCACCTAAAATCACTTTCCATGGGAGCAAAGGCGCTTGTAGAACTGCAGCCGAATTTAAGATTTAAAAAGTGCTTCCCTCCCCCTCCCCGCCTTGGTATTGTTCAGCTTTAATCAGACACTCATTCATATCAACATTTCCAGTTCAGGACCATCTTCTTGGGTTACATATCCACAACTCACTTTTGTCTGCATTATACCACATGAATTGAAACATTAAAAAAGTTTGCCTGAAGAGGTTCACCAAGACAATCACTGTCTAAAGATCGGGAAAATTTTTTTTTAAGTTAACCTAAAATAAATATATTCCAAATGTTAGATAATAAAAATATAACTATTCACTTTCCTGCTTGCCGCACACATTGTAGTCCTCAACTTTTTCTGATCGGCTCCCGCAGTGTGTTCCAAAGTGTGGCCGGAGACTGACTGCCTGTCTGCGCGGCTCATGCGCCGTGCGGCTTCAGGACACAGCAGGGGTGAATGCAGCACAGGCATCAGCAACACCGAGTGCGTGTCTCAGGCCCTGAATCAGAGTTACCGGGCCTGCCAGTATTAAATCGCTGTTCCAGCACCTCGCCCATCCTTCCCGCTGCTTCTTGGTTTCTTCCACCGAGTCCAACTCTTTCAAGACTGCACCGTGGCCCTTTGGAGCATGTGCACTCTAATCTGAGAAATCAGCGCGATGGATAGAGTGGTTGTAGGGCGTAGAGAATTGTGGGTCCTGCTGCCGCCATTGTTCAACAGCTGTCTGAGACAATGCCCGCCGGGTTCCAGGGTGTTTGCCAAACACCATTCCAATTCAGATCAGCTCTGTGAGGCTCCCGGGCCATTCTCTCAGCACTATGACTTTTTCCTGCTCGTTGAGCATTGGGCTGCGCGGCCTGTAAATTTAGTTGCCCAGGGGTTTACAGATCAGTATGTAGCCAAGCACCTTAGAGGAAACATAGGTTATAACTGTAATATAAGTGGCTGCAAATGTAGCACAAGGTGGGTAGACAAGTGTGTCCTTCTGATCCTGAATCACTGAAGCTAGTAATTTACATTATGTAGCAGTCCAAGGTATCCATTTCCAATATCTGGACAGTTCTTTGCACAGATATTTTAAAAATAACTCTTCTGATTCGCTTTATGATGTTTCTATTTCTTAAATGCACTTGGTTTTCTTTGCATGTGATCAGGGATAGTGGTGAATTTTCTAAACTATTTGTGCACACTACTAAATTACATTTTTTTTTAGCAGTTTTGAATCACCTAAATATTTGAACAATTATGTGATCTTCAGAGCTGATTGGTGAAGCACATATGCCAAATTTTAAAGCAGTCATTCAGTCTATCGCGGTGTAGATCATATTTAAAAGATATAAGTGCCAGTTATGGGTTAAGCATAGAGCTAAGTTCGAAGGTGCCGCAAGCTAAGGAAGGTGAGGCTGGGTGGATTTTGATTTGTGAGAAATTGCAATTAGCTAACAATTTAAAGAATTTCTTTAGATGAATTTTAGTTTGTGAAATACATGTTTTATGAACAGCATATTTTGCAGGTACGTACTTGTACAAACAAACTGATTGCATTGATTATGTCAAAACATAGACCATCTGTTTGACATGCTTGAAAAACAACTTGCTGCTTTAACCTTTTTACCTATTCATTGAGCTTATGTAGAAACTCCTGCATCTGCACTGCATGCTGTTGGGGCTGTAAATTACTTTAATATGCCAATAGAATCACATTGCTTTCACAGGGACTCTAGCCACATTATAGCAAACAGATGAGAAATGTTCTTAATAGTATAAAAATAGATAATCAAAATATTTTTGTGGTGTAAGTAATTTATGCACAAACACATGAGACATTCACCCATCACAGATAATAATGGTTGGCTAGATAAATTTATAAATTTTAGGCATTTCATGTATTGTGTAGGAGATGGACCATTTCTAAATGGTGCAATTTTGTATTGCTAACATATTTTGTTTACTGTAGAAAGATGATGCTACAAATCAATGATGTACAAGAGGCTCTTACCATAATGAAGCTTTATAGGTTCTGAAAGCAGTTGATTCCCATTTAAATTAGGATTTTATACAAATACATTTTAATGCTTTTTGGGTGGATCTTTAATTTATTCTTGTACTGCAGTTTGTGAGGAATATTTCCTGGAAATTATTTTCTATACCTTGGCTTTAGTGCATTTTACAGTCAAGTAAACACATATGCTCTCAAGTTACTCTTGTTTTGTGCACATCTAAAACTTTTGTATCAGCAAATTTTGGGGCAAATGGTCCAGGAACAGCAGTAAGAGCATTATTTGGTTATTTTCCTGGTCTTCACCTATATTGCCTAACTCTGCAAAGTTTGCATTTCAGCCATCATTTATATTGGCTGTAGTTCTGAATTTTGATTTTTGTATTTTAAATTGTTGCAATCCTCGATACATACACATTGTTTTTTAGATACAAAGTGGGTAAAGTGTTTTTTGCGACAGATTTCTCAAGGATGATTTCAATAATGCTTTGTTTTCTCCAAGCTGCAGAGGTTTGTACTATGGACCACATTTGAAGTTTAAATTAAATTTTCCATTCATTGTATGTATCTCAAGTTGCTGATACTATCAGATCTTGAAGTTCTGATTTAAGATTTAACCACCAATGAGACAACAGTGCAAAATACACCGCTTCCCATGCCTCATGGCCCTCATAATTCAGAGGACAAACTAACAACTAATAGAAGAAAATGTAGGACTGTGTTATCTGAGCTTTGGTGGCTGGATTGCCAGGGCTTGGGGACCAGACATAGCTCTAGGGGCTGCAGATTGGGCAACCTTGCTGTTTGTATGCCTAAAATTAAATTGCATATAAATCTTAGCCAGCCAGCCTTATTATCTTGCTTTAGTTATTAAATTAGACAATGATTTCAAAGTGGCTCTGAAGAGAGAAGCAACAATAGTATCCTTTAACATAGCCCACAGACAGAAG
This sequence comes from Pristiophorus japonicus, assembly GCF_044704955.1. Lineage (NCBI taxonomy): Eukaryota > Metazoa > Chordata > Chondrichthyes > Pristiophoridae > Pristiophorus > Pristiophorus japonicus. The sequence continues at coordinate 62,894,903 of NC_091980.1, read as the reverse complement.
CTTGGACACCCCTGGTGTGAAACCATTTTCTTCTGATTAAAATAGATAACCTGTTACATTTTAATCGGAAGGTATGTGTTATGTCTTGGATAAGGAGTCAGACTAGACACTGCAAGCTCAAAGTAAGTGTGACCCTAGTCCTTTATTACAAATCTCAGAGTGCCTCTCCAGTCTGTGAGACCTCCTTATATATAGGTGCTCCCAAGGGATTGTGGGATCCCTTGGGACTCCAGGGAATAAGCCCTCTGGTGGTTAGACATGGTAATTACAGGTTTACATACATAAAGTATGCGTGTTGGAGAAGCAGAAGGAAGGTGAACAACTAAGTGCAGAATGAGTGGTGAGCAGATTGCTTCAGTGTATGTCAGGGTGTTGTGAACTACAGAGAAAGACTCCCTGTAACTTGTAGGTTGTACTGCAAAAATGTGGTCATTTAATCTCTGCTGTTCAGCTGATCTAATAGTGTGATGGGTCTCAGAGGATGTTTGAGGTTGGAAGGAGACCAATAGTGCTGGTATTAAATATTGCCAATTTGCTGATAGTCCTGTGTATCCTGCATGGGAAGTTTAAATTGAAATTTTTTTTCTGCACACGTTTTTGGCTGCTGATTCTTAGCTGAGTCAAAACTACACTGACAGATGAGTGAAAAACAGCTCTTTGTTACAAGATGATGACCATCTGGAATTCATCCATGGCATGAATCACAGGATTATTGAGCAATGATTCCATTCCCTATGGTGACTTATTGGCCGCTATTGATTAGTTTTTTAAAACTTGCTTACACTTATCGCCAGCAAAATAGTCTAATGCTGAATATTTCGTAAAATAAGATGTGAGCATATTAGCAAATGGAACATTTTTACATCAAGGATGCTTTCGAATTGGTGCAGAAATGTTTTTCTTGCTGTTATTAAGTAGAAGAATACTTCACTGGTTGAAAATAGCAACAGTACAATAGGTTATGTCAAATTGTATATATGTGCTAATGTAATGACTTTATACATAAAATATTGATCAGAATCCACTCTAAGCTGTGTTTGGTCATTGCCTATCATTGTCAAAATGCTTCTAAGACTATGAAAAAGCTGGGCATGTGTTAGCTGAAATCCCATTTCATGTCAGAGGCAATTACATGGGCAGTAAATAATACATTAGCAATGATCGCCAATGGAAGTTGAGTGGATGCAGTCTACAGTCAAAACTACAGTCTGTATCCATCAACATCACCAGGACTGTTTTGACAGAAATAATGCAGAGATTCACACTCTTGATGAGAAATATGCTACCTAACATAGCTATATTAACGACGAGAATTCTATTGTAAAGAAAGGCTACACAAACATTACATAAAAATGCAGGTTAAACTGAAAGAAATTGAACTTGTGGAGAAAAAAGAAAACAAAAAAAAAGATGTCTGGTTATATGCAGAGCAGCATGTCTCCAAAGAAAACCTTCTCCGATGCACTGAAGTTTGTATGGAACAATCTATTATTGTGCTGCTTGCCCCAGTAATACAGTTGGTGATGCTCTGAACACTGTGCACTACTGGAACATTAGGTTGAACATTTCAATTAACTCCTCAATAGGCATTCAATAATAAATGCTTTTGTCGCCAGAATTTCACAGAAACCAATTCAAAAATTCTCTGAAAGTACCCATCACTCTAAATAAAATACAAAAGCCCATCCTCAAGTTAAAAATGGCATTGCAGTAGGCATTGCATCAGAGTTACTCAGTTGCAAACCACCTCTTCATAATTTTTTAATTAATCAGGGATGAAGAAATTGTTCTAGGAATATAGTAACTGGAGTAGGCCATTCAGCCTCTCAAGCCTGTTTATGGCATTTAATCAGATCATGACTAATCTCTCTCTCAGCTCCATTTTATCCACCTAGACTCCATATCCCTTAGTACTCTTGCCTAACAAAAATCTATTAATCTCTGTTTTGAAATTGTCAATTGACCTAATCTCTTTTTGGGGGAGAGTGTTCCGGTCATCATCTACCCTTTGTGTGAAGAAGTGCTTCCTGACTTCATGTCTGAACATCTGAGCTCTACTTTTAAGGTTATGCCTCCTTGCTGTGGATTCCCCCACCAGAGGACACTGTTTCTCTCTCTATCCACCCTGTCAAATACTTTAATCATCTCAATGGGATCACCACTTAATTTTCTATACTCTAGGAAATACAAGCCTAGTCTATGCAACCAATCTTCATAATTTAATGCTTTCTTGTGCCCGGTATAATTCTGGTGAATGTCCACTGCACTCACTCCAAGGACCCCTTTTTGATTATTTTTTGTACCTGTCCACTAGTGATTTCTGTACATGGACCCCAAAATCCATCTTTTCCTCCACAGTTTCTAATTTCTCACCATTTAGAAAATACTCAAATCTAACTTTCTTGGGTCCAAAGTGCATGACCTCTCAGTTTTGCCCTCTCACTTAATCTATCGATGTCCATTTGCAACATTTCTGTTGCTTCATCTAAGTTATTGATAAATATATGGAAAATTAGAGGCCCCACTAATGGACACCACTAGTCACATTCCATCAATTGGAGTACATACCCATTATCGCTATCCTCTATCTCCTACCCCCTAACCAAGTCCCTACTAATTTCCTAGGTTTCCCCAAAACCATGAAGTTTCATTTTTGGTAACCGCCTCTTGTGTGTAACCTTAACAAATGTCTTCTGGAACTGAAGGATGTGTTCATTGTTAAATTGTACAAATATAAGGGTGACCAATTCTGATTGTGGAAACTACTTTGGCATTTCACTTCTGTCTGTTGCTGGGAACATCCTTGGGATCCTCCTGAATCATCTGAACAAGATCACCAGTGTTCCTGAAGTAAAATGTGAATTTTGATCCAAGTAAAGCACTGTGGACATAATTTGCGTTGGAGCGCAAACTTAGAAGTGTTCAATGATGTGACCAATCTTTGACTGTTAGTAAAGAGCACTGTGGAAACTGCAGTGTTTAGTTATCTAATAGAATATGACAAATGGAATGGAGTTTGATGCTTTCTCCAATTTAGTAACATTAAATAAAGACTATTTGGCTTCTTCACTGGCATGCTGAAAATTGCAATTTGAGACTTCCAGGAATCCAGACCAAAAATAAAGAAACCATTGTTTGTGAGATCCTGATTGTTGATCACAAACTGATCTCTTGGCACACACTTTAGAAGATCTCCAGACCACCAGGTATTTGAAACCAAGAACTTGACTCCGTGGTAGCACTCTTGTGTCTGAGTCAGAAGAATGTGGATTAATGCCCTACTCCTGAGACTTGAGCACATACTTCAAGCTGACATTTCAGTGTAGTACTAAGGGCATACTGCACTGTCTGAGGTGCCAGCTTTCTTTTTAAACCAAGGCCCTGTCTACCAGCTTTATTTTAAACCGATGCCCATCTGCCCTCTAAGGTGGACGTAAATGATTCCATGAAACTATTCAAAGAAGTGCAGGAGAGTTATCCTCTGTGCCCTGGCCAATATTTATCCATCAATGAACATCACTAAAACTGATTATCTGGTCATTATCTCATTGCTGTTTGAGAGATCTTGCTGTGCATAAATTGGCTGCTTCATCTCCCTACATTATGACAGTAACTGCATTTCAGTAGTACTTCATTGCTGCAAAGTGCTTTAGGACTTCCTGAGGTTGTGAAAGGCATTATATAAATGCAAGATACTTTTCTTTCTTTGACATGTTTAGTATGAAAATTGATGTTATGTTTTAGACAGCATCTATTTATTTTACAGACCACCATCGCTGTTTGTTAAGGGGATATTACTGAGATTAGTCTCACAATTTACCTACCCTTTCATTGTGTCATCGATTGAGGAATGTCTGTTCTGTTTTTGGCTGTCTGAGAAAATGATTAAGGGATGAATGTGAGCTGAAACTTAAGACCAGGGTTGAAGTTTTCAGTAATAAGTGAGTTATATCAGAGGGCACGGGAGTAGAGACACCACTCTTGAGTCCCCAAGCTTACGGCATGATCAAGATATCATTATTATTTCACTGGACAGCTAGCCAATATGTGAAAGATCTATGGCTCTGCAGAGTGTCAGAGCAGTAACTAGGGATCCCAGTCAGTTTAATACAAGTTGTCCTACATTTGCTGTAAAAAATAGAATAGATTCAGACAGAAGAACTATTATGTAAAATCACCCAGTTTTTGAGCCCAAGCAGGGGCTAAATTTGGAGACTCCATTAAATTATTGTTCATAGTACCTTTATTTTTGCCTTCTGAGAGTAAGGACTTGTGGTAATTTATGATGCTTTCACCCTGATATGGTTTCAAAGAGTGAAAGGGGAGGATGGGTGAAGGTTGTGTATAATGCATCATACTGTGACATTCAGTTTTGAGCACGTGGCACTACTTTACTGATGTGAAATTTATGACCTCATGAAAATAGTCTTGCCAGTTATTTAAACAAATATGTATTTTTGTATTCATCACAGGATGTGGACATTTCTGGCAAGGCCAGCATTTATTCCCTGTATCTAATTGCCCTGAAAACCAGTCGCTGCCTTGAATTGTTGTAGTAGTGATTTAATATAACAGCCACAGACTCGATGGACCAACTGGCCTCCTTCTATGCTGTATCATTTTATGATTCCATGAACTGAACAGCTTGCTAGGTCACTTCAGAGTCATCCACGTTGGTCTGCAGTCACATATAGGCCAGATTGGGTAATGGCAGCAGATTTCCATCCCTAAAGGATATTAATGACCCAGTTGGATTTTTACTTTTACTGATGCAAGCTATTTTCTTTTCTTTAAAACAGAGTTCAAATTCTCAACTGCCATGGTGGGATTTGAACTCGTTCGCTGGATTATTCGTCCAGGCCTTTGGATTACCAATTTTATAACATAACCACTACGCTACCGTACCTGTCGTATATGAATCGACTTTAAAATCAAAATCTTTTTGTTCATTATTAGTACTATGACATTTCAATTTTCTTTCAGAGTGCTTCCAGCTCCACTGATGACATTCCAATTGCAGCACAGTTTTATCAAAGCAGCCAGTAAGTGCAGAACCTTTACTCTACTAGATTAATGGAACTGACATGGTTAGTACAGCAATAGTGTCACTAGCATTTTAACCTATACCCTGCTAGATAAATAGGAACTGTATGTATTTAGCACAAAAATAATGTGTCGAATGTAAAATCCTGTTGGATCATTAAACCTGCTTCTTCCAACAGACCATCTAATATTTGCACAGTCATAGACTTTGCTTTGGTTATTCACACATCACTCAGGAGATTAAACAACTCCTCACCCAATACTCACACACTGACATGTCCAGCAGGAGGTGCTGGCACGTGATCAGGAGTAGTAGCCCTGGCCAGATTCCCTTTTGTAATCCAGAAGCAGTCTGGGCAAATGTAATTCATCCATCTTGCCTGGCTGAGATCAGGTAACATGACACAGATTGGAGAGTGAACCTGGAACTTTCCCGATCTATATAATGTGACTGCTGACTGGATAAAGTTAGTGAATTATTAGGAGAGCAAATTGCAAAGTTTTGGGTTTTCTTGAAAACTTTTTAACAGCTTCATTATCAGGTAAAATCTGCTTTAATGTAGAATATCCTGAGAAAATTCTGCATGTATACAGGTGCAGCATCGAAAATTCGGACTCCGGGCCGATTGGTGGCAGGGTCGTCCAGAATCCATAAAATGTTCCGGAATCTGGACCCACCAACCCTGCCGACCTCTGGGTCCTGCCGCTACCTGACCTCGGGCCTTGCCTCATCGCAGCTGCCCTCACCTCGCTGCCGCTGCCCTTGCCTCGGGGCTTCCTCACAGGCCTGCCCGACCACCTCCACCCCGGTGGAGCCCCACCGCCCGACCACCTCCACCCCGGCGGGGCCCGCCGCCTGGCCACCTCCACCCCGGCGGGGCCCGCCGCCTGGCCACCTCCACCCCGGCGGAGCCCGGCCACCTCCACCCCGGCGGAGCCCCGCCGCCCGGCCACCTCCACCCCGGCGGAGCCCGGCCACCTCCACCCCGGCGGAGCCCGGCCACCTCCACCCCGGCGGAGCCCGGCCACCTCCACCCCGGCGGGGCCCGCCGCCTGGCCACCTACACCCCGGCGGAGCCCGGCCACGTCCACCCCGGCGGAGCCCGGCCACCTCCACCCCGGCGGAGCCCCGCCGCCCGGCCACCTCCACCCCGGCGGGGCCCGCCGCCCGGCCACCTCCACCCCGGCGGAGCCCGGCCACCTCCACCCCGGCGGGGCCCGCCGCCTGGCCACCTACACCCCGGCGGAGCCCGGCCACCTCCACCCCGGCGGGGCCCGCCGCCTGGCCACCTACACCCCGGCGGAGCCCGGCCACCTCCACCCCGGCGGAGCCCCGCCGCCCGGCCACCTCCACCCCGGCGGAGCCCGGCCACCTCCACCCCGGCGGAGCCCCGCCGCCCGACCACCTCCAACCCGGCGGAGCCCGGCCACCTCCACCCCGGCGGAGCCCCGCCGCCCGACCACCTCCACCCTGGGGGGGCCCGCCGCCCGACCACCTCCACCCCGGGGGGGCCCTCCGCCGCCCGACCACCTCCACCCCGGCGGAGCCTCGCCGCCTGGCCACCTCCACCCCGGCGGAACCCCGCCGCCCGGACACCTCATCGACGGGGACCCCCCTCCTCTCCCTTTCTGACATTCCGAAATCCGGAAATACCTGAACCTGGGGCAGAAAGACGATCGAAAGTCCAGAAAAGCCTGGAATCTGGGACGGCCTCGGTCCCGAGGGTTCCGGAATCTCGACGCTGCACCTGTACTCCCCTAAAGATAATTAAGCAAAGCTCCAGAATATTTACTCAGACTACATATCCAGTACTGCTGCCCATAACTGGCAAACTCCCTGCTCCCCATCCTCCAGTGGAAAACAAATCCGTGCAGCACGTAGAATACTTGATCAACACAATCTGATCCCTATAACACTCAATACTGTTCGCAGAAGGTATTTCTGGATAGAGAACTGCTCTGTTCTATAGAGCTTTTGATCTCCTATCATAGTACTTAAAGTATTTCTAAACGCATCTAAACGTTTGAAATGTTTTAAGTGGGAATGAACTGAATTCAGAAACTCAGAGGCATACCACAAATTGACAATCTTAATATTCTTTATATTTTCTACCTGTTATATCATAGCATTAGGCCAACTGGTTGGTTGAAAGGAACCTTCCCTTATTAGGCCTCTCCATTAGCTGCAATTAGACTAACTTATGAACTATTAATAAATGGTACCAGGGCATTTTTAATTGGGAACACCAGACTTGCTGGAGGTACAGTACTGTAATTCTGTTTTTGGTTCCTACTAGAGTTGGATAATCCAGAATCGAGGCTGTCTGAGATACACAAATATGTGCATCGGCTACCAGAAAAGAACCGGGCAATGTTGGAAATAACGATAAAACATTTGGCAAAGTAAGACAGATCTCCTTGCTTTAGTTGGTTTGAAAGGGTTCTGTCTCTTTGAAGCTTTCATTCATATTTTCTTTATAAAATACATAGATTAACTCGTCTTCTATATCATAAATAGTGAAGTTGATAAAATGACCATAGTGAGATTAACATGTTTGTGCACAGTTATGGTGTAATCTTAGGTAGCAGGCCAAGGCTTTATGCCTTCTGTTTGTGACACTTGGACTGTGTAATTTTGGTAGGCTGGTTGAGGGAAGCAATGATAAAAGGAGAAATCGGTCTCAAACAAATACAAAAACAAAATACTGCGGATGCTGAAACCTGAAATAAAAACAAAAAATGCTGGAAATCTCGGCGGGTCAGGCAGCATCCGTGGAGAGAAAAAAACAGAGTTAATGTTTCAGGTCGATGACCCTTCATCAGAACACAGTCTCAAACAGTTTTATTTTGTAGCTGGTTATGAGCTGGCATATTACAAGCAGCTACAATGTACTAGGTTGTTTTCTTGCTTGACGAATCACCAAGTTCTCTCTCTATTTCACTCAGCCAGGTTGAAGGTAGAGAAAAGCGTTCCCTTGTGTTCATATTTTTGTAGCAGTTTTGTTAAAATATCTACAAAAGTTCCTTTTTTAAAAGATATATGTCTTACAAAATTGTTGGAATTAAGTACAACAATTAATACACTGTAACAAGTATATCCTTACTTTGTGAAAGCATGGCATCAGGACAAATGGTCAGAAACAAAAATCTAATTGAAGCTTTTGATTCTGAATGCATGTTTCTCTGTTGTCAAATGAGTCAGCCATGGGGTATATTGCATTAGTAACATTAGCTTTCTGAGATTCAACCTTCAACGTACTGAATCAGACTTATTTTCACCTCTCAATTAGCTAAACTCCTGATGTGATTTGGACATGTATTTTACAAAACATACATCTATTGTAAATGATTATTCTATCACAATTTAAAAATTTTAATTGTATTTTATTGTGATATCCTTTGTAATTCATTTTGAGATTTTTCCTAATATTCTTTCATGGATCATGGCTATGCTATAATTATGTCACAAACACCTTACTTAACCTTTTGACATTCATTTTAATTTATTTATACCAGAATCAAGTTACTAGTAACTTTTATTCTAATTACTCCACTCAGCTGAGTCATATTGAGTGACTCAGTGAATAACTGTGATTACTGAGTTTTGTGACATCCTGTGAGGCCGTGAGGAAGGAATGAGGACAGTAGGAGTATGTTTGAGTTTGTGTGTATATATTGGCACATGTGGCGGAGCCTGGTCTCCAGTCGTCTTGGATCCCCTTGCCACTGGACCAAGACCTTGCCCGTCAAACCCACGTGGTGGCTGGTGTGCAACACCTACCCCACATTAACAGAATTCATGCACAGGCATCTTCCACCATTTAAAATGAGTTCATCAGTCACCTGAGTGCTCATTTTTAGTGTGGAAGCGAGTCATGCTCGACTCCGAGGGACTGCCTATGATGATGATGATGATATCCTTTATGCAGCCTAGCTTTGTTTTAAGGTGTCTGTTATTGTTGTGTACTGGTCACCTGTTTGGTGTAAAGCAGTCTGTATCAGTCACCTATTCAGTGTATAAATGATTTGGCCATTTGCCTAGAATTTGTTTATCAGCTCTCTGATTTTGACAGATTAGCTGGTAGTTCTGTTTTGTTTTGAGTAATTTCAATGTTTTAGAATAATTTTGCTGCTCAGTCTTCAATTGGTCAGTTCATTCTCTTTTATTGTCTAGTGTGTCCAGTAACCACAAACAGAATCTGATGACTGTGGCAAACCTGGGTGTAGTGTTTGGACCAACTCTGCTCAGACCACAGGAGGAGACTGTAGCAGCAATCATGGATATCAAGTTCCAGAATATAATTGTTGAGATTTTAATAGAAAACCATGAAAAGGTAAGCATTTCAGAAAACATGCTCCGATTCAGTGGTGTACAGGCATCCATAGCCCTTTGCCATAGAATCATAGAATAGCGCAGCACAGAAGGAAGCCATTTAGATCATTGAGTCTACACCAACTCTTTCAAAGAGCAATCCAGTTAGTCCCACTCCTCAGATCTTCCCCCTATTAGATCTTTCCCCTATCTCTGCAATTTTTTTCTCCTTCAAGTATTTATACAATTCCCTTTTTGAAAGCTACTATTGAATTTGTTTCTACCACCCTATCAGGCAGTGCATTCCAAATCCTAACCACTCGTTGTGTAAAGAGAGTTTTTCCTTATGTTGCTTCTGGTTCTTTTGTCAATCAACTTAAGTTTGTGCACTCTGGTTATTGGAAACAGTTTATCTTTATTTACTCTAACAAAACCCTTCATAATTTTAAACACAACAATCAAATCTCCTCTTGGCCTTCTCTGCTCTACAGAGAACAACCCCAGCTGCTCCAGTCTATTCAAGTAACTGTAATTCCTCATTCCTGGAACCATTCTAGTAAATCTCTTCTGTATCCTTGACACAGCCTTCAGGTCCTTCCTAAAAGTGCAGTGCCCAGAATTGGACACAATACTGCAGCTGGGCCAAACTAAGTGTCTTTATGTTGGTTTAGTATAACCTCCTGACTTTTATACTCTCTTCCTCTTCTAATAAAGCTCAGGATCCGATATGCTTTATTAACTGCTGTGTTAACCTGTCCTGCCACCTTCAAAGATTTGTGCACAAACACCCCCAAGTGTCTGTGTTCTTGCACTCCCTTTAAAATTGTACCGTTTAGTTTGTGTTGCCTCTCCTCATTCTTCCTACCAAAATGTGCTACCTCACACTTTTCTGCATTGAATTTCATCTGTCATGTATCCCTGTAATTTTTTGGGGGGGCCGCACAGCTCCTTTAATGGCTGCGCAGCCCATTCAAAAATCTGCACATGCGCAGTTTTTGCATTTAAATATCAGTGAGACAGCTGTGTGGGTCTTCCGCGCACACCTTAAAAGGAACATTGGTGTCTACCCATTCCACCAGCCTATCAATGTCCTCTTGAAGTCTGTTACTATCCTCCTCATTGTTTACTACATTTTGAGAGTTTTGTATCATCTGCAAACTTTAAAATTCTGCCCTGTATACCCAAATCCAGGTCATTAATATATATATCACAAGAAACAGTGGTCTGAACACTGTATACTTTCCTCCAATCTGAAATATAACCGTTCGCAACTACTCTCTGCTTTCTGTCCCCTATCCATGCTGCCGCTGTTCCTTTCATCCCATGGGCTTTAATTTTGCTAACAAGTCTATTATGTGGTACTTTGCCAAACGCTGTCTGAAAGTTCATATAAACAAAATTAAATGCACTACCCTCATCAATTCTCTGTTACTTCATTGAAGAACTCGATCAAATTAGTCAAATAAGATTTGCCTTTAACAAACTTGTGCTGAATTTCATTCATTAACTTATACCTTTCTAAATGTCATTTAATTTTGTTCCGGATTATTGTTTCTAAAAGTCTCCCCACTACCGACATTTGACTGACTGGTCTGTAGTTACTGGGTTTATCACTCTCCTTTTTTAAACAGGGGTGTAACATTTGTAGTCTTTCAGTACCACCCCTATATCCAATAAGGATTAGAAAATTGTGGCCAGAGCCTCTGCAATTTCCACTCTTACTTCCCTCAGTAACCTGGACTGGGTGACTTTTCCACTTTGAGGACTGCCAACTTTTTTTTTTAAGTACCTCCCCTTTGTCTATTTTTATCCTATCCAATATTGCTACTGCCTCCTCCTTTACTGCTACGTTGGCAGCATTCTCTTCTATAGTGAAGATAGATGCAAAGTACTCATTTAGTACCTTAGCCATGCCCTTTGCCTCCACAGGAAGATCTCCTTTTTGTCCATAATCAGTCCAACCCTTCCTTTGACTACCTTTCTACTATTTATGATCTCTGAATTTTCTTGATCACTTTTGCCACAGAGATACTGTTAATACTAATAAAGGAACTCTGTGACACTGGGCAGTTCAAAGAGGGTAAAGGATTGAATTGGACAAGAAATAAAACAATGGTGTGATGATATGCTTTGTAGCCAACTTTAAGTAACATTATATAATGTACCTCTATTCGTATGTGTGGATCACCTAGAACTAGAACATAATTTTTTTTTTAAATTTTACATGGAGGAGGCAGTAGCGATATTGGATAGGATAAAAATAGACAAAGAGGAGATACTTTAAAAAAAAAAAAGTTGGCAGTCCTCAAAGTGGAAAAGTTACCCAGTCTGGATAGCTTACTGAGGGAAGTAAGGGTGGAAATTGCAAATTGCATTAGTGACAATGTAGAAAATCATGTTTTCATCTCCTGTTGATGCTGGAAATGGCATAACATTTTTTTCAGGGCATGCCCACAGATCTCCCCTACAAGGTTAATTTAGCACTTGAACTACCAACTCTCATCAGAAATTTCCAAATCTGCTACTACTGCAGTCCATGCTATTGTGAATTTGATTTTGATTTCCTTCATAGTGGAACGTTGGGTCCACTCAGTTTAAGTTATGATATGCCCATTCCCCACGGCACATTTAGTGTACCTGTTTTCACATGTCATGGCCCTGTATTGGTGCCATTTTTTTCGGCTCTCGGCTCTTTGAAGCTATAGTCAGCTTTTGCTACTTTTTCAGTATCTTAAGAAAAATAGTTGTCTGTGATCAAGTGAAACAATGTGCTTAATTTTTTGAGCAATTTAAAAGTTAATTCACCACACTATTTTAATAAAAATATATGCTGTATTCATAACTGCAATTTGGAGAAATACCAACTGTCTGATTTAAAAATTATTTACTTTGTTACTCCATTGTACTCCCTGGACACTGAGACAGTTAAGGAAGTCCTCTCATACCAGTTTGAGTTGAAAAGGGTGCAGCATAGTTACAATCTAGTGCAACGTTGCATTTAAAAAAAAATGTCTATACAGTATAATGGACTTTTAAAAGGGGAGCAGAGTTCTTTCCACAATCAGCAGTATAACTCCAGTCTGGCTGAGCCATTGCACTTGGGAGATGGCAATCTGAGACCTACTAGTGAGATTTCCTTAGAAACCTACTTGTGAGGGTATGGGGCAAGAATTTCAAATGGTCCCCAGACGGTCCACAGGAAGATGACGGAAGGTCTCTGAGGTCACTCAGATTATGATTTTTTTTTTCTTTATTTTTGACTTACTAGCATATTATTTCTGTTACTGTAAAACCAATACAACATATGCAATGATTGCTCTGTTTACCTTTGACATTATTCCGGACATTAAAAAAAAGGCAGACAAAAAATACCGGCAGGTCTATCTAGTCTGTCCCATACAGTTGTTATGCCTTGTGCATGTCACATAGCCCCCTGGGAAAGGTGAAAAACTAGATCAAAAAATCCACGGCCAATTATGGAAAATAAAAATTACCAAAAAATTAACAATTTAGTCTGTGATTGAATAAGGTATATACTATCATTATCTAACTTGTCCAGATATAGGGCTCATATTTGCTCAGGAGTTGCTCCGTTTTTTTTTGGAACAACCTGATTTTTTTTGGAGTATCTTAAATTGCAATTCTGCCGATTTAATTTGCACCAGTGTAAGTGAGTTAGTTAGGATTTATTTTAGTTTTTTTTTCAAAAGGGGGCATTACCAGCCACCTACACCTGTTTTGGCCATTTAAGCAAGTTTGGATAGCTAATAGTTGCTCCAAACTAACTTAAGCCACTTGTGGCCCGCACAGAAAACCCTTGCGGAGAGTTAAGAAATCAGCATAGGTAGCCAGAGATGTGGGGGGGGGGGAAAGAGAGTGAGAGGACCTTGCAAAGCACTTAAACACTTTCCCAACAACATTAAAGAAGCATAAAAACCATAAATGAAAAATAAATAAAAAATAAAAGTCCTACCTCTGCCCCGGGAAGTCAGTGGGAGAACGCACCGTCTGCAGCACGCACCGGCAAGCCCTTCTGCAAGGGGCGGGAGGCACGACTCGCACCTGCAAGCCGTTCGGCCAGGGCTAGGGGTGGGAGGCATGACTTGCACTGGCAAGCCCTTCGGCTAGGGCTAGGGGCGGGAGGCACGACTCGCACCGCCAAGCCCTTTGGCCAGGGCTAGGGGCAAAGGGTGGGAAGCCCGGGCATGAGAAAAGTAATCCCTCATTGATCGTGCGCGATGCGCGACGCTTCTGGCGCACTCTCAGACGCTGGGCCCTAGCCCCGCCCCCTGCTGGCTCTGTTTAACCAGCACAGCCCAAGCTCCACTCCCCACTGCTTTTGCCATGCCACGCCAAGGCCCACGACGGTCCATGGAGTGGGGTGAATACCGAGGGGGAAATTTTCGCAGCCGTTTTTGGAGTACAAAGTCTGCGTGCGCCTCAGGCAAGAGCGCCGTTTTAACTGGAGGGCCAAATTTTAGCCCGTAGTTTACATTTAGAAATTGTATGCAAATTAGTATGCTTTACCTGTTTAAACCCTTGTGTAATAAAGCAAATTCTGGAAACTGGATCACAAATAATTCCATTATTTAAAAAAAAATGTATTGAATATTAAAGTAGAAAGTTTGATTGCAGCTAGGGCAGCAGTAACCTTGATCATACATCTATATACATCTGTGCAGCACCTAATGTTCTACAATTTTACTGATTCTCGAGAAGGCGAGTGGTGGTGGTTCTTACTCCCGATTTCTGCCCAGTGAATCCTGTTGGAAATGTGCGTGTGGAGACATTGGATGTGGACATGATAGGCTTGGCAGTGAAATGCCCTGCTATCGAATAGCATGCTGACACTTGCTGACTAGGCTCATACACAAAAGATGACTGCTTGGGTGCGGTGCCTGGCACCTGTGGAGCCATGTGCCATTAGGGGAAGGGGAGAACATTGGTGGGGCTAAGCTCTTACAGATGTCAACTCCAGTGGTAATAGCCTGCTTTTGGCCAATATTAAAATTCAGAATGTATGTGAAGATTTCTTTATATACCATCCACAGATTTTCCAGATGGTCCCAGAAACTGCCACAGTTCAACCAAATCTATCGCTGAATTCTGCGCAGAAAAAGAGTTTTGAGTGTAAGCCTCCCTTATGTAGCCAGAGACCTTTAATGTTGTTTCAGACAACTTCAAATGAAAATGGTAAGTAACTGCAATCTGTGCTGTAAATTCATTGGTAACTGATCTTTTATCTTGTCTATACTTTTATACTTTTTTTTTAATGTTGTCTGTACTCTATACCTATTTACAATACCTGCCCATTTCCACATACGCAAACTCAATCACTTGTTCACGTAGTTTCTTAGCTCATCTCAGTTTATAATTAGCATTTTGGAGCAGCTATGCCTACATAATGAAATAAAGCAGATGTTCTGCAATACTGAAGTTAAGAGGTCATGAATTTCTTTTGAAACTTGCTGAGTTTATAAATGGCATGTTGATCAATGGATGTTTTAACCGCTGAGAAAATATTTGTGATCACGGTTAGTTCTTTTTTCCCCTAGTTATATAATAGGTTCCTCTCTGCCCATATTTAACAAATAATACTGGATTGCAAGATATTGCTTACTGAAGATTACGTGGGCTGCCTACCACAAGCATTTTAATATCATTGTCCTTCCAATACTGCCAGCCATCATTTTCCTGTACAAATTTCTCTCTTCCAATATACATAGCTAAAAAAGCACATCTGTCTTTGAAGTGTTGCTGCAGGCCTTTAATCCTAAAGCAACACTGGGTTTCCACCCCAAGGATCTTTATGAATATATATTCCTTTAAAAAGATTCAAACTGAAGGGTCGGCTACTTTTTTCTAACTTTCCTGTTCCCCGGGTATTTGAGTTCATCACACTTCAGATGTTGCACTTTGTTACAGATGCAAAGCTCAAAGAGTGAAATCCAATCATTTCCTGCTGGTTTCTGACCTTGAGGAGGAACTAAGGATTTACCGCCAGCTGCCTTTCAATAGAGAAACAGTTACCCTGCAGTTGAGCTCAGGGTGTGTGTAAGAGTAATTGCCCTCTAAATGACCAAGGTGTTCCATTTACAGCAATTGGGCTCGAAAGGGAAAGTATTTCAACTGACAGAATACAGCCTGCTCCTGATAATGCAGTCATTTTTGAACTAAAAATTACAATTATTAGAATTTGAATTAAGTGTATAATTCATTTTGTGTTGCATGGCATAGTTTCAACTGACCTTGTATAAAGAAGCACATCCTGTAACTTGACCCTGAGCAGCAGCATGGATATATGCTTGTCATTTAATAAATATTGCTAAATATGTCATGGTTCTGTTTATTAATTATACTTCAAAATATTTTGAAGATTTTCAAAAAGAATTTTAGCAAATGTTTTAAAAGACTAAACATGTTTAAGTTAGTATGCATGTAATGAAGACATTATCAAATCCAATTTTTAAAAATTAATTGTTTGAACAGACTAAAGTTCAAGATAAGCACAAAGCAGCCCTTTCTCTTTGCAGAATCACTTTTTTTGTTGCTGGGGATCTATATTTGACTTTTAAAGAGTTATATTGTGATGCCCTATTTGATATTTTTGTCACATGACAATTATGTGATACTTGGGAGTTAATTAGGGTTGTCTTTAAGTTGATTGTACAAGGAATCAACTGTGGCGCTTAACAGTCTTAATTGAGAGTATATGTAGTTAATGTGATCAGTTTCTGGAAGGTTTGAAAGCTCAGTCTCCAATTGAAAACTTCAAAACTTTAAAGGGACTAATCTTCCTTGCATGATTCAATTGGTCCTTTCTCTTCTTTAAGAAATAAGTTGCATTAATATTGTGCATTTCCCATTCTCAGGATGGCCCAAAGCATTTCACAACCAATTCATTACTTTTTGAGGTATGGCCATTTGTTATGTAGGCATTTCAACAGAGAGCCAGGATTTCAGTTTGACATCTCATTTGAAAGATGGCACCTCTGACAATGCAGAAACCCATCAATGCACTGGAGTTTGTCTAGATTACATGCTCAAATCCTGGAGATGGCTTGAAACCATGACCAGATGACACTGCAGTGAGAGTGCCATTCCTGTGCTAAGCTTAAATTAAAGTCTTTAAGGTAAAGCTCCAACAAGGTCTTGTGTTACGTTTTCAATGGTTTGAAAATTGATATGGTATCTCTGTACTAGTAGAACTAGGTTCCCTCCAAATTTGATAAATATTCTATTCTGTTAAAATGTTTTGGAAATAGATACTAACTGATTTAATATATTCTGGGTGTTTACATCCCTTTTAGAAGCCAAGAGTACAGTTATACACTTAATCAGGAGTGTAGTTGCTAATCCCAAAGAAAACTAGGACTGGAATCCCTGGGGCATATGCAATTCACTAGAGAATGTTGTTTCACAGCAACTAATCACCAGCACTATTTAGAAAACGGCACTATTTTCATTCCAAATGACTTGTGCAAATCAATATACAGTTTGTGCAGTAAAAAAAAGTTACATTCTTTTAATCAACAATTAGCAATTCCAAGAATTAACTTTTAAACAGTGTTGACTGCGCTATCCTTCAACCTGCTCTATGCCACCACATAGTTGGGAAATGGCGGAGGAATCTTGCAAAGGCCTTCGTTATGAACATAAGACCAGGCTCAGCTGTGGTGTCTCCTGGGGTAAAATAGCTTGCTAACAACTCACTGTCTTGGCACGCACATGACGAATGGCTACTTCCTTATATACCTGAGAGTTGTCAATCCCTGTGGAACTGTACCCCAACTCAATTAGCTCCTTTTAAGAAGAGGAGGGAGAAATAAATGTATTGCAGCAATAGATATAAGAAAAGCTAAGGATGAGGAAAGGTTACTGTTATATATGTAAACTTGTATATATGCTGTACTGCCACCAGAGGGCTCATCCCCTGGAGTCCCAAGGAATCCCATCATCCCTTGTGAGCACAAGTACTTAAGGAGGCATCACAGGCTGGAGAGGCACTCTGGAGACCTGTAATAAAAGACTCGGGTCACACTTCACTTTGAGCTCACAGTATCCAGTCAGACTCTTTATTTATACATAACCGTTACCTAAGCCAAAAATGCCAGCTAAAACATAAGAAATAGGAACAGGAGTAGGCCAAATGGCCCCTCAAGCCTGCTCCGCCATTCAATAAGATCGTGGCTGATCTGATCATGGACTCAGCTCCACATCCCCCGTTCCCCATAACCCCTTATCCCCTTATCGCTCAAAAAACTGTCTTTCTGTCTTAAATTTATTCAATGTCCCAGCTTCTACAGCTCTCCGAGGCAGCAAATTCCACAGATTTGCAAACCTCAGAAGAAATTCCTCTTCATCTCTGTTTTAAATGGGCGGCCCCTTATTCTAAAATCATGCCCTCTAGTTCTAGTCTCCCCCATCAGTGGAAACATCCTCTCTGCATCCACCTTATCAAGCCCCCTCATAATCTTATAAGTTTCGATAAGATCACCTCTCATTCTTCTGAATTCCAATGAGTAGAGGCCCAACCTACTCGACCTTTCCTCATAAGTCAACCCCCTCATCCCCGGAATCAACCTAGTGAATCTTCTCTGAACTGCCTCCAAAGCAAGTATATCCTTTTGTAAATATGGAAACCAAAACTGCATGCAGTATTCCAGTTGTGGCCTCACCAATACCTTATATAGCTGTAGCAAGACTTCCCTGTTTTTATACTCCATCCCCTTTGCAATAAAGGCCAAGATACCATTGTCCTTCCTGATCACTTGCTGTACCTGCATACCAACCTTTAGTGTTTCATGCACAAGTACCCCCTGGTTCTGCTGTACTGCGGCACTTTGCAATCTTTCTCCATTTAAATAATAGTTTGCTCTTTGATTTTTTTCTGCCAAAGTGCATGACCTCACACTTTCCAACATTATGCACCATCTGCCAAATTTTTGCCCACTCACTTAGCCTGTCTATGTCCTTTTGCAGATTTTTTGTGTACTCGCATTGCTTTTCCTCCATCTTTGTATCATCAGCAAACTTGGCTACGTTACAATCAGTACCTTCTTCCAACTCGTTAATATAGATTGTAAATAGTTGGGGCCCCAGCACTGATCCCTGCGGCACCCCACTAGTTACTGGTTACCAACCAGAAAATGAACCATTTATCCCGACTCTGTTTTCTGTTAGTTAGCCAATTCTCTATCCATGCTAATGTATTACCCCCAACCCCGTGAACTTTTATCTTGTGCAGTAACCTTTTATGTGGCACCTTGTCAAATGCCTTCTGGAAGTCCATATATACCACATCCACTGGTTCCCCTTTATCCACCCTGTTCATTACATTCTCAAAGAACTCCAGCAAATTTGTCAAACATGACTTCCCCTTCTGGTGGCCAAAATTCAGGCATCTGCCAATAGTGCTCTTTATTCAGCTGCCAGGAAATAAAAATGACTCAAAACATATTTTTCCTTTCCCTTTGCATCTACTCCTAGTTTTTTTTTCTCCACACTTTTTTGTTAATAAGGTCAGAATCTCTGCAGGGGATGTGTGAAATTTTGTCTCGAGTTTCCACCTCATGATCAGGTTTATATTCTTTTAGAATTTGTTTTAATATATAAGTGCCCAAAGCACTGCATGTCAACATCGGGGATACAAAAACAGAAATTAATAAAGATCTAATTTTCCTGGGGGAAGTGGGTGATGCAGGGTGTTGGAACAATGATATTTTACTTTTTGAACCTGGGCTTGCAATGACCACCAAAAAATCTCCATTCTCTGATGCAGAGTGGGTAAGTACAGCCCTGCTGGGAGAGACTTTCAACTAGTAAAGTTAGGTCATTTTGGTCCAGTTCCTGTATGCTGCACACATTTGACATTGCAAGGGAAGTATTTGGACAGACTTAAATATTTATAACATTGAAATGATGACATTTCTATTTAAAGATCAGTTGTTAAAGTGAATCTAAATGGGCGAAGCTTTTCATTAAAAATACAGTAAAACTGCATTCTTGAGTTTTAGTGAAAACAGTTGTTGGAAAATAATGTGCAATATTCATTTAGGGGGCATATCAAATTTAAACACGAATACATTTATCTTGACAGAGAAGCAGAACAGTATTCCAAACTCCATTTCTGAGTCTGTATTCATCCCAACTGTGAATGCCTCATCCAATTCTAAAACACATCGACAAAGTGTACATAGCCTGGGCTCTTGTGACACTGAGATGCCTATAGTGAAACTGGACCGACCCAATTCTCTGTAAGTACGGCTGTTTGCATATTTGCCCCTCTCCTGTTGTAGCACCTATTGATCTATAGACCAGTAAGAATGTCTCTTCTATAGAGTAAGCAATATATCCTTTACTATGCATATATATACTAGGCATACATTATTTTAATTCAGACTTTGCTACAGTACCCATTAAAAGTCTGAAAGAAAACCTAATTTTAAAATTATTTTAATAAGCGTACAAAAAAAAACCTCACCAATTCAATGGGGTAGAAAATCACCTTGGGCAGTAGTGCAAAACTCTCGGTTGTGCTCCAGGTGCCTGTTAGATGCATTGCCCGATGGTCCGTTCTGTTGACTTCAATGAAACTGAATATCGGGCAGGGCATCTTAACAGGCAGCCGATAAGACAATGTCCGTTTTGTTCTACTGCCCGAGGCAAATTTGTTCCCCAATTACTTTACTCGTGTCTCTTCCTGCAAGTCTGTTTTTCATCTACTTTGTGTCACATTTTACACTGTCTTGTGATATTTATATTGTCTGCTATTACTGCAGTGCCCCAAAAGAATCATAAAGTGCAGATTTTCTCCTACAGTTTTCATTACGGGAAATCTGCTATCTCCATTATGCTGCCAGAGCCAGGCCTCGAGGAGAAATAGCCGGAGGGATGGAGAAATCACTAGATGAACATGGTCAGAAACCCTGAAGTAGGACACCTTGCTGCCCTCTCTCTCAGGGTATTGCCCATGACATGTATTATCCATAACATGAAGGAAGACGTGAAAGGGAAGAGAAATTTGAAAGCAGGAAAAGACAGTTAATGTGCCTCTCGCTCCTAACCACACTCCATTAAACTTTCATCCAGCATTAAATAAAAAGGAATGAGCATCTAGAACAGTGAGAGACCAGGGGAGTGTGAAATCAGGAGATTATGGAGTTCAGCCTGAGCTGGCGTGATAGAGGCATAATTATTGAAAGTTTAATTTTTCTATTTCATGGTAATTTGGTTTTAATTTACTTAATTGTGGCTATTTATTACTAGTAACTATTGGAACTGTTGTACTTGGGATAAAAAATTGATACCTTACCTGTGGGCTGTTTTTAGCTGGTAATAATTGAATTAATGGTTACATAGATGGTGTGAGTAGATATTTTCTGGCTGATTTTTCCTGCTGCAGTTTGGCTTTTATGTAAGACAGTACAAAATTTGAGTTTATTAGTAAAAGATTAGTTTTTAAGCAAGGAGAAACCAATGGAGTGTGAAAGGCCTTGAGAAAGAGTTGAGAGCTGCAGGGCTTTAGTTCTTAGTGGGTGCTCAGCCTTAAGGTACAATTGGCCAAAAATTATATTTGAGGGATTAAATCACTAACTCATTGGCCGGAATTCTGCCAGCGCTCAGAGGATGGAAAGGGTGGCATATCAGCTGTTAAATTTTAAATGATTGACAACGGATCGGGACCCCGCTGTCAACCACCGTCATGCTATTTTCCCAGATGTCAGGTTTGTCAACGCTGAACAGACCCGACACGCAGCGGCGGGGAGGCATTTTAGGTCATTATGACCTTGTTAACAGCCTATTTTTTTTTAAAATTTGAGCTGAACTTACCATTTTACCAGGTTATCCACAAAGTTTACGCTGCTCGGGGATCACGTCCAATATGGACGTTGGAAGTTGTGTGACCATGAATTAATTTCTTTACTTGGCAGCTGCAGTTGTGCTATAAAAGTTCCCATCTCACAGCTGTTCACTTTCCAAGATCAAAAGCTGTTGCTTACTGCATTTGGAAGGCACATTGAGCTTTATGCAGGTTGCAAGTATTTGGAGCAATCTCTCGATCCAGTTCATCTGCCATCTATTACATTAGCATTGGTGCCCTTGAAACTATCTCACCTTGATCCTCAGAATCCCACCACGATCAGCCCCAACACCAGCAGCACCAAGCACACCAGCAGCACCAATCTTCTCCGCAATCAACTGATGCTGCACAGGACAGAGGGCATCAACACCCAACCACATAGCTGCCACGGATGGCCAAACCATGGCCAGATTTACTTCACTTTATGCTGTACACCCTGGATGCCACATGATGCGCCAGGTTGGCACCATACCACACCAACACCATAAAGCATCCCTACAATGCCCAAGCCATTCCTTTCATACTCATCACCATTGCGGGGCGGGGAGGGGGGGAAGACCGTTGGGTCTCGCCATTCACTGGAACTCACTAAGCCACTTCCAAAGCCACTACACAAATCTGTCCACGAACGCAAAATATTGAAAATAAAGATTTCAATATTTGACAACATATTAGCAGAAACTTTACATGAACATTGGATAAAAGACCCAAGTGCCTACCCATGTGTGGTGTTAGTTGGTATGATTGGATGAGGGAGAGAGGGATGGATGGAGGTGCAAGGTAAATTAGTGTGAGTAAGGATGTGTAGGAGTAGAGTAAGGAAGGCAGAGTGATGGGGATGAGGTTGAGTGTGGCTTTGCGGTAACGTTTTGTGATCCACTGAGATCATTGAAAGGTTTGTGCCACTGCAGCCTGGTCCTCCTGACGACATCCCTGCTTGTGTCCTCCTGTGAAATGTGCAACCAGGCTGTGTTGATCTGGAGAGGTCTCTTCTGCCCATTGGAAGCCAAGAGAACCTCGCTGCTTGTTGTGACTCCCATGACTCCCTCCATAAGCATATGGAGTGTGTCATGGGAGAGCCTGGGTGCAGCCATACACCTCTGTGCAGTGTTTGTCAGTGTTTGCAGCACCTCACTGCTGTAGAACATTGACAGGACAACTGTCAAAATCAATTTGGTCATAGTCCCTTTAAGGAAACCGGCTGTTTTTGCGTCATCAAATGACATTGTCAGACCCGCTTACTTCAGTTATCCGGGAAACATGCTGGGCGGGCTTAACAAGCCCAATCAGCGTAAAATCAGTTCTACACAGCGGGCTGAAGCCAGCAGCAAGGTTGGGACCCGCCACCAACCCCGGCCGCACCGGACCCGCCGAGGTAGGGGAAATCGCAGCAAGTATGTTTGATTTTATTAAACTTTTAAAGGAAAACAGTATAGTATAGGGGAACAGTTGAAGCCTGTGATCTGTGGTACCTGCATTGGAAGTACTGGATGCTTTGTGTGTCCAGGACGACCACACATGTATCTAGTTTCTGACTGTTTGGGCTTGAGCTCAAGATTTCTGAGCTTGAAGGCAGCTGAAAGGTTCCAGGAATGCACTTTTCAGGAGGCGAGGAAGGGGAATTAGTGACAATCCATCAGGGTCAGAACACAAGAAAATATACAAGACTAGGTATTCGATGCTCAGTATCTGTGACAATAACAGAAACTGAGAAGACGGCAACCATGAGCAAAACCATTAGATTACATAGGATATACGGCACAGAAACAGGCCATTTGACCCAACCAGTCCATGCTGGTGTTTATGCTCTACTCGAGCCTCCTCTCATCTTTCCTCATCTAATTCTGTCAACATAACCCTCTATTCCCTTCTCCCTCATACGCTTATCTAGCCTCCCCTTAAATGCATCTATAATTATTTGCCTCAGCTACTCCCTATGGTAACAAGTTCCACATTCGCACCACTCTCTAGGTGAAGCAGTTTCTTCTGAATTCCATGGCACCACGGAACAAGTAGTTGCAAAAGAAGTGGTGTAGAAGTAATGAGATTTTATAGAGGAATAGACACACACTTTTGGAGTTGCAACCCAGAATTCTAAATGCTATGTTGCCTCCCATCTGCAAAGGTAAGGGATATCATTAGTCGGTGCAAACAATTTTCGAGAAGGAAGGGAGCAGACAAAAGTTGTGATTCATGTTGGAAACGGTAATAAACGAAGGAATAGATTTGTGGTTCTGCAAAAGAAATTTGAGGAGTTGAGAAATAGATTGCAGGGCACTAGCTCAAGGATGATGTCAGGATTGCTCCTGGTGTCGCCCTCAGGAAATAAGGGAAGTAAATACATGGCTGGAGAGAAGGTGTAGATGGGAAAGGTTCAGATTCCAGGGGTCAGAGCTGGCCTATATAGGGTAGATGAACTTCACCTGAACAGTGCTGGGATTTATGTCCTTGTTGAAGTGTAACTAGTGTTGTGGGGGAAGCATTTAAACAAGTATGGCAAGGGGAGCAGAAAGCATGACAAAAGATGGAAAAACGAAAATCAGGAAAGTAATGAATTACAGATTAGGAGGAAGAAGTAGTAAAACATAGTAAGATTGTGAAAAAAAATTGAGACAGGAGTGATATGTGAATTCAAAAAGCTTTCAAAACAAATTTGGAGCATTAGAAGCATTTATAACTATGCAGGGTGTGATATGGTACCTATAATAGATGTGGCTCAATCTTGGACAGGACTCGGAGCTTAAAATTCGTCGTTATAACATTTTCAGCATATAGTGTGAGAAAAAGGAGTGGGTACAAATAACATTTCTATCATAGTCCTAAAGATGTTCTAAGGAGTTTCATTAAGATAAAATCCATATGGGAGATAGCACAATTCTTGGTGTGAAATACAGGTCAGCAGTGGAGATTAGATAGAAGGGGAGATTTGCATAGTTCAGAGAAATGGGAGAAGACGAAGCAATAATATTGGGTGATTTTAACGATACCAAGGTAAACTGAAATTAAGTAATACTTGTAGTCAGAGTGGGGGACACACTTTAGAATGCATTCAAGACTGTTTCCTAGATCAGCATGTTTCTAGTCTAACAAGCAAAGAAGCATTGCTTGCTTTAGTTGTTGGAAATGAAGTGAAATTATAGTATCGTAAGGTTTAGATTAGGTATGGAGAAGGTGAAGGAGCAATCTAGAATAGAAATACTTAACTGGTGGAGGGCTAATCTCAGCGAATTAAGGAGGGTTCTGGCCCAGGTAAATTGGAGTCAAAGACTGGCAGGCAAAAATGCAATGGAGCCTTTAAAGAAGAGATGGTTCAGGTACAGTCTAGGTACATTCATACAAGGAGGAAACTGAGGGCAACCAAAGCTAGAGTTTCCTGGATGATGAAAGAATTAGAGTAGGATGAAGCAGAAAAAGGGGACATATGAGAAATGTCAGCTTGATGATACAAAGGAGAATCAGGCTGAATATAAAAAGTACAGAGAAGTGAAAACTCGAGTAAGAGGGGCAAAGAGACAGTATGAGAATAGATTGACAGCTAATATAATGGGGAATAAAAAGGTCTTCTATAGGCATATTATCAGTTAAAGGGTTATCGGACGAGCAGTGGGGCTGATTTGGGACCAAAATGGAGAACTATTGGTGGAATCAAAAGGCATGGCTGAGGTACTAAATGAGCACTTTGCATCGGTGTTTAACAAGGAAGAGGACTTTGCCAAAGCTATGGCAAATCAGGAGGTTGCTGGGATACTGAATAAGATAAGTCACCCGGTCCAGATGGGATGCATCCTAGGTTACTGTGGAAAGTATGTAGAAATTGTGGAGTTGCTGGTCACAATCTTCCAATCCTCCTTGGATATAGGGGTGGTGCCAAAGGACTGGAAGATTGTAAATGTTGCCCCCTTGTTCAAAAAAGGTGAGAAGGATAAACCTGCCAATAACAGACCATTCAGTTTAATGTCGGTGATGAGGAAGCTTTCAGAAACAATAATCCAGGAGAAAATTAACAGCCGCTTGGACACACACGGACTAATAAAGGAGAACCAGCTCGCATTTATTAAGGGCAAATTGTGTATGACTAACTTGATTTGAGTTTTTTGGGGAGGTAACAGAGAGGGTGGATGAGGGTAGTGCAGTTGATGATGTGGATACAGTTCTGGTCATCACGTTACAGGAATATGATATGATTGCACTAGAGAGGATACAGATGAGAGTTACGAGGATGTTGCCAGGACTGGAGAATTATAGCTATGAGGTAAGATTGCATAGACTGCATTTTTTTTTCTTTGGAACAAAGGAGGCTGGACTTTCAAAAGGCGTTTGAGAAAATATTATATAATAATAGGCTTGTAAGCAAAACTGAAGCATGGGATGAAAGGGGAGTAGCAACAAAATTGGCTAAGGGATAGAAAACAGAGTTGTGGTGAATGGCTGTTTCACGGACTGGAGGGAAGTATAGAGTAACATTCCCCACGGTTCAGTACTAGGACCACTGCTGTTCTTGATATACATTAATGACTTGATACAGGGCACAATTTTGTAATTTGCAGATGACATGAAACTTGGAAGTGTAGTAAAAGTGAGAAAGCTGGGAATAGTCTTCAAGACATAGGCTGGTGGAATGGGCGGACACATGGCAGATGAAATTCAATGCAAAGAAGTGGTGAGGCGATACATTTTGGTAGGAAGAATGAGGAGAGACCATGGACACTAAATGGCATAATTTTAAAAGAGCAGAGAGACCTGGGATGTGTGTGCACAAATCGTTGAAGGTGGTAGGACAGGTTAACATAGCAGTTAATAAAGCATATGGGATCCTGAGCTTTATAATTATTGACAGTATACAAAAGCCAGGAAGTTATGCTAAACCTATATAAAACACTAGTTCGTCCAGCTGGAGTATTGTGGGCACCACATTTTAGGAAGGACATGAAGGCTTTGGAGAGTACAGAAGAGATTTACTAGAATGGTTCAAGGGATGAGGGATTACAGGTACATGGATAGACTGGAGAAGATAGGATTGTTTCCCTTAGGGTAGAGAATGTTAAGAGGAGATTTGATAGAAGTGTTTAAAATAATGAAGGGTTTAAATAGAGTTAATAAAGACGAACTGTTTTCAATGGCTGCAGGGTCGATAACTAGGGGTACAGATTTAAGGTGATTAGCAAAAGAACCAGAGGTGACACGAGGAAAAGCTTTTTTATGCAACGAATGGTTAGGATTTGGAATGTACTGCCTGATAGGGTAGTGGATACAGAGTCAGTAACAGCCTTCAAGATGGAATTGGTTAAATAATTGAAGGAGAAAATATTGGGGAAAGAACAGGGGGGGGGGGGGGTTTAACTGGATTGCTCTTCGAAAGAGCCTGCGCAGACTCAATGGGCCGAATGGCCTCCTGTGTGTACTATTCTATGATTCTATGACAAATAACTGATGAGTAGGGGAATAATTGGGAAATTGTGACCACAACAGAGATTCTTCGTAAAAATAAAAAAATAAGAAAAAACAAAGAAAAGAATGCTCGACTAGAAAAGGCATAATTCAGTGATCGATTAACAGGGCAGAAAAGTTAGCAAGCAGACTGACTGATCAGCATTAGAGAAGCTTCAATTTTAAGATGGCTGGAGTACAAATTACTTATATCCCTCAAAGGTTAGCATTCTGCAAATAAAATGATCAAAACTGAACGGAAACTTCTAAGCGAGACATGGTGAAACTAGGGCAAAAAATATTGAAAAAAGTGAGTAATATAGGAAGTGAGAAGGTGGGCTTAGAAGGGCTGGAAAGGAACATAGAAAAAAGGCTGGAAGATAATGTAGAAGGAAATAGTAAGGACTTTTATAAGCATATTAATAGTAAAAAGATTACAGAGGGCAAGTAGTACCAATGAAGGGGGCATTCTAGTTGTGAAGGATGATCGTCTGACAGTTATTACATTTTTTGAATTAATAGTTATAAGTGATGGTGGAAGTAAGGATGTTGGTGTATTAGAGGAGAATGTGTAGAAAGGGCATTTGTTCTGAAAAAAAATTCGAAGTCAAAGCATATTACTGAGTCTTCATGCCATGCACCCAAGAATGTTAAAGGAAGTCAGAGAGGGAATAGCAGCGACTCTGATCACAATTTATCAATCCTCAAATATATAAATTGTGCTGGGGGACTGGCAGTAGCCAATGTAACATTTCTTCTCAAAAAGGGAGAGAAAGATAAACCTGATAACAATACCAGTTAATCTGATGTCCGTTGCGGGCAAATGATAAGAATCCATAATTCAAGATTAAATTAATGATCTTTAGAAATGCATGAAATAGTCAAGAACACCCACCCAAACTCTAATCCTAAAGGCAAGTTGTATTTGACAAGTTCAATATTGTTATTTGAAGAAGTGACTGATTGATTGATTATAAAGATAAACAGAATGGAGTAGATGTGTTTGTGGATTTTCAGAAAATGATCAATAAAATATCTCTCAGGAGGGTTGTTACACACAATCAGGCATACAGCATAAAATAAAACGTAGCAATATAGAAAGTTGGTTGTTGGCAGGAAACTCGGTGCTGAGGTCAATGGGTATTTACTCAGATTTGAAAAACTCCCCTGTAGTAGTGTTTTTAATTTTGGTTTTTACAAAAGAAAGAATGATTTGCATTTATAAAAGGCCTCGCACAACCTCCGTGTGTCTCAAAGTGTGTTGTAGCCAATTGTGTACATTTTTGAAGTGGAGATACTATAGAGAAGCAGCATTTTAGAAATTCATACTGCAGCAAATATCAGTTTCTCGCAGTGGCACTAAAGAGGAGTTTTCAGAACAAGCTGTTCAGGGAAATGAACCAATCTGGAAACCCTTTTAAATTTCCAAATCGAACCTTTAGCACCAATCAATGCA
This sequence comes from Pristiophorus japonicus, assembly GCF_044704955.1. Classification (NCBI taxonomy): domain Eukaryota; kingdom Metazoa; phylum Chordata; class Chondrichthyes; family Pristiophoridae; genus Pristiophorus; species Pristiophorus japonicus. Next base: position 62,866,802 of record NC_091980.1, on the reverse strand, counting down.
AGCTATTTTTCAGTTTTATGGCACAGACAATTGTAATTAAGACTAAAAACATTGGAGGTCCAAAGAGACTTGGGGGTCCAGGTACATAGATCATTAAAATGTTGTGAACAAGTACATAACATAATCAAAAAGCCTATGGAATGCTGGCCTTTATATCGAGAGGACTAGAATATAGAAACATAGAAAATAGGTGCAGGAGTAGGCCATTCGAGCCTGCACCACGATTCAATAAGATCATAGCTGATCATTCACCTCAGTACCCTTTTCCTGCTTTCTCTCCATACCCCTTGATCCTGTAAGGGCCATATCTAACTCCCTCTTGAATGTATTCAATGAACTGGCATCAACAACTCTGCGGTAGAGAATTCCAGAGGTTAACAACTCTCTGAGTGAAGAAGTTTCTCCTCATCTCAGTCCTAAATGGTTTACCCCTTATCCTTAGACTGTGTCCCCTGGTTCTGGACTTCCCCAACATCGGGAACATTCTTCCTGCATCTAACCTGTCCAGTCCCGTCAGAATTTTATATGTTTCTATGAGATCCTCTCTCATCCTTCTAAACCGCAGTGAATACAGGCCCAGTCGATCCAGTCTCTCTTCATATGTCAGTCCTGCCATCCCGGGAATCAGTCTGGTGAACCTTTGCTGCACTCCCTCAATAGCAAGAACATCCTTCCTCAGATTAGGAGACCAAAACTGAACACACTATTCCAGGTGAGGCCTCACCAAGGCCCTGTACAACTGCAGTAAGACCTCCCTGCTCCGTTACTCAAATCCCCTAGCTATGAAGGCTAACATACCATTTGCCTTCTTCACCACCTGCTGTACCTGCATGCCAACTTTCAATGACTGATATACCATGACACTCAGATCTCGTTGCACCTCCCCTTTTCCTAATCTGCCGCCATTCAGATAATATTCTGCCTTTGTGTTTTTGCCCCCAAAGTGGATAACCTCACATTTATCCACTTTATACTGCATCTGCCATGCATTTGCCCATTCACCTAACCTGTCCAAGTCACCCTGCAGCCTCTTAGCATCCTCCTCACAGCTCACACCATCACCCAGCTTAGTGTCATCTGCAAACTTGGAGATATTACACTCAATTCCTTCATCTAAATCATTGCTGTATATTGTAAATAGCTGGGGTCCCAGCACTGAGCCCTGCAGCACCCCACTAGTCACTGCCTGCCATTCTGAAAAGGACCCGTTTATCCCGACTCTCTGCTTCCTGTCTGCCAACCAGTTCTCTATCCACGTCAGTACATTACCCCCAATACCATGTGCTATACTTTTGCACACCAATCTCTTGTGTGGGACCTTGTCAAAAGCCTTTTGAAAGTGCAAATACACCACATCTACTGGTTCTCCCTTGACCACTCTACGAGTTACATCCTCAAAAAATTCTAGAAGATTTGTCAAGCATGATTTCCCTTTCATAAATCCATGCTGACTTGGACCGATCTTGTCACTGCTTTCCAAATGCGCTGCTATTTCATCATTAATAATTGATTCCAACACTTTCCCCACTACTGATGTAAGCTAACCGGTCTATAATTCCCTGTTTTCTCTCTCCCTCCTTTTTTAAAAAGTGGTGTTACATTAGCTACCCTCCAGTCCACAGGAACTGATCCAGAGTCGATAGACTGTTTGAAAATGATCACCAATACAACCACTATTTCTTGGGCCACTTCCTTAAGTACTCTGGGATGCAGACTATCAGGCCCTGAGGATTTATCGGCCTTCAATCCCATCTATTTCCCTAACACAATTTTCCTCCTAATAAGGATTTCCTTCAGTTCCTCCTTCTCACTAGACCCTCGGTCCCCTCGTATTTCCAGAAGGTTATTTGTGTCTTCCTTAGTGAAGACAGAACCAAAGTATGTGTTCAACTGGTCTGCCATTTCTTTGTTCCCCATTATAAATTCACCTGAATCTGACTGCAAGGGACCTATGTTTGTCTTCACTAATCTTTTTCTCTTCACATATCGTTAGAAGCTTTTGCAGTCAGTTTTTATGTTCCCAGCAAGCTTCCTATCTATTTTCCCCTTCCTAATTAAACCCTTTGTCCTCCTCTGCTGAATTCTAAATTTCTCCCAGTCCTCAGGTTTTCTGCTTTTTCTGGCCAATTTATATGCCTCTTCCTTGGATTTAACACTATCCTTAATTTCCCTTGTTAGCCACGGTTGAGCCACCTTCCCCGTTTTATTTTTACTTCACACAGGGATGTACGATTGTTGAAGTTCATCCATGTGCTCTTTACATGTTTGTCATTGCCTATCCACCGTCAACCCTTTAAGTATCATTCGCCAGTCTATTCTAGCCAATTCACGTCTCATACCATCGAAGTTACCTTTCCTTAAGTTCAGGACCCTAGTCTCTGAATTAACTGTGTCACTCTCCATCTTAATAAAGAATTCTACCATATTATGGTCACTTATCCCAAGGGGCCTCGCACAACAAGATTGCTAATTAGTCCTTTCTCATTACACAACACCCAGTCTAGGATGGCCAGCCCTCTAGTTGGTTCCTCGACATATTGGTTTAGAAAACCATCCCTAATACACTCCAGGAAATCCTCTTTCACCGTATTGCTACTAGTTTGGTTAGCCCAATCTATATGTAGATTAAAGTCATGATAACTGCTGTACCTTTATTGCACGCATCCCTAATTTCTTGTTTGATGCTATCCCCAACCTCACTACCACTGTTTGGTGGTCTGTACACAACTCCCACTAGCGTTTGCTGCCCTTTGGTATTCCGCAGCGCCACCCGTACAGATTCCACATCATCCAAGCTAATATCCTTCCTTACTATTGCGTTAATTTCCTGTTTAACCAGCAACGCTACCCCACCTCCTTTTCCTTTCTGTCTATCCTTCCGGAATGTTGAGTTCCCAGCCTTGGTCACCCTGGAGCCATGTCTCTCTGATGCCAATTATATCATATTTGTTAATTGCTGCCTGTGCAATTAATTTGTCCACCTTATTATGAATACTACTCGCATTGAGGCACAGAGCCTTCAGGCTTGTCTTTTTAACACACTTTGCCCCTTTATAATTTTGCTGTAATGTGGCCCTTTTTTGATTTTTGCCTTGGGTTTTTCTACCCTCCACTTTTACTTTTCTTCTTTCAATCTTTTGCTTCTGCCCCCATTCTACTTCCCTCTGTCTCCCTGCATTGGTTCCCATCCCCCTGCTATATTAGTTTAACCGCTCCCCAACAGCACAAGCAAACATTCCCCCTTGGACATTGGATCCGGTCCTGCCCAGGTGCAGACCGTCCGGGATGGAAGTTATGCTGTAGCTATACAAAACCCTGGTTAGACCACATTACACCTTTAGGAAGGATATATTGGCCTTGGAGGAGTGCAGCGTAAGTTTACCAGAATTATACCTGGACTTCAAGGGTTAAGTTACGAGGAGAGATTACACAAATTAGGGTTGTATTCCCAAGAATTTAGAAGTTTAAGGGGTGATCTGATCGAAGTTTTCATGATATTAAGGGGAACAGATAGGGTAGATAGAGAGAAATTATTTCCACTGGTTGTGGATTCTCGGACTCTGGGCATAGTCTAACAATTAGAGCCAGACCTTTCACGAGTGAAGTTATGAAACACTTCTTCACACAAAGGGTGGTAGACGTTTGGAACTCTCGCATACAGCAATTGATGCAAAATTTATTAATTTTAAATCTGAGATTGATAGCTTTCTGTTAACCAGAGGTAATAAGGGATATTGGCCAAAGGCGGGTATATGGAGTTAGGCCGCCAATCAGCCATGATCTCATTGAATGGCAAGCAGGGTCGACAGGCTGAATGGCCTACTCCTGTTCCTATGTTTCTAATGCACCATGTAATCTGACTGGAATCTGCTAATTCCATTTGAAAGTTTCATCAGTTGCATTACAGTGGAACATTGGGGAAAAACCATTAGATTTGTTAGCTGCTGCATCAGCACTGGACATGAGAATGAAATCTTTATCGCATTGATTTATATTCCCAGTTGAAGAGATTTGAAGAAGCTGGTGTATTTCTATTTATTAGAAAAATAACTAAGAGACTAGCTATTATTTAAAGGCACATTTTAAGTTTTTTTTAAAAAAAGAGTTCTGTGACTTAGGTAAGCATAAGCCAGCAGCATTACACTAGACCATTTTGGGAAATCTATGATATCTCTGCCAGCAGAAAGAAACATCTGGTATTTTTCACATGATTTGAAGTGCGCCAAATGTAATGATGGACCATAAGCTCAACCTGTTTGTATTAAGCCCTGCTAATTTGTGAAATTATTATTTGTTGATTTTTCCCAGGGCTATGTGGTCAGGTTATGCAACTTTGTCGGCCAGATTCCGAAAAAGGTCAGAGGAGAATAATGCATTGTACAGGTTCCGTGCACGTGTTGCAAATAACAGAGACATTATTTTTTAAATATGAATTGCATTCCTTTGGCGAGGGGGAAAGAGACTGAAAAAGCATTTATTGATTTACAGTTGTTTCTTTAATTAAATTACGCAGCACTAATCTTGTACAGCTTGCTTGTTTCAGAGTGATTTGTATTGGCAAAAGGGGAGAAGAACTAATTCGCTGTATCCTGCAATTATTTCAGCCATTGCCATGAGCATATTATCTGGCCTATGTGTACTTGTGATCTGTGATCCAATTAAACATATATAAGATGTGGTTACTTAAATAGCCTCACACAAGACCATTGTTAATTTTTCTATGCATCGTATACATGCATTGTGGGTATTACTATTCCCAGAAAAACTATAAAGGAGTCCTAACCATGCAAAAAATAAGGAAAATGCTACAAGAGTTATCTTTGACATGGTATAACCATTTCATCCTGACTGCAATCTGCAAATCTAACTGCTGCAAGAACATTTACATCAGGCCGAACATGAGCAAGGATACCTCCTGCTGATTACCACCTACTGCCCTCCCTCAGCTGATGAATCAGTACTCCTCCATGTAGAACACCATTTGGAAAAAGCATTGAGGATGGCAAGGGATTAGAATGTACTCTGGGTGGAGGACTTCAATGTCCATCACCAAAAGTGGCTCAGTAGCATGGCTACTGACCGAGCTGGACGAGTCCTGAAGGACATAGCTGCTAGAGTGAGCCTGCAGCAGGTGGTAAGAGAACCAACACGAGGGAAAAACCTACTTGACCTCGCCCTCCTCAATCTACCTGTTGCAAATGCATCTGTCCATGACAGCATTGGTAATAGTGACCACTGCATAGTCCTTGTGGAGACGAAGTCCCCACTTCACACTGGGGACACCCTCCATCGTGTTGTGTGGCACTACCAACCTGCTAAATGGGATAGATTCAGAACCGATCTAGCAGCTCAAAACTGGGCATCCATGAAAAGCTGTGGGCCATCAGTAGCAGCAGAATTGTATTCCACCACAATCTCTAACCTCATGACCCCGGCATATCCGTCACCCTACCATTAACATTAAGCCAGGCGACCAACCCTGATTCAATGAGTGTAGAAGAACATGCCAGGAGCGGCACCAGGTGTACCAAAAAATTAGGTGCCAACCTGAGGAAGCTGCAACACAGGACTACATGCATGCTAAACAATAGAAGCCGACTGCTATAGACAGAGCTAAGCAATCCCACAACCAACTGATCAGATCAAAGCTTTGCAGTCGTGAATGGTGGTGGACCATTAAACAACTAATGGTAGGAGGAGGCTCCATGAACATTACTATCCTCAATGATGGTGGAGCCCAGCACGCGAATGCAAAAGACAAGGCTGAAGTATTTTCAACAATCTTCAGCCAGAACTGCCGGGTGGATGATCCATTTCGGCCTTCTCCTGAGGTCCCCACCATCACAGAAGCCAGTCTTCAGCCATTTCGATTCACTCTATGTGATATCAAGAAACAACTGAGCACACTGGTTACAGCATAGGCTATGGGCCTCGGCAATATCCCAGCTGTTGTGCTGTCCAGAACTAGCCTTGTCTCTAGCCAAGCTGTTCCAGTACAGCTACAACACTGGCATCTATCCGACAATGTGGAAAACTGACCAGATATGTCTAGTCAACAAAAAACAGGACAAATCTAAACCAGCCAATTACCACCCCATCAGTCTACTCTCAATTATCTGTAAAGTGATGCAAGATGTTGTCGACAGTGCCATCAAGCGGCACTTACTCACCAATAACCTGATCACTGATGCTCCGTTTGTGTTCCGCCAGGACCACTCCACTCCAGACCTCATTACAGCCTTGGTCCAAACATGGACAAAAGAGCTGAATTTCAAAGGTGAGGTGAGAGTGACTGTCCTTGACATTGAGGCAGCATTGGACCAAATGTGGCATCAAGGAACTCTGGTAGAATCGGGGGAATGACGCTCCACTGGCTGAAGTCATACCTAACACAAAGGAAGATGATTGTGGTTGTTGGGGGTCAATCATCTCATCCCCAGGACATTGTTACAGTAGTTCCTCAGGGCAGTGTCTGAGGCCCAACTATTTCCAGCTGCTTCATCAATGACCTTCCCTCCATCATAAGGTCAGAAGTGGGGATGTTCGCTGAGAATTGCACAGTGTTCTGTTCCATTTGCAATTCCTCAGATAATAAAGCAGTCTCTGCCCGCATACAGCAAGACCTGAACAATGTTCAGGCTAGGGCTGATGTGTGATGCGAATATTATTAAGTGTCAGACAATGACTATCTCCAACAAGAGAGCGTCTAGCCACTGTCCTTTGATATTCAATGACATTGCCATCGTTGAATCCCCCATCGTCAACATCCTGGGGGTTACCATTGACTAGAAACTGAATTGAACCAGCCGCATACATAGTGTGGCTACAAGAGCAGGCCAGAGGCTCGATATTTTGCAGCGAGTGTCTCACATCCTGACTCCCCAAAGCCTTTCCACCATCTACAAGGCAGAAGTCAGGAGTGTGATGGAATACGCTCCACTTGCCTGGATGGAGTGCAGCTCCAATTGCACTCCAGATGCTCAACACCATCCAGGACAAAGCAACCTGCTTGATTTACACCCCATCCACCACCTTAAAACATTCATTCAGTCCAGCACCAGCACACCATGGCTGCAGTGTGTACTATCTATAAGAAGCACTGCAGCAACTTGCCAAGGCTTCTTAGACAGCACCTCCCAAACCCGCGACCTCTACCACCTCGAAGGACAAAAGCACCAGGTGCATGGGAAAGCCATACCTCCAAGTTCCCCTCTAAGTCACATACCACCCTGACTTGGAAATATATTGCTGTTCCTTCATGTTGCTGGGTCAAAATGCTGGAGCTCCCTCCCTAACAGCACTACGGGAGTACCTTCACTACATGGACTGCAGCGGTTCTAGAAGGCGGCTCACCACCACCTTCTCGAGGGCAATTAGGGATGGGCAATAAATGCTGGCCTTGACAGCAAAGCCCACATCCCAGGAATGAATGACATTTTTCATCTGCCAGCTCAGTATAAGAGCATAGATTTAAAGTAATTGGTATGAGGTTTAGCGGGGATTTGATAAGAACTTTTTTCACCCAGAGGGTGGTGGGGGTCTAGAACTCTCTGCCTGAAAGGGTGGTAGAGGCAGAAACTCTCATCACATTTTTAAAATTACTTGGCTATGCACTCCAAGTGCCGTAACCTACAAGGCTGCGGACCAAGAGCTGGAAAGTGGGATTAAGCTAGATAGCTCTTTGTCAGCCGGCACGGACACGATGGGCTGAATGGCCTCCTTCCATGCTGTAAATGTCTATGATTTATATGAAGAGTTTCAATTTTATTTTGGTTAAGCACCCTACATCATTACCAGAAGTGATCAGTTGCCACCTCATTAACTTCAAAAGGCTGAATTTGGAAATTGCAATGTACAGCACTTTGAAGACTATGGGTTAGACTTTCCATTTTTAGGTAAATGGGTGGCAAGATGTGGAAATTCCAGCCCTAGAGTGGTATAACTTAGGCTAGTATCCTTCAACATGAACTCCGATCTCAAGTGTGCCATTGTAAGAAGCTATCAAGAAAGAAGGGAAAATTAATGGGGTTGTAATCCAAGCTGATCTGCATGTTACAGCAAACAGTTTCTTTACCGGTGACTGCTTTCCCTTTGCTAGTATCCCTAGATACACTAATATTGGCAAAGTTTTTTTTTTAATGCCTGAGGGTATTCTAGAAAAATGCATCATTTTTCTTTAGATCATGAGCTGCTGCACCTGTATTGCAGGTTCTCATGGTTTTTTTGTTTGCCTGTGCATGTGCTTTACCAGTGCTTTGAAAATATCAGTAAAGTATTTTTTTTTTGGGTTTACAAATGAAGTATTCTTTCTCACTTCCACATCCAAATGAATAAGTTGCGATTAAAATAAGAGAAGACATAGAATACTATAAGAATTTGGTGCTGTAAAGGAATTCGGTATTCTATGATGTGAATGATATTAACATTGAAAAATACAATTTATGGTCAGAAGATGTATAGAAATCGTTGTCATTATGGTGGTCACTGGCAACATAGCATCTGAATCTAAGTTAAAGTGAGTCCTCAACAAATCCTCTCATTTTTTTTCTTCTCTCTACATCCGTTTTATTTTTACTAAATTGTTTATACTTAAATTTGCTTAAAACATGGTGTAAAATCTTTAAACAGCTGAAGTTTTCACAATTCAAACCACACAAATGTCAAATCTGATGTCAATCTGACTTGTTTTCTAAAAAGTCCAGTTAATGTTATATAACCATTTCCTAAACTATTATTAAGCAGGTCGGGCAGCATCTGTGGAGAGAAAAACAGAGTTACTGTTTCAGGCCGATGACCTTGCATCAGAATTTAAAATATTCTGATGAAAGGTCATCGACCTGACTCTCTCTTTCTCCACAGACACTGCATGACCTGTGGAGTGTGTCCTGCATTCTGTTTTTATTTTGAATTTCCAGCATCAGCAGTATTTTGCTTTTGCAACCATCAATATTGTTACATTTTTCTATGGGTTCAATGTCACTGGCTAATCCTTTACACCGACCTCTTATTGGGCCCAAGTTTCCACATGATTTGCGCCTGATTTTTAGGAGCAACTGGTGGAGAACGGACTATCTTAGAAATCGCAATTCTCCACATTTTTTTTTCTGCAGTTCTAGTGAGGTAGAACAGTTCTACTTTAGAACAGAATTTTTTCTTCAAAAGGGGGCGTGTCCGGCCACTGACGCCTGATTTCAAAGTTTCCACAGTGAAAACGTACTCCAATGAATGGAGCAAGTGAAGATTTTTGTAGAACTGAAAAAACCTGTTCTACACATTAAAAAATCAGGCGCAAGTTACAAATTAGGCGTCCCGAACGAGGTGGGGGGGGGGGGTGGGAAGGGAACTCATTAAATTCTACAATAAATCCTTATTTATACTTCTACAAATATTATACAAATAAATCCAACCTGAATAAACATTTATAAGCAAAGAAAAGATTAAATAAACCATCTTCCTACCTGTGTGAAAGTGCTTCAGCCATCGTTCGAAGGAAACCGCCGTTTGTTGCCGCGCAGGGGAGGGAGGGGAAGGAAAGGAGACAGCGGCTTGTTGCCGCGCAGGGGAGGGAGGGGAAGGAGACAGCGGCTTGTTGCTGCGCAGGGGAGGGAGGGGAAGGAGACAGCGGCTTGTTGCCGCGCAGGGGAGGGAGGGGAAGGAGACAGCGGCTTGTTGCTGTGGAGGGAGGGGAAGGAGACGGCGGCTTGTTGCCGCGGAGGGGAGGGAGGGGAAGGAGACAGCCGTTTGTTGCCGCGGAGGGGAGGGAGGGGAAGGAGACAGTGAGAAGGGAAGCCTCAGTGCTGATGGCAATGTGATTTTATTAAAAAATGTTCAAAAATTAAACAGCTATAAAGAACTACAAAAATGGCCAAGTGCCAATGTTTTTTTTCACACTGAGCATGCGCGAACGCTGCAACGTGCACGCGCAGCGTTGCCGGCAGGAAAAAAACGAATTTAAATAGTACCCGCCCCCTCCCACTTACAAAATCGGCGCGAGTGTAGGCTCCGCCCCTCTGGGCGCCGCGCCAAACAGACAAGGCGTGTTTTTTTTCTGGCGCCGTTTTAGGCGCGAAAAACGGGCGCCCAGCTCGGAGGGGCGCCCGTTTTTTATCCTGTGGAAACTTGGGACCATTGTGCCTTCACCTGCCCGATGTCAAAGTAACTGATTTTATCACCTACTTGGGGGATCAGAGTTGGTTTACTGGTTCCCATCCCTGAAGGGCATTAGTGAACCAGTTGTGTTTATATGATAATCCAGCAATTTTCATAGTCATTTTATTTTACTGGTGCTAACCCATAACTTAACAGACTTGTTGCATTGTTACCCCACTTGGTGGGATTTGAACTCGTGACCTCTGGCTTGCTAGCCCAGTATCATAACCATAAAACTATTTTACCTTGAACATTAAATAGGCAAACTAGCAGTATTCAATGCAAAAACTATTTACAATGTTCACAAATTTTTACTAATTTCCTCAATGTCAACAATAAAGCCACATCTCCTACCTTTCCGCTGCTGAGCAAGGGCCGTGCGGCTCTTTGTCGGCCGGTGTGGACACGATGGGCCGAAATGGCCTCCTCCTGCGCTGTAGATTTCTATGTAACCATGTACATAAAATTAAATCTTGAAAATATGGCCACTTGCTTCTTGCATGATGAAATATATTATGAAGCCTCCAGGTATTCTGGTGCCCTAACGTTTCAAAGTGATGAGCTGGAAAAAGGCTGTCAAACATAAACCCACAACTGCAGCTCCTGCAGGGATGTCTTGTCAAATATAGAACAAAGAATCATAGCCCCGCCCCACTCAAAAATCTGACTCAATCTTCAACTGAGTCGGTGCTACCAATCAAAAGATTTACAGAATGTTAGTTACCTAGAATGTTTGTCCCAACCACTTTGTATGATCTGTGCTTGCAGGAAATTAATATTTTGCCTAGCCAGTTATCACGCATACGAGAAACATAGAAATTTACAGCGCAGAAGGAGGCCATTTCGGCCCATCGTATCCGTGCCGGCCGACAAAGAGCCGCACAGTCCTTGGTCAGCAGCCCTAAAGGTTAACAGAACTACTGGACAGACTTGCACTAGTAGTTCTGTACTTAACAAACATTAGCTATTAAACCCATTTGTTTTAACAGGGACATGTTACAGGTACACATTTATACCTTTGGCATAACAACTGCACTGCATTTTTCCTGCAGTTTGCAGAAGCAGCAAGTATTGGCCACGTTTAACCCTATGAGTGCTATGACCAGCCAGAAAGAATCCAATAAACAATCAATTTTGGTCAAAATTGTTCATTTTTGTTATGATTATAAATTGCCTAGTCATGCATTTTTTATGTCTAAGAATGTTGGCATGATTGCATACTAGTGTGGGCACATGTGTTTCAAGGATATATGGTCACAAAGATGAGAATAACTATCTTATTTGTATCCTGCATTATTGTGCCAATATCAATTAAAGAAATTTAAAAGGATTAACCCTGCACTTCTGACAGTGTCTCATTGTAGCTACTGAATTGTGTGGTTTCTGTCAAGTTTATTTCAAACCCTCTGTAGTTACCTCGGTTTTGATCAATGTCAACAGCTGGATTCAAGACTTGCATGTCATGCATTTGGCTATTCTTGGAAACCAAGATCCATGATTTGCCTTCATGATGTCTTCCCACATCATGTGACTTGTAAAGGACATTGCTACAGAAGGGCTAATCATAAGTGATGCCAGTTTATTTTGGAAGAAATGTTGTGACATTTCATACTCCATATATTATTTGAGGCCCCAATTCATTTTTTGTTAACATTATACATTACATAATCTGCACTTTTCATGTCTAATGCTGCCATGGTTACATACTACAGCAAATAAATGAGTTTCAAGGATCTTTGTGTACAGTATTACCCTGACTTCATCCTCTTTTCTGCTCAGCACCTCTCTGGAGTGCTGATTTTCAGAATGGAACAGGAGATTACATGAAATTGCATACTATTTTACAAAACAGAAGCAGGCCATACGACCCAACAGGTCTATGCTCAACACAAGCCTCTTCCCACCTTACTTCATCTAACCCTATCAGCCTATCCTTCTTTCTCCCTCATAAGAACATAAGAAATAGGAGCAGGAGTAGGCCATACGGCCCCTCAAGCCTACTCCACCATTTAACACGATCATGGCTGATCCGATCATGGACTCTGGTCCACTTCCCTGCCCGTTACCTATAACCCCTTATCGTTTAAGAAACTCTCTATTTCTGTCTTAAATTTATTCAATGTCCCAGCTTCCACAGCTCTCTGAGGCAGTGAATTCCACAGATTTACAACCCTCTGAGAAATTTCTCCTCATCTCAGTTTTAAATGGGCGGCCCCTTATTCTAAGATTATGCCCTTTAGTTCTAGTCAGTGGAAACATCCTCTCTGCATCCACCTTGTCAAGCCAACTCATAATCTTATACATTTTGATAAGATCACCTCTCTTCTGAATTCCAATGAGTAGAGGCCCAAACTACTCAAATTTTCCTCATAAGTCAACCCCCTCATCTCCGGAATCAACCTAGTGCCTCCAAAGCAAGTATATCCTTTTGTAAATATGGAAACCAAAACTGCACACAGTATTCCAAATGTGGCCTCACCAATACCCTGTATAACTGTAGCAAGACTTCCTTGCTTTTTATACTCCATCACCTTTGCAATAAAGGCCAAGATTCCATTGGCCTTCCTGATCACTTGCTGTACCTGCATACTATCCTTTTGTGTTTCATGCACAAGTACCCCCAGGTCCTGCTGTACTGTGGCACTTTGCAATCTTTCTCTATTTAAATAATAACTTGCTCTTTGATTTTTTTTCTGCCAAAGTGCATGACTTCACACTTTCCAACATTTTACTCCATCAGCCAAATTTTTGCCCACTCACTTAGCCTTTTTGAAGATTTTTTGTGTCCCCCTCACACATTACTCATGTACTTATCTAGCTTCCCCTTAAATGCATCTATGCTGTTCACCTCAACTACTCAATGGGCTAGCAAGTTCCAAATTCTAACCACTCTCTGGGTAAAGAAGTTTCTCTTAAATTCCTTATTGGATTTATTTGTAGCTATCATATTTATGAACCCTAGTTTTGGACTCCCCACAAGTGTAAACGATGAGATTGCTGAGAGGAGTCAGAACAGTTGAGCTGTTATTATGCTTCTATTGCTGTTGTTAGAAATAACGACAAACATTCAACGTAATACTTAGAATTAAGCATGGCGCGTCCTACCGTTAACCTTATAGATGCAAAAATAAACAAGTAAAAAAAATGGGGTTATCACCTTTATTTTGAACATAGTGTGGTCCATGTCAAGTACCAAATACATACCCCAAGCAGAGATTTATGATGTCAAAGAATATGGTTTTAAGTGCCAGATATAAAAACTGCAGAACTTTATGATTGTAATATATCATTATTCTAAATTGAAGTAGGGACAAGACATCCATTTTTAATACCATGAAAGCATCCAATGCTAATTAAGATGGCATGCCTACCAGTAGCTGCATTACAGTGAATGTATTTGTGTCTTGGGTGGGCTAACTAAAAGTGTGAATTTGCTCGTTGGTGACATTAATCAAGTGGCATGCACAAATGGTGTGCGCAGGTGTTGCTTACTTTACAAATAAAAATCATTTCAACCCTGATTACTAAAATAAAGGAAATGTAATTGACTTAGTTTGTCTTTTTTAACATTACAGGTTAAATCCCAAAAGAAAACCCAATCTCACTAGGTATGTATATTGCATTTTGTCATTAATGTAATCTGCAATTCCAGCAGTATTGAGTACACTAAATAAAGTCTGCAGGCGCTATAGCCTGGGTACCAGCAAGCTATGCTACAGAATGGTCGAATGTCCACAAATCTCAACATGGTGATTTCGAGATCTCAGCCCTGCAAAAAGCACAAAGATGAGCGACAGTCATCAGACTACCTTTCACACCTCTTACTGGCTGACTGTAGAGCAAGTCTCAGCCATCCTCTTGGTTGAGGTTGATTCAGGGCATAAGAAGACTTCAAAAAGTGGAGGCACAAGAAAAATGACTAAATCCAAACCAAAAGTAATATCCGTCCTCCAGTTTGAGCTAAATAATTTTGTGGGTTTCTAATGATCTTTTATTAGTGTATTGCTTAAAAAAAGCTACAGCTCCTGTCGAACTAAATGGCAAACTTAAACCTCTGGAAGATGGAGCCCTGCTTGTCATTTCCAAGATATCTTCCTCAGGCAAAATTTTTACTGTTTCATTATTACAATATTACCGGGAACGGTAGCATAGTAATTATGTTACTGGACTGAAACCAGAGATGGGAGTTCAAATCCCACCACTACGCAGCTATGAAATTTAAATTCAATTACTTAAATAAATCTGGAATAAAAAGCTAGTATCAGTAATGGTTACGATGAAACTACCAGATTGTTGTAAAAACCCAGCTGGTTCACTAATGTCCTTTATGGAAGGAAATCCGTCGTCCTTACCTGACCTGTGTGACTCCAGACCCACAGCAATGTTGTTGACTCTTAACTGCCCTCTGAGTTGTACCAAACCGCTACAAAGAAGTATTCCCACATAGACTGCAGCGGTTCAAAAAGGCGGCTCACCACCAACTTCTCAAGAGCAATTAGGAATGGGCAATAAATGCTGGCCTCGCCAGCGACTCTCTCATCCCATGAATGAATAATAAAACAAATCTGTCTTTTATTGTGTCTCGTTTTCATGACCAATACACAATAGCAATGTAGCCTGCAACGGTCACCTTTTTCTTAAGTAGTGGAATATCTGTGGAAATGCACTATATGCTCTGCTACATGTTTAGTTGGAAACAAAACTGTTCTCTTTCGTCTGCCAAAAAAGGTGGACTTAATTTCTATTTGTTTCTTGACCTCAAAGAGGTTATCAGTCAAAGGCTAATTTTGAGCAACTAAGCAGGCCCCTACCTAAATAGCGTAATTAAATTATGTGCTGTGTCTTGGATGCATTGATGCTAATTAATATGAAAGTGAGTGTTAGCATATGGTGTGTTTCACAACAGCTATCACCGCTCCTCTGGATCTGGTCACTGACCTAATCTTAGCCATTACCCATGCTTTCTAATCTATTATTACTTAATTTCAGAATATTTCTTTCATGCATGGATTATCAGTGTACTAAGTACGAAAACCATGAGTTTGCTGACCATTGGAAGGCTTTAATAAAATTCCTCTGAATTTGGAACTTAATGACTATCGCAATGCACATGTTTGTAACCAGAGATGAATATTTATTCATACTAAATTTACAACCAATTTGATGATCCAAACACAATTCTGGGTTAGATTTTTCAATCTATCCTAAATTTTTCAATAAATCCAAAATATTCAGATTCATAAAAATCTAAATTGTGGTAATTGGTGACCTGTTTACTACTCTTCCATTTAGAATACATAGCTTTGTGAGCACTGAACATCTTTGTTGTTTCAGCACATTTCTCAAAATGAAAGACATTATGAAGATAGCAGAACTGAAAATCCTTGTATTATTTAAGAAACAATTAGATGCCGTGACTGGGTGTCTGTACCGTCTTTCTGGAAGATTGAGCTTAAATTGTCACCTTCATCCATATTTATCCTGTAAACAGCATTCAGTGGTGGTGGTCCCTGAACAATCTGACTCCTGGCATCCACTGATAATACTGTCTGATTTACTGCACATTGAAAAATTGGGCCATATTGGTTCACGAACGTGACCTGTTGTTTTTCTGTCCTGAGCCCTTCTTCCTCCCAGAATCCCCATTACTAAGCGCTTCTACTGACTTGTGGGATAAATCTCAAACTCACCATGAGCGGAGTTGTATCCTACCATACAACAATGACCAAGTGCCTTTTGTTTCTATTTTTGGTACAACAATGTCCCCTTTACCTTTTTTTTGCAAGTGAATTTAGGTTTTCAAAATCTGAAAAATGTGTGCATTTGATACTTTTGGTGTCCCCCAAGGATCTATCGTTGGCCCCCCTCCTATTTCTCATCTACATGTTGCCTCTCGGCAAAATCATCTAAAAGGACAGTGTAAGTTTCCACATGTAAACTGACGACACCCAGCTCCACCTAATCACCACCTCTCTCGACCCTTCCTGCTGTCCAACATCCAGTACTGGATGAGCAGAAATATCTTCTAACTAAATATCGGGAAGACCAAAGCCATTGTCTTCAGTCCCCACCACAAACTCCAATCCCTAGCCACCGACTCCATCCTTCTCCCTGGCAACTATCCAAGGCTGAACCAGATTGTTCGCAACTTTCGTGTCCTATTTCACCACGAGATGAGCTTCCATCACTAAGACTGCCTATTTCTACCTCTGATCATCGCCCAAC
Organism: Pristiophorus japonicus; assembly: GCF_044704955.1. Taxonomy (NCBI): domain Eukaryota; kingdom Metazoa; phylum Chordata; class Chondrichthyes; family Pristiophoridae; genus Pristiophorus; species Pristiophorus japonicus. Next base: position 62,850,428 of record NC_091980.1, on the reverse strand, counting down.
TCCATCCCTGCCTCAGCTCATCTGCTGCTGAAGCCCTCATCCATGCTTTTGTTACCTCTAGACTTGATTATTCCAACACACTACTGGCTGGCCTTTCGCATCCTACCCTACGTTAACTTAAGATCATCCAAAATTCTGCCTCTGGTGTCCTAACCTGCACCAAGTCCTGTTCACCTATTCCCCCGAGCTTGCTGACCTGCACTGGCTCCCAGTTGAGAAACGCCTCAATTTTAAAATTCTGATCTTTGTTTTCAAATCCCTCCATGGCCTCGCCCCTCCCATCTCTGTAATCTCCTCCTGCCCAACAACCTTCCACGATATCTGCGCTCCTCCAATTCTGGCCCCTTGAGCATCCCCAAATTTGAGGATATGCTGATAGGGTTAGTAGTAGTAACAGAATCTACAATATTTTTGCGGGCTCATGCCAACCTTGGAAGCCTCAGGGTTAAAGATTAATTCTAATGCCCAGTTATTTCCCTATGGATATTCCACAAAAACATATCGGGCAAAGACATCTGTCTAAAATTGTGTGTAGCTGTTGAAAGGGGTCCAAAGTTACACCTTTGTAAGTCCAGTTCAATCCTGATATATTGGGAACTAATTTTTAATTAATTTGATGTCAGCGGGACTCTAACCACCACCCCTTGACATTCAACGGCATTACTGTTGTCAAATCCCCTACCATCAACATCCTGACCAGACATGTAACTGGATCAGCTACATAAATACAGTGACTACAAGAGTAGGTCAGAGGTGGGTATTCGACAGCGAGTAACTCTCCTCCTGACTCGCCACAGCCCTTTCACTATCTACAGGCACAAGTCAGGAGTATGATGGAATATTCTCCATTTGCCTAGATGTGTTCAACTCCAACAACACTCAAGCTCGACACCATTCACGACAAAGCAGCCCGCTTGATTAGCACCCCATCCACCACCTTAAACATTCACTCCCTCCACCACCTTGGCTGCAGTGTGTACCATCAACAAGGTGCACGTCAGCTACTCATGAAGCACCTCCCAAATCCATGACCTCTACCGGCCAGAAGACCAAGAGCAGCAGGCAGCCTACAAGTTCCCCTCCAAATCACATGCGATCCTGATTTGGAAATATATCGCCGTTCCTTCATCATCACTGTGTCAAAATCCTCAAACTCCCTCCCTACCAGCACTATGGGAGTATCTTCACCACACGGTCTGCAGCGGTTCAAGAAAGCAGCTCACCGCTGCCTTCTCCGGGCCAATGAGGGATGGTGAACATTTGAGATTTTGGCGGGATTTGTGGAACGGTATTGTTACTTTCAGTATACCTTATCTTCCGCGTCCCCTCCTGACCCTGGTTCAGCTCTCATAATCGATTTGACCACTGAATCCATACACTGCCACTTTTGCATTCTTCCTGCTGCCAGATCCCAAAACAATCTGCTCGTTGCCAGTCTTCCAGTTTGCACTCCCTATGTGCAGTCAAACCATCTAAGCTTTGCCTATTGCTTTCTTTACACTGTCAGCTGTTACTGTATGCAGGCTATTATTTCAGTGCACTGACTTTGTCTTCTCAGCTGATACCAACATCCTCCCCGTGCAAAAATCGAAATACTGCAGATCCTGGAAGTTTGAGATAAAAGCAAAAAGTGTTGGCAACACTCTACACATCAAGCAGCATTTGTGGGGAGAACAAAATGTGACGTTTGGAGAATAGTCCCTTCTTGAGAATTGATCTATACCTAAAACGTCGACTTGAGTTCTTGCCGCAGATGCTGCTGTTTCCAGCATTTTCTGTTTATGTTTCAGAATTCTAACGTGCAGTATTTCACTTTTTGTTCATGATGTCTAATTCATTGCCATTTCTCTTCCAGGAATGCCTGTCTTGAAGAAGTTCTGCTCCTCCCTTTGACATGATTTCCATTTAGCTCTTTACCCTGTTTACCTTCATTGGTATCTCTTTCATTTCTTGTATTTTCAAAGACCTGCTCTCATAGCAATATCTCTTTTCTCAGCACTCATCTCCAGCTCTGACTCATTTCACACCTTTGTGCATTCTCATTTCAAAAGCATCAAGTCTCTGCTTCTGTGCATTTTCAGAGTCCAGCTTTCAGCTCCGTAGACATTCGTCTCATACAATCTCATTAAAAGATTTTCACAATGTCTTTCATCCTTCAGAGTGCTTTTCATAGCCCATTAAAAGCAATGTATTCTTTACCTTGTTCTAATAACCCCCTTCCGCAGCCATACACCTTCAATTTCCTCATCAATAGTTTTCACTTGATTCTTTTGCCATTCGTCTGGGCTTTTCTTCATACAGTGCATGTTCTGGGTCTTGGGAAGCTGCCTTTGAGCAGCTGTGCTTCATCCTTTATTGTTCAACTTCTCAATTGTTATAACAACGGCAACCAATGAGACTATAAAAATCCTTCACATATTTCATGCGGCTTACTAGGTCCTAACCTTCCACTGATGCTTTGGGTCAGTGATTCAGTCTTTTTTCCCTAATGCATCACTCAGAATTTGTCACCTGACCGTATTCATGAAAATGGATGACAAGATACAACCCTGACGCAATCCTTTCATCACTTTGGACCATTCTGACATTTTTCATTCAATTCTCAAACAACCTTTTGTTCCCTTATATGCATTCTGTGGTAGTCTGGTAATCTCTCAAGCTATTCTGATGATCTTACTTCATAATTTCCAGCAGCACTATCTGTCCCAAGTCATAAGTCTACTTCAAATCTACAGAACACATCCATGTATGTTTGCCATACTCACCACAGTACTTTTTGATTATTTGCCCCATTTGAAGGTCAGATTACCACATCCTCTTTTTGAAGTCATGCTGACTTCCACTCAGCCTTGTGTTCCTAAATCCAGCTCAGGAACACTTTAGCAAATATAATTCCTGGCCCACTAAACCAACTAATGTCCCTGAAATTCCTTCACTGCTTCCTGACCTCTTTGTGTAATGGAATAATTGCTGCCAGTTTCCAAAGCAGTGACATGTCCTCATTCTTTATTTGTAATGTAGGGAGAAGCTCTTTCACTAACTCTGCATCCTAATTTGTCTTTGCGCACTTCTACAACAGTTCTAAATGCGGGGTTTCCCCATCTATTTTTATTGCTTGTTGTATCTTCTGCAACTTCATTTATGCTCCATCTCTCATTAACTCTGCAAGCTTTTCAATTTGCCTAGTAATCATAGAATTTCATTGGCTGATATGTCCTGTTTACAATGCCAGGGAAGTCATTTGGTAAAGTTCTCCTGAATAGAATGCCAGAACACAAGACTGAGGAGAAATCACAGTGTATTCAGAAAAGGTTATGGTTATCCTTAGTTACTAAAACCACTGCTGCTAATGGAAGGTGTCTTCCCTTTCATTTCCCAATATTGTCCTTCATTAGGTCCAATACACTGTTGTGCTTTCCCCATCCCCAAATGTAGTTAATATTTTCTTATTTGCTGGGTGAAATCTGACTTTGGATTGCCTTATTGCACTGTTGTGAAGAATCAACATTTTGAGTCAGCAGTTGGCAAAAAGGTGTTCAACATTGTGTTATCAAGGATGCTGATCAGAAGCTGATGGACAGAAAATTATGCAGCTGCACAAGGCTGAGAAAAAGATCCCAAATTAGATTCTCCCAGTTCCTCCACTTTGATGTATTAACTAAGTGATATGAGTAGTATACATTTAAAGTAATAGCAGTAGCCCATTCTAATTTTCTCCTGGATCAGAAATAATACCAAATGTGAGTGAATAAAACATGGTTAGTACACTGTAATTCTGTGCTTTGATCATGTTCCTGTTTATTTGGAGTATAGTGTACTGTTGAAAGAAGTCTTGCTTCCAACCATGTTGAAAACTGATGCCGAAATGTCAGGAAGTGGGCAAATAAATCCTTAATGTGGCATGCCAACTCTAAACCTTTAAGTTAACCCAAGAATCATATCCTGTATTTGTTGTCATTATCATTTTAATTTGTTTTTTCAGTTTTTAACACTTGCTTATTGAATTTCTAGTCCTCTCCTTCCCAGTCCCAGCTCACCATTGTCACCCTCGTGGCCCATGGTTTCAGCACCTTCAAGTCCAGTACCCGTTTCCTCAACTTCCAGCGACTCCTCCCCTCTCAGGTGTGTTACCAATTCTTTTTTTCAACGCAGTTAATTTCTTGTGTATGTGGAGAAACCCAACCCACCCCCAAAAGGTTTCATAGTTTTCTTAATGAAAGTGTACACTGGGTCTCTGACTCAATTTAACATTGATATTTTCCTGCACAGAAAGGTAACCTTGTGTTATTCTCTTAGTGCCATGTGGGGAGAGAACTAAGCTATGGCTTATGGTACTTTAGCTAATTGAAAATCAGCCTGAAGATTGAGATTTTCTTTAAGCAGAACCTTCGGTAAATTACATTCAAATGTTTATGATCCTTTTATAGTTGTGGCTATTTCTTTAGTGTAGTATCTTAATTTGGTAGAGGAGCGACTCCCAGTTTACTTGTAAAATATCTTATCAGACAATGCAATTTTGTTTTAACTTTCTTGTTGGATGTACAATATCTAATGAAGTGATGCAATTTCCATATCCAAACTCAAAGATTTGACTGAGTAGTGAGAGAAAAATAATTTTGAGAGTACCTTACAATTTTATTGGTAATCTGCATAATATCTTCAATATAATTTTAAAAATTCACTGATACCTGTTGAGTCTACAAAAAACTCGGTATCAGTACAGTATCATTTTCACTCATGATACCCTCTGCAATACCATATGAATGTATATGAGGGAACAGAGGGTTTAGCTATACAAGCATTGTTTTAAGTGCAGTTACATTTTTATTATTGACAATGGGCTATTGGGTCTCGATGGCTGTCAACTGACCAATTTGCATTGCTAAATAATCTCTAACTTTGAGCAAAAACTGGAAAAGTCATTCACAAGTCATCGTGAAGGCTGTATGGTCCTTGATACTTCTGTTTTTATATACATGTCATCTTTTTCCATAGTTTCCAGAATTATTCAAAAAATCAGAACTGAGAGCAGTGTTGAATATGGTAACACGATATTGACTTTAGAAACAGGGTCTCAAACATGATGAGCTAAAGTCTCACAACACTTTCTTTCATAAGAGGGATCTTGCCTCACAGCTATCTGGACCCATCTAGCTTCAACCTGACAACTTGGCTGTTGAGCGGAGATTCATCTTAGACCATGGTATTCCATTTACAGCATCCAGGAAATCCTTGATTAAATAAAAAATAAATACCAAGTGGAAGAAGTTTGATGAGTGGTTGGTTCTCTGCTCACCTGTGTACTCCACTCCTACGATTATTAAGAATGTCCAATATCTCAATAGCTCGGCTCCATACACATGCACATAGCACCTTTTATAATTTTAGGCAATGTTCTTCATATGGGTTCTCTTTGAGAGTTCTTGTTTCATGATGCAAAAAAAATATACAAATTGATACTCTGACATCTTGCAATCTCAACATAGTTCTTCACAAATTTATGTATACACTGTATGAGTCCCTTACACCTGTCTTTTTTATCTTGAACACTGGCCAACTTAAAATATTAAAGAAATATTGGCCAGGACACCAGAATAACTTCCTGCTCCTCTGGGATCTTTCATGTCCATATAAACAAACAGATGGAACCTCCAGATTAATTCTCCATTCAAAAGACGGCACCTGCAACAGTGTAGCACTCCTTCAGTACTGCACTGAAGTGTCGGGCTAGTTTTTGGACTCCTGTCCAGGAGTGGCCTTGAATCCAAGCCCTTCTGATTCAGAAGTGAGAGTGCTACCACTGACCAAAGCTAACTCTTCAAAAGGAGAATGCTAAGAAAGGAAAACATTCATAATTTCAGTGCATAATTCTCACTAACCATTTTTTTTATAACTGATGCACTGGAGCAGTTTGGTTTTTAACTGTACTTATGTGTATTTAAACTGTGTGCCATAAGAATATTTCGTTTAAAGGAAAATTGTCCTTTGAATTTAATGTTTTTTGACTTGAAATATAATTACTTATGGAAGCTTATCTTCATCCTTGTCTCCTGTCGCAAAATTTAGTGACCAAATTAGTTTTTATTCTTCACTTCTTTCCTAAGAATTTAGAATTGGTTCTTTTGGGCTGAATGTGTCACCTGTTGGACAGAATATTTGATGGTTATGTTATATTCTGATTACTGTAACCAGCTAGTTTGTTGCATGTCTCAACCACTTTGAATGTTTGTGATTGCTAGTTCATGTTTCAGTTGTAGATTCATGGTGTCGGACTTTCCTCCACACTGAGGATTCTTTATTTCTAACTTGTAGATGAAGTTGTGCATGATATACAATTAAGAAAACAAGATGTACGTGTCCCAGAAAATGGGAGGGATGGGTAAAAGAAGCTCTTTACATCTCATTAAAAACCCACAAAGACTAATGCTAATGCTGAACAAATCAAGACAGTTGTACAGAAAGGAAAACATTAACGCAACAGGAATTTCCACAGCATACGAGAAAAAAACTTGAAACCCAATAGCCAGAGCAAGCCTTGACACACCAGGAGACATTCAGTTAAGGGAAAAGCTATGAGCGTACCAGAAGCTGAATTATGAAAAAGGCTAAAGAATCTTGCCTTTTACAGTCAGTGTTAACTTGGTTCAATTTGTAGTATTCTGAATTTATGAATTGGAAGCTTGTGGGTTCAACACCACTCCAGGACTTGTGTATGCACATGGCCTGAACTGACATTCCAGTGCAATACTGAGGGAGTACTGCATTGTTGGAGATGGTGCCTTTCAGATGGCACAGTATTTGCCTGTTCGAGGTTCAAATGGGGATAAAAGATCCCAAAGAAGAGGAGCAGGAAGTCCGTCCACCATCCTGGCCAACGTTCCTCCCTCAGTCAACAAAAGATTAATTCATGGTTCATCTCATTTTCAATGTGTGGGACCTTGCTGTGCACAAATATGCCTAAAACAGTAACTGCTTCAAAAAATATTTAACTGGTTGTGAAGTGCTTTGGGCCATTCTGAGGATGTAGTAGGGCATAAGTACAAGGTTTTTAAAAATCTTTTCAGTCTTGAAAGGAGACAGTTGAGATGGGACCTCAGAAGTATATAAAATAATATAGCAAATATAAATCTAGAACACTCCTTCAGTAAATTGATAATAGGACAAGGGTTCAAATTGCAAGGTAAATTTAAGACTGATGTCAGAAACTGTTCTCCCACACAAAGAATAATCAAAACTTGGAAAAGATTTTCAGAGGTTAATGAAGGCAGGGATGGAGGGATTGTAGATTCTGAGGGATTGTAGATTCTAACGGATGAAACAGGCCTTTGTCATCTATCATAAGAGGCTTTGGTCACCTCAGCAGTCAGTAATAGTTTTATCACTGGTGATTGGTGTGGAATTCCACTGTAATTTCTCATTTGTTTATCTAGATTCTTCAGGATATACCCATCGCCCAGTCAGGGGAAAATGCAGTGACATTCCAGAAGGTCTATAAACAGACAAAAACAACAGTGTCCTAAATTGACATGACCCTGCTATTTAAAACTTCAAAGCGATGATGATTAGTTGCATAAATTCCTGTTTTCAGGAAATATAGCAGTAATGATTGTTTACTCTTCATTGTGCAGTAATGAAGTTCCCAACTCTCTGCAGTTAAACAGGCCATAATTGCTGTCCTAGGCCCAACTATCTTCAGCTGAATCATGACTGACCTTCCCTCCTTCATAAAGTCACAACTGGGCTGTTCGCTGATGATTGCAGTGCTCAGCTCCATTCATAGTTCTTCAAATGATAAAACAGTCCATGTCTGCATGCAGCAAGGTTTAGACAACATGCCAGCTTGGGCTAAGTGGCATGTAGCACCTCCAACCATAGAAAACCAAACCATCTCTCCATGACCATTGCCGACATTCCGCCCTCCACACCCCACGCCCCCAAATCAATATCCTGAGGGTTACCATTGATCAGAAACTCAACTGCTAGCCATTACGTGGCTAATATGAAAGCAAAATACTGCAGATGTTGGAAATCTGAAATAAAAACAGAAAATGTGGGAACATAATGAGAATAGGAGCAGGAGTAGGCCATTTGGCCCTGCTAGCCTGCTCTGCCATTTAATAAGATCATGGCTGATCTGATCTTGGGCTTAGCTCCACTTCCCTGTCCACTCCCCATAATCCTTTACTCCCTTATCGTTCAAAAATCTGTCTATCTCCACTTTAAATATATTCAATGACCCAGCCTCCACAGCTCTCTGGGGCAGAGAATTCCACAGATTTACAACCCTCAGAGAAGAAATTCCTCCTCATCTCAGTTCTACATGGACGATCCCTTATTCTTAAACTATGCTCCCTAGTTCTAGATTCCCCCATGAGTGGAAACATCCTCTCTGCATCTACCTTGTCAAGCCCCCTCAGTATCTTGTATGTTTCAGTAAGATCACCTCTCATTCTTCTAAACTCCAATGAGTATAGACCCAACCTGCTCAACCTTTCTTCATAAGTCAATCCCTTCATCTCAGAAATCAACTGAGTAAACCTTTTCTGAACTGCCTCCAATGCAAGTATATCCCTCCTTAAATAAGGAGACCAAAACTGTATTCAATCTTCTAGGTGTGGTCTCACCAATACCCTGCACAGTTGTAGCAGGACTTCCCTGCTTTTATACTCCACCCCCCTTGCAATAAAGGCCAACATTCCATTCCATTCCATTCCTGATTACTTGCAGTACCTGCATGCTAACTTTTTGTGTTGCATGCACAAGGATCTCCTAGGTCCCTCTGTACTGCAGCATTTTGTAATCTCTCTCCATTTAAATAATTAGCTTTTTTATTTTTCCCTACCAAAGTAGATAACCTCACATTTTTCCACATTATACACCATCTGCCAAATGTTTGCCGACTCACTTAGCCTGTCTATATCCCTTTGCCAGATCCTTTGTGTCCTCCTCACAACTTGTTTTCCCACCCATCTTTGTATCACCAGCAAACTTGGCTACATTACACTCAGTCCCTTCATCCAAGTCATTAATATAGATTGAAAATAGTTGAGGTCACAGAACCGATCCCTGTGACACCCCACTAGTTATTGTTTGCCAACCAGAAAATGACCCATTTATCCTGACTTTCTGTTTTCTGTTAGTTAGCCAATCTTCTATCCATGCTAATATATTACCCCCAACCCCGTGAGCTCTTCTCTTGTACAGTAACCTTTTATGTGACACCTTATCGAATACCTTCTGGAAATCCACTGGTTTCCCCTTATCTACCCTACATGTTACATCTTCAAAGAACTCCAGCAAATTTGTCAAACATGATTTCCCTTTCATAAAACCATACCGACTCTGCTTGACTTCATTATGCTTTTCCAAATGTCCTGCTGCTGCTTCCTTAATAATGGACGCCAGCATTTTCCCCACATGTTAGGCTAACTGGTCTATAGTTTCCTTATTTCTCTCTGCCTCCTTTTTTAAATAAGGACGTTACATTTGCAGTTTTTCAATCTGCTGGGACCTCTCCAGACTCCAAGGAATTTAGGTAGATTGTAACCAATACATCCACTATCTCTGCAGTCACTTCTTTTAAGACCCTAGGATGCAGGCCATCAGGTCCAGGGGACTTGTCCGCCTTTAGTTCCATTATTTTACTCAGCAGGTCAGGCTGCATCAGTGGAGAGAGAAACAGAATTAATGTTTCAGGTCAATGACCTTTCATCAGAACTGGAAAGACTTAGGAGATGTAACAGGTTTTAAAATCTGTTGCATCTCTAACTTGTTCCAGTTCTGACAAAAGGTCATTGACCTAAAACATTAACTCTTGTTTCTCTTTCTATAAATGCTGCCGAACGTGCTGAGTATTTCTAGCATTTTCTGTTTTTTAGTTCATAAATGTGGCTAGTAGGTCTGATGCTGAATATTCTGCAGTGAGTGGCTCACCACCTGACTCCTCAAAGCCTCTCCACCACCGACAAGGCACAATTCGGGGTTTAATGGAATACCCTTCACTGTCCTGAATGGATACAGCTGCGACAACACTCACGAAGCTTGATACCATCTAGGACAAAGCAGTCTACTTGATCGGCACCTCATCCACAAGCCAAACCATCCACCGTGGCTGCAGTGTGTGCCATCTACAGTATACACTGCAGCAAACCATTAAGACTTATTTGGCTGCACACACCAAACCCACAACCTCCACCATCTACAAGGACAAGGACAGCAGTTGCATTGGAACATCCAAGTTCCCCTCCAAGTCACATACCATCTTAACTTGGACATATTTTGCAGTTTCTTCATTGTCAATGGGTCAAAATCCTTCAACTCCCTACATAATGGCATTGTGGAAGCACCTTCAGCACTGCAACGATTCAAGACGTTCCACAACCACTTTCATGGGGAAATTGTGATGTCCAATAAATGCTGGCCTTATACAGTGACGCTCGCGGCCCAAGAAGGCTGTTGTGGCCTGCTGAATTACCTGGCCACTATTAGAATTACTTTTTTTTTAAGTAAATCATCTTACTGCCATCACTTATTTTTACAGTACCCAATGCGACAAAGCTCGAGCCTTGTATGCGTGTAAAGCAGAACATGACTCAGAATTATCCTTCAGCGCTGGGACCATGTTTGAGAATGGTAAGTGTAAAGAAAATTCCTATTGAATTGGAGGTTGAGATTGTTCATTCAGACTTCTATATGAACTCAACTTAACAGCAATTAGACATTAGCTTTAAAATAACACATTCCTTACTTTACCAGAATAATACATTGGGCTCGAGTTTCCGCTATTAAATTAGTGCAATCTGGGCATAATTGGCCAGAGCAGCGCAAAAGATTGGGAAATTTTAAACATAAGTGAGTTACACCCAAAGCCACTTATGCTTGTGTTTTCTGTGATCTTTTACACTGGTTCAGGATTCAATTTGCCTGAATCAGACCTTGCCCACAAAAGTGGCCATGCCCCTAGTTTGAAATTGCGAGAATCCACTGATTGTGCTGGGTTGGGAAGGCTCTTCAAATTGCGCTCATTTTCGCATCAAAAAATATTTAATTGACCAAGAAACTGACTAATTGTTTCTGTATAGCTTTTTAAGTCATTTTCAGTGATTTTAAATAGAGTTATTCACAGGTGCAATTGGAATTAATAAAACTGCACCAGGTTGCCACTCTTAAAGGAATTTTTGAGGATGTAACTAGTAGAGTGGACAAGGGAGAACCAGTGGATGTGGCGTATTTGAATTTTCAAAAAGCTTTTGACAAAGTCCCACACGAGATTGGTGTGCAAAATTAAAGCACATGGTATTAGGGGTAACGTATTGACGTGGATAGAGAACTGGTTGGCAGACAGGAAGCAGAGAGTCGGGATAAACGGGTTCTTTTCAGAATGGCAGGCAGTGACTCGTGGGGTGCCGCAGGGCTCAGTGCTGGGACCCCAGCTATTTACAATATACATCAATGATTTAAATGAAGGAATTGAGTGCAATATCTCCAAGTTTGCAGATGACACTAAGCTGGGTGGTGGTGTGAGCTGTGGGGAGGATGCTAAGAGGCTGCAGGGTAACTTGGACAGGTTAGGTGAGTGGGCAAATGCATGGCCGATGCAGTATAATGTGGATAAATATGAGGTTATCCACTTTGGTGACAAAAACATGAAGGCAGTATATTATCTGAATGGCGGCAGATTAGGAAAAAAGGAGGTGTAATGAGACCTGGGTGTCATGGTACATCAATCATTGAAAGTTGGCATTCAGGTACAGCAGGCGGTGAAGAAGGCAAATGGCATGTTGGCCTTTATAGTTTGAGTATAGGAGCAGGGAGGTCCTACTGCAGTTGTACAGGGCCTTGGTGAGGCCTCATCTGGAATATTGTGTTCCGTTTTGGTCTCCTAATCTGAGGAAGGACGTTCTTGCTATTGAGGGAGTGCAGCAAAGGTTCACCAGACTGATTCCCAGGATGGCGGGACTGATATATGAGGAGAAACTGGATCGACTGGGCCTGTATTCACTGGTGTTTAGAAGAATGAGAGGGGATCTCATAGAAACATATAAAATTCTGACGGGACTGGACAAGTTAGATGCAGGAAGATGTTCCCGATGTTGGGGAAGTCCAGAACCAGGGGACACAGTCTAAGGATAACGGGTAAGCCATTTAGGACCGAGATGAGGATAAACTTCTTCATTCAGAGAGTTGTTAACCTGTGGAATTCTCCACCGCAGAGAGTTGTTGATGCCAGTTCGTTAGATATATTCAAGAGGGAGTTAGATATGACCCTTACGGCTAAAGGGATCAAGGGGTATGGAGAGAAAGCAGGAAAGGGATACTGAGGTGAATGATCAGCCATGATCTTATTGAATGGTGGTGCAGGCTCAAAGGGCTGAATGGCCTATTTTCTATGTTTCTAAAGAATACTGTTTAATGGAAAGAAAAAAAGAGATTACATTCTATTACACCACCCATTTGCACTGGTTCATGGAAGATTTTTCATTTGATTATGCAAATGAATTTTAGTGGCAAATTGAAACCTAACCAAACTAGCACAATTTTGGGTGCAATTTCCTGATTGCGCACAAAGTGGAAACTCTACCCCAAGGAGTTTTACATGGTATAATAATTATGTCCTTTATAAAACAGTGCATTCTCTGTTTGCATTCTCTTGACTTACCATGAACAATGCCATCGGAAATTTGCTCAAATATTTTATAAAAACAATTTACATAAGCATGCACCTCCTGACTCCAGCACACCTGACATCACACATGCATCTAAAGCAAATTTATGTGTCACATGGTGGGGAGAGGGGTGGGGGTGGGAGAGGGTAGGAAAGTATAAAGATAGAAAAGTAACATTTGAAATGTGCAGAGAAATTTTACAGGAATATCACACTTCATGTCTCGCAGTTATCACACATGCTGTCACACTTATATAGTCATTTAAAGAAAAGAAAGGCAATCATTTCCAACCTAGAGAGAAAGTTTCCCAGCATCCAAAAATAGCTTCTCATTGATCTTGCACCTTATGTCCATTAGCGACAGGCCAGATTATATACATTTGGCCTTTAGCATCAGAAACATTTATTGTGGCATAATAACATAATGTTGCTGTCCTTGCAAAACAGCGTATCTTCCAACTTACCGTGAGAATTGCTTCAGGATATACACTATCATTAGCAGATATGCACAATTAGCAGATCTGTAGATTGGTTCATGGTGAGTCGGAAGATAATGCTGTTTTATAACTGGTGTTAGCAACAAAGTGTGATAGGAAGTATGTGTGACACAGGAAATAAAAGGTATACACAGGACTTTACATATATATAACCTCTCTATAATCTACTTCCCTTTTTAGATGGTGTGTTTAACCCTTTCCAAAGTATAAAATCCCTCCATTATTTTACTTAAGCAAGTCTAACTGAGCCTAGGTCTCCTGATCCCAAGGAGCCATCTGGTAATCCAGTTGCAGATCTCTATCTGCACTTCTTCATCAGGTGATCTAGCTTTAATGCTACCTCCAAATTTTCCCTTCCTTATGGAGAGATGCCTGATCTCTGCTTGACAGCATCACAGAGACTGGAAATTTACTTCTGTTGAAATATTAGCAGAAAGTATTAGAGATGATCTGATCATTTGGATAAATTAGCAAGTTATTCTGCTTATAGTCTGAATTCAAGTGGAAGAAACTGTCTGAGGCTGTCAGTGAGGCATAAATTTGGGTTCAAGTTAGGCGACTTGACACTATGCAATGGTTGATACAAATGTGAAACGTGTTGCATTGACCCATCTTAATATCCTGTCCCTTGGTGAAGGCAAAATTCACTAAAAAAAAAAGATTCATTTTGTGGTGTTGCTGACCCAAAAGAATATTTCTGCTTTCAGGATTAACTGTTGTGTGTTTTACAGTACATTCATCCAGGGAACCTGGTTGGCTTGAAGGAACATTGGACGGGAAGATTGGACTAATTCCAGAAAATTATGTCGAGTTTCTATAGTCCAAAGGTGCATGACATTATTGCTGAGCACTACATGGTATCCATGGTAATTTATGAAGACTTAAACAAGATTTTAATTTTTGGCATTTTACTTCTATTGCAGCGATGCAATGAGGGCAGATCTGTGAACTGGAGATAGATGATTAATTTCAACCTTAGCTTTTACTGTCCTGCAGTATGGATATGATCCACTGTTAATTTATCAAACCAGAGCCTGTAATTATTTCTTAAGGATTTTGTTTTTAATTCAAGCACTTGGTTTCCCAAATTAGGGTATATTTTATGTGGTAGGTCTTAGCATGTATATAATGTAGATATTCTACATAACTATTGCAAATGTTATTTGTATGATGTATGTAGTGTGCTGATATGGAGCTTTTCATTGGGAAGTGTATCATCATTCAGTGTGCCATTTCTTTTCAAAGTGCTTTCAGAATGGTCAAGAAGTAAAGCTCCATACAACTAATCCCTCATGTAAAGCATTTACCCAACTGAAGTGTTGCAATCACATGCTTAGATTATAGAATTGTGGTACTGCAATGCAGAGGTACAAGGGGCTTAGCAATAGTAACATCAGATGGCCAAATTTTATACCGGGATGAAGATCACACCACTACCCATAGAATTATTTTAAAATCTTAAATCAACAAGATGGGAAGCATTGCTTTTTTTTATTTTTTTCAAAATAAATATTACTTTGTGATATTTACATGAGATATTTGTTTACATAAAAGTGAATGCCTTCTATGATGTAAAAGAATTAGATTTTAAAGAAAGAAGTTTAAATAGAAATGTTTTTATAACATTTTAAAAATGACAATCAGCCAGAAAGTCAAAGACGTTTCCAACCAACTCACCAGCTTGTTGAATAAAATGCCTCGAGGGCGGCAGGAACGTATGATTTTAGTAAACTTACATCACTTGCTTCTGCAGCTAATGCAGTTGTTATGCTTGTTCCTAGTTCTAAAGATAAAAACTGCACAGAACTGAGCTGATCAATACAAATTTAATGATTTCAACAAATCAGCCTGGAATTTCAAACATAGCAGCAATAACTTGCTTTTATATCGCACCTTTAACATAGTAAAACATCCCAAGGTGCAATCAGAACTTGGCACAGTACCAAAACGGCTCTCATCAAAGTCACAAATGACATCCTTTGTGATTGTGACAAAGGTAAACTATCCCTGCTCGTCCTTCTCGACCTGTCTGCAGCCTTTGACATGGTTGATCATTCCATCCTCCCCAACATCTCTCCACCATTGTCCAGCTGGGTGGGACTGCATTCTCCTGGTTCCATTCTTATCTATCTAATCGGAGCCAGAAAATCTCCTGCAATGGCTTCTCTTCGCCTTCCCACATCACTACCCCTGTTGTCCCTCAATGATCTATCCTTGGCCCTCTCCTATTTCACATCTATATGCTGCCCCTTGGCATCATCATCTGAAAACAGGGCGTCAGTTTCCACATGTACACTGACAACACCCAGCTTTACCACACTACCACTTCTCTTCACCCCTCCACAGTCTCTAAATTGTCAGACTGCTTGTCCAACATTGAGTACTGGATGTGCAAAAATGTTCTCCAGTTAAATATTGGGAAGACCGAAGCCGTTGTCTTTGGTCTCCGCCACGAACTGCATTTTCTAGCCACTGACTCTATCCCTCTCCCTAGCATCCGTCTCGAGGCTGAACCAGATTGTTCGCAACCTAGGCGTATTATTTGACCCTGAAATGAGCTTCCAGCCACATATCCGCAGCATAACTAAAACTGCATATTTCCACCTCCGTAACATCGCCCATCTCTGCCCCTGCCTCAGCTCATCTGCTGCTGAAACCCTCATCCATGCCTTGTTACCTCTAGACTTGACTACTCCAGCACACTCCTGGCTGGCCTCCCACATTCTACCCAATGTAAACTTGAGGTCATCCAAAACTCAGCAGCCTGTGTCTTAACTCGCACCAATTTCCGTTCACCTATCACCCCTGTGCTCGCTGACCTACATTGGCTCCCAGTTAAGCAATGTCTCGATTTCAACATTTTCATCCTTATTTTCAAATCCCTCCATGGCCTCACCCTTCCCCATCTCTAATCTCCTTCAACCTCACAACCCCCCCCCCCCCCAAAAAAAAATATCTGCACTCATCAAATTCTGCCCTCTTGTATCCTGATTATAATCACTCAACCATCAGTGGCCGTGCCTTCAGCTGCCTAGGCCCTAATCTCTGGAACTGCCTCTCTACCTCTCTTTCCTCCTTTATGACACTCCTTAAAACCTACCTCTTTGATCAAGCTTTTGGTCATCTACCGTAATTTCTTCTTATCTGGCTCGGTGTCAATTTTTTTTTCTTATAACACTCCTGTGAAGCGCCTTGGGATGTTTTACTATGTTAAAGGCGCTATATAAATAGAAGTTGTTGTTGTTTTCCATGAACAGAATATAGCTGCGAAAAGGCTAAACCTACTGCATTGGTTTGACAGTGAGCGTGAGCATGGAACCAGGCGCTATGTTTATCTGTTTGGAGCAAGTTTCATGCTAATTTATTCATTTGCATATTTAACTTTTTAAGGGGGCATTGAGCTAGGGGCTGCTAGTAAGGAACAGGATAAAAAGAATGAGGGAAAGAAAAACCTGGGAGAACAAAAGGAAGCTTTCATGGTCTATATCATTCTACTTGTCGCATACTTTGCTTTGAAACAAAGAAAAGACCTGTATCCAATCTAGAGGAGCTTTGGCTTTTTAAAAAATGTATTTCCAGAATGGATATTGCGTTGTGGGGGTGGCTATGCTTTTTTAATTCTCTCTCTTAAGTCCTTGTTTCTAACTTCTTAAAATCCATGGTAAGCCTGCTGTGAAGCCAGTGGGTTGTGATAGCCAGTTATTTTGTGTGAATTTGCGGCAGTGGTTAATGTGCCTTCCATGTAGTTCTCTAACAAAATTACAGCTTGATAGCTCATCTCTTTTAAAAAAAATTTTTGTTTTAGAAGCTGCATCACTTTACATTGATTGTACTTATCTTTGGATCTCAATAAAATCACATTTTTGGTATATGAAAGATCAGAGTATGATTTATACAATGAAAGAAGATTGCATTTATCTAATCAGGTCAGCAGTGCAGATGTACAGCCTACTCTTAATTGAAAGTTGCTTAATGAGAATTATTTCAATTTTTTAATACAATTCCTACTTTGTGTTATTGCTTAATTCAAATTAATGAATAATTCAACATTTTAGTGCAAAAAAAGGCAGAGTTATCAGAAGGAAACGGTATGCATGCACCTTTTGTACAGTATACATCTACACGTGCAATTACGGAATGGATGGGTTCTGGCACATAACCGAGTTCAAGAGAGCTGTTCCAATATAACCTGTAACAAATAGTTTGCCTGTAGACATTCCCATCTGAGCCACAAAGTCTGCCTGAAATTCAGAACAATGATGTTGGTGATGAATCAGTTGATGTCATCACTGGGAGCTACTATCTTCAACTGTTTTTCTCATTTCTCCTAGGAGGTATTTATATGGTAAATTATGGCACAAATACTAGATACTACCCATTTGGGCATTGCAAGACCAGATTTTTGAACTTTAATAACATTACACTTTTCATTAAACAGTACACAAAACATAACTTGCATTTACATAGCGTCTTAAATATAGAAAAATATCCCAAGGCCTTTCACAGAGGCATAATCAGACATAAATGGATGACAAGCCAATGAAGAAGATATGAGGACGGGTGACCAAAACCCCATCAGATATAGGTTATAAGAGAGGAGGTGGTGGTAGTCAGATGGAGAGGTATTGGGAGGGGATTATGGAGTCTCAAGGCTTGGTTGCCAATGGTGAGATAAAAGGAGTGGGAGTGCAGGAAAGACGCTAACAGCAGCCCGAAATTCCACTTCTCTTCGCCAACGGACTTTGATGCTGCGTTGGCTCCATTATAATGAGACCTGAGGCCCAATATTGAGGAAGCCTTGGGCCTCATCATTCAGGTGCAGGGAAAGTACCATGTGCAGATTTCTAGGCCATATAGTCTTAAAAGAAAAACATCAATCTTCCAGTTGCTTCTTTGATTCATCGTGTTAATCTACCATTAAACATGCCACTTTGTGAGATTCACATCGTCTTGGCAATTAAGGAAGTCGATATTTGTCTTTCTATCCTTCCAGACTTTTTTTCTGTTAGAGGGAAATTATCATGGTTTTTGGGGAGAATGGAATTAGAAGACCCATGCATCACTTTATACACACGTGGGCCAAACACACTTTTTTGAGGAGGAATTATTTCATTACCCTGTGCTGATGAGGAAAGTAAAAAGTTTCCCAAATATTCTCAATGGAGATGACCTATAACAGTTTGGGCTTTCTGGCAGTAATTATAATACACATGACAGAAAGGCATGTTCATAAATTTTATGTACCAAAACCTGCACCTTTATGTGAGTAAAATAGAATACCATGGAGCTAGCAATTACCTACAAGCAGTGGTATGTTACACCGGAGACCAACTTGGATGCCCAAGTGGCAGGCAACTTTCACACCACAAGAGCCATTTGGAACCATAGAATGGTTACAGCATAGAAGGCGGCCATTCAGTCTGTCGAGCCCATGTCGACTCAGCTAGTCCCACTCCCCTGCCCTTTCCCTGTAGTCCTGCAATTCTTTTTCCTCCAGATACTTATCCAACTCCCTTTTGAAAGATAAGATTGAGTCTGCCTCCACCACACTTTCAAGCAGTGCATTCCAGAACCCAACCACTCACTGCATAAAAGAGGTTTTTCTTATTGCCTTTGGTCCTTTTGCCAATCACCTTAATTCTGTGCCCTCTGGTTCTTGACCCTTCTGCCAAAGAGAACAGTTTCTCTCTATCTACTCTGTCCAGACCCCTCATGATTTTGAGCACTCCTATCAAATCTCCTCTCAATCTTCTCTGCTCCAAGGAGAACAATCCCAGCTTCTCCAGTCTAACAACATAACTGAAGTCCCTCATTCCTGGAATCATTCTCGTAAATCTTTTCTGCGCCTTCTCTAAGACATTCACATTCTTCCTAAAGTGTGGTGCCCAGAATTGGACATAATACTCCAGTTGAGGCCGAACCAGTGTTTTATACAGGTTCATCATAATTTACACACTTTTATACTCTATACCTCTATTTATGAAGCTCAGGATCCGGTAAGCCTTTTTAACTGCTTTCTCAAGCTGTCCTGCCACATTCAATAATTTGTATACACATAACCCTAGATCTTTCTGTTCCTCGAGGATTGTACCATTTAGTTTATATGTCCTCTCCTCATTCTTTCTACCAAGTTGAGTTAATAATTTTCTTCAACAAGAGAAGCCCAACCACCTCTTCCTGACCTTCAACAGCTTCAATGGTGCTGAGTACCCCATATAAACACGATTGCTACAATAGAGGCTGAAATGGGTGGTTTACCTCCTGAAAGCTTCTCCACTGTCAGGAGTGTGAAGGAAAACTCTCCACTCGCCTGGATGGGTGAAGCTCCAGTTAATGTTCAAGAAGCTTGACGTTATTGAGGACAAAGAAAGAACTTGCATTTATATATTTGCCTTTAACATGGAGAAATGTCCCAAGGTGCTTCAAAGACGTATAATCAGACAAAAATGGATGCCAAGCCAAAAAGGATGGATAACCAAAGAGGTAGGTTTTAAGGTGAGCCTTGAAGGAGGAGAGGGAAGTGGAGAGGCGCAGTGGTTTAGGAAGAGAATTCCAGACTCAGCCCTAGACAGCTGAAGGCATAGCCAGCAATGGTGGGGAGAACGGAGGGATTCACAAAAGCCAGAGTCAGCAGACCAGAGAGTTTGGGGGGTGGAGGGGGTTAGAGCTGGAGCAGGTCACAGATAGGGAAGGGTGAGGACATGAAAAGATTTAAACACAAGGCTGAGAATTTAAATTGGAAGCATTGGGGACTAGCAGCTAAAGTAGGTCAGCAAGGATGGGGTGATGGATGAGTGGGACTTGGTGCGATATAGTATATGGGCAGCAGAGTTTTGGATGAGCTGCAGTTTAAGGATAGTGGAGGACGTGAGGCTGGCCAGAAGAGCATTGGAATAGTTGAGTCTCGGGGTGATGAAGGCTTGGATTAGAGTTTCAGCAGCAGATGGGCAGAGGCGCACAATGTTACAGAGGTGGAAATAGACAGTCTTTGTGAGTGAGAGTATAAGGGGTCAAAAGGTCATCTTGGCGTCGAATAGGATACTGAGATTGAGAACAGTCAAGTTCAGCAAAATCAATGCCTCAGCCACTGGACTCAATATTCATGCCCTCCACCACCAAATCATTGTGTCCACAGGATGTGTTACATACAGTCACCAAGCTTGCATCACCAGCATCTCACATCTCGATAACCTTTAACAGCAAGAAAAATTAAGCAATAATCATGGGATCATGGGGACATTATTATCTTTAAGTCACACATCATTCTGCTTTGGACATGTATCACCAGAAGGACTGCAGCAGTTCAAGCTGAAGGTGCATAAACACCTCTATTCGCTTCACCATTAACTACTACTTTTAAACAGGCCTATGCAACCTGAGCTTTTCCACTGTCTATTCGTGTGCGCGCTTTGGCTGCTGCTTAGACCAAGCCATTCAATACTTCTCCACTCTTCCTCCCTCTTTCCTTTTCTCTTTATCCCACCCTGACTGTTCTCTCCTGTCATCTCTCCTCTCGGATACTCTACACTCCCAATTCCCTACCACAATCCTTCATTACCCTTCGACCTGAAGAGCAAGAAGATAAATTAGAGAAAGAGTGGGGCCTACTAGAGACTACAAAGGAAATCTGTGTGTGGAGGCAGAAGATGTGGGTATGATTCTTAATGAATACTTTGCATCTGTTTTCACAAAAGAGAGGGGCGATGCAGACTTTGCAATGAGAGAGAAGGAGTATGAAATATTACACGAGATAAACATAGTGAGAGAGGAAGTATTAAGGTGCTTAGCAGCTTTGAAAGTGGATAATTCCCCAGGCCCAGATGAAATGTATCCCAGGCTGTTAAGAGAAGCAAAAGAGGAAATAGCAGAGGTTCTGACCATTATTTTACAGTCCTTCCTGGCTACAGGTGTGTCAGAGGACTGCTAATGTTGTACCTTTGTTTAAAAAGGGAGAAAGGGATAGACCGAGTAATCACAGGCCAGTCAGCTTAACCTCAGCGGTGGAAAAATTATTGGAAAAAATCCTGAAGGACAGGATAAATCTTCATTTGGAAAGACAAAGACAGCATGGTTTTTGTCAAGGGAAGGTCGTGTCTGACTAACTTGATTGAATTTTTCGAGGAGGTAACCAGGAGGGTCGACGGGGGCAGTGTGTATGATGTAGTGTATGTGGATTTTAGCAAAGCTTTTGATAAGGTCCCACATATCAGACTGGTCACGAAGGTAAAAGCGCATGGGATCCAGGGCAAAGTGACAAGTTGGATCCAAAATTGGCTCAGAGACAGGAAGCAAAGGGTAATGGTTGATGGGTGTTTTTGTGAATGGAAGGCTGTATCCAGTGGGGTTCCGCAGGGCTCAGTGCTGGGGCCCTTGCTTTTTGTGGTATATATCAATTACTTGGACTTGAATGTTGGGGGTATGATTAAGAAGTTTTCAGATTACACTAAAATAGACTGTGTGGTTGATAATGAAGAAGAAAGCTGCAGATTGTAGGAAGATATCAATGTTCTGGTCAGGTGGGCAGAACAGTGGTAAATGGAATTCAATCCGGATAAGGGTGAGGTAATACATTTGGGGAGGTCTAAAGACAAGGGAATACACATTAAATGCTATGACACTGAAAAGCGTAGAGGAACAAAGGGACGTTGGAGTGCAGGTCCACAGATCTCTAAAGGTAGCAGGCCAGGTAGATAAGATGATTAAGAAGGCACATTGTAAGGGGTTCTTGGGGAGTGTTGTTGTGCCTTGGGTGTCTCTCTCTGGGCTTCTGCCCTCACAGCTTATGCTTGGCCTGTGAGGTACCCTGAGTGCTGCAAGAGCACCCCTGGAGAGACTGTGTCCACAGCTTATGAAGGGGGTTTTGAGACTCGTGCATCCCCACAGCTTATGCCTAGCCTGTGAGGCACCTGTGAGTGTCAAACACTCCTAACCCCTTCTTCCCTAGCCTGTGACACACAGTTGAGCATTTTCGAGGTGCTCCTAGCTTCCCTTACACTGTTCTGACATAAGACTCACGATCAGGAGATGTAATGCAATAGAACTGAGACAAGGTGATCCCAAGAGGAACTTAGGCTTCCAATTTATTTGACAAGGTGTATCTCAACAAACAGCAATACACCAACAAAACAATCCCCCTAAATCCCACTAAACAGACACAATGAAAACTTTTACACAAGTTTAGCAGTACAATGCCCAACCTCCCACCTTTCCTGGCCTAACTGAGTTAGGAGTTCTGGGGACCAGAGGTTATACTCACTACTGTGCCTTTTGCAGTCTGGTGGTTTGTTTCTTCTATCTTCGGTGTCTTCGAACACTGGTTTTCCTTCAGTGTCGAGAGGCTTGCTGGTTGTTGGATCACGAGAGCAGAGAGCAGAGAGCAGAACACACACTGGGTCAGAAACCCCTTTTTGTAGCCAGATTATCCAGTCCGCCTCTCGTGCTGAAATCGATCCTTCCCATTGGTGGGCTTTGTGATTTTGAAAAATGCAGCAGTTTTAAATTATAGCGGGTTTTTTCCACTGATGTTAACCTATTCAAGGTTTGAGTAGGTGTTGCTTGCGTTGGCCTCCTGTAGCCATTGTGTAGGCCCTTGGGTTGTTTTGGATTCCCTAGTTTTCTGAAGGTCTGCATAATTTCCCTCCATAGTGTAAACATGGGGAAGACAATAGCCTGATAATGGCGATGAGTCAGTACCACAGTTTTCGAGCAAGTGCTCTCCCATTGGCTTGAAAGCCTCATGCTTCGGGCTGACTCTGTCCCACCATTGGCCCTCCGGTGTCCTCCCCCGTCCAATCACTGCTCTGCCAAGGTCAAACTGTCTCGGTTTCAATTCACATTGCAGCACAGACATATCCAACAGCCCTTTTCCTTCTGAGTAAAATGAGGGGGTTTTCGTCCTCCCCTACAATATGGAATACTTGCCTTTATTAGTCTCGGCATGGAATACAAGAGCAAGGCAGTTATGCTCGACCTGTATAACACACTGGTTAGGCTGAGTGCAGTTCTGGTCACCACATTACAGGAAAGATATAATTGCACTGGAAAGGGTGCAGAGGGGATTTACAAGAATATTGCCTGGACTGGAGAATTTTTTCTATGAGGAAAGATTGGAGATGCTGGGTCTGTTTTCTTTGGAACAGAGGAGGCTGAGGGGAGACTTGATTGAGTTGTATAAAATTATGAGGGGCCTGGATAAAGTAGATAGGAATGACCTGTTTCCCTTGGCAGAGGGGTCAATAACCAGAGGACATGGATTTAAAGTAACTGGGGGGAAGTTTAGGGTAGATACGAGGAGAAATACCTTCATCCAGAGGGTAGTGGGGATGTGGAACTCACTGCCTGAAATGGTGGTAGAGGCAGAAACCCTCTTCACATTTAAAAAATACTTGGATGTACACTTAAAGTGCTGTAACCTACAGGTACTGCAATAATCATGGGCAATTTAAATCTTTATATAGGTTGGACAAATCAAATTGGCAAAGGTAGCTTTGAGGATGAATTCATAGTGTATTTGGGATGGTTTCTTAGAACAATACAGTGTGGAACCAACCAGGGATCAGGCTATTTTAGATCTGGTAATCTGTAATGAGCTAGGATTAATTAATCATCTCATAGTACAGGATCTTCCAGGGAAGAGTGATCATAGCATGTTAGAATTTCAAATTCAGTTTGAGGGTGAGAAATTTGGATCTGAAACTAGTGTCCTAAACTTAAATAAAGGCAATTACAAAGGTATGAAGACAGAGTTGGCTAAAGTGGACTGGGGAAATAGATTAAAGGGTAAGATGGTAGATAAACAGGAGCAGACATTTAAGGAGATAGTTTGTAACTCTCAGCAAAGATATATTCCAGTGAGAAAGGAAGACTCTATGAGAAGGATGAACCATTCATGGCTAACCAAGCAAGTTAAGGATGGTTGTAATCTACCAAAATTCCCTGGATTCTGGAGAGGTCCCAGCGGATTGGAAAACCACAAATGTAACGCCCCTTTTCAAGTAAGGAGGGAGACTGAAAGCAAGAAACTATAGACCAGTTAGCCTAACATCTGTCATTGGGAAAATACAGGAGTCCATTATTAAGGAAGTAATAGCAGGACATTTAGAAAATCATAATACAATAAAGCAGAGTCAGCATGGTTTTATGAAAGGGAAATCATGTTTGACAAATTTGCTAGAGTTCTTTGAGGATATAACGAGCAGGGTGGATAAAAGGGAAGCAGTAGATGTCGTGTATTTGGATTTCCAGAAGGCATTCGATAAGGTGCCACATAAAAGGTTACTACATAAGGTAAGAGCTCACGTTGTTGGGGATAATATATTAGCATGGATAGAGGATTGGCTAACTAACAGAAAAGAGAGTAAGGATGAATGGGTCATTTTCAGGTTGGAAAACTGTAACTAGTGGGTGCCACAGGGATCAGTGCTGGGGCTGCTACTATTTACAATTTATATTAATGACTGAGATGAAGGGACCAAGTGTATTTTAGCCAAAGTTGCTGATGATACAAAGATAGTGGGAAAGCAAGTTGTGAGGAGGACACAAACAATCTGCAAAGGGATATAGACAGGCTAAGTGAGTGGGCAAAAATTTGGCAGATGGAGTATAATGTGGGAAAATGTGAGGTTATCCACCTTGGTAGAAAGAATTAAAAAGTAAATTATTATTTAAATGGAGAGAGACTACAAAATGCTGTGGTACAGAGGGACCTGGTGCTTATGTTCATGTCTCTCGTGGCCTCGCTACTCCCATCGTGTCAATCGCAGAAAGGTCATCTCTGACAACTTCCTCATATTGCTTCCACCCTCATGCCTCTTCCATCCCATTAGAAAGCAGGGATGCCTAAAAATGTATAAAACTGATATGTATGCTGTGTTTTAAATCTTTTGGAAGTTGGAGACGAGATGTTTCCTGGACTAGTAGCAGAGGCTTAGAAATGCTAATATCTTGGTACCCTGCTGAGATGTGATAATATTTTGCACTATGACAACCATTATCTCTGGTTTTCAAGTTAAAGCTTCAATTTTTAAATGTATCTTTAAGACAATTTTTATAGAAAAGGCTTAGAATCGAAGGAAGTTTGTAGGAATTAACGTAAATACAGACAGTTTGCAATGTCGTAAAGATGGGTTAAAGGTGACAAAGCTCTGGTTTGGGCCTCATAGTTCAAAGAGTAGAGGGATAAGGTGTTGTAGTGATTATACCCGGGAGAATAGAGACAGAGAGACATTAAAGGAATTCCAAGGACTTAGAAAAGGTATAAACGATGACGTGACCAAAATCGTAAGGCATCTTTATGGTGGGTTCTTGAAATAAGAATCGAGGCAAAGAACTAGTGGATTTATTGGATATTAAGTTTTTAGGGGAACCTCTAAGTCAAAAGGTCTTGTCAATATTCAGGTTCAGGCCCACTCCTGGAAGTTTGCAGTCACAAATGGTGTGAGGGGAGAGTGAAACAGAAGTCGTGCTGGTCGAACACTTTTCGAGTGATCCCATGCTTTATCGAAGGTA
Organism: Pristiophorus japonicus; assembly: GCF_044704955.1. NCBI lineage: Eukaryota > Metazoa > Chordata > Chondrichthyes > Pristiophoridae > Pristiophorus > Pristiophorus japonicus. The sequence goes on along the minus strand of NC_091980.1, from coordinate 62,824,760 downwards.
GCTCTAGCCAGAAAGAGATTGCAAGCCAAAGAACTGCTCACGTGCGCCAGCCGTTTGTCCGATCGGGATGGGTATCAACTATCTGTTATAGGTGTATGTTTTTGCTATATAATTAATGTGTTATATTCTGTCTTAAACTCTGATTCAACACAATATATCCACGAGATTGGTTTTACAATCGATCCTGATTATTAAAGTGACCAGAGTTAGCCTTAAACTTGGCTATTTTTAAGAATCTCCCGTCCACCCCCCCGCCCCACCAAATCCAACCTCCTTCTGCATCTGCCCCTGGAAAAAACGCTCTCCTGACTCGCTTACAACTATACTTATCAATTCCCAACTGTCCAGCATTTGGCCCTCCATTCACCATGACATCTGTGCAGCTACCGATCTGCTCAATCACACTCTTACCACCACCTTTGATACCGTAGTCTCTGTTACAACAATTATTCTTTCTCGCCCTGGACGTTCCCCCTGATCAACCCCGATCTTCGCTCTTAATCCAAGGGATGCAGACTTGAACGCATATGGCGGACAACTGGTTTAGCCATTTCCCGCCAGATCTGGTTGGACCACATTAAGCATTATCGGGTCCTGCGCCAATCTGCCAAAATCGCTCACTATTCCAGAATCATTCTGGAATGTAAAGATAAATCCTGGCTTCTATTCTCTACTGCTAACTGTCTTTTTAAACCCCTCTCCCCTGACTCCACCCTCACTCCGACAATAGATGTGAGGAGCTCATGGACTTCATTGTCTCTAAGATTGAAACCATCCTTTCGGCTGCCTCTGCCTCTTCCTTCCTTCCTTCCCCTAGCCCACCGGGCCAAACTTCCTCCAAGAAAGCCATGTGCCCTAGCTCTGACCTCACATCTTTCTCTAGTTTCTCTCCGATCTCGTCTCATGACCTTTCCAAGCTCATTCTATGAGACCCACTTCCTGCTCCTTTGACGCTATTCCCACTGCTGACGACCCAAATTCCTTTTCTGGCTCCCATGTTAGCTGACATTGTAAACAGTTTTCTCTCCTCAGGTACTATCTGCCTCTCCCTCAAATCTGCGGTCATCACCCCTCTCCTCAAAAAAAACAACCCTCGACCCTTCCGTCCTTGCAAACTACCGCCCCATGGCTCCAACCTCCCTTTCCTCTCCAAAGTTCTTGAACGTGTTGTCGCTTCCCAAATCTGTGCCCATCTTTCCCGCAATTCCATATTTGAATCCCTCCACTCCGATCTCTGTACCTGTCACAGTACTGAAACAACTCTCATCAAAGTCACAAACGACATCCTTTGTGACTGTGACAAAGGCAAACTATCCCTCCTCATCCTTCTTGACATGTCTGCAGCCTTTGACATGGTTGACCACTTTATTCTACTCCAACGCCTCTCCACCGTCATCCAGCTGGGTGGGACTGCATTTGCCTGGTTCCATTCTTAACTATCTAATCGTAGTCAGAGAATCACCAGCAACAACTTCTCGTCCCACCCTCCGCATCATTACCCCTAGTGTCCCCCAAGGATCTATTTTTGGCCCCCTTCTATTTTTCTCATCTACATGTTGCCCCTTGGCGACATCATCCGAAAACACAGCATCAGTTTCCACACGTACGCTGATGACACCCAGCTCTACCTCACTACCACTTCTCTCGACACCTTCACAGTCTCTAAGTTGTCAGACTACTTCTGACATCAAGTTCTGAATGAGCAGAAATTTTCTCCAATTGGATATTGGGAGACCAAAGCCATTGTCTTCGGTCCACGCCACAAACTCTGTTCCCTAGCCACTGACTCCATCCCTCTTCCCAACCTCTTTCTGAGGCTGAACCAGACTGTTCACAACCTTGGTGTTATATTTGACTCTGAAATGAGCTTTCAATCATCCATCTGTAGCATAACTAAGACCACCTATTTCCACCTCCGTAACATCGCCCGTCTCCGCCCTTGCCTCAGCTCATCTGCTGCTGAAGCCCTCATTTATTACCTCTACATTTGACTATTCCTACGCATTCCTGGTTGGCCTCCCACATTCTACCCAACATAAACACGAGGTGATCCAAAACACGGCTGCCCGTGTTCTAACTCACACCAAGTCCCGTTCACCCATCGCCCCTGTGCTCACTGACCTACAATGCCTTCCAATTAAGCAATGCCTCGATTTCAAAATTCTCATCCTTATTTTCAAATCCCTCCATGGCCTTGCCCCTCCCTATCTCTGTAATCTCCTCCAGCCCCACAACCCCCCGAGATGGCTGTGCTCCTTTAATTCTGTCCTCATGAGCATCACTGATTATAATCACTCAATCATTGGTGCCCATGCCTTCTGTTGCCTAGGTCTCAAGCTATGGAACTCCCTGTCTAAACCTCTCTGCCTCTCTATCCTCGTTCAAGACACTCCTTAAAACATACCTCTTTGACCAAGCTTTTGGTCACCTGTGCAAATTTCTACTTATGCAGCTCGGTGCCAAATTTTTTTAATCTCAGAATATTCCTGTGAAGCAGCTTGGGACGTTTCCCGATGTTAAAGACACTACATTAAGACAAGTTAGAAACATAGAAAATAGGTGCAGAGTAGGCCATTCGGCCCTTCTAGCCTGCACCGCCATTCAATGAGTTCATGGCTGAACATGCAACTTCAGTACCCCATTCCTGCTTTCTCGCCATACCCCTTGATCCCCCTAGTAGTAAGGACTTCATCTAACTCCCTTTTGAATATATTTAGTGAATTGGCCTCAACAACTTTCTGTGGTAGAGAATTCCACAGGTTCACCACTCTCTGGGTGAAGAAATTCCTCCTCATCTCGGTCCTAAATGGCTTACCCCTTATCCTTAGACTGTGTCCCCTGGTTCTGGACTTCCCCAACATTGGGAACATTCTTCCTGCATCTAACCTGTCTAACCCCGTCAGAATTTTAAACGTTTCTATGAGGTCCCCTCTCATTCTTCTGAACTCCAGTGAATACAAGCCCAGTTGATCCAGTCTTTCTTGATAGGTCAGTCCCGCCATCCCGGGAATCAGTCTGGTGAACCTTTGCTGCACTCCCTCAATAGCAAGAATGTCCTTCCTCAGGTTAGGAGACCAAAACTGTACACAATACTCCAGGTGTGGCCTCACCAAGGCCCTGTACAACTGTAGCAACACCTCCCTGCCCCTGTACTCAAATCCCCTCGCTATGAAGGCCAACATGCCATTTGCTTTCTTAACCGCCTGCTGTACCTGCATGCCAACCTTCAATGACTGATGTACCATGACACCCAGGTCTCGTTGCACCTTCCCTTTTCCTAACCTGTCACCATTCAGATAATAGTCTGTCTCTCTGTTTTTACCACCAAAGTGGATAACCTCACATTTATCCACATTATACTCCATCTGCCATGCATTTGCCCACTTACCTAACCTATCCAAGTCGCTCTGCAGCTTCATAGCATCCTCCTCGCAGCTCACACTGCCATCCAACTTAGTGTCATCCGCAAATTTGGAGATACTACATTTAATCCCCTCATCTAAATCATTAATGTACAGTGTAAACAGCTGGGGCCCCAGCACAGAACCTTGCGGTACCCCACTAGTCACTGCCTGCCATTCTGAAAAGTCCCCATTTACTCCTACTCTTTGCTTCCTATCTGACAACCAGTTCTCAATCCATGTCAGCACACTACCCCCAATCCCATGTGCTTTAACTTTGCACATTAATCTCTTGTGTGGGACCTTGTCTCAAGCCTTCTGAAAGTCCAAATATACCACATCAACTGGTTCTCCCTTGTCCACTCTACTGGAAACATCCTCAAAAAATTCCAGAAGATTTGTCAAGCATGATTTCCCTTTCACAAATCCATGCTGACTTGGACCTATCATGTCACCTCTTTCCAAATGCACTGCTATGACATCCTTAATAATTGATTCCATCATTTTACCCACTACCGATGTCAGGCTGACCGGTCTATAATTCCCTGTTATCTCTCTCCCTCCTTTTTTAAAAAGTGGGGTTACATTAGCTACGCTCCCCTCCATAGGAACTGATCCAGAGTCAATGGAATGTTGGAAAATGACTGTCAATGCATCCACTATTTCCAAGGCCACCTCCTCAAGTACTCTAGGATGCAGTCCATCAGGCCCTGGGGATTTATCGGTCTTCAATCCCATCAATTCCCCCAACACAATTTCCTGATTAATAAGGATTTCCCTCAGTTCCTCCTCCTTACTAGACCCTCCGACCCCTTTTATATCCGGAAGGTTGTTTGTGTCCTCCTTAGTGAATACCGAACCAAAGTACTTGTTCAATTGGTCCGCCATTTCTTTGTTCCCCGTTATGACTTCCCCTGATTCTGACTGCAGGGGACCTACGTTTGTCTTTTATAACCTTTTTCTCTTTACATATCTATAGAAACTTTTGCAATCCGTCTTAATGTTCCCTGCAAGCTTCTTCTCGTACTCCATTTTCCCTGCCCTAATCAAACCCTTTGTCCTCCTCTGCTGAGTTCTAAATTTCTCCCAGTCCTCGGGTTCACTGCTATTTCTGGCCAATTTTTATGCTACTTCCTTGGCTTTAATACTATCCCTGATTTCCCTTGATAGCCACGGTTGAGCCACCTTCCCTTTTTTATTTTTACGCCAGACAGGAATGTACAATTGTTGTAGTTCATCCATGCCGTCTCTAAATGTCTGCCATTGCCCATCCACAGTCAACCCCTTAAGTATCATTCACCAATCTATCCTAGCCAATTCACGCCTCATACCTTCAAAGTTACCCTTCTTTAAGTTCTGGACCATGGTCTCTGAATTAACTGTTTCATTCTCCATCCTAATGCAGAATTCCACCATATTATGGTCACTCTTCCCCAAGGGGCCTCGCACAACGAGATTGCTAATGAATCCTCTCATTACACAACACCCAGTCAAAGATGGCCTCCCCCCTAGTTGGTTCCTCGACATATTGGTCTAGAAAACCATCCCTTATGCACTCCAGGAAATCCTCCTTCATCGTATTGCTTCCAGTTTGGTTAACCCAATCTATGTGCATATTAAAGTCACCCATTATAACTGCTGCACCTTTATTGCATGCACTCCTAATTTCATGTTTGATGCCCTCCCCAACATCACTACTACTATTTGGAGGTCTGTACACAACTCCCACTAACGTTTTTTGCCCTTTGGTGTTCTGCAGCTTTACCCATATAGATTCCACATCATCCAAGCTAATGTCCTTCCGAACTATTGCCTTAATTTCCTCCTTAACCAGCAATGCTACCCCACCTCCTTTTCCTTTTATTCTATCTTTCCTGAATGTTGAATACCCCTGGATGTTGAGTTCCCAGCCCTGATCATCCTGGAGCCACGTCTCCGTAATCCCAATCACATCATATTTGTTAACATCTATTTGCACAGTTAATTCATCCACCTTATTGCGGATACTCCTTGCATTAAGACACAAAGCCTTCAGGCTTGTTTTTTTAACACCCTTTGTCCTTTTAGAATTTTGCTGTACAATGGCCCTTTTTGTTCTTTGCCTTGGGTTTCGCTGCCCTCCACTTTTCCTCATCTCCTTTCTGTCTTTTGCTTTTGCCTCCTTTTTGTTTCCCTCTGTCTCCCTGCATTGGTCCCCATCCCCCTGCCATATTAGTTTAACTCCTCCCCAACAGCACTAGCAAACACTCCCCCTAGGACATTGGTTCCGTTGTTGTTGTTGTTGTCAAAGCAAATAACGATGGACAATAAATGGACATCCCAGGACCTTTTCTTTAAAATCCTGTCTTCTCCAAAAGTTGATTGTATAGAATTTATCAGACTATTACATTCAGGCTAAATCTACTAGATTTATTTAAAAGTAAGATAATAAACAATAGCAGTAAAACGCAGCACGTTACTGATAATACAGATACTTAGAAATGAAATACAGAACAAAGCAACAAGGCATTAGAGAACACATTTCTTATAGTGCCAACAATCTTGTGAATGACACATTTTCAAAGGCTCACAGATACAGATGTGAGCGATGTTATTCCTTCATATCAGAGTTGAACTTCACAACTGAACTGAGGTTGAGCAGATAAGGCCAACAGTAATCTTCCATGCTGTCTGTTGATTTTGGACATTCATGATCTTCCTCAGCTTATTCTTTGCTGGATCAGTGATGAGGGGTAATTTGTCTCCATTTGCAGATTACCATAGATTACCATTTCAAGGAAAAACTTTGCAGCTATCAATAAAATCTTGTCCTGATCAGTTTTCCAGTGCGCCAGGAAAGAAAGCTAACCGACTCTAATTGAATCGGGATGGATTTGGTGAGTTTGTGAATTGGCCAATCCCATAAGAACATAAGTTCTCTGATAAAGGGACTTCTTTTCAGCATTCAGCTTGCTGAAAATATTTTAAAATTATATTTATCCTGTCTAAAGCTGCAAAAAATAAACAAAAATCAATACAACCCCTTTAAAGAAACTACAATTTAAGTAGGTGAAGTGAACATAAGGTAGGAATAGAAAAAACATTTTTCTCACCCTGTTCACATGCGGAATCATTCAGCCCTGCCTGCATTTTCCTCTCCCTTTGGACTTGGCTTCAAATGTTTCTCTCTTTACTCAGTAGAATTGGCGATTCAATGCCTGTCTGATGCGATGTCTGCATTCATTAACCTAGTTGGCTGTCTGTTCCCTAAATTGACAATTCTAAAAGTGAAGTAATTACCCAAGATATGTTTAACTTAAAGCTTCCTTTGGTTCATCACACATAATTCCTAAGCATCCACCCCACTGATTCTGTTCCTGTTCGAAAAAAAATCTCGAAATCATGTTTTTATTCTATATTTTCTTGATGAAAACAGAATTAGTTCTCATACAATGTAGCAGAGGCAGCCTGTTGAAGTTACATGGTAACCCATCTGTAAAATCTGTAGCACATCAGACTGAAGGATTGATGCCTTTCTTGATTCAACCAAGTCCTCTGCTTATGTACAAGGCTGTTTGCTATCTGTAGGCATTTCTATTGAATAAGAAGATGAAAAGGGAGCTTGTGAAATATAACTGAAAAACATTATTGATCAGGGGACAGTCCTGATTTCCAAGTCCCCCCAATTTCTAAGAAATGTACTGTTTTGGTGAGTTTGGCTCAATTATGGTGTAATTTCCCAATTACTTCAATCTTTTATCCTTTACTGTATGATTCTGGAGAAGAATGTTTTTTCCTTCCATTTTCTTACTTTTCCTTTTTTTATTGATGATCTTACATGCAATCTTTTAGAATCTTTGCTTTGTGGTTTCTTGAAGTATATGGAAAGTTACAGAGAATGTCATCAGTAGTAAACATTGTCACATTGGAGTAATGGGCATGATAATAAAAATAGTTAAAGTCAGAATCATTAGCTTAAGTAGGGCCCTTTGTCACTCATTCTTCTTTCTCATTGTCATTCTCTTATTTCTCCATAGACTTCTCTACTCCTACCACCCTGGTTTCACCCTACAATCATCAAACCCCTTCAGATTGTATGACATCACATTACCTTCATTCTTCTCAAACTACAGTGGTTGTGTGACTAAATCTTGATTTCCTCCATGCCTTTGATTATCAGTGAGAATGTTATTTCTTTCAATTCTTTGAAGAAACAGTAGGGCTAATTTTAATCTTTGGTCATAACACTAACAGGAAGTGAGTGGGCAACAATTGCAGCTGCTTGCCTGAGGCAGAGAGAATTGAGCTGAGATTCTAGACTCCCACATGTTTGCATGTCAAGGGCAAGCTTGTGAGAGGCAGCTCACTCATTAAGAGTTGGGAAATTGGGTGCTAGATCCTGTAGCCAGCAGCACCTTAAAGGAATATAATGTTTTTGCCAGCGACAGCAAGGTCAAGTGGTGAAAGGTTTAGAGAATGTCTAGTGATAGTCTTGGGACCAGCAGGGTATCTAGGTTCTCAAACATGACCCAAAATACTTTGGTAGCAAGTTGGGGAGAGGAAGAGCTTCCTCACTAATAGTTGGTGTGTCTTATGGCAAGTTGGGAAATGTCAATATCAGCAGCATGGACCTGACTGCAGTAAGAAAGTGAACGATATCACCACTTAGGTTAAGTTAAGAAATCTCATCTTACATTTTTCAACACTGCAGGGCCTGACACTAGCCTTTGTCTCTTCTCAATCTATACTTTCTTTTGCTGCTTTCCATGGCTTCCTATTAAACATCAAGGAAAACTTCACTGCATCTCAATTGTTCCTCCTTATTATTTCTACATTTTGCACATACCGTATATACTCGCGTATCCTGCGATCTCGCGTATCATGCGACCCCTAAATTTTCGTCCCCAAAACATGATTTTACCATATATCTCATGTATCATGCGAGTCACTTTTTTGAGATCGAATACAGACCTTAACATGAAACATCGAGTGGATTCTGCTCTCTCTCCGTGCTCTCTCCCCGTGCTCTCTCTCCGTGCTCTCTTTCCGTACTCTACCCCCCCGACCTCCGCGACTCTCTCTCTCCCCCCCCGACCTCCGCGACTCTCTCTCTCCCCCCCGACCTCCGCGACTCTCTCTCCCCCCCCGACCTCCGCGACTCTCTCTCCCCCCCCGACCTCCGCGACTCTCTCTCCCCCCCCGACCTCCGCGACTCTCTCTCCCCCCCGACCTCCGCGACTCTCTCTCCCCCCCCGACCTCCGCGACTCTCTCTCCCCCCCCCGACCTCCGCGACTCTCTCTCCCCCCCTGACCTCCGCGACTCTCTCTCCCCCCCCGACCTCCGCGACTCTCTCTCCCCCCCGACCTCCGCGACTCTCTCTCCCCCCCCGACCTCCGCGACTCTCTCTCCCCCCCCGACCTCCGCGACTCTCTCTCCCCCCCGACCTCCGCGACTCTCTCTCCCCCCGACCTCCGCGACTCTCTCTCCCCCCCCGACCTCCGCGACTCTCTCTCCCCCCCCGACCTCCGCGACTCTCTCTCCCCCCCCGACCTCCGCGACTCTCTCTCCCCCCCGACCTCCGCGACTCTCTCTCCCCCCCCGACCTCCGCGACTCTCTCTCCCCCCCCCGACCTCCGCGACTCTCTCTCCCCCCCCCGACCTCCGCGACTCTCTCTCCCCCCCGACCTCCGCGACTCTCTCTCTCTCCCCCGACCTCCGCGACTCTCTCTCTCCCCCCCCGACCTCCGCGACTCTCTCTCTCCCCCCCGACCTCCGCGACTCTCTCTCCCCCCCGACCTCCGCGACTCTCTCCCCCCCCGACCTCCGCGACTCTCTCTCCCCCCCCGACCTCCGCGACTCTCTCTCCCCCCCCGACCTCCGCGACTCTCTCCCCCCCCGACCTCCGCGACTCTCTCTCTCCCCCCCGACCTCCGCGACTCTCTCTCCCCCCCGACCTCCGCGACTCTCTCCCCCCCCGACCTCCGCGACTCTCTCTCCCCCCCCGACCTCCGCGACTCTCTCTCCCCCCCCGACCTCCGCGACTCTCTCTCCCCCCCGACCTCCGCGACTCTCTCTCCCCCCCCGACCTCCGCGACTCTCTCTCCCCCCCGACCTCCGCGACTCTCTCTCCCCCCCCGACCTCCGCGACTCTCTCTCCCCCCCGACCTCCGCGACTCTCTCTCCCCCCCCCGACCTCCGCGACTCTCTCTCCCCCCCCCCGACCTCCGCGACTCTCTCTCCCCCCCCCGACCTCCGCGACTCTCTCTCCCCCCCGACCTCCCCGACTCTCTCCCCCCCCCCGACCTCCGCGACTCTCTCCCCCCCCCGACCTCCGCGACTCTCTCTCCCCCCCCGACCTCCGCGACTCTCTCCCCCCCCCGACCTCCGCGACTCTCTCTCCCCCCCCGACCTCCGCGACTCTCTCTCCCCCCCCGACCTCCGCGACTCTCTCTCCCCCCCCGACCTCCGCGACTCTCTCTCCCCCCCCGACCTCCGCGACTCTCTCTCCCCCCCCGACCTCCGCGACTCTCTCTCCCCCCCCGACCTCCGCGACTCTCCCTCCCCCCCCGACCTCCGCGACTCTCTCTCCCCCCCGACCTCCGCGACTCTCTCTCCCCCCCCGACCTCCGCGACTCTCTCTCCCCCCCCGACCTCCGCGACTCTCTCTCCCCCCCGACCTCCGCGACTCTCTCTCTCTCCCCCCCCGACCTCCGCGACTCTCTCTCCCCCCCCGACCTCCGCGACTCTCTCTCCCCCCCCGACCTCCGCGACTCTCTCCCCCCCCCCGACCTCCGCGACTCTCTCTCCCCCCCCGACCTCCGCGACTCTCTCTCCCCCCCGACCTCCGCGACCCTCTCTCCCCCCCCGACCTCCGCGACTCTCTCTCCCCCCCCGACCTCCGCGACTCTCTCTCCCCCCCCGACCTCCGCGACTCTCTCTCCCCCCCCGACTCTCTCTCCCCCCCCGACCTCCGCGACTCTCTCTCCCCCCCGACCTCCGCGACTCTCTCTCCCCCTGAAGAGAAGAATTTCAGCAGGAGTCAAATGGATTTTTTTTTGCATTGGGAGGATGTAGTTAGTGGTGTGCTGCAGGAACTTGGCTTGTTTTCCACATAAACTAATGATTTGGTCATGAGTATCGAGGAACTAATATCAACCAGGGATATTCGATTTACAACCATCATGGAGAGTGAGAGGAGAAACCAAGAGAAATGTCTTTACATAGAGGATTGTTGGAGCATGCCGAGATTCAGCGTGGATATGGTCTGCTTAACAGACTAACAGCTTAATCTTGGCCAGCACTTCACACCCGCAAATTTTGTATCTCGTGTATCATGCGACCCCCCAAATTTAGGTTACAATTTAGGTCTTCAAAAGTCGCATGATACGCGAGTATATACGGTATTTGATGCTTCCTTTCATAACATACACACTATAGGCTGATACATGAGTTGGGCGACTCAGAGACTCCCCTTGCAGGATAAACAAATGCCTCATGACCCTTCGGCTCACCCTAGCCCGGAACCAGTGCACTACGGTACGCCCCAACCCTGGAAGCTATAGACACGACCAAAGAGGAATTCTACTCCAGCCTTGAACAATCCCTGACCCGAGTCCCAAAGGGCGACAAGCTGATCCTCCTTGGCGACTTTAACACCAGAGTTGGAAAGGACACAGACCTCTGGGGAGGTGTGATCGGCAGAGAGGGGGTAGGGAAAGCCAACTCTCAACGGGTACCCTCCTCCTGACTAAATGCTTAGAACATGGTCTTGTCATAACCAATGCCTTGTTCTGTCAGAGAGACAAGTACAAGGCCTCATGGCAACACCCTCGCTCTAAGCACTGGCATCTGTCCAAAACTGCTCAAAGTGGAGGAGAAGCATTTGGGAAGGTGCTGAACACCTTGAGTCTCTTCGCTGGGAGCACACGGAAGCCAAGCACAAACAGCGGAAGGAGCATACGACAACCCAAGCACTCACCCACCCGTCCCTCCAACCACCGTCTGCTACACCTGTGACAGAGACTGTAGGTCCCGCATTGGACTCCGCATTGGACCTGAGAAATATTAGTGTGGAAACAAGAAATCCTCGACTCCAAGGGACAGCCTAAGAGAAGGATAGCAATAATTTACCTCCTGTTACTCTTGTTGCAGGAGAAGATTGCCCATAAGTAGGGAGACAACTGCACAGGGTTGGGGGAGGGACCCCAAAACTTAAAACTCTCACCTCTTCTGAAAAGGTTGCACTTAAAATCTTGGCCAGACACAATATCCTCAGAATCTAAAACTGGAGGCATTGCCCCATATCAGAATTGGTGGATAACCTTTCCATATTTTCTCTTCCTATCTCACTCCTTCTCTCTTAATCTTATTTTTTAGGACACAAAAATGCAAATTTTGTCTGGGGTTTATCAGTGAAAGTGAACTGACTTGTCTTCCAAGCTACATCCTAGCCCTTGTCTATTTTTTCTTTCTATAGGTCAGACAAATGACTGGAATGTGAAGGTCAAGGCAATTGATGAGAAAGTGCATCTTGATCAGGACAGTCACTCAGTATTATGCTGCCAATCACCTGCTCAGAAATTGGGAACCACACAATTAGTGAGCTAAAAGGGAGCACGAGGTAATGGCAAAGGAAGCTAACGATTGAGCAGTCCAGAGAGCCAGATCATGGCCCTGCTCAGCTGAAGTGATATAAATGTTTACTTTCTAAACAGGGAATCAGTCATCTGCCTCATTCCTTCCCCCTCTGCTAATGTGCTGTCATCATCATAGGCAGTCCCTCGAAATTGAGGAAGACTTGCTTCCACTTCAAAAGTGAGTTCTCAGGCAACTGAACAGTCCAATATGGGAATTACAGTCTCTGTTGCAGGTGGGACAGACAGTCGCTGAGGCAAAGGATGGGTGGTTTGTCGCACGTTCCTTCCGCTGCCTGTGCTTGTTTTCTGTATGCTCTCGGCGACGAGACTCGAGATGCTCAGCGCCCTTCCGGATGCTCTTCTTCCACTTAGGGCGGTCTTTGGCCAGGGACTCCCAGGTCTTGGTGGGGTGGGGAGGCTTTGGAGTGTCCTTGAAACGTTTCCTCTGCGCACCTGGGGCTCGCTTGCCGTGTAGGAGTTTTGAGTAGAGCGCTTGCTTTGGGAGTCTTGTGTCAGGCATGCGGACAATTTGGCCCGCCCAACGGAGCTGGTTGAGTGTGGTCAGTGCTTCGATGCTGGGGATGTTGGCCTGATCGAGAACACTGACATTGGTGCGTCTGTCGTTTCAGGGGATTTGCAGGATCTAGCGGAGGCATCGCTGGTGGTAGTTGATGTATCTACTGTATATGGTTCACGTCTCTGCGGGGGTGCATGAACAGAGAGACCTTGGGTATATGTACATAAATCGTTGAAGGTGGCAGGGCAAGTCGAGACAACGGTTTAAAAAAAAAACACACAGGATCCTGGGCTTCATAAATAGAGGCTAGAGTACAAAAGCAAGGAAGTTATGATGAACCTTTATAAAACACCGGTCCGACCTTAACTGGAGTATTGTGTCCAATTCTGGGCACTGCACTTTAAGAATGATGTGAAGGCCATAAAGAGGGTGCAGAAAAGGTTTACAAGGATGGTTCCAGGGATGAGGGACTTCAGTTACGTGGATGGACTGGAGAAGCTGGGGTTGTTCTCCTTGCGCAATGACGCAGCCCTGCTTGACCCCGGTCCGGACGTTGATTGGGTCTGTGGTGGATCTCTTGGTCAGGAACCGTCTTCTCCCTGTGGCTGGGGAGCTCCTCCTAGAATCACAGTGCGGATTCTGTCCACTATAGGGTACAATGGACATGATCTTTACGGCATGGCAACGGCAAGAGAAATGCAGGGAATAGCACCAGCCCTTGTACATGGCCTTCTTTGACCTCACAAGGGCCTTTGACATTGTTAATTGCGAGGGAATATGGAGCGTCCTCCTCGGTTTCGGCTGCCCCCAAAAGTTTGTCGTCATTCTCCGCCTGCTCCACGATGACATGTGCTGTAACCATTTGCCATCAGGACCCACTTGTTTCTTTACATGTCCCATTATCTCTCCCTTTAATCTTGCACCATCATCCCTTTTGTCATTTAGTTTTTTTACTAGGGCTACTTTGGGCCACACTTGGTTGAATGATGTCTTGCTGTCAAGAGCAGTCACTCTCACCTCTCTAGGATTCAGCTCTTATGTCCATGTTTAGCTGTAATGAGGTCGGGAAGCCAGTGGGCCTGGCGAATCCTAAACCGAGCATTGGTGAGCAGGTTATTGGAGAGTAAGTACCGCTTGATATTACTGTCGATGACTCCTTCCATCACTTTGCTGATAATTGGGAATAGCTTGATACTGTAGTAATTGATCAAGTTGGAATTGTTCTGGTTTTTGTGGACAGTACATGCCTGGGCAGTGTTTCACATTGCCAGGTGGATACTAGTGTTATAGCTGTACTGGAACAGCTTGGCTTGAAGTAAAAACAGAAAATGCTGGAAATACTCAGCAGGTCAGGCAGCATCTGTGGAGAGAGAAACAGAGTTAACGTTTCAGGTCGATGACCCTTCGGCTTGAAGTGTGGCTAGTTCTGGAGCACAGGTCTTCAGCAGTACAGGACCTGTAACCTTTGCTGTGTCCAATGCATTCATCCAGTTCTTGATGCCATATGGAGTGGCTGAAGACTGGCATCTGTCAGGTGGGGTCCTCAGGAAGCCAAGAAGGATTGTCGACTCACTACTTTTAGCTGAAGATTGTTGCAAATCCTTCACTCTTGTCTTTTCCACTTATGCTGGGTTCTGCCATTGTTGAGGATCGAAATGCTCATGCAGCCTCCTCCTCCAGTTAGTTGCTTAATTGTCCAACACTATTTGTGACTGGCCGTAGCAAGGCTACAGAGCTTTGAACTAATCCATTAGTTACAGAATTGTGTAGCTCTGTCTATAGCATGCCACTTTCGCTGTTTAGCATGCAGTTGGCCCTGTGTTGTAGCCTCATTTTCAGGTTAGCCTGGTGCTGTTCCCAGCATACTCTTCTCAGTACTGCCTTGCACTAGAGGTAGTCATCTGGCCTGATGGTGATGGAGGAGTGAGAGATATTCTGCTGCTGCTGCTGCTGCTGCTGCTGATGGCCCACAATGTCCCATGATTGCCTAGTTTTGAGCCGGTGGATCGGTTTTATCCCAAATAATACGGTTGTGCTACACATCACGATGGAAGATGTTCTCAGTGTGAAGATGGAACTTTGTTTCCCCAAGAACTGTGCAGTGGTCAATGTTCCCTGTAATATTTTTTGGAATCACAGCCCCTTTAAGGGGCTGCATGGCCCATTCACAGCTTCACGCATGTACGAACTTTAACATTGGAAAAACCAGTCCGAACTGCATGGGACCGGCAGCGAGGTGCATAACCGTGCAACTTATAGTGAACGTTGATGGTCACTCCTACCAATACTACCATGGTCAGAGGCATCTGTGACAGGTAGATTGGTGAGGACAAGGTCAAATTATTGCCTCCTGTTGGTTCTCTTACCACCTGCCACAGGGTGTACTCTCAACATATCAAGTCTCTTTATATTTTTATTTCCTCATATTAGGCAACAGCCTAGTCAATCTGAGCTACATCCTCTTTATTGCCTCATCATCCCTCCTATAGTGTAGAACTCTAAAACTGCACACAGTTCTCCTACTGTGGTCTTAATAAATGTTTATATAGATCATTAATACTTCTTAACTTTTATATAAAATACCTCTTGCCCTAAACCCAGTATTCTATTTATATTTTTTAAAATGGTGTTATCCACTGAAGGTGTTGCTTTTAATATCGTGAACCTGAACCCCCCAATTCCTTCTGTACTTCCACATTACCAGCCATCCTCAATCAAAATTGCCTTTATTTCTGTTATCAGAACATACCATATCACATTTACTTTATCCTTATAAAAATTAATGAGAGAAAACTGTTATTGTAAGGAGCTGCATGCTATCTTTGTTTTTAATTGAAATAATTCACAACTCGTCTAACCACTGATCAGGAGCAGAGTAGCACTGTAGCTGAAGCACATATTCCACAAGGGCTGAATGCAATAGTGGCAATATCGCACAAATTACTGCTCGTTCAATTCCATCCACAATGCTGGAGAAAGGATCTCAATAATATGTTTCAATTTAAAGATTTGTAGCTAAATATTTTCTGACATTTTTGAAGGATTCTAAATATTTCAACATTTATGAAATGAAGCACCAGTATAACATCTTAAAGGAAACTGATACCTTCAAGTCCCAAATGTGAATTAGTTAAATAGACCTTGCAAAATGGCAGAATTAAATGGACATCGTCATAGTGACATGATTTTCAAGATTATAGGCTTGTAAACGCAAGTGTGGTGAGTGCATGCTGTTCGGTTACAGCATTGCACCCAAATCACATGTGCTACACTTTTTTCAGTTTCCTGGGTCTGTTTTCTTTAAATAAAGCATTTCGACATATAAAGATTAGATTTTTCTAAGAACGTATGAAAAAATCTAGCCCATAGGAACTGCTACAGATGCAGCATCTGTTATCGTACATATCCGTTTCCCTGTAGCTGTAGCACAAAGTGGTGCTTATGCTTACCTCCTCTGTGTCCTTGATGGGATCTCAAAGTAACCACCAGGGGGCCGAAATTCCAATGTTGCGTGCCTCCCATTAGTGGGCACTATCGGCTCCTGTGAAATTGCATGGGAGTTAGCAGAGGCACGAATCCATTAGCGTCCATGATGTCATCGTCATGCGCGGCGAATTCTTTCCCCCTGCAGCGGATATTGGCCAGCACCCCTTGTGGCGCACCAGCCTCGCGGGACGCCAACTGGATCGCACACCCATCAAGAACTTTGGAGAGGAAAGGGAGGTTGGTGATGGGGTGGTAGTTTCAAGGACAGTGGGATCAAGGGTTGTTTTTTTGAGAGGGCTGATGACAGCAGATGAAGGAGGAGAGCAAACCATTAACAATGTCAGCTAACATTGGAGCCAGAAAAGGAAGTTGGATGGTCAGCAGTTTAGTGGGAATAGGCTCAAGGGAGCAGGAAGTGAGTTTTATGAGCGTGGAGAGGTCAAGAGGGGAGATCAGAAACAGAAGAAAGATGCAAGTTCAGGGCTAGGGCAGGGGAGAGCCTGAGAGGAAGTTTGGCCCAATTGGCTAGGGCAACGAAGAGAAGTGGTAGAGACAGCTGATTGGATGCTCTCAATCTAGAGACAAAGAAATCCATGAGCTTCTTGCACTTGTTGTTGGAGGTGAGGGTAGAGGAGACAGGGGGAAGGGTTTTAAGAAGATGGTTGGCAGTAGAGAATAGTAGCTGGGGGTTATCTTTGCATTCAAGAACAATGCTGTGCTATGTGGAAAGTCAGGGACGCTCCCAGTGTCCCTGGCTACTAAGTGTGCAGGAAGTGTGTCCAGCTGCAGCTCCTGACAGATTGCATTGCGGCACTGGAGCTGCGCATGGATTCACTCTGGAGCATCTGCGATGCTGCGGATGTTGTGAATAGCACATGGTCACACCGCAGGTAAAAGTTACTCAGGCAGATAGGAATGGGTGACCATCAGGCAGAGCAGTGGAAGGAAAAGTAGTGTAGGGGTCCGCTGCGGTCATCTCCCTCCAAAACAGATATACCGTTTTGGATACTGTTGGGGGAGATGACTCATCAGGGGAAGGCAGCAGCAGCTAAGTTCCTGGCACTATGGGTGGCTCTACTGCATAGGAGGGCAGGAAAAAAAGAGTGGGAGAGCTTTCGTGATAGGCGATTCTATTGTAAGGGGAATAGAGATGCGTTTCTACAGCTGCAATCGAGACTCCAGGATGGTATGTTGCCTCCCTGATGCAAGGGTCAAGGATGTCTCAGAGCGGCTGCAGGGCATGTTGGAGGGAGAGGGTGAACAGCCAGTTGTCGTGGTGCATATAGGTACCAATGATATCGGTCAAAAAATGGGACGAGGACCTACAAGCTGAGTTAGGGAGCTAGGAGTCAACTTAAAAAGTAAGACCTCAAAGGTAGTAATCTCAGGATTGCTAGCAGTGACACGTGCTAGTCAGAATAGGACTCGCAGGATAGTTAAGATGAATACGTGGTTTGAGGAATGGTGCAAGGGGGAGGGATTCAAATTCCTGGGACATTGGAACCAGTTCTGGGGGAGGTGGGACCAGTACAAACCAGACGGTCTGCACCTGGGCAAGACCGGAACCAATGTCCTAGGGGGAATATTTGGTAGTGCTGTTGGGGAGGAGTTAAACTAATATGGCAGGGGGATGGGACTCTATGCAGGGAGAAAGATGGAAGTAAAATGGGGGCAGAAGCAAAAGGTAGAAAGGAGATAAAGAAAGGTGGAGGGCAGAGAAATCAAAGGCAAAAATCAAAAAGGGCCACGTTACAACATAATTCTAAAAGGACAAAGATTGTTAAAAAAAAACAAGCCTGAAGGCTCTGTGTCTCAATGCGAAGAGGATTCATAGAAACATAGACATAGAAAATAGGTGCAGGAGTAGGCCATTCAGCCCTTCTAGCCTGCACCGCCATTCAATGAGTTCATCGCTGAACATGCAACTTCAGTACCCCATTCCTGCTTTCTCGCCATACCCCTTGATCGCCCGAGTAGCAAGGACTTCATCTAACTCCCTTTTGAATATATTTAGTGAATTGGCCTCAACTACTTTCTGTGGTAGAGAATTCCACAGGTTCACCACTCTCTGGGTGAAGAAGTTTCTCCTCATCCCTTACCCCTTATCTTTAGACTGTGACCCCTGGTTCTGGACTTCCCCAACATTGGGAACATTCTTCCTGCATCTAACCTGTCTAAACCCATCAGAATTTTAAACGTTTCTATGAGGTCCCCTCTCATTCTTCTGAACTCCAGTGAATACAAGCCCAGTTGATCCAGTCTTTCTTGATAGGTCAGTCCCACCATCCCGGGAATCAGTCTGGTGAATCTTCGCTGCACTCCCTCAATAGCAAGAATGTCCTTCCTCAAGTTAGGAGACCAAAACTGTACACAATACTCCAGGTGTGGCCTCACCAAGGCCCTGTACAACTGTAGCAACACCTCCCTGCCCCTGTACTCAAATCCCCTCGCTATGAAGGCCAACATGCCATTTGCTTTCTGAACCGCCTGCTGTACCTGCATGCCAACCTTCAATGACTGATGTACCATGACACCCAGGTCTCGTTGCACCTCCCCTTTTCCTAATCTGTCACCATTCAGATAATAGTCTGTCTCTCTGTTTTTACCACCAAAGTGGATAACCTCACATTTATCCACATTATACTTCATCTGCCATGCATTTGCCCACTCACCTAACCTATCCAAGTCACTCTGCAGCCTCATAGCATCCTCCTCGCAGCTCACACTGCCACCCAACTTAGTGTCATCCGCAAATCTGGAGATACTACATTTAATCCCCTCGTCTAAATCATTAATGTACAATGTAATAAGGTGGATGAATTAACTGCGCAGATAGCTGTTAACGGATATGATGTAATTGGGATTATGGAGACATGGCTCCAGGGTGACCAAGGCTGGGAACTCAACATCCAGTGGTATTCAATATTCAGGAAATATAGACAGAAAGGAAAAGGAGGTGGGGTAGTGTTGCTGGTTAAAGAGGAGATTAACGCAATAGTAAGGAAGGACATTAGCTTGGATGATGTGGAATCTGTGTAGGTAGAGCTGTGGAACACCAAAGGGCAAAAAACGCTAGTGGGAGTTGTGTACAGACCAAACAGTGGTAGCGAGGTTGGGAATGGCATCAAACAGGAAATTCGGGATGCGTGCAATAAAGGTACAGCAGCTATCATAGGTGACATTAATCTACATATAGATTGGGCTAACCAAACTGGTAGCAATACGGTGGAGGAGGATTTCCTGGCATGTATAAGGGATGGTTTTCTCGACCAATATGTCCAACTAGAGAGCAAGTCATCCTAGACTGGGTCATGTATAATAAGAGAGGATTAATTGGTAATCTTGTTGTGCGAGGCCCCTTAGGGAAGAGTGACCATAATATGGTAGAATTCTTCATTAAGATGGAGAGTGACACAATGATACTTAAAGGGTTGACAGTGGATAGGCAATGGCAGACATTTAAAGATCACATGGATGAACTTCAACAATTGTACATCCCTATCTGGTGTAAAAATAAAATGGGGAAGGTGGCTCAACCGTGTCTAACAAGGGAAATTAAGGATAGTGTTAAATCCAAGGAAGAGGCATATAAATTGGCCAGAAAAAGCAGCAAACCTGAGGTCTGGGAGAAATTTAGAATTCAGCAGAGGAGGACAAAGAGTTTAATTAGGAAGGGGAAAATAGAGCATGAGAGTAAGTTTGCAGGGAACATAAAAACTGACTGCAAAAGCTTCTATAGATATGTGAAGAGAAAACAATTAGTGAAGACAAATGTAGGTCCCTTGCAGTTAGAATCAGGTGAATTTATAATGGGGAACAAAGAAATGGCAGACCAATTGAACAAATATTTTGATTCTGTCTTCACTACGGAAAACACAAATAACCTTCCAGAAATACTAGGGGATCGAGGGTCTAGTGAGAAGGAGGAACTGAAGGAAATCCTTATTAGTCAGGAAATTGTGTTAGGGAAATTGATGGGATTGAAGGCTGATAAATCCCCAGAGCCTGATAGTCTGCATCCCAAAGTACTTAAGGAAGTGGCCCTAGAAATAGTGGATGCAATGGTGGTCATTTTCCAACATTGTATAGACTCTGGATCAATTCCTATGGAGTGGAGGATAGGTAATGTAACACCACTTTTTAAAGAAGGAGGGAGAGAGAAAAAAGAGATTTACAGACTGCTTAGCCTGACATCGGTAGTGGAGAAAATGTTGGAATTAGTTATTAAAGACGTAATAACAGCGTATTTGGAAAGTAGCGACAGGATCGGTCCACGTCAGCATGGATTTATGAAAGGGAAATCATGCTTGACTAATCTTCTAGAATTTTTTGAGGATGTAACTAGTAGAGTGGACAAGGGAGAACCAGTGGATGTGGTGTATTTGGACTTTCAAAAGGCTTTTGACAAGGTCCCACACAAGAGATTAGTGTGCAAAATTAAAGCACATTGTATTGGGGTAATGTATTGATGTGGATAGAGAACTGGTTGGCAGACAGGAAGCAAAGAGTAGGAATAAATGGGTCCTTTTCAGAATGATAGGCAGTGACTAGTGGGGTACCGCAAGGTTCAGTGCTGGGCCCCCAGCTATTTACAATATACATTAATGATTTGGACGAAGGAATTGAATGTAATATCTCCAAGTTTGTAGATGACAATAAGCTGGGTGGCAGTGTGAGCTGTGAGGAGGATGCTAAGAGGTTGCAGGGTGACTTGGACAGATTAGCTGAGTGGGCAAATGCATGGCAGATGCAGTATAATGTAGATAAATGTGAGGTTATCCACTTTGGTGGCAAAAATGGGGAGGCAGAATATTATCTGAATGGTGACAGATTAGGAAAAGGGGAGGTGTAACAAGACCTGGGTGTGATGGTACATCAGTCATTGAAAGTAGGCATGCAGGTACAACAGGCGGTGAAGGCGGCAAATGGCATGTTGGCCTTCATAGCGCGAGGATTTGAATATAGAAGCAGGGAGGTCTTACTGCAGTTGTTCAGGGCCTTGGTGATGCCACACCTTGAATATTGTGTACAGTTTTGGTCTCCTAATCTGAGGAAGCACATTTTTACTATTGAGGGAGTGCAGTGAAGGTTCTCCAGGCTGATTCCCGGAATGGCAGGACTGACATATGAGGAAAGACTGGATAATAGGCTTATATTCACTGGAATTTAGAAGAATGAGAGGGGATCTCATAGAAACATGTAAACTTCTGACGGGATTGGACAGGTTAGATGCAGGAAGAATGTTTCTGATGTTGGGGAAGTCTAGAACCAGGGGTCATAGTCTAAGGATAAGGGGTAAGCCATTTAGGACCGAGATGACGAGAAACTTCTTCACTCAGAGAATTGTGAACCTGTGGAATTCTCTACCACAGAAAGTTGTTCAGGCCAGTTAATTAGATATATTCAAAAGGGAGTCAGATGTGGCCCTTACGGCTAAAGGGATCAAGGGGTCTGGAGAGAAAACAGGAATGGGGTACTGAAGTTGCATGATCAGCCATGATCATAATGAATGGTGGTGCAGGCTTGAAGGGCCTACTCCTGCACCTATTTTCTATGGTCCTGGAATAGTGAGCAGTTTTGGCAGACAAGAGCAGGACCTGATAGTGCTTTATGTGGTCCAGCCAGATCTGGCGGTGAATAGCTAAACCATTGTCCACCATATCCATTCAAGTCTGTGTCCCTTGGACTTGAGGGAGCGCCGAGGAGGGCCAAAGCAGGGGGAACGGCCAAGGTGAGAGTAATGGTTTCAATAGAGACTCGGGCATCAAAGGTTGTGGTGAGGATGTGGTAGAGATCGGTGGCTGTAGAAATGTCATGGTGATTGGAGGGCCAAAGGCTGAACAGTTGGGATGAGTGCTGTTGTAAGAGTTTGGTGAGTTCTTTCCAGGGATGGACACAACCTGGTTTACAAATCCCTCCTTGGCCTCGTTGCTCCCTATCTCTAATCTCCTTCAGCCTCACAACCCCCCCCCCCCCTCCAAGATATGTGCTCCTCAAATTCTTCCCTCTAGAGCATCCCTGCTTATAATCGCTCAACCATCCAATGGCCATGCCTTCAGCTGCCTAGGCCCTGAGCTCGAACTCTCCCGAAACCTCTCCACCTCTTTTCCTTCTTTAAGACGCTCCTTAAAAACTACCTATTTGACCAAGCTTTTGGTCATCTGCCCTAATTTCTTTTTGTGTGGCTCGGTGTCAAATTTTTGTCTTAGAACTCTCCTATGAGGTGTGTTGGGGTGTTTTACTACATTAAAGGCACTATATAAATACAAGTTGTTGTATTATTGGCAAAGTGACAGGAAACATTGTGCTGAATGGTGTTTTTTTGGATGGGAGGAAGGTATACAGTGGTGTTCCCCAGGGGTCGGTACTAGAACCACTGCTTTTCTTGATATATATTAATGACTTGGACGTGGGTGTACAGGGCACAACTACAAAATTAGTGAACAGTGAGGTGGAGAGTGATAGACTTCAGGAGGCCATAGGCTGGTGGAATGGGTAGACATGTGGCAGATGAAATTTAACATAGAAAAGTGCAATATAATACAGGAAGAACAAGGAGAAAATATAAACTAAAGGGTACAATTCTAAAGGGAGTGCATGAACAGAGAGACCTTGGGTATATGTACATAACCAGGGCAGGTCGAGACAGCGATTAAAGAAAAAACACAGGATCCTGGGCTTCATAAATAGAGGCTAGAGTACAAAAGCAAGGAAGTTACGATGAACCTTTATAAAACACCGATCCGACCTTAACTGGAGTATTGTGTCCAATTCTGGGCACTGCACTTTAAGAATGATGTCAAGGCCATAAAGAGGGTGCAGAAAAGATTTACAAGGATGGTTCCAGGGATGAGGGACTTCAGTTACGTGGATGGACTGGAGAAGCTGGGGCTGTTCTCCTTGCAGCAGAGATTTGATAGCGGTGTTCAAAATTATGAGAGGTCTAGTCAGATTAGATAGAAACTGTTCCCATTGGCGGACGGGTCGAGAACCAGAGGCCACAGATTTAAGGTGATTGGCAGAAGAACCGAAGGCGACATGAGCAAAAACATTTTTTACGTGGCGTGTGTTTAGGATCTGGAATACACTGCCTGAGAGGGTGGTGGAGAGATTCAATTGTGGATTTCTAAAGGAATTGGAGAAATACCTGAAGCGAAAATAAAAATTGCAGGGCTATGGGGTAGGGGAGTGGGACTAGCTGAAGCTGGCATGGATTCAACAGGCCGAATGACCTCTTTCTGTGCTGTAACCATTCTATGATTCTATTAGGTGGTGTGTCTGTAGCCCCATAGATCATCAGGGCACAGGAGAAGGCAATTTCCTGGAGACATGAAGGTTTTGCCTACTTTTAGTAGATAGTTACAATACCAGCAAGAGTTCACGCTCACTTTAGTGCTGCCTTAATGGCCCCAAGTTTCCACACGCTACAAAACGGGCACCCCTCCGAGTTGGGCGCCCGTTTTTCGCTCCAAAAACGGCGCCTGAAAAAAAAACCGCACGATTCTGTTCATGTCTGCTTGGCGCGGCGCCCAGGGGGGCGGAGCCTACCACTCGCGCCGATTTTGTAAGTGGGAGGGGGCGGGTACCATTTAAATTAGTTTTTTTCGTGCCGGCAATCCTGCGCGTGCGCGTTGGAGCGTTCGCGCACGAGCAGTGTGAAGGAAACATTGGCACTCGGCCATTTTTGTAGTTCTTTGTAGCTGTTTAATTTTTGAACATTTTTTAATAAAAGCACATTGCCCTTCTATGATCAGCACTGAGGCTTCTTGCAGCAGTGAGAAGGCTGCAGGAAGCCTCAGAAGTTGAGCCAGCCGTTTCCCGACGGCCTCTTTCCCCCCCCGCTGCCGTCGGGAATGGCTGCGCAACTTCTGAGGCTTCCTGCAGCCTTCTCACTGCCTCCTTCCCACCCCCACCCGCCGTCGGGAACGGCTGCCTCCCACCCCCCCCCCCCCGCTGTGGTCGGTCGGCCAGGCCCTCACTGCCCCCCCCCCCCCCCGTCGGGAACGGCTGCCTCCTTCCTCCCTCCCGTTCACGGGAACGACGCCACACCGCTGAGCTGACTGTAAGGCTTCCACCTCAAGTGGAAGGCTGCTTGCTGTCTGCTTACTGCCCCTCCCGTTCGCGGGAACGACGCCATACCGCTGAGCTGACTGAAGCACTTTCACACAGGTAGGAAGATGGTTTATTTAATCTTTTCTTTGCTTATAAATGTTTATTTAGGTTGGATTTATTTGTATTATATTTGTATAAGTATAAATAAGGACTTATTGTAGAATTTAATGACTTCCCTTCCCCCCCCTCCCCGTTCTGGACGCCTAATTTGTAACCTGCCCCTGATTTTTTAATGTGTAGACAAGGTTTTTTCAGTTCCACAAAAATCTTCACTTGCTCCATTCCAAGTTAGTTTGGAGTATGTTTTCACTGTGGAAACTTTGAAATCAGGCGTCAGTGGCCGGACACGCCCTCTTATGAAGAAAAAATTCTGTTCCAAAGTGAAACTGTTCTAACTGACTAGAACTGCAGAAAGAAAAATGTGGAGAATTGCGATTTCTAAGATAGTCCGTTCTCTACCAGTTGCTCCTAAAAATCAGGTGCAAATCATGTGGAAACTTGGGGCCCAATGAGACAGCATGCAATCGGGCAACCTTTTTAGCAGGTTAATATATACCGCTACATGCCTGCCGTTGCAGGGCCCAGTTGTTGCTGACACAGAAATATGCTTTGAATGTTTCACACAAATTTGCAAGTTAGAACCAAGCATGCTGCCAACACAATGCATACAAGGTTGTATGTAGGATGGGCATTTGGGCCCAATAACACCTCAGCAAATCTCATCAATACTACAGCAGTGCTACTTGCACCCATGCATAAATGGGCTGACCCAATGATGTGCAGAGGAAAACAAAACAGTGAATGAGAAGGTGGAATTGAGAGATCTGTCCAAGCATTTCCCACCTATAGTATTCCTGAGCTATTACCAACCTCACATTTTGGGTTTGAATTGGTTTTCTTTCTGCGAATCACTCATTCTTTGTACCTCTGCGCATGGGGAAGAATGTATTTTGCAGTGCTCGGATAGTTTTTGTTATACTTCAAAGTCACTTTGAAGGAATCAGGGATCAGGAAGGGGCAAGAGGGGAAGACAGAAAGAGGGAAGAATGGGAGAGGAAATGGGGAAATGTGAAAGAGAAAGTAATTTACACACATTATGCTAATAGTCCTCCTTCTTTATTTCATAGATTTAAGAGGCCCACGTTCTAATACGCATTCTGAAGTTCCCTGAAAGTTTTTTTTGCCATTATTATTACCAGAGATGAAAAGAATTTATTTTGTTGAAGTAACAATTGGAGACAGTTAGTGGAAAAGCAAAATTTATTGTCCAATTTCTGTCCGTTATCTGCAGTGTTGAAAGCTATTCACAATTATTGGACTTAAACACTTGCACAATAATGCAAATTACATCTGTAACAACTGAGTAAATGAGACATGTTTTCAGAAATACCACAAAGATCAACCAGTTCAAAGCATAATGAAGAAGGGAAGCAGGACCCTGGAGAAAAAAAAATTCTACATAAGCACTTGACTTTAGGACTTACATAAAGATCTTTTTAATTTGTTAAACTCCTTAAGAAAGCCACACATTGTAAAATGGCCCATCAATAGGATAAAATCAATGTAGTACTGAGAAGTTGCGAGATCATGGGGTTAAGCAAATTCTCCGTAATATTCATCAAAATATTGATTTTTTTCCCCCCCTCTTTCTTATGAAATTGCTACCATTTGTTCATTCTTTTCCTCCATGTTTTTTAAAACTGCACTTCATAATGAAGTATTACACACAATCCTGTGTATAATCTACATAAACACATTTTTTTGAGATAATAGGGCCATATTTGATTGTCTGGTCTTTACAGTGCATGTACATTAGATGTAATTCTGAAAAATATTTAAGAATTTATAGCTCTACATATAGATGATGCATGTTCTTCTGCCCTCCCGGAAAAGGTACACCTTTAAACTGAGTGTCCTTATTTTATATTTATAGAATCAAATAAAGGAAAATATTAATTTATAATTTTTAAAATAGCATTAATTAGTCTGACTAAAATTGGCAACTTTTGAAGAGCTTGTGTTAATATCACATTCTAGTAAATCTAATCTATGTCAAAGGGGATGTAGTAAGACAGATTATATATATATATACTATATGATAATAAAAGTCATTTTAAAAGCTTTTATTGTCTGAATTTTCTTAAAAGCACAACCTTTCTATAAATTTGAATTGATAGGCATCTTTACATTTATTCATAGAACTGAATTAAATATTTTAAGGTTTGGTTAACTTCTCTAACTCTACATGATGTATGTGTTCTAAATTTTTTAGCAATGTTTGTGGTGCTTACATTAGGTATTGTGTGAATTCTGTATTCATTGACTTGGCCTGGATACACACTGGTTTCTTTTTTGATCACCTGCCATAATTAATTCTTGAGTTTTACCTATTCCCTATTTGAAAGGGGCAATGCCACCTGATAAGTGTCTTTGGAAAACACTTTTTAGGACTCTTGTCCTGTGATATGTCCTGTGCTGTCCTTACCTTTTTTATAGGTATTTTTGTTGCATTGTGACAATGGATCTGAAAACTCCATGAGAATGAAACATGACAATGAACTATGTTTTAACTTGTAATCTGTAAAACAAATTTAACTCATAATCTGTAAAAAAAAAAAAATTAACTCTGATGAACCAAGCTATGGTTATTCAATACCATTTACCCTTGCCCGAATTTCTCTAACTTTCATGTCACTTCTCAATCAAAAGCAGAAATTTAGTCACAAGACAGTCTGTGCATCAGATCGGCGATTTCAGTACAAAATCATCAATAATGTACAACTCAAATCTCTCATCAATATTTGAAGCATTTATCTTCACCTCTAGTTCCTTTCACATGATTTATCACTCCCTCCAAAAAATCAGAAATCTAAAATTTCAATCATTTAAGATCAGTCTGCCAGTTACTTACACTTTCAGAGGGAAGGACTTTTTAAAGGCCATTTGAAAAACTGAAATAATCTAAAGGTACCCAAGGTTTGGACATTTTTCTAAGGCATCCTGTGTACTGAAATATATATATATATCTCTATCTCAAGAGGCTTTAGTTCCTGTAGAGTTTGGGGCAGATTTAACTTTGTTTCAGAATTGGAACTGTTTTTTTAAAAATGTTTGAAGCACGCATGCATCCATTTTGTTGTAAAAGACCCTCTACAACTATCCTTGTAACAATAATGAATTAGTTTCTATATTGACAAGGGAACCAAAATCAACATGCAAAACATCACCAGAAACAGTACATCAGTCTGCTGCATATTTGAAAAATATCGGTCTGTGTGTAAATTACTTGGTTATCTATATATACTCTGTATCCAAATACAAAGACTGGGATCTGTATGCATTCATGAGATAACATTTTGCAAGAGAACTAAATTTGCTTGTACTCTGCCTCCTTCCTGTGGAAGGATGTAGTGCTGTGGTTCAGAATTGGCTGGTGTTTGAATTTACTTTTGCTGTTGCTGAGTGATGGCTAGAACAGAATCACCTTTTTGGTGCTGTAGACACAATGCTCTGGGGCAGGGGGGGGGGGGGGAATTAAAAAAATATACTCTCCGCCCTACAATGGGACCAGCCCATTTTATAGAATAATTTTTCAAAAAAGCATCCTTTAAAAAAAAAAGACCATCCCTTCCAATTACTGATAAAACAACAGCTGGGCTTGAAGTTTGTTTGTTTATTCTGTATCCTACAAAGTTTGGGCGCTGAAAAGGTAGTAAATATTTTGGCACAAAGTAGTGAACAATCAGCAACTTTGCACTAACACAAATTTCAATTTAAAATCGGACCCCATGTCTACAACACTGGTAAAAATGGTTACATATTACCGAGCACATTTCACCACTACTTTATGTCACATACTTTACATAGCATAAAAATTGCAGCCATATTTTAAAAGCATTTTCCCTTCCCCTGGAAAAGCCATTAGAACCAGATGTTAGAAGTAAAATGTATTTTTGGCATTATTATTGAACCCACTGCTAACACAAGACCTCTAGCTAACTGCCCACAAAATACAGAACCCATAAAAAAAAGACATTGGCTAGATTGTAGTCTTCATAACCATATTAAATACTTTCAGCCCTATAAGCTACATACACTCTAATTATCTTCATTGGATACAATTGTCCATTCATGAGTCACAGAAACAGTCAGCATCATGGTGAGTGGATCAATAGCAAAGACATCAAAACAAACTTGTCTCTGCTCCACCCTTTCAGCAGCACAACAGCTATACAGAAGATAGGTACATCCCACACCATGGCCTGTTCCTCCGAAAATATGGGGAAAAGCTATGGTAGAACATTACTGCTAATATCACTAACTGGGAATCAGGGACTGTAGAGCACCACAGGTTTGGGAAAAGAAAACACCTCAACATTAATAAAAAAGCTTTAGTCCCAGGCATAAGAATGCAATGAAACAAGCTTTTATCTTTAATTACCTTTTTCTAAACACACTGTGCCAATACCCAGGATTGAATTTTTCAAAGAACTGGTGTTTGGAGTGGGTAAATAATTTCCAGCACAAGCAGAGAAGCATCAAGTTTGAGCTGAAGATTATAGCAGCTCTAAAATGGAAACTGCTGCTGTGCGATTATTTCTGATAGCCCTCATCCCTGTTTGGAGAGAGATACTTCCAGTAACAGTCTTAGGGTGGGATTAAATTTTGTATGGATACAAGTGCCTCCTCCCCCTTAAACTCACAATGGAAATTACAGCAACAGTGAGCAACAACAAAGAACATGTTTGAAAATTGAGCAAGCACTGGATGATTCTGACTTCCTCATTGTGATGTCACGGAAACACGGTCACATTGGTGTTCTGGCCTAATTGCTCAATACTTAGCTCATTTTTAAATTATTAAGCCTTTTTTTAAAAAAAAAAATACCTAAGCTATTAGTTAATGTAAAGGTAAAACTTATGTTCCTGGACATTTCTGCTGTAGGTAATACTGATCAAGCAACTGTCAGAAGTACTCTACTTTTAACCATCATCTGAAATTTAAAACAAATAATTTATGAATACACTTTAAAACAATGGATCATGGTAAAGAACGGAATTAAATACAGAAAGGATGCTGTAATTATATATACAGGCCTTCCACCCTGAGGCAAATCTTATGAGTAGACTCAACCAAATGCTGATGTAGCCCCACGTATGTGCTGGGGATTCAGGGTTGTTTTAGGTTTTCAAAAGCTTCAGGTTATCTAAAACTCCACATTCATTGTATTTGATTCCAGATATGCCAGTAAACAGTATGTATACTTAAAAAAATGTGGATGATTGTTCAAAAATGAGGCAAGTTGGAAGGTCAAGCATAAAGAATAAGGATGCATTCCAAAAGTGACCTTATTTGAGGCTGCTGCATTCACTACTATAAAAACAAACTGCAAAATAAACCAGACAGCATATGCACTGCACTGTGAAAAACCAAACCTTATTCAACACATACACTGTGGTACATGTAATGCCAACTGGCAGATTTACTGAGATGTGTTAAATTTAATGACAACATGCATTGGCGCTTTTGCTAATGAAAAGACAATATTTAGTGATAAATTTGCATAACCATTTCTATTGTATTTCGTGAACATTCCAGAGTTTCTTAACTTGTTTCTAGTATGCGTTGTGCTGCCACCTGCAGCACCAGGAGAAATAGTTGCCAAAGTGAGGATCTAGGCAGCTCCTGCTCTTCTGATTTTGCATCAAATTTAAAAAAAAAATTACTGGAAAATTCACATTCATAAATGTAACATTTCCCTTCCATTTATCATATTGTCAAAAATATAGCTACATCACAGTCAGCACACTGGTACAGTTAATGTTAATGTTAATCATAATGTTCCTGTTGCCCCTCCTTTCATCCACAATGACAACTAGCAGAAAGACTGCACCTGACTGGAGTGAATTAAAACAGGACAAATTTAGGATGTCAACAAACACTGGTTTTCCATGATTGAGCTATGAATACTGTAAGACTGGCATAATTGTGATTAAAAACTAAGAATTTTGTATAAACTGGTTGCTGTAATGAGACTAATTGGGCAGGTAGATGACAACAGTGCATTCAAATTAAACACAATGAATAAGTGTCACAGGATGAACTTATTTTTGTCCCATCAATGAGAATATTATCTGCCCCATCCCAAAGTACTGGTGTACTGAAGATCTTGAACACATTATGGCATTAAGTACAAGCAAGATTGTGGCTTAATTCACTTAAGTGGAACATCATCAATACAGAATACTGCTGAAACTAAACAGTTGAAACATCCCCTGCACCCCCACCCACCCCACACATTTGCATGCCAATTTTCCAAGCAGGTCATTATTGTATCACATCAAGCAAAGTTCTTGAAAACAAGGATTTACAGCTAGCTTTGATGATGTAACTTAACGACTATATTAGCTAAACAGACCCAAAGCAAATCAAACAGTTTTTTTGGGCTCATATGTACATTAGTTATAGCAACCAAATATGGAGGATGTGATAGTGGCTAAAATGGTGTGAGGGTTTCCTCTCTCAAGAGGATTTAAATACAGAACTTCATTTCAATGTTCCACCTCGGTTAGCTATTTCCCTTAGCAGAGGGTTCAACAACCAGGGGCCATAGATTGAAAGTAATTGATAGGAGGTTTAGAGGGGATTTTAGGGGAAATGTTTTCACCCAGAGGGTGGTAGGGGTCTGGAACTCAAAGGGTGGGAGAGGCAGAAACCGTCACTATATTTAAAAAGTACTTAGATTTGCACTTGAAATGCCGTAACCTACAGGGCTACGGACCGAGAGCTGGAAAGAAGCTCTGTATCGTCTGGCATGGACACGATGGGCTGAAATGGCCTCCATCCGTGCTGTAAATTTCTATGATTCTACACTACCAGTTCTTGGCTAGATCATAGCTGGGAGTGGAGTGCCAAATTTCGATGGAAAGCAGAAAGTGACATGTATAAATTGTTCAGTTTGAATTGCACAACACCATCCATGGTTATTGCCGTAAATTCCATGGCCCAGACGGTAGGAGAGTGGTTTGCAAATAATAGTAGAAATACATTTACAAACTGTTTCTGCTTTTTTTATTCCCTGATTTCTTTCTGAAGGCAGTCCTTCTTGCTTTCAGGAAGTGCATTTCTACCCCACACATTTAACTACAATAATCAGAACATCTTGAATTACCACCACAATTCTACAACTGTGAACATGAATGAAACTCCTGTTCTCTCCCCACTCCATGGCTGTATTGTCCTCCAACATATTCCACACTGCATACCAGAGAGAAGCATAGATATGACTGATAGATCAACTAGAAATGTACTGAATACATAGGTAGATTGCAATTAGATTAAGAGTTAAAAAATAGAAACTTTTATCGCCAGAATTAAGCCTATTCTATACTGAGCTACTGATAGGTTAAACTCTACAACATGCTTACATTAAGGAATGAGTCATCCCTGTCGAAGCTGAGAGGGGATTTTCCTAAATAAGGTCCTGGGGCTTATTATAAAAGCTGTGCTGGCTCCATTATGGAGCATGGGCACAAATCTAACAGTAATGATGAACCAACAAGCATCAGAACCAAACAAAATAAAAGTTTTAAAATGTGGCATGGATGCCAAAGGTAAATAATTGGCAGAAATTTTACAGCTTCAAATATAACCCAGGTCGTGGGTTCAGAGAGGGTGGCATACGTTATCCACACTCTCCACGTCAAATAATTTCCAGAAATGAGATGTTTGTCCTCTCGGATCACACACCAGTTTTTTTGGGTAGTTCAAATACCAGTTTGTTCATCTGTAATTGATCAGTCTCTTTCAAAATGAACAGTTTCTGCATATTTACATGAGAGCAGTGACCAGGATCACTTGTACAACACATAATTCAATGATGGCTATAAAGAAAAACTTTATCAGGCTCAAATTCCACTTAATATAAAAAATTACATACAGATAGAGAAAAAACTAAGCAAGTTAGCAGTTCTCCTGCATTAATACAGTAAACTGTCCAAATTGGCTACATTAGACTTAAAAAGCTAAAAAAGGCACAATTTTCCCTTTTCTGATATACTCTGTAAACTTCTCATTAGAATGCATGCATAAAATCAAATCTGTATCACAGTACACAAAAATAAAGTTCACAAACAAAATACATGCAGATTTTCTGCCACCTATGCTTTTCCAATGTACAGTCCTTGAACTGTAAAACTTTGTTTCCTTTTCGCCTTAGCCCAGGCCCGACTCACTCTGTAAACCATATGTAGTGCATATGACATAATGGCAAGCATTTGCAGGACAAACATTTCCAAAATCCCGATCACTTTGCGAAAAGAAAAGCTATGCAGGATAATTTTAAGGCATTTTTTTCCTTTTTAAGGCAGTCACTTGTGGTGAAACCGGAGCTGTTTGGCCATCCCCGCCATGACTTTTGGTAACTGATTGCTAATGATTTCCACCAACATTTCGGGGAACTCCACACTGAGAGTCTTTGATTCCACAAAGGTGTAGAAACAAAACTGCAACAGCCCTTCAACCAACTACAAGAGAAATAACAAGTACATTAGTAGAGCACGACATATTTGTACATACAACTCTGTTCTCTGTAGGGATTAAAAATTGCTAAAATATGAAGTTTACAAAATAGACTTGCTAATACTGATTGAAAGTTAGAGATGGTGCTGGAACTCAGAGATTGCTGAGTTCCAGAAACTTCTCAGGTATGCACAATGCCCTAGTGGGTGAATAGGCAACCTTAGTCTAACCAAACTGTATTAAGAATTTTTTTGACACTGCTCTTGGAGGTATGGCAGTCTCATCCTTGTAAGGAAGCAACTTGCTTGCAGTCTGCTTTCCCAGTATTATGGTCAAGATAAGGATGTGTGGGAAATTACAGGAACAGATTTTCACACCATTACTTTCAGCTTTTACAGCATACATAATTCTCTACTTTTCACATGTCCTTTTTTTTTTTACAGTTTTGATGTTCAAATTCATATGCTGCAATATTGTTAATCTTCCATTAACTCTTATAGCGCTATTGTCTATGGGTCAAAAGGTTGCGACGTCAAGTCTCAATCTAAGATATGAGCACATTTTCGCAGGTGCATTCTTTCATACAATGTTAAACTGAGCTTCTGTTTACTTGTTAGTCCAGGTGGACATTAAAGATTTCATAGTACTATTTAAAGAGGATTAGTTTTCAAAAAGCAGATTAACTGGTCATTCCCCTCAATTTAAAAAAAAAAGGATTTTGCTGAATGCATAATTATCACTGTACTTCAAATCAATTTATTGTATGTTTCTATAACAGGATAAGGAGTGAACACATTTTCTTTGTGTAGCTTTAATGTAGTACGAAACGTAAAATTTTACTGAAGAGTATCCCACACACACAATGTCAGCGTAATCTCTCCCCTGTAATATATACAATGGGTTACAAGGTTGCTCCACTTTCTGGACTCTGCCAACCTTGGACTGTAACCAGCCAAAGGGACAGGTGTTAGGAGCAGCTCATGTTGGTTTCTCTTCGTATCACTCCTTTGTGGACCTTAGTGTGGGGAAATTCCACTGCAATATGGATTAATGATGGACTGACCAACGCAGGAACTTTATTTAAAAGCCATGTATCATGATAGGCTGATATATCACAACACCCATGTGTTTCACTAGAATGGAAGAATATGACTAACACGAGGCAAGGTTCTAATCACAGCTAGAAAGAGCAGGGGAGCCAAACACATTTTGTTTTTTTCACCTCCGAGTTGCACTTACAGGCTCTTGCAAGCCTGCTGCTTGTTTGGTAGTTGAATGGAAAGGACCTCATTACTAGAAGATAAATTGAAATTAAGGGTTTTAAATAAACACCAACTCCTTCATATGTAAATTAAGCATCAACTACACCACTTGTTCTCCAATCTATCAGTCCATTCTTTTATCATGACAAGATCTTTAATTTGAACAAGTTGGATTGTTTCTGGAGTGACATACAACTAGATTCAACTAGTATGCCTATGAGTACCCGTGATACATTTGATACAGGACTGAAATTCCCTGGAGTTTTACTCACATCATGCATTGAATCCAGAAGTTTAGTCAGCTGATAAAAACGTTGCCAGTTTTGACTTGAGCTTCCCTCTTTCTTCACTATGGCTTTCCCTAGCTCCTTAATGTATGAGGTTCGAATCTCATCAAACATAGCCTGGCTCTTCAAGCCATCTACTGGTACTGCAACAAACAGAGCAAAAAAGAGAGTTAGGTGGATTTATGCACTGACAGTAGATTATAACTTTTAGCATGTTAAATTATAAATGAAAAAGAAACATTTTCTCTATTTCTACATTTGATTCTTCCCAAGATAATGACTTCACAAAAAAAATCAAGAAATTAATCTTTTCACTGAAATGTTTATTTAAAGAAAAAACTTGCATTTATACAGTGTCATCAGTAAATACCAATGTTTCATGCCAATAAATTACTTCTGAAATGTAATCACTGTTGTTGTGCAGGCAACGAGGCTGAAAATTTGCACACAGCAAATTCCCACAAACAGCAATGAGATAAATGAAGGACTACTGTTTTTGGTGATGTTGGTTGAGGGATACATGTTGATCTGGTCATCAGGTAGACTTCCAACGCCCCTTGGCACTATTCCAAGAGCAGCAAAGAAGTTATCCTAAACAGGCAGATGGGGTCCTGGTTAAACACCGCATCCAGAAGTTAACACCTCTGACAATGCAGCACTCCCTCAATACTGCACTGCGGTGTTGGCCTAGATTATGTATTCAAGTCCTGGAGTAGGGCTTGAATCTATGACCTTCTGACTCGGGCCAAACTGTTACTTGACTACATAAACAGATTTAATTTAATACATTTATATGCATAAACCTCCTACTTACATACAATTGTGTTTAGCTATTTTCACATTTTATTTTATTTTGAGATTGAATGCATTTAATTAGTCAGGATTAAAAATTTGATGATTGATCAGCAGTTTGTGCTTGTATTAGTCTTGCCATAATTCAGGGCTCAAACATGTTTTGAGAGTGGCCTTTCAATTTCTCTCTCCCAACCTGTGGGTAAATGCCCAGCTTTTGTTTGGCATCTTTCTATAATGACACGGCTGAAATTGGAACGTCATGAAATGAGAAATCAGATATAATCACAGATCTTATTATTCCTTGGCACATTGCAATGGGGCTCTGAGGTGCTGTCACATTGCTACAATGGTTAATAGGTTTTTATAGCTTTGTGTATTCATTGCACTGTGAACAATATTTACAAATTAACACAAAACAATGTAATTATTTCATGTGTCCAGTCCATTCACTATGCCCAAGTAGAATACTTACTTGTACCAAGCAGCAATAATGCCTTCATGCATAGATATTCTTCATAGGCAACCTTAAGGTTTCTGAAATCCATTGCAATGTTGCTCATCCCTTTGCACAAGTTGTACATCGATGACTGCTGCATCCGTTCCCTTCAATCATAATTGAAAGGAAAAATGTCACCAAATTTAATGCATGCGAGAGTTCCTTTACATTTACTGCTGAAAATATTGTGAACTAAGTGCTAAAAAAAGAGTGGAAATATCTGGGAGCTGTCTGTATTCAAGATATTCCTTTTTACAGAAGAAAATTATTGTTAAAAAGTCTAATAAATTTCAAATGAGTTTAAGTCCTGGTCCTTCGCAATCGGATTGTTGTGGTACACACACAGATGACCTAGCAAGGAGGGGAACCTACTTGAGCATCTCCATGCTGGTAGTAACAATTCTGGTGGGTTAATGAGTTTCCTCTTTAAAAAGAGGGTAAAACTTTCAATTCTGTACACCTAATTTTATCTTCTTTATAACTATAAAAATTATCAAAAACATCAGATAAATTGGGTATAAAACACAATGGAAGAAAGTGTGAAACACAAAACAAGAACCCACATCTGAAACAGTAATGACCCAGTATCACAGGCAAAAAAACCCCCACACATTTACTCTGCCAATGAGTCTCAAACTGTAAACAAAAAGTTCAAGGCATGAAAATAATACTAAACCCTTTCCTTCTGGGCAGTCTCTTCCACATCATGCCAACCTAATCTTACTGCTGAATAAAGCTCACTTCCCATCATAAAGCACAGAATTAATGAGAAGCAATTCTACAGAGAATCTCCCATACCCTGAAGAAAAAAGGGTAAAATCTTGGAATTCAGCTCCTCAGTGTCTGAAACAGGAGGAGGACCAACTGCCAATATTGATAGGCAAGACCCAGAGAATGCTCAGTCTCAAAGAACACAATGGCTGGAAATCTCCTGCAACAGCGATATTGGCAATGAACACCCTAAGTTAGACCATTGGGTGCCCTGATCCTCCAGTGACGAATTTATCCAAAATTTACTGAAACACTGATCTGAATATGCCAGTGAGGATAGCGGTGAATTAGGGAATTCAGTAGCGGTGCTTGCGCTCAGAAGTGTTCTTTTACACAATGATAACGCTGCCGTTGCTTAATTTCAAGATCCTCACTGTTAAGTGGTATTTTGATATCCAATGTGCAATTACCATGTCTCTCCATATAATCTGTGATGACTTGTTTTAATCAAGTATTCAAAAATATACAAGTGCTTTGTGACTGTCTAAAATACTAGTGGATAGTTGTGCATCATTAGTTCACTCCACATTAATTTGAATTGACTCACATATCAACCTAAAAGTAATTGCATGAAACACTACCCTTGCTGGCTCTTTTTAATTCATTAACAGACAGTTGTTTGAAGAGGGACAAATGAGTTGACACTCTTTCCTATGCCCAGAACTAACCGTTGCAATCATTTAAGCCCAGCAGCACCTTTATTTAACAGAATTCCTACAAGCAGTGAGAAAACTGGCACAAATCCAAGAGATGCGCATTTTTGAATGGGGGGCAGGGGGAAACCTGCATAATCAATTATTCAACAGTAGAACAGCACAAAAATCCCAGGGACTTGGAATGGTGCGAGAATCGTGGCGTTGTTCGCTAACACCATAATTTCCTGGAATGTTTGTGACTGGAATAACTGGGTTCGTCATAATTTTGCCATACTATGGGTCCAGGAAATTCCCGGTCTTAAACACATCCCTTCTGAAATGTTAGAAATGAATAGAAAACTGGATGATCGCCTGTGATGTTGTTAACAGATGGTCACATGGTCTGGAACACAGTTGTGCTGTTTAGCTGCTAAAATTGGTCTAGATAGGACCAGCTTAACCTGCATTTGGACTTCACTGTCTTGAAGCTGACAAAGATCAAAGACTCTTCAATTTCCTCAGCACTGATCCAGGATGAAATTGCCATCCATATG
Source organism: Pristiophorus japonicus (assembly GCF_044704955.1). Taxonomy (NCBI): domain Eukaryota; kingdom Metazoa; phylum Chordata; class Chondrichthyes; family Pristiophoridae; genus Pristiophorus; species Pristiophorus japonicus. The sequence continues at coordinate 62,787,308 of NC_091980.1, read as the reverse complement.
CATATCTAATACCATATGCATATACAGTGTACACAAAGTTTGTAAGTGTATTGAAATGTAGTATTATTTGGATTATTTAAATGTAGTAACAATCCTTTATATTCATTCTCTCAACAAATAGATCAGTGAATACATGTTTTATTCAATGGTGTCTCAATGGTACAATTTAGACAGATTTAGTAAGTTCCAAAATAGCCTCAAACAAGCACACTTCATTAATTTGCCATAGAGGTGGTTTGAATATTTAGGTGCATGAAGACCATTTATGTTTCAGACTTGGCTTCAAATTCAGCCCAGATTGATGAAAACCTCCTATTGCTATTTAGAGAGTTGTGTGAAATGGGCAATCATTACCTTACACCACTGGCATAGCTAGGAAATGCCAGTCTCTTTGTCCTAGGTTTAAGTTTTCAACTCCCATATTAAAGCATTGAAAAAAACATTACACAAATAAAATTATTCAGAGTAGCTTTACTACAGTATTATTGATTGTACATCACAAATAACAAGAATTTCCTAAGGTGTTCTACTTTTCCTTGCATTTGTGTAAGCCTTTTCCTTTAGCCTGATGGGCTAGAAATGCGACAATTAGCAGTATGACTGGTTTTTGGGCGATAATCACGGCTTTTATTTTAAGCACCGGAATACCGCTATGGCTGGACGCTGCAATCGGTGACCAGCGATAGTAGTAGCAGTAAAATCCAGCCTTGCACAACTGCATTTATGCACCAGAGCCAAATTCATTGATCGGGAAAAAAAAAAGACCTTCTGCGCATGCAGAATTTATTTTTGCGCCGATTTCTCCCCCCCGCAATTCTGTTCAGGTGTCAGGGTGCATCCGTGAATGCACAGTACATCCAGGTCTCAATCTGCCATTTTTCACAGACAAGAAAAGATGCAGCAGGGTGATTATAGAAGGCAGAGGGCCACGAAATTTAGTTCTGATGCCAATGAAGCACTGATCACAGCAATTGAAAGTAGATGGGGGGGGGGGGGGGGGGGAGAAAGAGAGAGAGTTTAATAGGAGGGTTCGAAGTAAACCCCCCAAGCCGTTATAAGGAGATTTTGGACCTGTGTTGCCGAGGAGGTCTCCACAGTCAATGACATTCGCAGGGACCACCAGCAATGCAGGAAAAGGTGGAATGACCATTGCAGGGTCGTGAGAGTAAGTAATATTTTTATTGACGCACTCCTTGATTACTTAAGTTGTAAATCTGACACATGTTGGTATAGGTAGGCTTAGTGTTGCACCTTATTTGCCATGAATGATAGTTACACATTAAGACTGCTTTTTGACATCTTAAAAGATGTTTCTGCACGTCGATGGCTTCCTCATGATCCACGTACAACTACCAGGGCCATTAAACAGGCGGCTGTATTAAATGCACACAGTATGCACAAGAGCAGAAGGGCAGTCTGGTAACCATTCCTATTGTAATTTTTTGCAGGAAAAGTTGCCCCACAATCGACACGAGCAGCGATGCACAGGCGGTGGTCTGCCCCAAACGCATCCATTAACAGACCTGGAGGAGAGAGTGGTTGGTTTAATTGGTGCCTCCGGGAGGTCAACTATCTATGCGGATGCTGAGCTCATGTTCCGAACTGACGGTATGCCCTGCAATATCCCCGGGCTGGGTTGGGGCAATGGGATGCAGTGTCTGTGGACTCGGGTTCGGATAATGTGATGCAGTGTCTCTCGACGACACATAATGGAGTAGTGGTGAACCTTCAAATGAGCCTGTGCTATGTGACCTTACTCACGTCACCCTGTCCCTCCCCTGCTGCTAACCACTCGTCTGTTATTTTCTATTTTGCAAATGAGGATTCTGAGGCGCCACATCCTCCTATGGAAGCCTCCACCTTAGCCCATCATGTGTGGGTTGAGGAGGAAGATGAGGGCCGCGCTAAGGACCCACCATGGGAGGAACAACATCATGAGCTGCTGCAGGGGGGGGGGGGGGGGCGATGCAGTCAGCATGTCTTTTAGCTGAGGCCACAAGTTCCTCGGAGGAAGCTACATTCACAGGCTTCGTCCAATCCGAGGCAGCGGGTCCAAGTCGTGTGCAGCAACGCACCCCCAGGGTTGAACCCCGTATGCCATCTCTTCGGAGGTTGAGTCGGCAAATAAAGCCGGTCTGCTGAAAGACAGGCAGACGCACACCTGAACATGGTGGGGCTGTCAAGGGAGAGTGTTGAACTCGGTCGAGAGCTCCTCCAGGCCCTGGGTGGCATTTCTGGCAACATCGCGGCACAATCTGCGACATAATCTGCGGATATGTTGCAGATTGTTGCTGCGATCCGGGAGAACACCAAGGCTGTCAATGCCCTGCAGAAATTGATGGTCTCGACTTTTGGCACTGCAGTCCCCAATGCCATACCACCCAGACCGACAGCACCTGTGAGTGGGGAAGCCGAGCAAGAGTCTTCTGACTCAGAGGCTGGGCCTTCATACACCGAGCTTCTCCAAGGGGTCCAATGGCGTCTCCATTGTCTCTCCCTCAACAGCAGTGCTTTGCGCGCCTTGCTGCACACCGTTTTGGTCCCAACACGGGTAGGGGTAGGGGCAAGAAGCGAGGGGTGGGAAAAGCAGCCGCAGTTAAAAGTCATTCGGTGCAGGGGTTGTTGTTGTTTTGTTGCTGTTTTGCTGTAGTTTTCCTGTTTTCGTTAATTTGTTAAATTTTACAAATTGTTTTAAATTAAAAATGTATTGAAGTTTCAAAATTAAAATTCACAAAGTTTCAAGAATGTACAAATATTTCAAACTTACAAATGTTTTATAAATTATCTTGTTCACCTTAACCATTCTTGTGCATTGTCTCATTTGTAGAATAAGAGGGGGAATAGTCAACATGGTGGGATAGAGTGGGCAGGCTGTTCAAGCAAAGCGTTGATTTATGAGCTGCCGACATAAGACTTTTGCAGTGGCGAAAGCTCCACGAGGCTTCCCCTGTGGTGGTGGTGGGGGCAGCTGGCTGACAGCCATAATGTGCGAGGATTCTTCACCGCAGTCAAGGCCACCTACGGCCCAAGCACTCAAGGCCCCACCCCACTGCGGGCCAAGAATGGAGACGCACTCATCAAGGCCACCGAGGCAATCAGGACCCGCTGGATGGAACACTTTGAGGATCTCTTTAACCGAGACTCTGCCTTTGACTCGAATATCCTCGACTCCATTCCGTAGCATGCTACCCGCCACCATCTCAGCAAAACCCCAGCCGTGCACGACGTAGAAAAGGCCATCCGCCAACTCAAGAACAACAAGGCAACGGGAGTGGATGGAATCCCCGCTGAGGCACTAAAGTATGGCGGAGAGGCACTATTGGCAGAAATGCATGACCTCATCTCTCTCATCTGGAAGAAGGAGAGCATGCCGAGAGATCTCAGAGATGCAGTAATCATGACCATCTTTAAAAAAGGGGACACATCCGACTGCGGCAACTACAGAGGAATCTTCATTACCAGCCACTGAGAAAGTCGTCGCTAGAATCCTCCTCAACTGTCTTCTCCGTGGCTGAGGAGCTCCTCCAAGAGTCACAGTGCGGCTTTTGTCCTCTATGGGGTACAACGGACATGATTTTTACAGCGCGACAGCTGCAAGAAAAATACAGGGAACAGCACCATCCCTTGTACATGGCTTTCTTTGACCTTACAATGGCCTTTGACACTGTCAACCATGAGGGACTATGGAGCGTCCTCCTCCGTTTCGGCTGCCCCCAAAAGTTCGTCACCATTCTCCGCCTGCGCCACGACGACATGCAGGCTGTGATCCTGACCAAAGGATCCATCACAGACCCAATCCACGTCCGGACCGGTGTCAAACAGGGCTGAGTCATCGTACCAACCCTCTTCTCAATCTCTCTCGCTGCAATGCTCCACCACACTCAACAAGCTCACCGCTGGAGTGGAACTAAACTACAGAACCAGTGAGAACCTGTTCAACCTTTGTCGTCTCCAGGCCAGATCCAAGACTGTCCCAACCTCTGTCGTCGAACTACAGTACGCGGACGACGCTTGCGTCTGCGCACATTCAGAGACTGAACTCCAAGTCATAGTCAACATCTTCACTGAGACGTATGAAAGAATGGGCCTTACACTAAATATCCGTAAGACAAAGGTCCTCCACCAACCTGACCCCGCCACACAGCACTACCCCCCAGTCATCAAGGTCCACGGCGCGGCCCTGGATAACGTGGACCAATTTCCATACTTAGGGGGCCTATTATCAGCAAGGGCAGACATCGACGATGAGATTCAACATTGCCTCCAGTGCGCCAGCGCAGCCTTCGGCCGCCTGAGGAAAAGAGTGTTCCAAGATCAGGCCCTCAAATCTGCCACCAAGCTCATGGTCTACAGAGCTGTAGTGATACCCGCCCTCCTGTATGGCTCAGAGATGTGGCCCATATACAGTAGACACCTGAAATTGCTGGAGAAATACCACCAACGTTGTCTTCGCAAGATCCTTCAAATCTCCTGGGAGGACAGACGCACCAACGTTAGCGTCCTCGATCAGGCCAACATCCCCAGCATCAAAGCACTGACCACATTCAACCAGCTCCGTTGGACGGGCCACATTGTTCACATGCCTGACACAAGACTCCCAAAGCAAGCGCTCTACTTGGAACTCCTACACGGCAAGCGGGCCCCAAGGTGAGCAGAGGAAACGTTTCAATGACACCCTCAAAGCCTCCTTGATAAAATGCAACATCCCCACTGATACCTGGGAGTCCCTGGCCAAAGACTGCCCTAAGTGGAGGAAGTGCATCCGGGAGGGCGCGGAACACCTCGAGTCTCGTCACTGAGAGCATTCAGAAACCAAGCGCAGGCAGCGGAAGGAGCGTGTGCCAAATCAGTCCCCACCCACCCTTTCCTTCAATGTCCCACCTGTGACAGAGACTGTAATTCCCGTATTGGACTGTTCCGTCACCCAAGAATTCACTTTGAGTGGAAGCAAGTCTTCCTCGATTTCGAGGGACTGCCTATCATGATGGTGGTGGGGGGTGGTGACATGGGTTCATCGCCAGGCTTCTCCTCCTCCTCCCCTCTCTCTCCTGAGGTGGTCCTGCAGTTCCCAGTGGCTAAGTTGTGTAGCATGTAGCACTACGCAATGAAAGCGACCTGCTGAGGGGAGTATTGCAGGCTGCCTCCAGAGTGGTCCAGGCATCAGAAGCGCTGCTTCAGCACTCCAATTGTCTTTTCATCGATGTTGCGTGTGGCTATATGGCTGTCATTACAGCGATGCTCGTCTTATGTCTGAGGGTTCCGGAGGGGGTCATGAGCCAGGTGGCGAGGCCGTAACCTTTGTCCCCCAGCATCCAGCTCTGGTCTTATGGCTGACGCTCAGTTATGAGACACTGCTCTCACGCAAGATGAAAGCATCATGGATGCTCTCTGGAAACTGGGCATTTACTGCGCTGAGTATGGTCGCAGATAATCTGTACGTTCAGGAGTGGAATCCCTTTCGCTTTCGGTAAACCTCTGGCTCCTCTAAAGGTGCTCGCAGGGCGATGTGCATACAGTCAATGGCAGCCTGAACCTTGGGAAAGCCAGCAATTAGTGCAAAACCCACAGCCCTCTCATTCTGTGCCTCCTTGGTCTTTGGGAACCTTATAAAGGTCAGCCTGTGTGCGTATAGTGCAGTAGTCACCTGGCGAATGCAGCTATATGTAGCAAATTGCGAGATGCAGCATATGTCCCCTGCTGATGCCTGAAAGGAGCCAGAGGTATAGAAGGCAAGTGCTGCAGTCACCTCCACCTCGATGGGCAGTACAGTCCGGATGCTGCTGGTAGGCTGTAGGTCTGCCTTTATCAGCTGGCATTTCTCTGTGACCACCTCTTTTCGGAAGCGCAGCCTTCGAACGCACTGTGTCTCAGACAGCTACAGGTATGAGCGCTGTTCCCTGTAAACTTGTGGGGAGGCAAGGCCTCCTTCCCATACGTCTGCGAGCTCTTTGATTACACTCAAAATGCTCTTGAATAAGCCTTCTTCCAGCTTGATGCTACATAGAAAAAGCAGCCAGCAAAAATGGCAGATATTATAGCCCCCATGTCCTTAAAACAAACTATAAACTCATAAAAACCTCAATGTGTAATACGCAGCCTTCCCTGCAAATTATTTTATGCACTGAACTTCTGCTCCGTTTTTCAAGATGGCGTCGTTAGCGCCGGGTGAGTCATGGGCCCAACCAGATAAGACTTGATTTTTTTTGGGGCGTGTTTTTGTGTGGGAGGTAAAAATGGTGGTAGAGATGAATTTTCCGCCTGCGGCGATAGCGGAGCGTTGCACGTCAATTGAAGTCATAAAATCACTTTTTCCGCCAGGCCATGGCAGTAAAACAGGCGCAAACATGCCGAAGTTCTAGCCCAGTACTGTCTCTTACCTGATTTGTTCACCTTAACTACACAAGTGGAGCCTTTGACTTTTAGGACTATGCACTGGTTTTGTATTGCTTCAAAAACTTATTTGAATATTTCCCCAGTTTGTCTGTAGATTTAACCATTAAAAGTTCAGACCAGTTCACTGCTGTCCATTTATTTCTCATCCCATTGAAGTTTGCCTTGTTTAAATTTAAAACTTTGATTTGTGACTCTCCCTTCTCCCTTGCAAACCTAATATCAAATTCTGGTCACTAATCTTTTACTGACAGATTATAAACTAGTTCTGGTTCACATAAAAGGATGTGCCAAACAATTTGATGGAACCCAAGTTGTATCACATCATTTCCATGTCACTACTTAGGCACCAGTAGGACTACACAGACAGGTAGAATAAGAGAACTGTGATTACAGCTCTCATCAAATTGCAGCTGCTTTTGAAAACATAGAAATACATAAAAGTTACAACACAGAAATGGGCCATTTAGCCCATCTAGTCCACGTTTTTATCCTTTCAACCATTTATCCTTCGTCCACTTATTCAATCTAATCTTGAATGTTGACGATCTCTGCCTCAACCACTAGAAGTGAATTCCACAGCCTCATAAATAAGTTTTTGCTGCTTTCGGTTCTAAATCTCATATTTAAGCTTGTATCCATGGCCTCGCCTTCTTGAACTCTCAACTAATGGAAACAGTCTATTACTACTTCTTCTATTGTATACTCCTTATTGTATTTTACAATGTAATTTGAATTTTTTAAATTTTAGTTTTTTCGGCTGTTTCTATCTGCGTGCGCATTTTGGCTGCTGCTTCAGACCCGAGCCGTTAACCTCTTTTTACACTTTCTTTTCCCGCTTTTTCTCTCTTTCCCTCAATGGTCAATATCTAATGTGTTGTAAAATTGTTGTGAAGTGCCTTGGGACATTTTACTACATTAAAGGCGCTATATAAATAAAATAAAAAATAATTCTATCCACCCAGTTCCATCCTTTTATAATTTTAATCATCATAGGCAGTCCCTCGGAATTGAGGAAGACTTGTTTCCACTCCCCAGTGAGTTCTTTGATGGCTGAAAAGTCCGATACGAGAGACACAGACCCTTTCACAGGTGGGACAGACATTCGTTGAGGGAAGGGGTCGGTAGGGCTGGTTTGCTGCGCGCTCCTTCCGCTGCCTGCGCTTGGCCTCTTCACGCTCTTTGCGTTGAGACTCAAAGAGCTCAACGCCCTCCCGGATGCACTTTCCCCACCTCGGGTGGTCTTCAGTCAGGGTCTCCCGGGTGTCAGTGGTGATGAGGCTTTGAGGGTGTCCTTATAACGTTTTCACTGTCCTCCTTTGGCTCGTTTATCACGAAGGAGCTCCACATAAAGCATTTGCTTAGGGAGTCTCGTATCTGGCATGCGAACTATGTTACCTGTCCAGCGAAGCTGATCGAGTGTGGTCAGTGCTTCAATACTGGGGATGTTAGCCTGGTCGAGGACACTGATGTTGGTGTGCCTGTCCTCCCAGGAGATTTGCAGGATCTTGCGGAGACATCGTTGGTGATATATCTCCAGCGACTTGAGGTGCCTTCTTTATATTGTCCATGCCTCAGATCCATACAACCCTATAGACCATGAGCTTGGTGGTAGATTTGAGGGCCTGGTCTTCAAACACTCTTTTCCTCAGATGGCCGAAGGCTGCACTGGCACACTGGAGGTGATGTTGAATCTCCGCATCAATGTCTGCCTTTGTTGATAAGAGGCTCCCGAGATATGGGAAATGGTCCACGTTGTTGAGGGCCGCGCCGTGAATCTTGATGATTGGAAGGCAGTGCTGTGCGGCGGTGACAGGCTGGTGAAGGACCTTTGTCTTACGGATGTTAAGTACAAGGCCCATGCTTTCATATGCCTCAGTGAATACATTGACTATATCCTGGAGTTCAGCCTCTGAATGTGCGCAGACCAGACGTCGTCCGCATACTGCAGCTCAACGACAGAGGTTGGGGTGATCTTGGACCTGGCCTGGAGGCGGCGTAGGTTAAACAGCTTCCCACTGCAGTTCTGTAGTTTAGTTCCACTCCAGCGGGGAGCTTGTTGATTGTGAGGTGGAGCATGGTGGCGAGGAAGATTGAGAAGAGGGTTGGGGTTATGACGCAGCCCTGTTTGACCCTGGTCCGGACGTGAATTGGGTCTAAACACTTCTATCATATCGCCTCATAATCTGCATTGTTCTAACAAAAGACACTTTGATTTTTCAAGTCTCCACTTGTATGGTATAATGAGGAGTATTCTGCAGCACCAGAAATTACAGTTAAGAATTGAGATGGGCAGAATAAATAGAAATGGTTGAATATTATGGTGCATGTGTCTCATATAACACAGAAAGATGGTCAATGAAAGGTATGGAACTCTGTGCTCCAAGGAAAACTGAGAATGATTGGTCTTCGAATCCTTATGTCTCATTAAATCAAAAGTATAAATTGCACAAATACAAAAGCAAAATACTGCGGATGCTGGAATCTGACATAAAAACAGAAAATAGTGGAAATCTCAGCGGGTCAGGCAGCATCTGTGGAGAGAAACAGAGTTAACGTTTCAGGTCCATGACCCTTCGACAGAACTGCACTGTCTGGCCTTAGCTCAATGCCATCCCTTGGTGGACATATGACTTACTGATATGATTTATAATGTAATTTAATGTGACTCATATCATCTATTAAAAATAAGGAAGCATTCCTTATGACTCAGATTTCATTTTTTTTGGTCTCAGATGGCAAAAACAATCAAAATTATTTTTTGGGGTATAAAAACATGATCAATATTGGAAGATACCAAAAGCTACTCATTGCTGTCACTTCAAAAGGGACACAACTCAACCACCTGGCCCTGTGACACAGCAACAGTAAATTTTATTCCTCGCCCTAAAAAAGTTGTTGCCAGTCATCATTTTGACCTTCCTTACATTCATGGCTTTGAGATTGCAAACATTTTCCATGAACCTTCTAAGCAAAGCCAGGATGCAATACTTACTCATTGAAGACTAGGTCTGGTGCAAAGAAGAGCATACTGCTATTGGCGTGTTGGTAAGATCTCCAGCCAAGACTGAAAACCATTAGAGACATCCAGGAATACTGTAGCAACATCATTTGGTCATCCAGGTGCAAGGATCTGAATCCTGTAGAAACAGACCAATACTCAGTATGGTCCTACTTGGATGCCAACAAAATTGATTGAAAGACAGCATTGCATTACCCATCTTAGGTATGATCTTCCTTATTCTTTAAAATAGGTTTAACATCCCCATACAAGTATTGTTACTCCACAAGGGGGATAAATCAATGGACACTGTCTTTTAAGAACTTTGTCACTGCATCAACGTTACAAGGACACCCTCAAAGCCTCTCTGATAAAGTGCGGCATCCCCACTGACACCTGGGAGTCCCTGGCCAAAGACCGCCCTGAGCGGAGGAAGTGCATTCGGGAGGGCGCTGGGTGCCTTGAGTCTCATCTCCGAGTGCATGCAGAAAATAAGCGCAGGCAGTGGAAGGAACGCGTGGCAAACCTGTCCCACCTTCCCTTACCCTCAACAACTGTCTGTCCCACCTGTGGCAGGAACTGTGGCTCTCATATTGGACTGTTCAGCCACTTAAGGACTCATTCTAAGAGTGGAAGCAAGTCTTCCTCGATTCCGAGGGACTGCCTATGAGGATGACATTCTACTGTATATACAACCTAATTCCCAGGGAATGCTCTTATATTTTATCAGAGTTAGTGGGATTGAGACCTTAAATAATAAATGAAAACACCAAAACCTACAGTTCCAGTATTTCTTTCAAATGTCTAAAAAACTTCCCATGTTAGCTCAAAATTCAGCCACTGCATGAACAAAGATGAGCTCCTATTTTCCCTGATGAGTCTCTCCTATCAAAGTACAAAAGGTAGATGTACTCCACTGCCTAATGTGCCAACCTTTGTACAACAGTGGGTTTACCTGGTCTGTTTTGGAAAAGTTATCTGCCAATCTTAAAAGCTAATATTCCGTGTGCATTTATTAAAAAAGATACTTGTTTTATTGTTTTCAAAGCCATGTAGACCCACTTCAAATTGTTTTCAAAGCCATGTAGACCCACTTCAGAGACAAATGCTTTAGGTAATACTAGGGGGTTATGTCTATTGAATATGTGGACCAGGTTCTCAGCTGACGTGGTGTAGTTTATGCTATGTTAATTAACTCCCGTTGTAAATGTGGGCTTTATGTCGGAATTGATATTCTGGAATTTTGCTTGGTACCTGTGAGAGGCAGGTCAAAAATTGAAAAGACATCTTCCTGAATGATAATTTGTATTTTTTGCTTTTCTCAGGAGGCACACTGGTCTGGCCAGAGTCAATGATAAAGAATATAACAAGGGGGAACATATTGAATGGCTTTTTCTTGTTCTATACCAATTTAGTTCTATGCTCATACACTATTACTTCAACATGCACTGCAGTCGCAGGATATAACAAAAATATTTGAGAGTCAATTTTCTGGGGGACACGAGAAGGAAGGACATTTCTTTTTGTTGAATATTTGAGATGCAAGTGTTGGGAAACAAAAAACATTTTTACACTGGTGCATTAGAGGCTCTTGGAAAACATTTGTAACCAATGTCATTACCATATACTCAAAACAAGAATAGCATAAGAAACAAAGTAAAGTATGATCCTAAAGATGTGCCTTAAACTCCAGTATTGCAAGAGCCTCTAATGCACCAGTGTAAAAATGTTTTTTTTTCACAATAGTCAGCCCGTGTGTGGTGAAGGGATAGGGTGTTAATGGGACTGGATGTCACCATAAATTATGATTAATGATAGAAAGCCACAGGAGTGGGGTTATCTAACCAGGAACTGAGTTATACACACCAGAAAGTCTGTACTAAGTTAGCAGATCTCAGGCAGAGTGGCTGTTGGGATTTTCTACAATCGGCTGCTGGGATAGGACCAGGGCTCCTACTCCTAATCTTTCTTTAAGTGTGCATGTTGATTTTGGAATGAGGGCAGTGTTAAATCACAAGGAGCATCACAACTGAGTTTAATAGCTTATCAATACCTACCGTCAAGGCTCACACATGAGTAATAGTCAATTGGATGATGTACCACAGGACAACTGGTACCCATGAAAATATATCCTAAGAACTTACCATCAGGAGGGCATAGGAGATAATTAATGACAATTTTCTTTCCCCCTCCCCCCCAAAGGGAAAGGATTTATTTAAAAATCCTTTGCCACAATTTTTAAAACTTTTCATAGAGCGCAGTGCTTTCTTGTTTACCTGGTAGAGTCTTTGCCCATTTCACAACGGAGATCATCTGTAGCCCACCCAAGTTATTCAGTCCGGACAGGAGCCGGTTGGGTGTGTCAGGCAGGGAGCTGTCATATCCTGCGTACAAGAGGTCTGGCTCAATCATCTCAAGGATCGAGATCATGGTAGGAGTCAGTATAGGCAATGTAGAAAGAACTAAAGAAGAGTCCTGTGATGCTGCCTTTGTTACAATTTCTGAGGTGGTGCTATGTGGTGCCTTCATCTTGTTCAATTTCTTTGTCTTCCGAGCTTGAAATAAAATTGTAGATTTACTGCACATTTTCAAGATATTTCATCTCTGAGAGACACCTCTTTAAAATACAGTTAAGCCTGACTAGAATGGCCACTTTTGTGACTAACTACATGGTATTTTAACAGATCATGGTCTAATTTTTAAAAACTTAAGACTTACTGTTGGAACTGACTATGGGTGGTCACTGCATATTTTAAACTTACGAAGAATTCACTTTTTTTATTGCAATGTATACAGGAGAATGTTTATTCCAGTAAAATAGAACCCGATCAAATTACTGAAAAAGTGCTTGGTAAAGAGACTGAATACTGTATCTTGATAGTAGCCACCAAGAATATGGGCAGCTTTATTACTAAATGTGAAACAGAAATACTTTACAATCAGATGTAATACCTGAAGATAAACATGACATCATAAAAATACATTTCAATTATGAAGAAATATAATTTGTATCTAATTAACAGTGTGCGTAGTAGTATCTCATCAACAAATCAGTCCAGTGCATTTGAGTATCAATGGGTCCGAACTTGGTGGTCTTACCGCCCACTGCCGCAGAGTTTTTTGGGCGGTCTCCCCTCGGTGCCAGTTTCCTCTAGGCCTCCCGCTGGCGGGAGGGGAGGACCGCTGGGAACCGACTGCTGACGGCCACTAGTGCGCTAGACTCGTGAGTGACCTCCCGCCCGCCGAGCTGCCATTTTGGTGCGGGCGGCAGCAGGGGGAAGGACCACTGCGTGAAGGTAGGTCTAACCCCAACGGTAAGTAAGAAGACCTGCAAAAAAAGGTTAGTGAACTTCTTTTATTTATTTTTTTCCAGCGATTTATGTGGATGGGGTCCCCTGAAGGTGTTCCCCCTTTTTTTTGGTGTGTAAATTTTTATTTTAGCTGTTCCACCACCTCCCCCCCCCCTCCCTGGGCCCGACTCAATCCTCGGCGGCACTTTGGCGAGGATTGCATTTGCCGCTGAGATTGGGAGCTCTCACCCGCTGCTGCCTAGATTCACGGCGTGAGTAGTTTTTTTTGCCGCTGAGCGATACTGATATATTTTTCCAGAGAAATCTTCCTGGCAAAGTACCGCCAAGTCTCTCGGCAGTGCTTTGGGCGGGCCTTAGCTTTCACCAAGTTCGGGTCCACTGAATAAGTTTCTTATAACAGTGTATTTGCAATGGCAATGATCAAAGTCAGGCAGATGGTATATGTAGTGTTTTGTAAAGAACAGGAGCTTCATACCATGTTCTGCTGCTAAGGTGGAACTTTGCATTAAAGAACTGAAAACCAGTTTCTGAGCAGGAGGGTATACTATTGCTGGGGGTTTCTCTTTAAAATGGTAGATTCTTGCAAATTCCTAGCTTTTCCTCAGTCAGAAAAAAACAGCAGGAAATAACTCACTTTCTTTCACTCTGTCACATATTTGAAAATGTAGAAAGTGTGATGGCTGGAGTGTGATGGATGTCAATTAGACGTAAAATATAAATTTCTGTGGCATTGCCCTTAGCATGTCAGACATGCAAGTGCAAGTTCTACAAAAGAGACTAAGGCCATTAATAGAATAACATTAATCATCATCGTCATCATCATCATAGACAGTCCCTCGGAATCGAGGAAGACTTGCTTCCACTCAACATGAGTTCTTAAGTGGATAAACAGTCCAATACGAGAACCACAGACTCTGTCATAGGTGGGGCAGATAGTTGTTGAGGGAAGGGGTAGGTGGGACTGGTTTGCTGCACGCTCTTTCCGCTGCCTGCGCTTGTGTTCTGCATGCTCTCGGCGATGAGACTCGAGGTGCTCAGCGCCCTCCCGGATGCACTTCCTCCACACTTAGGGCGGTCTTTGGCCAGGGACTCCCAGCTGTCAATGGGGATGTTGCACTTTATCAGAGAGGCTTTGAGGGTGCCCTTGTAACGTTTCCTCTGCCCACCTTTGGCTCGTTTGCAGTGAAGGAGTTCAGAGTAGAGCGCTCGCTTTGGAAGTCTTGAGTCAGGCATGCGAACAATGTGGCCTGCGCAGCGGAGCTGATCAAGTGTGGTCAGTGCTTCAATGCTGGGAATGTTGGCCTGGCTGAGGATGCTGATGTTGGTGCATCTGTCCTCCCAAGGGATTTGTAGGATCTTGCAGAGACATAGAAACATAGAAAATAGGTGCAGGAGTAGGCCATTTGGCCCTTCGAGCCTGCACCACCATTCAATAAGATCATGACTAATCATTCCCTCCATGCCCCTTGATCCACTTAGCCGTAAGGGCCATATCTAACTCCCTCTTGAATATAATCCAATGAACAGGCATCAACAACTCTCTGTGGCAGGGAATTCCACAGGTTAACAACTCTCTGAGTGAAGAAGTTTCTCCTCATCTCAGTCCTAAATGGCCTACCCCTTATCCTAAGACTGTATCCCCTGGTTCTGGACTTCCCCAACATCGGGAACATTTTACCCGCATCTAACCTGTCCCGTCCCGTCAGAATCTTGTATGTTTCTATGAGATCCCCTCTCATCCTTCTAAACTCCAATGTATAAAGGCCCAGTTAATCAAGTGTCTCCTCATATATCGGTCCTGCCATCCCGGGAATCAGTCTGGTGAACCTTCGCCGCACTCCCTCAATAGCAAGAACGTCCTTCCTCAGATTAGGAGACCAAACCTGAACACAATATTCCAGGTAAGGCGTCACCAAGGCCCTGTACAACTGCAGTAAGACCTCCCTGCTCCTATACTCAAATCCCCTAGCTATGAAGGCCAACATACCATTTGCCTTCTTCACTGCCTGCTGTACCAGCATGCCAACTTTCAATGACTGATGAACCATGATACCCAGGTTTCGTTGCACCTCCCCTTTTCCTAATCTGCCGCTATTCAGATAATATTCTGTCTTCGCGTTTTTGCCCCCAAAATGGATAACCTCACATTTATCCACATTATATTGCATTTGCCATGTGTTTGCCCACTCACCTAACCTATCCAAGTCACCCTGCAGCCTCCGAGCGTCCCCCTCACAGCTCACACCGCCACCCAGTTTAGTGTCATCTGCAAACTTGGAGATATTACTCTCAATTCCTTCATCCAAATCACTGATGTATATTGTAAAGAGCTGGGGTCCCAGCACTGAGCCCTGCGGCACTCCACTAATCACTGCCTGCCATTCTGAAAAGGACCCGTTTATCCCGATCTCTGCTTCTTGTCTGCCAACCAGTTCTCTATCCACGTCAGTATATTATCCCCAATACCATGTGCTTTGATTTTGCACTCCAATCTCTTGTGTGGGACCTTGTCAAAAGTTGATGGTATCTCTCCAGCGACTTGAGGTGTCTGCTGTACATGGTCCATGTCTCTGAGCCATACAGGAGGGCGGGTATTACTACAGCCTGTAGACCATGAGCTTGGCGGCAGTTTTGAGGGCCTGGTCTTCAAACACTCTTTTCCCCAGGTGGCCAAAGGCTGCACTGGCGCACTGGAGGCGGTGTTGAATCTCGTCATCAATGCCTTCTCTTGTTGATAAGAGGCTCCCGAGGTGCGGGAAATGGTCCACATTGTCCAGGGCGCTGCTGTGGATCTTGATGACTGGGGGGCAGTGCTGTGAAGCAAAGACAGGCTGGTGGAGGACCTTAGTCTTACGGATGTTTAGCATAAGGCCCATTGCTTTCGTACACCTCAGTAAAAACGTCGACAATGTCCTGGAGTTCAGTCTCTGTACGTGCGCAGACGCAGGCGTCGTCTGCGTCCTGTAGCTCGACGATAGAGGTTGGGGTGGTCTTGGACCTGGCCTGGAAACGGCGAAGATTGAACAGGTTCCCACTGGTTCTATAGTTTAGTTCCACTCCCAACGGGGAGCTTGTTGATTGTGAGGTGGAGCATGGCAGCAAGGAAGATTGAGAAGAGGGTTGGGGCGATGACACAGCCCTGTTTGACACCGGTCTGGACATGGATTGGGTCTGTAATGGACCCATTGGTAAGGATCACGGCCTACATGTCGTCGTGGAGCAGGCGGAGGATGGTGCTGAACCTTTGGGGCATCCGAAGCGGAGGAAAACGCTCCACAGACCCTCGCGATTAACAGTGTCAAAGGCCTTTGTAAAGTCGAAGGCGGCCATGTATAAGGGCTGACTTCAATGCCAGGGTCAGCAAGGACACAGCTCTCTGGGGAGGCGTGGTTGGCAGAGCAGGGGTAGGAAAAGCCAACTCCAGCGGTACCCTACTCGTGATAAAATGTCTAGAACATGAACTTCTTGTTCCGCCAAAGGGACAAATACAAGGCATCGTGTCAACACCCTCGCTCCAAATACTGGCACCTGCTCGACTATGTCACCCACGCCATGACAGCTGGATGGACCACCGCCCAATCCGATTCATCATTGACATTAACATAGCCCCAAAGCGGAGGGGGCAGCATAAGCAGTGCTGCAAAAAAGTCAATGCCGGGGCATTTAAGGACCCAGCTAAGAGTGCATTAATATGAGGACCACAACATATGATTCACGCTAGCCAAAATTCGGGAAAGATTGATGCCACAGTGTCAGGGAGGTCTAGCTAGGAGGACTAAATGAGCACAACAGTATGACAAACATTGACGGAATGAAGTGCCAAGCTGATAAGTACATGCAAGTACAGGGTGCAAAGTTAAAGCACATGGGATTAGGGGTAGTGTGCTGACATGGATTGAGAACTGGTTGTCAGACAGGAAGCAAAGAGTAGGAGTAAATGGGTACTTTTCAGAATGGCAGGCAGTGACTAGTGGGGTACCACAAGGTTCTGTGCTGGGGCCCCAGCTGTTTACATTGTACATTAATGATTTAGATGAGGGGATTAAATGTAGTATCTCCAAATTTGCGGATGACACTAAGTTGGGTGGCAGTGTGAGCTGCGAGGAGGATGCTATGAGGTTGCAGAGTGACTTGGATAGGTTAGATGAGTGGGCAAATGCATGGCAGATGAAGTATAATGTGGATAAATGTGAGGTTATCCACTTTGGTGGTAAAAACAGAGAGACAGACTATTATCTGAATGGTGACAGATTAGGAAAGGGGGAGGTGCAACGAGACCTGGGTGTCATGGCACATTAGTCATTGAAGGTTGGCATGCAGGTACAGCAGGCGGTTAAGAAAGCAAATGGCATGTTGCCCTTCATAGCAAGGGGATTTGAGTACAGGGGCAGGGAGGTGTTGTAAAGGGCCTTGGTGAGGCCACACCTGAGTCATGTGTACAGTTTTGGTCTCCTAACTTGAGGAAGCACATTCTTGCGATTGAGGGAGTGCAGCGAAGGTTCACCAGACTGATTCCCAGGATGGCGGGACTGACATATCAAGAAAGACTGCATCAACTGGGCTTGTAGTCACTGGAGTTCAGAAGAATGAGAGGGGATCTCATAGAATCGTTTAAAATTCTGACAGGTTTAGACAGGTTAGATGCAGGAAGAATGTTCCCAATGTTGGGGAAGTCCAGAACCAGGGGTCACAGTGTAATGATAAGGGGTAAGCATTTTAGGACCGAGATGAGGAGAAACTTCTTTCACCCAGAGAGTGGTGAACCTGTGGAATTCTCAGAAAATGTTGAGGCCAATTCACTAAATATATTCAAAAAGGAGTTAAATGTAGTCCTTACTACTAGGGGGATCAAGGGGTATGGTGAGAAAGCAGGAATGGGATATTGAAGTTGCATGTTCAGCCATGAACTCATTGAATGGCGGTGCAGGCTCGAAGGGCCGAATGGCCTACTCCTGCACCTATTTTCTACGTTTCTATGTTTATAAGACTTAATATATAATATAGCTATATATACACAAAAATCTATTTATCTATTAAGAAATGAAAAGTTGTGAAGGCATTGGAGGCTGTTCAGAGAAGGTTCACTTGGTTGATTCCGGAGATGAGGCCGTTGACTAGGTTGGGCCTATACTCATTGGATTTCAGAAGAATGAGGTGATTTTATCGAAATATAAGATAATGATGGGGCTCAACATGGTGGATGCAGAGGGGAAACTAAAACTAGGGTGCATAGTCCCAGAATAAGGGGCCGCCCATTTAAAACTGAGATGAGGAGGAATTTTTTGTGTCAGAGGTTTGTAAATCTGTGGAATTCTCTGCCCAGAGAGCTGTGGAGGGTCGGTCATTGAATATATTTAAGACAGAGAGAGACAGATTTTTATGCGATAAAGGGAATAAAGGGTTATGGGGAGCAGGCAGGTAAGTGGAGCTGAGTCCATGATCAGATCAGCCATGATCTTATTGAATGGAGGAGCAGGCTCGAGGGGCCAAATGGTCGACTCCTGCTCCTATTTTTTATGTTCTTATAAGGCATGCACTTCCTGCAAATACAAACCCAACTTTTTGTGTCAAGATTTTTGACTAATGCTCTTGTATGTAAATCTAAAAAGGGAGGGAGAACAGCCAGTTGTCGTGGTGCACGTTGGTACCAATGACATAGGTAAAAAAAGGGATGAGTTCCTACGAAATGAATTTAAGGAGCTAGGAGCTAAATTAAAAAGTAGGACCTCAAAAGTAGTAATCTCGGGATTGCTACCAGTGCCACGTGCTAGTCAGAGTAGGAATCGCAGGATAGCTCAGATGAATACGTGGCTTGAGCAATGGTGCAGCAGGGAGGGATTCAAATTCCTGGGGCATTGGAACCGGTTCTGGGGGAGGTGGGACCAGTACAATCCGGACGGTCTGCACCTGGGCAGAATCGGAACCAATGTCCTCGGGGGAGTGTTTGCTAGTGCTGTTGGGGAGGAGTTAAACTAATATGGCAGGGGGATGGGAACCAATGCAGGGAGATAGAGGGAAACAAAAAGGAGGCAAAAACAAAAGACAGAAAGGAGATGAGGAAAAGTGGAGGGCAGAGAAACCCAAGGCAAAGAACAAAAAGGGCCATTGTACAGCAAAATTCTAAAAGGACAGAGGGTGTTAAAAAAACAAGCCTAAAGGCTTTGTGTCTTAATGCAAGGAGTATCCGCAATAAGGTGGATGAATTAACTGTGCAAATAGATGTTAACAAATATGATGTGATTGGGATTACGGAGACGTGGCTCCAGGATGAGCAGGGCTGGGAACTCAACATCCAGGGGTATTCAACATTCAGGAAGGATAGAATAAAAGGAAAAGGAGGTGGGGTAGCATTGCTGGTTAAGGAGGAGATTAAGGCAATAGTTAGGAAGGACATTAGCTTGGATGATGTGGAATCTATATGGGTAGAGCTGCAGAACACCAAAGGGCAAAAAACGTTAGTGGGAGTTGTGTACAGACCTCCAAACAGTAGTAGTGATGTTGGGGAGGGCATCAAACAGGAAATTAGGGGTGCGTGCAATAAAGGTGCAGCAGTTATAATGGGTGACTTTAATATGCACATAGATTGGGCTAACCAAACTGGAAGCAATACGGTGGAGGAGGATTTTCTGGAGTGCATAAGGGATGGTTTTTTAGACCAATATGTCGAGGAACCAACTAGGGGGGAGGCCATCTTAGACTGGGTGTTATGTAATGAGAAAGGATTAATTAGCAATCTCGCTGTGCGAGGCCCCTTGGGGAAGAGTGACCATAATATGGTGGAATTCTGCATTAGGATGGAGAATGAAACAGTTAATTCAGAGACCATGGTCCAGAACTTAAAGAAGGGTAACTTTGAAGGTATGAGGCGTGAATTGGCTGAGATGGATTGGCGAATGATACTTAAGGGGTTGACTGTGGATGGGCAATGGCAGACATTTAGAGACCGCATGGATGAACTACAACAATTGTACATTCCTGTCTGGCATAGAAATAAAAAAGGGAAGGTGGCTCAACCGTGGCTATCAAGGGAAATCAGGGATAGTATTAAAGCCAAGGAAGTGGCATACAAATTGGCCAGAAATAGCAGCGAACCTGGGGACTGGGAGAAATTTAGAACTCAGCAGAGGAGGACAAAGGGTTTGATTAGGGCAGGGAAAATGGAGTATGAGAAGAAGCTTGCAGGGAACATTAAGACGGATTGCAAAAGTTTCTATAGATATGTAAAGAGAAAAAGGTTAGTAAAGACAAACGTAGGTCCCCTGCAGTCAGAATCAGGGGAAGTCATAACGGGGAACAAAGAAATGGCGGACCAATTGAACAAGTACTTTGGTTCGGTATTCACGAAGGAGGACACGAACAACCTTCCGGTTATAAAAGGGGTCGGGAGGTCTAGTAAGGAGGAGGAACTGAGGGAAATCCTTATTAGCCGGGAAATTGTGTTGGGGAAATTGATGGGATTGAAGGCCGATAAATCCCCAGGGCCTGATGGACTGCATCCCAGAGTACTTAAGGAGGTGGCCTTGGAAATAGTGGATGCGTTGACAGTCATTTTCCAACATTCCATTGACTCTGGATCAGTTCCTATGGAGTGGAGGGTAGCCAATGTAACCCCACTTTTTAAAAAAGGAGGGAGAGAGAAAACAGGGAATTATAGACCGGTCAGCCTGACATCGGTAGTGGGTAAAATGATGGAATCAATTATTAAGGATGTCATAGCAGTGCATTTGGAAAGAGGTGACATGATAGGTCCAAGTCAGCATGGATTTGTGAAAGGGAAATCATGCTTGACAAATCTTCTGGAATTTTTTGAGGATGTTTCCAGTAGAGTGGATAAGGGAGAACCAGTTGATGTGGTATATTTGGACTTTCAGAAGGCGTTCGACAAGGTCCCACACAAGAGATTGATGTGCAAAGTTAGAGCACATGGGATTGGGGGTAGTGTACTGACATGGATTGAGAACTGGTTGTCAGACAGGAAGCAAAGAGTAGGAGTAAATGGGTACTTTTCAGAATGGCAGGCAGTGACTAGTGGGGTACCGCAAGGTTCTGTGCTGGGGCCCCAGCTGTTTACACTGTACATTAATGATTTAGATGAGGGGATTAAATGTAGTATCTCCAAATTTGCGGATGACACTAAGTTGGGTGGCAGTGTGAGCTGCGAGGAGGATGCTGTGAGGCTGCAGAGCGACTTGGATAGGTTAGGTGAGTGGGCAAATGCATGGCAGATGAAGTATAATGTGGATAAATGTGAGGTTATCCACTTTGGTGGTAAAAACAGAGAGACAGACTATTATCTGAATGGTGACAGATTAGGAAAAGGGGAGGTGCAAAGAGACCTGGGTGTCATGGTACATCAGTCATTGAAGGTTGGCATGCAGGTGCAGCAGGCGGTTAAGAAAGCAAATGGCATGTTGGCCTTCATAGCAAGGGGATTTGAGTACAGGGGCAGGGAGGTGTTGCTACAGTTGTACAGGGCATTGGTGAGGCCACACCTGGAGTATTGTGTACAGTTTTGGTCTCCTAACCTGAGGAAGGACATTCTTGCTATTGAGGGAGTGCAGCGAAGGTTCACCAGACTGATTCCCGGGATGGCGGGACTGACCTATCAAGAAAGACTGGATCAACTGGGCTTGTATTCACTGGAGTTCAGAAGAATGAGAGGGGACCTCATAGAAACATATAAAATTCTGACGGGGTTAGACAGGTTAGATGCAGGAAGAATGTTCCCAATGTTGGGGAAGTCCAGAACCAGGGGTCACAGTCTAAGGATAAGGGGTAAGCCATTTAGGACCGAGATGCGGAGGAACTTCTTCGCCCAGAGAGTGGTGAACCTGTGGAATTCTCTACCACAGAAAGTTGTTGAGGCCAATTCACTAAATATATTCAAAAAGGAGTTAGATGAGGTCCTTACTGCTAGGGGGATCAAGGGGTATGGCGAGAAAGCAGGAATGGGGTACTGAAGTTGAATGTTCAGCCATGAACTCATTGAATGGCGGTGCAGGCTAGAAGGGCCGAATGGCCTACTCCTGCACCTATTTTCTATGTTTCTATGTTTCTATGTTTCTAAAGCCTCTATGTCAACACTTCCTGACACACTGTAATTGTAAATCTCTGAACAATAGATGGCACTGTTGTTCCTTCGTGGTGCGTTACATCTATTGCCCAGAACTCAGGTCTTCCCATAGTATCAGCAGACCAAAAACTATAAGCAGCCAACATTCTTTTAGTCTGAAAAGCCTAAAAACAAAACTTCATGTTTAATGCTCTCCCCACTGTTGGCAGAGCAAAATGGTTGTTTCACCCCTCAATCCCCTATCTTCCTGGAAAGTGCTTGCTTAATGCTCTGCTTGCCATCCCATAAAATGATTACTCTGGCTGGGCAACATGCTTGCTCTCCTTCACCCCGTTCTTGGGTCCCACTCCCTCCTGCTGTGCAATATTCCCACTGTGGTTCCTGGTAAAATGCCTTTTTTCCCCACACTGGTCCCTTCGGCCTCATTCTTCAGATTGAATCCAGACTCTGTCAGCAACTCCTGGACACGGCAGTATAACATTTTGTACAGCAGATATATGTTGTACACTAATGCACAGCTAACATGGCAACAGTGGTGGATTTCTTAAGTAGCCTGCTCAATGAATTTGGTTAACATGAAATATGATGAGACTGTTCCTTGAACTTTCAGCGAGTTAACATTACAGTGCATAGAATAGCACCGATGTCGGTTTCAAACCTGACCATAATGCATTGCACTTGCATCCGGACACATCCAACAGAATCGCAGACACTTCCTAGCCGATTCATTCTCGAATTGGTGTAACTAACTTTTTATCCATTTGACCACAGCATTTTAAAAAGAAAAGGACTTACATTTAAATAGAACCTTTCACGACATCTGGACATCCCAAAACGCTTTACAGCCAATTAAGTACTTTTGAAGTGTAATCAGTATTGTAATGTAGGAAACATGGCAGCCAATTTGTGCACAGCAAGCTCCCACAAACAACAATGTGATAATGACCAGATTATCTGTTTTTTAGTAATGTTGATTGAGGGATAAATATTGGCCAAAATACCAGGGAGAACTCCCCTGCTCCTCTTCGAAATAGTGCCATTGTATCTTTTACATGCACCTGAGAGCAGAAGGGACCTCGGTTTAATGTCTCATCTGAAGGATGACACTTCCAACAGTGCAGCTCTCCCACAACACTGCACTGGAGGGTCAGCTAGATTTGTGCGCTCAAGTCTCTCGAATGGGACTTGAATCCACAACCTTCTGACTCAGAGGCAAGTATGCTGTCAACTGAGCCACGGCTGACACACCTGTTCATGATTTATTATGGTCTGAACATTGTAATTTATTATTATTTCATGTAGATAGGAGAAAAATATTCAAATTTACCATCGAGATTCATCCCAGCCTGGAGGCACTTTCTATAACGACAAGCTGGGCAGTTCTTTCGGCGAATCTTGTCAATGATGCAGTCATTCCTTCCAGCACATAGGTAGTTATGCTGCCCTACAAGGACAACAGGAAAAGAAAGTGTTTGAGTATATCATTAACACAATTAACATAGGAACTTTCAGTTGTGTGAAAGGGAAGAAGAAATACACTACTAACAAACATAAGCAACAACCTTGTAATTGCCATTACAGATCTGACTACAAACTGAGCATGACTAGGAGCTAAATCATCCAAGTTGTAGGATCTTTAGAAAGGACAAGGAAATTTGGAAAGGAGAAGGAATAGCAATATTGACAAATGACATAATTACAGTAGTAGAAAAGGGTTTTCAGTAAGGGCGATCAGGCAAAGGATGCAAGACTGTAGCAGGAGTGATCTACAGACCACCTACAGCAACAACATAGCATATAGCAACAACAATTTGGTTATAATGGGAGTTTTTAATTTTCACATGGATTGAGAGAATCAGAGTAGCTCAAGTAGTAAACACAATGAATTTCCAGGATGTACTTGGGATTGTTTTTTTTTTAAGAACTAAAGAGTTTTAGAGCGGACAAGAGAACAGACTATACTGTATTTTCAATGACAAGTAATGAACCAAAATTAGCTCATTAACAATCTGATGGTAAAGCATTGTGAAATATGATTGAATTTGAGAGGCAGAAGGGAGAGTCACAAATCAGGATGTTAAATTTAAATAAGGCAAAGTTCGAAGAGATGAGAAATTAATTGACTGAAGTCAACAGGCTGAACTGTTATGGGCAACGATATGGACGAAGCAGTGGAAGTAATAAATATTTGGTACATGACAAAACCAGAACATACCCCTAAAAGGCAAGGCTCCACTTGTGCACTTAAGCCTCCACGGTGAACAAATTATATAAGAGACCGTATCAAGCTTAAAAAAACTCACAAATCCTAGGAAAATGGAAATCCAACAGACCAGGAGAGTTATAAAACCAACAATGAGATACAAAGAAAGTAGTAAGAGGTCCAAAAAGGAAATATCAAAGCTAACCGTGATAAATGTATATGGTAGTGCGTCACGGATTAACGCACCAGATTGTATAGGAGCTATTCCACTTGAAAGCGAGTATAATTTTAGCGAGGAAACTAAAGTTATGATTGGCAACAATTAAAATGTTTGATCCCGCAAAATAATGTGGGCTCATTAAAGACAGCTACACATGAGCCTACTATGGACAATAAGGAAATGGGAGACTTGTTAAATGAGTACTTTGTATCTATTTCCACAGTGGAGAAAGACAATAAAATACCACCAGTACCTAAAAATAAGTCACGTGGAGGAATTTAATGGATTTAATAAAAAGGTTAAAAAAGAGATACTAGAGAAAGTAATAAGAATTAAAATATCCAGGACCTGATGGTTTCCTACCCCAGGGTACTAAAAGAAATAGGTGACGAATGGTAGATGCATTAGTCATAATTTTCCAAACATGCATTCTGATTTCTGAGGGATTGTTCCATCTAGGAAAATCTTGTTAATTTTTTCATCAGCTTGACTTCTGACTGCCTGTAAGTTTGAGTCAGTGCATGGTCCTTTTACCTTTGGATCTGTGTGCAACCGTTGGGTATAACACTGTCCTCCCTGTACTGCAAGCTGGGTCTAAATCCAGCTCAAACTGATGGGATGAAAGTGTCCCCTGTCTGCTGGATTGAAAGGATTAAAATTTGTAGCAGTCTGAATACAGTTCCTAGTGGGAGCAAGACCACAGTGCTCAAAAACTATCTTAAAAGACTATCCATTGAACAACCAGCTTCAGACTCTATTCACTCACAAGACAACTTCAAAGAGTCTCATGTGAGAAAGCAGCAATCCAAAATCATAAAACATGGAAGTAGGAAATCAATTAAAACTACTTAACTCATTAGTTTGAAGAGTTCCCTACAAAAGCCTACAAGAAAATAACTTAATTGTTTAATTTTTACTGATTTTTAGGATAGTTTTCCTTCAGACACCATTTTGAAACAATTTACAACTGATTAAACATACAAGACTATTCATTAAACATCTATTTTATTCTCCATGCAACATGTTAGAAGCACCACCATCACACCTTCACGAGCAAATCTTTTTTTTGACTCCGACAGAATAGAGCTAGATAGAAAACAAAACCAATATAATCCTAATTGGAATGATACAGGACAAGGGAACCCCTCAAGGTGGTTCTGCTCGGTAACACCGATATCAAACTACCCCAAATTATTTTTTGTCTCCAAGCATTTTATGTTTCAGGATTCTATTTCACCAAATGTTCCACAGGGTTTCTTTCAATATACCCACAATGGGACAACAGACTGGCTAACTAAAACTTCAAAAATATGTTTAAGCAAAAATAATCAACAACATATTTTGCCTTTTGCTACAGTTAACTGATAATTTGTTACAATTGATGTCAGTGTAACAACCTTCAACATATTTTATCACTGACAGTATAAATCCTATCTGTTTGCTTAGAGTTGGTGCCAAGCATTTAAGAGCTGGTTTACTGAGTTGTCCCATGGAGCCATGTTCTAAAGATTTATTTCCTATCCCCAATTTAATATACATGAAAATTAACTGTCTCCCAATAACATATTACTGTCTACAAGAAACCAATTAGGTGGGATTGCAAACACACTTGCTCACGGGTAAAAGAAATATTTCATTCTGACAAGCGAGCTCACCGTTACTTCAGTGCGTGTGTGCGTTTTCACACAAATTTCTGCCAACACTGTGTATGTTTTGCCATTGTTGGCCATCAGCAGCATAAACATAGAAACATAGAAACATAGAAAATAGGTGCAGGAGCAGGCCATTCAGCCCTTCTAGCCTGCACCGCCATTCAACGAGTTCATGGCTGAACATGAAACTTCAGTACCCCCTTCCTGCTTTCTCGCCATAACCCTTGATCCCCCGAGTAGTAAGGACTTCATCTAACTCCCTTTTGAATATATTTAGTGAATTGGCCTCAACTACTTTCTGTGGTAGAGAATTCCACAGGTTCACCACTCTCTGGGTGAAGAAGTTTCTCCTCATCTCGGTCCTAAATGGCTTACCCCTTATCCTCAGACTGTGACCCCTGGTTCTGGACTTCCCCAACATTGGGAACATTCTTTCTGCATCTAACCTGTCTAAACCCGTCAGAATTTTAAACGTTTCTATGAGGTCCCCTCTCATTCTTCTGAACTCCAGTGAATACAAGCCCAATTGATCCAATCTTTCTTGATAGGTCAGTCCCGCCATCCCGGGAATCAGTCTGGTGAACCTTCGCTGCACTCCCTCAATAGCAAGAATGTCCTTCCTCAAGTTAGGAGACCAAAACTGTACACAATACTCCAGGTGTGGCCTCACCAAGGCCCTGTACAACTGTAGCAACACCTCCCTGCCCCTGTATTCAAATCCCCTCGCTATGAAGGCCAACATGCCATTTGCTTTCTTAACCGCCTGCTGTACCTGCATGCCAACCTTCAATGACTGATGTACCATGACACCCAGGTCTCGTTGCACCTTCCCTTTTCCTAATCTGTCACCATTCAGATAATAGTCTGTCTCTCTGTTTTTACCACCAAAGTGGATAACCTCACATTTATCCACATTATACTTCATCTGCCATGCATTTGCCCACTCACCTAACCTATCCAAGTCACTCTGCAGCCTAATAGCATCCTCCTCGCAGCTCACACTGCCACCCAACTTAGTATCATCCGCAAATTTGGAGATACTGCATTTAATCCCCTCGTCTAAATCATTAATGTACAATGTAAACAGCTGGGGCCCCAGCACAGAACCTTGCGGCACTCCACTAGTCACTGCCTGCCATTCTGAAAAGTACCCGTTTACTCCTACTCTTTGCTTCCTGTCTGACAACCAGTTCTCAATCCACGTCAGCACACTACCCCCAATCCCATGTGCTTTAACTTTGCACATTAATCTCTTGTGTGGGACCTTGTCGAAAGCCTTCTGAAAGTCCAAATATACCACATCAACTGGTTCTCCTTTGTCCACTTTACTGGAAACATCCTCAAAAAATTCCAGAAGATTTGTCAAGCATGATTTCCCTTTCACAAATCCATGCTGACTTGGACCTATCATGTCACCATTTTCCAGATGCACTGCTATGACATCCTTAATAATTGATTCCATCATTTTACCCACTACTGAGGTCAGGCTGACCGGTCTATAATTCCCTGTTTTCTCTCTCCCTCCTTTTTTAAAAAGTGGGGTTACATTGGCTACCCTCCACTCCATAGGAACTGATCCAGAGTCAATGGAATGTTGGAAAATGACTGTCAATGCATCCGCTATTTCCAAGGCCACCTCCTTAAGTACTCTAGGATGCAGGCCATCAGGCCCTGGGGATTTATCTGCCTTCAATCCCATCAATTTCCCCAACACAATTTCCCGACTAATAAAGATTTCCCTCAGTTCCTCTTCCTTACTAGACCCTCTGACCCCTTTTATATCCGGAAGGTTGTTTGTATCCTCCTTAGTGAATACCGAACCAAAGTACTTGTTCAATTGATCCGCCATTTCTTTGTTCCCCGTTATGACTTCCCCTGATTCTGACTGCAGGGGACCTACGTTTGTCTTCACCAACCTTTTTCTCTTTACATACCTATAGAAACTTTTGCAATCCGCCTTAATGTTCCCTGCAAGCTTCTTCTCGTACTCCATTTTCCCTGTCCTAATCAAACCCTTTGTCCTCCTCTGCTGAGTTCTAAATTTCTCCCAGTCCCCAGGTTCGCTGCTATTTCTGGCCAATTTGTATGCCACTTCCTTGGCTTTAATACTATCCCTGATTTCCCTAGATAGCCACGGTTGAGCCACCTTCCCCTTTTTATTTTTACGCCAGACAGGAATGTACAATTGTTGTACTTCATCCATGCGGTCTCTAAATGTCTGCCATTGCCCATCCACAGTCAACCCCCTAAGTATCATTCGCCAATCTATCCTAGCCAATTCTCGCCTCATACCTTCAAAGTTACCCTTCTTTAAGTTCTGGACCATGGTCTCTGAATTTACTGTTTCATTCTCCATCCTAATGCAGAATTCCACCATATTATGGTCACTCTTCCCCAAGGGGCCTCGCACAATGAGATTGCTAATTAATCCTCTCTCATTACACAACACCCAGTCCAAGATGGCCTCCCCCCTAGTTGGTTCCTCAACATATTGGTCTAGAAAACCATCCCTTATGCACTCCAGGAAATCCTCCTCCACCGTATTGCTTCCAGTTTGGCTAGCCCAATCTATGTGCATATTAAAGTCACCCATTATAACTGCTACACCTTTATTGCATGCACCCCTAATTTCCTGTTTGATGCCCTCCCCAACATCCCTATTACTGTTTGGAGGTCTGTACACAACTCCTACTAACGTTTTTTGCCCTTTGGTGTTCTGCAGCTCTACCCATATAGATTCCACATCATCCAAGCTAATGTCTTTCCTAACTATTGCATTAATCTCCTCTTTAACCAGCAATGCTACCCCACCTCCTTTTCCTTTTATTCTATCCTTCCTGAATGTTGAATACCCCTGAATGTTGAGTTCCCAGCCCTGATCATCCTGGAGCCACGTCTCCGTAATCCCAATCACATCATATTTGTTAACATCTATTTGCACAATTAATTCATCCACCTTATTGCGGATACTCCTTGCATTAAGACACAAAGCCTTCAGGCTTGTTTTATTAACACCCTTTGTCCTTTTAGAATTTTGCTGTACAGTGGCCCTTTTTGTTCTTTGCCTTGGGTTTCTCTGCCCTACACTTTTCCTCATCTCCTTTCTGTCTTTTGCTTTTGGCTCCTTTTTGTTTCCCTCTGTCTCCCTGCATTGGTTCCCATCCCCCTGCCATATTAGTTTAAATCCTCCCCAACAGCACTAGCAAACACTCCCCCGAGGACATTGGTTCCAGTCCTGCCCAGGTGCAGACCGTCCGGTTTGTACTGGTCCCACCTCCCCCAGAACCGGTCCCAATGCCCCAGGAATTTGAATCCCTCCCTGCTGCACCACTGCTCAAGCCACGTATTCATCTGCGCTATCCTGCGATTCCTACTCTGACTATCACGTGGCACTGGTAGCAATCCCGAGATTACTACTTTTGAGGTCCTACTTTTTAATTTAGCTCCTAGCTCCTTAAATTCGTTTCGTAGGACCTCATCCCTTTTTTTGCCTATGTCGTTGGTACCAATGTGCACCACGACAACTGGCTGTTCTCCCTCCCATTTCAGAATGTCCTGCACCCGCTCCGAGACATCCTTGACCCTTGCACCAGGGAGGCAACATACCATCCTGGAGTCTCGGTTGCGGCCGCAGAAACGCCTATCTATTCCCCTCACAATTGAATCCCCTATCACTATCGCTCTCCCACTCTTTTTCTTGCCCTCCTGTGCAGCAGAGCCAGCCACGGTGCCATGAACTTGGCTGCTGCTGCCCTCCCCTGATGAGTCATTCCCCTCAACAGTACCCAAAGCGGTGTATCTGTTTTGCAGGGGGATGACCGCAGGGGACCCCTGCACTACCTTCCTTGCTCTACTCTTCCTGCTGGTCTTCCATTCCCTATCTGGCTGTGGACCCTTTCCCTGCGGTAAGACCAACTCACTACACGTGATACTCACGTCATTCTCAGCATCGTGGATGCTCCAGAGTGAATCCACCTTCAGCTCCAATTCCGTAACGCGGACCGTCAGGAGCTGGAGGCGGATACACTTCCCGCACACATAGTCGTCAGGGACACCGGAAGCGTCCCTGAGTTCCCACATGGTACAGGAGGAGCACAACACCCGACCGAGCTCTCCTGCCATGTCTTAACCCTTAGATACACTTAAACTGGTAATAACAATGTTAAAAGTTACTGACCAATATAAGAAGAAAAAGAAAAACTACTCACCAATCACCAGCCAATCACTTACCCCCTAGGCTGTGACGTCACCTTTGTTTTTTTTGCCTTCTCCCTGTAGCTGCACCGGTACGCCTCTCGCCGACCCCGGACTCGCGCTGCTCCGAGCTCCCGCCTCCTCGACTGACTGCTCCGAGCTCCCGCTGGCCTTTATAGGCCTCTCGCCGACCCCGGACTCGCGCTGCTCCGAGCTCCCGCCTCCTCGACTGACTGCTCCGAGCTCCCGCTGGCCTTTATAGGCCTCTCGCCGACCCCGGACTCGCGCTGCTCCGAGCTCCCGCCTCCTCGGAAAGAGAGAGGCGGAGTGCGCCCTGCATATAGCACTTTCTAGGTAATACAGACAATGGGTCCTCAACAAGGAATGCTAGCATCTTCCACTGTTGTCTTTAAAGTATCCAAAACCATTTTGCTTTATGTAACCTAAAAAGATCTGAATCGGAGTACATTCAGGAAATTCCATATAAACCAGTTAAGGTAACCAATGCAGTTCTATATTCATGAATCCATGGTATATAACCTGTCAGTGGTGGAAAAAATTTAGAGACCATAATCCAGGGCAAAATTAATTGTCACTTCGAAAAACATGAATTAAAAAAATGACAGCCATCTAGAATTTGTTAAAAGTAAATTGTGTTTGACTAACTTGATTGATTTCTTTGATAAAGTAATGGAGAGGCTTGATGAGTGCAGTATGGTTGATGTCGTGTACATGGACTTTCAAAAGGCATTTGATAAAGTGCCACATATTCGACTTTAAGAAAACTGAAGCCCATGAGATTAAAAGGGACAGAGGCAGCATGGATATGAAATTGGCTAAAAGAGAGAAAGCAGAGAGTAGTGGTGAATGGTTGTTTTTCATTCTGGAGGGAGGCATACAGTAGTGTGACCCAGGGGTCGGCATTAGGACCACTGCTCTTTTTGATATATTTTAATGACCTGTACTTGGCTATAAAGGGCATAATTTCTAAGTTCGCAGATAACACATAACTCAGATGTGCAGTAAACAGTGAGAGCAGACTTCAGGAGGATATAGACAGACTTTAAAGTGGGCAGACAAATGGCATATGAAAGGTTAATGTAGAGAAGTCTGAAGTGCTGCATTTTGGAAGGAAGAATGAGGAAAGACATGATGAACTAAATGGTGCAATTTTAAAGAGGACCTGGGGGTGCTCACAGACACAAATCTTTGAAAGTGGCAGATCAAGTTGTTAAGGGCGTTAAAAAAGCATACGGGATCCTGAGCTTTATAAATAGAGGCATAGAGTACAAAAGCAAAGATGTTATGCTAAACCTTTACAAATCACTTGTTAGGCCTCAGCTGGAGTAGTGTGTCCAATTCTGAGCACCATGCTTTAGAATGGTACCAGGATGAAGACTTCAGTTATGTGGGGAGACTAGGGAAGCTGGGATTGTTCTTTTTAGAGCAGAGAATGTTATGGGGAGATTTAATAGAGGTGCTCAAAATTACAAAGTGTTTTCATAGAATAAATAAGGAGAAATTGCTTTCACTGACAGGAAGGTTGTTAACCAGAGGACACAGATTTTACATGAGTTATGATGATCTGGAATGCACTGCCTGAAAGCTGATGGAAGCAGATTCAATAGTAATTTTCAAAAGTGATTTGGATATATACTTGAAAAGAAAAAAATTGCAGGGCTATGAGGAAAGAACAAGGGAGTGGAACTAATTGGATAGTATTAGGATAGCTGATAGCTTGGTGAAATTAAAATATGATTCTGAAACTAACTCCATGGTACAATTAGGAAATTATTGCAATCCTTTCACTGGCTGATGAACTGATCTTGAAGGTATGGTAACCTAGTTCAATAAGAAGAAAAATGAAAGCATAAAATGAAGGCAATCTCAGCCCAGTTGACCCTGCAAAGTCCTCCTTACTGAAATCTGACTGCTGGTGCCCAAGATGGGAGAGTTGTCCCACAGACTAGACCAGCAACAGCCTGACATATTTGTACTCATAAAATCATATCTTTCAGTCAACATCCTCGACTTCATCACCATTATTGGGTATGTTCTGTCCCACCAGCAGGGTAGTGGCACATAGTTGAGTGGGAGTAGCCCAAGGCGTTCTTAAACAAAGTAAAAAAAAAACACCTGCTCATCATCAATTATCACCTCAACTGATGAATCGGTACTCCTCCATGCTGAACATCAGTTGGAGGATGCTGAGGGAACAATATAGAACTTTTCACTGAGTGGCTCAGTCATTGGATATATTGCCTTTGGAAGAGCACTTTTCTCTCATCTTTCAAGTTGCTTTTTCCTCCACTTTATGTTCACCTGTGACAGACAGAATCTCCAAACCAAGAGGGTGACCTGCTTCCAGGTCAGCCAGCATCTATTCTGAAAACATTACGAGCGATGAAAGATATAGGTCAACCTTCCAATCTTCCTTCCAATCTTTTGGTGAAATGACCACCATCAATGCTCTCCCCCCTAAATGGGGGGAATTAATAGTACTCTGTCATTGGACTGCTGTCAATGGAGCTTACATCTCAAAATCAAACCATGTCATAAGGTGTTAATTCATCTGTAGACTGCCCCATCAGAAACATTGCTTGCTTTCAAACTAATCTCTTCATGCTTGGGCTTATATTGACTCTGACACCCAGTCACAGGAGAGAAAACTAGCACTATCAGAAGGATCAGCACCATCAGATGGACACTTCTACCAATACTATAGTGGACAGACATGTCTGCAACAAGTAGGTTGGTGAGGATGAGGTCAAGTCGGTTACTTCATTATGTTGGTCCAACTCACCATCTGAGAAAGGCCCAGTCTGGCAGCTATGATCGTCAGGTCTCGGCCAGCTCAATCAACAGTAGTACAACCGACCCACTTTTGAAGTCCCCACCCAGGATATATTCAGTGTCAGCCTTGGCTCAGTGCTAGCACTCTTGTCTCCAAATCAGAAGGTTGCGGGTTCACTCTTTACGCTAATTAAGTTCTTTTTTGACGTGTAGTCACTGTTGTAAGGTAGGGCAACGCGGCAGCCAATTTTCACACAGCAAGGTCCCACAAACGGCAATGAGATAGTGACCAATTAATTTGTTTTAATGATGTTGATTGAGGGCTAAATATTGGCCAGGATACTGGAGGGGGGAGCTCCCCTGCTCTTCTTCGATGAGTGCCAGAGGATATTTACATCCACCTGAGAAGACAAACGGGGCCGCAGCATAACATCTCATCTGAAAGACTGCAACTCCAACAGTGCAGCACTGAAATGTCAGCCTGGATTATGAGCTCAAGTCTCTGGAGTAGGACTTGACTCAGAGGAGAGTGTGGTACCATTGAGCCAAGGCAGATACCAAAATCATCCTAGAGACATTTGGTAAATCCTTTTAAGAATACAGATAAGAGATTGTCATTATATGCGAGCTAACATGACCTTTTAATGAAGTGTTTTGAATTGCTAAAAAGGTAGCGACACAGGTTAAAAAGCCATAAAAAAAGCAAACCAGGCACTGGGGTTCATTTCTAGAGGGATAGCATTGAAAAGCAGAGAAGTTATGTTAAACTTGTATCAAACCTTGGTTAGACCATACATGTGGAATACGGTGTACAGTTTTGGACTCCATATTACAAAAAAGATACCAGAACTGAGAGGATACACTTATCAGGAAAGGCTGAACAGGCTGGGGCTCTACTCTCGAGAAAAGAAAAAGCTGAGAGGTGACCTGATAGTGGTCTTTAAGATAATGAAAGGGTTTGAAGGGATAGACACAGAGAAAATGTTTCCACTTGTGAGCGATCCAAAACTAGAGATCATAAATATAAGATTAGTCACTAATAAATCCAATAGGGAATTCAGCAGAAATGTCTTTACTCAGAGTGGTAAGAATGTGGCACATGCTATCACAAGGAGTAGTTGATGCAAATAGCACAGATGCATTTAAGGAGGAAGCTAGATAAACATGAGAAAGGAACAGAACAATAGGGTTCGATGAATAGGGGTGGGAAGATGCTCGTGTGGAGCATAAATACCGGCATAAACCAGTTGGGCTGAATGGCCTGTTTTTCTGCTGTAGGCTCAATGTAATACATGAGCTATGGAACGATGAGCCTGTTTTACAATTAAACCATGAAATCTTGTTCTGGAGCGACTATATGTTCAGTTCTTACTATTGGACACCAGTTAGAATACAAGCTTTGCTAACATTCACATATGACTAACTTGCTAAATATAAAATAGAGTGGACCATTATCTAGGATGGACAGACAACAAATTTGTAGGATTCAATTGAGTCACATTCAGTGTATCATAACAGCTAGCCATATAGCAGTATTGACAGAAGTTGCCTTTGGTGACAAAACAATCCTGTAGGCAGAGACTTGTGCTGGATGACCCAGGAATCAGTGATATGGTCAGGTCGCCTTTTGGTATAAAGGCCAGTATTATTACTGGCAGCCATGCTCTGGAAAGTTGGTTACCAGAGTTCATTGTTCATTACTTTAGAAAAATAAAATGTGTTTTGACATTTTACTCCTTAAGCGGGATCTGGGGATATTTCTGCATGAAACACAAAAGGCTAGTATGAAGGTACAGCAAGTGATCAGGAAGGCCAATGGAATCTTGGCTTTTATTGCAA
Source organism: Pristiophorus japonicus (assembly GCF_044704955.1). Lineage (NCBI taxonomy): Eukaryota > Metazoa > Chordata > Chondrichthyes > Pristiophoridae > Pristiophorus > Pristiophorus japonicus. Next base: position 62,752,632 of record NC_091980.1, on the reverse strand, counting down.
AGAGGATGGAGTATAAAAGCCGGGAAGTCTTGCTACAGTTGTACAGGGTATTGGTGAAGCCACACCTGGAATACTGCTCGCAGTTTTGGTTTCCACATTTACGAAAGGATAGATTTGCTTTGGAGGCAGGTCAGAGAAGGTTCACAAGGTTGATTCTGGAGATGAGGGGGTTGACTTATGAGGAAAGGTTGAGTAGGTTGGGCCTCGACTCATTGGAATTCAGAAGAATGAGAGGTGATCTTAACGAAATGTATAAGATTATGAGGAGGCTTGATCCTCTCTTGGATGCAGAGAGGATGTTTTCACTGACAGGGGAGACTAGAACTAGAGGGCATAATCTTAGAATAAAGGGCCGCCCATTTAAAACTGAGATGAAGAGAAATTTCTTCTGAGGGTTGTGGATCTGTGGAATTCGCTGCCTCAGAGAACTGTGGAAGCTGGGACATTGAATAAATTTAAGACAGAAATAGACAGTTTCTTAAACAATAAGGGAATAAGGGGTTATGGAGAGCGGGCAGGGAAGTGGACCCGAGTCCATAATCGGATTAGCCATGATCGTATTAAATGGCGGATAAGGCTTGAGGGCCCATATGGCCTACACCTGCTCCTATTTCTTATGTTCTCATGTTCTTAACAAATATTGACAAATCTTACCCTGGAGAACTTCGTTTCAATAATTTTTATTCTGCAGTGCTCTTTTACCTTTGCAGAGCTGGCACTCATGGATTTAGTAAAGGTATAACCAAATATTTCTTTCAGCCTTTTTAAAAAAAAAAGATAGTAAACAACAGACAAAAGCAAATGTTCTAAGTGTATGGACATACTAAAATAGGACCCACTGCTTACCTTCTACAGCTCTCTTAAAGAAAACTTTGCAACTGCCACAAGTAAGAACACCATAATGACATCCAGATGCTTCATCTGAGCAAACCAGACAGACTTTGGCAGGTGGCCCTGAGGAGGCAGTAGAGGTGGAGGATGTTGATGCACTTCCTTCAGATTTCAGGCCGGAGCTGGAAGAAAAAAAGTTTTGTTCAAATAAAAATAGCCAGATTTGGCAGAAATATTCAAGTAAGTGTTTAAATTTAAACCGTCTCCTGTTAAATTTGTATCACCTGCCAATGCCATTTTCTCTGGCACTGATACAATTTAGTTCTCTGAAAGGACAGCTCCAAACTTTAATATTTAACACAAAGTCTTGGCCCAAGCTCACCAAACCATTACTGGGAATTTGCTGGCAGCATCACAATTACACTTTACAAAATTAATGAACCTTTGGACTTTTCTATTTGAGATTGCCTTCTTCAGCATTTCCATTAACTGTGGCGAGTACTGTTCAAGGGTTTTCTTTAGAGACCACGCCGTTGCATCATTTTCCTGCTTTCACTATGGTAAGTGAATGCTTGCTCTATCTGGGATCCCTGGCTCCATTTGATCTACGCTGAAGTTCTGCTGTTAATTCTCTTTTGCCACATTATCAACTGAACTTAAAGTCACAAATCATTTAATTTCTCTAGCCTTCTGCTATGTCAGTATTTTGGCCTCATCTTGTCCAGATTTATTTTCTGACTGCTTCTTGAAAGTTGAGTTCAAATGAAACGCACCGGCTGAACATGATTATTTTGTAGTAACTGTAAATTTATTAGAGCTGAAATTTAAAAAATTTGCAGGCAATTACCCAAATATCACAGGAAGACAAGGAAATGGAATGAGGTCATAGTATCTGAATAAAATATTCAACATCAACATTTATGGTGTATTGCTACTTCATGTAAACTATATCAACATCACATGTTGTCACGACAGTGGAGCAGCTTTATATTGGAGAGATGGAGACACACACACAAAATGAGTTGCTATTTCCATAAAATTTTTTTGTTACTCACAGACAAGACTATCTCTGAGAACTTTCTTGTATCCCTCACCATCCCTTTCAATTTCATTCTGCATCCGCCCTGCATCTCCCCAGTCATTTACAACTACACTTTCAAATTCCAAATTGTATAGCCTTTGGCCTTTTATGCGCCACGATACTTCCACAGCTGTTCATCCACCCCCTCATCTTTGAGGCTCTTGGGACCCAACAAAACCTGTACTCGTTCCCATCCAAGTTGACATTCTTGGGATGGCTATAATCTTAGTTTTCTCAAGTCCAAGGGCGCAGACTTGAGCGTCTCTGGTGCACAACTGGTTTAGCCATCCATTGCCACATTTGGCTGGATCATATCTAGCACTATTGGGCCTTGCTCTTCTCTGCCAAAACTGGCCACTATTCCAAGATCATCCTGGAAAGCAAAGTTATCTTTTCTCTACTACCAACCATCTCCCCAGACCCTCTGCACCCTCACTCAAGCGCGGAGCTCATAGTAAGACTGAGGTCATTCATTCAACTGCCTCTCCTGCATCTCTGCACCTTCCTTTTCCCACCAAGCTAAACCTCCCCCAAGGTTTTGTCCTCCCATAGTCCTGAACCAGTGTATTTCTTTACTTTTCCTCCTATTTTCCCTCACGCCTTCTCCAACCTGATCTTGTCCACGAGACACACTAATCTCTTGATCTCATTCTCATCAAATGGCTGACCTCACAAATTCCCTTCCTGGCCCCCATGCGAGATTACATTTTAAATGGTTCCCTCTTCTGTCACCCTCCTCAGAAAATTCAACCTCGACCCCTCTGTCCTTGCAAACTACTGTCCCATCTACAACTTCCCTTTTCCCTTCCAAGTCCTTGAACATTTTATTGTCTCCTAAATCAGTATTCATCTTTCCCACAACTTCATGTTTTAATCTCTCCAATAAGGTATCCGTCCCTGCCATAGCACTGTCCTCCTAGCTAAACAAAAACACATGGAGCAGCACCCAGGGGAATGTGCCAGGTATTCCACATACTGCCTCGTGATTGCATTTCTCTCCCTCTTGAAAATGATGAAGCAGATTATAGACCAACATCTAGCAACTGTTATGTCCCCATTATCTTCCGGAAATACTACGGGACCGAGGGTCTAGCGAGAAGGAGGAACTGAAAGGAATCCTTATTAATTAGGAAATTGTGTTAGGGAAATTGATGGAATTGAAGGCCGATAAATCCCCAGGGCCTGATGGTCTGTATCCCAGATTACTTAAGGAAGTGGCCCTAGAAATAGTGGATGCATTGGTGGTCATTTTCCAACATTCTATAGACTGTGGATCAGTTCCTATGGATTGGAGGGTGGCTAATGTAACCCCACTTTTTAAAAGAGGGAGAGAAGCAGGGAATTATAGACCGGTTAGCCTGACATCAATAGTGGGGGAAAATGTTGGAATCAATTATTAAAGATGTAATAGCAGTGCATTTGGAAAGCAGTGACAGGATCAGTCCAAGTCAGCATGGATTTATGAAAGGGAAATCATGCTCGACAAATCTTCTAGAATGTTTTGAGGATGTAACTAGTAGAGTAGACAAGGGAGAACCAGTGGATATGGTGTATTTGGACTTTCAAAAGGCTTTTGACAAGGTCCCACACAAGAGATTAATGTGCAAAATTAAAGCACATTGTATTGGGGGTAATGTACTGATGTGGATAGAGAACTGGTTGACAGACAGGAAGCAAAGATTAGGATAAACAGGTCCTTTTCAGAATGGCAGACAGTGACTAGTGGGGACTTGGACAGGTTAGATGAGTGGACATATGCATGGCAGATGCAGTATAATGTAGATAAATGTGAGGTTAGCCACTTTGGTAGCAAAAACAGGAAGGCAGAATATTATCTGAATGGTGACAAATTAGGAAAAGGAAAGGTGCAATGAGACCTGGGTGTCATGGTACATCAGTCATTGAAAGTTACAGCAGGTGGTGAAGGCGGCAAATGAAATGTTGGCCTTCATTGCGAGACGATTTGAGTATAGCAGTAGGGAGGTCTTACTGCAGTTGTACAGGGCACAACAGAATGAGAGGGGATCTCATAGAAACATTAAATTCTGACGGAACTGGACAGGTTAGATGCAGGAAGAATGTTTCCGATGTTGGGGAAGTCCAGAACCAGGGGTCACAGTCTAAGGATAAGGGGTAAGCCATTTAGGACCGAAATGAGGAGAAACTTCTCCACGCAGAGAATTGTGAACCTGTGGAATTCTCTACCACAGAAAGTTGTTGAAGCCAGTTCATTAGATGTATTCAAAAGGGAATTACATGTGGCCCTTACAGCTAAAGGGATCAACGGATATGGAGAGAAAGCAAGAATGGGGTACTGAAGTTGCATGCTCAGCCATGATCATATTGAATGGTGGTGCAGGCTTGAAGGGCCGAATGGTCTACTCCTGCACCTATTTTCTATGTTTCTATGTTTCATGCGCAGTGGTAGTTTCTCATGAGGATCAAGGATTAAAAAATGTATGAAATTGTGGAATCCAATCTCTAAAATGTTGATAAAAATCTAAGAACCTCATGTAACATGAAATTCAGTCACCATAAATGAGTGGCTCAATAATGATGACAGCTTTCAACCATCATAGAATCAAAGAAATTTACAGAACGGAAGGAGGCCATTTGGCCATCATGTCCGTGCCGGCGGACAAAGATCTATCCAGCCTAATCCCACTTTTCAGCTCTTGGTCCGTAGCCTTGTAGGTTACGACACTTCAAGTACATATCCAAGTACATTTTAAATGTGGTGAGGGTTTCTGCCTCTTTGAATTCCAGACCCCCCCCCCCCCCCCCAAACCTCCGAGTGAAAACATTTCCCCTCAAATCCCCTCCAAACCTCCTACCAATTACTTTAAATCTATGCTCCCTGGTTGTTGACCACTCTGCTAAGGGAAATAGGTCCTTCCTAGCCACTCTATCTCGGCCCTTCATAATTTTTCCACCTCAATTCAGTCTCCCCTCGGCCTCTTCTGATCCAAAGAAAACAACCCCAGCCTATCCAATCTTTCCTTATAGCTAAAATTCTCCAGTCCAGGCAACATCCTTGTACATCTCCTTTGTACCCTCTCTTGTGCAATCACATTCTATGCCTCAGCTAATAAAGGCAAGCATCCCGTATGACTTCTTAACCATCTTATCTACCTGTCCTGCTACCTTCAGGGATCTGTGGCCATGCACTCCAAGTTCCTTCTGTTCCTCCACACTTCTGTGTCCTGCCATTTATTGTGTATTCCCTTGCCTTTTTGGCCCTCCCCAAATACATTACCTCACACTTCTCAGGATTGAATTCCAGTTGCCACTGTTCTGCCCACTTGACCAGTCCATTGAAATTTTCTTGCAGTCTACAGCTTTCTTCTTCATTATCAACCACATGGCCAATTTTTGTATCATCTGCAAACTTCTTAATCATATCCCCTACATTTGAGTCTAAGTCATACATACCACAAAAACCAAGGGACCTAGGGCTCCATATTCCAATGCCCTTTTTTGGCGTACTGCAAGAGTTACGTCTGTTTTTTTTTGGCCCCGTCTACTCCCAAAAAAATAACTAGCAAGTTTCCCCGTTTTATTTTTTGAAATTAGCGCTGCGCAGCCTTTCCTTTAGTTTCGGGGAGGGGGGCGCCTAATGTCTGTGCCGAAAAAACGATGCCCCCACTTCTGAGCATGCGCGAAAAAAAAGGATGATTTTGACGTGATTGCTATGGGTGCGCATGCCCAGTACAGCTCCCGTTCTGCATTTGGCCATTTTTAAAGAGCCAGTTGTGTGTGAGAACTTTAGTTCTCATTGGAAAAATCAGAGCTGCAATAAAAGGTGCAACGTGGATCAAGGACCAAGAATTTCTCACAGGATGAAGTGGAGTCACTGGTTACTGTAATTGAGGCCAGATGGCACGAGCTGGACACCAGCAGAGGTCACATAAAAGTTTCACCAAAAAAGAAATGCTGGAACCAACTTGCAGAAGATTACCGTGCAATGGTGACCACCCCGAGGTCTAGAGGCCAGTGCGAAAAGAAGTGGCAGGACCTTGGTCAAGTAATTAGTGTAAGTAATATTTTAATTTATTCACTGGAATTGCAATTGTAAATGTGACCATCTGTTTATGTCCCACCGAGCAGAAAGACACCCTTTCTAAAAAGTTATATTTTCATCTTTGCAGAGAAAGGTGGCACAACAAAAGAGAAAAAACTTGAATAGAAGGAGGCCAGGCAAATCTGCAGCCACTGACACCCTTGGGAGAGAGGGTCGCTGCTTTGATGGGTCCTGCCTGGAGTAAAGCAACCACCACTGCACAAGCTGGGCTCACACTTGAGGGAGAGGGTAAGTCCTGCAAATTCCAGAGTCTGGCTTTGCTAAATGTTAAGTACTGAGCGGGCTAGCCATGCTTCGGTTCATGGTGATGTCTCCGTCAGCTACGCTTCAGTTGATACAACGTGGTATCGTTCATCATGGTCCTTGAAATGAGCCTGCTGCCTGCACTGTGTGATCCTACTCATGCCACCTACTCCCTCCCTCTGCTGCTAACCATTTGTCTGTTCTGTTATATTTTGCAGAACTTGAGGCTAACCCCGACAAGGCTGAAGCCGATGCAGAAGATGATTCAGATGCAGACGAGCCTGAAGAGAAGATCTTCCAATCCCACCTTCTAGACCAAGAGCATGGGGGTGAGGGGGATGTGATGGATGAAGCCCACACTGTTGTACTCACTCTTGATGTGGTGCAGGTGCCCCCATTGCGGTACCAGGCCCTTTCCTGAGTGGTACGAGTGTTGGTGAGACCTTCCATGGTTTCTCAGTCTGAGGCTGGGGATTTCAGTGGGCTGCAGCGAGGCACACCCAGGGCCCCACCGTCCGAGGCTGTGGGTCCCAGTGGGATGCGAGTCACAGCCAGGGTGAGGAGAGGAAGGAGAGCTAAACAGCGCTCTCCTGAGGTGCAGGATCTAACAGATGTGGTTCAGATGATGGCAATGAGTGCGGAGAGCATTGACCTTACAAGATCACTCCTGGACACCATCAGTGGGGTGGGTGATGAGGTATCGTGACTGTTGGGAGAAGTAACAACACTCTCACGAGAAATGGGAACACTGTCCGGGAACTGGAGGGAGGGAATGTCGCAGGCAGCTGATGCGCTCTCAGTAAACATGAGGGAGTGAATGTTGCAAATAGTTGACACACTGTCAATGAACATGAGGGAGGGAATATTGGAAGTAGCTGAGACACTGTCAGAACATACGAGGGAGGGAATGTCGGAGTTAGTTGCTGCAATAAAGGAACACGCCCAGACCCTGCGCCCATTGACAGAATCAACTGCCACTCCCATCTCCAGACCAACCTCTGAAGAGGCCCAAGCCGGACCTTACACATTACCGCCTGTCCCCTGCTCCCCCATCAAGAAGTGCGCATTACCAGAGATGTTTGAAAGAATAAGCTTGGTACCAACCCGAGAAACGCTGCGCCACCACCTGCGGGCAGGGATGGAGTCACCAAGACCAAGTGCAGCGGGCGGTCTTAGAATAAGGTGGAGGAGAGATGGGTGCAGCCTTTCTTTGCTGCTGTTATTATTGTTGGTACTGTTCTCAAATTAAAAGTTTTTTGTAAGTTATGTAAATTTACAAGTTTAAAAGTTTGTAAGTGATCTTAACTGAAAACTTGAAAGTTTGAGACAAGAATATTTTTATTACAGTTAAGTACAAACAAGTGCTTGTTAAACTTTTGAATAAAATATATTTTAAATTATAACAATCATTTCCATTATTTGTTCCATTGACACAACACAACATTACGGAACAGGTCCAAACAGTAAACATGATCCATTTGCCGCTGAGCCTTCAGGCAGCCTGCCCTCCTCCACCGTCGTGTTCCGGGTTCAAGTAATTGCATGGCTTCCTCGTCCTCCTCCTCCTAGTCATCTGCATATTCCTCCTCATGTACGACATGTTGTATTCCCTGTCAGCTTCCGTCCGGGTTACGTGTACGGGTGTCATGAGCTGCTGCTGCTGAAACATGGCAGATATAACGCTCTCGCGTAGGATCAACACATCATGGGTGCTCCCAGGGTATCTTGCATCAACTGACATGATGCGATGCACATCATCACACACGAGCTGCATATTAACGGAGTGGAAGCCTTTTCTGTTCCTGTACATCACAGAATCCTCCAAAGGTGCTCGCAAGGTGATGTGGGTACAATCAAGGCAGCCCTGTACCTTTAGGAAGCCAGCAATCCTTAAGAAGCCCACAGCCCTTTCACACATTGCCTGGGCAGTCATGGGGAACTTTATGTAGTCATTTCTCCGGGCATGTAGTGCAGCAGTCACCTGTCGAATGCAGATATGTGTTGCATGTTGCGAAATGGCGCACACATCCCCAGTTGTGGCCTGGAATGATCCCAATGCATAGAATGAAAGTGCAGTTGTAATCTTCACTTCAACTGACAAAGCAGTCCTCCTGACACTTCTAGGTTGCAGGTCTGCTTTTACTAACTCACAGATCTCGGTTACAACTTCTTTGCAGAAATGCAGCCTTCTCACACAGCCTGCATCACTCAGGTGCAGGTATGAACGCCTGTCTCGATATACCCGACATAGGTAAGGCCTCCTGCCCATCATCCTACGTGCTCTGAGGTTCCTCATGCGATGACATTGAATCAATCGTCTCCTCCGCAGCACCATCATGTAGAAGGTTAGCACGAGGTATGGTATTGTCAGTGTTATGTATGCAACCCTATGTAACCAGCATTCTACTGCCACCAGAGGGCGTATCTGTTGGAGTCCCAAGGGATCCCAGCATCCCTTGGGAGCACTGTATATAAGCAGTGCTGTACCTGTACTCTGGAATTAGGAGAGACTAAGGTCACACTTACTCACGTCTACAGTACTCAATCACATTAGTTCATTCTGGACATAACAATCAGTATTGCCCCATGATTAAATTGTACCTTGCAAGAAGCTCAAAATAGCAGGACAAGCTTCTTTGTTGTCTCTCTCCCCATGGTCAATGCCCTACTATGGACCACACCCAGGTCTGTGCATTTGCAATAGGCTTGCTTAGAACGGGAAGGTAGGCATTCAAATGAAGATATCTGGGGCAACGAAGTCTAATGCAATTCTTTAATTTTAGATTTTTTTTCAAAGTATCATCCCACCACCGACCAAATACCTCCTCACCGGGCCCCCCCCACCCCCCACCCCCCGAACTTCATTTGATGCTGCTGCATAGTATAAGGGTTTTCATCCCTTCAGTTCGGCTTCCGCACAATCTACCCCCTCCCGGGCTTCTTTTGAAGCCGAGCCCTGAGTCAGTGTCCGGGCGAGGTTGCAATTCTGCCGGCCAATGCTCCGATCCTCGAGCCCGGTTTGGAGACGTTCGGTGGTGGCGTGTCACTTTGAAAAAATCCAAAATTAAAGAATTGCATTAATCTTCCATTTTCTGTGTTTTAAGTTTGAAAAAATTAAGCTTGATGATGCATATTTAGTGTGTTCTTGACTCCCTCCAAAATTTCGCCTAAAAACAATAGTGTCTTTTTAATGTGCGCTGGTTTTTCTTAAGTGCCCAGAAGGATTTTTGGGAGTGGTCACATACGCCGTCCTAGGAAAAATGTAAGTTGGCCAAACTTGCATAAATGTGAAAAACTGGCGCAGACATCAGGTTATGCCTCCATCACGCAAAAAACAACCGAAAAAAATCGTAATTAACTGAGTTACGTTGGCGCACAATCTTTGGGGAAACTTGCTACATTTTAATTGAGTCCAAAAAAAAGCGGCGCGCGTCAAAAAACCGACAGATCACTGGGGAAAATTGAACCCCTTGTACTGAGCCCTGGCGGAACCCCACTGGAAACAGCCTTCCAGTCACAAAAACACCCATCGACCATTAGCCTTTGCTTCTTGCCTCTGAGCCAATTTTATAGTTGCGGAACATGTTAAGAGTGGCACAAAAATTGTCCCCTTCCCATTTTCAACTTATGTGCCCTGTATTACAGGTAAAATACACATCTCCATGTGCTGGAATAGTGAGCCATATACATAATTGTCTCAACAATATTCCAGCAGCAGCTCAAAAGTCTGCTCACAATTCTCATTCAGGCAATGGTGGCAGGAACAAGACAACAAACAGAAAGGCATTATTTATTATGTTATCTGTGCCTAATGAGCTGATGATCTACGTGGTTAAAAATGCCAATTAGGTTCAAAATAAATGGACGCCCGCCTGAATTGCAGGGATGTTGTTTTATGTATTATAGTGATTTTAAATTGGGACATTAGACAAATGGACTATTTAGCTGGGAAGTTGACCAAAAGGTTCTGTGTTGCTGAATGTTTTTGGAAAGTCTGGTGCAAAATTAAAATAGTACTGGCTATCTGAAATGAACCAAGCATGGGAAAAAATCATCGTAATATTTGAACCAACATTAAAACTTATGGCATGTGAAAGGCTTCAAAACTGACCCCATTAACATGGCCGTGACTGCACACAGCAAGAGCAAGATTACCTACCACTTTTCATCTTGAAAGCACGACACACTAATGAAAATAAAAACCCAGTAACGAAACAAATTGCTTGCATAAAATGGCAGCTGCCATCATTTGGAAAAACACACACACTTTCCACAAGGACAAGCAGCTCAGCACAGTTCAGTCCTGGAATCTCTCCAGCTCTTAATGGCTTCAAGGGCGCAGACAGTGCAGTTCAGAATGCAGCACAACAAAATCAGTTCCATAAACTCAATCCTCAATAAACACACTGCATGCTGAGTGACAGATTCTGTCCAAGTAAATACTGTCACTTTCTTCATTATGCTTAATCTGACATGATGGGGAAAAAAAAGGGAACAGTTCACTCCCTCTTTTACATCCTCGACCCTCAACTGTTGAATTTCAGTGAGAAAGTGAAACCAATGTCCCAATGCAAAGTATTCTTCTGCTGGTATTGTCAGGAGCAGATGTTTTACCAGATGCAGACAACAGCCGAATGTTTTACTCTATTGGCCTCAATTATTAATTGCTTAGTGCTAAACCATTTTTTAAATTAGTCTTGGATTTAAAAAAAAAAATTTCATTTCTGTAACTCGTGCAAAGTTTCGAGCTGAAATTCTCAAAACTTCTCTCGTTTTAAATTTCAGTCCTGTACTGAATATATCCTGCTCTATTCCAGCCTAAAGAAGACAAAACTCTTTGGGCCTAGAGTTTCTGCTCGGTTGCGCTGGAATTTGCCCAAAATCAGCCAAACCAGCATAAAAGATCAAAGAACTTCAAGCGCAAATTAAGTCCAGTGCAAATCAAGTTTACGTGATATTTTACGCTAGTTTAAAAAATATTGTGCAGGACTCCGGTCCCGCTCAAGACTGGCCACGCCTTCGATCGAATTAATCATTATGGCGAGTTTCTGCTAATTATGCCCGTTCGTGGGCCTTCAAAGAAGCTCTTCAAATTAAGCGCAAGGGCACTAAATGTTTTTTAAATTACCAAGAAACTGACTGCTGTACACCAATGTAACTAGTAAATGGTCCTGTATAGTTTTTTTTTAAGTCATTTTCAGTTACTTAAAATCAGGTTACTCACAGGTGGAGAACTGGACACTGATTAAAAATGCTTATTATTTGTGATAAACCCATTTTCAGCTGTATGAATAAAACTGCACCAGGTTACCATAGAATCATAGAAGTTTATGGCACAGAAGAAAGCCATTTCAGCCCATTGTATCTGTACCAGCTGAAAAAGAGCTATCCAGCCTAATCCCACTTTCCACTTCTTGGTCCGTAGCCTTGTGGGTTACGGCACGTCAAGTGCATATTCAAGTACAGGTTGAACCTCTCTTATCCAGCACCCTTGGGACTTGGCATGTGCCAGATAAGGGATTTTGCTGGACAAGAGGTGGTCACGTCAAATTGAATAGTACAGGTACTGAGCAGGGGGATATCTGGATTGGCTGGCTTGGGGCTGGGAGTGCGGCAGAGAGATCGTAGGGGGGGGGAGGTGGAGGGTGGATCGCAGGGTCCGGCCAGCGATTCAGGGAGTCAGCAGCGAGAAAGGACTTCAATTTGTTCATGTCGGAGCGGCCGGGAATGGTGCCGGATAAGGGAATCCCGGATAAGGGAGGTTCAACCTGTACTTTTTAAAATGTGATAAGGGTTTCTGCCTTTACCACCCTTTCAGGCAGTAAGTTCCAAAGCCCCACCGCACTCTGGATAAAAAAATGTCTCCTCAACTCGCTCGAATCCATCTACTAATTACTTTAAATCTATGGCCCCAGGTTATTGACCTCGTAACTTATTTTAAATTATTAAATTATTTACTTCCACTCAAATACATCAAGGAATGTTTTTTTAATGCATATTTTTTTTTTAAATTTGTGTTTTAAAATGGTACCTGATTGCGTTGGTTCATGGAAGATTTTATTGTCGCTGAATCAAAATCTAGGAATTCATACCCAACACCATTGTGGGAGCACCATCAGCACAACAACAACAACAACTTGCATTTATATAGCACCTTTAACATAGTAAAACATCCCAAGGCGCTTCACTGAAGTATCATAAAACATGTAGAAAAAAATTAGGGCAGATGACCAAAAGCTTGGTCAAAGAGGTAGGTTTTAAGGTGCAACTTGAAGGAGGAAAAAGAAGCGGTGTGGTTTAGGGAGGGAATTCCAGAGCTTAGGGCCGAGGCAGCTGAAGGCACAGCCACCAATGGTTGAGCGATTATAATCAGGGATGCTCAAGAGGCCAGAATTAGAGGAGCACAGATATCTCCGGGGCGGGGGGGCGGGTAGGTCTGCAAGGAGATTACAGAGCTAGGGAGGGGCAAGGCCATGGAGAGATTTGAAAACAAGGATGAGAATTTTAAAATCGAGGTGTTGTTTAACAGAGAGCACAGGGGTAATGAGTGAAAAGGACTTGATGCGAATTAGGACACGGGCAGCTGAGATTTGGATGAACTCATGTTTGCGTAGGGTGGAATGTGGGAGGCCAGCCAGGAGTGCTGTAGTAATACCCGCCCTCCTGTATGGCTCAGAGACATGGACCATATACAGTAAACACCTCAAGTCGCTGGAGCAATACCACCACCGATGTCTCCGCAAGATCCTACAAATCCCCTGGGAGGACAGACGCACCAACATCAGCAACCTCGGCCAGGACAACATCCCCAGCATTGAAGCACTGACAACACTTGATCAGCTCCGCTGGGCAGGCCACACTGCTCGCACGCCAGACATGAGACTCCCAAAGCAAGCGCTCTACTCAAAACTCCTTCACGGCTAACGAGCCAAAGGAGGGCAGAGGAAATGTTACAAGGGCACCCTCAAAGGCTCCTTGATAAAGTGCAACATCCCCACTGACACCTGGGAGTCCTTGGCCAAAGACCGCCCTAAGTGGAGGAAGTGCATCCGAGAGGGCGCTGAGCACCTCGAGTCTCATCGCCGAGAACATGCAGAAATCAAGCGCAGGCAGCGGAAAGAGCGTGCGGCAAACCTGTCCCACCCACCCTTTCCCTCAACGACTATCTGTCCCACCTGTGATAGGGACTGTGGATCTCGTATTGGACTGTTCAGCCACCTAAGAACTCATTTTAAGAGTGGAAGCAAGACTTCCTCAATTCTGAGGGACTGCCTATGATAGAAACACAGAAAATAGGTGCAGGAGTAGGCCATATTGCCCTTCGAGCTTGCACCACCATTCAATATGATCATGGCTGAACCTGCAACTTCAGTACCCCATTCCTGCTTTCTCTCCATAACCTTTGATCCCTTTATCTGTAAGGGCCACATTAACTCTCTTTTGAATATATCTAACGAACTGGCCTCAACAACTTTCTGTGGTAGAAAATTCCACAGGTTCACAATTCTCTGCGTGGTGAAGTTTCTCCTCATTTCGGTCCTAAATGGCTTACCCCTTATCCTTAGACTGTGTCCACTTGGTTCTGGACTTCCCCAACATCGGAAACATTCTTCCTGCATCTAACCTGTCCAATCCTGTCAGAATTTTATGTTTCTATGAGATCCCCTCTCATTCTTCTAAATTCCAGTGAATATAAGCCTAGTCGATCCAGTCTTTCTTTATATGTCAGTCCTGCCATTACGGGAATCAGTCTGGTGAACCTCAATAGCAAGAACGTCCTTCCTCAGATTAGGAGACCAAAACTGTACACAATATTCAAGGTGTGGCCTCATCAAGGTACCATACAACTGCTATAAGACCACCCTGCTTCTATACTCAAATCCTTTCGCTATGAAGGTCAACATGCCATTTGCCTTCTTCACTGCCTGCTGTACCTGCATGCTAACTTTCAATGACTGATGTACTATGACACCCAGGTCTTGTTGCACCTCCCCGTTTCCTAATCTGTCACCATTCAGATAATATTCTGCCTTTCTGTTTTTGCCACCAAAGTGGATAACCTTACATTTATCTACATTATACTGCATCTGCCATGCATTTGCCCACTCACCTAACCTGTCCAAGTCACCCTGCAACCTCTTAGCATCCTCCTCACAGCTCACACTGCCATCCAGCTTAGTGTCATCTCCAAACTTGTAGATATTACATTCAATTCCTTCGTCCAAATCATTAATGTATATTGTAAATAGCTGGGGTCCCAGCACTGAACCTTATGGTAGCCGACTAGTCACTGTCTGCCATTCTGAAAAAGACCCGTTTATTCCTATTCATTGATTCCTGTCTGCCAACCAGTTCTCCATCCACGTCAATACATTACCCCCAATACCATGTGCTTTAATTTCGCACATTAATCTCTTGTGTGGGACCTTGTCAAAAGCCTTTTGAAAGTCCAAATACACCACATCCACTGGTTCGCCCTTGTCCACTCTACTAGTTACATCCTCAAAAAAATTCTAGAAGATTTTTCAAGCCTGATTTCCCTTTCATAAATCCATGCTGACTTGGACCGATCCTGTCACTGCTTTCCAAATGTATTGCTATTACATCTTTAATAATTGATTCCAACATTTTTCCCACTACTGATGTCAGGCTAACCAGTCTATAATTCCCTCTTTCCTCTCCCCCTCCTTTTTTAAAAAGTGGGGTTACATTAGCTACCCTCCAATCCACAGGAACTGATCCACAGTCTATAGAATGTTGGAAAATGACCACCAATGCATCCACTATTTCTCGGGCCACTCAAGTAGTCTGGGATGCAGGCTATCAAGCCCTGGGGATTTATCGGCCTTCAATCCCATCAATTTCCCTAACACAATTTCCTGATTAATAAAGATTTCCTTCAGTTCCTCCTTCTTGCTAGACCCTTGGTCCCCTCGTATTTCCAGAAGGTTATTTGCGTCTTCCTTAGTGAAGACAGAACCGAAGTAGTTGTTCAACTGATCTGCCATTTCTTTGTTCCCCATTATAAATTAATCTGATTCTGACTGTAAGGGACCGACATTTGTCTTCACTAATCTTTTTCTCTTCACATATCTATTGAAGCTTTTGCAGTCAGTTTTTATGTTCCCTGCAAGCTTCCTCTCGTACTCTATTTTCCCCCTCCTAATTAAACCCTTTGTCCTCCCCTGCTGAATTCTAAATTTCTCCCCGTCCTCAGATTTGCTGCTTTTTCTGGCCAATTTATATGCCTCTTCCTTGGATTTAACACTATCCTTAATTTCCCTGGTTAGCCACGGTTGAGCCATCTTCCCCGTTTTATCTTTACGCCAGACAGGGATGTACAATTGTTGGTGCTTATCCATGTGATCTTTACATGTCTGCCATTGCCTATCCACCGTCAATCCTTTAAGTCTCATTCGCCAGTCTATCCTAGCCAATTCACATCTCATACCATCGAAGTTACCTTTCCTTAAGTTCAGGACCCTAGTCTCTGAATTAACTGTCACTCTCTATCTTAATAGAGAATTCTACCATGTTATGGTCACTCTTCCCCAAGGGGCCTCGCACAAGATTGGTAATTACACATTACACATCACCCAGTCTAGGTTGGCCAGCCCTCTCGTTGGTTCCTCGACATATTACTCCAGGAAATCCTCCTCCACCATATTGCTACCAGTTTGGTTAGCCCAATCTATATGTAGATTAAAGTCACCCATGATAACTGCTGTACCTTTATTGCACGCATCTCTAATTTCCTGTTTGATGCCATCCCTAACCTCACTACTACTGTTTAGTGGTCTGTACACAACTCCCATTAGCGTTTTCTGCCCTTTGGTGTTCTGCAGCTCTACCCATATAGATTTCACATCATCCAAGCTAATATCCTTCCTTACTATTGCGTTAATCTCCTCGAACCAGCAACACTAATCCACCTCCTTTTCCTTTCTGTCTATCCTTCCTGAATATTGAATAACCCTGGATCTCGAGTTCCCAGCCTTGGTCACCCTGGCGCCATGTCTCCGTAATCCCAATTACATCATATCCGTTAACAGCTTTCTGTGCAGTTAATTCATCCACCTTATTACGAATGCTTCTCGCATTGAGACACAGAGCCTTCAGGCTTGTTTTTTTAAACATTCTTTGTCCTTTTAGAATGATGTTGTACTGTGGCCCTTTTTGATTTCTCTGCCCTCCACTTTTCCTCATCTCCTTTCTACTTTTTGCTCCTGCCCCCATTTTACTTCCCTCTGTCTCCTTGCATAGATTCTCATACCCCTGCCATATTAGTTTAAACCCTCCCCAACAGCATTAGCAAATACTTCCCCGAGGACATCGGTTCCGGTCCTGCCCAGGGGTAGACTGTCCGGTTTGTACTGGTTCCACCTCGTCCAGAACCGGTTCCAATGTCCCAGGAATTTGAATCCCTCCCTCTTGCACCATTCCTCAAGCCACGTATTCATTTTAACTATCCTGCTATTTCTACTCTGATTATCACGTGGCACTGCTAGTAATCCTGAGATTACTACCTTTGAGGTCCTACTTTTTAATTTAACTCCTAGCTTCCTAAATTCAGCTTGTGGGACCTCATCCCGTTTTTTACCTACATCGTTGGTACCGATATGCACTACGCCAACTGGCTGTTCACCCTCCCCCTCCAGAATGCCCTGCAGCCGCTCTGATACATCCTTGACCCTTGCACCAGGGAGGCAACATACCATCCTGGAGTCTCGATTGCGGCCGCAGAAACGCCCATCTATTCTCCTTACAGTGGAATCCCCTACCACTATAGCTCTCCCACTCCTTTTCTTGGATGGCTGTGCTGCACAGGAGGGCATGATGCCATGAACTTGGCTGCTGCTGCCTTCCCCTGATGAACCATCTCCCCCATCAGTATCCAAAGTGGTATATCTGTTTTGGAGGGATATGACCGCAGGGGACCCCTGCACTACCTTCCTACTCCTGCTCTGCCTGATGGTCACCCATTCCCTGTCTGCCTTTGTAACCTTTACCTGCGGTGTGACCAACTCACTAAACGTGCTATTCACGACATCCTCAGCATTGCGGATGCTCCTGAGTGAACCCATGCGTAGCTCCAGTGCCACAATGATGACAATAGTCAAGTCTAGAGGTAACCAAAGGCATGGATGAGGGCTTCAGCAGCAGATGAACTGAGGTAGCAGAGTACAAGGACTGCAGCTGTTCAATTAAAAGACGCACCATTACTTTTCTCAGGTCAACTAAGGATGGGCAATAAAAACACAGCTTTGCCTGCGTTGCCCAAAACCCAAAAACAAACACAAAAAGCACACAGATCTGTTAGAAATCTTGCAGCTAGAGCATATTTTCTGCCCACAAATCTTACTACCTGTTATGCATTTTATGTCAACAATTAACACTGGCATGACTATGTCAACATTTATAATGGAAAAACCCCTATAGCGACATGTCAACATCATTCTATTGTGGTCGTTACTGAACCAATCAAATCACAACATGCTTTTTCAAAAAAAAATTTCTAGCTATTTTTTCAAAAACTGAACTTTCTGATGTCTAAAACTAGGATTAAAAAAAAATGATAAATCAAAATAATGCGATTAAATTTACCCCCTGAATTGACGTTTGCATTTTAATGCCTAGCTTCAAGTTTCTAGTTGAAGACCTCAGCCTTTCCCAAAAGACTGGGCTTGGACTTAATATTTTTGCCCATACTTAACATTTTTGCATCCCACCCGTTTTGGGGGTTAAAAATCCCTCAATATCTTTTCTCATTCTTATTTGCATTCTTTAAAAAAGTCAATGGAGATGAATTTTGAAAGTAAAGACTACTTATTATTTATGTTTTGTTGATAGAAAATGTAAAAATTCTAATGATGCACACACTGATCCCTCTGCTCTTGCACCCCTCTCAAAATAATACCATTTAGATGATACTGCCTCTCCATGTTATTTCTCCCAAACTGCATCACCTCACACTTGTCCGCATTAAATTGCATCTGCCGTATGTCTGTCCATTTCACCAGTCTGTCCCTGTTTTCCTGAAATCTGCTACTATCCTGCTCAGTATTTACTACATTTCCAAGGTTTACATTGTAAGACATTGTGAATTGTAAAAGTAGATGGTTTTGTAAAAGGTCATGGGTTTGCTAAGCTTGGCAACCAGGATAAGTTGATGATACAGAAGGATTCCAGTCATGTGAGATAAGGAGTTGCACAGAGAGCTCATTTACATGGGCATAATGCAGGAATTGACCTTCATTAGAGGTTGCGCATGGAGCCTTGTGATAAACAAACTGTCCAAGAGAAAGTAAGCAGAGGTCCAAACAAGAGATAAGCAAAGGAATGATCACATGGGATGGGGCAGGGTTTTCATCTGAAAGTTGAGCCAAAGAACTCAACATACCATTGGGCACCTTGGTTTAGGAAGAGCTCTTACAGGTTAGATAGTCCTGTCCATATTTGAACCCAGGCCCACCCTTAAAAAGAGAGAGATGTCTAAAGAGCCTTAAGCACACAATGGTGTTCGTGCACACCAGCCGTCTGTCCAATCGGACCAATACCGGTTGCTTGTCATGGTCGTATGTCTACTATCTATGTCCATCATAATTGCCTGTTGTATTTGATTATATTTCAATTACCGCTCCTTAATAAACGACCTATGACTCCCAAGACCCTTTGGGTAATCTGTGTGTGACCTGTGATCCAAAATCTTACTGCATCATCCACAAATATCAAAATTGTACTTTCTAAACCCAAGTCTAGGTCATTTTTGTCTGAACGCCGGCCACTGGGGGACTCCACTACACCTCCTCCAGCCTCTACACCCCTCCCAATCTGTAACCTCATCCAGCCCCTACACCCCTCCCTATCCTGTAACCCCCTCCCATCCTGAACCCCTCCCTATCTCTGTAACCTCCTCCAGCCCTACACCCCTCAGGTTTATCTCTCCCCTTTTTAAAAAAAAGGATGTAACATTTGCAACCCTCTAGTCCTCTGGCACTACTCCCATATCCAAGGAGAATTTAAATAGTGATCAGAGCCTCTGCTATCTCCACCCTCGCTTCACTCAGCAACCTTGGATGTATCCCATCTGAACTAGGTGACTTATTAACTTTGAGTGATGCCAACCTATTTAGAAACCCCTTTCTAACTGTTTTTACCTATCCAATATATCTACTACCTTCTCCTCCACTGCTACATAAACTTCATCCTCTTCTTTTGAAGACAGATGCAAAGTATCATTCTGTACTTCAGCCATGCTCTCTGCCTGCACAAGAAGATTGCCTTTTTTTCTCGCTAATAGGCCCCAACATTCCTTCAACTAATCTTTTACACGTTTATAAATTATTTTTGGGTTTCCTTTTATGTTACCAGCTAATCTTTTTCATACTCTTTCTTTGTCCTTCTTGTATCCTTTTTCAATTTCCCCCTTACTGTATTCCACCTGGTTTTCAATTGTATTCTGTACCTGACATTTGTCATAATCTTCCTTCTTTTGTTTTATTTTTACCTCCATTTCCTTTGCCATCCAGGGAGCTCCAGGTTTGGATGCCCCTTCTTATGGGAAAATGCTTAGTTTGTACCTGAACTCTCTCAGCTTTGCTGGTCTACCATTGCTCACTTAATGCTTTCCGCAGCAATCTTTGTTTCCAGTCCACCTGTGGTAAATCTGTTCTCAAATCACTGAAATTGGCTCTATTCCCTGTTGGGTATTTTGAGCTTTGATTTTAATTTGTCCTGTTCCATAACTATTTGAAACCTAATTATATTATGATCACTATTACCCAGATGTTCTCCCATTGAAACACGTCACTTGCCCTACTTCATTCCATCGAGAACTAGATCCAGCACTGCTTTCTTCCTCGTTGGGCTAGAAACATACTGATTAAAAAAGATCTCCTGTATACATTTTAGGAATTCTTCATCCACCTTGCTCTTTACTCTGTTCCCCCTCCCTAGCCTATATTAGGGTAACTGAAGTTCCTTATTATATAGATGGAGTCTTTGAACTCTCGAGTATATCGCTCTGTAGAACTGCAATATTATCCTGATCAATACTGCGACTCCCCTCCCGTCTTTGGAAAATTGCTATTTAAGAAAGGTGAGAACCAGGAAATTATAGACTAGTTAGCCTAACATCTGTTGTTGAGAAATTACTAGTGTCTATAATTAAAGATAGGGTGACTGAACACCTTGAAGTTTTCAGTTGATCAGAGAGAGCCAGCATGGATTTGTGAAGGGTAGGTCATGCCTAACAAACCTGATTGAATTTTTTGAAGAGGTGATTAAATTAGTGGACAGGGGAATGTTCATGGATGTTATTTAAATCAACTCCCAGAAGGCATTTGATAAGGCAGCTAAAATTTAAGCTCATGGAATTTAAAGCAATTTATTGACCTAGTTAGGAAATTGGCTGAACGACAGGAGACAGAGAGTATGGATAATGAGCAGTTACTCTAATTGGCAGGATTAATGACTCGTGGTGCCCCAGAGACATCTGTGTTGGAGGTTCAACTATTCAACATATTTATTAACAACTTAGATGATGGGATAGAGAGCCACATATCCAAAATTGCTGATGAAACAAAGATAGGTGGCATTGTAAGCAGTGTAGATTGAAGCATAAAATCACAAAGAACATAACATAATAGGAGCAGGAGTAGGCCATTTGGCCCTTCGAGCCTGTTCTGCCATTCAACAAGATCATGGCCTCAACTCAACTTTCCTGCCCGCTCCCCATAATCCTTATCGTTCAAAAATCTGTATCTCCACCTTAAATATATCAATGACCCAGCCTCCACAGCTCTCTGAGGTAGAGAATTCCAAAGATTCACAACCCTCAGAAGAAATTCCTCCTCATCTCCGTTTTAAATGGGCAACCCCTTATTCTGAAACTATAGCCCCTAGTTCTAGATTCCCCCACGAGGGAAAACAACTTCTCGGCAAAGAGATATTAATAGATTAAGTGAATGAGCAAAATGGTGGCAAATGGATATCAATATAGGCAAATAGAAACATAGAAAATAGGTGCAGGAGTAGGCCATTCGGCCCTTCGAGCCTGCACCACCATTCAATATCATGGGTGATCATTCACCTCAGTACCCCTTTCCTGCTTTCTCGCCATACTCCTTGATCCCTTTAGCCGTAAGGGTCATATCTAACTCCCTCTTGAATATATCTAACGAACTGGCATCAACAACTCTCTGCGGTAGAGAATTCCACAGGTTCACAACTCTCTGTCTCCTCATCTCGGTCCTAAATGGCTTACCCTTTATCCTTTGACTGTGACCCCTGGTTCTGGACTTCCCCAACATCGGGAACATTCTTCCTGCATCTGAAGTTATTACTTTGGACCTAAAAAGGATAGGTCAGAGTACTTTCTAAATGGTGAAAAACTAGAAACAGTGGAGGTTCAAAGAGACTCAGGAGTCCAAGTACATAATCATAAAAATGTCATGGACAGAAACAGAAAAATAATCAAAAAAGGTAATGGAATGCTGGACTTTATATCTAGAGGATTAGAATACAAGGGGGCAGAAGTTATGCTAGCTATGCAAAGCCCTAATTAGACTACAGCTGGAGTACTGTGTTCAGTTCTAGGCCCACACCTTAGGAAGGATGCATTAGCCTTTTAGAGAGTGCAATGTAGACTTACTAGAATGATCCCTGGACTCTCAGGGTTATATTACAAGGGGAGATCACACAAACTGGGGTTGTATTTCCAGGGGTGCTCTGATTAAAGTTTTCAAGATATTAAAGGGAACTGATAGAATCATAGAAAATAGGTGCAGGAGTAGGCCATTCGGCCCTTCGAGCCTGCGCTACCATTCAATAAGATCATGGCTGATCATTCACCTCAGTACCCCTTTCCTGCTTTCTCTCCATACCCCTTGATCCCTTTAGCCGTAAGGGCCATATCTAACTCCCTCTTGAATATATCCAATGAACTGGCATCAACAACTCTCTGCGGTAGGGAATTCCACAGGTTAACAACTCTCTGAGTGAAGAAGTTTCTCCTCATCTCAGTCCTAAATGGCCTACCCCTTATCCTAAGACTATGTACCCTGGTTCTGGACTTCCCCATCGGGAACATTCTTCCCGCATCTAACCTGTCCAGTCCCGTCAGAATCTTATACGTTTCTATGAGATCCCCTCTCATCCTTCTAAACTCCAGTGAATAAAGGCCCAGTTGATCCAGTCTCTCCTCATAGGACAGCCCAGCCATCCTTGGAATCAGTCTGGTGAACATTCGCTGCACTCCCTCAATAGCAAGAACATCCTTCCTCAGATTAGGAGACCAAAACTGTACACAATATTCCAGATGAGGCCTCACTAAGGTCCTGTACAAATGCAGTAAGACCTCCCTGCTCCTATACTCAAATCCCCTAGCTATGAAGGCCAACATACCATTTGCCTTCTTCACCGCCTGCTGTACCTGCATGCCAACCTTCAATGACTGATGAACCATGACACACAGGTCTCATTGCACCTCCCCTTTTCCTAATCTGCCGCCATTCAGATAATATTCTGCCTTTGTGTTTTTGCCCCCAAAATGGATAACCTCACTTTTATCCACATTATACTGCATCTGCCATGCATTTGCCCACTCACCTAACCTAACCTGTCCAAGTCACCATTGGGTAGATAGAGAGAAACTATTTCCGCTGGTTGGGGAGTTGAGGACCAGGGAACATAGCATAAAAATTAGAGCCAGATCTTTCAGAAATGAATTTAGGAAACACTTCTACATGCAAAGGGTGGCAGATGTTTGAAATTATCTTATGCAAACAGCAGCTGATGTTAGGTCAATTGTCAATTTTAAATTTGAGATTGATAAATCTTTGTTAACCCAAGGTATTGAGGGATATGGAGCAAAGGCAAATATATGTAGTTAGTTCACAAATTAGCCATAATTTTACTGAATGTGGAAAAGGCTCAAGGCGCTAAATGTCCTACTCCTGTTCCTATGCTCCACCCCACCACCCCATAGACCAAGAGAGAGTCCCTAGGTTACACCAAGATTCTGCCCAGTGTGCATTTATAAGGCCTCAATGGGACTCATTTCCTTAGTGCTTGCATCCATGTTCCATTAAGGGTCTTGGGAAGGCCATAGGAGGTTCTCACGCAAAGTTAATTGATTCCGGAGCAATCAGTTAGCTTTAGTTATAGCAAATTTGGCTCCTTAGGAGCTAAAGATTAAAAAGCTGGAAATGTTCTCAGCTTGGGAAGGAACTTGGAGTACCTCTAGTAAGTCAGAGACTGCTGATGTGTGCTTACCATGTCAATGACCCTATCCTTGGTATTTGACTGGTTGAGAATCTATTGCCCATCTGAATTTTAGCTACAAAAAAATTACGTTTGCAGAGATCCTTAGAAAATTATAAATGAATGCTGCCAGACCCTGGGTGTTCCTATGCTCAGCCAGTTCAGGCCCATAGCCTCCTCTTTCCCTCATTGCTGATGGACACCAGGAATTGACCAGTAAGCTAAACTACCTTTTCCCCCGACCCCACTCCCCTACATAGAAATTGCTAGATGAAAAAAATCCATGGACCATCTAGTTCACCTTCTACCATCCTAATAGTCGTTTTATAAATTTCCCTGGCCTTGAAGATCATAAAAGCTACATCCTGACTTGGTGCATTTAGATCACTGAAGAAACAACCCCTTTTTCACCAATCAGGAGTCTTTGGGAGTGAAATTGGGAGCCTTTGCACCTCCCATTAGCACCCCCAGAGGGCGCAAATGCCTTTGCGACAAGGCGCGGCGCTGACATCGACTCCAACCATATTCAGCAGGAGCTTTGCGGTGGTGCTATGGTGTTGCACCCGGTCGTCTTCACCTGGAAATCGTGATGTCATTGCCGTGCGCATCGCTCTGGATCCGAAATGGACTTCCGGCCATTGCAGCGGCACCGGCAAAAAACAGCGGCAGCTGCAGGAGGCGTACATCGAGCGACCGGTCGCTTCGGGGGCAATGCTGAAAGGCGAGGTGGCTGAGGGAAGTTAAAAAAAAAGTACCTTTTATCTTCCAGTTTTTTTTCTCCGAGTTCCTGGCTGCGATCGATCAGCCCGGTACTGTGCTCGAGTGCCGGGCTGATCGTGCAGGATCACGGCTGCCGTGGTGGTCCAGGTAGGTATTTTTATTTTGCGGAGCCTGCTGCGATGGCCCTTCCCTTTAAGGGAGAGAAAGAGGCTTTGAATGCAACAACGCTGCACGGCCCGGTGTGCAGTGTTGCTGAAGTCACCACCCTGCCTGCTTCCAATACGATCCAAGAAGGAAGTGGAGTGCTAAATCAAGCACACCACTTCCTTCTTGGAGCGCAAACGGCAATTTAAAAAAAAAGTTTGAAATTGTTAGCACCTGCCGCTAACTTTTCAAACTTTTAAAAATTAGTGCCACAAATGTGGATTGAGAATTTCTCCCCCTTTATATTTTTCTGTGCCTGGCAAATTTAAAAAGTTGAAGCTTTCGCACTGTTCAATTAGCAATGTTCCTCCCAATAGCAATGGCAAGGATAAAAAAAAAAATCTGAAGCTGATTTAAAAAAAATCTCTACCTACTCCCGCTCTCAGTCAAAGCCTCAGGGGGAAGAGCAACTAGAAGTCAAGAGGTGTGTAGGGGTACAGCTCCAGTGCAGTTAATAAGATAGATTATGCACTCCCATTAGTGTAGATTGGGTACAAAACAGACATTTTTAGGGCTAAATTATGGTTGATGTGGGCTTTAAATTCCTTTTCAGATGCCATGAATTTCACCAGAATGCTGGAGAAGTGGTTACAGAGACCAAACAAGACCAATAGGAAGCCAGCTACACGGATCAATTTTGGTTAGACTGTACTGTACACAGTTCTCCATAATTCAAAAAGGATATCGAGGCAGTGGAGATGATGCAACAGGATTTACAAGTATTATACCAGAACTGAGGGGTTATACTGCAAGACTGAATAGGCTGGACCTTTTTTCTCTTGAAAAAGGTGGAGAGATGACCCAACAGAGGTTTTTAAAATTATGATAGGGTAGATTTGGAGGGGAATCCAAAAATAGAAGTCAGAAATATAAGATAGTCACTTATAAATCCAATAAGAAATTCAGGAATTTTTTTTTTAAAACTCAGAGAATGTTTAGAACGTGGAACATGATACCACATGGAGTAGTTGAGGCGAATATCATAGATGCATTTAACGGGAAGCTAAATAAGTACATATGAGAGAAAGGACCAGAAGGATATGCTGATGAGGGTTAAATGAAACAGGGTGGCAGGTAGCATAAACCAGTTAGGCCAAATGGCCTGTTTCTGCGCTGTAAATGCTATGTAACATGAAACCCAGGAATTCAGAAGTAGACCATTGAGGAACTGAATGCTTTGCAGTATATTATGAAGTGCTGGCAAATGTGTTTTTTTTTAAAAAAGAGAGAAAAATAGTTTGTCCATTTGTCACCTCATAATTTAATCTCAACATTTTTGAGAACGTTTTTGCGTGTCTTTTGAGCTGTAAAAACACAAATTCTGCATGCTCTTAGTTTCCCAGTTAGGTTAGTTTTAAAAGGATAATATAAAGAAAGATAACTTGCTTACTCAAACCTGATTATGATTTTGGTAAGCATTTCCTTTATACATTAGACAACCACATTTTGCAAAGCTAGCACCAGGCTCTTTGTGTACAAAACTTAATAGACACTGTCACCTATTTCGTATTCATTCATTTACTCAAGAGACGGTTACAGATCATTAGTTCAATCTTGTCAAAAATCTAATAATGTAATGTGACAGAAAAACCATGAAGCTTATAAACTTCTCTTGACTTTATTATTCACAGTTCATTAAATATCGAATTCTTCAGCAGAGAAGAATCACAATAGTCTCCCACCACTCGAAGGATTCTCACTATGTAAATTGTATACTTATACTGGGTTTATTGGAATGTTTGTGCCAGTGGCAACCGAAGAATAAACTTGTGGAATGTATTAAGGCTGCTGAGAAGACTCTCTGTGGTTGCCACCAGCATAAACACCCCATTAGATTCTGGCATAAAGATTTGAGAGAGAAATCAATACAAAAATTGCTGACTTACTTTCTTCCCTATTGGGAAGAGCCTTGTAATGAAACAAGAACAGCAATACCTGTGGTGAGATGATACCACACATGATGGGCTGGATTCTGCTCTCGGCGATTAACAAATGGCCGTTCATTACACCCGCACTTGCCCACAGATTTTCTTTGCAATGTTGTACTGGAACTTACTGTAATTAGAGAGCGATTTTGGCGTGATGCCCTCTAAGGGATCTGGGACCAGTGTGAACTGTGCAAGCAACTGTGTAACTCCTTAATCAATCAGATTGAAGAATCGTTAATGAGTAGCACAGGGTCTGAATGAGCAAGTGTCAAATCAGGTACAGAAAGCAAATTAAAGAGAGGGAATGAAAAATGGGATTGAGAGAGAGAGAGAGAGAGAGAGAGAGAGAGAGAGAAATAAGAGACAGAAAGAAAATTTAAAAATATTAACACATTTTAAATCAGCAACAATTAAAATCTGAAAGAATGAGACTTCACACTTGTAAAAGTTAATTTTCAGTGCCAGAGAGATTGTTTGGTTGTAATTAAGACTTGGCGCACCATACAAAATGTACTTGCGTTGGAATGGACAAGCCGTAACTTTTTCTGATGAGTTTAGTGGGTATATATCATGCAAGTACCACAACTTCACGCCCTTCCATGTATTTCAATGCAGAATCTCTCGGCAAGATACCATTATAGTGCAACTTCTGGGGTATCAGGACAACTTAGACAGCAACTTCCTGATTTCCATGTTTAACTGCGAATGTGCAGTCTCCAGAAGTTGCTGTCTGAATTACTCTTCAATAATGATGAGCGCCGTTAGCCTCATCGTTATTTCTAAAGCAAAATCTGGTACGATAAGAATGAGAATGTACAGTCAGGTTTCTTTAACAGGGTAACGATTGCATCACAAGCAGAACAGATGTGGTGAGGACTTTTGAGATATGGATTTCAACTTCATTTTGCTCGAAGCAATAATAAAAACACAGGTTTAGTAGACAGAGGAGGATTTCCTGGAGTGCATAAGGGATGGTTTTCTAGACCAATATGTCGAAGAACCAACTAGGGGGAGGCCATCTTAGACTGGGTAGTGTGTAATGAGAGAGGATTAATTAGCAATCTCGTTGTGCGAGGCCCCTTGGGGAAGAGTGACCATAATATGGTGGAATTCTGCATTAGGATGGAGAATGAAACAGTTAATTCAGAGACCATGGTTCAGAACTTAAAGAAGGGTAACTTTGAAGGTATGAGGCGTGAATTGGCTGGGATAGATTGGCGAATGATACTTGAGGGGTTGACTGTGGATGGGCAATGGCAGACATTTAGAGACCGCATGGATGAACTACAACAATTGTACATTCCTGTCTGGCGTAAAAATAAAAAAGGGAAGCTGGCTCAACCGTGGCTATCAAGGGAAATCAGGGATAGTATTAAAGTCAAGGAAGTGGCATACAAATTGGCCAGAAATAGCAGCAAACCCGGGACTGGGAGAAATTTAGAACTCAGCAGAGGAGGACAAAGGGTTTGTTTAGGGCAGGGAAAATGGAGTACGAGAAGAAGCTTGCAGGGAACATTAAGACGGAATGCAAAAGATTCTATAGATATGTAAAGAGAAAAAGGTTAGTAAAGACAAACGTAGGTCCCCTGCAGTCAGAATCAGGGGAAGTCATAACGGGGAACAAAGAAATGGCAGACCAATTGAACAAGTACTTTGGTTCGGTATTCACTAAGGAGGACACAAACAACCTTCCGGACATAAAAGGGGTCAGAGGGTCTAGTAAGGAGGAGGAACTGAGAGAAATCCTTATTAGTCGGGAAATTGTGTTGGGGAAATTGATGGGATTGAAGGCCGATAAATCCCCAGGGCCTGATGGACAGCATCCCAGTGTACTTAAGGAGGTGGCCTTGGAAATAGTGGATGCATTGACAGTCATTTTCCAACATTCCATTGACTCTGGATCAGTTCCTATCGAGTGGAGGGTAGCCAATGTAACCCCACTTTTTAAAAAAGGAGGGAGAGAGAAAACAGGGAATTATCGACCGGTCAGCCTGACCTCAGTAGTGGGTAAAATGATGGACTCAATTATTAAGGATGTCATAGCAGCGCATTTGGAAAGAGGTCCAAGTCAGCATGGATTTGTGAAAGGGAAATCATGCTTGACAAATCTTCTGGAATTTTTTGAGGATGTTTCCAGTAGAGTGGACAAGAGAGAACCAGTTGATGTGGTATATTTGGACTTTCAGAAGGCTTTCGACAAGGTCCCACACAAGAGATTAATGTGCAAAGTTAAAGCACATGGGATTGGGGGTAGTGTGCTGACATGGATTGAGAAATGGTTGTCAGACAGGAAGCAAAGAGTAGGAGTAAATGGGTACTTTTCAGAATGGCAGGCAGTGACTAGTGGGGTACCGCAGGGTTCTGTGCTGGGGCCTCAGCTGTTTACACTGTACATTAATGATTTAGACGAGGGGATTAAATGTAGTATCTCCAAATTTGCGGATGACACTAAGTTGGGTGAGCTGCGAGGAGGATGCTATGAGGCTGCAGAGTGACTTGGATAGGTTAGGTGAGTGGGCAAATGCATGGCAGATGAAGTATAATGTGGATAAATGTGAGATTATCCACTTTGGTGGTAAAAACAGAGAGACAGACTATTATCTGAATGGAGACAGATTAGGAAAAGGAGAGGTGCAACGAGACCTGGGTGTCATGGTACATCAGTCACTGAAGGTTGGCATGCAGGTACAGCAGGCGGTTAAGAAAGCAAATGGCATTTTGGCCTTCATAGCGAGGGGATTTGTGTACAGGGGCAGGGAGGTGTTGCTACAGTTGTACAGGGCCTTGGTGAGGCCACACCTGGAGTATTGTGTACAGTTTTGGTCTCCTAACTTAAGGACATTCTTGCTATTGAGGGAGTGCAGCGAAGGTTCACCAGACTGATTCCCGGGATGGTGGGACTGACCTATCAAGAAAGACTGGATCAACTGGGCTTGTATTCACTGGAGTTCAGAAGAATGAGAGGGGACCTCATAGAAACGTTTAAAATTCTGACGGGTTTAGACAGGTTGGATGCAGGAAGAATGTTCCCAATGTTGGGGAAGTCCAGAACCAGGGGTCACAGTCTAAGGATAAGGGGTAATCCATTTAGGACCGAGATGAGGAGAAACTTCTTCACCCAGAGAGTGGTGAACCTGTGGAATTCTCTACCACAGAAAGTAGTTGAGGCCAATTCACTAAATATATTCAAAAGGGAGTTAGATGAAGTCCTTACTACTAGGGGGATGAAGGGATATGGCGAGAAAGCAGGAATGGGGTACTGAAGTTGCATGTTCAGCCATGAACTCATTGAATGGCGGTGCAGGCTAGAAGGGCCGAATGGCCTACTCCTGCACCTATTTTCTATGTTTCTACATCTGTAAATACAATCGTCACTTTTTCAGTCGATGTCTGCAAACAAAGTAAGCATTCTCCGAGGCACAACTCCTTTAATATTCTACTCAAACTGTCCCAACAAAATCTGTTGAAATCTGAAGAAATTTCATCCCTCAAATATGTCCCTTTTTTCCTCCCATTTGAGATCAATATAAATAATTATCTGTAAATTACCACCTACCGTGCAGATCCAGGGACATCATTGCTTATCGTTTAGAGCTCCAATCATTTGTGCAACTGCTGACATACCAATGAACAGAACCTGCTCAATTTATCGCATTGAACTGTGAATCACAGCAACAATTGAACATTTTATCCCTTTACTGCAGATTAAAACATTGAGACCAACCAGTGAGTCATACGTAAGTAGAGACACACTCATTACATGTAAACCTACCGTCGTACTCCAGGTACTCTTTCACTTTGAACATATACTGTGATGCAATTAATGAATGAACACTAAAGCTGAGTCACAGGATATGACAGTGGGAAAAGATTTAATCTAAAAAAAAGTGCCCTACAACTCTGATCTAAAAAGTAATTTTAAGAATCCATATCCTTTATAGCTTAATTTCCAAAAGCGGTCTCACTTAGACGCTACGCAGATAATTAGAATGTGGAATGGAAGCCACACTTGCACAGCAGAAGGCACTCTTCAACAAATACAAAAATAAAATACTGCGGATGCTGGAATCGGGAATAAAAACAGAAAATGCTGGAAATCTCAGTGGGTCAGGCAGCATCTGTGGAGAGAAAGCAGAGTTAACATTTCGGGTCGATGACCCTTTGTCAGAAGGTACTCTTCTGTACTTTATACAATCAGAGCTTCACATTTACATCCAAACCATGCTACATCTGATCTTGATAACAGAAAGCAATCCATTATCCAAAACTGGCATTCATTACCCTCATGAACACGGTCATGGAATGATACAGCACAGGAGGAGGCCATTCAGCTCATCCTGCCTGTGCTGACTCTTTAAAAGAGCTATCCATTTAGTCCCATACCCCTGCAATTTTTTCCTTTTCAACTATATATCCAATTCCCTTTTACTTTTGAATCTGCTTCTATCACCCACATAATCCAGATTATAACTTACTGCGTACAGAAATTTATCATCTCCCCTCCATTTCTTTTGCCAATTATTTTACATTTGTGTCCTCTGGTTATTAGCCCTCCTGTCAGTATTTAACACCGCCTCCAGTGCTCCAGCACAGCCTTCGGATGCCTGAGGAAAGGAGTGTTTGAAGATAAGACCCTCAAATCTGCCACCAAGTTCAAGGTCTACAGGGCTGTAGTGATACCTGCCCTCCTCTATGGCTCAGAGACGTGGACCATATACAGTAGACACCTCAAATCGCTGGAGAAATACCAACGATAGCTCCGCAAGATCCTGCAAATCCCCTGGGAGGACAGAAGCACCAACGTTAGCGTCCTCGATCAGGTCAACATCCCCAGCATCGAAGCACTGACCATACTCGACCAGCTCTGCTGGGCGGGCCACATTGTTCGCATGCGTGACACAAGACTCCCAAAGCAAGCGCTTTACTCGGAACTCCTACACAGCAAGCAAGCCCAAGGTGGGCAAAGGAAACATTTCAAGGACACCCTCAAAGCATCCTTGATAAAATGCAACATCCCCACCGACTCCTGGAAGTTCCTGGCCAAAGACCGCCCTAAGTGGAAGAAGTGCATCCAGGAGGGCACTGAGCACCGAGTCTCGCCGCTGAGAGCATGCCGAAACCAAGCGCAGGCAGCGGAAAGAGTGTGTGGCAAACCAGTCCCACCCACCCTTTCCTTCAACGACTGCCTGTCCCACCTGTGACAGAGACCGTAATTCCCATATTGGACTGTTCAGTCACCTAAGAACTCACATTTAGAGTGAAAGCAAGTCTTCCTCGATTTTGAGGGACTGCCTATGATGAGGACGAGTTACAAACCAACTTTTACCATAACTAACTACAGTGTGTTAATGCATACGAAGAATTCATGTACAGTCTTGCTCTTTCTGTCCATCAAACTGAAATGCAACACACAAAATACAGTAATGAAGAAATCTGTTACTGGTTTTCAGGTTCAGTAAAAAAAAAAGCTTCATCTTCTGCACGTAAATTCAAACTTTAAAGTCAGTAATTGGAATAGTACACATCACGGAACTTACAGCTGCTGCTGCCATTTGAATGCACATACATTTCTATTGCCTGTTGTACTACTGTGCTGATTACTGATTTATCACAATTTAAAGATGAAAAGTTAGATAATTAATGTCTCTCAAAGGCAGCCAGTGCAGGCATAATGCCCAATGGAATGAGTTTTTGGATCCTGTCCAACTCCTGCACTGAACTGCTCACATTACAATAAACCAAATGAAAATAATTATCCGTCTGTATTTACAACTGTAAGTAGAATGACATACAAAATACTGAATGCCAACTATAATATGCAATCCAAATGAGCTGAGGTATACTTACAGAAATATTACTATACAAGGCACTGAGCGCATTTTTTGAGACAAGTCTTTTCCATAATTATAGTCATGGATTTCAGGAGCATACCTCACCGAGCTCGGTCAGTATATCTATTTTCTCATTTTTCCTCTCTGGATGCTGGTATGGATACTCGAAAGAGAGAGATTAAGCTGCCGGTTTTGTCATCAGAGATGAATTTTCTGTCAGCCAGCAGGTGCGGAATTGCAAAGTGAAAGGATCGATGGCCCAAGTTTCTAAAAAGAAATGGCGCTCACTTACCTGGACGGCCATTTTTATATGGCCCCTCCAGTGCTGAAAATAAAACACCAAAGTCTCCTTCCACCATGCGCACCTTCTGGCGCTGGCGCTACCTGAGCTGAACTCCCAGGGCGTGGCTTCAAGCGTGCGCTGGAACCGCACAGCACGTGTGCTCCAGAAAAAAAAAACGGGCAAGTCATTGCACACGTGCAAAGAAAAAATTTTTTTTTTGCGTTGGTGAAACGCACGCAAAAAAACCTGCACATGCGCTGTACAATGTATAAAAACAGCACATGGGGTCTGTGCGGATCACCATTGGAAATCCACTTAGGAGGGCGCAGAGAAGGCGAGAGGGGCAGAGACGGAGCCGGAGAAGAGGAAGCAGTAAGGGCGAAGAGATTTCTCATGGAAGAAATTGAGCCCCTGGTAGACTTAATTACGAGTAGGTGGAAAGTTATTGAAAACAAGGAGAGTTTCGGTAAAAAGAAACTTAAACCTTCTGTACTCACGAAAGTTTGGGACCAGGTTGCAGTCGAATTTAATGGAATGTCCCTTAACCAGAGAACCGGTGCGCAGCTGAAAAAGTGGCAGGACCTCGGACAAGTTGAGACTGTAAGCAATAAGTTATATTTACATTTATGTGGGTTTTTAAGCATATGTATATTAATGCACTATAGTATCATTTGTAAATGTGATCCGTGTGTGCACGCGGACGCGCAAGAAAGGACCCGCTCTTTAAAAGTTCCATTTTAATCTTTGCAGAAGGTGGTGTCACAGATCAACCGAGAACAGTCACAAACTAGAGAGGTCCGTCAAGAAGGCTGCAACTTACAGCCGTGGAGCAGAGGATAGCGTCCATGATTAAATGTCACAGGAGAAGACCAACCATCAATGCGGAAGCTGGTCCCAATTGAGGGCAAGACCTGCAAATGGCAGTCTGGGTTGGCTAAATGTTACGTACTGCGTGTGCTGCCTACGCTTCTCCTCCTTCAATACTGCTAACCTGCCATCTATCTTTTGTTTTGCAGAGGTTGAGCATCAGGAGACAGAAGGAGCACCTGAAGTTGAAGGAGAGAATGTTCAGGAAACCACCACTCCAGATATTCAAAATCAGGAGAATGATGGGACGCTAGAAGACATCGACGATGATGACATGGTTACCATGGATTTGGAGAAGATGAACCCCTTGAGCATTCCAATCCCTCTCATGAGTGAGTCAAGCGACGGGACTTTTCTAGGTGTTATGTCTGGGGCTGCGGGTCCAGGTGTGTCGCAGCAAGCCACACCTGCGAGACATCAGAGGAGGGTGCACTGTAGACCTGATGCAGAAACAATGGATTCGGAGAACATAGGATATCTTGTGGGGATGAGCGGGGAGAACATCCAGGCGCTTGCTCCTGGAAGTCATTGGTGGGGTGAGGGCAGTGTTAGAGGGACTATCATCACAGGTGGAAAGACTTTTGGGGCAGTTGAGCGAGGTCATCGCCAGTGGCGTAACTACGCCAATGCAGCGGCATTGGGGCCCTCGCCTGGAGGGGAGGCCCACCACCTGCTTCCTCGCGAACTCGTTGGCGGTGTGGCTCAGCATGAAAACGCTCTCGTCCATCCTCTTGGTGAAAGTTTTGAATCCGTCGACCCTGCTCTCCACCTCCTGCAGGTCGAGGGGGCTCTGCGGGGTGCTGAACGTCAGGAAGAAGCTGTCCCCACCATGTCGTCCTTCTCGGCTTTCCTCTTGCCCTGCTTCCAAGCCTTCTCATTGTTGCAGGTGAGGAAGTGCTGGAAGGCGTCGCAGCGGGTGGCTCGTCATGTGGTTCATCCACAGGGACAGCCCTTTCTTCCGCTTGGAGATGAAGTCCTCCTCGAATCAGCCGGTGGCTTGCTTCTCGGGGATGTGGGGCACTGAGATGACGGGGAACTTCTCCACCAGCCGGCCGTACAACCAGTTGAAGTGCTTGTAGCAGCGGTTGACCGGGCACTGGGTGTGGCTGGGCACCGGGCGGTACAAGATGTAGCTCTTGATGCCCTTGAACTTGGTCTGCTTGGTGGGCTCGTTGATGGAGCAGGCGAACGGGTAAGGGTTCTCCTGCCACTCGGGCCGGCCGCCACGCAGATCTTGTCGCCGTCCTAGACGAAGCCAGCCACCTCGCCCAGGATGAATGCCTCGCCGCCTGACTTGACGAGGGTGGAGAAGCTGTTGAGGTTCCTGCTGACCGTGGCCGTGCTCGTGGAGGAAGAGGCGGCGGTGGCCAAGGAGGACGACGACACCGAACCCCCCCCCCCCCCCCCCACCCCCCGCCGACATTCCGGCCGCCGGCCCCCGTGGCTAACCCAGGCTATCATTGATGCGAGGAACGCTTCCTGTTCTGCACCAAAATCAAGAATTGATCCCGAGATTGAGAATGATAACGAAGAGCAACCCGGGCCTTCCACAATGATACATTTTGGCTCTGGCCCTGTGGTAAACCAGCAGCAAGAAATGCTGCAATAGAAAAAAAATCCAGATTACACCTGGGGTTAAGGGGACCAAGGAAGCAGAAGTCTGCAACTACGGGCACGCGCTGGGGTAGCGGCATCTACTGGGCAGGATTGGCGCACAGCGCTGAGGAGGATTGATGGCTTGCTGGTTTGTTTTTTGGTTGGTCTGGTTGATTGCTTTTTATAAAGTTTACCACTGTAATCATTAAAGTTTCTAAAAGGTACAAAGGTTTTAATATAAGTCATGTTAAGCTAATTACCACTGTTGTACAAATGTTTAATAAACATATTTATTTTTGACTTTTAATTTGACTCCTGCACTTAATTTCTTAATGCTGCACTCAAACATATTATAGGATAAAGGGACGGACACAACATGTAAAATGGCCTCAACCCTTGGAACATATTAGTTTAAATGATACAGGGGCAGGTTCCACTACCAAGGTGATCATGGATCTTAACTTTTTCTGGGTCACTAATACATGCAGCGCAGGACCATGGTGCATGTATCAGTGACCCTGACCCAGTGTTATAAGATCCATCAAAACAACTTTGCACAGAAGCATGCAAATTTAATATCTCCACAAATATATTGTTGTATATTATTGTCCACCTAAGCACTCCAACACTTCATTTAAACATTAAAGATTTGTGGTGGGATTATTTAATAATAATGTAATGTCCAGTCTTTATTAGAAATCACTGCTGTTTTCCCATGAGCCTGGAGTGTCTTGCACTGTCTTGTGTAGACCTTCGGCCTGGGATAGCAGCGGGGACGCATGGATGGAGGACCTTCGACCCGGGGCTAGCAGTGGCTGCAGTCGAGGGGGAGAAATGGCAGACGGCTGCCCTTACTGCTCACAGAAGAAAACTTCAATTTTCCAGTTTCTTTGCAAAACCTGGTGGATGTCTTGGAAGATGGAGCCTGGTGGATTATCTTTGAAGAATTTTTGAATATTTTGGTTGATTTTGGGACCAAAAACATCGATGAAAAAAGGTAATTAAAAAAAATGTTATGGCCTGAATGTAGTTTAACATCGCAGGAGCAGCATTATTGGCAAGATTTCATTTAACAATTTTATACTTGCATGTAATGCAGTATTTTTAATTGTGCCTAAAATTGAAGTATTACATAGAAACATAGAAAATAGGTGCAGGAGCAAGCCATTTCGGCCCTTCGAGCCTGCACCGCCATTCAATATCATGGCTGATCATTCAACCTCAGTACCCCACCCCAGCCTTCTCTCCAAAACCCCAATCCCTTTAGCTGTAAGGGCCACATCTAACTCCCTTTTGAATATGTCCAACGAACTGGACTCAACAACTTTCTGTGGCAGAGAATTCCACAGGTTCACAACTCTCTGGGTGGAAAAAGTTTCTCCTCATCTCAGTCCTATATGGCTTACCCCTTATCCTTAGACTGTATCCCCTGGTTCTGGACTTCCCCAACATCGGGAACATTCGTCCTGCATCGAACCTGTCCAGTCCCGTCAGAATTTTCTACGTTTCTATGAGATCCCCTCTCATTCTTCTAAATTCCAGCGAGTATAAGCCTAGCCGATCCAGTCTTTCCTAATGTCAGTCCTGCCATCCCGGGAATCAGTCTGGTGAATCTTCGCTGCACTCCATCAATAGCAAGAACATCCTTCCTCTGATTAGGAGACTAAAACTGCACACAATACTCAAGGTGTGGTCTCACCAAGGCCCTGTACAACTGCAGTAAGACCTCCCTGCTCCTATACTCAAATCCCCACGCTATGAAGACCAACATGCCATTTGCTTTCTTTACTGCCTGCTGTACCTGCATGCTACCTTCAATGACTGATGTACCATGACACACAGGTCTTGTTGCACCTCCCCTTTTACTAATCTGTCACCATTCAGATAATAATCTGCCTTCCTGGTAATGTGGATAACCTCACATTTATCCACATGAAACTGCACCTGCCATGCATTTGCCCACTCACCTAACTTGTCCAAGTCACCCTGCAGCCTCTTAGCATCCTGCTCGCAGCTCGCACTGCCACCTAGCTTAGTGTCATCTGCAAACTTGGAGATATTACACTGAATTCCTTTGTCTAAATCATTAATGTATATTGTAAATAGCTGGGGTCTCAGCACTGAACCCTGCGGCACCCCACTAGTCACTGCCTGCCATTCTGAAAAGGACCAATTTATTCCCACTCTTTGCTTGCTGTCTGCCAACCATTTCTCTATCCACATCAATGCATTACCCCCAATACCATGTGCCTTAATAAGAACATAAGAATTAGGAACAGGAGTAGGCCATCTAGCCCCTCGAGCCTGCTCCGCCATTCAACAAGATCATGGCTGATCTGGCCGTGGACTCAGCTCCACTTACCCGCCCGCTCCCCGTAACCCTTAATTCCCTTATTGGTTAAAAATCTATCTATCTGTGATTTGAATACATTCAATGAGCTAGCCTCAACTGCTTTCTTAGGCAGAGAATTCCACAGATTCACAACCCTCTGGGAGAAGAAAATCCTTCTCAACTCGGTTTTAAATTGGCTCCCCTGTATTTTGAGGCTATGCTCCCTAGTTCTAGTCTCCCCGACCAGTGGAAACAACCTCTCTGCCTCTATCTTGTCTATCCCTTTCATTATTTAAAATGTT
This sequence comes from Pristiophorus japonicus, assembly GCF_044704955.1. Classification (NCBI taxonomy): domain Eukaryota; kingdom Metazoa; phylum Chordata; class Chondrichthyes; family Pristiophoridae; genus Pristiophorus; species Pristiophorus japonicus. Next base: position 62,715,071 of record NC_091980.1, on the reverse strand, counting down.
TCTAAAAAATCACCCCTCATCCTTCTGAACTCCAACGAGTAAAGACCCAGTCTACTCAATCTATCATCATAAGGTAACCCCCTCATCTCCGGAATCAGCCTAGTGAATCGTCTCTGTACCCCCTCCAAACCTAGTATATCCTTCCTTAAGGTGACCAAAACTGCACGCAGTACTCCAGGTGCGGCCTCACCAATACCCTATACAGTTGCAGCAGGACCTCGCTGCTTTTGTACTGCATCCCTCGCAATGAATGCCAACATTCCATTCACCTTCCTGATTACCTGCTGCACCTGCAAACTAACTTTTTGGGATTCATGCAATGGCAAAAAAGGGCCTTGTAAATGTCTGGTGTGTCACCCAGTTCGGGTGGCACGGTTTAATGTTTTGTTTTACAGATAAACTCAAAGAGTTTCATGCAATGGCATTGATGCCTATGGCCACACTAGTCTGAAAATGCCTGATCTCAGAAGCCAAGCAGAGTCAGGACTGGTTAGTACTTGGATGGGAGACTGCCTGGGAATACCAGGTGCAGTAGGCTTTGCCTACGGCCACACTAGTCTGAAAATGCCCGATCTCGTCTGATCTTGGAAGCCAAGCAGAGTCAGGCCTGGTTAGTACTTGGATGGGAGACTGCCTGGGAATACCAGGTGCAGTAGGCTTTTTCCAAAAAGAGTTTCATGCACAAGGACCTCCAGGTCCCTCTGCACCGCAGCATGTTGTAATTTCTCCCCATTCAAATAATATTCCCATTTACTGTTTTTTTTTTCTCCCCAAGGTGGATGACCTCACATTTTCCGACATTGTTTTCCATCTGCCAAACATTAGCCCATTCGCTTAACCTATCTATTTCCCCTTCATGAATCCATGTTGCGTCTGCTTGATTGCACTATTTCTATCTAGATGTCCCGCTATTTCTTCCTTAATGATAGTTTCAAGCATTTTCCCCACTACAGATGTTAAACTAACCGGCCTATAGTTACCTGCCTTTTGTCTGCCCCCTTTTTTTAAAAACAGAGGCGTTATATTAGCTGCTTTCCAATCCGCTGGTACCTCCCCAGAGAATTTTGGTAGATTATAACGAATGCATCTGCTGCTATAACTTCCGCCATCTCTTTTTATACCCTGGGATGCATTTCATCAGGTCCAGGGGACTTGTCTACCTTGAGTCCCATTAGCCTGTCCAGCACTACCCCCCTAGTGAGTGATTATCTCAAGGTCCTCCCTTCCCACATTCCCGTGGCCAGCAATTTTTGGCATGGTTTTTGTGTCTTCCACTGTGAAGACCGAAGCAAAATAATTGTTTAAGGTCTCAGCCATTTCCACATTTCCCATTATTAAATCCCCCTTCTCATCTTCTAAGGGACCAACATTTACTTTAGTCACTCTTTTCCGTTTTATATATCGGTAAAAGCTTTTACTATGTGTTTTTATGTTTTGCGCAAGTTTACTTTCGTAATCTATCTTTCCTTTCTTTATTGCTTTCTTAGTCATTCTTTGCTGTCGTTTAAAATTTTCCCAATTTGCTAGTTTCCCATTAACCTTGGCCACCTTATACACATTGGTTTTTAATTTGATACTCTCCTTTATTTCCTTGGTTATCCACGGCTGGTTATCCCTTCTCTTACCGCCCTTCTTTTTCACTGGAATATATTTTTGTTGAGCACAATGAAAGAGCTCCTTAAAAGTCCTTCACTGTTCCTCAATTGTGCCACCGTTTAGTCTGTGTTTCCAGTCTACTTTAGCCAACTCTGCCCTCATCCCACTGTAGTCCCCTTTGTTTAAGCATAGTATGCTCGTTTGAGACACTACTTCCTCACCCTCAATCTGTATTACAAATTCAACCATACTGTGATCACTCATTCCTAGAGGATCTTTTACAAGGAGATCGTTTATTATTCCTGTCTCATTACACAGGACCAGATCTAAGATAGCTTGCTCCCTTGTAGGTTCTGTAACATACTGTTCTAAGAAACAATCCCATATGCATTCTTTGAATTCCTCAAGGCTACCCAGTGCGATTTGGTTTGACCAATCGATATGTAGGTTAAAATCCCCCATGATTATTGCCGTTCCTTTTTCACATGCCTCCATTATTCCCTTTATTATTGCCCGCCCCGTGAAATTATTATTTGGGGGCCTATAAACTACGCCCACAAGTGACTTTATCCCCTTACTCTCTCTAATCTCCACCCACAATGATTCAACATTTTGTTCATTAGAGCCAATATTGTCTCACAACTGCCCTGATATCATCCTTTATTAACAGAGCTACCCCACCTCTTTTCCCTTCTTGTCTATCTTTCCGAATTGTCAGATACCCCTGTATATTTAATTCCCAGTCTTGGCCACCCTGCAACCACGTTTCTGTAATGGCCACCAAATCATACCCATTTGTAATGATTTGTGCCGTCAACTCATTTACTTTATTTCGAATGCTGCGTGCGTTTAGGTAGTGTTTTAATCCTAGTTTTTAAACCATGATTTTTAGTTTTGATCTCTCCTGCAGCCCCTTTATATTCATACATATTGTCCCTTCCTATCACCTTGTGGTTTACACTTACCCCAGTGCTACTCTGCTCTGTTGCCTCCTGCCTTTTGCATTCTTTCTTGGGGTCCTGTTCATCTGCGCTCTCACCCACTCTAACTAGCTCAGAGCCCTCTCCTGGGTTCCGAATACTCCTCGCATTGAGGCACCGAGCTTTCAGGCTTGACTTATTACACTTTGACCCTTTAGAATTTTGCTGTACATTGGCCCTTTTTGTTTTTTGCCTTGGGTTTCTCTGCCCTCCACTTTTACTCATCTCCTTTCTGTCTTTTGCTTCTGTCTCCATTTTGTTTCCCTCTGTCTCCCTGCATTGGTTCCCATCCCCCTGCCATATTAGATTAACTCCTCCCCAGCAGCACTAGCAAACACTCCCCCTTGGACATTGGTTCCGGTCCTGCCTAGGTGCAGACCGTCTGGTTTGTACTGGTCCCACCTCCCCCAGAACCGGTTCCAATGCCCCAGGAATTTGAATCCCTCCCTGCTGCACCACTGCTCAAGCCACGTATTCATCTGCGTTATACTGCGATTCCTACTCTGACTAGCACGTGGCACTGGTAGCAATCCCGAGATTACTACTTTTGAGGTCCTAATTTTTAATTTAGCTCCTAGCTCCTTAAATTCATCTTGTAGGACCTCATCCCTTTTTTTAAACCTATGTCGTTGGTACCGATGTGCGTCACGACAACTAGCTGTTCTCCCTCCCTTTTCAGAATGTCCTGCGCCAGCTCCGAGACATCGTTCACCCTTGCACCAGGGAGGCAACATACCACCCTGGAGTCTCAGTTGCGGCCGCAGAAATGCCTATCTATTCCCCTTACAATTGAATCCCCTATCACTATCGCTCTCCCATTCTATTTCCTGCCCTCCTGTGCAACAGAGCCAGCCACGGTGCCATGAACTTGGCTGCTGCTGCCCTCCCCTGATGAGTCATCCCCCTCAACAGTACTTAAAGCAGTGTATCGGTTTTGCAGGGGGATGACCGCAGGGGACCCCTGCACTACCTTCCTTGCACTGCTCTTCCATTCCCTAGCTGGCTGTGGACCCTTCACCTGCGCGTTCCTGATAGCCTCTGTCTTGGCGTCTGTGGGCCGAATGTCATCTGCCGCGATCTTTCTCCCCCAAAATTCCACTTCTGTTGCCATGAAGATGCTCTTCAGCCGCAGTTCTACGCGATCCAGTTGCTGGAGGACCTCCTCCAGGTTTTGTCGGTGCTCGACGGTGTCCTGACCCGTGATCAATATGTCGTCCTCAAAAACCACCATGCGTGGTACCGACTTGAGTAGGCTCTCCATGTTTCTCTGGAAGATCGCTGCAGTCGACCGAATTCCAAATGGGCATCTGTTGTAGATGAACAGTCCCTTGTGCGTTTTGATGCAGGTGAGGCCCTTCGAAGACTCCTCCAGCTCTTGCGTCATGTAGGCCGAAGTCAGGTCGAGCTTGGTGAACGTCTTGCCTCCTGCCAGCGTCGCAAATAGGTCATCTGCCTTAGGTAGCGGGTATTGGTCCTGTAGCGAGAAACGATTAATAGTTACTTTATAGTCGCCGCAAATCCTGACTGTGCCATCACTTTTGAGTACTGGAACAATCGGGCTGGCCCACTCGCTGATTTCCACTGGGGAGATGATACACTCACGTTGCAGCCTGTCCAGTTCGATTTCCACTCTCTCCCTCATCACGTGAGGTACAGCTCACGCCTTGTGGTGAATGGGTCGTGGCTCTGGGACCAAGTGGATCCGCACCTTCGCACCGGAAAAATTTCCAATGCCTGGCTCAAAAAGGGAAGAAAATTTGTTAAGAACCTGGGTACATGAGGCCTCATCGACATGTGATAGCGCTCGGATGTCATCCCAGTTCCAGCAGATTTTGCCCAGCCAGCTCCTTCCACCAAGCAGTGTGGGGCTATCACCCGGGACAATCCAGAGTGGCAGTTCATGCACCGTGCCCTCGTAGGTGACCTTGACCATGGCGCTGCCCAGGACAGTGATAAGCTCTTTGGTGTACGTTCAGTATCATGTGGATGGGGCTCAGGGCTGGTCTGAGTGCCTTGTTGCACCACAGTCTCTCAAACATATTTTTACTCATGGTGGATTGGCTAGCGCCAGTGTCCAGTTCCATGGCTATGGGTAAGCCATTCAATTTTACGTTTAGCATTATAGGTGGATATTTTGTTGAAAATGTGTGCACCCCATGTACTTCAGCATCTGCCTCCTCTGAGGCTCGAAATTGCTTCGATCCACCATGGACCGATCTTCCTCTGCCACGTGGTGGTTAGCAGGTTTTGCAGAGCTTGCAGCTCGTTTGCAAGCTCATTGGAGGTGCCCTATTGTTCCACAGCTCTTGCAAACATACCCTGTAAAGCAGCATGAACAGGCTGAATGGAAGCCTCCCACAACGCCAACAAGGTGTGAATTGCCTTGCATTCGTCCTTTCTTGCGGACTCAGTCATCTGGGTCACCTGAGGCTTGCTGGCAGTTGCAGACTCATGGGTTCTGCCCTGTACATTTCTGCTCGCAAACACAGTTCCAGTTCATTTATGAACATCGCTAGCAGTTGTGTGCTAAGAGATTTGTTTGGTGTTATCACTGGTTGACATAAACGCCTGTGCTATCGCAATGGCCTTACTGAGGGTCGGTGTCTCTACAGTCAAAAGTTTTCGTAGGATGGTCTCGTGGCCAATGCCCAGCACAAAAAAGTCTGAGCATTTGTTCTAGGTAGCCATCAAACTCACATTGTCCTGCAAGTCGCCTTAGCTCGGCAACGTAGCTCGCCACTTCCTGACCTTCAGATCGCTGGCACGTGTAGAACCGATACCTCGCCATCAGCACGCTCTCCCTCGGATTAAGATGCTCCCGAACCAGTGTACACAGCTCCTCATACGACTTATCTGTGGGTTTCACTGGAGCCAGAAGATTCTTCATGAGGCTGTAGGTCGGTGCCCCGCAGACTGTGAGGAGGACTGCTCTCCGTTTTGCAGCGCTTCCTTCTCCGTCCAGCTCGTTGGCTACAAAGTACTGGTCTAGCCGTTCGACATAGGCTTCCCAGACCTCACCCTGCGAGAACTTCTCCAGGATGCCCACAGTTTGCTGCATCTTTGCATTGGATTCGTATTCTCGTCACCAGTTATTGTGTTCCTAACACAGATGAGGCTGCACACAGGGAGGTTAAAGTAACAGTGACCTCAGTCTTTAATAAGACACTCCAGAGTTTGGAATAGGCCTTCGGGGCCGGCTTATATAGTGCTCCCAAGGGACGCTGGGATCCCTTGGGACTTCAGGGGATGAGCTCCCTGGTGGCAGAACATGGGAGTGCATGCTTTATAGATACACAACAGTACGATTGCACAAATGCCCCAGATCGTTGTAAAAGCTGGGGAGCAGGTTAATACAGGGTACAAGAAAAAAAATCAAACTCCCCCATCCTTCCAGGAAGGTGCATTAAGCTGATTAATATGACAAGTGAGGAAACAAAAAAACCCATGAAAACAAAGCTGTCTGCATGATGCAAAATTAACAGATTGGTGCAAAACACAGGCTCAATTCCTCCCCCCACCCCCCACCCCCACCCACCCAATAGATACAGCAATGCACATTACTCTAAAATGCTGAATAAAGCTTTAGACATAAGTATGTAAATTTATCTTTGTAATAGTGAATAGGAATCAAAATAATTGGCAGTATTTTTTAAACACCCGTTATTTAATCTCCTGTCAATTCACATATGAACGAATAAATAACTAGTCCCATGCATAAAAAACTAGTCTCTCACATACATCTATATAGAATAATGCTAATAACGCCTCGTGAGGCACTGGCATTAAAATATGAAAACCCACAGTGCTGTTTATTATCTAGTCATCATTTTTTCTATTCTTAGTTGGCCAACGGTTAAAAATACCGAACTCTAAGCAATATCCACACACGGAGAGCCTACAATGTCTTATTTAATGAGCACTGACAAAGTGGTTCTAAAGGATAGCTGGAAGTGTGCAGTCTACAATTACAGACTCCAGTTCAGCAGTTTAGATATGTGAGAAAGTGCGAGTGGAAATAATTACATCGATGCATTTTTTATTACCTCTGACTAATGATTGACATATGTGGTCACACAATGATTATTGGTCAATTACGTGCACTTCTCAGATTACGAATATAACATCAGCCTAACCAATCACCCATCCGTTAAGAATAATTCAAAAGAATTGAATCAGTGTCTGTTTTATAAAAAGAGCAGGCTTGAAATTACCTCTGGAAGGTATCTATGGACCCCAGTTTGAGAAACACTGCTGCAGAGCAAGAAGAGGAGCTCGAGGAAGAGCAGAAGGGCAGACTGCTGAGAAAGCGATGGTCTGTGGAGAAGAAAGTGGGTGAATGTATGGTAAAAATGTAAAAAACTTTTTTTTTTTTTTTAAAGTTTTGATATTGTAGGTTTTTATGTTAAATGTTATTAGCAAGGGTATTTAGTAGGGTATGTGAGGAAGCCCCTTGAAGCTTTTCTGATCTGTCCAATAAATCACATTTGAGCCAATTCGAAAAACATGCCATGTTTTTGTGTCGTCGACACAGTTAAAGTGTGATGTGCTACATGCATGATTTCATGTAGCTTCTATGAAAAGGTGAATAAAATACTGATGAATACTTTTAAAATGATTACTAGCTGTTTTTCTGTGGCATTGCTCATGGGGAGGGGAGACAGTGGAATAGCCCCAACATTGGCATGGATTTGGTATCAGTGAGTGTGCCCTTACAGAAACCCCCAAATTGAGAAAAATTGCAGGGAAGTCATAACAGCTGGGTTGACCGACATATAGTGCAGAATAGTGCTTCTCAAACTTTTGGTTGAAGGACCCCTTTTCAAATTGATTAGGAATCACGGAACTCACCCCTCCCCCCCACCTAAATTATAATACAGTACAATATTCATAATATGAAAGTGCTGCATGTAAAGTGTGTTTTAATAATGCTTTTAAGAAAACAATGCTCTCCTGGCTGGCCTACCACCCTCCATAAACTACAGCTCATCCAAAACTTTGCTGCTCTATCCTTATTTGCCAAGTCCCACTCACCCATTGGTTATCGGTTGCTCAACAGCTCCAATTTAAAATTTTCATCCTCGTGTCCAATCTGTAACCTCCTCCAGAACTTTGCGTTCTTCCAAATCCAGCCTCTTGTGGTTCATCCCTCAAACTGCATGATTAGCGGCTGTGCCTCAAGATATCTAGACCCTAAGTTCGGGAATTCCCTCGCTGAATCTCTGCAGCTCTCATAGAATCAGAGGTTTACAGCACAGAAGGAGGCCACTTCGGACCATCGTGTCCATGTTGGACAACAAGAGGCTATTCAGCCAAATTCCACTTTCCAGCTCTCGGTCTGTAATCCTGCAGGTTACTGCACTTCAGGTGCACAACCAAGTACTTTTTAAAAAGTAGGCCCGTCATAATTTCATGCACCTCAATGAGGTCTCCCCTCAGCCTCCTCTGTTCCAATGAAAACAAATCCAGCCTATCTAATTTGTCCTCATAGCTTAGATTCTCCACTCCCGGCAACATCCTCGTAAATGTCCTTTCTACCCTCTCCAGTGCAATCATGCCCTTCATGTAATGCGGTGACCAGAACTGCTCGCAGTATTCCAGCTGTGGCCTAACCAGTGTTTTATACAGTTCAAGCATAACCTCCCCTGCTCTTGTATTCTGTGCCTCGGCTAATAAAGGCAAGCATTCCGCATGCCTCCTTACTCATCTTATCCAGCTGGCCTGCTACTTTCAGGGATCTGTGGACATGCACTCCAAGGTCCTTTTGTTCCTCTACATTTCTCAGTATCCTATCATTTAATGTGTATTCCTTTTTCTTGTTAGCCCTCCCCAATTGCATTACCTCACACTTCTCTGGATTAAATTCCATTTGCCACTGTTCTGCCCACCTGACCAGTTGATTGATATCTTCCTGCAGTCTGCAGCTTTCTTCGTCTTCATCATCATCAACCACACAGCTGATTTTAGTAACATCTGCAAACGTCTTAACCATACCCCCCCCATATTCAAGTCTAGATCATTGATGTACACCATAAAAAGCAAGGGACCTAGTGCAGAGCCCTGCAGAACCCCAGAGAGGATTGGAAAATGATTGTCAAAGCCTCTCATATTTCCTCCTTTGCTTCGCTTAGCAGCCTGGGATACATTTCATTCATGCCTGGGGACTTATCCACTTTCAAAGCTGCTAAACCCCTTAATACCTCCTCTCTCACTATGTTTATTTCATCTAATATGTCACACTTCTCCTCCTCGATAGTCGTGTCTGCATTGCCCCTCTCTTTTGTGAAAACAGACGCAAAGTATTGATTAAGAACCATACCCACATCTTCTGCCTCCAAACACACATTACCCTCATGGTCTCTAATAGACCCTACCCTTTCTTTAGTTATCCTCTTGCTCTTAATACATTTATAAAACAGTTTTCAGTTTTCCTTAATTTTACTTGCCAAGAATTTTTCATGCTCTCTCTTTGCTTTCCTAATATCCTTTTTATTTTCACGCCTGGACTTTCTATACTCCGAGAGATTCTGTAGTATTTAGCCCTCGGTATCCGTCATAAGCCTCCCTTTTTCCCTTTATCCTACCCTATATATACATAGGCATCCAGGGGGCTCTAGATTTGTTAGTCCCACCCTTTTTCTTTAAGGGCACATATTTGGCCTGAACCCGACAGTTCTCCTCCTTGAATGCCTCCCACTGCTCTGACACTGATTTACTTTCAAGTAGCTGTTTCCAGTCCATTATGGCCAAATCACCTCTCAGCTTAGCAAAATTGGCTTTCCCCATTTTAAAACCTTTATTCCTCTCTCTTCCTTTAAGACCCTCCTTGAATAGTACTTCTGCGACCAAACTTTTAGCCACCTCTCCTAACATCTCCTTTTTTGGCTCAGTGCCAATTTTTGTTTGTTACATTTCTGTGAAGTACAAATAAGGATTTTTTTATACATTAAAGGCGCTATATAAATACGAGTTGTTGTTATTCAATTTAGAGCGCTTGCAAGAAAATATCGCATTTCAATCAGGAAGCTGCCATACGGTTTTGACATGATAGACTTCTGGAGGTAAAATGATCACAACATGGAATCCTCTACTCACTTTTTTTATAGCTGTGAGGATGCAACAATGCACTTCCTGGCACCTGTCTAGATGAGCTTCAAAAGTATTAATGGATCAAAGTTGCACACTAGAGATGTATACATTCTAGTGTCGCATTGAAATAGCAGAGATACATGTGACTTCACTTTCCATAGATCTAAATACACACAAATTAGTACTTTAATGCTCCGACTCCCTTTTCTCCTCTTGTAGTCTCCCCAAGCTATGCACTTTACAGATCACAAGAGAGTTTAAGAATCAGTGCTACCTTACAGCAGATGGGCCGCCAATTTTCCGTTTTTCCACATGGCGAAGTGCCCAGCTTGCAGTTGCTACCCTCCACTGAAGCACTTTGGAGATCTAAACGTGCACAAAATCACAGATGCAAAACTGCATTTTGACATAATGTGTTCTATCATATTGGAGTTGAAACGTATTGCCCACTTTACCTAGTATTTAAAGCATTCGAAAAGCAGCAGTCAGTAGGAATTACTATCAAAAGGTATAAAATATTCTTAAAAAAACAATTAAGACAAAATAAAAATTGATCATAATTTCACACAACTGATCAAAACAAAATATTAGTCTTTAATCGCAGCAGCTATTCTGTTCCAAAATTCACCTAAGAATCGTACTTAATATCCCATTGAATGTGTTGCCAGTCCAGGCAAGTTTCTGGTGTTCTCACTCCCTTTGAGACATCTCATTCCATTTGTGCTTTCAAGCTACACGTCATTTTTCAAAATATATGCTGCACAATGAATTACAGCATCTATAGTTAGAAGGTACAATAGCAGAACATGGACAGCTCATGAAGCACAACTGCAGATTTCAGAGCTACTTTTCATTGACATAAATGCAATTTGAGGGATCCATTGTTGCGCAGAACCTTCCGGTTTAAGCATTTTATAGTAGAGATGATCAAAAAGACATCAGGAGCTGATCTGAAAGCAACAGGGAACATTGCTGTTCAGTCTATTACAGATCGTACACTTCATCCTTCCAGCTAGAATTTTCATCCTTTAAATTTAAGGGAGGATAACCCAACATTTTAAAGTGAAATAAAGGAGGATGATACAAAACTTGGCAACATAGTAGTGAGAAAGATAGTAGTGGACTTCAGGAGGACATAGACAGACTGGTGAAATGGGCAGACACATGGCAGATGAAATCTAATGCGGATAAATGTGAAGGGATGGACTTTAGGAAAAGCAACATAGGAGAGGCAATATCATCTAAATGGTATTACTCTGAGGGGGGTGCAAGAGCAGAGCAACCCAGGTGTGTATGTTCACAACTTTTTGAAGGTGGAAGGGCAAGTTGATTACGTGGTTAAGAAAGCGTATAGAAGAAGAACATAGGAACAGGAGTAGGCCATACTGCCCCTTGATCCTGCTCCGCCATTCAATAAGATCATGGCTGATCTGATCATGGACTCAGCTCCACTTCCTGCCCACTCCCCATAACCCCTTATTGTTCAAGAAACTGTTTATTTCTGTCTTAAATTTATTCAATGTCCCAGCTTCCATAGCTCTCTGATGCAGCGAATTCCACAGACTTACAAGCCTCAGAAGAAATTTCTCCTCATCTCAGTTTTAAATGGGCGGCCCCTTATTCTAAGATCATGCCCTCTAGTTCAAGTCTCCCCCATCAGTGGAAACATCCTCTCTGCATCCACCTCGTCAAGCCCCCTCATAATCTTATACGTTTCGATAAGATCACCTCTCATTCTTCTGAATTCCAGCGAGTAGAGGTCCAACCAACTCAACCTTTCCTCATAAGTCAACCCCCTCATCTCCAGAATCAACCTAGTGAACCTTCTCTGAACTGCCTCCAAAGAAAGTATATCCTTTTGTAAATATGGAAACCAAAACTGCAAGCAGTATTCCAGGTGTGGCCTCACCAATATCTTGTATAGCTGTAGCAAGACTTCCCTGCTTTTATACTCCATTCCCTTTGTAATAAAGGCCAAGATTCCATTGGCCTTCCTGATCACTTGCTGTACCTGCATACTATCCTTTTGTGTTTCATGCACAAGTACCCCCAGGTCCCGCTATACTGCAACACTTCGCAATCTTTCTCCATTTAAATAATAACTTGCTCTTGGATTTTTTTCTGCCTAAGTGCATGACCTCACACTTTCCAACATTATACTCCATCCGCCAAATTTTTGCCCACTCACTTAGCCTGTCTATGTCCTTTAGCAGGTTTTTTGTGTCCTCCTCACACATTGCTTTTCCTTCCATCTTTGTGTCATCAGCAAACTTGGCTACGTTACACTCAGTCCCTTCTTCCAAGTCGTTAATATAGATTGTAAATAGTTGGGGTCCCAGCACCGATCCCTGCGGCACCCCACTGGTTACTGATTGCCAATCAGAGAATGAACCATTTATCCTGACTCTCTCTTTTCTATTAGTTAGTCAATCCTCTATCCATGCTAATATATTACCCCCAACCCTGTGAACTTTTATCTTGTGCAGTAACCTTTTATGTGGCACCTTGTCAAATGCCTTGGCTTTGTAATAGGGGCATTAAATACAAAAACAAGGGAGTCATGCAGAACCTTTACAAATCTCTGGTAAGGCCTCAGCTGGAGTATCGTCTACAATTCTGGGTACTTTAGGGAAGATATCAAGGCCCTGGACAGGATACAGAGAGGTTTACGCCTTCTGTGCTGTAAGATTCTATGATTCTACAAAGCAGTTTTGTGAAGTGTTGTCTGTTCTGGTTCATTACTGTGTCCAGACAAACAGAAATTGAGAGATGGAAATGGCAACTAAGAACTGGCTAAACAGATCCTTACACCAGGACTGCTGCTTTAAAATCATACAGGATTACAGAAGAGTTTAACACTTGGTTTAAATACCCTGTCTGAGCTGGATTCGCAGAAACCTGAATCAAGCAACAGGTTGCCACAAATATCTTGCATGCATTATCAATCTCAATCTGTTCGGCTGAAAAATTCCATAAAATCCTATGGACAAGTTATAACATCATACCTGCTTTGTGCTATTTCAATGAAATGAATTGGCTTGCATTGTATCTACAAAAATAGAGAATTTAAGCTGCTGTGGTGGGATTTGAACTCATGTCTCCAGATCATTAGTCCAGTCCAGGAATACTACTCCAGTAACATAACCACTATACTACCATATCCCTGGACAGAGATATATTGGTATTGATGACACAGCCTTGGCTCAGTGGTAACAGTCTTGTCTGCGAGTCAGAAGGCTATGGGTTCAAATCCCACTCGAGACTTCAGTACAAAATCTAGGCTGACACTTCAGTGCAGTACTGAGGGTATGTTGCAATGCCAGAGGCGCCATCTTTCAGATGAAATGTTGAACTGTGGCTCTGTCTGGGCTCTTAGGTGGACGTAAAAGATTCCATGAAAGTATTCAAAGAAGAACAGTGGCCGTTTTCTCTGTGTCCTGACTAGCATTTATCCCGCAATCATTATCTTTTTGCTATACATAGGCCTTGGTATACGCAAATTTGTCCAATTCATTTTTCTAAATTACAAAAGTGACTGCATTTCAAAAGTAATTAATTGGCTGTGAAGCATGAATGTAATTGCTTTCATCGACATCCATTCAAAAATACAACTTTAAAAATATTGTTTGGTACAGATTTCAGCACACCTGAGGACTGGGAGAAATTTAGAATTCAGAAGAGGAGGACAAAAGGTTTAATTAGGAGGGGGAAAACAGAGTATGAGAGGAAGCTTACCGGGAACATAAAAACTGACTGCAAAAGCTTCTAGAGATATGTGAAGAGAAAAAAATAGTGAAGACAAACATAGGTCCCTTGCAGTCAGATTCAGGTGAATTTATAATGGGGAACAAAGAAATGGCAAGTCCAGTTGAACAAATACTTTGGTTCTGTCTTCATGAAGGTAGACACAAATAACCTTCCGGAAATACTAGGGGACCGAGGGTCTACTGAGGAGGAGGAACTGAAGGAAATCCTTATTAGGCAGGAAATTGTATTAGGGAAATTCATGGGATTGAAGGCCGATAAATCCCCGGGGCCCGATAGTTTGCATGCCAGGAAGTGCCCCTAGAAATAGTGGATGCATTGGTGATCATTTTCCAACAGTCTATCGACTCTGGATCAGTTCCTATGGACTGGATGGTAGCTAATGTAACACCACTTTTTAAAAAAGGAGGGAGAGAGAAAACGGGTAATTATAGACCGGTTAGCCTGACATCAGTAGTGGGGAAAATGTTGGAATCAATTATTAAAAATGAAATAGCAGCGCATTTGGAAAGCAGTGACAGGATCGGTCCAAGTCAGCATGGATTTATGAAAGGGAAATCATGCTCGACAAATCTTCTAGAATTTTTTGAGGATATAACTAGTAGAGTGGACAAGGGAGAACCAGTGGATGTGGTGTACTTGGACTTTCAAAAGGCTTTTGACAAGGTCCCACACAAGAGATCAGTGTGCAAAATTAAAGCACATGGTATTGGGGGTAATGTGACGTGGATAGAGAACTGGTTGGCAGACAGGAAGCAGAGAGTCGGGATAAACGGGTCCTTTTCAGAATGGCAGGCAGTGACTAGTGGGGTGCCACAGGGCTCAGTGCTGGGACCCCAGCTATTTACAATATACATTAATGATTCAGATGAAGGAACTGAGTGTAATATCTCCAAGTTTTCAGATGACACTAAGTCAGGATCACTAGGTCCAGAATAAGAGGACTGGCCAGCAAGGAATCCTCACAGGTGTTATGGAGGACAATGGTATTGGTGCCGACTTTCTATTTAAAAAAAAATCTAGTCGTTGAATTCCATTTCTAAAGATATGTGTGAGAACGAGAGGTGTCCCATACAGCTAGCCCCATGAATGTCCCCGTCAACCCCTCCTCCCCCCTCAACAGGCCTCTGTGTAGCTGCAGCATGGACCAACAGAACTCGATGCCCGACTCCGATGCCAGAGACACATCAGCCGAGACCACGCAGGTTAGTGGAGGCAACGGTTTTTACTGCACTCATTTGGAAATGATTTATTTAGTATCTTTTTGTTCATACCCATGTCCATGCTGAAATTTAAAGTGCCCATTGTAGTTCATTAACCCTTGGAGTGCCTCGGCAAATGTGTTACTATCCCATAAAAGTGGTAACCGTGAACTGTGAATATAATTGTGGATCATCATTTAGTTTGACTACACATTTCTTTTCAGGTCCTTTGATTATTTTCTTGAATTTTTTCTAATGTTCCAATTAATAACTTTTTTTAATGAAATTAATTTTAGGGTCCAATATTTTCACCATTGATTTTCTCCCATTTTTACAGTAACTTGAGCATGAAGTCACATTAAAAAATAAGTCCGGTTTCGGACTCCTCCTCTGATCTGTGCGATGTCCAGTTTTCAGAACATTGCGATTTTTGGAACTCCGGATTTCGGAGGTTGCACCTGTATCTTTAAAACTTGCCGTTTTTTTAAAAAAATCTAGAATTGTAGGACGGTTAAGTAGCGACATTGGGCCGAAGTTTCGGCCTCAGTTGCTGCTGATTTTTTGGAGCAACTGGTGTAGAACAGAGTATCTTAGAAATTCAAATTCTCGGCATTTAGTTTGCTCCAGTTCTAGTCAGTTAGAACAGTTTCACTTTGGAACAGAATTTTTTTTTCAAAAGGGGACGTGTCCGGCCACTTACGCCTGTTTTCAAAGTTTCGGCAGTGAAAACTTACTCCAAACTAACTTAGAATGGAGTAAGTGAAGATTTTTGTACGTTCGAAAAAACCTTGTCTACACTTTAGAAAATCAGGCGTAGGTTACAAATTAGGCGTAGGGAATGGGGGGGGGGGGGGGGGGGGTTTAAAGGGAAGTTTACAAACATTAAACACTTCAGTTTTACAAATAAAGAGCCATCATCAATAATAAATAATAAATATATCAATAAATCAACCAATAAATCAATCAAAAAAAATTAATAAAAAATAATTTTTTAAAAAATCAATAAATAAAACATTTTCTACTTACCGACTGCAGCACTGGGAGTCCTCCAACAGCATGCTGGGATGGCACCCCCAGTGTGTCTCTGTCAGTCAGTGTCTCTATCTGTCTGTGTGTGTGTCTCTCACTCTCTGTCAGTGTCTGTGTTTCTGACAGCGAGGGGAGGGGGAGAAGGGAGGTTGGGGGGGTGGGGGGGGGGGGAAAGGAGAAGGGAGGGGGGGGAGGAGGAGAAGGGAGGTGGGGGGGGGGAGGAGGAGAAGGGAGGTGGGGGGGGAGGAGAAGAGGAGAAGGGGGGAAAGAGGGGGAGAAGGAGAGAGGAGGGAAGGAGAGGAGGGAGGGAGAGAGGAGGGAGGGATGGAAGGAGAGAGAAGGGAGGGAGGGAAGGAGAGAGAAGGGAGGGAGGGAGGGAGGGAAGGAGAGAGGGAGGGAGGGAGGGAGGGAGGGAAGGAGAGAGGGAGGGAGGGAGAGAGAGAGAGAGAGGGAGGGAGAGGAGGAGGCTGAACGGCCAGGCCCAAGAACTCGCGCTAGATTTACAGGTAGGTGGCGTCGGGTCTTGGGGGAGGGGGGGGGTGGGGGTCGCGGAGGTCCGGGGGTTGGGAGGAAGCAGAAGCTGGGCGTGGGAGGCAGCCTTATACACGCAGCCCCAAGTGAGGCCATTCGGCCAGGGCTAGGGGCTGCGTGCTTCGGGCCCCTCCCACACAGTTTTGGGCGCCTGGAGCTACTGCACATGCGCGCCCACTGTAGCGCGCATGTGCAGAGGGCCCGGCACTGTTTTCAGCGCAGGGACCTGGCTCCGCCCCCAACAGCTCGTGCTGCGCTGTGCCCGGCTGCAGAAGACCTGCAGGAAGCCGGAGAATAGGGAAGTTTTTTTTGGGTGCACTTTCTGGCACGAAAAACGGGCATCCAGGTCCGGGCTGCGCCGTTTTAGGCGCGTCCCGAAACTTGGGTCCATTATGATTACTAACATTAAGATTTTCTCATTTTCACCCAAATGGAAGGCATTCCCGTTTCGATGTTATTTTCAGTTTTCGTTTCTTCCAATTAAAGTTGAAGAAACTTTAGACCAAAGAATTAATCTGAATGAGTTCTGGGAAAACTTCCATTTAGCAATTAGCAAGTAATCAAAATAATACAAAGGGGTGACAACAATGGATTAATTGGAAGTGGCTTTGCATCTGTGATTCACCACACTGTGTTTCTATAATCTCAGTTCAGTTGCTCAGAGGATGTAGTGAACATGTGCTACATACTTACACATCGAGAGGCTGGGGGGTGGGGAGGAGGAGAAGGAGGAAAGCAAATCACTTCAGTTAACTCTTGCATACTTAGAGCATAAGAATGTGTCACCTCTCAAGCACTCTACTGGATCTGAGGAAGGAATACTGGAGATGGGAAAGGTGGAAGAAAATACTATTATGATACTCAAGTCACATTGGGTGCATTTTATATGGAACTTTTAAAATTCCTGATATATTGAATGCAATGGAGCCTCTGAAAAATACCCTACAGGAAATAGTTAATTAAGTGACAACTATACTGGATTCAGGCAGGTCATTTGGATCTCTGCATGAGCTTTCAACTGAAAGCATCATTTTAGCCAAGAACAATCTGGCTTTTGCATCTGGCATCAATTTCATGAACACAAGACACACATATTCATACCATCCTACAGCCAAAGAAGGAGAAATGAAGAAAGAGGGTTGATCAAAAGATGGTCGAAGCGATGAGTTTTAAGGAGTGTCTTAAAAGGCAGAGAGGATGAAGGAGGTGTGGGGTATTCCAGAGTGCACGACCGAGGCGGCTCAAGGCAAGGTAGACAATGGTGGGGTGAAGGATTCACAGGAAGCCATAGTCAAGAGGAACTAAGGGCCTAAATTTCCCCAACCCCTTTTTCCGGCACACTGACCCGAGGTGCACTGACTTTCTGCTCCTAAAATGGCGCCGAAAATGTAGCTCCTTATTCTCCCTACTCCGTGGACTGTCCTAGGGCTTGGCGTGGCAATCACAGTGCGGGGGGGGGGGGGGGCTGGGCGGAGCTATAGCTCTGCGCCAAAAACAGTGCCGGCAGCTGTGCGCATGCGCAGTAGTTCCTCGCCCTCCCAGCGCGTCCCCATCCCTGGCCGAAGGGACAACCCGATGTTCACCGTCCCTATCCCGGGCCGAGTGGCCTGCCACTGCCTTCCCTGCCTCAACCACGCTCGGACATCCCGAGGCAACCAATCTCCCCCTTACCTCCAATCCCGAGACCTCCGATTCCACCCTCAAGACCGCTGTTCTCCCCCCATCCCCGAGGCCTCGGATCCTCCCCTCTGGCCGACAATCGCCTTCCCGGCCTCCCCCTCCAGTCCCGATGCTCCTCTGGCTTCCGAGCCCCGGGGGGGGGGGGGGGTCGGGGTGAAAAGAGAGTTTCTTTAAATAATTTTTTAAAAAGCAGCTGCTCGAATGAGGAAAGTTGTCCCTGGACAGTCTGC
Source organism: Pristiophorus japonicus (assembly GCF_044704955.1). Classification (NCBI taxonomy): domain Eukaryota; kingdom Metazoa; phylum Chordata; class Chondrichthyes; family Pristiophoridae; genus Pristiophorus; species Pristiophorus japonicus. The sequence continues at coordinate 62,696,972 of NC_091980.1, read as the reverse complement.
TGATAAGAGCAGTAAGAAAGGCAGTCAGCAGCATTAAAATTCAACTTTTGATATAAATGATATTAAAAAGTGCATATTTTATGAAGCTTTATATAGTGGAATGTGTAAATTATGCAAATGTTACAGTACATGATCTGTATTAGTTGTTGTGAAGGTGTTTAGTGCTTTGCAAGGTCCTCTGTGCTTCCCTCCGCCCCCGCCCCCCAATCTCTGTCTACCTGCGCCGATTTCTTAGCTCTCCGTAAGGTTTTTCTGTGCGGACACAAGTGGCCACATTTATTGGCCTAACCTAGTTTGGAGTTACTATTAGCTGGCCAAACTGGCTTAAATGGCCAAAACAGGCGTAGGTGGCTAGTAACGCCCCCTTTTTGAACAAAACAAAACTAAAAAAAAAAAAATCCTAACTAACTCACTTACACTGGCGCAAATTAAATGTGCAGAACAGTGTCTTTTAAGATACTCCAGAAAAATCACGTTGCTCCAAAAAAAAAAACAGGGCAACTCCTGGGGAAATTTCGGCCCTTAAGTGTCAGAAACAAGTTTGCAGAGCTGCAAGAGGTTACAATGATAGAGGTCATGAAGAAATGTAATTTACAGGGGCGAGAATGTTAAAATTGAGGCGTGGGGAGATAGGAGCCAATGTAGTTAATGCAATCACTATCGCGAAAGTAGCAGTACTCGGTAAAATAATGGTACTAAAGGCGGACAAGTCCCCTGGACCTGATGGCTTTCATCCTAGGGTCTTAAAAGAAATGGCTGCAGAGATAGTGGATGCATTGGTTGTAATCTACCAAAATTCTCTCGATTCTGGGGAGGTCCCAGCAGATTGGAAAACTGCAAATGTAACGCCCCATTTAAAAAAGTAGGCAGACAGAAAGCAGGAAACTATAGACCAGTTAGTCTAGTTGGGAAAATGCTGGAATCCATTATTAAAGAAGCAGTAGCAGGACATATGGAAAAGCATAATTCAATCAAGCAGAACCAGCATGGTTTTATGAAAGGGAAATCGTGTTTGACAAATTTGCTGGAGTTTTTTTGAGGATGTAATGAGAATGGATAAGGGGGAAACCAGTGGATGTGGTGTATTTGGATTTCTGGAAGGCATTCAATAAGGTGCCACATAAAAGGTTACTGCACAAGATAAAAGTTCACAGGGTTGGGGGTAATATATTAGCATGGCTAGAGGACTGGCTAACTAACAGAAGAGAGAGCGCCGGGATAAATGGGTCATTTTCCGGTTGGCAAACAGTAACTAGTGGGGTGCCGCAGGGGTCGGTGCTGGGTCCTCAACTATTTACAATCTATATTAATGACTTGGATGAAGGGACCGAGTGTAATGTAGCCAAGTTTGCTGATGATACAAAGATGGGTGGGAAAGCAAATTGTGAGGAGGACACAAAAAACTGCAAAGGGATATAGACAGGCTAAGTGAGTAAGCAAAAATTTGGCAGATAGAATATAATGTGGGAAAATGTGAGATTATCCACTTTGGCAGAAAAAAAGCAAATTGTAATTTAAAATGGAGAAAAATTACAAAGTGCTGCGGTACAGAGAGACCTGGGGTCCTTGTGAATGAAACACAAAAAGTTAGTATGCAGGTACAGCAAAAATCAGGAAGGCAAATTGAATGCTTGCCTTTATTGCAAGGTGTATAAAAGCAGAGATGCCCTGCTACAACTGTACAGGGTATTGGTGAGGCCACACCGAGAGTACGGTGTACAGTTTTGGTTTCCTTCTTTAAGGAAGGATATACTTACATTGGAGGCTGTTCAGAGAAGGTTCACTAGGTTGATTTGGAGATGAGAGGGTTGACTTATCAAGATAGGCTGAGTAGGTTGGGCCTATATTGGAGTTCAGAAGAATGAGAGATGATCTTATCGAAACACATAAAATAATGAGCTGGCTTGACAAGGTGGATGCAGAGTGGATATTTCCATTCATTGGGGAAACTAAAACTAGGGGACATAGGACTTAAAACTGGCAAGGAGTTGTTCCGTTTTTTTTGGAGCAACTTGATTTTTCTGGAGTATCTTAAAAATCCCCATTTTGCACATTCCGTTTGTGCCAGTGTAAATGAGTTAGTTACGATTTTTTAAGTTTCGTTTAGTTTTTCTCAAAAGGGGGCGTTACCAGCCACCATGCCAGTTTTGGCCATTTAGGCCACTTTGGCCAGCTATTAGTTACTCCAAATCTACTTAGGCCAGCCTATGTGGCCACTTCAGAAAACCCTTGCGGAGAGTTAAGAAATCAGCGCAGGTAGGTACATCGGAGGTCATTCGGCCTGGGGATGGGGGCGGGAGGCCAGCAGAATTTAATGACTTGACTAAAGAATGTGAATAGATCAAACAGCTATACAGGACATCATATGACAAACTTCGCAAAGTTAATTTACTATACAACAGAAGCATTCATGGAAGCTTAAACTACAAAAATAAAAGTAGTACAAGATAGTTGAATTAAATTGCCCTAATCTCACAACTAATTTAAACAACTATTTGTTTGCAAAGATTATACTGGGCCAAAATTGAGCCCATATTATCTAAATAAAGTCTACTTCAATAATTAAGATATTCTCTGTGTTCCTCCGTCACTTATCTTCTTCTTTCACAAGAGCACCAAGTGAATACGCTTGTCAAATGGTCACCACTATTCACGAGACAAAACATATTTACATAATTTTTTCAAAATAGCCAAATAAAAAATAGAAGTCAGTCAGTCCTACCCTACCTTCATCTTCAGCCTGGGAAGGCAACGGGCCGGGCTGTGCAGTAGGTCACTCTGCCTGGGATAGGGGCGGGACGCACCAGTAGCCGGTATAATGATGATGATGATTAAGTTGCTGCAGCGTGGGACCCACTGAGAAAGGCTGGGGGCAAGGAGCTACTGCGCATGCATGCACACTCCAACGCGCATGTGCAGACATCCCGGCACTGTTTTCAGCGTGTGACGCTGGCTCCGCCCCGACCCGACTGGCCACGCTGCGCAAAGACCCAGGAGAGGCCGGACAACGGCCAAAGTGGGGAGCGATTTTTTCAGAGTACTTTTCAACGCAGAAAAATGGCGCATCTCCGGTGAGTGCGCCGAAAAAAAGCGTGGGCCAATTTTGAGCCCATAGTCTCAGAATAAGGGGCCGCCCATTTAAAACTGAGATGAGGAGGAATTTCTTCTCTGAGGGTTGTAAATCTGTGGAATTCTCTGCCCCAGAGAGCTGTCGAGGCTGGGTCATTGAATATATTTAAGGCAGAGATAGACAGATTTTTGAGTGATAAGGGGATAAAGGGTTATGAGGAGCAGGCAGCGAAGTGGAGCTGAGTCCATGATCAGTTCACCCATGATCTTATTAAATGGCGGAGCAGGCTCGAGGCGCCTACTCCTGTTCCTATTTCGTATGTAGGTCAGCAAAGACCACAACTTGCAGAATGGCCATATAATTGGCAAATGAAGTTCAACACAGATAAATGTGACACATTATATTTTGAATGGTAAGAGTCTAGGTGGCGTAGAGGAACAACGGAATTTCGGAGATCTAATACACAAAGTGCTAAAAGTTGCGACATAAGTTAGTAAGGCCATAAAAAGAAGCAAACCAAGCTCTAGGGGTAAACCATTTCTAGAGGTATAGAATTGAAAAGTAGGGAAGTTATGCTAAACATGTATCGAACCTTGGTTAGACCACACTTAAAGTACTGTGTACAGTTCTGGTCGCCAGATAAAAAAGGATATAGAGGCACTGGAGAGGGTGCAGAGAAGATTTACAAGAATTATACCAGAAATGCGAGGGTAACATATCAGGAAAGGATGAACAGGCTGGGGCTCTTTTCTCTTGAAAAAAGGCTGAGGGGTGACCTAATAGAGGTCTTTAAAATTATGAAAGGTTTTGATAGAGTGGATGCAGAGAGAATGTTTCCACTTGTGGGGAAGAGCATAACTAGAGGCCATCAATATAAGATAGTCACGAAGAAATCCAATAGGGAGTTTAGAAGAAAATTATTTACCCAAAGAATGGTGAGAATGTGGAACTCGCTACCACAGGGAGTGGTTGAAGCAAATAGTATGGATGCATTTAAGGGGAAGCTAAACAAGCATGAGGGAGGAGGTAAGAGGGGTATGCGGATAGATTTAGATGAGGAAAGAGAGGAGGAGGCACTAGTGGAGCATAAATGCCAGCATGGACTGGTTGGGCCGAATGGCCTGTATCTGTGTTGTATATCCTATGTAATCCTATATAAAGACTGGGGTAATGAGATGGTGTCGGATAGGATATGGGCTGCAGAGATTTGGATGAGCTGAAGTATACAGAGGATAGAGAACGGAGGCTAGCCAGCAGAATAATGCAACAGTTGAGTTTGGAGGTGACAATGAATGAGGGCTTCAGCAGATGAGCTGATGTAGGGGTGGAGTCAGCTGATGTTATGGAGGTGGAACAAGGTGTTCTATGTAATGGAGAGGATTTGGGATTGGAAATTCTGCACAGAGTTGAATAGGATAACAAGGCTGCGAACAGTATGGATCAGCCTGAGACAGTGAATGGGGAATGAAATGGAATCCCTCCTAAGGGTACGGATCTTGTGGCAGGGGCTGAAGACAATAGCCTCAGTCTTACCGATGATTGATTGGAGGAAATTACACTTTATCCAAAAGTGGATGTTGGACAAGCAGTCTGACTACACAGAGGGAGTGGAGGGGTTAAGAGAGGTGATAGAGACAGAGCTGGGTGTTGGCAATGTTATGTAGAAGCTGACCACATTTCTGTGAATGATGTCGTTAAGTGACAGCATCGCTTTAATGACATGCTGTAGATGAGGAAGAGGGGTGCCAAGGATTGATCCTTGAGTGATTCCAGAGCGGAAACAGAAGCCATTGCTGAAGATGCTCTGGCAATGATCGGAGAAGCAAGTGTGAGACCAAGCAAAAGTAACTCCACTAATCTGGACAACAGAGGAAAGGTGTTGGAGGTGGATGGTGTGGTTAACTGTGTCAAAGATTGCAGAGAATTTGAGGAAGATGTGGAGGGATAATGCACTACGGTGATAATGACAGAGGATGTAATTGGTGACTTTGGTTAAGGCTGTTACAATGCTGTTGGGACGAAAAACTAATTAAAGTGATTCAATGAGGGAGTTGTAGGAAATGTGGGCACAGATTTAGGACTTTTAAGAAAGGGAGATTGAAGATTGGGCAGTAATTTGCAAAGACAAAGAGGCCAAGGGTAGCATTTCTGAGGAGACGGGTGATGTCAGTGGTTTTTAAAAGAAAGTGAAAAAGTACCTTAGGAGAGGGAGTCATTCATTATGTCAGCTAGTGTGGAGAACTGAAAGAGAAGTTGGGTGTTCAACAGTTTAGTGGGAATGGGGTCAAAGGAACAGAACGTGGGTCTCACAGGCACGATGAGATCAGGAAGCGCATGAGCAGAGATGAGAGAAAAACGAGAGACAGACACTGGTTCATGGCAAGGTTGGGGGAGCCTGGGGTGGGGGTTGGGGGGGGGGGGGAATTTGGCTTTAAGAGGAATAGCAGAGGCAGCTGAAGGTATGCGAGAACCATGGTTTCTCCCTTTGATAACTTTTAATTTGCAAGTGGGCTGGTGTTGTTTCAGTCAGCCAATCACATTTATGCCACACAACTTTGCATGCTCGACACATTTAGAGCCAGCATTTCTTCACATATAACATAACTGTTTCTTAGCAACCTCAAATTGGAAGATAATCAAACAGAATTGCAGCACTTAAAATAAAACTGGAAAAAAAACAGCTGTGTAATTAACCTGCTTGTTCACAATGAATGAGGCAAAGCACAAGGTTACATCATTACTGGCATTCAGTGAAACCTGAAAATAATTTTAACTATGTTGTTGAAATCTGGAGCATAGTTTTTTTCACTCTCGGGATGTGAGCATCACCGGATTGCTCATAACTGGTTGCCCTGATGACGGGCCACACAGCAGCTTGATAAAACTCATTGGCTTGCTAGGCTACTTCAGAGAGCAATTAAGAGCCATCCACATTGGTGTGGAACGAGAGGACAGATCAGGCAAGGACGGCAGGTTTCCTTCGCTAAAGGAGATTTAGTGAGCTAGTTGGATTTTTATGACAATCCCACAACTTCATGTCACTTTTCCACCAATAGGGAGCAGGGAAGGCAGGGATGCTTGAGATGGGGGTGGAAGTGGCAAGAGTAAACAGGAAATGGAGGTAAAGAGTCTGCGACAGGAGCAGTGAGGTGTGACAATTTGGGCCCCAAGTTTCCACATGATTTGCTCCTGATTTTTTAGGAGCAACTGGTGGAGAACGGAGTATCTTAGAAATCGGAATTCTCCACATTTAAGTTTTCTGCAGTTCTAGTCAGGTAGAACAGTTTCACTTTGGAACAGAATTTTTTTTTTTCCAAAAGGGGGCGTGTCCGGCCACTGACGCCTGATTTGAAAGTTTCCACAGTGAAAACGTACAAACGTATTCCAAACTAACTTAGAATGGAGCAAGTGAAGATTTTTGTAGGCTTGAAAAAACCTTGTCTACACATTAAAAAATCAGGCGCAGGTTACAAATTAGGCGTCCGGAACGAGGTGAGGGGTGGGGGGAGGCGGGGGGAGAAGGGAAGTCATTACATTCTACAATAAATCCTTAGTTATACTTATACAAATAAATCCAACCTGAATAAAAATTTATAAGCAAAGAAAAGATTAAATAAACCATGTTCCTACCTGTGTGAAAGTGCTTCAGGCAGGCCTTTCAAGCAGCGGTTCCCGACGGGCCCGACCGACGGCGGGGGGGGGGGGGGGGGGTGGGGGAAGACAGTGAGAAGGCTGCAGGAAGCCTCAGAAGTTCAGGCAGCCGTTCCAGACGGCGAGGGGAGGGGGGGGGGGGGGGGGGGAGAGGCAGGGAGAAGGCTGCAGGAAGCCTCAAGTTCAGGCAGCCGTTCCCGACGGCGAGGGGGGGGGGAGGCAGGGAGAAGGCTGCAGGAAGCCTCAAGTTCAGGCAGCCGTTCCCGACGGCGAGGGGGGGGGAGGCAGTGAGAAGGCTGCAGGAAGCCTCAGAAGTTCAGGCAGCCGTTCCCGACGGGCCCGACCGACGGCAGGGGGAGAAAGCTGCAAGAAGCTTCAGTGCTGATCATGGAAGGGCAACGTGGTTTTATTAAAAAATGTTAAACATTGAACAGCTACAAAGAATTTGAATAGTCTCAAACAAGTGCATGTGTCCCGTTTATCACAGTCTATCTTTAATTACAGAATGCACTCCCTCACCCTCACACAGAAATATCAAGAAAATTAAAATACAAGCCTTTGCAAGGGTTCAATAAACAAATTTTCACTTTTTCTGCAGCACTTTTTAAAATGGCCGTGTGCCAATGTTTCCTTCACACTGCGCATGCGCGAATGCTCCAACGCGCACGCGCAGGGTTGCCGGCACGAAAAAAACTAATTTAAATGGTACCCGCCTCCTCCTACTTACAAAATCGGCACGAGTGGTAGGCTCCGCCCCGTGTGCCGCGCCAAGCAGACATTGAGCTGCAAAGCGCTCGAGAATAGCGAGTTTTTTTTCAGGCGCCGTTTTCGGCGCGAAAAACGGGCGTCCAGCTCGGAGGGGCGCCTGTTTTGCCGCGTGTGGAAACTTGGGGCCAAGGAGTGGGAAGAGGGGAAGACATGGGCGCTCAGGGTTGAAAGTTTTGTGAATGCATTTGGGTGTAAGAGGAGTGGACCTTCTCAATTCCCATTCCTCCCTGAAGTTTCAAAAGAGGGCTTCCTGATCACTGGCCTGTGGAAGTTTCTTATCTAAGGGGCACACTGTGATTATATTGTAATTGCCAGCTTTAGCCATTCAAGGAATCCTCTCACCACAGGTAGGAAAGAAAAAATACCTAGCCATGACCAGGTTATAAGATTCAAGTTATTTCAGTGTTTTCACTATGATAATAAAACAACTTAAACAATGTAAAGCCTATTCCTGGACAAAACAAAACATCTTTGAGCAGGAAGGGGGGAAAAGACCATTTCAGACAGCAGAGACAGGAGAAAAGGATGACTCCAGGCAAAGAAGAAACAGGGAGACTGTTCGGTGACTGAATAGAGAACATCAATACCTGCCTTGGAAACACAGCTGGGAGGATTCTTTGGAAGGCAAATATAATGTATAAGTAAGCTTAGAGGGTTCAGGTAGGTGCGACAGTAAATGGTACAGGAAGTGCGACATTTCTAGTAAATCTGCACAATGCAAAATTGACAGTAAGAGGTCTATATTGATAAAGATATATATGAGCATGCACAGTTCTGTATAAGTCGATGCCTGACTACGCAAGAGAGATATGCAAGGTGAAGAAGGGCTTTTGTTCCACGTGAATCCAGAAGTGGTAAAATCATCTCAAAGTTACTCACCACATGATCAGCAAGCCTTGTTTGGAATTCCCCCAAGTAAGCTTTCTGCTCAATAGAGGAAAGTTGCACAAACTTTAACTCGGGAAATCAATCCTAAAAACAAATAGTTTCACCTCTAGTCAACAAGGAGAGCTGGTCTCCATAATTGAAAGCTGGTGTAATAAAAAGGAAGAAAAATAATAATTGGAAATTGCAAGCAAAGAAATGGAATGTTATATTTTGATTGGAATGTGATGACATATTTGTCAATCAAAATAGATCTCTGTTTATACATAGGCTTTTGTGCATTGGTGAAATGACCAATTTAAATTAAAGCTCTCAGTTGATTGAAATTAGACTTCTTAAATGAATCCAGGACTTTTGCCTCCACCACTCTACCTGGAAAGCCAGTCCGTGTTATCAATGCTGTTAGTCCTAAAATGACCTTTTATTAGGGAACCTGTGTCCCCTTGTCCTACTCCCAATTTATAGTGTTACGGATTAACTTTTTCCCCATATCATTTGCTATCTTAAATACCTCTATATAATCAGTTGACAAGGAAACAAATCTGATTCAAAGTAAAAAAAAAAAATGTGGACTGAATATTTACAACAACTTGTATTTGTATAGCGCCTTTAAAGTAGGAAAACATCCCAAGGCACATCACAGGAGTGTTCTAAAACAAAATTTGATACCGAGTCACATAAGGAGATAATAGGGCAGATGATCAAAAGCTTGGTCAATGAGGTAGGTTTTAAGGAGTGCCGTAAAGGAGTAAAGAGAGGTAGAGAGGCAAAGAGGTTTAGGCAGGGAATTCCAGAGCTTAGGGCCTTGGCAGCTGAAGGCATGGCCACCAATGGTTGAGCGATTGAAATTCCCAAGATTTAGTCGAAGGAAATTTCTGCTCATCCAGTACTGGATGTTGAACAAGCATTCTGACAAATTAGAGACAGTGACAGGGTCGAGAGAGTCACGGGGGTGAGGTAGAGCTGGGTGTCATCAGCATACATGTGGAAACCAACGCTGTGTTTTCGGATGATGTCGCCAAGGGGCAGGATGAGAAATAGGAGGAGGCTATGGATAGATCCTTGGGGAACACCAGAGACAATGATGAGGGAGCAGATAGAGAAGCCACTGCAGGTGATTCTCTGGCTATGATCAGATAGATAAATCCCACCCAGCTGGACGACGCTGGAGAGGCATTGGAGGAGGATGGTGTGGTCAACCGTGTCAAAGGTTGCAGACAGGTCCAAAAGGAGGAGGAGCGATAGCTTACCTTCATCACAGTCATATAGAAAGTCATTTGTGACTTTGGTAAGAGCCTTTTTGATACTGTGGCAGGTGCGGAAACCTGATTGGAGGGATTCAAACATGGAGTTTTGGGAAATATGGGCGCAGGTTGGGAAGCGACAACACGCTGAAGGACTTGAGAGCACGTTTTCAAGGATAGAAAGGTTATGGATTGTGATAGAGAATTCAAGCTCTGCAGCCTGGCTGCAGTTTTTTGAAAATTCACAGACCCCAAGTCAAAGCTGCTACGTGCAACTCAGCATGTTGCATTAAGTCATCAATCAACTTGACATTTTAGGACCTTTGGGTAGCGAGCCAATTAAAAGGTTAACAGACTATTAATTGAGCCAATAAGGTCAAAGGTGGCGAGTTCTTTTCTGTAAATTGAACCAGGTATAAGTACAGCCATTTTGGCCATGTGGTCTCAGAAGGACAAAAGCCTGGCTTAAAGCCAGAAGCTTGTTGCTGCTGCCAGAATAAAGTTACATTAAAACTACAATCGGAGTTCATATTTCATTGGAAATTAAGAGATCTAACAGGTTGTATTTTTGAGGGGTGATGACGGCAGATTTGAAGGAGAGGTGGACAGTACCTGATGAGAGAGAACCGTTAACAATGTCAGCTAATATTTTAAAAATACTTGACCCCAAATATGGGCACATCATTAGAGACCGATCATAAATCGCTCTTGCTTGGGAAGTGTTAAAACACAACTTTAGATTGGTTTAAAAATGCTAATCTGTAAAAGACAGAAATTCAGATGAGGACAATCCCACTTCAAATTTGTATCATTGGTAGCATTAATCCCTGCGAACACTGAACAGCAAAAAACACGCAGGCAGCGGGCAACTACCAGTTATCAATAACAATGTTGCTAAATGCATTAACTGGTTGAAAAATCAGCTCCACAGGTGTCACTCTCAAGCTGCAAAAGGTTACTCGTCTTCAGTTTCATCAGTACAGATTGATCTGTAGCTAGTTGGCGACTAGAATTTTCCAACCCCAACATGGATTCCTGAATATTGATCTGACAAAGGCAGAGGGGATGCACTGCCAACCTTCCATTATCCCACAAACATCAGAACAGATAGCAGCAAAATATAGCATTGTGTTACTGTAGCAGATACAGAATGGCAAAGATTGAGTCCCAACTGTATAACAACAATATGCATGCTTAATCTCCATTCACAGCATGCAATCCAATAATATATTTAATACGGTCATATTATTCATTTTTCCTTTTTGGTCATTATAGTACAATTACAATATTGCATTGTTGCTATTATGGCACATTCCAAATACCTTTACTCACGCCCAATGCAAAAGTCTACTTCTACAGGCAAGTCCACATTCTCTGAACCTTGCACTCAAAATAATCTGAGATAATGAATTTAAGGGTGAACAATAAACTCTTGCACCAATGAAGAACATACTGGAAATAATTTGGATTACCCCACTGCAAAATCCTGATCGCTCCTTCAGATCTTAAGATACTTGATTCATAGCTCGTCTCCTGTATCTTGATGCATACAAAGTAAAATTAAATAGAAGAGCAAATACAAATTTCACTCAAGTTAGTCACTGTTTCAGAACAATAAAATGTCTTGAATCATTGGCAGTTATTCGCAGTAACTTTTACAACTGCATCCTTGACGAAGGAGGCTTTTGGGAGAAAACTAACAAATGTAGACCTGAGCTCACCTGTGCCCAAAGGAAAGCAAGAAGGAAACTAAAGAATCAATTTAACTAGATTCAGTTCTGCTTTTCCCTTTGAAGTCTAATTTGTAGCAAAGTAAATTAAAAGACTGATAGAATCTGTTGCATTCAGAATAACTCCACAAGACTGTATATCTTAAGCTTAAACTGTTGTGACCTTGGTCTCTTTATTGTAACTCCAGTGAGGAAGCAGCATGGTAGACTGCCTTTTATACCTGCTTGCCCAGGGTGTGCAGCTGACCCTTGGGTCTCCCACAGGTGCACCCCTTGGTGGCAAGTCTTACACATTGGTAATGTTTACATACATAACATCATTCCCCCCCCCTCTCTCCTCCTCCGCCTCCCCCTCAAAGTCTTATGTACAAGTTATTGCGATCCAGGGCTCTGCGTCCCCGGATTGATCGCCTGAGTTGAAGTCCTGGCATGGGCGAGTCGGTGGGATCATTGCTGCACTGCGGTGTGGCTGGTCTGATCAGACTGTCGGGCATGGTGGGTTCATCCTCGTGGTTGACCGCGAGGTCGACTGCTGGTTGGGTGTGTGTGGGTGGATCAATGATGGTAATGTCCTCTTCAAACTATTCTTGGTTGTCAGTGAACCGCAGTTTGGTCTGATCCAAGTGCTTTCTGCACGTTTGTTCATTCAAAAGTTTGACAACAAACACTCTATTCCCCTCCTTGGCTAACAGTGCCAGCAACCCATTTGGGACCATGGCCATAATTAAAGAACACAGGGCCATTAACCTCAATGTCACATGATACAGCGGCACGATCATAGTACATGTTATGCCAATGATGCCGGGTTTCTACATGATCATTGACATCCGGGTGGGCTAAGGAGAGCCTGGTTTTGAGTGTTCTCTTCATTAGCAGTTCTGCAGGGGGAACCCCGGTAAGCGAGTGGGGTCATGTGCGGTAGCTGAGCAGAATCCGAGATAACCGGGTCTGCAGCGAACCGTCCATCACGCATTTCAAGCTCTGCTTGATGGTTTGGACTGCCCGTTCCGCTTGACCATTGGAAGCGGACTTAAAATGGCACAGACCTGACATGCTTGATGCCATTTTGAGTCATTAACTCGTTGAATTCTGAGCTGGTGAAGCATGGTCCATTGTCACTGTCTTGAAACACCACGGTGCGTGGAACCGATTTCAGCAGACTCTCCATGTTCTTCTGGAAGATGGCTGCAGCCGAGCGAATCCCAAAGGGGCATCTGTGGTATATGAACTGTCCTCTGTGTATTATGCACGTCAACTTTTTCTAAGGTTCAGCCAGCTCCTGTGTCATGTAAGCAGAGGTTAGATCCAGCTTGGTGAACGACTTCCTCTCTGCTAGCGTTGCGAACAGGTCATCCACTTTGGGTAGTGGGTACTGGTCCTGTAACGAGACTCGGTTGATCGTTACCTTGTAGTCCCCACAGATTCTGACCGTCCCATCGCTTTTCAACACCAAAACAATTGGACTGGTCCACTCGTTGAAATCGACTGGCGATATGATCCCCTCTCGTTGAAGTCTGTCCAGCTCGATCGACTTTCTCTCATCATGTATGGAACTGCTCGGGCCTTGTGATGAACGGGTCGTGCATCAGGGACTAGATGGATCTGCACTTTGGATCCTGTGAAGTTGCCAATGCCTGGTTCGAATAACGATGGGAATTTGTTTAGCACTTGGACACACGAGGCGTCATCCACTGAAGACAGTGCTTTGATGTCGTCCCAGTTCCATCGGATCTTTCCTAGCCAGCTTTTGCCGAACAGCGTTGGGCCATCGCCTGGTACAATCCATAGTGGTAAATCATGCACAGCTCCATCATACAATACCTTCACTGCTGCACTGCCAATGACTGATATGAGCTCTTTGGTGTAAGTGCGCAGCTTGGTGTGGATCGGGCTTAGTTTTGGCCTTTGTTCCTTGTTGCCCCACAGTTTCTCAAAAGCCTTCTGGGCTCATAATTGACTGACTCGCCCCCGTGTCCAATTCCATGGAAACTGGAATGCCGTTTAATTTGACTTTTAACGTTATCGGAGGGCTTTTGGTGGTGGATGTGTGTACCCCATACACTTCCTCTTCAGCCTCGGGTTGAGTTGCCTCTCTTACTCGTTCAGCCTGACCAACGCTGGATTCGTTATCTTCTGCCGACTTGGCCACGTGGTGAGTCGCAGCACGTTTTCACATTAGCTGGAGGTGCCCCATTGTTCCACAGCCCTTGCACACGTAGTGCTTGAATCGACATTGATGGGCTCGATGATTACCCCCGCCAGTGCCAACATGGTGCTAATGGATTCGCATTCACGCCCCACGAGAGGCTCAGTCATTCTAGGTCTGGCCTCTGCAGGCGTGTAGGCCCTGCCATGTACAGTTCTGCCTGCTAAGGCGTTATTTTATGCACAGTACTTGCCGGTGAGCTTTGATGCTGCAATGATATCTGTTTAGTGTTATCGTTCGTGGACATAAAAGCCAGTGCCATTGTTCAGATCTAGGGATTCGGCAGACGGCAGTTTGCGAAGAATGACCTCGTGGTCGATTCCAAGCACGAAAAAGTCCCACGACACTTACCCCAAAAATCCAACAAATACGCATGGTCCCGCAAAGCGTCTTCAGTCGGCGACATAGCTCGCCACGTCCTATCCCTCGGAACGGTGGTGCATATAAAAGCGATACCTGACCATCAAGATGCGCTCCTTCGGCTTGAGGTGTCCCCGAACCAGCATGCACAACTCTTCATATGGCTTCTCTGTTGGTTTCGTCGGTGCTAGCAGATTTTTGATGAGGCCATATATTGTGGACCCGCAAACGGTGAGGAGAATCGCCCTGCGCTTGACTGGAGTTTCTTCCTTTTCCAGCTCGTTGGCCACGAAGTACTGGTCAAGACGCTCAACGAAGGCTTCCCAATCATCACTCTCAACAAATCTCTCAATACCAACAGCAGACATAACCACGTGAAAGTTTGTGATCTGTTACTTGTCGCCAATTGTAATGTTCAGAATAACTCAAGAGTGTATATCTTAAGCTCAAACCGTTGTGACTTTGGTCTCTTTATTGTAACTCAAGTGAGGAAGCAGCATGGTCGACTGCCTTTTATACCTGCTTGCCCAGGGTGTGCAGGTGGTCCTTGGGTCTCCCACAGGTGCGCCCCCTGGTGGCAAGTCTTATGTATGTAAACATCACCAATGTATAACAATCATATAATCTCACAGCACAGGAGGCGGCTATTCGGCCTATCGTGCTTGTGCTTGAAAGAGCTATCCAAATAGTCCCACTCACGTCCACTTTCTCCACAGGTCTGCAAATTTTTCTTTCTCGAGTATCTTTTTTTATTAGTTCCTGGGATATGGGTGTCCCTGGCAAGGGAAGCATTTATTGCATATCCCTAATTGCCCTCGAGAAGGTGGTGAAGCAGCACCGCCTTAAACTGCTGCAGTCCTTGTGATGAAGGTACTCCCACAGTGCTGTTGGGGAGGGAGTTCCAGGATTTTAACCCAGCGATGAAGAACGGCAATATATTTCTAAGTCAGAATGGTATGTAATTTGGGAGAAGAACTTGCAGATGATGATGCTCCAAAATGCCTACTGCCCTTATCCTTCGAGGTGGTAGAGGTCACGGGTTTGGGAGGTGCTGCCAAAGAAGCCTTGGTATGTTGCTGCAGTGCATCTTGAAGATGGTACACACTGCAGCCACGGTGTGCCGGTGGAGGGAGTGAATGTTTAAGGTGGTGGATGGGTGCCAATCAAGCAGGCTGCTTTGTCCTGGATGGTATCGAGCTTCTTGAGTGTTGTTGAAGCTACACTCATCCAGGCAAATGGAAAGTATTCCATCACACCACAGATTTGTGCCTTGTAGACGGTGGAATGGCTTTGGGGAGTCAGGATACCCAGCCTCTGACCTGCTCTTGTAGCCACAGTATTTATGTGGCTGGTCTAGTTACGTTTCTGGTCAATGGTAACCCCCATAATGTTGATAGTGAGGGATTTGGCGATGGTATTGCCGTTGAATGTCAAGGGGCAGTAGTAAGAGTCTCGTTTGTTGGAGATAGTCATTGCCTGGGCAGTGCAAATTGTGGTGCAAATGTTACTTGCCACTTATCAGCCCAAGCCTGAATGTCATCCAGGTCTTGCTGCATTCGGGCATGGACTGCTTCATTATTTGAGGAATTGCGAATGGAACTGAACACTGCAGTCATAAGCGAACATCGCCACTTCTGACCTTATGATGGAGGGAAGGTCATTGATGAAGCAGCTGAAGATGGTTGGGCCTAGGACACTGCCCCAAGGAACACCTACAGCGATGTCCTGGGGCTGAGATGATTGACCTCAAACAACTACAACCATCTTCCTTTGTGCTAGGTATGACTCCAGCCAGCGGAGGGTTTTCCCCCTGATTCCATTGACTTCAATTTTATTAGGGCTCCTTGATGCCACACTCGTTCAAATGTTGCCTTGATGTCAAGGGCAGTCACTCTCACCTCAACTCTGGAATTCAGCTCTTTGGTCCATGTTTGGACCAAGTCTGGAGCCGAGTGGTCCTGGTGAAACCCAACCTGAGCATCAGTGAGCAGGTTATTAGTGAGCAAATGCAGCTTGATAGCACTGTCGACAACACCTTCCATCACTTTGCTGATGATTGAGAGTAGACTGATAGACCAATAATTGGCCGATTAGATTTGCCCTGCTTTTTATGGACAGAGCATACCTGGGCAGTTTTCTCACATCATCAGGTCGATGCCAGTGGCTGGAGGTGCGTCTAGTTCTGAAGCTCAAATTATCCAATTCCCTTTTGAAAATTATTAATTCTGCTTCCACCCTTTCAGGTAGTGTATTCCATATCATCATAACTCACTGCATCAAAAAGCCTCTCATCTTCCCTTTGCACACAAACTAAACACAAATGTTTTTATTATGTAGGCAATTCTGCTTATTTTTCTATTACTCTTTCTGAAATTCAGCATTAAAAATATAAACACCTTTGATAGATGAAATGAAGATCTTACAATGTTTACCTTATAGTTAGACGGTGCAACTTTGTGCACCACCCTCCCCAATTACTGGGAAACACCCTCAGAGACAAAAAAATCCATGGCTAATTTCAGAAAACCTTTTCGAAATTCCATGCAAACTCCCCAAGATAATGAAGCAGGCTTCAGGTTACTCATGATGCATCACTAGCCATACTTAACAATCCCCCACCTCTACCCCACACACATCCCACTGTCCTTAGGAAGACAGCAATAACATTAGGTTTTTGCACATCAGCTTTCAATAGAAATTTATCTATCTGGAACAAAACAAAAGGGCAATCTATTTTTGCAGAGTTAATATTACGGTTTACAGGAAGGTTGTACACTTGCACCAGGCTGTAACCGCAAGCAAGTCGCACTGTACTGTCATGCAGGTGACCACAATTCAAACTAAAGAGAAGTAGCTGGTTGTCAAACGTCTTTGCTTTAATTGCAGATTTAAGATGAATGCTATTTATTTTTAGTAATCCTGCATCTTATGACCTGATAGTACTAATACTTGGGGGGTTATTTTGGCTAATGGGTGAGAACAGTCATGAAATGGGTGCTGTGCTAATAAGACACACCTGTTTGAAAGTCTGGATTCAGCACACAATTTTGGTCCGAATTGCTGATTACCACAATGAACTTGTCTGGAGATGTTAAACCAGAAATCTGCAGGTTTAGCACTCGAGTGCTGATTAGACGCAATTTTTGTGGAGCAGTTATATGTGGGCTCCTCACACCCACTTCCAGTGAAGGTGTGGATTGCGCTGGCTGGCACACAGCGGTACATTGCAAGATGGCTCAGGGATCGAGGGAGAGGGCACACAGGTTCCCGGACACGGCACTGGAGGTTGTGGTGGAGGGATGTCCTGTACCCGCGGGGGGAGGGGGGAAAAGATGCCACTTTACCCTCCTGTCCCTCTCTCCTGCAGCAGCTGGTGCTGCTCTGTCTGGCCTCATGTCCTTCTCCATTTTCTTATCCAGACCAAGGGGGACACCTAGCAAAATGCCCATGACCTAGCACTATGCCCATGACCTAGCACTCCCTTTCCCCTCGTGATTTCTACAAGGTGTCCAATAAGGTGGAGTAGTCGGGGTCCGATCAGAGGGAGGGAAGCTGATTAGCTTGGGGGGCTTGAAGGAACCACTGCTGCTCCTCATCTCCCTTTAGATGCTGGGTTTTCCCGAGGCCAGGGAAACCCGGCCGGTCAGGGGTAAACCTGGAAGAGTGGTAAAATCTGAGGCACGCAACCTCATTAAAATATTTAAACAAGCAACCCGCCTCCTGGGAGCGCGTTGGTTGCCTGCCCACCCTGCCTCTATTAAAACCGAAAGTGGGCAGGTTCAAGACGGGTTGGATTTGGGATTTTAATTATTTTTTTTTTTTACTTCCCGCCCGACCCAAACCTGCCCGTTTTTGTAGATTAAAATTCCTCAATACCTTCTCCATTGTCCATTTTTGTCTGATTACACCTCTATCAAACACCTTAGGATATTTTTCTACGTTAAATGTGCTATATGAATGCAAGTTATTGTCTTGAAAGCCTGAGTCAAAAGTTAACATGAGGTTATGAGACACAAAGCACACCATCAGTTTTATTGCTTGATCTTTTTAAAGCAGTTTTATAAACTCCCCCCATTTGTACACAATGGAGAGATTTATCAGTCCTATTCTCCAAGTGGCCCGATTTGATAACCCACAGGTTAATAAATTTAGTAACCTCTCCCAGAAGTCACCCATTATATTTGCATAGAGTACGCGACAAACTGGCACTGCAGACTTTGTATGCATGTTTTCTCTTCCGAAGCATGATGTTAACCAGTTGTACTCTTGTCATTTACTGACAGTAGTAATGCATAAACACTGACTGTTAATAACCATTTTATCACATGACCCAAACATCAGAATGGGTTAGCAGCCTCCTTGTAAGAGGTGATGCAGTTGGTTAAAACGCAGTCCTTTCATCGCTGGGACCAGAGTATGAATGCAGCCAACAATAGTGGATGGAAATGCCCTCACTCTGACAACTGTAAAGGATCTTAAATGGAAAGCACAGACAGTATCGATAAAATTCCTTTTGCCCAACTTATAATTGGGCACAAAACTAGCAACCTTTGGTGAAAAAAGTAACTTGAATAGAAAATTGACATGTTACACAGAATGCATTATTCTGAGGCCAAGATTGAAGTATAATTATGAGCTTTGTCCTTATGCACCCAACCTAGGATTGCTTGCACAGTGCACGAGGAGCATTATTCTATATTTTGTCTATGGTTCAACTGACTTAGCGTGTTTAACAAGGCAGAGAAGTTTGTCCTGCAACTATTTTTAGTGAACCTGACCAAGGTACTTAATTGAGCAGCATGGAGGAAGTACCCTGCAACATTAGTATTATTCAGCCAAATTATATCTGGATGGAGATAGCAAGTTTGTTGAAACAAAGGAAGCAGCAGCAGGCACGCAAACAGAATTTTTTTTTGGGGGGGGTAGGGAGATGGAAATAGTTCCAAATGGATTGTCCCACTCCTCCTTGCGGGATTGATGTTGGGGCGACTACAGTTCTTAATACAGATTGTTTTGGATTCAGAAAACCTATGCAATACTACATTGAGTGTGGGGGGAGGGGGGGGGCAGTTGAATCTGAGGAAGAAACCAGGGTTCTATAAAAGGAGTTAAATAAAAATCTGTAAATGAGCAGAAGTGTCAAATGGAATTTAATATAGACAAGTGCAAGATAGTGCACATAGAAAAGATCAAAGGGATCGTAAATGTACTATACATGGTGGTGTAGAAATAAATAAAGGTGAGGTTTGGAGATAGTGGAAAGTGGTGGATTAAGCATGTAGCATATCAAATTACTGTGGAACAGCAATAAACAAAACGAATGGAATGCTGAATGAGACAGCCAGATCTGTAGAATATAAATTGGAGGCTGTCATATGTCACCTGAATATAAAAGTCAGTTTTGATTAACGAACATAAAGGTAATATTCAAGTGGAGAAGATTGTACAAAGAAGAGCCACGAGACCAATTCCTCAGAGCTGAGTTATGACAAGCTGCAGAAACTGGGGCTCTTCAGCCTTAAAAGGAAGTGACAGAGCAAACTTTACAGAAAAAATTTTATTGGTGGCAAGTATATTATAGAATTGCACAAAATATTAAACATGAATAAGACTAACCAGGAACACCACTTTAAAGTAAGCCAAGTCACTAGAACATGGAAGCAGAAGGTAAAAGGCAATTCCTGACATCTGCTTTAAACGGTCTTCTCAGTCAGTGTAGACGGAAACCTCACCAATTCTTTCCCAATACTGTATTGTTAAATGACTTGATAATTGGGAGGAGGGAGGACGTTAGAAGGATGAGCTAAGGTGGGCTGAATGGCTTACAAATCAAAGATCTAGTTGGTTTTAATTCATAAAAAACTTTCAATATCTCTGAGATTTCACAGCTGCTAAGCGTTGTAATGACTTCAAAATCTGCTTACAGTTCTGACAGAGCAGACTATAGAGATCCCCAGCTCCAGCTATGCAAATAGGACACCTTAATTTCTTTTTCTTCTCCAATGTCATCAATTGCATGCAATGTGTGTGGTAGGTAGAAGATAAGTATTATTACACTATTATCCAGAAAGTGGAAAGAAACTCAAACTTCACTGATTGAATTTCCTTTATTTACAGCCTATTTTATGTACTATTGTACAAGCCTTTAAAGGGCTACCAATTGTGATGGCTATCTTAACAGGATGGCCCTGGTTGTCAGATACACAACTGAGATTGATCCTAAGGAAGGAAGGTCTGGAAAAAGGCCCTTGTATTTTGAAGTCTATTTTAAGCGATATCTTTCTTTGTAGCCAGAAACTGCTTCGGTTATAAATGGGGCATCATTTTTCTAGTTCACGAGTTCCCTTTTTAGAAGATTGACGGATGATCTGATTAAGGTGTTTGAAATATTAAAACGATTTGATGGGGTAGAGACAGAGAAGCTATTTCTTCTGGTGGGGTAATCAAGAACGAGGGGACATAATCTTAAAACTGGAGCCAGGCCATTTAGGATGTAAATCAGGAAGCATTTTTTTAAAAAAAACAAAAAGTAGTAGAAATCAGGAGTTCTGCCCCCCAAAAGGCTGAGGAAAATTGAAGCTTTAAAGACTGAGTGGCCAAAATTGCCCCTTCCGTTAAGGCCTCTGGCCGCCTGAAAGCGATGGCCATGGGGCAGCGCGAAATGGCCGCTGAGTCTCCGCGGAGGGGCCGCCATTAAAAAAAATTGCCCTTCCTCAGGTTTGGAGCACTATAGGGGACCGTTCCGCCCATTTTCTCACCGCAGCGTGCACGCTCGAACCTCTTACCGACCGGCAGGGACCCCTTCACGAAATTGCCGCTGGGGAAATTGTCCCATTCTCGGAATTGCCCTGTGGGAGCAGCGCCACCACCACCACCACCGTTCGGTGCCCCCGACAACTTTTACTGTTCGTACTCTCTGTGGTTTGGAGGCACAGCCACCCTTAAAGGGGAAGTGTTGCTGCCGGCAATGCCATCTTATTTTTTTTGTTGTTGGCCAACTGCCAGGTCAGGCCGACAATTATGGCCGCGGATTCAGCCGGATTGCCTGGCATCCCCTCTTAGGTGCCAGGCTGCTGGCCCAGCTGAAACTCTCCCTGGTGGCCCAGTGTTTGCCACCGAAGTGGCTGCAGAGTTCGCAGCGGCCCTCCCCTTTAACTGAAGGGGAGAGACGATGTGATGCGCCAGCGCGATGATATCAGCGCGGCAACGATGACTGACTGTGTCGGCTATTCCGCCCCTGCCCCACTTGCGCCCCGCTAGTGACGGCCACTCTGCCCCGCCCCAACTTCTGCCCCATGATGAGGCCACTCACGCCCCGCTCGAAAAAAATCCCTGAAACGCTGAATTTCAACAGTTGGGCCGCCCCATGCATTGGGACGGCCAGAACACATCGAAAATGGGAGGTGCGCCTCGTTTCTGGCGGTGGCCAATTTCAGGCCAAGAATGCTAGATTTTTTATTAGGCAAGGGTAACAAGGGATATGGAGCTCAGGTGGAGTTGAGATACAGATCTACCATGAACTAATTGAATGACAGAACAGGCTCGAGGGGCTGACTGGCCTACTCCTGTTCCTATGTTCACTATACTGCCCACTTTGGTGGAACAAACAGAAAACCCTCTGAGTTTGCCTTTCTCATGTAAAAGCATTTCATGAAGGACAGTTATCTTTTACGTTTTGCAGAGAATTGCTGACATATTCTTGATGTCTTTTTGTTTTGGAAGAGATACTGGATAGAGTCAGACACTAACAGCACAGAAATAGGCGATTTGGACTATCGTCTGTGCTAGTGTTTTTCTCCAGGAGCCCCTCAGTCTAATCTCACTTTCCTGCTTTCTCTCCATAACTTCGAAATTTCTTCTTTTTTAAATAACTAAGTCCATTTAAAAGAATGTATGCAATTCTATTTCAACAACAGTTTGCTGCAGAGAATTTCACATTCTAACCAATCTCTGGGAAGATTTTTTCTATCCTCTCTTTTAATTACATGATGTTTTACAGTCCAGTGAAATCTGCTGTTTTGGTTCTTCTATTTATTTTTACTTAATGAATCTGATTTATACTTTAAAGCCAGAGATATATTGTCTGTGAAAGTATTAGTTGTCTGTCGGTCAAAGAGGTCAGTAGAGTATTAAGCATCTCATGCTATTTACAGTGAGCTTATCAGCAACATAGAGCCCAAGTTTCGAGCCGCGCCCAGAACGGCGCAGTCCCGACCTGGACGCCCGTTTTTCGCACCACAAAGTGCGCCTAAAAAAACCTCCAGATTCTCATCTCCCTGCAGGTCCTCTGGCCCTCGGCGCAGTGCAGCAGGAGCTGTGGGGGCGGAGCCAGGTCCCTGCGCTGAAAACAGTGCTGGGACCTCTGCACATGCGCGCTACAGTGGGCGTGCAAGTGCAGTAGCTCCAGGCACCGAACTGTGTGGGAGGGGCCGAAGCACGCAGCCCCTAGCCCTGGCCGAATGGCCTCACTGGGGCTGCGTGAAAAAGGCTCCTCCCTCGGCCAGCTCCTGCTTCCTCCCGACCCGACTCGACTCCCGCTTCCCGCCTCCGGACCCGACACCCGCTTCCCCCCCCCGACTGGACCTGACCCCCGCCTCCGCCTCTGGACCGGACCAGACTCCCGCTCTCTTCGCCCCCCCCCGCCGCCGGACCGGACCCGACTCCCGGTCCCCCCCCCCCGCCCCAGCCTCCGGACCGGACCCGACACCCGCTCCGACACCGACCCGACTCCTGCTCCCCCCCGCCCCCGCCTCCGGACCGGACCCGACCTGACTCCCGCTTCCCCCCCGCCCCCACCTCCGGACCGGACCCGACACCGACCCCACTCCCCTGGACTGGATCCGAGCTGACCTCCCTCCCCCCGACCCGAACTGACCTCCCACCACCTCCCCGACCCGACCCAACGCCACCTACCTGTAAATCTGGTGCTGGGGACGGGCCCTGCCCGAAGTCTCGGGCCCGGCCAGCCTCCCTCCCCCTTCTCCTTCTCCCCCCCATTCTCCTCCCCCCCATCTCCTTTCTCCCCCTCTCCCCCTCCCCGCAATCTCCTTCCACCCCCAATCTCCTCCCCCTCCCCCCCCCATCTCCTTTCTCCCCCCCCCTCCCTCTACCCCCCTCCTCTCGCTGTCAGAAACACAGACACTGACAGAGAATGAGAGACACACACAGAGAGAGATAGAGTCACTGACAGAGACACACTGGGGCGGGGAGGGGAATCCCAGCACGCTGTTGGAGGGCTCCCGGTGCTGCAGTCGGTAAGTAGAAAATGTTTTATTTATTGATTTAAAAAAATATATATATTTCTTATTAATTTTTTTTGATTGATTTATTGGTTGATTTATTGATGTATTTATCATTTATTATTGATGATGGCTCTTTATTTGTAAAACTGAAGTGTTTAATGTTTGTAAACTTTCCTTTAAACCCCCCACCCCCACCATTCCCTACGCCTGATTTGTAACCTACGCCTGATTTTCTAAAGTGTAGACAAGGTTTTTTCGAGCGTACAAAAATCTTCACTTACTCCATTCTAAAGTTAGTTTGGAGTAAGTTTTCACTGACGAAACTTTGAAAACAGGTGTAAGTGGCCGGACACACCCCCTTTTGAAAAAAAAATTCTGTTCCAAAGTGAAACTGTTCTAACTGACTAGAACTGGAGCAAACTAAATGACGAGAATTCCGATTTTTAAGATACTCCGTTCTACACCAGTTGCTCCTAAAAATCAGGAGCAAATCATGTGGAAACTTGGGGCCATAAGGAGTTTATTGTTCATCTGGAGTATGTTACTTTGCATATAAGATTGCACTTCTGGGGCTTGCCTGTGGAAATGCTTCTTGAGCTGAACATGAGAATAATTTTCCAGAGAACACCTAAATCCTAGCAACCTCCATCTCCTGTACTTAAGCTTGTGATCTTATCTTGGTGTGGGCAATGTGACACAAGGAGCAAAATGGCTGTCATTCCTGGTACTGACATTAATGACCTCAGTAAGCACAATTCATCACAAAATTTACAGAAAACTATAACCTAAAAAAACATGTGAAAAGTGAACAGGTCTTAAATGCATTAGTATAATGTTGCAGTAAACTACACTGTAAAACCCTGGAACTGTCTTTGTTCTTTTTATGGAATAAGGTTTTTTTTTTGCAGCAGGGGAGTAAAATGAGTTTAACTGAAGAAATTATATTTTTCTTTCTTCATTCAAGTCTATGTTGTACACTGGTCTCAGTCGAGCTGGGAAGGCAGGGTCCCTTGTCCCAGGCTGTCAATATCCAGGGCTGAAGGACCTATACGCACCCTGCTCCTCAAAAAGCCAACCTTCAATGCCTCCATCCTTGCAAACTATCCCATTCCTCTCCAAAGTCCTTGAACGTGTTGTCACCTCCCAAATCCGTGCCCATCGTTCACGTAATTCCATGTTTGAATCCCTCTAATCTGGTTTCTGCGCCTGCCACAGTACCGAAACGGCTCTCATCAAAGTCACATGTGATATCCTTTGTGACAGTGACAAAGGCAAACTATCCCTCCTCATCTTTCTTGACCTGTCTGCAGCTTTTAACATGGTTAACCATTCTATTCTTCTCCAACGCCTCTCCACCATCATCCTGCTGCGTGGGACTGCAGTCGCCTGGTTCCATTCTTATCTAATCGTAGCCAGAGAATTACCTGCAATAGCTTCTCTTCCCACCCCCACATCGTTACCTCCGATGTCCCCCAAGGATCTATCCTTGGTCCCCTCCTATTTCTCATCCGCATGTTGCCCCTTGGCGACATCATCCGAAAACACAGCATCAGTTTCCACGTGTACAGTGATGACACCCAGCTCTACCTCACTACCACTTCTCTCGACCCCTCCACTTTCTATAAATTGTCAGACTGCTTGTCCGACATCCAGTTCTGGATGAACAGAAATTTTCTCCAATTGAATATTGGGAAGACCAAAATCAATGTTTTCAGTCCCCGCCACAAAATCTGTTCCCTAGCCACTGACTCCATCCCTCTTCCCAATTCCTGTCTGAGGTTGAACCACACTATTCGCAACCTTGGTGTCATATTTGACCCTGAAATTAGCTTTCAACCACATATCCACAGCATAACTAAGACCTCCTATTTCCATCTCTAACATCGCCCGTCTTCGCCCTTGCCTCAGCTTATCCGCTGCTGAAGCCCTCATCCATGCCTTTATTACCTCTAGACTTAACTATTCCAATGCACTCCGGGCTGGCCTCCCACATTCTATCCTATGTAAACAAAAGATGATCCAAAAATCGGCTGCTCGTGTCCCAACTCGCACCAAGTCCCGCTCATCCATCCCCTGTGCTCGCTGACCTACATTGGCTTCCAGTTAAGCAAAGCCTCGATTTCAAAATTCTCATCCTTATTTTCAAATTCCTCCATGGCATCGCCCCTCCATATCTTTAATCCCCCGAGATTTCTGCGCTCCTAATTCTGCCCTCTTGAGCATCTCTGATTATAATTGCTCAACCACTGGTGGCCGTGCCTTGTGTTGTCTATGCCACAAGCTCTGGAACTCCCTGCCTAAACCTCTTTGCCTCGCTTTCTTCCTTCAAAACGCTCCTTAAAACCTACCTCTTTGACTAACCTTTGGTCACCTGCGCTAATTTCTACTTATGCGGTTCAGTGTCAATTTTTTAAATCTCATAATACTCCTGTGAAGGGCCTTGGGACATTTCATTGTTAAAGGAGCTATATAAATACAAGTTGTTGTTGTTGCATTAATAAGGTTTTTGCTGCTTGAACAACCAGGACCATCATATCCATTAGGGCATTGTTTTACAGGGTTAACTGGAGCAGAGTAGAAAGAATCCCAGCCCTAGTGATAGTTATAGGATCTGGAGGCTAAACCTGAGCCTGGCTTTAACAGAGCCCTGGAGCACTGTTGACCTGTCTGGCTCAGTAGTCGGATTACCAAGTCTGGCACAGAATGTATACTGCATTCCAATCTTCCATTGGAAAGTATTTCAAAGGATCTCAACAAGATCCTGTTTAGTTCCCTTCCTTCCACCCCGACCCCCCACCCCTCAAAATGAGGACAGCCACTAGTTGATCACTGGGCAACGGATAAGTTTGAGCCTTTGTTAAACTGACAGTAGCGTACCAAGAATTCCTCACGTGATCCAAAATATAAGAACCTTTACAGGAATTCGCACAAAATCTTGACAAAAGCAGAGCTTAAATTATAGTAAACATTGAGCAGTGCCAGCAGCAATACAATGACATTGCCAAATCCAGTTGTTGCAGAGAGGCACTTCTGCTTCGCAAGTCAATGCATGCAGTTTGTTCAAAACTATAGATAAATTAAAGCGTATTACTCCCCCTTCTCAGCAGTGTACACCCAACACATTTCTGAGAAACAGAAGCAGTATAATACAAGATGTTTGAAGAGCACAAGTTGTAATTCTGGAAAGTTTGCAAAGTAATAAATAGTCAGAGGCCAAATTCTGAAAATATTTCACTCTTAGATTCTAATTCGCTTAGTGGTTCTATTAGATTGTTCAGTACAGTAAGAAAAGAGCATCAGAAAACAGTTTGCACTTTTGTAACCTTGACAGATATTCAAAAGCCAGCTGGCAATGAGCCAATTAACAGTAGCCAATCATCTTCCATATGGGTGGTTACTGTAGAGGAAATGGGCAAGATTCTTCAGCAATAAAAGTCAGGAAAAAAAGGCAGGCACAACCAAACATGATCTGGTTAATTCTGAAATATGTTGCTCCACAGTCATCAGTGGTGGTTATTTTTAGAACTGTATACATTGCCTTGGATCCAAGAGTGATAAACTGAAGGAAACCTGAATTTTAGAGCAACTTCTGAACTATTACACAATCTCTATTAGCTATTTAATGCATTTTTATTAACAAATCTGCATGTTATGCGAGTATTAAACCATTGAGGCCATTTGTTCCCAAGTTTGATCTCCAGTCATAATGGAGTTTACTGATTTCTGGGGTGAAAGTAGGAAATGGCAATTGGCCTCAGATGAGGGAAAACGAAGAGAAAACAATTAGCAAAAGGAAAAAAAGAGGCAGTTTTCTTTCCTAATGTTTGTTCTTGGGATGTGGGCAACACTGACAGGCATTTATTGTCGATCCTTAGTTGCCCTGAGGGCATTTAAGAGTCAACCATATAGTGTGGATTGGAATTATCTTTCTTTTCAGCAACACCTACTCACTTTATTTCAGAGCTTTCCTGGTCCTCAGTTCCACTTCATCTTCTGTCTCATTTGGCACTTCAGCAAAAAAACATTTTTCTTCCTTTAGGTGGTGACTCTTGGATGCCAGCCTCTCTTTCAATCCCCATTCCTCTTCACTTTCCAATATTATCTCTCACCATATTTTCACTAGCCCCTCTGATCTTCCTCTCTCTGACCTTGAGCGATCCCATCCAAAGGCTTCAACTTCATCCTCCTACACCCTCCCATCATCGAGTTCCAAGCTCAACATGATGTTGAACTCTTCTTCTGCCGCCTTTAAGTCCACACCTACTTTTTTGGTCAGGAGGCTCTGACCACACATCTGAGCCTATCTCCTGTCTTCAATCTCCCAAATCCACCTGGACCCCACCCTCAGGCCACCTTCCCTGAGAATTGCATGCATCACTTGCAGCATTCCATTCTTTTGGGTCCAATCCAGACATCATCATCAGATCTGCTGACAAAGGGATTGCTGTTGTTGTATAGTGGAAGGATCTCTGCCTTGTTGAAGTTGAACACTAATTCTGACAACTATTACTACCTCCTGCTGGACCATGACCCCACTATTAAATACCAGACCGTCATATCCTAGAACGTTACTGACCTCATCTGCTCTGGAGTTCTTTCCACCACGGCCTCCAACTTCACAATTCCCCAAGCTTGCACAGCCCGCTTCGTCCCACCAGCATCCACCTTTGACAGATTAACTTCCGCCATCTCCAATGTGATCCCACCACTAAGCACATCTTATTCTTCCTGCTCAGCATTCCGAAGGAACAGTTCCCTCTGTGGCATTCAGCTTCAAATCTTCCATCACCCCAACCACCTTCTCTCCCACTCGGATATCTCCGTCCTCGGACTCCTGCATTGTTCCAATGAAGCTCATAACCTCTGCCCATCTTTGGCTCCTTCCCAACCCCCCGCCCCGATCTTATGTTTTTTTTCTCTTTGTCTCCAATGGCAGCTGGTAAGTATTCCACCTTTCACACCCTATCTTGACTAACCTTTTTCTAACTTCTGCCATTACCATTTTAATTCGGCCCATCATCCCTTTTGACTCTCTAATCTCTCCTGCCTTCCACCCCATCACAGACCTTCCCTTTTGTTCTTTCTTTCCCTCCCCTTTCAGTGCTCCTTAAAAATGCTCTTTTCGAATATTCGCCAGTTCTGACGAAGGATCATCGACCTGAAACATTAATTCTGTTTTTCTCTCCACAGATGCTGCCTGACCCGCTGAGATTTCCAGCATTTTGTGTTTTTATACCTTCTCTCCGTCCCCTCCCTGGCAGCTTCCCATGCAAACACATGAAATGCAACACCTGTTCATTCACTTCTCCCCCAACACTATCCAGGGTTCCAAACAGTCCTTCAGTGAGACGGCATGTACTTCATCTAGCTTACTGTATTTTCTGTTCTCTTCTATATTGTAGAAGCCAAACTAAGGTAAGATGAGAACAGAAAATACTGGCAATCTCAGCGGATCAGGCAGCATCTGTGGAAGGGTCATCAACCTGAAATGTTAAGTTTTTTTCTCCACAGATGCTGCCTGACCCGCTGAAATTTCCAGCATTTTGTGTTTTTATTTCAGTTTCGAGCATCCGCAGTATTTTGCTTTTGTAAGATAAGGTGAGCGCTTTGCTGAACACCTCAGCCCTATTTGCAAGGCAACCTCCAACCCCCATCACTTGCTTTTTCAATTCTCTGTTCTAGGCCTTCTAATGGAAGGCGTGATATTAGCAGAAGACAGAAGCATAATGTTTCAATAAAGATCAATGATGAACAGCACCTCATCTTTCCAGCACTTAGGCCGTGACACTGACTTTCATTGTTTCTCTGACAATCAATGCTGGAAATGTGGGATGGTGTGCTGGTATTTCTGGGAACTGGGAGGTTGGGGAGGGGTGGGAAAATTAGAGGGTTGGTACTTGGGAAGGGCACTTCACCTGTTGGGACACTACTGGTGAGGTGGCATGCACCCTTGGTATTGATCTGCTACTTATTCTACCAGAGTCCCAGGTCACTGGAACTTGCACCATTGCTTCCCTTTCTACCTTGCCGTATCTCAGTCATATGAATCTTTTATTTCTTCGATTTCTCTGATTATGCTTCCGTCTTCTGCTAATATCACGTCTTCCATTAATCATTCCCTGTACTACACCCAAGCACTTCACAAGTCATTTTATTTCTTTTCCTGTGTGTTTTTTTTCCTTTCTCCTTTCCCTTGTGTTCCTTTATAAATGCTGTTCATCTGTAATAGTTCCTAGGCCTAAAGAAGGGTCTTAAGTCCTGAAACATTGGCTAGCTTCCTGTTTTTCCACTGATGTGGCCAGACCTACTGAGTATTTCAAGATTTTTGTGTTTTTATTTTCACGCTGAAGGTGTACATTACATGGAATGCCAGTTGCTAAAATCTTCAAAGGATTACTAATGACAGAGAATTTGGGAGGTGGGACAGATGTGCATTGCATGTTTATTCTTCAGTAACTGCTACATGCATAGGAAGCAGTTTAGTTTACATTAATTGCTCTCCTGAAGGCTGTAAACAAATCAGAATTTTTGGTGGAGTGAGGTTAGCAGTGTTAGTCAAAATTGCAAACCAATCACAGGTCCTCATTATGGGATGCATGTGCACAGTGCACCAAAATAAATTTGATGTAGCTGTGACATTATTGGGTAGAAAGCTGGGGACAGAACTTTAATCTGAAGAGATGCAAATTCACATTCATGTTTTGATTCACATGCTCCAGCAACATCCACAACTTCTGCTGAATGCCTTTTGCATGACTTGCTTGAGGAGTTGTCCTTAATGTTTAATGAACAGATCGGCATTTCTCAGTTAGCTCAAGTGTAATAGCAGATTATGTAATTCTACAGTAATGTTAGATTACATAATTCTGCAGTAATAGATTATGTAATTCTACTGTACTTTACACAACTCTAATTTAAGGCACTCAGGATATTGAGCATTTAATATCGAATTGTCAAGACAGAAGCCTGCAGGGCTAACCAATATTGCTGCATAAAATAGAAAGGATTAAGTATTGCTGTAAATAGCTTGCAATTAAAATAGGATGCCCTGCTGTTAAAAATACAGTTGAGGCACATACATACATCTGGGCTTGTAGGGGAACTAGTCAGTCAGTATTTATATCTCAGCATTTTAATACCCTTTGAACTTCTGCTACGGTACAGTGAACTACACCCATTTCTTCCAGTGTCTGCTCATTTCTAACATAAATTAGGGCAAGTGGCAGGCAACAGTAAGAGATACAGTAATACATTCTAACCAAAGATTGTGTCAGAAATTCCGACAGAGCAGGGTTGAGTGAAAACTGGAATTGGACTATTGCTACAAAATGCATTTGCTTTGCAATCCTTTCCACCAGCTCTGTTGAAATAGTACGACAAAATAATCTGGATGGGTTACACTGAGCATTGTGGATTTTCCAGCAGCTGTTAAGGAACGAGTGAGAAATAATTATAACTGGCAACTTGTTTCCAAATAGAATTCATTTCTTGATCTACAAGTGCTTGACGGGGCATTATAGAAAGAAACATTTGGAATTTCTATAGCGCCCTTCACGATCACCGTCTCAAAGCACTTTATAGTCCATGAAGTGCGTTTGGAGTGTAGTCACTGTTGCAATGTAGGAAACGCAGCAGTCAATTTGCGCACAAGCAAGCTCCCGCAAACAGCAATGTGATAATGACCAGATAATGTTTTTGTTATATTGATTGAGCAATAAATATTGGCCAGGACACCAGGGCTAACTCTGCTCTTCTTTGAAATAATGCCATGGAATCTTTTACGTCCAGCTGAGAGAGTAGGTTTAACATCTCATCTGAAAGATGGTATCTCTGACATTGCAACGTTCTCTCAGCAACACTGGAGTGCCAGCTTAGATTTTTTGTGCTCAAGGCCCTGAAGTGGGACTTGAACCCATAACCTTCTGATTCAGAGGAGAGTGCACTATCTGCTGAGCTACAGCAGACACTTGTGAAAGGTAGCTTTATTTTGACTTTAACCAAGCTGGAAGTGCACAATGTGACTGTGGATATCCAAATTATAATGGGCCAGAATTTGCTGGCAAACTAATGGCGAATTTAATGTTAATACTGTGTAAATCGTCCAGCAACTTGTGGCAAGGAAGTGCTATCTCGTGAGTTGTGAATTGCCACAAATTTCTGGATGTTATGTATTGTATATACAGAAGGCATTTTCTACTAAAATTAATGCATTTTAAAAAATTTGTTCATCGGATGTGGCCGTCGCTGGCAAGGCCAGCATTTATTGCCCATCCCTAATTGCCCTTGAGAAGATGGTGGTGAGCCGCCTTCTTGAACCACTGCAGTTTTTTAAAAAAATCCAATTTCGTTCCAGATCAACTCTAACGCCAAAGATCACTTTGCGCCAATGTGTTTGATCTTAGGCCAAAAGGCCGAGAGGCGAAGTTGCACCGTTCCTGGAAATATTGCAATACCAGGTCGGTGCATGGAGTGGACGGGGCATGCCCCTGATCCAGCTCCCTGTCCAAAAATCAATTCAATATCATGTCCCCATAGGGGATATTAAACTGATAAGAACAGATACTACACTTGATCTTAGCCAATACTCTTAACAAAATCAAACAGACCCTGGAAGATTTCATTATTTATACAGGGTAGTATGTTACCAAACTACACAATAGAATGACTCACAAATGTTATCATGTACAGTACATAAACTGAAATCCTCTGATGTAAAAATGAAGCTACTGCCCTGACATACTTAAGTATGTTGCAGCACTTTTTTTGCTGTAACTTTTTATGTCAAGAAGAGCATTAACAATGTATCCTATTTCAATAACATACGAACTGAAGGCAGCAGTGTTCCAGTTCCCGACACCTAAATTCTGTTGCCTCGGCCCTAAGCTCTGGAATTCCCTGCCTAATCCTCTTCGCCTCTTTATCTCTCATTCTTCCTTTAAGACGCTCCTTAAAACCTACCTCTTTGACCAAGCTGTTGTTTACCTGCCCCAATATCTCCTTATGTAGCTTGATGTCAAATTTTGTTTGATAACACGCTTTGGGACATTTTATTACGTTAAAGGCGCTATATAAATACAAGGTGGTGTTGTTGAAGGCACGGCCACCAATGGTGGGGGCGAAGGGAGGGATGCACAAATGGACAGAGTCAAGGGAACAGAGTTTGGGGAGGGTTATAGCGCTGGAGGAGGTCATAGAATCATAGAAATTTACAGCATGGAAGGAGACCATTTTGGCCCATCGTGTCCACACCGGCCGACCAAGAGCTATCCAGCCTAATCCCACTTTCCAGCTCTTGGTCCGTAGCCCTGTAGGTTATGGCACTTTCAAGTGCACATCCAAGTTTTTTATAAATGTGGTGAGGGTTTCTGCCTCTACCACCCTTTCAGGCAGTGAGTTCCAGACCCCTACCATTCTCTGGGTGAAGAAACCTCCCCCCAATTACTTTAAATCTATGCCCCCTGGTAGTTGATTCCCCCTGCCAAGGGAAACAGGTCCTTCCTATTCCACTCTATCCAGGCCCCTCATAATTTTATACACCTCAAGGTTAGAGAGACAGGGAAAGGCAAGGCCATAAACAGATTTAAAACATGTGTATCAGAATTTTAAATTTGAGGTGTTGAGAGACTGGGAGTTATTGTAGGTCAGCGAGGACAGGGATGATGGATGAGTGGGACAAGATTGCTCCACTAGAGATTAATTGGAGTGACCATTACTGTGATAAAAGTAACAAAACATCAATATCCAGATTTACAGTTCTGACACTGGAACAATATACAGGACAATGCACAATTAAAAATAACAATTCCTCAGAGTGCCATTTAAGTTTGGCAATATTATAAGACAATCACTGGCCAGAAGTTCCAGTGATTGTATGTACAGCTGTGAAACTAGCAGGCCATGGAGCTTGATTTAGCACTTTGCTCAGTTGGTAGGAAAATCATTGTTGCAGCTGTTTTAAAGAATGTGAATGGGTATAATTTAGTATCTTGGGGCTCATGTGTACTTGCTCTGAGTGGACCATCTCGCGCTCTTGTGAATGGCAGTTTCATTGCCAAACTTAAAAGGAGTGTTGATTGTGATTACATTCAATATTGTCCAAATTCCAATGTTGGGAGTTTTTTTGGGGGCTCTCAGTGTGATTTGTGACATCCATGAGTTGGAAAAAAACTGATGGGAGTCTACAATGTTTAATTCGAATCTAGAATCCTTATTTATCTGTCCACTGGTCATGGAATCATTTTAGTGCAGTGCATTTCACTCAATAATCTGGAAAACTGACTCAGGCACTCTTATCTGTACAAACAGTCCATTTTGACAAATGTTTCTTCCCTTGTTAAACTGACAGCATTGAAATTCCAAAACGTCACGGTTGCAGGAGATAATACAGAGATCATTGCAAAAATGAAAACAGAAATCTGCAAGAAGAGGCAGACGGATATAAATTTGGAGACCTCAGATTTGGGTTGGACATACTTGGAAAAAAAAAAACACAAAAAGGACTACAGTCAATCATCCTAAACAAGAATTGGAGAAAATATTCTGCGTTTCTTAGATGTGTGAGCCTGTAACTTCAGACATTAATATTGTGTTTACAAACCAACTGTCATGAAAGAAAACTTTGCAGGTAGACTTTTTGACAGCAATTGGTGGTTAGGAAGCTTTAAATCACAATGCAAGATTCACTATGAAGTAACCTCTGCGAACCCCACTGTAAGAATAAAGTGTATATTAATGATAACATTGATTCAGTGTGTATGTATAAACAAAGTAACTATCTGTACTGTACTTTTTTGACAGATAGCCGTCCGTCCAGCCCCGCACTGCACTTTCTTTTGACCAACTGGCAACAAGCCCCGCCCATCAAGCTCCACCACCCCCATCCCCGAGATGCCGAGAAGCAGGATCTGAGGCCCGAGACTCCGCTGAGGTCCCAACTCTCTTCCACCGCCGATTCCCCGAGAACTCGCCCTCGCTAGGCCCCGACTTTCCACTGCCGACTCTCTTCTCCACCCCCCAGGACTCACGAGGCCTCAACTTGCTCCCTCTCTTCTCCCTTCTCCCTTCTCCCCCCTCCCCCCCCCCCCCACCCAGGACTTACTAGGCCCAGACTCGCTCCCTTGCCGGGAGTGGCCGGCGTGGGCCCGATAGTGAGAGTGTGTCTGGGGGAAGAGAGAGCAAGCGAGGCACTGGGGGAGGGGGAAAGGAAGGAAGGAAGGAAGAGAGAGACACGTACACACGTCTGGGGAGCGGGGCGGTGAGGAGACGGATCACGTTCTTCCAATTCCCTACAAGGGACATCGTTGGGGTGGATGATATCCAGAAGTCACAACAATGTCACTATTCACTTCATACCAAATAAATCTGTTAACAAGCTGTACACAATGCCTGTCCTATCTATGGTTGGTGTGGTGGCGGTGGGGGGGGGGGGGGGGCGAGAAAGAGAGGATGCACTTGCGCTGGGGTAAGGCACTTCGGCTGGGGGAGGCATGTACTTGGACTGGGCTAAGTTACTTTGGCTGGCCCTTGCTGTCTTCTGGGGAGCTCGGAGCTCTGACCTCTGTCGCTTCAGGAAGTCAAAGTGGATCGAGTTACAATTTGCAAAGGCAGTGAGACCTTGGGATGGGCGGTTCCAGTTACACATGCCAGTGAAACTTCAGGGTGTGGCTTATCCTCCAAGGGGCCCATCTTAGACAAAGGATGGAGCATGGTGGCCATTTTCACAGTACAAATAAACACGAACATGTATAAATGTCAAAAAGTGCAGATTTGGGGCTGAGAGGCAATGGACCTTGAGAATAAAAAGTCAAGCCCCGTAGCTTGTTCGCTCTTTTTTGATGACCACACGGCAAAACAGGAAACCTCCCTCTACAGAACCAGAAGCAAGGAAGAATGCTGTGTTTTGCTTGACTCAGAGGGAAGTATATGTCTCTGCAAATCTGTAACTTATTACCTTACCTGTTGTAATTAAGTAGAGTCCACAGGATACTAGATGACTGCTGTTTGTCCGATAGGCTTCATGCATGTGTGTGTGTTTAATAAACATATTCCAAATTGTTTTAAAAGAATTGGTCATGCTGTCAATTTAATGCCAGAGATTTAGAAATCTTACACCACTGATGACACTAGAACAAACAGTTTCAGCAAATTTTCTCAATGCAATCACCAATATTCTTTCATGATGGAACCAAATTGTGTCCTCAGTGTTAAGTCAGTGACAAATGACCATCATGCTGTGCACCAATTCAGAAACTGAAACCCTTGTTAATTTGCAACTGTGCTTTCCATGCTGTTTCAGGAAAAAAAGTTAGCCCGAACAGCATCAAAACATGGTAGCTTGGATGACCAGTGTCATCGTGAGAGTGGGTACAGAGTTAAAAGAAAATGTGGACCATTATTAGAAGTATAATTAAATTACAGGTCCCTGCAAACACCCCACTAACAAAAGTCTACTATCACTTCTAGCCATCGAACACGATTGCCATTGAACGATAAGGGAATAAAGGGTAATGGGGAGCAGGCAGGGATGTGGAGCGGAGTCCATGATCAGGTCAGCCATGATCTTATTAAATGGCGGGGCATGCTCAGGGGGTCAAATGGTCTACTCCTGCTCCTTTTTCTTATGTTCTTGTATTCTTTATGTTCTTATGTTCTATATCCAGCACGTGAACATTGGCATAGTTTGCTGTTTTAAGAGACGAGTTAACTTCTGAGATGGATATGGAATTTGTGCTTGCCCAAATAAGAGAAAGGAGGAATGCAATAGTTTAAATACCAGGGAAGAAGCCAACACACATAGCAGGAGGACAGGCCATATGGAAGGAGGTAGGTATGACTGGAGTAGGAATGACTGAGTAGGACCCCTAGAACCCCCAAGGACCCCCTTGGAATGTCAAAAGAAGCTTACTCACATGATCAGAAAAGGTATGAGTGTTTTCATATGAATAACAGGACAGAAAACGGAATCACAGAGAAACGCATCAGTACTGCCCAGCACAGCCCTTTGAAGTATCGCAGCCACCATGTTATCTTTCCCAGAAGCAAAGTCACTTGGTAGCACTCACGTCAGATGTCTCGCATCCGATAACGCATTCAGTCACCTTAAAGTCTCACATCCTAGATCTAGGTTCCCGTACACTCACCATTCATCTCCATCCTCCAATCTACGAATTATGTGATTGTGACTGCATGATCTGGAGATTGTAGCAGCAAATTAACACGAGATATTCTTTCTGCAAGAGAAGATAGAACACAGGGACTGCAAGCCAATGGGAGGGGATATGCCAACATCCTCCATTAACCAGCGCATGACGAGGAAGCAATATTTCTTGGCTTCAACCCTGGCCTGACAGTTGGGAAAGGATATGTGGCAATCCCTACATCTTCAGTGGGCTTGAGAGATCATACACCTGTTCTTATTTAATGGTTTTATGGATTTTTCAATTTCTTCACCAGCTACCACTTTCTTCATAAGAGATTCACAAAGTAGCTGATTAAGATAGAATCCTATTCAAATACACCAAAGTCCAACAGAGAGGAATACAGCTCATTGGAGTGCAACGTCAAGAAAGTGTCAGATGATGTGTATCCCTCAAACAGCGCCACTAAAACAGATCGTCTAGTCATTTATGTCATTGTTGTTTGTAAGACCGTGGCTACTACATTTGCATACATCACAACAAGTACTACACTTCAAATGTAATTTGTTGGCTGTGAAATCCTGAGGTCATGAATGTCACTATATAAACGCAAGCTCATTCTTCCTTCTCTTTCAACTCTACAGTACAAAAGATTGAAGATAG
This sequence comes from Pristiophorus japonicus, assembly GCF_044704955.1. Taxonomy (NCBI): domain Eukaryota; kingdom Metazoa; phylum Chordata; class Chondrichthyes; family Pristiophoridae; genus Pristiophorus; species Pristiophorus japonicus. Next base: position 62,660,017 of record NC_091980.1, on the reverse strand, counting down.
AGCAAACAACAATTTGCAATAAAGGATTCCAACGTGACAGTTGTAAGGAAGACAATCATCTCTCAACTTTAATCACAACAATGGCTGGGAACAGATACGAGGAGAAATGTTACTGCAATACTGTTAAGAGTGGTCACAGATTTCCCCGTCTAAAATTGTTTCAATCTCCATTTATAAGATTAGTGGAACTTAACCCAGGTTGATATTGTCTATCATTAATGGACAACACATCTTACTAATTCAATTGGTATAAAATTCCAATTTTTAATCTATGGTTTGTGTTCACATACCTGATTTCAGCTAGGGCAACAGTTGGCCTTGGCACCCTCAAGTTAGAGGAAATAGAAAAAAAAAACACGAGGGGAAAAAAAAAGCAGGGCTCCCGCACCCAATCATGATCACAACGACATGCCTGTGTGCAGACAGCAGGCAAGAAACAGCAGTGAGAGTACTCAGATTTTTACCTTCCACCTTCCTTACTCTCTATGGAGTGACTGAATGGCATATTTGAGATTGGGAACTCACTGTAGAAAGAACCAAGAACACAAGCTCATGCCCCAACACGGAAGATGCAGTGTGTTAGAACTCCAATACACTGTGGTACAACAATTTAAAAAATCTCCTGATCTCTCTTAAAATCTGTAACTCATGCTTACTACCATTGAGTGCCAGCAGTCTTCTGGTGTAGCACCTGAGCAGTCATTCTTCATCTAGGAGCCAAGTGAGTAGTATCATGGTAAAGGTCAAAGCTTCTTCAACCAACTTTCCAGCAGAAAGTTACTCAGTTGTGATCAGAAGCAGGAACTATTGCCGATTTTCTCTTTCCTGACCTCTTTCCCCCCCCCAACCACCAGCTAGGGTACACGGAGGCCAAATGCAGTGCCACCAGATCTAGATCAGTGATTGGAGTTTGGACCTTTCCGCACTCTATAGCTGACAAGACCATGGCCTTATATCCTTTTCACATACTCACGTGTCACCACTGGATAACTTTGGGAATTCAACAAAAATGCATTGTTTTATGGGATATTTATAAACGCATGGTGATCATTTCAAATTGACGAATGATTATAAATTACTTCCATGACCAAATAATCCAAAGAATTCAAACTTTAAAAAAAATCAAAAACCAAAACGCTTATTGGCACACTAATTTATGTCAGAGGCAGGTCACATAGAATCATAGAGCAAAGGAGGCGGTCAACTGTGCCAGCTCTTTGAAAGAACTATCCAGTTAATCCCATTCCCCTGCTCTTTCTCCACAGCCCTGCAACATTTTCCTTTCCATGCATATATCCAATTTCTTTTTGAAATTACTACTGAATGTGCTTCCACCACCCTTTCGGCAGTGCATTCCATATCACAACAACTCGCTGTGTAAAATTATCTTCCCTTTAGTTCTTTAGCCAATCATCATAAATCTGTCTCCTTTGGTTATTGACCCGCCTGCCAGTGGGAACAGTTTTTCCTTAATTACTTTATCAAAACCCCTCATAATTTTGAGCACCTATTAAATATCCCCAAAACCTTCTCTGCTCTGAAGAGAAGGAACCCAATTTTCCAGTCTCTCCAGATAACTCGAGTCCCTCATGCCTGGTACCATTCTAGTAAATATTTTTTGTATCCTCTGCAAGGCTTCGCCACGTTTCCTAGAGCATGGTGCGCAGAATTGGACACAATACTCCAGCCGAGGCCTAACTAGTGATGTATAAAAGGTTTAGCAGAACATCCTTGTGTTTGTACTCTAAAGCCATGGATCCCATATTTTTAAAAATTAAGATTCATCAACTTGTCCTGCCACCTTAAAAGATTTGAATATGCGAACCTGCAGGATGCTCAGTTTCTGTACCTCCCTCCCCCATCTTTAAAATTGTAACATTTATGTTGATATTGCCTTAATCTTCCTCCCAAAATGCATCACTTCACACTTCTTTGCATTAAATTCTTGCTGGAGGAGCAAATTTGCAGAGAAATTACATAGAGGTGCAAGAACTATAGAGTAGTAATAATGGGGGGCTTCAACTATCCTAATACAGACAAAGATCGTAATACAGTTGTACTTCTCCAGTTTGGCACCCTTGGGACCTGACCAGTGTCAGACCAGAGAATTTTCTGAACCACGGGAGGTCACGCCAACCCTAGTGTTGTCAGCAGCCTACTGCGCATTTCTCAGGCCCAGCTTCAGTGCCTCAGTCAGCCGCTATGCTCCTCTCTCCGTGCCGATCAACGAGGGAACACTGGAAGCAGTGGGGAGAAGAGGAACAGCCAGCCCCAGGGCACAGACCCCCGCCGGAAATATTGCCGGACCAGAGAATCCCGGACTGGAGAGGTACAACCTGTAGTGTTAAGGGCAGAGAAGGGTAAGAATTTCTGAAGTATGTTCAGAAGAACTTTCTTGATTAGTATGTTTCCGGCCTGACGACGGAGGAGGCACTGCTGGATCTAGTTCTGGGGAATAAAAACATAAGAAATAGCAGGAGTAGGCCATATGGCCCCTCGAGCCTGCTCTGCCATTCAGTAAGATCATGGCTGATCTGATCATGGACTCAGCTCCACTTCCCTACCCGCTCCCCATAACCCCTTATTCCTTTATCATTTAAGAAACTGTCTATTTCTGTCTTAAATGTATTCAATGTCCCAGCTTCCACAGCTCTCAGGCAGCGAATTCCACAAATTAACAACCCTCAGAAGAAATTTCTCCTCAACTCAGTTTTAAATGGGTGGCCCCTTATTCTAAGATCATGCCCTCTAGTTCTAGTCTCCATCAGTGGAAACATCCTCTCTGCATCCACCTTATCAAGCCGCCTCAATCTTATACGTTTCGATAAGGTCACCTCTCATTCTTCTGAATTCCAATAAGTAGAGGCCCAACCTACTCAACCTTTCCTCATAAGTCAACCCCCTCAACTACAGAATCAACCTAGTGAACCTTCTCTGAACTGCCTCCAAAGCAAGTATATCCTTTCGTAAATATGGAAACCAAAACTGCATGCAGTATTCAAGGTGTGGCCTCACCAATACCCTGTATAGCTGTAGCAAGACTTCCCTGCTTTTATAGTCCATCCTCTTTGCAATAAAGGCCAAGATTCCATTGGCCTTCCTGATCACTTGCTGTACCTGCATACTATCCTTTTGTGTTTCATGCACAAGTACCCCCAGGTCCTGCTGTACTGTGGCACTTTGCAATCTTTCTCCATTTAAATAATAATTTGCTCTTTGATTTTTTTTCTGCCAAAGTGCACAACCTCACACTTTCCAACATTATACTCCATTTATCAAATTTTTGTCCGCTCACTTAGCCTGTCTATGTCCTTTTGCAGATTTTGTGTGTCCTCCTCACACATTGCTTTCCCCCCATCTTTGTATCGTCAACAAACTTGGCTATGTTACACTCAGTCCCTTCTTCCAAGTCGTTAATATAGATTGTAAATAGTTGGGGTCCCAGCACTGATCCCTATGGCACCCCACTAGTTACTGGTTGCCAATCAGAGAATGAACCATTTATCCCGACTCTGTTAGTTAGCCAATCGTCTATCCATGCTAATACATTACCCCCAATCCCGTGAACTTTTATCTTGTGCAGTAACCTTTTATGTGGTATGCGAATGAGGTAGGTCAAGTCACAGAGCAAGTGTCAATAGGTGAACATTTCGGGAACAGTGATCATAGTATAAAGTTTAGATTAGTATTGGGAAAGGACAGGGAGCAATCTCGAGTAAAACTGCAGGGGGGCAGCGGGGGGGGGGGGGGGGTGCAATTTCAGTGGGATGAGAATGGATCTGGTCCAGGTAAACTAAAAATCAAAGATTGGCAGGCAAAAAGGCAAAACTATAGTAGAACAAGGGGCTGCCTTTAAAGAGGAAATATAGTTTAGGTTCATTCAAGGTACATTCCCATGAGGGGGAAAAGGTAGGGCAACTAAAGTCAGAGCTCCCTGGATGACAAAACAGACAGAGAATATGATGAAGCAGAAAAAGAGCACGTATGACAGATGCCAGGTTGCAAATACAGCCGAGAATCAGGCAAAATAGAAAGATCAGAGGAGAAGTGAAAAAGAAAATAAGAGGGGTAAGGAGATGGTATGAGAACAGAATGGCAGTCAACATAAAAGGTAATCCAAAAGTCTTCTGTAGGCATATAAATAGTAAAAGAGTAGTAAGAGGCGGGATGGGACTGATTCGGGACCAAAAGGGAGATTTATGCATGGAGACAGAGGTACTAATTGAGTACTTTGCATCTGACTTCACCAAGGAAGAGGATGCTACCATAGACATAGTGAAGGAGGTGGTTGTGGAAACACTTGATAGGATACAAAGATAAAAAAGCTGTCATGTATCTCATTACTGTATCTTAGCATGCTGTACATGACTGTAACTGGATATGACCTGTAACAATAAGCATACCTTACCACCAGGGGTGCACTTGCAGGAGACACTCCATACCTGTCCCACTGAGGTATATAAAGAGGTGTCTCAGGCAAGTGCAGCACTGGAGAGCTGGAATTAAAAGGTGCAGGTCCTGAGTGACCTTGACTTCAGCATGTGTCTCGTGTAAGTCAGTACATTCGAGTCAGGACTTAACAGAAGCGGTATTAGAAAGGCTGACTGTACCTGAAGTAGATAAATTACGAGGAGCGGATGGGATGCATCCTAGGATGCTGAAGGAATTGAGGGCGGAAATCGTAGAGGTACTAGTAATAATATTCCAATCCTTCATAAATACAAGGGGAATCAAGGAATATGGAGATCGGGTGGGAAAGTGGAGCTGAGGTCGATGATCAGCCATGATCTTATTGAATGGTAGTGCAGGCTCGAAGGGCCGAATGGCCTACTCCTGCACCTATTTTTATGTTTCTAGGACACATTAACTAAATGGTACAATCCTAAAGGGGGTGTACAAACAGAGACCTGGGGATATGTGTGCATAAATCGTTGAAGATGGCAAGGCAGGTTGAGAAAGCAGTTAAAAAGGTTTATGGGATCCTAGAGTACAAAAGTGTAGAAATTATGATGAACCTGTATAAAACACTGATTCAGCCTCAACTGGAGTACTGTGTCCAATTCTGGGCACCACACTTTAGGAAGGACGTGAAGGCCTTAGAGAAGGTGCAGAAAAGATTGATGAGAATGATTTCAGGAATGAGGGACTTCAGTTACGTTGATAGACTAGAGAAGCTGGGGTTGTTCTCCTTGGAGCAGAGAAGATTTGATAGAGGTGTTCAAAATCATGAGGGGTCTGGACAGAGTAGATAGAGAGAAACTGTTCCCATTGGCAGAAGGATCGAGAATCAGTGGACACAGATTTAAGGTGATTGGCAAAAGGATCAAAGGCGAGGTCAGAAAAAACTCACACAATGAGTGATTAAGATCTAGAATGCAGTGCAGGCAGACTCAATTTTATCTTTCAAACAGAGTTGATAAGTATCTGAAAGAAAAAAATTTGCAGGGGGACAGGAAATGGGCAGGGGAGTGGGACTAGCTGAGAATTGGCCTGGGCTCAACAGGCCGATTGGCTTTCTTGCCTGCTGTAACCATTCTATTATTTTATAATTCTAAATGTCCTCTGCCACGTGTCTGCCACGTTGGTACTTTTCCCTCTCAAGAAAGTGAGCAGTCGCATATTACCCTAGCTGGAGTAAAACAGGTTTTCCTGCCCTGCCACATTCCCTCTGGTCAGTCAACAGCAGTGTCTGAAAGAACAGTATCTGTTGATCTGTAACTGGATATTTAACAGCATAATGATCAGAGCTGGAAAAAAAACAGCATACAAGTGCTGACGTCTGGAATAACTGCACTAACTTTCCAGTATTCACCTGTGCTGTACCCTCTGCCAGAAATGTACTTCCTTTCCAAAAAGAGTAATTTGAACAAAAACCCAGAATTAGCTTGAGACCACTTTAGTAGTTGTTACTTATGGTAAGTGCTACGAGTTGGAAGTCATTTGGTGCTCAGAGGGTCAATGCCCTCACTCCCTTCAATCACGTTTGAGAGGCTTTTTCATCCTCCCGACAGTGAGCCTTGGCATAACTTTCTAGTCTTTGTAAATGTGTGGCTGTTATTCTGAACTTCAGAACTTCCCAACTGATAACATCGATGGTGGTTACAGGTCTTGGCATTGGATGAGCTTGTTGATCCTGGCACACTGTCAGCAGCAGTCATTTCTGGCTTCCCAGAGACTTAAACATGTCTGGGAATCACAGCAAGACCGAAATTTTAAAAGATTTTGGCGCCAGAATTGAGGAGGGCCGGGTTGGGGGGGGGGGGGGGCGCGCGGTTGGAGAGAAAGGAGCATTTTAAGAGTGCCTTGGGAAAATCCAACACACAGGGGCCAAAATTCACTGTTCCCAAAGGGACGGCTATCGCAGAGTTTGGATGGCCAACCGAAAAAAAAATCAATTGCCCGCCACAGTCGGATAATTTTCCTTCCCGAGCCATATTCAGCTCGGGGGGGATTTGAGCAATGTACACTTCCGCCGCAAACGGCGGGGTGAAGCCGCTGTAAAGCTGAGTTTCCAGCGGAGAGCTCTGCAGTGTGTGGGCCGTTGAAAAGCGGCAAGGACTGGGATTTTCAGCTGCAAAAAGCCGTGCCCCCGCGAGGTATTCGAGTCGGTGCTCGAACAGGACACCGCTGGAGTGTTGCTGCAATCAGAGTCCTTTGGTAGGGAAATAGTTTTATTAATTATTAGTGTTTTTATTTAAGATTACAGTATCTACTGTATTTATCTTTTAATAGTTTTATTGTTTTGGCTCCATTCAACCTGCTGAATGCTGCTCAGAGGTTTGCACATACTTTTATACAACTTTCAGGTCTGACTCTTTAGTGAAGGCCTGTGGGCTGCAGAGACCCACTTGGCAGGGTTCATGCTGAGGATGGGAGGAGTGTTGGGAGTGCGACATCCGGCACACCTGGTCAAAAGCAGGGCGGCACGCAGGAGAAGGCGTCGTCATCAGCACCGTGCAGACAGGCAGCGGGCAAGGGAGGCAGCAGCCATGATTCGTTCATTCTGCGCCAGACCAGTGTGCCCACCATCTTCACCGGCCCGAATCAGGATTGCGGTTGGCTGCTTGGGGACAAGGGATATCCCCTATACACTTGGTTGCTCACTCCACTGGGGAACCGCAGGACAGCACCAGAGCATGCATAAATGACGCTCATTGTGCCACGAGGTACATCATCGAGCAGTGCATAGGCATCCTTAAGCAGAGATTCCGGTGCCTGGACCACTCTGGTGGCATCTTGCAGTACTCTCTTCAATGGGTCTCCATCATCGGCGTGGTCTGCTGGCTGGTGCGCAATGGCCTCCACACGTTAAAAAAAATCCATGCACAGGCATCTTCCACCCTTCAGGATGTAGTTCTGGACCTGGAATTTTAGGTTCTTCATTGGAACACCTGTGAACTTATCCTTTTTTGGCATGGAAGCAAATCATCCTCGTTTCAGGCGACTGCCTATGATGATGATGGTCTGCTGCATGCTGCACAATCTGGCCATCATGAGGGGGACAGCTGCAGGAGGCCGAGCCAGCAGTACCACCTGGGTAGGCGGCGGCGGCGGCGCAAAGGGAGGAGGCGGCGGCGCAAGGAGAGGAGGCGGAGCAGGCAGTGGAAGAGACGGAGGCAGCGACGCAGGAGGAGGGGGGTCCCCGTCACCCCAGAGCTCGGAGGCGTCGACACATCGCCACCCTGGAAGGGCCGGGTGCAGACTGACCAGCACCCTCCTGGGAGGGTGCGCCCTCACATATATGGAGGTGCCTGACACCTCCCTTGCAATCTCCCTCCATGCATTATGTACTGCCTGTCTGCCAGGACTCCCCACGTTAGGAAATCCCAAGGCAAAAAACAAAAAGGGCCACATTACAGCAAAATTCTAAAGGGGCAAGGTGTGTTAAAAACACAAGCCTGAAGGCTCTGTGCCTCAATGCGAGGAGTATTCGGAATAAGGTGGACAAATTAACTGCGCAGATAGCAGTTAGTGGAAAAGATGTAATTGGCATCACAGAGACATGGCTCCAGGGTGACCAAGGCTGGGAACTCAACATCCAGGGGTATTCAACATTTAGGAAGGATAGGCAGAGGGGAAAAGGAGGCAGGGTGGTGTTGCTGGTTAAAGAGGAAATTAATGCAATAGTAAGGAAGGACATTGGCTTGGATGATGTGGAATACCAAAGGGCAGAAAACGCTGGTGGGAGTTGTGTACAGACCACCAAACAGTAGTAGTGAGGTTGGGGACAGCATCAAACAAGAAATAAAGGATGTGTGCAATAAAGGTACAGCAGTTATCATGGGCGACTTTAATTTACATATAGATTGGGCTAACCAAACTGGCAGCAATGTGGTAGAGGAGGATTTCCTGGAGTGTATTAGGGATGGTTTTCTTGACCAATATGTCGAGGAACCAACTAGAGAGCTGGGTGATGTGTAATGAGTAGGGACTAATTAGCAATCTTGTTGTGCGAGGCCCCTTAGGGAAGAGTGACTATAATATGGTAGAATTCTTTATTAAGATGGAGTGTGACAGTTAATTCAGAAACTAGGGCCCTAAACTTAAGGAAAGCTAACTTCGACGGCATGAGGCGTAAATTGGCTAGAATAGACTGCCAAATGATACTTAAAGGGTTGACTGTGGATAGGCGATGGCAAACATTTATAGATCACATGGATGAACTTCAACAATTGTACATCCCTGTCTGGAGTAAAAATAAAACAGGGAAAGTGGCTCAACCGTGGCTAACAAGGGAAATTAAGGATAGTGTTAGATCCAAGGAAGAGGCATACAAATTGACCAGAAAAAGCAGCAAACCTGAGGACTGGGAGAAATTTAGAATTCAACAGAGGAGGACAGAGAGTTTAATTAGGAGGGGGAAAATAGAGTATGAGAGGAAGCTTGCTGGGAACATAAAAACTGACTGCGAAAGCTTCTATAGATACGAGAAGATAAAAAGATTAGTGAAGAAAAACGTAGGTCCCTTGCAGTCGGACTCAAGTGAATTAATAATGGTGAACAAAGAAATGGCAGACCAACTGAACAAATACTTTGGTTCTGTCTTCAGGAAGAAAGACACAAATGACCTTCCGGATGTACAAGGGCACCAAGGGTTTAGTGAGAAGGAGGAACTGAAGGATGTCCTTATTAGGCGGGAAATTGTGTTGGGGAAATTGATGTGATTGAAGGCCGACAAATCCCCAGGGCCTGATTACTCTGGGATGCAGACATTTTAAGGAGGTGGTCCTAGAAATAGTGGATGCATTGTGAGCATTTTCCAACTGTCTATCAACTCTGGATCAGTTCCTATGGACTGGAGGGTAGCTAATGTAACACCACTTTTTAAGAAAGGGGGGAAGAGAGAGAAAACGGGGAATTAAAAACTGGTTAGCCTGACACCAGTAGTGGGGAAAATGTTGCACGAATCAATTATTAAGGATGAAATAGCAGCGCATTTGGAAAGCAGTGACAGGATCGGTCCAAGTCAGCATGGATTTGTGAAAGGGAAATCATGCTCGACAAGTCTTCTGGAATTTTTTGAGGATGTAACTAGTAGAGTGGACAAGGGAGAACCAGTGGATGTGGTGTATTTGGACTTTCAAAAGGCCTTTGACAAGGTCCCACATAAGAAATTGGTGTGCAAAATCAAAGCATTGGTATTGGGGGTAATGTACTGGCGTGGATAGAGAATTGGTTGGCAGACAGGAAGCAGAGAATTGGGATAAACGGGTCCTTTTCGGAATAAGAGGCAGTGACTAGTGGAGTGCCGCAGGGCTCAGTGCTGGGACCCCAGCTCTTTACAATATACATTAATGATTTGGATGCAGGAATTGAGTGCAATATCTCCAAGTTTGCAGATGACACTAAACTGGGTGGCGGTGAGAGCTGTGAGGAGGATGCTAAGAGGCTGTAGGGTGATTTGGACAGGTTAGGTGAGTGGGCAAATGCATGGCAGATGCAGTATAATGTGGATAAATGTGAGGTTATCCACTTTGGTGGCAAAAACAGGAAGGCAGATTATTATCTGAGTGGTGACAGATTAGGAAAAGGGGAGGTGCAATGAGACCTGGGTGTTATGGTTCATCAGTCATTGAAAGTTGGCATGCAGGTACAGCAGGCGGTGAAGGCAGCAAATGGCATGTTGGCCTTCAAAGCTAGGGGATTTGAGTATAGGAGCAGGGAAGTCTTACTGCAGTTGTACAGGGCCTTGGTGAGGCCTCACCTGGAATATTGTGTTCAGTTTTGGTCTCCTAATCTGAAGAAGGATGTTCTTGCTATTGAGGGAGTGCAGCGAAGGTTCACCAGACTGATTCCAGGGATGACTGGACTGACATATGAGGAGAGACGGGATCAACTGGGCCTTCATACACTGGAGTTTAGAAGGATGTGAGGGGATCTCATAGAAACATATAAAATTCTGACGGGACGGGACAGGTTAGATGCGGGTAAAATGTTCCCGATGTTGGGGAAGTCCAGAACCAGGGATAACAGTCTTAGGATAAGGGGTAGGCCATTTAGGACTGAGATGAGGAGAAACTTCTTCACTCACCTGTGGAATTCCCTGCCGCAGAGAGTTGTTGATGCCAGTTCGTTGGATATATTCAAGAGGGAGTTAGATATGGCCATTATAGCTGAAGGGATCAAGGGGCATGGAGAGAAAGCAGGAAAGGGGTACCGAGGTGAATGATCAGCCATGATCATATTGAATGGTGATGCAGGCTCGAAGGGCCGAATGGCTTACTCTTGCACCTATTTTCTATGTATTCTTCTTCTGTCCTCCACACCATCCATCAGTGTCTCCAGCTCCATATCAGTGAACCTGTTGGCTCTCCTTGCACCTCTTACACCAGCCATCCTTCCAAACTCCTTCCCCGCCCCCCACCACCTTCTGGGGCTTGCTGCAAATCCTCGTCTTTAAAAAGACAAGGGAGCAGCTGGCTCGTTAGAAATCCTTACGTGCATGCTGAATTTCTCAGTGGTGATAACACTCAAATTAAGACAGCCACACTGCTGAAAAATCCACCTTGGAAGGGTTCATTAGTGCTGGAACCCATTTGTTCACTATTGGAGCTGAATATGGGGTGGCCCAGCCACAAAAATTTTTTGGCGTTAATGGCCACAAAAAGGTGGCGGGAACACCAGCTTTCCAGCGGCACTGAATTTCATGCCCATAGTGTCCTCATGATCAAAACTTTACGTTAATTCAAGTAAATATTAGATGAAACCTCTGATAAGTAAATAGAAATAAATTAATATTTAACACGAATGGATTTTATTCTAGGTCTGTAGAATAAGCATTTTCTTTTCGAAAAACATAACAAAAGTGTGCATTTTTTTTTCTGGGGGTGTGGGCAGTTTTTACATAGTATTTGGTATTTGGTCACAGACCAGCCATGATCTTATTGATTGGTGGAACAGGCTCGAATGGCTAAATGACCTACTCCTGTTCCTAATATCCACAGATGCTAAAATGAAAATCAGTTACAAAAGACTCAAATGACAGAATAAACATAATTTAAGTGCAATGCATGGACTAGACTGGTAGAACTTTTGCTGCCATGCACCTCGATGCAATGTAATGCTTTTCTTATGCACTGTAGCTGCTGCATAAGAGACAAAGCCAAACAACTTATTTTTCAAAAATCTAAAATGTTGGGGAGGGGGACTATTTGTTTTTGAGTATTTGTAGCCTAAAATGAATGCTTAGATTCTAGTCTTTTCCAAGTTATGTCAAGCAAAACTGAATTTAGTTCACAATTTGAGGATTTGCAGGCTTCAATAATTAAAAATCATCTGCAAATTGGAAACATGTAGACGCATAAGCTGCTCTTAAAAAGTAATTATTTTTATAATATAACAGCAAAGAACTTATATTTATAAAGCACCTTTAACGTAATAAAACATCCCAAGGCACTTCACAGGAGTATTATCAGAAAAAAAAAATAAAGAAAAACATGAACTTGCATTTATATAGCGCCTTCCAGGACCATAGGACAGCCCAAAGCACTTCACAGACAATTAAGTACTTTTGAATTGTAATCACTGTTGTAAGATAGGGAAACACAGCAGTCAAATTGCACACATGGTCCCACAAACAGCAGTGCGATAAATGACTAGATAATCGTTTTGTTGAGGGAGAAATATTGACCAGGACACTGGAGGAACTCTTCCCAATCTTCTTTGAATAGTGTCATGGGATCTTTTATCTGAGGGGAAGACGAGGCCTCAGTTTAACATGTCATCTGAAAGACGGCACCTCTGACAGTGTCGTACTCCCTCAGTGCTACAGTGAAGTGTCAGCCTTGATTACAAGCTCAAGCTTCTGGAGTGTGTGGCTTGAGTCTGTGGCCTTTGGATTCAGATGAGATTCCGACCACTGAGCCAAGCTGGACACCTAGGAACAGTAATCACTTTCCAAGGATCATTCTTGTAAAAAATCATTGATTATGGTTAAAGTGACATCACTGTTATTTGACATTTGCACACTAATTAAAATTCATAAAAGTTTTAATCACCAGTAATCAGCCTTTTTTTGCATTTTCATATTCAGAGTTATACAGTTACTGGTTCTGTGACTACTGCCAAACACCAGTCAGCACTGGATATAGTTTATGTTGATCTCTGAAGTACTGTGGAACACAAACAGAATATTCACTTAAGGGGTAAAATGATACAGGAGGTCACTGAGTTTGGTAATAGACTCGTGGGAAGGGCACTACAAGGATAAATCTGTCAATCTTCAAAAATGTGGGGCATGCATACAACATGAAGAAATGAAATTGCTTCAAATGGGTCAACAGGAAATTAAAAGTGAGGTTAGCAAAACTTGTATGAGAAGGGCTGACCATACTGATATACAGAAGCAGATCGAGAGAGATTCGGGATGCCAAGACAGAACTAGAAAGGGATATAACAAAGTGCAAAAAAATTTTTTCATTCCTAAAGTACTATAAAAATCAAGTAGCAAGAAGGAAATCACAACTTTAATAGAACAAAATGGAGATGAGAATGAATAGGATAACAGTGAACATGACAAATTACAAGGAGGTTTCTACCAAAGAAAATAATATACTCTCCAATATTAAATACCCTATGCATACTTTGAGACTTATAATTGGTTATAAAAGGGAAGACTTCTCGTCACGTGGAGCCAGCCTTCAGAAGAGTGAGGAAGTCTTTTGTATTAAGAGTTGTGACCAGAGGGAGTTAGATCAGGCCCAATTCTGCTCCGACTGGCAAACGGACGGCACCAGTCATTCATTACACTTGCCCTTGCGTTGTATGGGCTTTTGCAAGGCAAGTTCCAGTCAGCCAACCATTAAAAAAAGCGCAACACTCTCTATAGGGCATCTGAGGCCTCTGTGAACAGGGAAAGTGCCTGTGTATCTCCTTAAGCAATTAGATTGAAGAATCATTAATGGGCAGTGCAGAGTCTGACCAGGAAATGCAAGCCAGAATATTTAATTCATTGTTAAATCAGGCACAGAAAGCAAAATAAAGAGAGGAAATGAAAGATAAGAAGAAGAAAGATAAAAGATAAAAGACAAAGAAAAAGTAAATTAAATTAAATTTTTTCTAAAACCCAAATAATTAAAAGCTGGATTGAAATTCCATACTTGTTAAAAGTTAATTTTCAGTGCCAGGGTGGTTGTTTGGTATTAATTAAAAGCATACTTAGACAGAAATGGGCAAACCCTAACTTTTTTGGGCAAGTTTAGTCTATCTGAGGCAAGTACAGCAACTTCACGCCATTCAATGTATTTGAATGGGGAGTCAGATGCCGTTTTCGGGCAGCTTTGAGGAGCACGGCACCTCGGACAGCAACCTCCTGATTTCTGCATTTAACCGTGTATGTGCGGTCGCTGGAAGTTGCTGTCTAATTGCACATAAACAATAGTGAGCACTGTTAGCCTCACTATTATTTTTACAGCAAGATTCCGCCCATTATCTTTTTCTTCTTCACACACCTCAGAATACTGCTATTTCTTTTTGTGCAGTTTCTTGTGTGTCTAGAAACATAGAAAATAGGTGCAGGAGTAGGCCATTCGGCCCTTCGAACCTGCACCACCATTCAATAAGATCATGGCTGATCATTCACCTCAGTACCCCTTTAGCCATAAGGGCCATATCTAACGCCCTCTTTAAATATATCCAATGAACTGGCATCAACAACTCTCTGCGGTAGGGAATTCCACAGGTTAACAACTCTGAGTGAAGAAGTTTCTCCTCATCTCAGTCCTAAATGGCTTACCCCTTATCCTTAGACTATGTCCCCTGGTTCTGGACTTCCCCAACATTGGGAACATTCTTCCTGCATCTAACCTGTCCAGTCCAGTCAGAATTTTATATGTTTCTATGAGATCCCCTCTCATCCTTCTAAACTCCACTGAATACAGGCCCAGTCGATCCAGTCTCTCCTCATATGTCAGTCCTGCCATCCCGGGAATCAATCTGGTGAACCTTCGCTGCACTCCCTCAATAGCCAGAACGTCCTTCCTCAGATTAGAAGACCAAAACTGAACACAATATTCCAGGTGAGGCCTCACTAAGGCCCTGTACAACTGCAGTAAGACCTCCCTGCTCCTATACTCAAATCCCCTAGATATGAAGGCCAACATACCATTTGCCTTCTTCACCGCCTGCTGTACCTGCATGCCAACTTTCTACAGGAGAACACAAACACCATAGAAACATAGAAACATAGAAAATAGGTGCAGGAGTAGGCCATTCGGCCCTTCTAGCCTGCACCGCCATTCAATGAGTTCATGGCTGAACATTCAACTTCAGTACCCCATTCCTGCTTTCTCGCCATACCCCTTGATCCCCCTAGTAGTAAGGACCTCAGCTAACTCCTTTTTGAATATATTTAGTGAATTGGCCTCAACAACTTTCTGTGGTAGAGAATTCCACAGGTTCACCACTCTCTGGGTGAAGAAGTTCCTCCGCATCTCGGTCCTAAATGGATTACCCCTTATCCTTAGACTGTGACCTCTGGTTCTGGACTTCCCCAACATTGGGAACATTCTTCCTGCATCTAACCTGTCTAACCCCGTCAGAATTTTAAATGTTTCTATGAGGTCCCCTCTCATTCTTCTGAACTCCAGTGAATACAAGCCCAGTTGATCCAGTCTTTCTTGATAGGTCAGTCCCGCCATCCCAGGAATCAGTCTGGCTATGCCCAGATCCCAAAAGTGAGGCGTGTGCTATTATCACCTTCAAAATAATCTTGGGGAGGGGAGAGATGAAGACAAAATATTGAGATACTTTTTATGTGTTGAGATTATGGGCCAGAAATTCATTTTTTTGGACATAGCGGTATTTTTTTGGCATCTATCGCCAAAAATACCGCTAATCATACTGCCATTTTTTAAATGCCTAAGTTTCGTGAAAAAATGCGCCCAGCGCACGAGGATTTGCAGCAGAAACCGCGGTCCTTGCTGGCTTTAGTCAGAGGTTGATTACTGCTAATAGACAGGCCCTGGGAGCGAGGTAAACTCAAAAGAAAAAGCAAAAAACAAAATTAAAAAAAAAAAATCACAAAACACTTACAAAACCTTTAACGAAGTAATTGCTGCAAAAAAAAATTAAAATAAAAACTTTAACTTATCTTTTTTGCAGGTATTCATACATTCTGCCATTTTTGGGGCTGCAAAGCAGGTTTTTCTCGGGCATTTTTTTTCACCCAGAATACGGGTGTGCCAATTTAAAGCGATAGCATTTTGTTTAGTCTTGCACGCCGGCAGTCCGCTTTACCGTATTATAAAACCGCTGAAGCAAAACTTTGGCCAATTTATCTTTCTCTGTCAAAAATGGCAAAATAGCACTGAAAAAAAACAGGCGCAAGGCTGGCCAATTTCCAGCCCTATTAGTCTCTCAATCAGGAGATAAACTGCCTGAAGAAGTAGGTCAAAGACATATCCTAACTGATTAACTTTGGTGACTTCCTGACCAAAGCTACAAGTCATCACCCCCTTCTGAAACATCAGGAGCATTTACCACCTTGCCTCTACCAACAGATTTGCTGTGCTGAGTTGGAGGATATCTCGCATGGTGACATCAGCTCCAAGACAAACAAACCAGGCAACTCATTTCATCCACCTAGAAAAGATAAAGCATCATAGATGACAGCTGCAAAAAAAAAAGGCAAGAGCATAGGCAATGCCACAGAAACAGGCAAGACAGTGTACACTCCTCATTGGTGACTCCATAATGAGGTGCATAAACAGTTTTGGTCTCTCACATGGTGAGAGATATTGAGGCTTTAGAAAAGTGTCAGGACAGCCACGAGAATGATAGCAAGCTCAAAACACCTTAGTTACACAGATAGGCTTATAAAGCAGTGACTATTTATTAATCATATAAATAAATAATTTCAATCAGATAGATTAGAAAGGTACAGGGGTCATGCGTTTAAGTTATGTATGGTTAGAACTCTGTTAGACATCAGAAGATAGTAGACGCATGGAACAAGATGCCGGCTCATGCAGTGAATGCTGAACAGAATTCTTATGTTCTTATGAACTGGTCCAGTTCCTGGCTGGGATGAAGATCACAGCTTGCAGAAGATAATAAGCAGTATCAATTATCATGAATGTAGTTTCCTGGACTAGATAGGTTTGTCCAAGGAGCTTGGGGAGGAATTTTTCAGGTTTTTTCTCCTCCCCAAAATTGGCTGTTTTTTTTTTAATCTCGTGTTTTGCCTCTCCCAGGAAATCACGTGGTGGGTAATGGGTGTTGTAAATTGTGATGCTTAGAGCATCATGGTTGCATGGGACATGCTCCATGGACCAGTTAGTCTTTTCCTGTCCATCTTTAGTATGTTCATGTGACTTTAAATATCATGAACAGCGTCTAGATAGAATCAGGGGGTTCAGAATCAATCAATCCCATAGGATAGATAAATTATATGCCAGAGTACTGTGAAGAGTGAAGTTGCAAAATATTGATGGTAATACAGTATGCGTAAGAATAGGTATACTGGGTTGAATAGCCAACATCAAGCTAGATTATAGCAGTAGTAAGGGTTAATGAAATTAAATCAGTATCCAAATACAAAGGGGTACAGAGACCAACAGTGAGGTGTGGGGATGGGAGAAAGGTATCTTAATATGAGGACTGATGACAGGGTGCCTGGGGACTAAGAAGGGAATGTGAAAGAAGAATGGGTCTTTCTGTAATAAATATCCACAACAATAAGGAATTGAAGACTGTTATTGACAGATGCAGTCACTCACAGATAGAGAAAGTTTGGAGAACAATAAACTGATAGTACTATGTTGCATATGCAATAACTCAATAGGCTTAGTACCGTGAAGTCAATCAGGTGCGACCTGACTCTACTTTATTAGCTCTCAAAGTGAGGGTTAAACATGGAAGCTTTCTTTATATATAAGGGCTGCACGTGTGTGTCTGTGGCCCAATGACCTCCGACGGTCGCTCCCCCGGTGGCAGGTAAACCCAGGCAAACATACATTACATACTACTAGTGCATATGTGGGGAAAAAGTAGTTATGTCGGGTGATGCGATGACCTATCAGATGAACGTACTGCACATATTATACATATTGCCACAATAACCACACATAGTCAAAACACACTTATGGACTAACCTCACACTTAGTGACATAGTTAACCCTATAAAACGCACTGCACACCAGGGAACTTTAACCAAGTCTTGAATAAGGTTAGCGTGAGTCAAGATGACATCGGTTATGACTCCCGATTAGTTCTTTGCTCATGAGCAATAATGGTACTGGTTTCGTGGACACTGCAAGTAATGGATGGGATTCACCTGTTTATCAATAATGATTAATCAGATGTCTCTTAAGTCCATATGTCCATATTATAAGGGAAGGATAATGATTATCCTAAAACCTAACAATATGGTGAAAGTCGAACACTGATGAGGTTTTTAAAGACTGGAAATAGGTATATATTGCCCCCTAATTCAAGAATGACAGAACTATCCCGAGCAAATGCAGACCAATTAAACTGATCTCAATAAATGGAAATCTAATGGAATCGATCACAAATATAAGGGAAAAATTCTAATAAATAACAGCCAACGTGGTTTCAGAAGGAGTCAAAATTCCCTGATCAAACGAAGACTTTTTTGGCAAGTTGTTATCCCAAATTGACATGGAAAGCTATAGAACACTGTATACCTACATTTCCAAAAGCTTTAATAAAGTACTGCATGAGACACTCTTCTACAAAATAAGGCCAGTGGTTATCAAAGGAAAAATCTGGATGCGGTTTAGTAATTTTACTAATGCAAAGGAGGTAAATGTAATTCTATGTGGTGTTAGGTCAAATAGGCTAGAGGGAGTGTTGAGTGGAATGTCCAACTGGAGCGCCGACCCCCTGACCTGTGAGGGAGCATCAGCAGCGGGGAGATAAAGGAGCAGCAGCCAGCCCAGCCCCAGCACAGAGCACCGACCCCCCTGACCTGTGAGGAAGCACCAGCAGTGGGGAGATAAAAGCAACGAGCAGCCTGACCCCCCAATCTGTGAGGGAGCACCAACAGCGGGGAGATAAAGCAGCAAAGAGCCAGACCAGCCTCCGCACAGCCCCAGCCACCACATGGAGCAGCACAAGCAGCTGAGAGTGTAAGACAAAGGCCAAGAGGATGACTACATTCAACGTCACCGGAGCCCAGAGAGCGGATTGGTGGGGTGTCGTGAAGCAGAAAGGGTACGAGAGCGGGAGGAGCAGCAACCCTACAAAGGACCAGAGAGCTGAGCAGCCAGCCCAACCAGCAACAACTGACCTGCTAAGAGAAGTAGTAAAAATCAACATGATGTCACAGGAAGGCAGGGAAGTGATTGGTTGGTGAGTTTCTCTCTCTTTTCGTGGGCATGCTTTAAATCAAGAGCCGGGATTAAAAACCTAAATCTAATTAATTAAATACATTATAGATGGCAGGGCAGGCGATGTGTTATTGCTGCAACATGTGGGAGCTGGTGGACATCATTGAGATCTACGGCGACCACATCTGCAGCAAGTGTCTGCAGCTCGAGGAACTTTGGTTCTACGTTTATGAGCTGGAGTCCGAGCTGTGGATCTTGCAACACATCAGGGAGGGTAGAGAGTTACCTGGACGCCGTGTTCCAGGAAGCAGTCACACCCCTTAGATTAAATAATTCAAATTTGGTCCGTGGTCAGGGACAGGAGGGTGTGACTATGAGTGAGGCAGGTATGGGGACACAGGAATTAGCATTGGAGGAGCCTTGGCCCTTGCAATTGTCTTACAGGTTCAAGATTCTTGCTCCCTGTGTGGACGAAAGCAGGGACTGCACAGAGGATGAGCAAACTGACCACAGCACCATGGTACAGGGGGCCATTCAAGTGGAGGGAGGGAGGGGGGGGGGTGGGGGAGTAAAAAGAAACATTGTAGTGGTAGGGGACAATATTAGGGGGATGCAACCGAAAGCGTGAGTCCCGAAGGCTATGAGCAAATTTGCATAATTAACCAGGTGACTCAAAGACTGATGTGGGAGAAATGGGTTTTGCATGGGGCACTGGCACCAGTACTGGGTAAGAGGGAGTTGTTCCGATGGGACAGGCTTCACTTGAACCGTGCTGGGACTAATGTTCTGGCGAATCAAATAACCAGGGCTGTAGAGAGGGCTTTAAACTAATTGGGGGGGGGGGGGGGCAGGGTTCAGGTGAGAGGAAAATTAAAAAGTCAAAGAGCAAGAAGGCAATAGAGTAGGATAGCACTGGGGGAAATGATAACCAGAGCGTGACAGGAAGGGGCAGAATGTATAAATATAAGAGTGTATTGGAAATTGGGGTCAAAGCAGGGAAAAATGGTAAAGAAACAAAATTAAAAGCTCTTCACCTGAATGCACACAGTATTCGTAGTAAAATAGATGAGTTGACTGCACAAATAGATATAAATGGGTATGATCTGATAGCCATTACAGAGACGTGATTGCAAGGTGACCAAGGCTAGGAACTAAATATTCAGGAGTATTTGACAAAACAGAAAGGAAAAGGAGGTGGGGTAGCTCTGTTAATAAAGGATGAGATCAGTGCAGTAGTGAGAAATGATATTGGCTCAGAAGATCAAGATGTAGGATCAGTTTGGGTGGAGATAAGAAATAATAAGGGAAGAAGTCACTGATGGGCGTAGTCTATAGGCCCCTAACAGTAGCTACACTGTTGGATGGAGTATAAATCAAGAAATAATGGAGGCTTGTAAAAAAGGAACAGCAATAATCATGGGTGATTTTAATCTTCATATTGATTGAACAAATCAAATTGGCCAAGGTAGCCTTGAGGAAAGGTTCATAGAGAGTGTATCCAGGATAGTTTTCTTGAACAATACATTGCGGAACCAACCAGGGAGCAGGTTATCTTAGATCTGGTACTATGTAATGAGACAGGATTAATAAATGATCTCTTAGTGAAGGATCCTCTAGGAAAGAGTGATCATAGCATGGTTGAATTTAAAATTCAGTTGGAGGGCGAGAGAATTGAATCTCAAAACTAGTGTCCTATGCTTAAATAAAGAGGACTACAAAGATATGAGGGCAGAGTTGGCTAAAGTGGACTGGGAAAATAGATTAAAGAGTAAGATGGTTGATGAGCAGTGGCAGCCATTTAAGGATAGTTCATAACGCTCAACAAAAATATATTCTAATGAGAAGGAAAGACTTTAAGAGAAGGGATAACCATCTGTGGCAAAGTAAAGAAATAAAGGATGGCATCAAATTGAAAACAATGGCATACAAAGTGGCCAAGATTAGTGGGAGGCCAGAGGCCAGGGAAACTATTAAAAACCAGCAATGAACAACTAAAAAAATAATGAGGGAAGATAGATTATGAAAGTAAATTAGCAAGAAATATTTAAAAAGATAGAGTTTCTATAGGTAAATAAAAAGGAAGAGTGTGGCTAAAGTAAATGTTGGACTCTTAGAGGATGAGACTGGGGAATTAATAATGGGGAACAGGGAAATGGCAGAGACGCTGAACAAATATTTTGTATCAGTCTTCACGGTAAAAGACACTAAAAACATCCCAATAATGGATAATCAAGGGGCCAAATGGAGGGAGGAACTTAAAACAATCTGTCACTATACAAGTAGTACTCGGTAAAATAATGGGACGAAAGGTGGACAAGTCGCCTGGATCCTAGGGTTTTAAAAGAAGTGGCTGCAGAGATAGTGGATACATTGGTTGTAATCAACCAAAGTTCCCTGGATTCTGGGGAGGTCCTAGGGATTGGAAAATTGCAAATGAAACGCCCCTCTTTTTAAAAAAAAAAAGGCAGACAGAAAGCAGGAAACTATAAACCAGTTAGTCTAACCAATTGTTGGGAAAATGCTAGAGTCCATTATTAAGGAAACAATAGCAGGACATTTTGGAAAAGCATAATTTAGTCAAGCAGAGTCAGCATGGTTTTATAAAAGGGAAATCATGTTTAACAAATTTGCTGGAGTTCTTTGAGGATGTAACGAGCAAGGTATAAGGGGGAACCAATGGATGTGGTGTATTTAGATTTCCAGAAGGCATTTGATAAGGTGCCACATAAATGGTTACTGCACAAGATAAACGTTCACGCGGTTGGGGATAATTTATTTGCATGGATAGAGGATTGGCTAACTAACAGAAAAAAGAGAGTCAGGATAAATGGATCATTTTCCAGTTGGCAAACAGTAACTAGTGGGGTGCCACAGGGATCGATGCTGGGGCCTCAACTATTTACAATCTATATTAATGATTTGGATGAAGGGATCGAGTGCAATGTAGCCAAGTTTGCTGATGATACAAAGATGGGTGGGAAAGCAAGTTGTGAGGACACAAAAAATCTGCAAAGGGATATAAAAAGGCTAAGTGAGTGAGCAAAAATTTGGCAGATGGAGTATAATGTGGGAAAGTGTGAGGTTATCCACTTTGGCAGAAAAAGAGAGAAAAGCAAATTATTTAAATGGAGAAAAATTACAAAACGTTAAAGTACAGAGGGACCTGGGGGGTCCTTGTGCATGAAACACAAAAAGAGTGTATGCAGGTACAGCAAGTTATCAGGAAGGCAAATGGAATGTTGGCCTTTATTGTAAGGGGGATAGAGTATAAAAGCAGAGATGTCCTGTTACAACTGTACAGGGTATTGGTGAGGCCACACCTAGAGTATTGTGTACAGTTTTGGTCTCCTTAAGGAGGGATATACTTGCATTGGAGGCAGTTCAGAAAAGGTTTACTCAGTTGATTTTGGAGATGAAGGGATTGACTTATGAAGAAAAGTTGAGCAGGTTGGGCCTGTACTCATTGGAGTTCAGATGAATGGGCTCAATTTTCCACAAAACATTTTTTTGGCGTACTTAGTTACACCTGATTTTTTGGGGCCCAAGTACGCCAAAAAAAAAGATTCTAAATTTCCCCATTGGATTTCTTCATTTTGGTGTGGTGTAACCCAACCTTTATTTTTGAGGGTGGAGCCTTGATCTGCGCCAAAAAGATCGGGCTGCCATGGTAACCAGGGACACAATGCGAGCTGAGGCTGCAAAGTGAAGCATACAGCCAGCAATGAGTAAGAGACTTACCAGTAAGGATCTGTTTTTGTTTCGGTGGGAAAAATATTCTACTGAATTATCACATATTGGCCCAGAATTTGCCGTCCAGATGATGGCGAACTGGCAGCTTTCGCCATCGTTCCGCCTTTGCAACTGACCACAACTTCGGGATTTGATGCATGCGCAGGCGGATATCCTGAAGTTGCGGACGATCAATGACAGCTCCGAAACAGGCTCCGCTGTGCCTGTGCCCCCACAGAGCCAGCAAACGGTGCAATCACCCGAACCCGAGAAACTGATGAAAACTTTGGCTCCTCCACAAAATGCACGCTGTTAAATTCCCCACTAAATGCTAGGCCCAAAGGATTAGGTGTAACTGGAGTTTTGACAGCGTTATTACTGCTAAACAAATGTTAAGGGCCTGGATAACTAACTTAAATTTTGTGCAGTGTGAAATTTGCCCATTTAAAAAAAAATTTATCAAGAAACTTTTCAAAAACATTTTTTTTACTTCTTTTTTGAAAGCTTGTCCATCTTTATTTCAGGTTTGCTTTTTCCCCATATAAAAGCCCAATCTTTCTTCTGCCCTCTAACATTTTTCAAAAATGTTAGAATTTTAATAGTTTACTCACTTCCTTGTTCGCTGTCTGAGAATTCTGCGTTTTGACTGGCTGCTTAGACAGCCTGTTGATGTCACAGCAATCTGCTCAAGGGGATCCCCACTATACACCATTGATTTGAATTGAAGGTCAGAAAACCGAAAGTTCCCGACACAGGGATCGCGTAGCATACTTCGGGGCGAGCAGCGAACGTCGTTGCTTCGCTGCTGACCGCAAATTCCTGGCCAATATATCCCTACACTTGGTAGCATTTAGCAGTCCTCCCTTAAGGATCAGCATATATTTAACGTCTCTTGGCCTCCCATCATTACTATTTTCTATGTTTTACAATGACTATTTAGCACTCCAATGGTTCAAGTGAATAAATGTACTGCCTGATGTGTGTACTGAGCCATAATGATCAGAAAGATCCCAGTTTCAACCCCTGGTCTGTAGAGAATAGGTTGTTGTCAGCTGCAATAGCGATAAATTTCTAAACATGAGCCTCAGCATCCCTGAGGGGGGGGGGGGGCGGAGGGGAGATTAAAAAACGAAAAGCCAGCATTCTCCCCTTTGAATAACATAATAAGAGCAGGAGTAGGCCATTTGGTCCCTCGAGCCTGCTCCGCCATTCAATAAGATCATGGCTGATCTGATTTTGGCCTCAACTTCACTTCCCTGCCCGCTCCCCATAACCCTTATCGCTCAAAAATCTGTCTATCTCCACCTTAAATATATTCAATGACCCAGCCTCCACAGCTCTCTGGAGCAGAGAATTCCATAGATTTACAAACCTCAGAAGAAATTTCTCCTCATCTCAGTTTTAAATGGGTGGCCCCTTATCCCAAGACTATGTCCCCTAGTTTTAGTTTCCCCTAGGAGTGGAAATATTGTCTCTGCATCCACCTTGTCGAGCCCCCTCATTATCTTGTAAGTTTTAATAAGATCACCTCTCATTTCTTCTGAACTCCAATGAGTATAGGTCCAACTTACTCAACCTATCCTCATAAGTCAACCCCCTCATCTCCGAAATCAACCGACTGAACCTTCTCTGTACAGCCTCCAATGCAAGTATATCCTTCCTTAAATAAGGAGACCAAAACTGTATGCAGTACTCCAGGTGTGACCAGGTTCCTGGAAAAGTTAGGATTGTCTGTTAGGCATCACCATCTGGGCTCCTGCACAAAGAGTGACCATGGTTACTGAAGGCCTACCAATGCCTGCACAAGAAACTCAGAAAAGAATGAAAGCCGTTGGGTGTAAACAGACATTTTTTGCAAATTCTCTGAGGTAACATCTACCTTATGAGAGCGGGGTGGGCAGCCCTCACTTTTTCATGTCACACAAGAGAAAAGGTCCATTCAAATTAATCCAAGTTTATCAGCATTCATACATTGGCACGGTTGATGTAAGCAAGTTAGCCTTCATTAGTCCTTTTTTTTTTAAAAAAAACACTTGTTCAATTAAATAGTACATGCAGATATCTCTGAATCATCTTCTGGGATAACCAGTTTTTCTCTCTCACACCGGTTTCCACAAAAATGTACAAAAGGAATAAGCAACATCCTGTTCCAATATAATGGTCCATAATTGGCTGTGGCATAGCATCTAACGACATGTACTGTTAAATATGCAAGGGCAAGTCTAAGTTTTTTAATTTTTTTGCGTGGCAGGGTACTGAAAGTGCGAGCTGGTAACGTCACAGTGTGGGAAACAGGGCAACAGAGAAAAAGAGGGAAAGAAAGATTGGATTTGGAGACAGGAAAAGAGACACAAAGTAAAGGTTGAAAAAAATTAAATATTACATTTTTAAAATCTCCAATAATTAAAACCTGAAGGAATGATATGTAATAGTTAATTTACAGTGCCAGAGAGGTTGACTGGAAGTAATCAACACTTACCACATCGTTAAAAAGGTACTTAGACAGAAATGGACAATACTTAACTCTCTGTGGTGAGTTTAGTTTGTATCTACAAGGTCCCCCACCAGCTTGTCCTCACCGCACAGCACTGCCCCGCAGTCATCAAGATCCATGGTGTGGCCCTGGACATCATGGACCACTTCCCATATCTTGGGAGCCTCCTATCAACAAGAGCAGGCATCGACGAGATCCAACACCACCTCCAGTGCGCCAGGGCAGCCTTCGGCCGCCTGAGGAAAAGTGTATTTGAAGACCAGGCCTTCAAAACTGCCACCAAGCTCATGGTCTACAGGGCTGTAGTAATAACTGCCCTCCTGTATGGCTCAGAGACATGGACCATGTACAGTAGACACCTCAAGTTGCTGGAGAAATATCACCAACGATGTCTCCGCAAGATCCTACAAATCCCCTGGGAGGACAGGTGCACCAACATCAGCGTCCTCATTCAGGCTAACATCCCTAGCATTGAAGCACTGACCACACTCGATCAGCTCCATTGGGCAGGCCACATAGTCTGCATGCCAGACACGAGATTCCCAAAGCAAGTGCTCTACTTGGAGCTCCCTCACGGCAAACAAGCCAAAGGTGGGCAGCGGAAACTCTACAAGGACATCCTCAAAGCCTCCCTGATAAAGTGCGACATCCCCACTGACACCCGAGTGTCCCTGGCCCAAGACCGCCCCAAGTGGAGGAAGTGCATCCGAGAGGGCGCTGAGCACCTCGAGTCTCAACGCTGAGAGCATGCAGAAATCAAGCGCAGACAGCGGAAAGAGCGTGCAGCAAACCAGTCCCACCCACCCCTTCCCTCAACGACTATCTGTCCCACCTGAGAGTCTGTGGCTCTCGTATTTGATTGTTCAGCCACCAAAGAACTCACTTCAAGAGTGGAAGCAAGTCTTCCTCAATTCCGAGGGATTGCCTATGATGATGACTGCACAAATACAGCAACATCATGCCACTCAATGCACTTCAATGGAGAGTTAGACAGCGAGACATCGAGTTAGCTTTGCGAAAACTAACAGCAACTTTTGGATATTTGAGTTTAACTGCACATCTGTCTTTCGTCTGAAGTTGCTGAACTATTTGCACATAAATAACGGAGAGCGCCATCAGTCTGTTATTGTGACAGCAAATTATGGCCCAATAGCAGTTCAGTCTCTTAACTGACCAGTTAGCTCTACATCTAACCCAACTATAAGATGCTTAAGGTTTCTTATTTAAATCTGAATAAAGCATCTCAAAAGCAGCCAATTGCTAAAAATACTAATAAAACTATTTGAACATTGCTGTGCTCAAGAATACATTCAAATTGTCAGCTTTTTATTGTTAATCATTTATTTTATCAACATTAATACATTTGTTTCAGGAATATGTTGGTTCTATTACAATGTTATCTAGTGTTATGAACCACCTCCATTCTGGTGTAATTCAAAACACATCATGACACATACTGCAAGCAATACTACACATCACTATCTCACAATCTCTGCTAACATACCATACCATGTTCATTTAACCAGTTTATGATGTAAATGTCATGAAAACACAAGGCAACTAATGTTGGAATCAGTCCAATATAAAACAAACACTGAAGAATGTCAATCCAAATACAAAACAGAAAATAAAAATGCACTAAGCCTGTTTCAGACTTTATAGTGATTGGGTTAGGCATTTTTTTTTTTAAAAAAAGGAAAATTAATTTGAATTTGAAAATATGGCGCACACAGCTGCAGAATCCAAAGGGTAAGAATATATTTTATATATATATATATATATATATATATATATTAGGTGGCTAATAATTAAAGCCATCAGTTTCAGTAGCATAGTGGCTATGTTACTGGACTAGTAATCCAGAGGCCTGGACAAACGATCCAAAGATACGAGTTGAAATCCCATCACAGCAGCTGGGGAATTTAAATTCAGTTAATTAAATAAATCTAGAATAAAAAGCTAGCATCAGTAATGGTGACTATGAAACTACCGGATTGTCAGAAAAAACATCTATTTCACTGATGTCCTTTAGGGAAAGAAATATGCCGTCTTTACCTGGTCTGGCCTATATGTGGCTCCAGACCCACAGCATTGTGGCTGACTCTTAACTGAATGCCCTAGCAAGCCACTCAGTTGTACAAAACTGCTACAAAGCAGACGGACTGCACCACCTTCGAGGGCAATTCGGGATGGGCAATAAATGCTGGCCTTGCCAGCGACGCCCATATCCCATGAACTAATAAATTAAAAAGCTATCCAAATATAATTAGTCAGGATACATCAATCTCCTTAGGTGCATCCTGTTCTCAGGAAAAATATTTCCAGCATCCCTTACAAACCTCCCAAATATATAACAGCAGCTTTTAAAAGCTTGGGATGGAAACAGCTCAAAAGACAATTTTTAATTTTTAAACAGATGCATCCATTGGGTCAGTCAGAAATCTCAAAACTACAACTGCAGAATGAACAAACCATCACCTACTCGAGAACTGCATCATAAGCTCTGAAAAGTAAATTTAGGCAGTTGCGCTACTTTGTTTTTAAAAAAAACAAAATACAGTTTCCCAGGTGATTCAAAACATTAAAATGTAGAAAAAGGGATATTCTGAGCCCTGCTCCTTTGGCCAAAACTGCTCAGTACGCCAGGGTTATCCTGAATGCAAAGATAATTCCCCGGCTTCTTCTCTTCACTACCAACTGATCCCTTAAACTATTCCACCCTTTTCAACAACAACTGCAAGGATCTCAAGGGCCCGTGTGTCACTAAAATTGAAACCATCCATTCAGCTGCCTCTGCTATATCGCTCCCTTCCCCTTGCCGACCAAGCCGCGCTTCCCTCAGGGCTCCCCCTATCTTAACCCTGAACCCACATCTTTCTCTAGTTTCTCTCCTATCTCTCCTCATGCTGCTCATCTTATTCATGAGACCCATTCGTACTAAACTGTTGACCACCCCAGCTTTCCTACCTGACATTGTTAACAGTTCCCTCTCCTCAGGTACTGTCCCCATCCCTTTGAAATTTGGCATCATCACCGCCCTCCTCAAAAATCTTTTACCCTTCTATCCTTGCAAATTACCACCCCATTTGCAACCTCCTTTTCCCCTCAAAAGTCCTTGAACATGTTTCCGCCTCCCAAATCCATGCCCATTTTCCCCAAAATTCCATGTTTAACCCTCGCCAAAACACAAACAGCCTTAATCAAAGTACGAATTATGTCCTTTGTGACTGACATTGGTGCACTATCCCTCCTCATCCTTTTCTACCGGCCCAAATTTCCTCAGGAGTTGTTCCGTTTTTTTTGGAGCAACTAGATTTTTTTTTGGAGTAACTTAAAAATCGCAATTCTCCCCATTTAATCTGCTCCAGTGTAAGTGAGTTAGTTAGGTTTTTTTTTGTTCCAGAAAACCGGCACATCTCTGGTGAGTGCGGCAGAAATCTGTACTGGCCAAATTTGGGCCCATGATCTCTACAGCCTTTGACACAGTTGACCATGCTATCATCCAACGTCTCTTCTCCATTGTCCAACGGAGTGGGACTTCCCTTGCCTGGTTCTATTCTTAGGTACCCAGAGAATCTCCTGCAATGGTTCTCTTCCCGCCTCACACTATTAACTCTAGAGCAACCCCCCACCCCCCCAGGATCTACTCTTGTACCCCCTCCTATTTCTCATCTACATGCTGCCTTCGGCATCATCCATAGATATGTAAGGTTCCATATATATGCCGATAAAGCTCAGTTCTCTCATCACCACTTCTCTTGACCCCTCCAAGGCTTGTGTGGTCAGCCTGCTATCTGACAGCCAGTCCTGGCTAAGCCGCAAATGCCTCTAAACATTGGGAAGACTTATTACAAACTCCATTCCCTCAACACCAATTCCATCCCCCTCTCCGGACACTGCATCAGACTGTTCACAACTTTGGCATCCTAACTGACCCCATACTAAGCTTACGACCCCTTGTCCTCTCCATCACAAAGACCGCCTACTTCGACCTTCATAATAGCGCTCGTCTCCGCTCATGCCTTAGCCCATCTATGCTTTTGTTACCTCCAGACTTGACTATCCAATATTCTCCTGGCCAGGGTTCCATCTTCTACCCTCCATAAACCTGAGCTTATCCAGAACTCTGTTGCCGGTATCCGAACTCATGCAAGTCACCCATCACCTCTGTGCTCAGAGACCTACATTGGCTTCTGGTCCGCCAGTGTCTTGAACCTCACCACTCCCCATCTCCGTAACCTCCAAGAACTCTGTGTTACAACTCTGTCCACCACTCTCTTCATTCCACCATTCTCTTCATTCCACCACTGGCAGTCGTGGAACCATTTAGGCCTCAAGCTCTGGCATTCCCTCTCAAAACCTTGCTGCCTCTCTACTTCCCTAACCTCCTCGAAGACCCGCCTTAAGACCTAATTCTTTGACCAAGCTTTTAGTCACCCCTCCAAATTTCTGCTCCTTTGACTAGGTGTCAATATTTGTCCAACTGTACTGTGAAGCGTCTTGAGACATTTTCTAATGTTAAAGGCTGGTTGCTGTCACAATGTTTACAATGGAGCTGTTGCATCACAGTACACGCATCTCACTGGATTTCAATCCTATTTTGAAAATAGTTAAGGATGGCCTTCGACCAACACAATGAATACTCAAGTATAATTTGAATATATAGTTTAACAAGTTGGTTAATGTTGTGTAGTGGCAGGGAAACAACCTCAGGGAAACAGTCTAAATAAGACAAGAGTCATGTTGCAAGGTCAACAGGATATTGGGCTCCGTTGGACAAATATTTTAAATCAGTGCATGGTTTTGCCTGCAGAAATATTTATTTTTCATCGTTGACAGATTAAATATACCAACAGCGTTTTTTTTTAAATCTTGGAATAAAGAACAAATATTTTTCTTGGGAAATGCATATATTTTGCAATGACCTTCATGTGTACAATGCATTTACAACATTTAATTTAAAACAGACCATGTTTGATGTTTGTAATGCTAAACCAATACTCCCAAATGATCAACAGTGTGTCAGAATAATTTCCAAAACTGAAAGCTATAAGATGTCATCATGGAACAGTCTTCAGAAAGAAAGCAGTACCTGTCTGATGACCTTTCATCTCCAATACTCTATCTGCTGAGCTACTGCACCATGTCATGGCAGTGAAAGTAGCTAGACATGACAGATGTTTTTTTTTCCCCGTTCTTGGTCAGCAATGGGGCGGGGCCTTGGGAGTTTGGACCACAGGTGGTCTTGACTGCGATGAAGAATCTTCACATATCATGGCTGTCAGTATGCCCACCCTCCCTTACCTTCTGTCCCACCTGTGTCAGGGACTGTGGCTCTCATATTGGACTGTTCAGCCACCTAAGGACACATTTTAAGAGTGGAAGCAAGTCTTCCTCGATTCCAAGGGGCTGCCGATGATGATGTTTTTTCAAACTGAAAAAGATTACAGAACTGACTCGGAACAATATTCTGAGCTCCAATTCAAGACTTGAGCAGTTCTGGAACTCCAAGGCATTGCTTTAGCTTTAACACTTGAGAGTGAGAACAAAAGAAAAAAAATAAAACTGCAGATACATTTCATGCACAGTAAACAAAATCTATTGGCCTAGAAATCCCGGCCTCCCTGGGTCCGTACGGACCCGGGAAGGCATTGCAAAAGCCGGTTTTCAGCACACAATACGCATGCCCTGAAAACTGGCTTTTCCAATCTGTCAAGCTCCAAGCTTGACAGATCCTCCGCATCTCAGCAGCCAAGACATTCGCAAGGGCAAGATTGCGATATTTACCCATACCTTGCCCAGCGGATGGCCTGAAAACTCTTGCGCCTGATACGTTTTTGTGTGTTTTAAAACTCTAATAAAATAAAATTTTAAAAGCACATTTGTTTAAAAACCCTGCCCACTAAGGTAGGTTTATTTTAAACCATAGTTAAAAACATTTATAAAAAATATATATTTTTCCAAGTTTTTTTAAAGACAGAAATAACTTTAATTTAAATTAATGTTAAATATGTGGTGTATTTTTTCTCTAATATTATTGGTGTTTTGGGTGTTTGGGGGCTGTTTCTCCATCATAATAATGGGAACTCCTTAGAGTTCACATTATAATTGAGAAAATACTGTACCTTGATTGGCCACCCAGAGCCATGTGACTGCAGCTCCAACTTACGGACGTGCTGATGTGCACGCGCTCCGACACGTAGTGAGTGAAGGCCTCAGGACCGGGATCTCTCATGAGCGCAGCAGGAACAGATAAGTGCGCATCTTTTTTAAAAACTTTTTCACTCGATTGCCCGCGGGAAGCAGCTGACCGGGATTTCTCGACCATTGAAATGACCTGTGAAAACTGTATGTCAGTTTAAGCAAGAATGTCACAGAAAATCAAAATTGTTTATGCTCCACATCGTACATACTTAAAATCGAAAACCAAACCTGTTGTAGGATGCTTACAAAACTAAAGCAGTAAAATCTGAAGTAGTGAGATGGACATTATGTAAAGGAACAAATGTGGCAGACAGTGACAGAATGGCAACATAATGCAGCCACTTCTGCACGACTTCATTATCCAAAGCTTTTCCATTCTCTGAAAGCAAAGTGCATATCTTTAACAGATTTAGCGCGGAGATTGAGATTTTCAAATCGAACATTAAAGAAATAAACACAAGGTTTTCCACTCTTTTCTCAAATTTTGCTCCTCTCTAGGGAGTGACTCTTTGCTGAGACACGATTCCACAGATGCCAAGTGCCCTCTAGCAACCATGTCCAAGTCATTATTCCTGTTACGACAGTCAATGTTACTGGGCTATTTGATCATAGCGGGAGTGGGAGGAAATCACAGACCTCTATTTCGTCTTCAGTTAAAACTCACACATGCACATTTCCAGCAGGGGTCACTGGATAGCGACCAAGAGTGAGAATTCTGGCCTAATTTCCCATCTGTACCCTGGGAGGCCAGTTGTAATAATCAAACCAAGATCAGCACAGATATTCCTAGTCTGTATGGTTTAGCTAATGACAGGCTAGATTCATTCATCCACTGGGGAGCAAGAGTTTAAAAAAAAAAACATCCTGCATCTCACACTATATATAGTCTCACGAGGATGTCAGGAAAGCATAATGACAAACATGTGCAATTATTATACTATGTCCCCTTAATGTGTGAAAATCAACCAGCTGTACAACTGTGGATTTGATGTTCCAAATACAGTTTGCATCTAAAGAGATGTTTTAGTTGCAGAAGATCTTTCATGAGCACTGCATCACCGCACTTTAGTGTATACAAGCCTAGCTCCTTATCTGAATGTCATAGATCCACAAAATCAGGATGTACGGTTTTGTCATTGGGTAAAGGAAGCCAAGTTTAGTTATGTAAATGTGGAGAGCCAATCTGTGGAGCCGTGTATAAACGTGCAGCTCAGCGTGCCTATGCTTCCCAGCAAGTATAAAAGCTGGAGAACAGTAAGTACATGGACATAGTTTGCCTATGCAATGTATTGTGCCAAGACATGACAGCAACCCCCTCCTCAAACCAACTTTCTGCATTGAGCAAAATGAGTCCTTAATCCGAGATCTAGGTCTGCAAAACCATTTGTCTGAAGAACAGCAATGCCTTTGAGCTGCTGACCTAGCTGGAAGGATACTACTGACCATTCTGGCCACAAAGATTTACAAAATTAAACATTTCCAGAAAAAAAACAATCATTGTTTCCACTTCAAATATGCAAATATTTGCTTTCACTTCAATGAGAATATTTGGATTTATTGTAATCATTTCATTTCTCAAAAAGGTGTTATTGTTCCTCTTATTTGCTTCTAAACTTCAAAGAACAAAAATGTAGGCATTAATCACAAACAGAAAATCCAAGCTAATTATTACACAGCAACAGCCTTTGGCAACCCTCTTTAGGCGGCAATCATGACTTTGCCAAAACAATTCTTCATTATTTAAACAGATTTTAGAAACAAAGCCAGCATCACCAAAACAAACATTACAGCTTCAAAACTTGTGCCTCAGCAGTGAGCCGTACAGATCCTGGCAGTCAGGCCTCATCTAAAATGACAGCACTGTTAACTCCTTCCCAAAATAATTTCCTTTAGAGCGCATTGATTTTGCCTTAAAATGTTTAGAAATTCAGCTCATTGTATGTCCTTTAATTGGATAACATTCATATTCTCCCTCCTTTAAGTCCTCACTTATTTCTTCA
The DNA here is from genome assembly GCF_044704955.1 of Pristiophorus japonicus. Lineage (NCBI taxonomy): Eukaryota > Metazoa > Chordata > Chondrichthyes > Pristiophoridae > Pristiophorus > Pristiophorus japonicus. The sequence continues at coordinate 62,626,799 of NC_091980.1, read as the reverse complement.
GCCTGGAACTTTCAAGACGAGTAACAAAATTCACCTGACTGGAGGTGCATGCCTAAAGGATTTAACAGCCTAGTTTTGCCTGCAACTCTTCTCCTGAAGTAATCAACTGGGCAACATTAACCATGTCTACATGATAGCAAAGGATCAAAAAGGGATGTCTGACTTATCCAAGTGAGCAGTGATTGCATCAGTGCCTTTACAAGGTCCAGACACTATGCTCCCTCACTCATGCACAGCTTTTTCTGCTGCCAGATTGCAAATCCAACTAACACCCAAGTATAAAAACCACAGAAAGAATCTTTTTTCATTTCTATTGTGTTAAAGGATCAGTAGTTTTTGAATGTAGACCAGTAACTTTGTCAACTTCTGCATCTGCTGCCTATATTTCAAGCACTGTATATTACGTGTTAACAAATAAAAAAATGTCGATACTCTAACCATTTATTACAAAAGGTATTAATTTAATATCCAACCTCGACAATTCTATAGCTCCAACAGTTTAGGTACATAAATAAATCCATTCAATACAAAGACCAAATAAGAGATACTGACAATATAAAGCATTCATGACACGTTGACATTATATCTAATTTTAGTCACTACACTTATTTTTTAAAAAGCAATAATTCGAAGAACAGCAAGAAAGATGTAGTCCAAAGTCAGAGATCACCTAGAAAAGACCAAAGAAGCTAAATTTGATCACCTCAGAAAATAAATTTATGCAGAGCATTTTTCTTTAATGATGAAAGGAATTAATTTTGTGGATGTACAGAGAGAACTCGGTGCAGGATCATTGCCCTAAGAATTAGCTAACATTGTAAGTTAAAATTTAACTGAAGGAGTAATTTTTCATATACTTAGGAGGCATACTTATGCAACACAACTGCCTCCCAGCATAGTGAATACAGATACAGCAAAACAAACAGCCAATCGGTGCATTGAACACAATCAGCTCAAACATTTTTCCAAACAGTGCAATGAATGCAAAGATGTTTGCAATATTCAAATGGGACTGTGTAGAGAGTCTCAATTCCACATGGAGACACAGAGGACAGGAAAAATGGCGAGAGAAGGTACAAGTATTATAAATGGTTTCCTCTCCTCAGGTTCCCCGACAAAACTACCACCATCTCCTCAATTTAAAAAAAAATGCACACTTAACCCCTCTGCCTTTGCAAACTATCATCCCATCTTCCCTTTCCTCTTCAAAATCCATAAACATGTTGTAGCCTCCCAAATCCATGCCCATCTTTCTCGTAAATCCATAGACAGACAGATAGATAAAACGAGAATCTTGAAGGGTGTGTTGCCTACCCGGTGCCAGGGTAAGGGATATCACTCGGCTGCTGGAGAGGAACTTGGAAAGGGAAGGGGTAAATCCATTTGTCGTGGTCCATGCTGGAACAAATATAGGTAGAAACAGGGAGGAGGTCCCGCAGAAACAGTATCAGGAGTTAGGCTCTAAATTAAAAACCAGGACCTCGAGGGTAATAATCTCTGGATTATTGCCCAAGTCACATACAGATTGGCATAGAAGCAAACAGAACACGAGAATTAACAGATGGCTAAAGGGCTGGTGTGGGAAAGAGGGGTTCCTTTCCAAGGGACACTGGCATCAGTTCTGGGACAGGAAGGAGCTGTACCGATGGAACAGGCTCCACCTGAACCAGGATGGGGCCAGTGTCCTAGCGGAAAGGGTAAATAGAGAGGTGGCATTGGCTTTAAACTAGTAAGAAGGGGGGGGGGGGGGAAAGAGATCTACAAGAAACCAGGTAACCAGTCTAAATACCTGTACAAGCAAAACAGGAAGAGAGAGCATAGGAAAGAATAAAGTAAGGGAGGACATTGATGGCAAGGGAATAAATAGAGTTATAGATCAAGAGTCTAAAAAGATGGTTAAACATAAAGTGAGAGGAAATCCTATTTAAAAATTAGTTAAACAGTCTGCACAGCAATGCACAGTGTCCATAATAAAACAGGGGAGCTGGTGGCAATCATGCATTGCAAGGAACATAGTAGGGATTAGAGACATGGCTACAGAAAAATCAGAGCTTGGAATTAAACATTGCAGGGTATAACATATTTAGAAAAAAAAAGAGGGGGAAAAAGGGGAGGCGGGATTGCTGTACTTATTTCAGATAACATGACAATTATTTTGCTTCAGTATTTACCAGGGAGATAGAACAGGTGCACATGACATTGGATGATGAGATTAGTAATGAGATATGTAAATTTAAAATAAAGAGGGGATATATTAAATAAACTAATCAAACTCAAAGAGGATAAAACCCCAGGTCCGGATAGATTCCATCCTTACATTTTAAAATAATTTAGGGAAGTGTTCGCAGAGTCATTGCTACACATATTTAATAATTCGTTAGAAAAAGGTGTAGTGCCAGAGGACTGGCGGATAGCTAACGTAACAACTAGATTTAAGAAGGGGGATAGAACATGTCCAGGGAATTATAGACCAGTCAGCTTACCATCTGTGGTAGGAAAAGTACTGGAATCCCTACTAAAGGAGAAAATAGAAGAACATCTAGAAACCAAAAATATAACAATAGTCAGCATGGATTTCAAAATGGAAAGTATTGCTTGACCAACCTCATTGAATTTTTTTTGAAGAGGTAAGAGAGTAGACAATGGTAATGCAGAAGATGCAATTTATCTAGATTTTCAGAAGGCCTCCAATAAGGTACCCCATAATAGATTGATGAACAAGGTCAGAGAATGCAGAGTGATGGGACAAGTAGCAGAATGGATTGCTAGCTGGCTTCAAGACAGAAAGCAGAGAGTAGGGGTAAAAGGTAGCTATTCATAGTGGGTAGTGGCGTCCCACAAGGATTAGTGCTGGGATCACTGTTGTTCACAATGTATATTAATGATTTAGGGCTAGAATTTGCTGTTTTTCACCGCTGGTTTCTCGGCAGTATTGGCCGTTTTGGACGAGAACCGGGTCGGCGAAAAATTCCCCAGCTGAGGCACGCCAGCGGTTTCGAAGTACCGCTAGGGAGCGGACCACCGGCATGCAATATCCACAGATCGCCCTGGTGCGATTGTTGGCTGAGAGGGGACCTGTAGGCAAGTATAAAAAAATGTTTTTAAAACCGCAGAGGATCAGCAGAGCTGGGCGGTAGGTAAGTAGGTCTGCAAGAAAAAAGTAATTGGTTTTTTACTATTTATTTTCAAAATCTGTTGGTGATTTCATTTTTAAAAAGTGTCTTGGGAATTTTTTTTTTTTTTTTAAAAAGTTAGGTTTTTTGAAAAAATATTTTTATTCTTTTTTTTTTTAAGCGTTGGGCCCAACCCGCAGCCTCGGTCTAAATTTTCATAGATTTTTAAATTTTTCACCCATTTTCTTTAGGCACCGCCCAATCTAGGCGAAATTGTACTTTTCTGTCCAGATTGGGGGTGCAAGGCCCTTATTTTTCGCTGGGTGGATTTTCTTTTTGGGAAATTTTTGCCGGCGATAATCTTCCCAGCCTTAGCGGTTTTTTGGGTGGCAATCGGGAGCTGGCGGGCTTTGGGGAAATTCTAGCCCTTAAACTTTGGAATCAAAACTCACAATTTCGAAATTTGCTGATAAGACCAAATTGGGGACAATAGTCAACTGAGGAGGACTGCAACAAATTACAGGACATTAATAAACTTGCAGAATGGGCATATAATTGGCAAATGAAGTGCAATGCAGATACATGTAAGATATTACATTTTGGTAGGAAGAATAGGAAGATCACTTATTACTTGGAGGATGCGAGTCTAGGTGGGATAGAGGAACAAAGGGATCTCAGAGTACAAATATACAAATCCTTAAAAAAGTTGCGATACAGGTTAGAAGGGCCATAAGAAAAGCAAACAAAGCACTAGGGTTTATTCCTGGAGGTACAGAATTGAAAAGTAGGGAAGTGATGCTAAACATGTATCGAACCTTGGTTAGACCAGACTTACAGTACTGTGTTCAGTTCTGGTTGCTAGATTATAAAAAATGATAGAGGCACTGGAGAGGGTGCAGAGAAGATTTACAAGAATTATACCAGAAATGCGAGGGTAGCGTATCAGGAAAGGATGAACAGGCTGGGGTTCTTTTCTCTTAAAAAAAGGATGAGGGGTGACCTAAGAGATCTTTAAAATTATGAAAAGTTTTGATAAGAGTGGAAAGAGAAAGAATGGGGTCAAGTTTCAGCCTGAGTTGCTCCGGTTTTTTTGGAGCAACTGGTTTAGAATGGAGTATCTTAGAATATGAATTCTCAGCATTTAGTTTGCTCCAGTTCTAGTCAGTTAGAACAGTTTCACTTTGGAACAAAAAATTTTCCAAAAGGGGGCGTGTCCGGCCACTTACGCCTGTTTTCAATGTGTAGGCAGTGAAAACTTACTCCAAACTAACTTAGAATGGAGTAAGTGACGATTTTTGTACGTTCGAAAAAACCTTGTCTACACTTTAGAAAATCAGGCGTAGGTTACAAATTAGGCGTAGGGAATGGGGGAGGGGGTTTAAAGGGAAGTTTACAAACATTAAACACTTCAGTTTTACAAATCAAGAGCCATCATCAATAATAAATGATAAATACATCAATAAATCAACCAATAAATCAATTAAAAAAAAAAAAAATTTTTTTTTTTAAATGTAAGAATCAATAAAACAAAACATTTTCTACTTACCGACTGCAGCACCGGGAGTCCTCAAAACAGCGTGCTGGGATGGCCCCCCCAGTGCGTCTGTCTCTATCTCTGTCTGTCTGTTTCTAACGGGGAGAGGGGGGAAGAAACAAGGAGAGAGAGGGGGGGGGGGGAAGGAGGGAGGGGGGGGGAAGGAGAGGGGGGGGAAGGAGAAGGGGGGGGAGGGGGGAAGGAGGAAGGGGGGGGGAGGAGGAAGGGGGGGGAAGGAGGAAGGGGGGGGAAGGAGGAAGGGGGGGGAAGGAGGAAGGGGGGGGAAGGAGGAAGGGGGGGGAAGGAGGAAGGGGGGGAAGGAGGAAGGGGGGGGAAGGAGGAAGGGGGGGAAGGAGGAAGGGGGGGGAAGGAGGAAGGGGGGGGAAGGAGGAAGGGGGGGGAAGGAGGAAGGGGGGGGAAGGAGGAAGGGGGGGGAAGGAGGAAGGGGGGGGAAGGAGGAAGGGGGGGGAAGGAGGAAGGGGGGGGAAGGAGGAAGGGGGGGGAAGGAGGAAGGGGGGGGAAGGAGGAAGGGGGGGAAGGAGGAAGGGGGGGGAAGGAGGAAGGGGGGGGAAGGAGGAAGGGGGGGAAGGAGGAAGGGGGGGAAGGAGGAAGGGGGGGAAGGAGGAAGGGGGGGGAAGGAGGAAGGGGGGGGGAAGGAGGAAGGGGGGGGAAGGAGGAAGGGGGGGAAGGAGGAAGGGGGGGGGAAGGAGGAAGGGGGGGGGAAGGAGGAAGGGGGGGGAAGGAGGAAGGGGGGGGGAAGGAGGAAGGGGGGGGGAAGGAGGAAGGGGGGGGGAAGGAGGAAGGGGGGGGAAGGAGGAAGGGGGGGGAAGGAGGAAGGGGGGGGAAGGAGGAAGGGGGGGGAAGGAGGAAGGGGGGGGAAGGAGGAAGGGGGGGGAAGGAGGAAGGGGGGGGAAGGAGGAAGGGGGGGAAGGAGGAAGGGGGGGAAGGAGGAAGGGGGGGAAGGAGGAAGGGGGGGAAGGAGGAAGGGGGGGGAAGGAGGAAGGGGGGGAAGGAGGAAGGGGGGGAAGGAGGAAGGGGGGGAAGGAGGAAGGGGGGGAAGGAGGAAGGGGGGGAAGGAGGAAGGGGGGGAAGGAGGAAGGGGGGGAAGGAGGAAGGGGGGGAAGGAGGAAGGGG